>NC_054843.1:26212500-27487500 GCF_018345385.1 Vulpes lagopus
TGGCATTGTAAGTGTTTTGTCTGCTTGCAAGCGAGCAGCTGATGGATGGGGAAAATGTTCATTGATTTGTAGTGCCTGCACTGCAGCCAACCAGCACTAGAATGAGGTGGCACCATCATGAATCTCTCAACTATGCATATTTATATGCAGCTGCTGTACTTCTAAACCTCCAGTGAATACAAAGTACTTGTGTGGCCACCAGTTCACACAATGCCGTCCTGCCGCATGCTCTGATTTAACTACTGTATGGAAGAATAGACTTGGGGGGCTCGGTGGGATATAGAAAGGAGAGGTAAGCATGGAGGGAGAAAAGACTCTTGCACAATTCCTTTTTCTTAGATAGTCAAGAGAATGAAATGAATGTGGGAACAAGTAGGGAACATTCTAATAAATGCTTTACGTGCTTGAATCTCAAGTTCTAAAATTGATTAATGGAAATGAAATCCTTTTAAAGATGGTGTTTTCAGTGAGCAAAGCTTTGGGACTACATGATAATGATGTGGTTAAAATATGCTGGCACCATTGAAATCATCATAGCACTGAGCTGTGTGTATGAGAAAGTCCCTCCCCTGGGTAAACCACAGCTTCGGTATAGAGAAATAGATGAGATGCTATACTTGACAGGGGGGGGGGGGCAGGGGGAAGGGGAGAGGGAGAGGCAAGGAGAAATAAGGAGTCTTCAGCAGCACTGGAAAGAAAATTTAAGTGAAGTGAAAATACAGGTTGTTAAAAAAAATACAGATGAAAGAGAATTCATTTTAGAATGGAAAATGGAGCAGGAGGGGTGGTTTGGAAGTATGAAAGCTATAGGGCAAGGTTCGAGAGCTGAAAGCTTAGAAGAAATGAAGAGATACACTATGAGCTGGGAGATGAAATTCAAGGGATATGAGAAACAAAGAGAAAAGAATAGTTAAAATGAGAATCCTCTTTCAAACAGCACAAAAATATTTACTTGAGATATGTAGATATATATTTAGAATTATAGAGTCTAAATAGTTTTATAAAAATGTAGTTTTATTGGGCTGTAAAATTTGTGGCACAATAAATCTGGAAGGT
This sequence comes from Vulpes lagopus, assembly GCF_018345385.1. Lineage (NCBI taxonomy): Eukaryota > Metazoa > Chordata > Mammalia > Carnivora > Canidae > Vulpes > Vulpes lagopus. Next base: position 26,213,557 of record NC_054843.1, read on the forward strand.
TGGAGATTTTAGACTTGATCAGTAAATTTCATTTTTCCAGCATTTAAGGGGAAAGAATTAAAGAGACAAGAAAGGAATTGGGGAAAATTGAAAATCACATAAAACTAACAGCTCCTATGAAATTTTTCTCGTTCATAAAGTTCTGAAGGCCAAATTCAGGTAAAAGCTATCGACAACAATAGTCCCACAGTGCATCTGACAGAAGTTCATTTTATTATAAGATTAGGGCTCAGCTCCAATATAAGCTGTATCAAAGCAGCATCAAATGAAAAGTCAAATTCAATATCTGGGTACAGTTTGATTCCATTATCAAAAATAAGCTTTATGCTTTTCCATGTAGAGTTAAAGCACTAATTCAGCCCAAATTGCAGCTGCTCTTTTGACCAGAACATAAAATGGCCTTTTTCTGAATAATTCTCTCTGAGTTTTCCAGGCAGGGTGTCAAACCTTATCTCCCATGGGTCCAGGGAAGATGGATTGAATCTTGAAAGTTATAATGCCAGAGCATATTCGATGTTGGTATTATATTCTAGCCATTTAGCCTTTATTAAACATGCTCAGGTTTTTAAAACAATACACAAAAACCTCAAAATTGATTAGAAGTCTCTCTCTTCTGGCACAGAAGCACCCATATAATACAGTAATATTAGACGCTGGGCTAGCAATGTACTCCACCCAGTGGTGTGTCAGAGTAAAAATGCCTTTTACAAAAGCTAACCCTGACCTAATTTCATTCTATTTTTCAGCCCCTAGAGTGGTAAAATGTTAGATAAACATGTGAAATGTAACGTGAACTTTACTCCTCATAATGACAAAATAGGAAAGGCACATTACCATTTTGAAAGAATGTGTCTTCTAATTTTTCAATTAAAAATAAGTAAAATCTTTACTACCGTTCTCATATAAGGATTATAAATAAACTCATTTTCACATATATATGTGCATATAAATATATATACACATACACATGTACATTTATAAAAGTGACAGTTTCTGAGGTCACTAGGTTGCTGTCATTTAAACTGATAAATGAGGGATCCCTGAGTGGCGCAGCGGTTTGGCGCCTGCCTTTGGCCCAGGGCGCGATCCTGGAGACCCGGGATCGAATCCCACGTCAGGCTCCCGGTGCATGGAGCCTGCTTCTCCCTCTGCCTGTGTCTCTGCCTCTCTCTCTCTCCTTCTCTCTGTGTGTGTGACTATCATAAATAAATAAAATTTAAAAAAAAATAAACTGATAAATGATAAGCAACATTTTCCTGTTAGAGAAACCACACTTGAAGGCTAAGCAAACAAACAAACAAATAAAAAGGCAAGCCAAACCACTGATGACTACTAGAATGCTTGGCAAATGGGCTCATCCCATTAACTAGACTACCTGGTTACTGGTCTAACCAGAACATCTTGCCCAATCCTGTTGAAATATCTCAAGTTCTGTTTGTTTATGCCCTTGTTGGAGTTGGCAGAAAATAGAGGAAATACAATGGAATCTTTCTTTTATGATTTATCTTTTATGACAATCAAAGACCATTAGACATCAAAGATACTATGAGTTGGATAAACAGTGTTCTGAGATTAGCCACCCTCCCCCACACTCCCAGGAAAGAACATTTAAAAAATTCTGGTTATCATTTGCTTCTTACAAAAACTGAGCAAACATAAAAACTGAATGAGTTTAGACATCAAATGCTGGGTTGAAGATTTCCCATTTTAAACATGGAGGCATATAAAAGCCCATGTTTCCATTCAACAGATGAAGAAAATATAGTCTGAACAAAAATTGAGATAATATATGGTAGAAACTGAACAAAAATTGAGAAAACATATATGATAGAAAGCAACTTTGGACTATGTCAGATGGCAGCTTATTATTCTTATTCTAAATCTGCCATTGAATAGATACTTAATATTAGGCAAGACACAATATTTTTGAACCAAATTTTTTTTTTATTTTATTTATTTATGATAGTCATACAGAGAGAAAGAGAGAGAGGCAGAGACACAGGCAGAGGGAGAAGCAGGCTCCATGCGCCGGGAGCCTGATGTGGGATTCGATCCCGGGTCTCCAGGATCGCGCCCTGGGCCAAAGGCAGGCGCCAAACCGCTGCGCCACCCAGGGATCCCTGAACCAAAATTTTTTACATATTAAAAAATGTACTGCTAAAAGTAATTTATTTTCATTGCCAAGGAAGAAGAGGATTAGTAATTCCTAATTCTGTTTGTATTGCAAACTTTTGGAGAATCTGATGAAATCCAGGGACCCCTTTCCTAGTGAAATGTTCATATCTATAGACCCACAATGAATTACATATAATTTTAGGATTTCAAGAATCTTCTGCCATTTATTCATGTACTTATATGGAGAATGAGCTTCATGTAATGAAGGTCTGGATAATCATTTATTAATTGTGTATCTCAACCAATAGACTAAATCACTTATTTCTGTCCTCAAGTCTCAAGCAAGGTATCTGACCTAGAATTGGTACTCAATAAATTTGGGGCACATAAAATTGTTTTAAAATGAAAGCTCTAAGCTTGGGACTTTAAAATTGTAATCTGTTCTGAAAAACTTGAGTTAAAATGAAAAGTAGAAACAGGAACCACATTAACACATACTTAGTTCAATGAATATTCAGACTTTCCTGTAGTGCGATTTGACAGAAAGAGAATATTGGACAAAAATACTCATGTGTATGGAAATGTGGAGTGGGTGGCATCTTTACTGAGTTTTATGTTGTCATCTCTAATTTTTATAGAATGTGAATGTCTCATAATTTCCCATTAGAAAAAAAAAACTATATAATTACTCCATCATCACCCCATGGAATATAAAAGTTTTTCTTATGAAACACTTATAATAAAAGGCAATGCAGAATGCTTACAGTCATTGTTCATCAAATAATTGAATCATCATATTTATAGCCATATCACTGTGAGACTTGTCAAATATACAGTCCTGTTCAACACACCAAAGTAAAACAACAACAACAACAACAACAACAACAGACAATCTAAGCCCATTACAAAGTGGCTCACAGTTACCTGGACCCAGCTGTATCCAGGGTCAAATGATGTCCCCAAGGAGAACTTAACATCCCACTATTACTCAGAAAGCCCAAAGAGTTAGCATTACTCTCATTTGTTACATTATATCATGATTCCTTTGCATGATCAAGGCAGTTTTTCAAAGATTTAGCTTAACCAAGGAGAAAAGATATTTGTAGAAATGAGTACGAGAAATTTTGGAGAAATTTAATGTCGGAGGAGTTACCTAACTTTTCTGAGAGGCTTCTACTTAAACAGAAAGTTCAACATAATAGTAGTTGAGATTTTTAAATGCCAGAATCAAGGTAAAGCGTATAGCGACATGCCTGCTACTAGGTAAATATTGAATAAATGGTAACTGCTACATTATTATTCCTAGCATTATTAGTACAGTCATACAACTAATTAAATATGACCACAGAGAACTTAGACTCACTCAAATTTTCCCATGCCCTTCCAGTAAAAAAACAAAAAAACAAAACAAAAAAACAAAAAAAAACAAAAAAACCTGAAACTATCTCTCTATTACTATAAATTTGTAACATCTATTCACTAAACTAACATTTCAAAAATAATTCTTACAGGGCCAAATTTAGTTCTAAGGTTGCTTAAATCATATTTAGTATCTTCCTGCCTCCAAAGTTTGTTTCTAAAAGGATAGTGGGCATAAAAGTTACCATCGTGGGGTGGGGTCTTTGCACCAAGTACAATATTCAAAACAATCAGTCCCTTAAACACTGTTAAAAATGTATATTATATTATAACTACAGTGTCTACTTTTTTTGAATCAGGATCTAGTAACAATGACCCCACTTCAAATCAGTATCTGTGCAAATAATTGTTTATTGATTATAACTACTGAGCAATATACTAGGGTATTTTTGATATATTTGAAACTCTGAAATACATGCCCTTTTTGTTTGCATATACCCTGTCACTGTTGCATATGTCACTGTTGAACAGGCATCTGTTGAATGGCAAAACATCTGTACTTCAATTTGATACTTAAATATTTATGGAGATGCATGATTACCTCTTAAGTGAAATAATTTCATTGATTCTCCTTTAGTTTTATTTATAGTTAGGAACTGTAATAAAATAGTGGTTGGACAATTCATTTTATTTCAAAAGATGGATATTGTAGTGTTTCTTTTGTTTAGTATTGACATCTGTTATGCATGAATTTCTTTGGATTTTTTTTTTTTTTTTGTCTTCTGATTTGGAGTAGAAACTGACAAACTTTGCTTTATCTCCAATGAATTAAGGTGCTTCCATTCATAAGTGCAATTTTGCTCATAATTCTTCCAGAAAGTTGTTTTAGAAGACATAAGAATATTATCAGAAGATAGATTTAGAAACTAGAAACATTATCAGAGGCTATAAAATGACTCACTGATAAACTCCAACTGTGCTTTGCTCCAGGGCAATAATAATTTGGTCATTTTTCAAATTAGTCTAATTCTACTGACTTTTGCTTTGCCTCCAATGGCAGAAGGTGAGGAACTCAGAAATCAGGACAAAGGAAGCTCTATGTGTTTATACACATTATGAAGAGAAATCAAAGGTTATATTTATATCTAAATTGAAAATTAGTTTTATAGAGAAATCTTGGCCTGGAAAATGAAGACTGATTTGAATTTCTTTCAAGGCCTCTAGTCATTTCAGAGATTCACAATGATAGCCTGAGGCAGAGCATTCCCTAACTCTCTGTTTCTATTTCACCACTGAAAATAAAAGACCAACACTGTCAGGCTTCCACCTTAGCTACACCAGAATAATTTTGCAAAAATGAATGTCAATGTGCAATGTGCAAACACATAGTAGCAATCTTAAAGGATATATGAATAACCTCTGAATTACTACACTGCATCTAGTTTGCAATAGAAGGAGACGATAAATAATTCACCTACCAGCTTAACAGAGAAGCTACTAGCCAAATGCAATATACGCAGTAATATTACCTATTCTTTTCCTTTGTAATTTGTGGAGAATTGCAGGGATGGGATACCTTCATTTGTCAGTTTGGATGAGACTTTTGGTCTAAAAATTTTGTAACGCAGGCTCGGTGGAAACCAAGCCTGAGGGTTTAGTATTTAGTATCTGAGTATCTAACAACTCAGAACAAAGACTGCATAATGCCCCACCTGATATGAAGTGATGATAGTTGTTTTGGCATTTAGGAAAACTTCAAACAATTAGAGCTTGGCTTCTAATTAATATTTCTGTAGCTTGAATGGACTCACTGGTTATAGTTTTGTTGCACAATTTTCCAAATAATCTCCTTTTGGGTTTCTTCTTTGTATTTTTCTTATCATTCATTGTCTTTACTAAGAGTCTAGATACTTAGACTATAAAGGTTTTATTTTTTTTATTGTGAACAAATATGTTAAACAATCACATCCTTCAGTTTTATTTATAGCAGTTAGTTTAGATGCCAGCAGAGAATTAGAGTGATAGATTCAAAGAAATTTTAATATTTTATCTAGGACAGGTTTTTAATATTTCCTATTTTCTATCTAGGTATATTTTAAGTGGTTGAATATGTATCATGATCAAGCTAAAATGCCAAAGATTAAGAAGGGGACAACAAAGCACCATTCTAGATTTGAGTGCATCTGAACTTCAAAGTGATTGGATGAGGAATTAAACATTGATTAACAGGAACATTTGTAAGAGTAGAGGACTACCTCAATGGTTTCCCTATGTAGTTCCAGATTTTCTACTTGTGAGGTCTCAAGCCACATCCAGATATACTCCAAAATCTCAGTGCTAGGTCCTATGCATTTGCATGGCAAGCTCTTAATATGATGCACAGCCAGGACTGGGAACCACTGGGCTACATTACAACTTAAAAAATCTATTTTTGAGACCAAGTGTTTTATAATAATACACACAGACAATTCTCATGTTATTACCCAGTACAGAATTGGTATAGTTCACTTTGAAGTAGGATAGATCTACTCTGAATTCTGTCAAGGGCATTTATATACTAATGAATTGATAGGACCTTTTTATTATGCAGAGGAATAAGGTTTTTCCAATATATCCTACCATTTTGTTAAATCAGAAAGATTTATGAATCATCCATGAGGACAGACAGCTGGAAAGAGTGTAATAAAATAACACTACATTTATGAAGCAAAATCCACAAGACATGTGAAAAGAGAAAAAAAATGTGACTCTCAGTACTAGACAGAATGAGTGAACAAAAAATAAGGAAGAAGATAGAGGATCTAGCCAATATAACCAAGAGGATAGACCTCAAGATTGTACACTGAACTCTACTCCTAAAAACAGAGAATACACATTCTTCTCAGATACCTACAGAATGTTCACAAAAACTGATCACACATTAAATTGTAAAGAAAATATCAGTAACTTCTATAAAGTAAAATATTATGAATAATACCTCATAATTATAAGATAAAAATAAGAAATTATATATATTTAAAATAAGAAATTATATCTATTTAAAAAACAAATAAGGGCCTACTGAAACATTAAAAAAAGACTTTTTTATTAAATAACGGGTAAAAGAGGCATTTATAAATTGAAGTGATAGAATTAAAAGTAAAATATCATAAGGAGTTGTAAATAATAAAAGAAGAAAATGTTCAGAGAATAAGATAATAGAAAAACAGCAGGTCTAGGGACACCTGGATGGCTCAGCAGTTGAGCATCTGCCTTTGGCTTAGGGCATGATCCCGGAGTCCCAGGATCGAGTCCCGCATTAGACTCTGCGTGGAATCTGCTTCTCCTCCCTCTGCCTATGTCTCTGCCACTCTCTCTCTCTGTGTGTCTCTCATGAATAAATAAGTAAAATCTTTTTTTTTAAATCAGGTCTAATTAAAATTGTATTATTATTTTTTAAAAACAAAAGAGAAAAAGCACCGGCTAACCTGATCAAGAAAAAGCAGTGAGAAAGTATAGTAAGAAAATGATGTAATAAAAATTAAAAATAACAAAGGGAAAAAAACATTGAAATAAAAGTGGTTGAAACATGCACACATGCATGCACACACACATGCAACTGTTTTGCAGAACTCTAAATAAATTTGAAAAACTAGATAGACATTGTCAAATTGATTCTATTTAAATTATAAATCTTAAATAGACCGATTTCCATAGAAGAAAACTCCAGCAAGTTATCAAGGAATTACTCTGCAAAAAGCACCAGGCTCTGATGGTTTCACAGGATATATATATATATATATATATATATATATATATATATATATATATATTATAGAATTCTATGATCACATAGTATAAAATCTCTAGAAATTATTCTAGCATTGAAAAGGAATTAAAAATTCATAATTTGTAATTCCTTTCATGAAATGACTGAAAAATAGTATCTAATGAAATAAAGACAAAGGAACAAAAGAACAATATCATCATAATTAATTCAAGATGAACAAACAGGATCCAATACCAAGAAAACCTCAGAAAATGAATGATAAAGCTATCTCAAAGGACCCAGTAAATAGCATAGTTTAACAACATACGAAAATCCCTTAAGATGTCAATAAGCAAATAGTTAAAGGATAAATTATAGGAAAAAAACCCCATTTACAATAGCAATAAAGAAGATTAGGTACTTAGGACTTGCTTGAATGAGAAATGCGGAATATTTAAAATTTTTAAAAATACTTTTCAAAAACATAAAAATAGACTTGAACAAATGGAAAGACATATCCTGTTCTTGACTAAGACAATTCAACATTATAAAGATGTAGCTTTGCCTAAGTCAATTTATCAACCTAATGAAATCCTAATAAAAACATGTACAAGCTATTTTATGGAATTAGACAAGTTGACACTAAAATTCATTTTAAACACAAACATAAAATGATAGCGAGGAAAGCTTAGGGGAACTAGCCTTACTAAAAATTAAAATATACTAAAAAGCCTCTAAAATTGAAACATGTAGTATTGGCACATGAAAAATGAAATGCAACAGTCTAAAAGTTGGCACATGTTAAAAGTGGCATTTCAAATCACCGGAGTAAAGATAAACTTTCAATAAATGGTTCTGGAACAACTAAGTAGTCATTTGGAAATAGTTAAAATTAGATTCATATCTCATAGTATACATCAACGTAAGCACTAAATAAGTTAGGGAACTAAATTTAAAAATTAAACCATATAACTACCAGAGGAAAACATGAATGAGTACCCTTTTATTGTAGATTAGGAAAAGGCTTTCTAAATATAAATAAAAATCCAGAAAGAATAAAAGAAAAGATCCTAAAAGTTCTCATCACAAGGCAGAGAATTCTTTATAACTATGGATGTTAACTGAACTTACTAGGATAAACATTTCACAATATATGTATGTCAAGTCATTGTACTATACGTTTTAAACTTACAAAGTGTTGTATGTCAATTATATGTCAATAAAACTAGAAGAAAAAAGATCTATAAAATTGAACAATAAAAATATTTTTAAATATGCAGGAGAAAATCTGCAAAGTCAAAAGATTCCTGAAAAACCAAAAGAAAATATTCATAATACAAACCAGAGACGAAGGACCAATGTCCAATATATATCAAGAACTTCTAAAAACTGAGGAACAAACATCAAAGCCATAAAAGGTGGGAAAACATTTGAACCAACAATTTTCACAGAAGAATTAAAAAAACCAAAAATATGAAAATATTTGAAGTTAGTTATAATCACGAAAGTGCAAATTAAAAATCTGAAGCATCATTTCTTAGCTTATAGATGAGCAAACATTGATGATACCACATTTTATTCATGAGGATATAGAGAAACAAGTACTCTCAATTATTCCTTGTAAGAATAAAAATTGGTCCAACCCTTGGGAAATAAAATGGGCAATACTTAACAAAACTGCATATATAATTTCCTACTGATTCAGCAATCCAATTTCTAGAACTCTATCTTGATGACAATTCCAACCATTAGAAAATACGAATACACAATGCTATTCATTGCAGTCTGATTTTTAACTGCAAATATTGGAAACAACCTAATCCTCATGTATAAGAAAGTCATTGAATGTATTATGTTAGAGTGCTACAATAGAGTACTATACAGCTGTATAAAAGAATGAGGAAGCTCTCTATAAACTGAATGCAGGATATAGCAATTTTCACATACTCCTCCTAAATTGATGAAAAATTTTTAAAAAATTAATGAAAAATTAAAATAACCCAGTATAGAAGGTTGAAGATACGAATAACAAATGTTATAAAGGAATAACATAACCATATTGAATAGGATGGAGAAGAAAATAATGAACCAAAGAAACTGTGAAAAAATATTTTTCAATACTGTGAGGCAAAAAAGCATCATATACAATTATTTCACTCTGAGTAGTTAATCAGTTTCTCACAGTTGTAAGGGTTGTCAAGTTTGTAGCTACTTGATGTGTGTACCAGGACTGAACATAAAAGTAAATGTATTGCAGATAATATAAGCCAGATCTTTCACTGTTGGAGAAAAATGTTACAAACAAGGAAAGGCTGGAGGCTAGAATGAACTGTTATATTAGATTAGAATCAGAGATATCAGTATAAACTCAAAATTGTTCATATATTATATAGACACGGAAATAAATATGGATGATTATCCATACACAGGTTAGTATAGTTACATACATTCTCTAGCTCTATCTTTTAAGAGGGCCTAGAAGCAATAATACCCCAGTAGCAACATGGATATCTAGCATCCAGATCTTGGTTTCTAAATACCATTGTCCAGTCAAAGAAACAAGAACTCCCTGGACAAGTAGCTTATTTCAGAGATGAGCAGGAAAAATAAGGCAAATCTGGATTATCTTGTGTTACCAAAAAATAAGAAAGTATTCATAAAAGAAATGGGGGCATTTCAAATAGACATTGTAGCCAGCCTGAAAAAAAATTCCCAAAAGCCAAAGCTGGAATAATTTGAACAAAGCACATAATAATATTATTGAATAAAACCCCTAAAATAAATCAGTACCCATATGTTCATACTAATATAAATATGTAATTGAATAAACAAACAAAAGGGATAAGGGACATATCTTGTTTAAAAGAATTCCAATTAATGAATGTGGAAGAATGAGATACAAAATCTCAATAGGCAAACACAACAGTAATAATTGTTACAGACAAGATCCACCAATAAATGTTAAAATCAGTGGGCAAAAGATTAAAGAAAAATAGGAAATTTGATTAGTCTAAATGTACCTTTCCCAAGGTGTATATTAATTACGAAAGGAAATACAATAGACTTACATTGGAAAAATCAGAGCCACAGCACCTTCTTCAAATGATAAACGTTAATACTATCACTAATAAGATACATGACTATCATGTATTCCCTGACATGATGTGTATCACTGAGGACATATCACTTATTCTTGCCCTAAATGTACGACCTCATGAGAAAACATCAGACAAACCCAAATTGAAGGACATTCTATAAAAAACTGACCAGTCCCCTTAAAAGTGTCAGGTCATAAATGAAAAATTAAGATTGAGACACTATAAAATATTGAGGAGAAAAAGAGACCCATCAACAAAAGGTAATATGGTATCCTGAATTTGATATTAATTTCCTAGTTTTGATAATTACATTATAGTTATTTATATAGGTTATTAATATTAGGGGAAACTTCGTGAAGGGTATATATTGTAATCTCTGTGCCATTTTTGCAACTTTTCTGTAGGCCTAAAATTGTTTGAAAATAAAAAATAAATAAAAAATTCATTCATTTTTAAAGTCAGGATTTTACTTTTAACTTGACATTGTGATCTGGGCTCTAATCCTAGCATTGATACTAAGAGATGTGACTTGAATCTGTTACTTAACATCTCCGGGCTTCATTCATTCATTCGTTCGACGTACATTTATAATGTAATTGAATAAGATATTCCTAATGATTGTTCTATGTTAATTTTGTACAGTCTAGAAAAAAAAACTGAGAGACTATGGAAAATGTAATTTATAACCTCAATTTCTCTTCATACAATATTCATACACACTAGATATTTATTCAAGTTTTTCAAATTCATACTTCTCAAGCAAATCTTGTTTCCTTACCAAGTTTGTGCTCTATTGTTTTTTTCTTTATCATTTACTTTTAGGGCAAAAACAAGGCAGCAGAGAGCATAAACTGTTTGAGATCATATATCATCCATTGTAAATATATAATTCTAAAAGACTGTTTTAATTCTTAGAAAGACTAATTAGCCTTTCATCAAATGCCAACTGTGTAAGGCAAAATAGAAGGTGGTGGGGAATACAGAAATGAATAAGCAATAGTCCTAGCTGTAAGGAGCTGACGGTTTAGTCTGAAAGCAACATATATGTAAATGAATATTTGAAAGGCAATGCCAAAGCATTGTGATAGAGATATGTATCATCCAAGACAGGAAGAATCAACTGCTTGGGAGAGTAAGAGAAGAATTTTCAAAAGAGATGTCAGGGTATTGGAAGACCAGCAAACAATTTTCAGGTAGAAAAGAAGGGAAGGATTTTTCATGGTATAGAAGAGTGTGTACAAATCTATTATTTTATGGAAAATGGGTGTGTTTCACACCCAACTGGATCATATGCAAATGATTTAACCACTAAGCTGAAATGGAAGGGACAAACATACCAACTTTTCTCTAAATCTTGTCTTCCTTACCGCTGCTCTCTTGATTGCTTCCTTGTTCTTTTTTCATTATACCATAATTCATCCAAAAACCAAACACCAACAAACAAACCAAAACCAAAACCAAACATAAAACAGGACTTATCCCATGAGCTTTACCTTAACTCTGCAGGCAACCAGGACCAAAAGACTCATGTTTGCTCTAAATGTCAAATTTTACTGTCTAAACATTCACGAGGAAAGCATCTTTAATGTAGAAGATTCTGGATAGACATAAATAAGAAATAGGCTTTACCTTAGAGATATTAAGGGGGGAAAGAGAGTAAAAAAATATATTTTTATTAAAAAATATTTTTATAAAAAAATCCACATCTTCAGAAATGACTTCTCCCTATGTACATCCCCAACCAATCCATGTCCCTTTCTGCAGTACATTAATGGAGACCAATGAGATGATTTGTCACTTGGGGCAAAGCACTGGGCAGCTAGATAGGTATCTTAGGGCAGCTCTCTGAAGTCATCCACCAAAGTAAAATACAAAAAAACTCAACAGAGCTCATTAGGAAGCAGGAAAGTTGGCTGGATATTGGGTAGACAATTTTCTCACTGCTACCTGTGGGGCCAAGAAAAGATTATGTTTGTCCAATTTCCAGTCATTCCAAGTAAGTATTTTTATTATCCTTTTGCTCAACTGTTAATACTTGATGTGAAAGCAGATTTTGTATTTTTTTTAAAAAAAGCTATACATTGGTGTACATGCATAACTTCAACAATAAAATATTTGTAATGACTAAACTATGTCTGATATTAATTCAGCCCAACATCTGAAAATTCAATTTATTGAATTAGTATTCAGTATATATATATATATAATTATTATATTTATTTAAAATATATTTCCTTTGATATATGAAGTGGTGGTAACATTAAAAATAGGCATCCTAGAGAGTTCTTGTTTTTATTTTATTTTTTTAAAGATTTTAAATATTTAGTAATGAGAGACAGAGAGAGAGAGAGAGGCAGAGATACAGGCAGAGAGAGCAGCAGGCTTCATGCAGGGAGCCCAATGTGGGACTCACTCCCAGGATCCTGGGATCCCGCCCTGAGCCAAAGGCAGATGCTCAGCCACTGAGCCACCCAGGAATCCTGAGAGTTCTTATTTTTCAATGAAATATATAAACTATCATATAAGCAAATAAGAAAAATATCACCTCTAGGTTCAATGCTTAAAGTACTAAAAGCTTCATTTTCAGGTGATTTTACCAAAGATGAAATTGAAATTTATCATTAAACACATAGTTTTTAGGTCTAACATATAGCTCTCAAATCATCCTGCATTTGCATATACTACAATTGTGTGACAGATGAAGCTTTCGATAACTAAAAGGTAGATAAAACAAGTGGTATGGTTCTCAATCATATGCAACAATCACGTAGGAGAAAATGGCATTGTTTGACCATGATATAGAAATCTGGCATTATTCAAACTAGTTTGTACTGAAATTATTATTATTTTTGTCTGAGGCAAGATAATTTCTGAGGAAAACATTTTTCCCCACTAGGATAAAAACTACATTGAGCATTTTAATATACAGATGTGATAGTCCAGGATGGTAAGGCAACAAAAAGGTTAAGATAGTGATTTTTATAGATGCTCATTTCATTTCTCTGTTTTCTTCAATTTACATTTTCACTGATATATAAAATTTCAAAAATTTTATCCTCCAGTAATTTTTTGAAACCCCAGTGTCTATTATTAATCAGAATATTCATTTTAAATGAATTATCATCAACATTTTACCATGGTTATCTGCAAAAATCCTTTAAAAGCAAATTCAATTTATTTTTAAAAATTTATTTAAAAACATTCTGGATGTGATTTAAATAGTGAGTTCAAATAATAACTATCAAACTACATGATAGTCCTTGATACTAAAACAATTTAGTAATTGTTTCTAGATGATTTCTAGAACATAGTTACTGAAATAAAAATTTTATCTCCTTATTTTAGCTCTTCTTCAAAAAATAAATATACATTTAAAACCACAATATATAATTTCTATGTTTTGGTAACTAAACCAAATCAGCTTGTCATTTTTTTTCAATCTTTAAATATATATTATTTCTAAGCCTATAGAGGTTGACTCTGAAGAGAATTTTTGAAAATTTAAAAGCTATGTTTTTAGTTAAGGAATGAATGACCTTGGAGGCCCAATTCGTGGTTTATACATAAAGCTCTTATTGGAATTGAATGTTTTGCTGTTAATTGTGGTAATCATATTTAAAAAGATGGAATTATTTCAAAGATCAGTAGAGATAGATATTCAATGAGGTGAGTTAGAAAACATTAAATTCTATATAATGTGTCTGCCCTGCAGAAGACCATAATTTTCCTCTCTCAGATTTATTCCACACCTATTTCTGTACACCTCGTAAGGTCTTCCAGAATCTTTCTGCAAGCTTTGTGTGGAGCCATCCTGGGTGCCTTATGTATGTAATATAACTTACAAAACAACCCCAAGAAATGTCTCCTCACAGAAAGTTTCTCCGCAATTTCATGTTCATAACCTGTTGGTGACATCCAATATGCAAGTTGTTTGGGAAAGAACAGACTTCAGGCAGTAGGGTCATAATTTTTGAAAGAAATTCAGGTGAAAGGGAAAGACTCCATAGTAGAATTGAAGGAATAACACATTTGGAGATCAGTTGGAAAACTATTGCACTATTCTATCTCTGATGTGCAGGATGAACGAGCACAGTGGAAATCTGTCTGGAAATAACCTTAAATCCATGTGAAGAGAAAGTGAATTTCCTTAGGAGACATAGTTTGATACTGTTATGAGAAGGAAATGGCAGTGGGGGGTGGTGAGAGATGATTTTGATCCCTTATTATTTTGGATGGAGAGCATACAGGTTCTCCAGGAATCGCTAGATCAATTGATGGATATTTTTCATCTCTCTATTTTTCTTTTAAAAATCAGGCAATGCTCTATTTTTGTTTTCCTCTACTCAAGAATCTGTGCATCCTTTGCTGTACTTCAACACTCTAATTTCTGAAACCTGGTTCCATTAATCTCAAGTACCCCCACCCAATCATTTCGTTTCCCAAAGCATCCATTCTGCCCCCCACCACTACCTTTTTAAGAACTTTTACTTTCAGCTAATTTGTTTCTGATTTGTGTCTTTAGCTAGGTCTTGAAGGCAAAAGAAAAAAAAAAATTACACCATCAGGGAGACATGGCTGCTTGAGTATCTGCAATACAAGAGATCCCAGATTGGAAAAAGTAGGATTAGTAGGTCGGCATAGATTAGATACTGTGTTTGCCCCCTAATCACTACTCATCTGGAAAAGGTCTATTCTCCTATTAAACTTGACCTCTTGGACTTTGTATAAAGAGATTGGATTAGAGACAATAAGATTTTCCACACTGGAAACTTATTACATTTTTAAAACATTAAACAGATCAAACTACGTAGTATGAAAATACTTTTAAGCAGGGCAAGATACACTGACACTAATATATCTTAATGAAAAATTGTTTAACTTGACTTGGAACTCTACTTCATGTCTAAACAGCCAAATTAAGCTCAAGGGTTGTTCCAAATGTAAATATTCAGCCCTGTACATAAAAGACAATAATTAAGCTAAATACTGATTTCCTTTCCAAACTTTAAAAATTATACCAGGTTTCATCTGGTATTCCTTTTCCTTAATTTACTAAACAATAGAATTAGCATCAGAAGGAGAAAGAAGATGATTGTGAACACCATCCTGTCTTCTGACAGTAATCAAAATAACCAGTTACTTAGGAAAAGACTGAAAGAAAGTGACAATTGATTCCAGAAAGAAATAGGGGAGTTGAGAATGTATATTTCATCATCTCTCAACTGGAAAGCTGAGAATATTTGAAACTTGGATTTTAAATTAATTGCTTTTTCTTATGTGTACTTATACTATGAGAAGTGAAATGGATCCTTTGAAGTTTTACCCTGGCTTAATTAATGTGCTTATGGTTCCTTGAAGAAATATTTCAAAAGAAAATATAAATGAAAGATAAGCCTGCCATACCCTCCAGTTAATGTTGATGAAAAAACTGAAGAAAGAAACAGTTACTACTTTCCAATATTGTTAGAAACTTGCCACTCTGTTCTGTTTTGACCTCCATGATGACAAGACATTGGATACTTTGATGCCTCTTTCAATGATGTTATATTAGCAAAGAGTAACAACTCAAAAGAACATGCATCCTCTCCAATTTCATTCATATGCACTCCCACATGCACGTTAAGTTCTAAACATCTTCATTTCATTGGAAGTGAGGATATTACTTTTTATTAAACAAATGCTACTAAGTCAGTTCTGTTATTCTTACCAATTTTCAGACAAGAAGAGTAAAGTGAAGAAGGCACTTTTTGGTAACTAGCAAATGGCAAAAGTGGGATTTGAGACTATGCAATCTGACTCTAGTATCCATACTTTTAACAATACTATTCTTTATTTTTTTAATTTATTTTTTATGATAGTCACAGAGAGAGAGAGAGAGGCAGAGACACAGACAGAGGGAGAAGCAGGCTCCATGCACCGGGAGCCTAACGTGGGATTCGATCCCAGGTCTCCAGGATCGCGCCCTGGGCCAAAGGCAGGCGCCAAACTGCTGCGCCACCCAGGGATCCCCTTTAACAATACTATTCTAGAGGCCCCATATATAGTCTTGGTAGCCGCTAGTATTATTTTCTAAAAATATTCTTTTCCCCTAATTCTCTTCAACTTCTTTCTTTTTAGGGGAGAAGAGGAAGGAAGGGTCATGGGTTTTATATATGTGTATATTAATACAATGAAATACTTCAATCATCATACACTTGACTTCTCCTATACAACTAAATCTTCCTTGACTTATGATGGAGTTATGTCCAGATAACTCCATTATAAGTTGAAAATATAAGTTGAAATGCATTTAATACATGTAAATAACCAAACATCATCAGATTAGCCTGGCCTATCCTAATCGTGCTCAGAATGCTTATATTAGTCTACAGTTGGGCAAAATCATTTAACAAAATGGTATTTTGTTTTAACAATACAAGGAGGCCAAAAAGAAGATGGTACAGCTTTTACATCTCAGTTATTAATTGATTTTTGAAGATTTTATTTATTTGAGAGTAAGAGAGAGAGAATGATGTAAGGTGGCAGGGAGCAGAGGGAAAGGGAGTGGGACAAGCAGATTCCATGCCAATCATGGAATCCAATGTAGAACTTGATCCCAGGACCCTGAGATCATGACCTGAGCCAAAACCAAGAGTTAGATGCTTAACCAAGTAAGCTACCCAGGTGCCCCTATTAATTGATTTTTAAATTGTGTTATAATCTAAGTTTTTAAATCTTTGGTGACAGTCTTTCTTCTTTTGTAGAACTAGATATAGCTGCAATGATTCTAAGTTCCTACACAAATAGATCCTCAGAAATTGTCAATTTCATTGGCTGATAATATTACAAAATGAGAATCAGAGTGATTTTTCAGAATATTTACGCTTCAACCAGATGTTATTCCTTTGCAAAGTAACTGAATCATCAAAAGATAAGAGCTCTAGACGCAGCTTAAAGAATCTAATAGTCTTTAAGGAAATGAGCCATGTTGAGAAGGGGAAACTCAGAGATACAAGTATTCATTTTATAAGGATCATTCATTCATCTATAAATTCAACATGGATTTATTAAGCATCTTTTATTTGCCAGTTCCTGTTCTGCAACAGAAATAGAAATGATGCCAGATATATTATCAGGATAGGTTTCACACAGAGTATCATTTAATGCCTTTGTTGAATTCAGTTACCTTTTTCAACAGGCTCATATGGCAATTAAATGTCCATTTTTCATAGAAAGTTGTTCAGAGATTTTTGCTGGCTTTGATTTATTTTTTTTCTTTTAAGTATAGCAAAAAATAAAAACAAAACAAACCTACTAGCTTGGTTAACCTACTTTAGTAGCCTATTTTCTATTTTTCACAGCTAGCTTATTAGTTTTAATATTTTCAACCGAGTTATAATCTTCATGGAAATAGAAATACAGATAAATGTGTTCTAAATAAGGGTACAGAGATGTGTATTCATTACATGAAGGTTGTTAGCTGACTAACTACTCTGATTACAGATTGACTTTTATTATTCCCGGGGAAAGGTAGGCATTAATATGGCCTATGGATAGAATATGTTCTCTGTTTATCTTTTCTTTGCTTGAATCACTTGCCCAATAACTAGCATACATCAGAGACTGGAGGAGCATTCGGTGAAGGCCTATCAGTTAATTTACATTTCCTTTTAAAAGACTATTTGGGTTTATTTTGTAATCATAACAATTAATGCAATATTATAGGATAATCTATGTCTCTTTAATCCTTTATGGATTGAATTTTACTTAATTTTTTAACACAACTCAAATGACAAATTTCACAAGCATCAGAATGAAATATTATTTTCTATCGGTGGGCATCAAGGCCTACAGAGAATACAGATAAATAGTTCTGACAGGGCAGGAGAACAATCTTCTACATATGGCAATTTTCTTACTGGGTTTGGGTATCATTGTGGTCCATATTGGCCAGAATGGCCATTTAACTTTCTGTAGTCTAGCGTTGCTTACAAACAAGACAAGGGAAAATTTAAAGAAATATCATATACAACCAAATACTCCCTTCAAAAGAAAACTTATTGATAAATTATTTTTGTAACCATGATTACAACAAAATAGCTACCCTAGACAGAAAATGCTGTACTTCAATAACATGTTATAATTGGTTAGAAATTTTGTACTTTATCATTTCATGATAAGTCTAGACAAAATAAAAATGTATTTAGCGCTTTCTGTTCATCATAGTTAAATATAAATTCACATTCCCTTAACAACAACAAAAATAATGCTGGGAAAAAATGTTTACCTATTAATGTGCTGCTTCTTGTTCTATATCAAACTAACAAATGAAAAAATGTTTTCAGAATTTAAATATTATAGTTTCAAAATAAATTACTATTATTAAAAAAGTCGTATTTACTGTCATTTTCTCCAAATCTTTGTATACCCACCAAAAATAACCTGAGATTTAGACTATTCCAGATAAAAACTCCAAAGCATAAAATAATTTCCAGGAATTAACTTTATCTTAGTAAATATATATGCATAGGTAGGTATAGGTATATGTACATATGTGTATATATATATATACATATATATATATACACACACATATATTGTAGTATAAATATATAATACACTAATAAATACATGTATTATATTCTACTATTTTTTACTTGTGTATCTCTGCAAGTCATGCTAGTCTTGACTAGTGTATTATAATACTTATTTCTGATGACCATGGGATAGCAGCTATATTAAAGCAAACAAAAGGAAATTATAAGAAAATAAGGACTGATGAACTAAGTACTGTAAAATCTTCAAGATAAAATTGCTTGAATATCACAGTGAGAAAAATAGGTATAGTGTTAACTGAGGAGTAAAAAATCTCAAAACTTCTCATGGAAAGTTCAATGCATTCTTCATGAGGAAATGGTCATGAAGTTAACATATTTAGACAAGGATACCTAAGTGGAGGCACTTTAAAAATATCCTGAAGTAATTCTGTAGTTGTTTCCTTCCTGATCTCTACCTATTTCTGATGAACTCAATGTAAATAAACATTTGCTTTTTCAAAATCAGCTTCTTCCTCTAAGGTAATTCCTTCTCCTGTTCTCAAATCCAAGCTGTGAACCTGACCTTCTCCATAGTGAGATCAGAATAACTCCATCCATTTTCACGGGTCAGTAAAGGCCAATTGCTACAAGGTGACATCCTGAGTTAAAGGGAACAATACTTTGAAGTCAACCAAAGATAGATAGCATGGTAGTCTGACAAGCTAGTATTTTTTAAATGTCCACATTAGTTTATTTGGGGACCTCTAGACACTGTATATATTAAAAAAATCTATTTAATACCTAAGACAAAATGATGGAGGGAAAAAGCCTTGCAGAAAGTTGGTTTTCTCTTCCTATTAGATGCAAATACATCTAATTAAGCAGAAGCACAGCAGTGGAATTTTGTAGTGTCCATTACATGTTTGAATTGTGAACAGGCCATTTATGAATTCATCTGAGAGGGGAGCTTACTGCCAGCTGGTGTCAGAAATGGAATCATTATCAGGCATTGTATAGTTGTCAAAAATAATAACAAGCATCATTGACCTTGGCCAAATTTGAACTGGTTATTTAAAAACAAAAATACTAGAAAGTGGCATAACTGTTTTTAAGGGCTATAATGTCTTTAAAATATAACCCCGAAGAAACCTGTAAAACAAACTGTTTGTAATTTATTGTTGCTAAATTTCCAGATTATAAGGGAATTTTGTAGTGCAATAAATACAAATAAAATCCGTTTTATTAAAAAAAGATTTTGAAAACCTGTAGTAAGCTGTTTGCTCACCCTGGACCTCTTGTATGGGATTCCATTATTTACAGAAATGTAGTTTCTTGTAATAAAAGACAAAAAGATTTAGAGTGGAAAAAAAATCCCAGGACAGGTCATAGATCAGTCTTTACTAGCTATAGGATATTAATTATTTCATTGTTTGAGATGGGAGAGTGTGATATATTCTCCTTTCTATAGGTAATGTGTATATAGTGTGATAGGGCTTTATAAACTACATTTTAATATGCTACTTTAATGTTATTTATTTTTTAAAGCAGTTGCTTATTAGTAAATGTAAATAATACCCATCACTTGGGGGATGCACTCAATAAAAATAGGTAAATAACTCAATAGGTGAATTGGATAATAATCTAAATAACTTAACCTTATTTTTTTCTATAAAAAAAAAACCTTTCAAAATTTTTATTAGTAATGTTTGTGTTTTCCTAGTCGAGCAGATCATCTTAAATTGGAAATGTAGAGTCATAGGAACTGTGAAACTATCAGAAATAAGATAGCACATGGTAACAGAAATCTCTCTAAAACTATTCCCATTGCTTACAAACAAGTCATTACCCCTATTGTCAAAATTTTGGATCTTATGTTGCTCATATATGAAATTATGAGGTTAATATGTTTAGAATTGTCTCAAGTTATTCTTTAGCAAAGATAAATTAATTTATCTTGCTTTAAACCAGAACATTTCAGCAATCTACAAAACTATATATAAAAAAAGAATTAATAATTGAGTTTTTTAAAATGTATATTTGGGCAATCTATGATTATAGTTACATATATGTATATTGAATAATAAAATCAAAGAAGTCATGAATCTAAATATTTTAGAGATATTTCTTCAGCATCTACTTAGAATAAAATACACAAATTCTCATTTTCAGAAAATATTTCCATGAATAACTCAGTAATATTGAGTCTTCACTTCCCATGCTTCAAGTATGCATGAATCAGTTATCACATAAACCAAGGACTGCTTTGAATGGTTTATGTAAAATGATCCTATTTTCATGTTTCATCTATTAGAGAGAAACACTGACTACTAACTTTTGGATACCAGATGTACATTTAAAAAATCATGTAAAAAGACATTGGACACAACTTAAAAGTATAGAATGGAGAAATAAATTGTGCCATATTCACATAAAAATATTACACCACAATAAAAATGAACAATCTATGATATATTCAAATGGGCAATCACATGGACAAAATGTTGAGTAACATAAGCCAGACAAAAATGCATACATGGTATGTGATTCTATTTATATGAAATTAAAATACTGGTAAATCTAATCTATGGTGAGAGATATCAGTAGGTCATGAGATACTCTTCTGGAGTGTGGAAAATGTCTATATCCTGATCTGTGAGATGATTACATGTATATATGTATATAAGTATATATATGTAAAATATTCATCCAGCTGTATGCTTAAGAATTGCACATGTCAAATATCACCATTAAGAAAACCTTTTAATCTTGTAAAGAAAGAAAAATCTAAAGAACTATCTTCAATTTTTCAGAATAGATGCTAAGTGAGCGTTTCAACAAAACTCATTAAAGGAACAGAATGCCCTAGAATGTACATCATAGACACAATTATAAACTAAAAACTTTTAATAATATGACTTTACAGAAACAATAACCCATGGGGAAGTTTATATTCAATTATATTACTGTTGATTAGCCTTTTGTATATTTAGCAATGAAGCTAAATCCTCCTTCCATTATGCTTCTATACCACTAAAGTTTTTTAAAATAAGAAAAACATAATATTTGCTAGCTGGGTATAAATGACTTTACAGGCTAAGAGGCCCTTATGTAGAGGGAAGATGTATTCAAAGTCAACCCTCTGGGAACTAGTGTTATTATCATGAGCAAAAAGGCCATTTTTCCTAAGTCATAATTTTCGCCTGCAAAAAACAAGGGAGTTAAAGAGATATCATTCAATGATCGTCGCTCTGAAAGCCAAAAAATCAAATAGTTGAGTGTTGGAAAAGTGATTTTGAATGAAATTTTTCAGTGTTCATTGAGATACTTTGAATCACAAACAATATCAGCATTACGTGAAACTTAGTTGAAATAAAATGAACAATTTTATAAAAGCGTATATATCATGCCCATATGTATCCCCATTTCTTTTAAGTTTTAGTCCTATCAACAGAGGTTAAAAATCCACTGCTTAAAACAGTTACCAACAATTGGTCTGTTTTCAAGTTTCTTTCTGCACAGCCTGTGATATAGACAAATTGTCAATTTTAAAGAGACATGGTTGCAGTCTAGTGAGAAACACCTACTTCAGAGCAATGAAGCACTTTAGGAAGGATTCTGAGTCGCTTTTGTGGGACGCCAAAATATTGCACTGCTTGGGAGCAGTGGATGGTTATCAGTGGCCAGAGGGAAAAAAATCACTGTGCCTCTCTGTATTTAGTTTTAATAACATATACATTAACAAAGCAAGCGAGTGAAATTTCCTGAGATATTTCCCCTTATTGTGTTATTCCACAGGTCTTAATACTTTAAGCCACTGATACGCAAAAGAGCTGGAGTAGAAATGCAGTTTTGCCCATATATATTATCTTTTCTTTTTCTAGAGAAAAGCTGCTGATGACTAAAAGTGTTTCACTGGTCACTGGCTATTGCTTAACATAGAACAATATTAAACGTACTTCAAATATTAGAAATACTTACAGTATAAAAAAATCTGTGTCTCCCGCTACTCTCCATCAAATGGTTGATTTTAATTTTTTTGTTTTTGTTGTTGTTAAGAAAAAGAACATTTAAGTCAAAAGACTAGAGTTAATGTTCTGGATACTCTTAAGGTCAAGATCATTAAATATGTAGTACAGTGGATAACAGCATGATGTAGAATGCAGAAGCACCACCAACACAGGTTCAAATCTTGACATCAACACCTACTAGCTCTGAAACTAGGAAAAATTACTTAAGCACTCTGAGCCTCCCATCTGTTGAGTAGGGATAATTATCCCCACCTTTGATGGTTGTTTAAAGGATTAAGTGAGATGAGATATGTGAGGAACTGCACAGGATCTGAATCATTGCATCAACGACTGGGTATATATAGCATTTTCAACGGCAGGGCTCGAGTCACTTCAAAAAATGTCATAGACAGGATAAAGGGTTCCATCAGCATACTAGTAACAAATGAGTCCGTTTTCTAATTACCTCCAAGGTCAAGTTTTTCAAATTCTTTTAGTAATACTCTTAGGAAAGCAAACTATTGTTGAAATGGTAATGGGTTGATTATAATAAATCTCTGAGCTTACACAGGGTAAAAACTCTTTCATTCCTGGTCCAGTGCAATCCCTCACCTTCTACTTCCTCTTCTTTTAACCATCAACATGCCTTCCCAGAAGAGTTTTAGACAAACTTGGCTATTTCTAGCTCCAAAGAAAAGAAGTCTATTTCAAGACCAAGAAAATTGTTCAAGAACATGTCTCTACCCAATGGAATAATATTAATGACAGTAGTTTATCACTATTGAGTAGGTAAGTAGCTCAAGTAAAAAACTGATTTCCCAGACACGTAAGTTGATAGTCATTGCTTATAATCCAATACCCAAAAACAATGTACCAGTGTTCTCTATTTTTACCAATGTACTTGTATCTTATTCTTAATATTTTCCTTATCACTAAGCAAAGAAAATATAAAGATTTCTTAATTTCTTACACACACACACACACACACACTTACACACCATTTCATGATTATGTATACACTCATACACACTTTTTCCAGCTATAGCTGAATCATTTTGCCAGCCTCACGGGTTATATAATACAAATAGCATCAAGGCATGGAGTGCATATAGTGGGTCCACACAGTAAATAATCAATTTTCACAAACCTGCTGTAAGTTTTGGTCTGGTTATAACTTCCAATATTTCAATGGTTCTGCCACCTAAATAGAAATTATCCCAGGTAGTCATAAGTATTAATTTCCTTCATCTAGTAAACCTAGTAATGATGCTTCCAATCCAATTTAAAAACCATTAAAATGTGTGACATTTAAACCCATTATAATTTAGCTCATTTCTGTGAAATTTAGTTAGAAGAAAGCAGCTGTGCATTTGCACATCTGTAAATTACTTTTAATTGCACTTTTCTCAAGTGAGAAAGGAGAAGCTTAGCCTACAATGCAATTTATATATCTGACCATACCAGTGCTGGTAAATACCTATGCCTTATGTATAATTTCATTTTGGACTACATAATCTCATCTCCCTATTAATCCAGACTTATATGTGATTTAGCTATTCCAAGTTTGATCTTGAGAAGACTTTAAGATGGAGGGTGGAGACAGTAAGCTTTTGATCACCTTAAGAGGAGAGAACAAATTTCATAGGTAGACATGTCTAGTTCTGAGAGTAAAAAATGTGCAAATACTATTACATTCATTCTTAATGATTTAGATATTGGAAATTAAAACAAATTCCAGATGCGAGGTAGTTTGATAACTTAAATGTTATCTAAAACCTATTCATTCAATAAATCAGCCTTTTGTCTTAATATTAGACATTTTGAACTACTGATTAGCAAAGTCAACTACTGCCTTCTAATAACAAATAGCAGTTTCCAAATTAAATTTGTTGGCACAAAAATATGTCAATAGAAAAATGTTATCATTCCATAAATATTCTGAACTGATTATTGCTGTGTTCCATCTGCCAAAATTACAAATCATTCTGTTTCTACATTGTTGTTGATTCATTTCCTGACAATTGAAGATGTTTTAGAAATAGCTAAATCACACTTGAGTATGAATTCTCTGTGCATCAATCTTTTTGAATGTCCTATCTAACTGTATTTAAAACTAACTATTGACAAAAAAAAAAAAAAAAAAAAAAAAAAGCTCTCTAGAGAATATCGATGGATGGTGGATTCTAGGAATGGAGAGAAAAGAACATGTGATCAGGTTAGAATCCACCAGAACAAGTGATGGCAGCATACATATAATTTTCAAAAATTGCTCCACTGGCAGAAAGTACGTCTAAATCATCATGCCTCGTGAAAAATGTAGTAAAATTGTTTTTAAAGAAATGCTTTAAAAAAGTAATTTGCAGAGTACTTCTCAAATAGAATTAAAGCTTATCCCACAAGTTTAATTTTTAGGACAATAGTTTCTATCATTTAAATAATTTAGACACACAATACATATTGATATATATTACTTTGAACACAAAATAATTTATAACAACTCACAAATCAAATATACATGTCGCAGAGTTTTTAGCAACTCAATCTTTCACATGCAACTGTCTGTATTCTTCAGGAAAGTGCCCAGGTTTAGGGAAGAATGAAAAACTAATTATGCTTCCTAAGGCTTACTTAGCTTGGTTATTATGCTGATTTGGTCATCTGATTGAGCTGACCTACTCAAACTGTTTTGTTTTTTTTTTTTAAGTCACCATACACAGAACACTGCCTCTGCCAAAGAAACCCCAACCACACACCTTCCACTGAGAAATAAGAATGAGTGTGTTCTGCATCAACCCTTGTGTCTAAAAATTTCTGAGAATAGTGACCTGTAGCTGGGAAGTAGGAGGAGGGGGTTTAAAAATGGGGAATGACTGCATGGGCCATAGATCATAGAGACAGGGCCACAACCATCCCTTTTCTGCCACTTTCTCAGCTGTTCCTGAGTGAAGAGTCAATGAAGGTTGCTCTTAGAGCCCATTGAGTATCTTTCTAGCTTGCTGTTTATGTGTGAATAGAGAGTTGTGATTAGTGGCTATAAAAATACACCATGTCATTAATCTCAATCTTATTTTCTACTTTAGTTTTGTAACCGAAGTCCACAGAAAGCCCGTGTATTCCTCACATTTCGATAAACATTCAAACATACAATCACTCCTTTCAAAATCTCCACAAATAGTAAAATAGTTGATAATCACAGAAGGGAAATTTTTTTTGAAATATTTCAAGCATCCCCCCCACCCCCCGCCCCCCCCCACACACATGTTGACCTCTTCTGTTAATGGGAGAAATAGAAAGTAAGACACCACTTAGTCTCATGGTATTTTTAAAGAAAACTATTATGCAACATTTCAATAATAGCAAAGAGGAGGCAATTATAAAATTAGTAATATTAATAGTTTTTGAAGCAAAAGATGAGATTCCAGATGTTCTATAAATTAGTAATTATGTAAAGCCAGTAATAATCAAATCTTTAGAATCACCATCCAAACATGTAAATGACCACTAACTTGCGAATATTCAGTGCTTTAATCTATCCCAATCATCGAATTTGATGTGGTTGTCTATATTGAGTCAAACAGACTAGATTTCAATAAGAAATTCAAACCTTTTGCTTATTTAGAGCAATATGGAGTAAGAATAAACTTAGACCTTCCTACTACACTCTCTAGCCTAATGGTCACAAGACAGATGCCTCAGGAGATAGGCAGATACTCAAGACAAAAAAATACCTGAACGCATAAACAAGAGAAAATTTTTAAATTTTGAGCCTCAAAAAGGAGATCCCTTTGCTGATCTTGATTTTGAGGGTAGAATATACAGGTAGACTTAAATCATCATTGTTCAAACATACAATAGGTCAAGTTGCTTGTAAAATAAGCCTTACCATGTTTAAAAACTATATCAAATAGCAATGTTTACTTTGTGATAATTTAAAAATTAAACCAATATTAAGTTTAAAAAGTGCAACAAGTGTAAATCAACCATTCTTTTAAATGAAAAGGACTTCAACCTGGAGAAAATTATTCTTTCATTCAATATTAACTACATTTAAATCAAAGCACAACATTTAAAAATTACCTGGTTACCTAATTTATGTTCATCATTTGGAAATATGATAGCTAAAATACTGCACTTAATTCTATGGAGAACGTCTTACAAATGCATTACAAATTGTAATTATTTTTTTAATGTTCAAGATGTATGGCTTTAAGGAAATGACAAAATATTCCTATCGGCCGTTTACGTGAAAAGTACCTCCTTTTATTTTGCACGTACTTTCTCTAAAACAACAAAGGTTAGTGTCTCACGTGCTTCACTTACTTACTTTGTTATTGCAAATTCTAGATCATCTCACATATACTAATCTCTTATGGCAGAGGTCACTGAAGTTGTGCCAAAATTCAATAATGACGTTCTATCTAGTATAGCAATACATTTATCTCATCGCTGGAATTTAGACCATGTAGAACAAAGCATTTCATTTAAATGATGAAACAGTCATCAAGAATGCCCTCTTGCAAACACTTCTCACATTTTAAAAATTGTGGATAGAATACTGCAGTTGTAAAGCTTTCTTTTCAACACAAAATTAAAATTAACACTTAATTATATAATATGTCTTTTAATTAGGGGACAGAAAGCACTTTATGTGCCTGTTGCATAATTGAAACAAACAAAAACTCTGTCACACTTAAAATGGTAAAGGCCTCAAATCTAAATTGACAAATACAAATGAATTTTACTTTTTCTGAAGAGTGAAGAAGTTTCTACTTGTAAACTGAAGTAGGTTTTAATATTCCCAAAAGGATGGAAAAACATGACAAATATATCATTTAAGCTGTTCTTCATAAATAGATTTAGCAAAAATATTAAACTATTTTTGTTTTTTAAAGTAATTGGATTCTGAAAATTGTTTTTAAAATGTCAGTTCACCAAAGAAAATGTAATCAGTATTTTGCATTTATGCTTCCAAGTAAAATTAACTAATAATTTTGCCAAAAAGCCCATACCATTAAAATGCTCAATTACAATTCATAGCTATAGCAAAAGAAAGTAAATTCCTTAGCCTTTTTCATAGAGTATGACAAATTCTTCTCAATACTTATTTTTTCTACCTCAGTTCAAAAATATTTTTTTCAGTAATTGTGTACAATTAAGTTTTTTTTTTCTGCACTCACAACTAGCATATCTATGTCCTCTAAAAGTTCTATATTTTAAGGCATTTACTTTACTATCACTTCTAAGTAACCAAAAAAAAAAAATAGAACCTAAGTTTTTCAGTAGAAAAATTTTTAGTATATTTTAGAGAAATATTCTGCCAATTTCAAATAAGTAAAAGTGATTTTAAGATAATAAAAAATGAAAACAAAATAATGTTACGTGTATGAGAGCTAAGATTACAAAAAAATAGAATGAAAAATAATTTTTAAGCCAGAATTATGCTGAATAAGACAAGCGATCTTACTATTCTTGCACCTGTTTGATGATAACATGTTTTTGTTTTTACCCAAATTTTGAAATGTTATGTCTTAATTCCTTTTTAAAAATTACAGAAGTTTGCATTAAAAGAGACTTCCACTGTGAACTCACATAGAAGTATAGAACTTATTCAGGTAAATTTCTATAAATAGCAGATATGTATTACCTTTTCCCCATTTATAACATCTATATATTTTAATGTTGCTTGATATAATTTCAAACACTCCTTGCCTAAAAGCAACTAACTAGTAGTAAAGTCTATACAGCATCATAATTCAGCCCACAACAATTCAAAACATTTTGTATATAAACATAAATTGTACATAAACATAAATTGATCTGCAGGAAATCAAGATACATTTTCTAGTGCTAAAATTTACTTAAAGTAATATTCACTTTTTTCTATGACCCAAATTAGCAACATTTTACATTGTGTAATAATAAGGGGAAGATAACCATAGTGATAAACATAGGAAAAACATATCTAATAAGACAGGTCTGAATCATATTTCATTGCAGGGGAAGTAAATCTAGTTCTTATTAATCTTTTAAAGAGAAATATGATTATTTTAAAGTAAAAAATAAAGTTCCACTCTAAATTACTTTAGACTAACCCATTAAGCAAAATAAATTTTAGGACAATGATAATAGGATTTCTTAAAGAGAAACAAAGCAACCGAAATCCTTCCTACTTTTCTACTTTTAAATACTCTGCAGTGTATCTACTTTTAATGTCTAAAGGTATTGCTGAAAACGGCTATATAAAATCCAAGGTTGTTAATATCTGATTACTGTAGTATTTCATCGCAACTTGAGAATTAACTCTTAAAATACTGGAGTATATAAAATAACATATCAGCTTACAAGACAAATTCAGTTATAGTAAAGTCAAAAATCAAAAGTTCCAAAAATTGAGTGTAAGGTGTCTTTCAGCTTCAGAATTTCTTTCATGAAAAATCATGTTTAATTGCAAAAAAGCAATTGAAAACAATTATTAAAGTTATTCAGTCATCTATAAATACCAAAGATTTCTTTAAAACATTTGCTAGAAATACCACCAAGATGTTAATAAATTTTTAAAATTATATAATAAATGTTAACATTTTTTAGAATCCCAAATGCCATAACATTTAAAATATACAAAATTCCTATTTAAAAATTGTGAAGCTTAATTGTGCGTACAACGAAACTTCTAGAAAACTTCATTACTTACTGTTCACTGAGTATTACTTACAGAGATTAACAGTTTTAAGAATTCATCTGTTATTTATCCTCAAGTGTTTTGAATAACCCTTTCGTACTGTATACATCTCAATGAGATGGCCACCCCTACTCTGGTCTGCTGAGAAAAACAAAAAAAAAAAATCAGTAAATTTTCTTTCAGATTGCTTTTCAAGAGATTGTTCTTGTTCTAACCTATTTGAGGTGGCCACAAGCAGGAATTCATAATGATAAAGAGCAACAATATCAGGAAATTTTTTTACGTGCTTGTTTCATATTTACTGTATAAAGTCATTTTGACATGCCTACACAACTGGTTGTGGCAGCTTTCAGACATGATTTCTAATCAAAAAAAAAAAAAATTGCTCCAGGTTCTTTACAGAAAGCTTGCCGCTGGGAAGTTGATTTTGGCCAAGTGCCAAAATCATGTGCAAAGGGGCCTCATTAGGGATTCATGGCAGCCTTCAGCGCTAACAAAAAATGTGACCCAACAGGCTAAATCAGCGACTAAAATTAAAAAGTAAGAGACAAAGACAACTTACTTAATATTCCTTCCAAAGCAACATTAAACTTTTTTTGGTAATTAAACCCTTGTTAGTCTAATGCAGCGTTCCTCTGTCCTCAAATGATTGTACAATTACTCTTTAAAACTTGTCAATTTCCCTTCTAAATACACTTTCTTTCTGTGGCAGTTTACAAAGATTTTGCTATATAGTAAAACTCTATATCCACTATAATCAGTTCAATAGCAGAAAACAAAATCGTAAAAATGCAGACCACAGTATTCCCTTCAGATTTAAACAAACAAACAAAAAATAAGCAAACAACAGTCAGTACCTTTTAAACTTCTACAAAAGTGAACATGCACACTCCAAAGTCACGACGATGGTGAGAAATCATTCTCACTGCCCAACTTTTCCCCCCAAAAGTAGATTTGATATGTAGCCTTACCTAGATGTCTTCTGGCTTTTCTGCAGATCAAAAAGTTTCCTGCCTAAGCACACAGATATTCTTTCACAAACCATAAAGGCCCTTTTATGAATCCAGCACTGTAACAGGCTGCTTTCCACACCACGTTGAGAGCCCAGTGCGTCAGCTCTCAAGATAAAATACATTGCTAATACACAATTAGTGGGAGAGGTTGTCTATTGGAGAATTTATCTTAATGAAAGAAGGAAAAAGAAGGGTTTTTTTTCTTTTTCTCTTTTTTCTTTTCTTTTTCTTTTCTTTTTCTTCCTTTCTTTTTCTTTTCTTTCTTTTTCCTTTTTTTTTCTTTTTCTTTTCTTTTTCTTTTTTTTTTCTTTCTTTTTTTTTTTTTTTTTTGGAAAAGCAAAGAGGGTGCGGTCAGATGTTAGCTTTTGCCTGAGAAAAGGGCCCTACACTGCACTAGTACCTAAATACTAGCAGAAGCTGCCTGGGAAGAGAGCCAATGGAAGGACTTTGTTTGACCCAGCTGCCAATCTCCCCTGAAGCCGTGCGCCAGACTAAACACTCACACTATTTTAACTCAAATCAGGCTACAGCAGCTGTTTGCTTTCCGGCTCTGAGCTGTGCACCCACCATGGCCTGTGCAGTTCACCCGGCGAGCTCTGCTAGCTGCCTGGCTGAAATCTGTTCCGGGTTGGGATTTGTCATTGGAGAGCAAATTTTAACCCTATTCCTCGTGGTAAACACAGACTGGTTGTTCAGCATTTGGATCTGGTAATTTGGGATGATTTTAGGATCTTTTTAAAAAAGAGTGATATTTTATACCATAGAGGAAAATTGAGATTTGAAGGATTCATACATTTCTTTGAAATTCTAACCTAAACTTTTCTGACTGTTCAAATTAACACTAACATAACTCTTGAGTGTAACAATAAGAAGATACTATGCATCTCTAAGAAAATGGTACCTATTTACCCTAACCCAAACTTCTTTAACCCTGGCAAGATAGAAAGTTGACATCACAGGACTGGAAAGACTCACATCATGCTAGGAGTTAGTACTGACTGCTCAATGCTCTGGAAAGTTCCTCCAGAAGCAACACTGAGGCACACAAGTAGTTTGTTTTCCTTATATGAGAAAGTACCAAGTGGCCCAATTTACCTTTCCTAAATTTCTAAGCTTATTTAGCTATTAATCAGAAGGTAAATGTGCTCTAAAATGTGCCCACTGGTAGCCAACAGTGGAAAGGAAAGAGAGGTTAGTCCGGGAAGTAGAATTTAAGTAATCGTCAAAGTTATCTGAAGTAGCAGGGAGAAGATCTGATAACAAAGATCTGTTGCACACTAGCTAGGAGCCAAATATTGTACCTGTGGAGAAAATAAACCAGTAAGTCATTCGACATATGGAAGAGAGAGAAGTTAGGAGGAGTATGATAACATGGCTGTCACCAAGTTACTCTTACTTGTGACCAAATTCCTAATTATGGACAATAGTGTGAGAGAAGACATCTTTTTAGTTAGAGATTTTTTTATTGCATTGGGGTAGAAAGATGTCTCTTCATTTAGGGCAAATAGCCAGTAAGACTTATTTTTAACTTAAATAATTTGGTTCATTATCCATAGTCAGAAGATGAGCAAAAAATAAATATTTCTCAAGAACTGTGAAAGTATGTCCAGGAATGTTTTCAAAAAGTTGTTTCTTCTGTTTTAAGCAGAGTTTACTTTGTTTCTATTCCTGCCCCCAAATGATATGTCTGTTTTCTTATCTTAGAAACTAGAGATCTAAATTACAAAAATTGTAATTTTATAATAAAATGTTATTTCCTCAGATGGGAAGTGGTAAATATGGTTATAGAGAGGTTGAACTATTAGGTTTTATGAGTGCACATAAACTGAGGGACCCAATTCATTAAAAATGCATGTCAAGATAATATTGTATAACAGGTGGGTTGCTATCCTTCGTCTGACAATAATACGTGTAGGAACCCAAAAGATTCCTGCTGGAACTGGCTCCTACATAGCAGAGTATAGTCTGATGCTCAAAATTCTTATGGAATCCAATAAAATGCTGGGAAATGTTTTTTTTTTTTTTCCCTTTTCATTCAATTCCAGAAAATACTCAACATGTTTCTCTGAATGGTCGTTTACAATCTACCAAGCATATACTGGGTGCTTACTGCTCTGGAAAGTTCCTCCAGAAACAACACTGAGTCACAGCTATAAAATGGGGTCCCATTATAGCATCTGTTCATCTCAGTAATTACTTCTTTTACACTGTGTTTTGCATTTTGAACTTCTCCTTAGATGCCGGGGCACAAAGCAGCTAGTTCCTATCATGAGTGTTGTGGGCTGAACTTTCTTCTCCTTCCAGCTTTTCATATGTTGAAGTCCTCACTCCCAGGACCTCAGATTGTGACCGTATTTGGAGTTAGGAACGTTGAAGAGACAATTTCATTAAATGAGGTTATTAGGGTGGGCCTTCATCCCATATAACTAGTGAGTGCCCTTCCAAGGGAGATTAGGACTCAGATCCACACAGAAGGAAGAAGACCACGTGAAGACACTGGAAGAAGTCTATCTGCAAGCAAGGAGAGGGTTTCAGAAGAAACCAAACCTGCAGGCCCTTGATCTTAACTTTTAGCTGCTAGGATTGTGAAAAAAAATAAAAAGCCATCCAGTTTGTGGCATTTGTTATGGCAACCTGAGGAAACTTATACAATGTCTAAGTAAAAAGGAGTGAAAAATTCTCTTATTGTTGGAAAGCAATTTGTATCTATACTCAAGTGTTTGATTTTGTCCAAGAGATGAAGGAAGTGTACATTATTCCCATCTTCCAGAAAAGAAAAGAAATTATGTATATGCTGAAGTTTTATATAAAAGCCATCCGTGATGTTAAAAAGGACAATATCACACAATTGCCACTCTTCTGTGATACTTCCTATTTCATATTTTGAATAGAAATCCTGTGTTTAAGTCATTGTCTGGTACATAGTAAAATAGTATGTGCACGATTAATATGCACAGTCTTTACAAAGACTATGGAATAAATAGGTTCCTAGCTTTTCCTTTAGGGCAATAAAAAATGGTGTGTAAACCTTTGATTTTGAAACAGTTTTGATGCAGGAGCAATTATAAACAAGCCCTGATAGTACCTAAAAACTTCCTATCAAGAATTGGAAACACAAAAAGTCAAAGTTTTTAAGGGGGAAGTGCAAATAACTTTTATGAAGGGAAGAGACTCTAAATGAAGAAGAAAGAGAAATGTGGATGACTTGCAAGAAAGTCTGGCTAAAGTAAATGCAATGATACTGAACGTAATCAAAGACAAAACAAGTCCAGCGTTCATCAGAATATCTCTCAAGGGAAACCCTATTTGCCCAGATAATTAAGGGATGGACACTCCACTTGGAAGCAGCAAGATAACAATGAGAAATGGATTAGTCAAGGCATATTTCTGCCATTGTGGTAGGCAGAATTTCGAGATGGTCACCAAGATTCCCACTTCTTGATGTACACTTACATAATACTTCCACAGAGGTTGGGCAAAGCCTGGGAATATGATATGAATATGATAAGACAGTTGCTCTTGGTTTGGTATCAACCTCTAAATAAGAGTCAATGAGATCTCCATGCAAGATTAGTAGAGGGAGAAAGAAGAAGCCAACTGGTAACTAACACACTTGCCCAGAAGAAGTAGGGTGAGGTAAGATAAAGGTGATTGGAATTACCACTGTAATGAAATACTGTTTTACTCACAGACAATTCCCATTAGCTGATGTATGGATGTGACCATTCATTCATCTTCTGATTCACTCATCCTCTCAAAAAATTCGATTTAGTGCCTACTTTGGGTGGGGCACTGGGCTAGGTATTGTGCTGGATAAAAAACACAGCCCCAGGGGGTCCCTGGGCAGCTCAGTGGTTGACTGCCTGCCTTCGGCCCAGGTGAGATCCAGGAGATCCGGGATCAAGTCACACATTGGGCTCCCTGCATGGAGCCTGCTTCTCCCTCTGCCTGTGTCTCTGTCTCTGTGTGTGTGTGTGTGTTTCATGAATAAATAAATAAATGAATAAATAATAAAATATTTAAAAAAACCCCACAGCCCCAGATGTCATGTTTTGGATGGTCTAATAAACAAACTGAGAGGCCAACAGCCAATTCCAAAGAGAATGGGACTGCATTCATTGAGCATTTCAGAATGCTGAGATGGTAATGTCCAGTGGTTTTATGGATATGATAGGATGTTATGAAAATGTTGATAATTATTACATATTCAAGTACTTAAAATAAATAAAAGAGTTACTGTGAAAGACATTATCTTGAAAAATGTCATATTTTTTCTCTCCCTATAGCTTCGTGATGTCATTGCCTACAGGTGCCTGGATATGTCACTGTCTGTGTGAAATGACGACTGTTAAACATTTCCCTTATTATTTCCCATGCTAGTTGAGACGAGAAAGACCATGTATCTTTTCAAATGCTAACTTTTAAAAATAAAATCCAAGACATAATCATTGTCCACAAAAGCCCATTATTACTACAGAGTAAATTGCAAACTACACTACAATGGCTTTCACTCTAAGCAAGCTACAGTACTACTAATAACACAGTACTTTGAACACCTGCTTCCTAATGAGAATACCCATAAAACACCGAGAAACAATTTTAAATAGATGTGAAATGTAAATTGAAGGAGATCGTGGAAAACTCAAATTATTATAAGGAAAATGATCTTAAATGACCATGTAAGTATTTTCCATGAAGATCATTAGAAAATATTTAAAATAAAACATAATACAACATACAATTCTTAAAAATAGATTTAAAAATAAAACACTTCTTTCCTGGGGTAGCAAATGGAGGTGCAGACAGACATATAGGAACACACATGAACAAACAAATATGGTGCAGTTAACAAATGTGGAAAGCTGATAACCCATTTTAATAATCTGGTTAAAATTTCAGAATTTCCGCTGTAAGTTTTTTAAAAATGATTTTGTGTTTCATTGCATGGTCTAGAACTATAAATCTGGTTTTGAGGGAATCTCTGTAGGCATATCTATATTTTATCAAGTATATTTTATAGTTTCAGGAGAATTATGAACAATCCAAATACACACAAGGAGACAGCATGAATATCCTCACATCTATAAATAGATTGAATTAATAATCAATCAGTCATCTTTTCCCCAAAAAATCACCAAACCCAAATAATTTTACAAATGATTTATATCAAACAAACATTTAAGGAAGAAATGATGTCAGTTCTTCACAATCTCTCCCAAAGATAAAAGCAGAGGAATGTTACCCAGCTTATTCAACAAGGCAAAACTAGATTAAAAACAAAAATTGCAGACCTGTGTTTCTCATTGAACACAGACACACACAAAAAACCTTCATAAAATAGTAACAAGTCAAATTTGGTAATGTATAAGAATTATACACCTTGACCAAGTAGTATTTATTCCATGAATGCAAGGCTTGTTCAACATTTGTTGAATTAGTCAGTGTAATCCACAATATCAACAAACTAGGTAAGGAAAATCATATGCCCAAATTAATGGACACAGAAGATGCAGCATTTGACAAAATCCAACACTTAGTCGTAATAAAAATACTCACCAAACTAAGAATATAGGAGAACTTCCCTAGACTGATTAATGACATCTACAAAAACCTACAGATAACATATGAGACATTTTCTCTCTAAGATCAGGAACAAGGCAAGGATATTCCCTGTCATCACTCCTCTGTAACATTATATAGGATATCCTAGCTCATGCCATAAGACAAGAAATGAAAATAAAAGTATGAACATTGGAAAAGAATAAAAACAATTGTCTTTATTCATAGATGATAGGATTATCTACATAGAAACATACTAAAGAATTTTTTAAAATCAAGCAGCTATAGCAAGTTTTCAGAATACAAGATTAATAAACAAAAGCCAATTGCCAGTTAGAAGATGAGTAAGTTCTGAGGTCCTAACATACAACATTGTGCTTATAGCTAAGAGTATCATATTGTACTGTGAAAATTGCTAAGAGAGTAGATCTTAAATGTTCTCATTACAAAAAAGAACTATGTGATACGATGGAAGTATTAGCTAACAGTACATAAGCATATCCAGTCAACAGGTTGTACGCCTTAAATTCACACAGTGTTATATATCAATTGTATCTCAATAAAGCTGGTTAAAAATACATTAAAAACTTTTTAAAAAGTCAACTGTTTTCCTTTTTACTAGCAGTATAAAAATGAAAATTTGAAAATTTAAAAATATCATTTATAATAGAATTCTGATTGAAATGCTTTAGTATAAATACACCAATATATGGACAGTACATATATATGGAAAAAGACAAACTGGTGATGGAAATAACAAAAGATATAAATAATGTATGTTTCCACTCTGTTAGTGGAGAGGGCCGAGGATGCAGGGGTTCCACTATAAATGTACATATCCTGCACCCAGATCTTGGTTTCTAATACTCTTCTCTAGTAAAAAATAAAGCTAGGTCTCCAATGGAGAAATGCCTGATTCTAGGACTTGGCAGGAAATATTGCAAAACAGGCCTGGAATATCTTATAGTACCAAAAAGTAGGTAAATTCCAAAAAATAAAAATAAAAGATAAACAGTGATGAAGACCTATCAAAAGGATACAGGAGGCAACTGAAAGAGGTCCCAACTGCCTCTCCTTAACTGCCTACTCTTTAACTGTAAGTTGAACATAGTGACTTCCTTCCGAAGAGCATAATATTGAAAGAGAGAGAAAAAAAGGCAACTTTACAGTGGAGAAAGCTGACAAACACTTCTAAAGCCCACTGATGAAGGCTAACATCAACAGTCATAAGTTATTTTGATAGTGTTCAACTTTGATATTAGGTGATGGGTCCATACAATTTATGTTTGTGGTCTTCCTGCCAAAAAAGCACTACTCCAGTATAAACATAAGAAAAATATCACCTTAATTCCAACTGAGAGACATTCTAAGGAACAATTGGCTAGTGAACCTCAAAATTGTAAAGGTCATTAGAAACAAGGGGTATATGAAACTGTCACAACCAAGAATAGCTCGAGGAGAAATGACTATTAATGTAATGTGGTATCCTGGATGGCATCCTGGAACAACAACCAAAAAAGAAGGCATTGGGAAAAACCTACGGAAACCCGAATAAAGCACGGACTTTAATTTGTAATAATGTACCAATTGTGTTTGACTAATTATGACAAATATATCAAACTAACGTCATAAGAAACTGAGTGTGTAATATACAGGAAATCTTTGTTTAATCTTTGCAATAATTCTATAGATATAAAATTATTCTAAAATCAAAAGTTTATTAAAATGTGCTCTAGAAAACTATTAAATTAAAACAATGATTAAACATTTATTTCAGGGATATATTATTCAATATTTTCTTAAATGTGGAAATAATGTCCAGAAAGCAATTCCTGATAAGTATTAAAGGAATACAATTACTCCTTTCATTTCCATGACACTGTTTCCCCTGTTTTGTTTTTCCTTCTCACATATCTGATTTTGTTTTCAATCCTTTAAATGTAGGTGTTACTTAAGATTCCCTCCTTGGCTTTTTTTTTTCTTTTCATGCTCTGCTAGGAAATCTAATTGATTTTTACAAATGGGTTGATAACCTCTAAATCTTCAGTACAGACACTTCTATGGTGCTCCAGATCCCATTTTATTTTTTTTAAAGATTTATTTATTTATTTTAGAGGGAGAGAGAAAAAGAGCATGTGTCGGAATGGGAGGAGGGACAGAGTGATAGACTCTTCAAGCAGACTCCCCACTGAATGTGGAGCCCCATGAGTGGCTCAACCCAGGACCCATGAAATCATGACTTGAGCCAAAACCAAGAGTTTAATGTTTAACCAACTGAGGTACCCAGGGGTATCTCTCCAGATTCCATTTTCTAAATGCCCAGAGGCACTCTATCTCCATTCTCCTAAAATCAAATTTATTCTTTTGCTTCTAACCTGCTTCTACTCTAAGAGCCAACCATTCTAATAACTAGACTCAGAAGCAATCTCACAGTTCCCCAATAAAATACTGTGACAAGTGGAAAATCATGGAATGCAAAAATATAATTGAAGAAAAAGTTCTCAACTAAAAATAAAGACTTTAGTAAGGAGATCAAAAAGATTTATTTTGTACCGAGACAAAAGAAGCAGTTGGAGGAGAAGAAGAGGAAGAAAAAGAAGAAAAGAAGAAACAGAAGCAGAAGAAGGAGGAGGAGGAGGAGGAGGAGCAGGAGGAGAAGTGGAAGAAGGAGAAGTAGAAGAAGAGGGAGGAGGAGGAGGATGAGAAGAAGAAGAAATTATGAAAGACAAATTAATTAGAACGCCTACTTGCAAGTCTTGCTTCTTTGGGATATCAAAATGTATTTTGTGATATACTAAGGATACTGGTCCTGAAGTCTACCAAATATTATAGTGCATTTTAGCCTAATTCATTAATTAGAATAATTCATTAATAATTCATTAATAATTCATTAATTATTTAGAAATAATTAAAAATGGAAAGATCATTCAAAAAAATGTTCTTTAAGCATCAGAACAAATAAAAAAGTTTCAGATAGCAAAGATAGAAGAGAATTTTCTCAAGCCTAATGTCAAATTAAGTCATTGTTTGCAGAGCACCTGGGTGGTTTGGCTTGTGATTTCGGCTCAATTCATGACCTCCTGGGTAGTGGGATTGGCTCCATGTTGAACTCTCTGTTCAATGGGGAGTCTGCTTGGAATTCTTTCCCTCTGCCCGTCTCCCCACTTACACTTGGCTCTCTCTCTGTCTCTCTCTGTCTCAAAAAAAAACCTCAATCAAGTAATCAACCAATCATTATTTTCTTGGAAAAATTGATGGAGGAAGATCCAGACCTAGATCACTAGAGCAAAAAAAAAAAATTACAATTTTGAAGGACAAGTCTTCCACTATCAAAATAGAAAGAGCACATGTGTGTAGTTATCCACATAGGAATAAAAATGAGTTGTTTGTATTATTTCTCTATAATATGAAAAATTAACAATATCTATACAACATTAAGGTACATGCATTTTGGAATAAAAGGATTCCAGTGATAGAGATCAGAGGTGAACTATTATTACCTTAAGCCATTAGAATTAGGGAAAAGCCAGACACTAGCCAATCAATGCGCTGCATTCTTTCAATCACAGATATTGGTTCTGAGTGTTGGACCACCTAACCACAATTGATCTAGCCTCTCACTTAAAAAGGAGGCTTAAGTATCTGGGAGACACCTTTGGTAACTATGACAGAACCAAGCTTTGGGGATAAAATTGATATCACAGAATACAGAGAGGAAAGAAAACATAACAAGCACCTTGATATTATTGATTAAAACACAGATTTAATCCTATTCTACCTACAACTGTTTTGGTTATGTGAATCATTAAATTTCCTTATTGTGTAAGTCAGTGTGAGTTTATTTTTCTTTTATATGACATGGAAGGTATTAGAGCTGATAGGCCAGACAAATTTTGTTTCATTTGAAAAGACAATGTAAAGACATTTTAAATGTTCAAAAACTAAGATTATATTATTTTTGAGAAAATTACATAAAACATGCTGCTTATAAAAGCTGAATCAAAATTAAGTGTCCTTGATGGATGAATGGATACAGAAATATATGCATAGTGGAATATTATTCAGCCTTAAAAAAGAAGGATAACCTGCCTTTTGTGACAATGTATATGAATTTGGAAGACATTATGCTAAGCGAAATAAACCAGCCACAGGAAAAAAATGCTATGTGCTCTCACTTATATGTGTAATCTAAAAATCACAAACTTAGAAAAACAGAGGGAAGAATAGTGGTTGTGAGGTGCTGATGGGGAGATGTTGGTCAAAGAGTAAAAGCTTTCAGTTATAACATGAATAAGTTTCAGAGATCTAATGCAGAGCATAGTAACAATAAATATTAATGCATTGCATACTTGAAATTTGCCTGGAGAGTAGATCTTAAGTGTTCTTACTATATATATATATATACATACAGAAATATAACCATATGAAGTGATGGATATGTTAATTTAGCTTGATTGAGTGTTGTGATCATTATGTATACTCATATCAAAATACCACATTGTACATCATATATATATATATAATTTAAAATTTGTCATACCTCAGTAAAGCTGGACAAAATAAACGCAAACTTAAAAAAGAACTCAGTATAGAGGTCTTTCTTACTCAAGCTGGATGCCAAATGCTATATTTGGATTCGGAAGTCTTCCCTAAGATATTATACTTCTTTTTCTACTCTTCCTATACTTAGAAATAGATTTGTTATATATGCTGCATTCTTTATAACACAATGTTGGATGACCACCTAAAACAGTAATGATATGTTCCACTCTAATACTCGCCATAACAATACTAGCTATAACAATGGCTATATTATATTTACAAATTTGTGAAATGGTGCCACAATTACTAGAAAAAAATTCTTTTATTTTTTTCTTTACCATTAAAAAAAGATGTGTAAAGCACTATAGTGATAAGTGACAAGATATAATGAAAAGTTTGCAGATACTTTTTGAGAAAACCCCAATATTTACCTTTTAATGACAAGTACCTATTAATGTGCCCTTTATAATTATGCTCCCAGGTCAACCAATGAAGAATGATTTTTTTAAAAAGATCTTATTTATTCATGACAGACAGAGAGAGACAGAGAGAGAGGCAGAGATAAAGGCAGAGGGAGAAGCAGTCTCCATGCAGGGAGCCCAATGTAGGACTTGATTCCAGGACTGGATCCCGGGACTCCCGGATCATACCATGAACTGAAGGCAGACTCTCAATCACTGGGCCACCCAGGTGTCCCAAAAAGTGATCTTAAATAAAGAGCAACAGTAGCAACCAAAATGTATTGTGTGCTACCGATTGAGGTAGTCATATGAATTGCTTCCTTTAAATCTTCATCCCAACCCAGTGAAATACATTCCGCTATACTGAGTTGATTAGTCTCCCCAATATTCATGTGTCTCTGGTACCTGAGCATGTGATCTTATCTGGAAATAGGGTATCTTCAGATGTAATCAAGTTTAGGTGAGGTCATACTGGATTAGAGCGGGTCCCAAACCCAATATGACAGTTGTGCTCATAAAAGGAGAAAAATTTAGACACAGAGACACACATGGAGAACGCCATAAGACAATGAAGGAGAAGACTGGAGTGACATATCAGTAATGT
Source organism: Vulpes lagopus (assembly GCF_018345385.1). Lineage (NCBI taxonomy): Eukaryota > Metazoa > Chordata > Mammalia > Carnivora > Canidae > Vulpes > Vulpes lagopus. Next base: position 26,255,258 of record NC_054843.1, read on the forward strand.
AAGAGATATCAGGGATTGCTGGTGGAATCACCAGAAGCCAAAGATAGTCATGGCTCCCCTAGAACCTCCAGAAAGGACAAATGCCGCTGACTCTTTGATTTCTGACTTCTAGTCATCAGGACTGTGGGAGAATATCTTTCTCCCATGTTAAGCCACAATTTTTATGTGATTTGTTATGGTAGCCCTAGGAATTAATACATTATTATGATTATATAGATGAGGAACTGATGCTTAGAGAGGCTACTGTGTAAATAAATAGAAAACAATTAAATCCAAAAATCTGACACTGGAGCCTATGCTCCCGATCACTATCTATATTTTAAGGTCTTTAAGGTAATACTTAATTGATGCATCTAATCTATAACTGTTTTTTTTTTGTAGTATAATCATTGTTTAGCTGTTTAATAATATCTCTTGCAAATCATCCATATTATTCCATCAGTGCATGAAACTGGGTTCATCATCATGCTTTCTCTCCTCAGTCTGGACACTTGAGTGAATGCCCTTCCTTCCAGCACTTTGGAGACAGCACAGTTATAAACTCAGTTAGGAAGATCTTCCTTATTAATTCCTGCCCAAAGTCTAGTTTTGCATTCTCTCTACATGTTAGGACAATAACTATTTCTAAATAATATAAAAAATCTATTGTAATTTGCTTCTGAATTACATAGAAAATATAAATGTTTGGGGGCACCTGGTGGCTTAGTCGGTTAAGCATCTGCCTTCCGCTTAGGTCAAGATCTCTGGGTCTTGGGATTGAGTCCCAGCTCAGGCTCCCTACTTAGCAGCGAGCCTGCTTCTCCCTCTGCCCCTCTTCTGCTCCTGTGCTCTCTCTCTCAAATAAATAAATAAAATCTAAAAAAAGAAAGGAAAATATAGATGTTTACATCTATATATAAGAAGAAACTAGATTCTGGAGAGTAGACAACATTTTTGAGCCATTTCAAAAATCATTAACAGACTTGAGAATATTTTGTAAATGAATAATGTAACACTCAAGTGATTTCCTTATTTAGAGCATTTGTTCCTTTCTCGTGATTAAAGTATATTTTTATCATCTGGTTTATTACTATGTCTGAGTTTTTTGTGGTTGAATAGTGTCCCCCAAAATGATATGTTCATGTCATAACCACTGGTACCTGTGCATGTGAACTAATTTGGAAACAGGGTCATGCAGAAATAATCAAAGATTAATTGAAGACTATAATTCATAGGTAGAATAGCAGGTGACAATAGAGACAGATTGGTAGGATCCTCTACAAACTGAGGACCACCAAGGATTGCGGACAACTACCAGAAGCCAGCTGAAAAGCATGGAAGAAAGAGTTCAGTGGAAGCATGGCTAGCTGACGCCTGAATTTTGGACTACTAGCCTCCAATTTCAGTTGTTTAAAGCCACCCAGATCATGGTACTTTCTTATGGCAGCCTTAGCACATTAATATGAGTATCTTTATCTTGAAATGTAATCATTTATTACATTTATTATAGCTTTTATTATGGGTTCTCTACTTTCCTTTTTTTTTCTAGATTATTTATTTATTTATTTATTTATTTATTTATTTATTTATTCGTGAGATACACAGAGAGAGGCAGAGATACATGCAGAGGGAAAAGCAGGCTCCATGCAGGGATCCTGATGTGGGACTTGATCCCGGGTCTCGATCCTGGGTCTCCAGGATCAGGCCCTGGGCTGAAGGCGGCACTAAACCGCTGAGCCACCCGGGCTGCCCTCTACATTCTTTCTAAGGTACCTGCTTTGGGTTCATGGAACTTTAACTTGTTAAATGTGCACAGTTATTCTAATTTTTTAGAATCTTTAAACGAAGAAATCGCAATAATGAAAACCTGCTTTGATATCTTAGTCTATATATTCTATAGTCTATATATTCTTAAAATAAGGGGCTTTTTTGAGTGTTAAAACCTGAAGATAGAAATTGAAATGGAACATAGGTGTCTCAGGAGAGCACTGATGGCAAACAGACCATCCGGCCAGGCCCCAGCCCTTTGCCCCAGCATCGCCACACATGAACCATATTATGGTTCAAATTTATAGCCTTCAGAAGTTTCAACTGCTCAATTGTGGGAAGGAAAAGCCCATTATAGTTCTGATGTATCTAGTCCATACTTCACAATGCCCATGTGAAACATAATGTATGGAATGCTGATGAGGTTTTAGGGTGAAAATCTCGAGTCAGCCAAAAACATGATTAATATTAGCCTTTTGGAGCAAAGGTCTAAAATCTAATACATTTTATTTTATAAGTGAAACTAGCAGGACGTGAAACTGAGCAGATAGGCAGGTACAAACCTATAACCTTCAGTTGTCCTCTCAGAGAATGTGGTACCTCTAATCTCACAAATAATATCACTGTAATTAAATGTAACAAGAGCAGATATCAAGAATGTGCGCTGCCACTAGGGACCTTAGCCAAAGTGCAAAGCATGTTATTTGTCTTGGGAAACTTCTCACCTCTTGGTAAACTCTCTTAATCAGCTCGGAGGCACCCAGTGCCCTCATGCTGCCCTCTGGCTGTCCCAGGCTCCCCTCGCACCCTGAATGCCTACATCCCCTCCCCCTGGAGCTGCAGTTCTGTGCTTCAAAAGCAAACTTCCCAACAGTTCCACTTTTCAATCAAAACTCCGGTTTCCTCAGGCTGGCTGATTTTGGCAGGCTCTAAGCAAAATCCTAATCTGATAATCTGATTAAATTAATTCAAAGTAAGTTGTGAATGGCTAATAGCCTAAATTTCTGAGAAACCAAGTTCTTGACAATCTAATTTGTGGAATCTATAAACGAAATGTACCAAACTGGAAATTTTTCTGAGTGTATCATTTATACTCGGATTTACTCCATTGCCTGTCTGCCTGTCTGCTTCCTTCCTTCCTTCCTTCCTTCCTTCCTTCCTTCCTTCCTTCCTTTTCTATCCATCCATGCCTTTCTCTTTCTTACCTTTCCTTCTTTCCAGTTTTTCTCTTTCTGTCCTCTCTCCTGCCCCACTTCCCTCTCTCTCATTACTGGGTTAGCAATGTGGCACTTGCTTTTTGCATGTTAACTTATCCATAAATCGGCTTCCAGATAGGAATAAAACCATGACAATCACTGTCTTTCCCAAGGAAAATGCAACTTCATTCACCAGCATTGGCACTAACTGTACTCAATATTTGCCTCTGCTCATGACTTTTTAAATCTGTAATGAGAAAAAGAAATTATTCAACTAAGAATCAGGATTATATTTTCCCCTGCTTTAATAATCTTCCACCTATTTAAAATGTGAATAATGCATTTAGAAGCATCCCAATGACCCACTTCTATTATTATTTTTGTTGTTGTTGTTATTATTATTATTAAAATACTTAACCCATCACAGCTACTATTAATCAGAATGCCTTTCCCAGAAATATTAGGCATCTTTTATCAGTAATTATTGATAGCTGCATTAGGCCATCAATGCAAAGCATATGTATATCGTATATTATTAATAATTTTCTTTAAAATATTCATTTAATGAAGAATACCATGGTTTATATTTTTTATAAACAATCAAAATAGTTTATATTTATTTCATTCATTTCTGTTCCAGATGCTATTCTAAATATTTTGCATACAGAAATTCATTTAATCCTCAAAAGAATATTACGGCTTGGCTATTTTTATAGACTTGCTTCCAACAGATGTAAAAACTAAGGCTTGATGTATTTAAGGAATTTTTCCAGGATTACACAGTAGGTAAAATGTATTTAAAAATCACCGTATGAGCCTGGGTGGCTCAGTTGGTTGAAAGTCAAACTATTGGTTTTGGCTCAGGTCATGATCTCAGGGTCATGGGACTGAGCCTCAAGTCCCTTAGTGAGGGGTCTGCTTGAGATTCTCTCTCTCCCTCTTCCTCTCTTCTCTCTCAGGCATGCATGCTCTTTCTCTTTCACTCTCTTTATAAGAAAAATAAATATTTTTTAAAAAATCACTGCATGAGTGCATAAAAGAAAAAGAACCATCTACTCATCCAGGAATATATACGCATTTCTTTTTTTAAAAAAGTAAGTTATATATGAATATTTCAAGCTCACTCTCCAATGGAAGGTGAGGGACCAGTAAGGGGGTGTTGGACTCGTGTTGAAAGATTGCCTCACATGGAAAATAAAATAATTTCTGAGGGTATCTTATATTAACCTGGAGGAAGGCTGGTGGACGAGAGCCTATACACAGGTAGAGTAGTAAGAAGTATTGTTAGCTCCAGTTCACTTCCTCTAAGGGGTGGTTCAGAGTAGTGGTAAGGGCATTCAAGCCAGGCTTTAGCAAGTTTAAAAATGACACCTCTGGTAGCAAAATGGTGAACAGAATAAAGACATATGAGAAATAATGTCTCCAAGAGTCTAACAAGTTGGTGAAAGAGAAAATGAGTCACCCTAACTGCTATGAAATTGGACGAGAAAAATACAACATAAATTTTTATCAGAATAAAGCTTCGTGTCATCTAAGAATATAGCCCCAACCCAATATTATTTCATTTGTTTCAATTGAATACATTGTTTGGGACTTTCCAAATTACATTGCTAAGCCGAATATTATTAGCAGGCCAGACAAATGAGACATTTAAGCAATTATTCAATAAATGTCATAGCTGGCTGTTTTAAATTATAAAAGTGATGCCTTCTTGAGGTTAAAAAATTCTAATACTATAGAAGTATATAAAACAGAAAATAAAAAAGGACTTTCTTTCCTTTCTCTTCATTTTATTCCACTGATATACATATATATATATATATATATATATATATATATATATATATATATATAGTAACCTGGGTGTTTTTAAGACATTTCACTGCATGAACAAATATATACTCATTTGTCTTTATGTAAAACATATGGGCTAAAATTATAACTCTCTCTCAATATATAGTTATCATATGGCTACAATGTAAGATTGATACATTTTTTTTTCTGTCAGCAAAGAGATCTCATCATTCATATGCTATAATTTGATTTATCTCATTTCCGCCCCCAAATATTTCATGGAAAACTTTCCAGACCAGAACATCTAGTCCTACCATAGTCTTTTTTTAAAAGTTACTTAATATCCGTAGTATGGTGTCTTATAAGTCAAATAACTCTGCCATAATGTTTTGGTTTTTTTCTCAAGCTTGATTTTCACACATTAATATATATTGCCTTATGTATTTAGGGACCTAAGTTCCAACTCATTACTACTTCTGTTTAATTTTCCTAGAAATGCAAGCTATGGTTTTAGTGTGTTTCATTGTATATATCATATTGTATATTTTTTTCTCTATTATCTGGAATAAATGAGATATGGGAAATTTAGAAAAGGCACTTTATCCAATTACTTCTCATACATCTCACACTACATATTTGGGGGGGGCAAGAAAGTAGACGTAAAGCCAAATGGCTGAGTTTAAAATACCCTGTAGACCATAGTTAAGTATGTAAAAATTTAATAAACTCAAATTTCCAATAACTCTGGCCAAAAGTTTATGCTCAAGAAATATTAACTGACCATCTTAAAAATAAATCCTACATGTTGGGATAGGAGGTTAGGCAAAGCATTCCCCCAATGATTCTAAGAAAAACTCACTGAAGGAGTCAGTGCACATGGGGTCATCAATGCAGCAGCAGCTATGTTTTCTCCTTTTTGCTGATCCCCCCTTGGCACTAAAGAGACCCTTGTGTACAAAGAAATTTTGCAGCTGGGCAGAAGAGACAAGCATCTGGCTGAGCAACAACACTATAACTCAGAGCAACTTTTGGCTTTCTAAATTGATCTGATTAAATTTCAACTTTTTCTTCTGGAAAAGAGATTCACTAAGAGAAAAGAAATACAAAAATATTTCTGTACAATGACTGCAGCCAATAGGTTTCAGATACCTTCTAGGTGGGGAACACATTCACCATCAAATGGGGCCAGTGGCTATCATGGGAAGTCTTCTTGCGCTCATCAAAAACCAAGACAATCTCCCCTCTCCTCCCACCAAAAAAACAAAACAAGACCCCCCAAACCCTAAAATATCTGGATTACTTCTTTACATCTGGCATACTAATGAAAAGGGTAACATTAATTATCATTTGGTATCGACACAAATGAGAATCTTTGTTAATAGAGTTCAGTGAGAACAAAAGAGTTTGCTGGAATACCAAAGAATCAATATTTCTATTAGTGTAAATGGAAGTGGGAGGCAATGTCCTCATTAGCAGGGATAGGAATATTATGCAGAAGGCAGAATAAATAATTTCTCAAGTCTCAAGCTGAGATGAAGAAAAGTTATGACTAGGTCAGAACTGGTTTTTCTATTTATAATTGCAAGCAGAAACAAATGAAACAAACAAAAACAAAACTCTGGAGGCAACAGACATCAATATTCATATAACAGATGCCAATATCAGCAGAGTATCTAAAAAATAATAGATGATTTTAAAAATATACATTTAGTCATCAGGTAACTAAAAGTTTATGTAAGAGTTTATAAAGTGACTGTAAAACAAATATGAATGGAGTTTTAGATACTTTTTATTTGCAAGAATAATTATGTAAATTTGGTTCAGAGTTTAGAGAATGATGAGTGGGAACAAACCAATAAAACTTTTTGAATAGTTTTTATTCCTCTAAAAACATTTATAATTAAAGAGAAGTCATGAGAGTACAAATTTCATAGCCAATATCACCTGGAATATATATATATATATATATATATATATATATATATATATACACTTTCTTTAAAATGTTCACTGTTATGACTTCTGTCCTAAATTGGTAGACCCATGGAGATAAGGCACTAGAGATTCTTATAGACTAAGTAAAACTGACTTGCTTTTGGAAACTAATAAAAAGCCCTTTAAGCATCAAGGGATGTTTATTTAACTGTTGCATGCTTATGCTGAATAATTTGAGTAACCTAAAATAATAACCAAATTTTAAGAAACTGTAGTCTCTGCTGTGATATAAACCAGTACTATGATCCTAAATGCCACCTTAAAAAAATTCCATGGTAGTAAGAGCACATATATATGTGTCCCACTCATATGAGCAATCTTGAATTCTTCCTGAATGAAAATCAAAGTTAAAATCACCTGCCATGGGGGATAGCCCAGTGTCTTTTACAGCTAGTTTATCAAAAGAAGTCTGTAAGAGCAGACAAAGTTCAATTCAAATATCATATTTCACAACTACTTGCAATATGACTAGCATAAACATACATTTAATTTATATTTATTTACAATTTAACTGATGTAAAGTATAATTTAATTAACATATAATATTATACTAGTTTCAGGTGTACAACATGGTGATTTGAGAATTATATACATTATGAAACACTGACCATGATAAATGTGGTTTTTATCTGTCACCATACACCATTATGAGAATATCATTGACTATACTCCTTAGGCCGTACTTTTCAGCCCTAATGCTTACTTATTTTATAACTAGAAGTTTGTGCCTCTTACTTCCCCTTCATCTATTTTGCCATTTCCACTCCCCACCCTCAGCCCCCTTGGCAACCACTAGTTGGTTCTCTATGAATCTATTTCTCTTTCTGTTGTTTGTTCTGGTTTTTTGTTTTGTTTTGTTTTTTTAGATTGCACATATAAGTGAAATCATACGGTATTAGTCTTTCTCTGTCTGATATATTTCACTTAACATAATAGCTTCCAGGTCCATCCAGGTTGTTGTGAATGGCAAGATTCCATTCCTTTTTATGGCTGAGTAATATTCTATTATTTATATATACCATATCTTCTTTATCCATTCACCTTATCAATAGACATTTAGGTTGCTTCTGTACCTTTACCACTGTCAATAACACTGCGAAAAATACAGGAGTATATATGCCTTTTTCAATTACTGTTTTCATATTCTTCAGGTAAATACCCAGAAGTAGAATTAACTGGATGCATGTTGCTTCTATTTTTAGTTTTTCGAGGAACCTCCACAGTGCTTGCAAATTATATATCTGATAAGGCGTTAATATCCAAAATATATAAGGAATCATAGAACTCTATGCCAAGCAAATAGTCTGATTAAAAATGCAGAGAACCTGAATAGATATTTTTCCAAAGAAGGTATACAGATGGCCAACAGACACATGAAGAGATGCTCAACATCACTATTCATCAGGAAAATGCAAATCAAAACCACAACTACATATCATCTCATACCAGTCAGAACAGCTAGTATCAAAAAGGACAAGAAATAAGTGTTGGCAAGGATGTGGAGAAAAGGACATCCTCACAGACTGTTTTGGGAATATAAGTTGGTATGGGCACTCTGGAAAACAGTACAGAGATTCCTTAAAAAAAACTAAAAAAAAAAGTATGCATTTTATATGTGTGCAACTTACAAATGATAACTACACAACAGAGCATTAGAAAATTGGCTACTCTGGTCTATTTGCAAGTCACTTACCATTTTGTGTATTTCATTCTCTTTTCTGTTTGAATCTTGACATCGAGAATTTCCTTTATCTCAGAAGCAGCAACAAGCTCCTAAAAGGTATTTTTATATTATAAAAGATTGCACTTATGCATATATGTACATATTTCCCCCAGAATATAGTCAGTTTTTAAAACTATCTTTCATATTTATTAAGTGATTTATGTCCAAAAACAATCAGGAAATTAGTAGATTGTGTCTAAGAACACTTGATTTTTATTGAATGCTGTCAAGACATCAAAATGTGTGGATTCACCTTTGAAAAGTGCTAAATTTGCATTTATTCTTTTGTCCCTAGGCTAAGAGCTGGGTGTTGTTTTTTTAAAGCACCCATTTGAGGTGCTAAGAGGTCCTAATTAGATGAATTAAATAAACACAACATTAAGTTTCAGAAATGAAGTGTCAGAACAGATACCTTTTGATCTGCAGATCACTAAGGGAGCAACAGTAAATTGCAAATAATGTGATTATGTTCCCTGCCTCAGTATATTGAGTTTGATAAAAAAGTTTTACTTTAGTAACTGCTCAAGATATTGCTCTGACTAATTGAAAGAGAACAAATTATGTTCTAGACACTGTCAGCTGCTTTCATTCTAATTTTTTCCTGCCCATATTATGAAGGAAGGAAGAGAGGGCAGAAGGGAGGTGGGAAGGAGGGAGGAAATAGAAGGGCTTCTGTGTTACAGTGTAGCACTATCATCCTTGAGAGGAGCATGTTGTTTGCAGGGCCACTAAACAAAATAAAACAGAACAAATAAACAACAACAGCGGCAAACCCAGAGGGTGACTTCATTTTAAGTCAATTCAACAAATCAATATGTAAGTAGGCACTGGGCTGGTTTATGAGAGCCACCAAGATCACTTGAGGGATTTACAATCCAACGAGGAAAGCAATCCAGACATGTCTACAACTAATGGTAAAACATGAAACAAATTAATTTTAAACATGAGAGTCTTTTAATTATTTTTGAGTTGATCAGGGTAGGAAGCACTGAGGTACAATTTTAACTGTACTGAAATGAAAAATCAGCATGTAAAACATGGGAAGAGAGAAAGAGAACAACCCAGATTAAGAAAATAGCATGGGTTAGCAGGCAGAGGATTAGGTGTGATGGGATAATCTAATGAGTGATTTCACTCCAGCCCAAGTCCAGGAGAGGGGGTAGCAGAAAGAAGTTCATGTTCAAAGGGGAATTAATTGTTTTCTCTTGATGACTAACTAAGTATGAAGTATCTATGGGAAATTCATATCTAAAACTCAGGATGAGTATCCAAGTCAGAGGTAAAGATTGAGTCATCCACACAAAGATGGGAACTGAAGCTCTGGGAGCCTTTGAATTAGCCCACAGCATATGCATTGGTATGGCTAGAACAAACCCACAGAATGCCTATATTTAAACACAAGTAAGAGAAGATGCAAATAAGAAAAAAACTTTCTGGAAAGCAGCAAGAGAACAAAGAGAGAGTATACCTCAGGTATTGTCATGAAAGAAGAGAGTGGCCAACATTGTCAAATGATGCACATAAGCAGCAAATTCAGCTATTATAAAGTCATTTGCACTCTTGGAAGGAGCAGGTTCAGTGAAATGGTGGGGAGAGAAACTAGATTCAGATTGCCAAGTGTATGTTGGTCAATCAAGGCAGGAAATAGTCAAAATGGGTGGAGAAGTTAGCAGAAAAGCAGGGAACGTTTTCCAGAGGGAAAAAGCATACTCAAAAATGGAGAGCAAGAAGATAAATAAATAAATAAATAAATAAATCACCTTAAACAATGTCAGTGGTAAAGTACCATATTTTAAATGTGATTTCTGTGTGATATCCATTGAAGATCCGGGAACCAATCAAGCCTGAGACTTTCCAGCAAGGGCAATGAGTAGATCACTTTGAACAATTAAATTTCAGCATCCTGAACTGTCTGACACTACCTATCTACTGATTGCTAAAAAAAAAAAAAAAAAAAGTAATATGTGATTAAAAAATGAGATTCTTTTTAAAGAAACTGTTTTTGGTAAAAGACACCTATTCATATCAACAGACACTTACGGAGCTCTGTGACACAATCTCATTATGAATCTTTCAAAGGACTAATACAAGACAAAACACCCACAAAGAAGAAAAAATGACTTCCTGTCTTCTTTTAAAACTTGAAAACGTCCACTCTTGCCACAGGAAAACTAAGGCAATTATTCAACAAAATATTTGAAGAATTAAATGTTTTCTATCCAAATAATTCTCACAAATACTCCTAGACTATGAATATATTTCTCAAGGATATAAGCACTGCTTACACATCAGATGACCTGAAATTGACATTCTACAAAATAATTGGGTCATGCTCTTTCTAAGTGTCAAGGTCATGACAGGCAAAGGAAGACTGAGGAGATGTCAGATGGGAGGAGACTATGATGACTTGAGAACTGGATTCTGGACCAACAGAAAGACCTTAATTAGACAACCAAGGAGACTTAACTAGGTCTATGGAGTAGTTAATATAATTGCTTTAGTGTTAATTTCCTAGTTTAAATAATTATATCCTGGTTATGTAAAATGGTAATATTTGGGGAAGCTGTTAAAAATTGTAAGAGAATTTCTGTCGTATTTTTCAAACTCTTTTGCAAGTCTGAAATTATTTAAAAGTAAAAGTTAAAAGGGAAAGATTTTTAACTATGAAGAGAAATGGGTGAAGAACCATGTCTGGAGATAATAAGAGATAAAAACTACACTATGCAGTTATATGTATCTTATTGTTTTTTTAAACCTTTAAAAGATTTCAGCCAGCTAAAAATACATTTCTCACTGTCACTTGGTTCTGACCAAGTATATTTTAAAAAGTATACTAAAATTGAAGTGTGATGTGGGGAGAAAGTGACCGTGGGGAAAGCATGTTTCAACCAAGCACTTGGGTTCAGCTCCTTCATTTACAAAATGGATGAAACTTACATCAATTACCTGGACCCTGAAAAGCTATTATAATGACCCTCTGATAAAAACCACCAGATCTGGGCCTGCAGGTTTCCTTATCATCTTATCAAGTGCAAAAAGAATAATCCTGATGTAGCAAATTGGGTACTTGTCCCTGGAATGCTTGTCACCAAGTTTCTCCCACCAAAACCGGTCATCATGTCTCAAGCTGTGATGATAAAAGTTGTATTGAGCAGGATGCTGTCAACCAAACCGGGAATCTTGGACAAGAGACTCTAGCTGAGAGCACATGGCAGTGCCTTCCTTGTGATGAAGAAAGGGATAAAGATCTATGGAAACAGACCAGCACCCCATTTGTGTGGGGCACAGCAAGCCAACTACTGTGGCAACAACAGCCCTGCAAGCAAGTGATGGCTACAAGCGTGTGTGTTCCCAGGTCTCCACCATACATTCTGCCGTGGAAAAATAATGGAAATATACAACTGAATATCTATCTCATCAAATGCTAGACTCTAAAAGGATCCTTGCTTCTTCCTGCTACCAGGGGGTTCTTCCTTTTATTCCCCTCCTAATCTAATTATAGAAAGATAAACTGTCAGTGACTTTCAAACTGGGGGCAGGGGTCAGGGGAAGAAAAAGAAAAATATACTAAAAATACCTGGGACCTAAAGAAAGAAATTTCTTGCTTATATGTGAAGTAGTCTGTGTATATTCAGTAAGTAAACTAATAAGTAGAAACTCAGACTGTGATTTTTCAAACTGGTTTTTGTGTGACTTTTCTAGTAGAGAAGATGATCAAGGTCAATTTTGAAGTTGCCATGCCATTCAACTCAGAGTATCTACTCTGTGTAAGACACTATTGATCATAAGCAAAACATGATCTCTTATTACAAAGAGTGCTTCATCAAGGTTGGTAGACTTTTTAAAAAATTATTTTATTTATTTACTCATGACAGACACAGAGAAGGAGAGACAGAGGTAGAGGGAGAGGCAGGCTCCCTCCGGGGAGCAGGACTGGATCCAGGACCCCTGGGATAATGACCTGAGCCAAAGGCAGATGCTCAACCACTGAGCTACCCAGTCATCCCAATGTTGGTAGACTTTTATACACAGTTCCCAAAACCAGTATTTCATAGAATGTGTTATAACAAAGAGGCAAGCTAAGTCCTGTTAGTACATAAGGAACAAAGGGGACATTTGGATTACTTTGCAGAGGCCTGGACAAATAATTTTCCACCATGGTGAAAATTTGGAAAGGTGTTAGGAAGACAAGGTCATTTGAAGGCAGCAGAGGATTCTAATGGGTAGTGATTGAGATATAAAGGTAAAAACACTTTGGGAAGAGAGGAAAGCCTAAGCAGAGTCATGAGACAGAGAATTGTAGGGTTATTTTGATTCAAATAAGAGGAGGAAGAGCTCCCAGGGTGGAATTCCACTGAGTGATAGGGAGTGAACAAGACAGTTTGGGGTTTAATCAGCCCCAGGGCTCCCAGAAAATTATATTTTGCAAGTAAATGCCAACCTTCTAATGTTTAGGGCCAGCACCACTAAATACTGCTCAATACCTTTCTGTCTCTAAATTCAGCATATTTTCATAGTACACAAAGTATGAAACACACATTTTAGCTGTTCACTCCAAACTGGTACTAGCAAATTCCAAAGATGCTGGATCTTAAAACATGCTTCAGGTCCACAATTTTGTAAGTAGGCACTTACTATTCACTGCCCACTTCTAAGAGGTCAATAATTCAGGTTGGCTACAGGATCCAAGACTCAACGTCAAGTTGTCCACTGAGGTTTTACAAACCTAAAAACTTCTTTGTTGATTGGATAGGGATTTAATGCTAGCAGCAGTTGTGTACAGTATTTTAGCAGCACTTTCCTCTTATAAAACATTAGTCCCAGAACATGTTAATTGGTATGAGGTAAAAAAGCATTCCCTCAGTAAATAAGTTTGGCAAACACTGGGTTAAGGAAAGTTAATCAGATATCTTTGCTGCAGGAGTTATCAGAACCTAGATCATGCTAATGAGAAATACAGAACTTAATGAAGAGGGAGATAATACAATTGTACACAAAACCAACAGAAACCTAGAAATACAAGTGTTCCAGAGAACACACACTTGAAAACTGTAACAGATGGCATCTCTGCTTCCTCTCATTTTAAGTCTATCACACATAAGTTGCAATGGCTTACAATGCCAATGGATAGTCATCAGATTCTTTCACAGAGATACTTATATTTTGTGGTTGTTATAGGGATTGAAGTTCAAACTATTTATCTATCTGCCATTATATTTTTAATCATAGTATGTTAGCTAAGACTTTTTGGCGCTTTCATCAGGCTATTTACATAATGATACATTTTTTAAATTTACAACCCTCTCAATTAAACATTAAGATTATCCTTCTTCATGTATATGATCAGAATTGCCAAACATATGGCAGACACTATATACCCTTCAGAAAAAGCTTAGGGTATGTTTTAATACATTTTTTTTTGTTTTAGGGGTTTATTAGTACTAAAAAAACCTCAGCATTATGCTAACTGATTTCTGTAACCAGGTTTTCCCACACAAATAGTAATTTACTAATAGTCCCATCTATCTAGAAAGTGAAATATTTTTGGAATATCTGAGTCTTAGAGGCAAATGATGGATATCATTGTTCTTGTTCCTAATAAGAAGTGACATTAGATCATCTCACTACAGCTCTTTCCAGGTTGCTGTTCTGTATTTTTTCTCACCATTTTAGTTAATCTTTGCTTTCCATTATCCCAAGCAAACTCATAAGAAATATTTGTTTGTCTTAGTCTCTGAAAAAAGCTTTCGGAATAAGTCTGATGGTTGTGATGGAATAGCATTTAATTCAAAATATTAGAATTTTTAGATATAAGGCAATAATATTTAGAATACAGAAATAGGAGTTCTGCTAAAGTTAGGCCTTATTTCTTCTCCAAGCAATGAGTGTTTGCCTACTTGCTCCCTACTCTCTGCTTTGAAAGGTGAGTGCAAACCATGTGTGGGCAGCCACTTATAGTAAAGGAAATGGCTTTCAGTTCCTCTTCCCTGGAATGTTCCAGCCCTTCATTACTAGTCCTTTCATGTTCCAGATTTTTACTTAACAGTTACCTCTCGGGCAGCCCGGGTGGCTCAGCGGTTTAGCGCTGCCTTCAGCCCAGGGCGTGATCCTGGAGACCTGGGATCGAGTCCCACGTCGGGCTCCCTCCATGAAGCCTGCTTCTCCCTCTGTCTGTGTCTCTGCCTCTCTCTCTCTGTCTCTCATGAATAAATAAATAAAATCTTAAAAAAATAAAAAGAGTTACCTCTTCAGTAAGGTCCTCACTGGCTAACCTATCTGTAATTTTTATCCTCCCCCTAATATTTCTTTTTTTCTATCAAGTAGTGGTTTTTTTATAGCTTTTATTTAAATTCCAGTTAGTTAACTTGCAGAGTAAGATTTGTTTCAGGTATACAATAGAGTGATTCAACACTTCCATACATGTCCCAGTGCTCATCACAACAGGTGCACTCCTAATCTCCTGTCACCTCTTTCACCCATCCCCCCATCCACCAGCCCTCTGATAATCATCAGTTTGTTTTATAAAGAGTCTGTTTCTTGGTTTGCCTCACTCTCTCTTTTTCCCCCTTTCTTCATTTGTTTGTTTCTAAATTCCACATGAGTGAAATCATATGGTATTTATCTTTCTGTGTCTTATTTCACTTAGCATAATATTCTCTAGCTCCATCCATGTTGTTGCAAATGGCAAGGTTTCATTCTTTTTATGGCTGAGTAATATGTATATATATATATATATATATATATATGTATGTATACTATATATAAGAACATATAGTATACTGGGTAATATTCATATATCTCATATACACTGAGTTATATTAATATATCCATATATGAGTAATATTAATATTCATATATGAATAATATTAATATATATACCATTTCTTCTTTATCCATTCATCAATCAATGAACACTTGGGCTATTGCTTGAGATGGTCTGTTGGCATCTGTGTGTCTTCTTTGGAAAAAATGTCTATTCATGTCTTATGTTCAATTTAAATTGGATTATTTATTTTTGGGTTGTTGAGTTTTATAAGTTCTTTGTATATTTTGGATACTAACCCTTTATCAAATATGTCATTTGCAAATATTTTCTCCAATTCCATAGGTTGCCTTTTTGATTTGTTAATTGTTTCCTTTGCTGTGAAGAAACTTTTATTTTGAGGTAGTCCCAATAGTTTATTTTTGGTTTTGTTTCCCTTGCCTCTGGAGACATAAGGAGAAAAAAGTTGCTAAGCCGATGTCGAAGAGGTTACTGCCCATGTTCTTATTTAAAATATTAATGGTTTCAAGTCTCACACTTAGGTCTTTAACCCATTTTGAATTTGTTTTTGTGTATGGTGTTAGAAAGTGGTCCAGTTTCAATCTTTTACAAGTTGATCTCCTGTTTTCCCAACATCATTTGTTGTACTTTTTTCTCATTGAATGTTCTTTCCTGCTTTGTGGAAGGTCAATTGACCATACAGTTGTGGGTTCATTTCTGAGTTTTCTACTCTGTTCTATTAATCTATGTGTCTATTTCAGTGCCAGTATCATACTGTTTTGATTACTACAGCTTTGTAATATATTGTGAAGTCTGAAATTGTGATGCCTCCAGCTTCACTTGTCTTTTTCAAGGTTGCTTTGGCTATTCAGGGTCTTTTGTGGTTCCATACAAATTTTAGGAATTGTTTGTTCTAGTTGTATGAAAACTGCCGTTAGTATTTTGATAGGGATTGCATTAATTGTGTAGATTACTTTGGATAATCTACATGTTTTAACAATATCTGTTCTTTCAATACAAGAGTATGGAATATTTTTTTCCATTTCTTTGTGTTGTCTTCAATTTCTTTCATCAGTGTTTTACAGTTTTCAGACTACAAGTCTTTCACCACTTTGGTTAAGTGTATTCCTAGCTCCTTAGTGTTTTAGGTGCAATTATAAATGGGATTGATTCCTTAGCTTCTCTTTCTGCTGTTTCATCAGATTTCTGTATGTTGATTTTGTATCCTGTGACTTTACTGAATTTTTATCATTTCTAGCATTTTTTTGCTGGACTCTGTCAGGTGTTCTATATAGAGTATCGTGTTATCTGCAAATAGTGAAAGTTTTACTTCTGACTTGTTAATTTTGATGCTTTTATTTCTTTTTGTTGTGACTGCTGTGGCTAAACTCCCTGTAACATTTCTATGCACCGTTTTCCTGCTTTATTTTTTCCCATTATTTTTCATTACTTAATGCACAGTTATACTTTACTTATTTATATTGTTTATTACTAACTTGTATCACTAAGATGTAGACTCCACAACAGCAGGGAGTTTTGTCTTTTTCTTTAATTCTTCATTTCCAGCAACCAGGACAGTACCTGGCATATAATACATGTTCAATAAATTGAATGAATGAATCTCCACCATCATATAAAATCTCCTCTAAGTGCACAGATAATTCTGCTAATTGGTAAACTTTGTTAAATAGCTATCTTCTCAAAACCCTTTAATAGTTTAATGACAATACGTAAAAGCTGATAAAACAGTTGATGAAACATTGGACAATCAATAAAATCTTATAATGTGATGAGCAAATGTTCATGTCATATGTAAAAACAGCTAAAAAACTTTAAAAGCCAATAGTAAACAAAAATGTATATTGGATGGTAACATTAACAGTCTTTATCTTATCTATACTTCTCTAAATTTTATAAAATGGACTCATTTTGGGGGTACCTGGGTGGCTCAGTCAATTGAGCGTTCAACTCTTGGTTTCAGCTCATGTCATGATCTCGGGGGCCTAAGATCAAGCCCCATGTTGGGCTCCATGCTCAATGGAGAACTGTTTGAGATTCTCTTTCTCTTCCTCTGCCCCTCCTCCTACTCACACACATATGCGTTCCCTCTCTCTCTCTCTCTCAAATAAATAAATCTTAGAAAAAAGAACACTCATTTTCCCCCCAACTTTATTTCTCTATAAACTTCCATAAACACACTCAAATAGGTCTGGTCTAGTCATTTCATTGTTTATCCAGATTATATATTAATTTGTTATTATTTTATAGCTCTTGTCTTTCCAACTTGGTTGTAAACTCCCAGAAAGCAAGATCATATTTTAAACAACAGTGATTCCACAACATCTAACTCACTAAGAAACATATGACTAGCCCTTATTACATATGTGTGTACTGACTGGTTGGTTGATTCACATGTGGTATTGTATATGATATCTGCAGATACAGGAATAGGTCTCTGCCATCTTATAATCACTTGGCTCTTTAGGATGACACTAAGGTAACAAGCAAAAGAAGCATGTAAGCACTTATTCTACATTCACAAGTCATTTAGGATATCATGAACAGCTCTAATTTAAAATTTGCAAGAAGAATTACATTTACACAAGTGATGCATATCTATGAGATGAAATGCACTCTCCTTTGAAGTAATTTTTGAAGAGATTTAGTTTTTTTATATATGAGATATCAAGAATTGTGAAAAATGATATTCAACATTATTAATGTTTGCTCAATACTGCAATTTATTTAAGCAGGACTTCAATGCCCAACATTTTGGTTATTTTTTATTATAATTAGATCTATAAAAAGTATATTCTAAGCTAAATTTCTGATTGCCATATTATGAAAAATTCAGGTATTTTTACTTAATAAGCCATTAAAGAAAGATGATCAGTAATATCCTGTCTCAGTCCACACTAGCTCAATATTTGTTTTTTTTTAAGATTTTATTTATTTATTCATGATAGACATAGAGAGAAAGAGAGAGAGAGAGGCCGAGACACAGGCACAGGGAGAAGCAGGCTCCATCCCTAGAGCCTGACGTGGGACTCGATCCCGGGACTCCAGGATCACGTCCTGGGCCAAAGGCAGGTGCTAGACCTCTAAGCCACCCAGGGATCCCCTAGCTCAATATTTGGAACTGAAATTTATAGATGAAAGATTATAACTGTTCGAGGGATTTTCATGATAGTGCCAAATGTGTGCATTTTTTCCATTATAATTTTTTTCTCTATTTATCAAGTGCCTTCCATTTCCAGGCTGGGACGTTCAGAAGGCCAATGAGTCAGCACTTGTGATATCTGTGGTACAGTTTACACATGTGATTATATTAGAATCCTAAGGACATTTTGATTTTTTACTGGGAATAAACATTCCTGAAGTGCCTAAAGTACATGAAATATGATGCAATTTTCCAATAAGTGATAAGTAACCATTACCAGAGACATTTACTTCTTAAAAGAGAATCTGTGGTGATGTTTAAGCCTCAAATAGAGGAACGTATAGTTCCTTGAAGTCCCTTGAAATAAGGATATTTAATGTAGTTGTGTTTAGACTGGCATTATAATGATCATAAAATGGCTGCCTTTTTCCCCTTTCATACCAAAACGGTCTCTATCAATTCAAAATTTGAAGATATTAAACTTCCAAAAATCATTTTTTTTTTTTAGAAAAAAGCTTTTGAGAAAAATTTGAATATTGTCCAGGGCTACAATACTCTGACAGTCAAAGAGAGAAACCAAACTAAAATGGTAAGGATATTATCAGTAGTGAGAGTTTCATTACAAAGTATAAAAAAGCAACTAGCATAAAGTCTACTTGTAAGCCATGATTAATTTAAGAATAAGAGTTATGACAATTTAAAATATGTAAACCATCTTGAATGTTATTCAAGCAGTAAGTGCCAAGTATTTGGACATTTTAAGATTTTCAGATGCTCAGCATTTTTACTGGTGTGTTTAAAATGTTCTCTTTTAAATTAAGGAATGTATTTTTAAAGCTACTAGTAGAATAAGTGGATCTATATTAAGTTTTACGGCATTTAAAAAATGTAGTATCCATACACATAATCTCTTTGATGCAATATTAATTTTATATTTTAATAGCTCATATTAAGGTTAACTTTCAACATAAAAAATCAAGTCAAACAACAAAAACGTTAGTGTATCTAAAAAGGACTTATTGAGAAACCAAGCAAGGAAAAAAAAGAAGCCATAATAATTTCACAGAAGTAAAATTCCTTGGGATTCTACTTGAAAAGTCAACAACTAAAACATAAAAAGAAAGAAAGAAGGAAAGGAAGAGGAAGAAAGGGGGAAAAAGTAAGAGAGAAAAAAGAATTAAAATATATGTCTCCATGTATTACTAATACATATTATTAAAAGTATATACTAATCATAAAGTTAAGAAGAGGCTTGATATATAAGTAAACCCTGAATTGGTAAAAATAAAAAAAAACCTTTATGGAGAAATGATCCTATGGAAGGCGCCTGTGTCATAAAGAGGCGAGGGCATTTTAGAGGAGGACGGTGAAGTTAAAAGGCATAATGTCAAGTTTTAAATCATCTGTTCATATTCCAGAGAGAATAATAAATCTGTCCTAGATAAATCTGTTCTAATTCTAGGTAGAACACAATTTAGCAAAACTTGTTTTGATACGGAGAGTCCCAGTTTTTGTCCTAATCAGAAAGGTAGCATTTGTAAGCTTACATTTTAAAGCAAACTCGATAAAAGCAACTCTTAGCTACATACCAAATATTTATTGGAAAACAGAGGAGATATTTCTTTTTGGTGTGTGTTGATCCATCTATTTTGGCAGGGGAGAAAGCAGTTCTTTAAAAAGTCAACTATCTACCACTTGACATCTCTTCCTTTATTATGGAAAAGGAGTCCTTTACTTAAAAATTTGTACTTGTATTTCTTCATTTAAACATTAAAATTAATTAAACTTAAATTAATTAAAATTAATATATTTCCAATAAGTGGAAAACCTGTGGTGAAACACTATTTCCAAAACAAATACATTTAGTAAACATAAATTATAAATTTATCTTAAAAGGCACTTTATGAGCAAAGTATCAGTACACACTACCATGAGTAACTTTTCTCTAACCAGATGTTTTAAATTCTATGTAGCCAAGGTCTTAATTTGGGCAGGGATGAATAAAAAGAATCTTCCCATTGACCACTGTTACACTATTCAGAGGTATTATCCTCAAAGCATATTAAATTTTAATTTGCAATTATAAAAAGATGATTATTTCAATGTGAAATAATTCTTCATAATGAGGGAAAATGGGCATTTGGGGAAGAGGTCAGCATTTGCAAACAATAAAATTGAGGATTTTCTCATGTTGAAAAACATCAAAGCAACCAGCTTTTTGTTATACTGGGTGCCAAAGGTTCAAAAGCATAAGTCAAAATGTCCTCATGAGATCACCTGGCATTTATTTCTTTAATATCTCTTGTTCAAGACATGGCAGCAATGAGGCACAAAGCTAGCTCACAACACACTCTGCATTATAAAGACCTCATCTTGTAGTAATTGTTCTTTTTACAAGAGAAGGGTCCTTAGTTACATAAATGAGCATGATTTGGAAATGGAAAAGCCTAACCGCGAAGGACAGCTATATCCTCTAGACAGACACAGATTTCAAAATGTTTAGAAACTAGACGTTAATTGAAATACTTCTTCAGCAATTAATACTTACTCTTCAGCTCAGTTTTAGGATGAAAACTTTGTTTAAAATAATAGTTTTATTCATCAAATTTCTGCTCACATTACTTAGTACAGTACACTTATTATAATTCCATAGATATCATCTGGATTCGGTATTATATTCTTAGATGTAAAATTTACATCTTATCTGTACTAAGCTATTATTTTTATTGTTATTATTTTATGACAGATGATACCTTCTGAAGGTATTGAAGGCATTTAGATAAAATTAAGAAGTTAAAATATGTAGTCAGGTTAGATTTGCAAAAAGTTAAATTAGCTGAAAATATATTTGCATGGTTATGAATTATCCAGACATAGAAGTCATTTACTTTCTGATTATTTTCAAGGTAATGTGGGTCGACTTTTCAATTAGAATCTGAGGAGTTTTTCCTCCAATTTTACAGCAGTTTATGAAACGTGCCTTCTCATGCCTACTATCACTTCTGCCCCATGGCTCCAACAGCTGCTATGAAGAGTTCTTGGCTAAATGTTTCATTAATACCCTAAATAGAAGAATTCATAGTAAACATCAGGACCACACAGTGTTTATGTAGCTTTAAATTAATTGCAGTTAAAGAATTTTCATATATACTTAAATTAACTGTTTAGAAAACTTTAAATAACAGTCTATTGAGGACTTTTTCCTCAATTATTTTTTTCTGTTTATACAAAACCCAACTGTGATATTTTCTGTACTAAGGTTCATAATGTTCAGATAAAGTAAAAAAAAAAAAAAATTACAATGCTGACGGAACAGATCATATTCCTGGCTAGGTATACCACATGTTTTACCAGAACTCATTCAGCAATGTTTCAACACATGCCTTTATGGTCTTCATCAAATAATATTACCAAAAGTGGGATCCCTGGGTGGCTCAGCGGTTCAGTACTTGCCTTTGGCCCAGGGCCTGATTCTGGAGTTCTGGGATGGAGTCCCATGTCGGGTTCCTGGCATGGAGCCTGCTTCTCCCTCTATCTGTGTCTCTGCCTCTCTCTCTCTCTCTCTCTCATCATGAATAAATAAATAAATAAAATCGTTAAAAAAATATTACCAAAGGTAGTTTTCATTAATAGAGTTAGGGAAATTAAATCTTTAGGATCAGTAGCTTGATAAATGTAATCATCCCTAAAACAAATAGAAACCATAAATGTGGCCTTCAGTGTGGTACTTGGCAATCATCCTGATGTTGGGAACAGAGATGGGCTCTTG
Organism: Vulpes lagopus; assembly: GCF_018345385.1. Taxonomy (NCBI): domain Eukaryota; kingdom Metazoa; phylum Chordata; class Mammalia; order Carnivora; family Canidae; genus Vulpes; species Vulpes lagopus. The sequence goes on from NC_054843.1 coordinate 26,277,404, forward strand.
CTGCCATTTGCCCAGGGGCAAGGTGTATGGTTAGAGGGCCTGCCTGCCTGGCCTTGCTTGGGCCACGAGTGAGCTGAACCAAAACTCCTAACATAAGGCCCAGAAGAGAATAATATTCAGAATTTGGGTCACTCATTTAGACAAAAAAAAAAAAAAAAAAGCAAGTGTTAACCAAATCTGAAAGCAGCATGATGTTGGAATAATCTGGAAATATTTGGATTTTTTTGAAGTAAATTCTTAATGTTTCATTTGTTAATATCTTGACAATTTGTTAAATGTTGAAAGCCTGATTACTATTTTCAGATCCTTTCAATAAACAGACTTGTTTTATATATATTATGTATTATGTATTATATATTATATATATTATATGTGTGTGTGTTATATAGACAGAAAACATATACGAACTATCAAAATCTCTGACAAATGTTTTGTGAAAATAAATCATTATTAAATCGGCTATCACTTCGTGCTTGTAGTGGATAGACAAATTGGAAATGGGATAGAAGCCAAGAGAAAACAATGTAAAAGGAATAGCTGAGGGAAAAAAATAATGTACTAGGAGAAGTATTTAAAATTAGTAGCAATAAGGAGTTGGAGGCTGGAGCACAAATGGCTACTCTGAGCGGCATTAGTAAGGAAAGAATCTGGAGAAGAGAAATTAATGGTAAAGCTACAGGAAGGAATGTCTTCTTCAGCGTGCTGCCCTACCTCCTCTTCTCACACATAAGAAGGTTAAATATAACTCCTTTCTGGAAAAAAAAAAAAAATCCGACAACTTTCCCAAGAGAGTTAATGGCTCTTGTTCAACATTTTTAAGAATGTGGGTCATGTGTCTGGGTTGTAATTATTTATTTCTCTTTCTCCCAAACCAGAGAATGTGAGCTTTCTCAGGGTTAGAACAGTCATCTTGGTATTTCTCAAGCCTAATAGCAAGACTCAGACTACCCATTCAGATCTCTCCTTTTCTCTCTCTCTCTCTCTCTCTCTCTCTTTTTTTTTTTTTTTGCTCAGATTTATTCCGATTATTTTAGGCTGCACATGAATTATATAGAATAAACATGTTCAAGGGTCCTTTACTCCTGAGCTCTCCCTCATAGATGGAAGAACCCAGGATTTACCTCTAAATTTTATTACATTATTTCCAGGTATGCTTATTGGCTCCTGCTTACAAGGTTTTCCACAATTGAAATTCACTTACTCATGCACCCAGAAATGGTTATCACAGATTCTATTGTCTCTCCACCTTCTCAACCTTCTTATTTCTAGTTATGAGGTAATGCCAAATCCAACTGTGTGGCAGAGTTATTGCTAAACCTTCAAATCACCAGAGTAAAGTCAGAATAATGCCATTCCCTCAATAACTAGAATGACACTGAACTGGTGTTATGGGCAACTCTGTCATTGAATCAAAAGTGTTACCAAAGGGGAGAACCCTTGGAAGGGAAGGCTAAAGATGACAGATGAATATATACTTGGGTATTTTTGTGTACACATGTACTTGCATAAAATTTTTAATGTGTACACATACGTACACACATATCATGCATATTCTATAAAAAGTACAAACAATGGGGCACCTGGGTGGCTCAGTGGTTGAGTGTCTGCCTTTGGCTCAGGGTATGATTCCGGGGTCGTGGGACTGAGTCTACATGAGGCTCCCCACAGGGGGCCTGCTTCTCCCTCTGCCTCTCTCTATCTCTCATAAGCAAATACAATCTTTTAAAAAATCACAAATGATTCTAGTTAACATTATGTTAGCAGGTGATTTTCTTTCTAAAGTTAAGGAAGACAGTGCAAGAGGAAAGAAGGGACTCAAGAGGGTCTATTACCCATAGCGTATACTGTTGGGTGGCTACTTAAAAGGACACAAATAAGTCTAGGGCAGGGTAAAAATAAGTAAAATGGAATAAGACAAGGGGAAGTTTTCCCCAAAAACATGTACACATTTTGGCTGTGTTAAAAAGCCAAAAGCATAGGCAGGGCTTGGTCTACTGGAAGGATTTTTTTTTTTAATTCTGTATTCTTAACTCATAGATTGAGGGTAGGGTGAAGGGAAAGTGGTGAGAGGCTGTGGAGGTCCCCCACTGTTGATGCTGGACTGCTTCCTTCTTTTGGACACTGTGGCTTTCTCAGAGGTGGTGAAGGAGGAAACCCACTAAAGAGCAGGAATGGAAAGCAGCTGAGTCCTGCAAACCCTGGGCACCTCAGATGTGGCGCTGGCAGGCCGTCATCTGTGGGCTGCGTGGTTACAGCGTCTGAGTGCCAAACTTCATCCAAGAGCGAGCTCAGAAAGCTCATCTGGTGAGGCTATGACAGGGTGGCAGTGACATTCAAATGGCAACATCCTGAGGTTTCACTCATGGGCATTAAATAAAGAGGGAAAAGTTCTTTCTCTCATCTGTTTACCAAATTTTTTTATGCTTAAAATAACCAGTCTTTTCATCCTCAGACCTAATGACTTAAGGCAGTTATAAACAAAGTAGCTGTTTGAAATTCAGAGTTTAGTCTAAATGGCTAGGGGGCAACCTTATTTAGCAGCACAAATTATGTCTAAATATGGGAAAAGACAGGTGGTCAGGGTAGAAAATTACACTGAAAGATCTTTTTCCTTGGGCTGACAGAGCTGCTCTTTGCAAGTGAGAGGGAACTGGTCACTTATCAAGAAAAAGTTGTCGAGAAGATGACAGGGACACTGGAATGTTCTTTAGAGTCACAGAACATGGTCTAGTCTTCACTTTGTTAAGTTCTATTTTGAGTTTCTTGTTACTTTATATTCTGCAGGTGTTCCAATAAAATAAAAATTTTAAATGTGAATATCAACCTTGATGCTGGATTTGTGACATTTGGTTACATAACAGACAGCCCTAATAACCTTCCATAGCCATTATTTCTTATCAAAAAACATAGGACAAGTCATCTAAACTCCCTAGGTTCTTTTTGCCTCATCTATAAAATGTGAGTGATGATGATGATGACACCAGCCACTGATGGCTGTTAGAAGACTTCAATGAACACATGCAAAGGTAAAGATAAAATATTTTGGCAGAGAATTTTATCCTGAGAAGGCATGTGGAATGCCCAGTGAATCATGGCATTAACAGGAAAACTGTTATATGTACTTGGAAAAGAAAAGTGAAAGATAATTTTGATCCTAGCATTAAGCAGAGGTAAAAAGCAACCCAAGGTGTGTATGAAACAGTAATGTCTGGCATAGTATGCACTCTTGGTGAGAAAATGAAAAAGCTAAAGGTGACATATCCTATAGAATACAAGATTCAAGCCTCATGTCTATTTTAGAGATAAAAAACACAGTTCTCAGACCTCAATTTTTATCTGACGTTATATTGTCATAGAAAGGTCTTAGGATATGATTGGATTGTTTGGCTGCAGTGTAGGCACAATACAACTGATAAAGAAGTGGGGCAAGGGGTGGAGGGACTAGTGAGGATGCATGTTGAAATCAGAGGCTGGGGTTTATGGAAGATGTTCACTCTCTCGGTTACAAGTAAGATAGAACACCAAACTGGAGATGGAAGAACGAAGGCCAGGGTTCAGATAAAATTCTATTCCCAGCCAAGGGCCAGAAAGCAAAGTGCCATCAAAGACAACGCTCTGAATGGTCCTAGGGTTATGACCCACTCACCCAGCCAATAAAAGACAGATAAATCTCATTCAAGAATCCATATGCCTTAAACCATACTTAGCGGCAAAAATTATTAGCTAGATGGAAAAGTTCCTTGGTGTACATCAAATAATGTAAGATATTTTTCAGATAATATCTAACCCACTATCTATTGTCCTGCTTATTTATCAGAGTATTTGCTCTTTTGGAATCCATGTTTAATAAGCAGAAGAACAACCAGTGCACAACAGCTCCAGAAGGGCTCTGCTCTAGTGCCATTCCCCCAGCAGATTTTCCTCTTCACTGCCTAAACCCAAAGGAGCACAAGCCTGTTACACATCTTGGCCACTGCACTGCCACTGGAGTAGGAGCCTGTGAGACATAAGTAATGTGTCCTCTAAGGACTTTGGGATATCCAACTCTCAGCAGCATTTTCAATCCAGGAGTCTGTATCTGTTTCCAATTTTCTGTTTCTACTACAACTGTGTCTGTTCATTTAGTAATTCCTTTACAAAATGTGTATAAAACAACTACTGTGTGTCACACATACAGAAAACAATGATGGACACATCCCATGGTCATGTTCATTATGGTCACCTTCCTTTCAAAGCTAAGACTGGTGAAATGGCTAATACGCCAAGGTTTACAAATATCCACCTCATAGACTCTCTGAGTTCAACAGGAAGTGCATACCATTAACCACCTCAAGCAGTTCTACGAGAGATCCTGGCCATAAGGATAAAACTTCTAGAGGTTCCAAGATGTGTCCAAGGTCACACCACTTTGAGTGGGAAAGCCGGCCAAACTAGATCCCAGATGAGGCACTGCTGCCTACCTCTCTTCCCACTATACTCATGGTGTTCAAGTGTTTGTTTCCTTTCATCTGAATAGTAAGACTCTTCACTTAAATTACATATTACTGGAAATCCCAATATAAAAATCAATAAAAGCAAAAACTCTCCATTAGAATCAGGCCCAGAGTCTGCTAAGTGTGCCTGTACTCACACCTTCTGTGGTCAGCATGTCACTTGGGGGATTCCTCAGGCTCTTGGGGACAAGGTTCAGCACTATTTCTCAAACACCAAACTGGGATGAAAGATATAAAACACTTAGAAAGCCTAAAATATGTCCTTGGTTCTTGCCATGGGCTGAATGTTTGCCCTCTCCCTCCCTTCCCCATCCATCTGTTGAAACCCTAATTTTTGATGTAATGACGCATGGAGATGGAGCCTTTTTGAGGAATTAGGTTTGGATGGAGTCATAAGAGAATATCAGAGGGCTTGGGATGTAATCAGTGTCCTTAGAAAAAGAAGAAGAGACCAAAGTCCTCTCTCTTTTCCTGCTGTGAGGTTATAGCAAGAGAGCATCTGTCTGCAAACCAGTAAAAGAGCCTCACCAGACATAGATCTGACAGCACTTGGCTCTTGGACTTACCAGCTTCCAGAACTGTGAGAAATAAATAACTGTTGCTTGAGGTACCCAGTCTTTGGCATTTTGTTGTAGCAGCCTGAACTAAGGTAGTTGTATTGTTTTTGTACTTAGCTACATAGGAGACTGAAAAATAATACTAAACAGAGGAAAGAAAAGATAGTCACTTCACACTATTAAAACTTGCATGATCATTTTTTTCTCTAAAGCAAATTTAATAAAGGTATTTTAAATATTTTCAAAAGGGTTCCATCCTTACCATACTGATCATCACATGTCTATAACCACTGTATTAATATGGCAACAAACTTAGAAGCCCCAAATTAAATTTGAAATCATAAGTATACACTCTTGGAAAAAAATAAATACAGAAATAAAAACAAAGTGAAGGACCAAAAAAACAGATTGATGCAACAGAGTCAATCAGGAAAACAAAACAAAACAAAATATTCTTTAAAAAACTTTAGTTAAAGTATCAGTCAAAAGAGAAGATTTCAAATAATTAGTGGTCTTCATTTGTTTTACCCTATAAGAGATTTTTTGATGTCTCTAATCCATTTAGCTCTTCTGTGTAAGAATTTAATTAAGTGTTAGAAAAAATGTTGTAGATAGTATAAACTTCTATTGGACACTGCTCGTTAGAGAACATGTGGACATTCATGTTCAAAAAATTCCTTTACACTTAATAAATATATCCCAAATCTCCTTGCTATTATAATAGAATTCTTCATGATACTATTTTTCTTCCTTAAATGATGTGGAAGGATGTTCTATTACTAGTCTTTTGTTATTTTATATTCCACAGGTGTTTCAATAAAATTTTCAAAATCACAAGTATAAATATTGATGCCAATTTTGTAATATTTATTACACAGTGTAGGTGGCCCCAAACAACTTCCCATACTGGTTATCACAACTATTTATTTTCCTCCACATAGATTTTTTAAAAGGTAAAGATACCTTAGTTTGATAGATTTGCCTGAGTCAATGTTAGTATCTCTATATCTCCATTGTGAATAACATGCCATTAAGTTTATCACAGACAGAACACCCAGTATATGAGAAAATTAAAAATCACCTAGTAAAGCAGTTTTGAAACTGGGGCAATACCTTTTACTGAGAAATTCTGGATGGAAAATAAGATTCTATAAAAAAATATTTGGATTCTCACTCAAATTTGGGAAGTTCCATGTAAGAATATTATCCTCTGAATATGTGTTACAGATCTTAACTCTAAATTGATGACCTGTGATCTCAGGTATGTCACTACTTCTTTGGATCTGAATTTGTGTGAAATAAAAGGATTGGACCAGACTGCCTATAGGATATCCTTTTATTACTTTTATTGAGGAGAACCAGATATAGGACATGGTCCTTATTTTATTTATTTATTTATTTATTTTTTTAGGACATAGCCCTTAAACTGGGCTCTAAAGAACCAGAGGATTTTGATATGTCAAGGATTGTTTTTCTAATTTTCATCATGTTGATTTCTAGATGATCTCCACTTTTCAAAGAATATCACTTGGTAGAAGACAATTCCAAATCACACTGGCACACAAAATAGCACATTGTGATTCCTCTCCCACCATTTTAATGGCTCTATTACTACTAGCCTAAAAAACAAAAACAAACAAAAAAACAAAAACAAAAACAAAAAAACTTCTGTAATAGGTAACCTCATCTACTCACTCACTATATTCTGAACATACATTATCCCTATGGCATCACTGACCATCCTGGCATTCCAGGACCTCTCATTGGAATCTACCTCTCCCTCCTTCCAAATTTCACCTACTCTTAAAGTGCTAATCCAGATACTTCTTCCTCTGTAAAGTTTTTTTAAATGCATATGCCAATCTTCTACTTACTATCTCTCAATGGCTTCCATTGCCTTTGGGATACAATTCTATCTCCACAACATGGCATACAAGGCCCAAGGCCCTTTGTGATATGGCTCCTGACTCTAGCCTTATTTATGAATACATTTTAACAGATAATTAATGATAATTTGCAATGTACCAGGCAGTGGACCAAAATGATAAATAGAAAAGCAAGGTCTCTAACATTGTGTAACTTGCATTATTTTTTTAATTTATTTTTAAGTAATCTCTACACCCAATGTAGGGCTTGAACCCACAACCCTGAGATCAAGTTGCACGCTCTATTGACTTAGCCAGCCAGGTGCCCCATGGAACTTGCATTCTAATGGGAAAGATATATAATAATGAACAAACATATTGAACAGTTAATTTCAGATAGTGACATGAAGAAAATAAAGCAGGAATATAGAATGGAGTTGAAGGGAAGGGGTGGATCAAGAGAGACATCTTTAAGAAACTTTGTTTCAACAGAGCTGAATAATATTAGCCAAATTTGAATCCAAAGGAAATGTATTTCAAGGAGGAATAGCAAATATAAAAGGCAGGAATGAGCTAGGTAAGACATATGGTTGCAGACAAGCTCAGAGAAATAGTCAGGGCCAGGTCAAGCAGGGTCTTACTGGCTAAGCTACGTGGAATTTGGATTTTCTTCTTAGTGTATTAGGAAGCTACACAATGGTTTTAAGCAGAAGAAATCATGTTCTGACATATTTCTACATGATTATTTTGGCTACTGTGAGAAGAGTGGATTTTGATGTTATAAAAATAGAGTCTGGGAGAGGAAACCATTGCAGTACTAACTTCATCTCTGGCCACTCCCACGTATCTTCTCTTCCCCGAATGTAACTTTGCAGAATGGTTTTTCCAACTGACATGGAGGAGTTGGAAATGGAATTCTGTTTTATGGATAAAGGTGATATTTTAAACACTGATTTTTAATGATGTGCAAGTCAAAAGATAAATGTTTTTAAAATGTAGCAATATCAGTTGTGGTAAGTGTAGTATTCATTAATTCATTTCATCCATTCATTTCCAAAATATGGGTTCAAAGTTAATATGTATCAGGCACAGTGCTAATTGGGATTAGAGGGGTGGCAAAAATAATAGCTAAATAATACTAACAGTAGCTAAAATGTATAGGACATTTACTATGTATTAAACTCTTCATATACTCTATACATATATCAATTCACTTTTTCTCACAACAGCCCTGTGAACTATATTATTATTTGCCATTTTATAACTGAAGCAGCAAGAACAGGGAAGTTAGAAACTTCCACATGGTCATTCAGTAAGTGCATGGAAATATAGGGTGTAGAACCTAGGTGTCTAGCTCCAGAGCCTACACTTTTATCATCTACTTCATAATGCCACTTTGAAAAATAAAACAGACATAGTACTTATTTTCATGGAAACTACTATCTGGTCATTAGATAAATCTTAAATAAGATTATAAGGAAACATGATAATAGCCAATGGTCATGGGTTTTGCAAGAGTAAATTTTTTGATAATCTGAAATATTGACATTCCTTTAATAATTTCAGTGAGTTAAGAAAGAAAATATATTAGGACATATAAGCAATGGATTTGGTCATTTGAAAAATTGGCCAATAGGAGCAAGAATTGGAAAAAAAATGCTCTTTACAAATGGAAGTTTCTGAATAAATTTGGAGCTACAGCAAAAGTGTCATTGGAAAGTAAGAACAAAGTTCAAAAATAGGAAGGAATAATATATACAGAAGTCCCTCTAGATAGGATGATCTAACTTCAGCTAGAGGAATAGGATAGGAGAGAATATTTTGTCAACTACATTTGAAGCAAAGGGGAAGAGGGATGACCAGCAATAAAATGAAGTAAAAATTAAAGACAGAATAAGTAATTCACACCATATGGAAATATTAATAGAAACATCTTAGATGTTAAACGATGTTTTTATCAATATGACCAAATAATGGGACATAACATAACAAAGATCATTAAATGGTATTGAATCTCCACATCAGTACATCATTTTTTCCTTGCTGAATCATTATTGGAAAATAATATCAGAACTATATTGTTTATAATTTGTCATCTTACAAAGAAACATTCATACTAACATTAACTATTTTGTATACAAATTATAAAACATACCACCAAACTTTCAAGTATTCTTATTTTGTTTTGAGATTGTCTTTATAACACATTACAACTTAAAAACCCCTTCAGCCATTCTCAAATAGTCAATCTAGTTAGGAGACCTGATAAATTCAATCAACATCAGGCTTAAGTAAGATAACAATGGTGTTTTAGATGGGATTATTCTGGTATGGAAGTATACTTGCTAATCACCTTGGACTTGTGGTAACATAACACATAGCCACATGTATAGGCCACTTACATCTGAATATATATTTCTTAGAGCCAATTGTGAAGTTATGAACGGATGAATGAACCTAGAAGTAATCAGAGAAAAGACTGAGAGAGAGAATGCAACCTGCACAAACCACTGTAATTGGTGAGATGTGCACCAACATGTTTGAATGCTTATTACTCCACTGGGGTTGGGTGTCACGCATCATCGTTAAGAACAGGTGTTAGCATCATTTACAGCTCATTCATCATCAGGCTGCAGCAGTGTTAACATATGCTGCTTTACTGCTAATCGTGTTTGCTTTTACAATCAACGTTGATCTGCCCTTCATCATGCCAAAAAGATAAATGTTAGCTGAGGAGAAACAAACCTGGAGCATCATATTATTTACTTATCCAGGTTCATGCTCTCCTTTCCCCATCCCCCCAGTCAAATTCCCATGCCTGAGACCTGTAGAATCTCTTGAAGAATTCAAATTCAAGATTCTGAGACAATTTGAAAGTATAGAAAAAGCTTTTTTTAAGAATTATACTTGCACTGAGCTTATTGGAGGACTCCTGGTTAAACCTTTAAATTCTGATATTGATTGTATGTCACTGATTTAACTATAGATCACTGGATCAATGGCATTCTATTTAACAGAGACTATTTAGAGATTAGGATTTAAAGACAATTAAATTTGAATTATGGACAGCCAGCCTTGCTATTCGAAAGTATAAGATCAAAATAAAATGTTTAGCATTCTAGCAAAACCAGGAAGCATGTAATCAGATCTATACAGCAATATGTTACACATATTTATTGATTAGGTTCTGTCTGATTTAATGAAAAGACTCAAATATAGACTTTCCCGCTCCAGTATAGCTGTGGTTTTCATTAAACTTACCACTTGACTTCAGCTTAAGAAACTAGAATCTGTTAATTAAGTAGTTCATTCAGGATCTCTAATTTGCAATGTACATACCTACTGTTAGTTTTAAATTGAGTTCCTTAAGTGTTTAAAGAAAGTTTCTTCTGAAATATTTGTCTTATTTTTTTCTTATGTAGACAAAAGTTTCGCTAAATAAATTTCAATGCAAGCTCATTGCAAATATGTTAAATTCTAAATTGGAAGTAAAAAATCGAGCCTGTAAAACCAAGTAATTTTAGCAGCTAGATAATTTGTTATTGTTGTCATTTTAAGGATTTTGTTTTTGTTTTTGTTTTTGTTTTGGTGTTTATGTGTGTGCTATGACTAGGGTTTGGTTATGGCTACGTTTTCCTTCCTCATTTAGTTTTTTGCCAAGTGTTTCTCATGTTATTTTTTCCTTCTGGTTCTGGCTTGGATTCCACTTTCTGTGGCTTTTGCATTTGACTTTCAGGTCTTTGATTGTGGCCAATTTAGTATCTGTGACTCTTTTTGTCTTTCCTGTGCACTGGTATAATTTGTTCTTGAGATAGAGAATTGTTTATTTGATGAACTTCTACTATCTTACACTTTCCTTTTTCTGGTAAATTTTTCTCAATGATTTCCTTCTTGTAGTCTAATTTTATTACAATCTTCTTTCTTGAATATATTTTTATTATTTACTCTCTAAGACCTTGAATCTTGAAGTTGTGTCCATAATATTTTATGGGTATTAATACTATTTTTAATTTTCATTCAAATAGTATGTAAATCATTTAAGCAGAGTATTTGTCTTATTCAATCACTTTTTATAAAAAGTTCTATTTTACTGTGAGGTTGAACTGTCAGGCAGCTTAGAGTAGTCATTAAGGACACAGACTGGAGTCAGATTATTCAGGTTCAAATTCTGGCTCTTCTGTTAGTAGTGCTGAAAGATAAACTGATATATTTTAAACATTTTAAGTTTATTTGGGTAAAAATTGATTTAAAAAAATTGAATCAGGCAACACCAAACAGGAAAAGGTTAGGAGTACTCCACAGTCATTAGCTAAGGAAAGATATTTTTATAGAGAAAGTGAAGAAGCAAAGAAAGAAACTTACTTGATTAGCTATAGTTCAAGCATTTGCCTTAGTTGCAAAAGCCTAATTGTGATTGGTTGTCCTTGGGTTTTGATTTCTTAACTTAGAAGCGTTTCAGCCTTAAGCTTTGGTTTGCTTACACAAACTGCTAAGGCTTTAAAGCCACCTCAGTCTTTTGGCCTCCTTGTTTAATTTACACTAGTCATGTGTTCTTCAGCATATTACTTAATCTCCCTGCTTTTAAAATTTCCTCAACTGCAGATGGAGGTGATACTATTATGTAACATGGAGTTGTTGTGAAGATATAGTTAAAATATGTAAAACACTGAAAATAGTGCCTGAAACATGTTAAGCTTATTTTTGGAAGTATATACACATATACACATATACACATAGACTTAGGTTTGAATTTTCTGACATCACTATTATTTAAATATTATTTCAAAAATGAAACACTTATCTTTATATAATGTGTGTGTGTGCACATGCGTGCGTGTGTATGCGTCTGTATGTCTCTGTGTGTGTCTGTCTATCTGTTTGCTCCTCACAGTGTCCTGAAGGTTAACCATTTGGGAATCCAAAATGCTCTCTTAAGTTCCCGAGGTGGTTTCTGTCTATAACCACTACTTATTTTACCTGTAAGTCACATCTCATCAAGGCAAAACGAGCATGATTAAAAAGGAGAGAATTGGCTTTGTTAAAAAAAATGGGATTACATTTTCTGAGAAGTTTTCTAGTCTTACTGTCTTTCATGAATATGAATTCTATATGGATAGCACACATAAAATCTTAAAATCTTAAAATTTGTTTGTGACAAATATCACAAACAATGCCTTCCAAATATGATATAAACTCCATTATGTTATGGAAAGCAAAGTGATATTTATAAGATTATTTAATATGGTACTACTGTGTCATATATGATACTAGATGGTTTGATTTGGAGACAAAAGGTTAATGAGTATCACCAAAAACTTAAGGAAAGGGAAAAAGTAAGACTTATGTAGAGGGACTAAGCAAGACTTCGAAGATAAGGGGGATAAGAGATACCCCCCCTCCAAAAAAAAGTAAAGTGAAAATAGTCACAAGATAATAGAGAATGTAAATAGGTAAATAAAATAAAATTATTTTTTTGACAATTATTTTTGAAATCCTTTAGGGGTCTATGTTTTCATTTTATCTTATCTCCAAAGGCAAAAAATTACCTTTGAACATCTAATTATCAAACTATTAAGTAGCAGAAAAAGGAATATTATGTCTTAATCTTTTATGTAATATCTTTTGAAATTGAAAGACCTACAAATATCTTAGAGGAATTTTGTCTTGCAAATAATCAAATAAATTAGATTGTTAGTAATTAAATCGCTTGCATAATTTATCTTCTCATTTATCTTCAGCATGGAAAAAATATCCATGGGTGAACGTTTTCTTTAAAAAGTTTTATTTTTTCCACTCTGTCTCCATAAAATGTAATTTATTAAAGTAAACCTTAGTGGTCAGAAAAAGCTAATTTGGTTGCAGTTAGTGGGACATTGTTTGACTCAAGGGAATACATATACATATATACATATACAGTATTGTATATACACATATACACATATATATGCAGCCTCTTAAATATTAAAGGTTACTACCAATAGAGATCCTATTTTGCATTGAAAATAAACCATTTAAAAATGACTTTCAATAAAATATCTTTAAATAGTTCCAAATTTCTTGGAACACACGTAAAAATAGAGATTCAGAATTGTTAGTGCTAAAAAAAATTGATATTTCATACTTTTAACTACAAATTATCATTTTTCCAAATACAAATGGACATTAAATATTAACATGGAAATATTAAATTTAACCTTGGAAACTCCCACTCTTATTTAGGAAATAGCTCAAAATTCATCTTTCTCATTTACTGCTTGATTCTACTATGGCTTAAAAATATTTATGGCGAATTGTGGACTTTATTTTATCCTTCTATTACTACATCACAATATCTGATGTCTCCAAAACTATAAAACCACAATTTCTTTGATGCTGCTGTTAATCTCTTTTCCCAAAGCTTTTGTTTGGATAAGATGGAAGAATCAAATTGAAATTAATTTCAAGAAAAAAATTAAAAGCAAAAACCAAGGTAGAGCCAAAAATAATGTAAGCAGGTCCTCCTGCACTCAATCTTCCTTAAGTGTCCTGCCAGTGCACTCTCAATGTGTATATTCAATTACTATCAAGGGACTGTAAATTATGTGACACATTTTGAGTGGTCTAATGTCCACTAGGGAAATGAGATAGATGCTGCAATGATTTCCATTTGCTCACTGACTTTGAACTCAAACTACCAATGGATCTCACTTGACTGAATTTTCTGCTTGAAAGATTTGAATGCATATGTCATAAATTAAAAAAAAAAACACTATCTAAGTATATAAAATTTTTTCACAAGGGTTTTTGGTTTGGTGAATGAGAGTTCTGCTATATTCCTAATACTTTGCTTATGATCATTTAATGGTTTTACAACTCTTGTATTTTACTGTATAAAGCTTGCAAAGGCTTCTCCAGCCCTCTCTCTGCATAAGGAGTACATTCAGGGCTTTGGGGAATTGTATTGTGGAAAGCCTTGAAGTGGAGGGAGGTGAAGAGAAGCTGCCAATCAGGCCCAAGGGTTTTGTTCATTCCAAAGATAATGTAAAAGGCAACCATCAGCCTAGTTGATGAGGCTTCTGATCTGTCTCTTAGAAGACTATTAGGACTCAGCTGTTTGATTGCCTCTTCCATCCAGGGACTATAGGGAACACTTCTGCAGCTACCAGTTGGTACAAAACATTACTTTGGTTCTAAATTTGACAATCCATGAGTCACATGTCCACACTTCTGGGACATACAAGCTTTGAGTCTCAAGATTTAGCACAGACTTTGAATTATATTTTATGTGTATATTCAATGCCTGCTTTGAGCTAAATTGAGAGCTTTTGTGGGAGACATTCTAATTTCTTTGTTTTATATGCCAATAATATTTTAAACAAAATAACCATTTCCCAAAATGATTATAAAAGAACTGAAATGAAGCTGAATGATTATGAAGTTCAACACTATCATTTTATAATTGAGGGCATTCAGAGTTGTGAATTGATTTACTCAAAGTTGCATTATGTTATGCTGTTTCAATGCCAGATTTACCCCGATAAATGAGTTCTTTCTACCTTCCTATCCACTAACCAACTCATCAGCAGCATTAAGAATAGTCAAGAATAATACAAGAGTATATCAGTGTATTTTTTGCAGAGGGGCTCAGGAATGCTATTAAATTATTCTTACCTGAAATTCAAGGTATAATTGAAATTAATCCGATTTTTTTTTCACAGAGCAGTTATAAAGCAAGTTGCCAGAAAGCTCAAGACTAAGAACCCAACATAAATTTAATCAAACTGGACAAGAATTTTGTGCTCTTTCATTGAAGATGCAGGAATGGCTGATTTTACAAGTTGTGTTAGGAAAGTTTTTAATTTGTAGAATAGAGATAGTTTATATTCAACACACAACCTGACAATCATGAACTATTATCAGTAGTAAATCCTGTTTTAATCTATACAGCAAACAAATAAGGAGGGCAGACTGTCCCAGAATGAATTTTTCTAGTCTCTTGTAAATAGGTTAAGGCACCAATTCAGAGAGTAATAGGACAATGGCAAAATTATTTTACTATATTTATATGCTCATATATTTCAATTCTTCTGAAACAGGTCCTTTATTTTTCTGATACTGTATGACATATATCATTCCTGCATTTTACTTTGTTTTTCAAATTATGGTTATCTAATTCTGTCTATAGTAGAGGAAAAACAAAACTAATATGCACACAGAAAAACTCTGTTTTGGAAATATGAAGTTCTCATTTAAGAAGAGACAGTTGAACTTTCCTTTTGAATGTAGAAATATTTAATTTAGGTATCTAAACACTTTTTATTTTTGCTTTCATTAAAATGATAGCTGTATACATTAGAATCTGTGGATTAAAGGTAAGTCTTGTACTATAACTACCTTTCTATATAAATCTTAGTATAATAATGATATATCATGAATTCTTGCAATTATAGATTTAAGAATGCAAAACAAAAGTTATAGGGGCACCTGGGTAGCTCAGCCAGTTAAGTGTCCGACTCTTGATCTCAGCTCAGGTCTTGATCTTGGGGTTGTTAGTTCAAGACCCATACTGAGCTCCACACTAGGTGTTGAGCCTACTTAAAATAAATAAATAAATAAATAAATAAATAAATAAATAAATAATAAATAAATAAATAAATGTTATAAAATAATTTTAAGGTGGTGTGTTCATTACTTACATATCAAATATTTCACATTTATCTTTGTCATTTCAAATTATTTGAAGAAACGTTTGTTTAATTCTTTTTGAAATTGAACATTGAAGACAAAACAATGATAAGACCTAGAAAATATTGAATGCCTTTTAAACTGGAAATTTCACATATTCAAAATTTTACTTTTAAATTAATACAAAATTTAATCCACAAAATACATTTGAATTCTAAAAACATAATCTTTCTAAATAAATTATTTTAAAGTTTGGATCTATTTTTTAGTTTAGACTAAGTTTAGACTAGAAAGTACAGTTAACTAAAATTAAAAAATATTCAAAAGTATCCATCCTAATTAAAGGATTCATATTTTACATAACATACAAATACATGTGGTGAAATGAATCTTTCAAACATTAACATTTTAAAAAATGATGACAGAGAAGATCATTGGAAATGATAAAATATATTTAGCACTTTGATGTAAAATATATCACAATAACAGGCTCTGCAATATTAAACACATCATTAAAGGATGGAATTCTGGGTTCCTTCCAATGTTCTAATTGGCACTGTTCCTGTTTTCTTCATTTATTTCAGCCACCTGACAGTTCTTAGCCACATCCCTAAGTTCAAGTGTCTGAGATTTAGAGTCAATTTAGATTGGAACATTCTTATTATCAAAATTTTAGTTTATGATGTTCATTGGATTATTAATTTCCAAATTCTACTTTTCTACATAAAGATGTGCTAATATGTAATGATTTAAGAAAATCTGAAAGAAAATATCATGTCTTAGGCTTATTTCCAGCTCCTCACCAGGGGGGAAAATGATGGCAACACTATTTTCCTCAAGGTTACTCATTCATGCAAACATTATGAATACAACCTCAAACAAATAAAGATATCATGAATTCTCATCTCTCTGTTAGAGTTTGCATCTTTGCTTTTATTACCTGAGGTAATAGGACAAAGAGCTACTTCCTCAACAAATTTAATAGGAAAAAAGGAGGGAATGATGATCCAGAACCTTTCCTTTATTTAAGAAGAACTCTGATTCTTTTTTTTTTTTAAGATTTTATTTATTTATTTACTCATGAGGGACACAGAGAGGCAGAGACATAGGCAGAGGGAGAAGCAAGCTCCCTATGGGGAACCTGATGTGGGACTTGATCCCAGGACCTCGGGATCATGATCTGAGCCAAAGGCAGATGCTAACCACTGAGCCCTGCAGATGCCCCAGAATTCTAATTCTTTAAGTTCTCTTTAAATTCTCAAGAGGTACTTCCAAGACTTCTTCATATCCAAATCCTAATTTAGTGTCAACTGGATGGAAAAATAACACTTTCTTAATTGTGATGTGTCTTTACATTCTTTACATCCTTCCCTTTTCTAACACTCATGGACTACAGGTGCATACTCCCATCCACATCCTCAAGGCTGGGAACTCAAGGCACAGTTTCTTGCTTCATTAAAATCAAGGTCCTACAAAAACTATGAACACCTTAGTGAATTTGCCATTTACACACCTGGGAGATAACTCCATTTCTGG
Organism: Vulpes lagopus; assembly: GCF_018345385.1. Classification (NCBI taxonomy): domain Eukaryota; kingdom Metazoa; phylum Chordata; class Mammalia; order Carnivora; family Canidae; genus Vulpes; species Vulpes lagopus. Next base: position 26,294,519 of record NC_054843.1, read on the forward strand.
GGATGACCTTTACATGACATAGTAACAAGCAAGGGAGTGATGATTTCATTTTAGACAATGACTCTGTTTTTCAGAATTATCAGCTGTGATCTGTATATGATTTATCTGGAATCTAAGTTGAAGTAATTTCATTGTAGTCTTTCATTTGATTTTCATTATATCTCAAATCTTCCACCAAACCAACGAATGGCTATCACATTGCTAAATGAAAAAGGTATTGTTTTCACCTCCAGTTGACACGTGTAAGCATTAATCACATGGTCTCAAGATTTAATGTTTTATTCATATTTTACAAATGAGTAAGTGCAGCACAGTAAAATCCCAGTAAAATGAAATGGTATGGGAGACAGAGAGACCTTGTGTCCAAGCTAGAAACCTAATGTTTGAAATTGACTAGCATCAATGTGTTTTTGAAATAATAGAATTATGAAAGCACATAAGAAGAAGATGTTTTTACAGGAGAGTTTTCAAGCTTTACAAGAATTCATTCTCTCCTCCTATACACAGGCTTCTATTGAATGCATATGGAGTGTCAGGCATGAAGCTGGCATCAGTTCACATAGATACAACAAATAAAATGGTACTAAACATTTTAAAATTACTTGACAAGGCTATAGGCCAAGTGACAGCCAAGCATAGTTCAAAACATCAAGCTCAATGTTTTGAGGAAAATATTATTAAAACACATGAAGAAATAGACATCTGTGAAATATTTTAAGACATTGCAGTCTGTGGCAGTGAGTTCTATTAAAATATATATTTATAAGCAAAATTCCTCTGATGTCCTTGAGATGCACATGTAAAAACACATTCCCAATGAATTCCATATGCTGCTCGACACTAATTACATACGTAGTTATATTTACACAAAACTAAATAAGAAGTCTCATTAGCATTAGATTAAATTTGTAGAGCCAATCTTAGTCTTTCCTTTTTTTCAACTATGTAAGACACTGACATTCTTCAAAGATATTAGATTCATTCACAACATAAAAGAAGCCTTAAAAGAAAATACTATTACTTCCTGTCTCAAAACTAAAAATGATCTCAAAAGTCAGTCAATTGTGTAATGCACATGATCAACTCTTAAACCAAGTGGCAGTGTTCAACTAAAGAGATTCCAAAAAAGAGAGTTTAATAAAAACATACATTTTGAACTTTAATTTAATGTAAATGAAATTTAAATTTAGGTTTAGCTTTATTCTAGAATTAGAACTTCAAGTGAATGGCCACATGTAATAGGTAACTAGAAAGGCTGGGTTTATTTACAGTTATGGTTGATGTTATCTATTACCTTTTAAACACGTATCTGTAAACTCGGTCTTTAAGTAAATAATATAAATTTCCATAATTGGTTATTTTTATGAATTCTGTATCTTCTCAATAATAATCTAAAATTTAATGATAATAGCTATGTTTACCAATACAATACAATCTTAATTTGTTTAAATGCTACTTAAAAGCCACTGACAATTTCTTTCTTTACATACAATTGCATTTGTTTTAATACTAATTTTATTTATTCTTATATAAACAGATACCATGTTTTTTGCTTTTATACATTTTACTATATGTCACTATATGTCTTGTCATGAGAAGATACATTCACATAATGTATATTGAAACATATACCCATTCACAAAATAAGCATGTATGTATTCACTCACTACACATACATTTTTTTGGTAGCTCCTCATGTTAATATTTATTATAAGTCTATGTCAGATTATAGGACTGTAAAACAATGTCACAAAATCTAGAATGCTATAGTTTTTCAAAACCTATTTTCCCTATTTACTCAATAAAATATGACTGTATACAATTTTTCCCTTTATCCACTTATTTACTATTTCCTGAGCCTAGTAATGATAATCAGATTCGCCACCCAGGGATCCTCAGTTTATAGCTTTCAATACTCTCTCTATATATATGCTGACAAAATCCAAATATGTATCTCTAGCATGGATCTCTCCCCAAATCCCAAACTCCAAATACAATGCTTACTCAACATTGCCACATATCCTAACACATTAATATCTGAATTATGAACTTCTCCCTAAGAGCTGCTTGTTCCACTGCAACCATCCTCAATTTAGATTATTGCAATTTCATATTGATATAATTTTCAGCCAGTTGCTTAATCTAAAGGGTTTGGAATCATCTCTAACTCCACCCAATACATTAACAAAAGTTTTGGCTCTATCTCCAAAATTTATCTATCATTTCTCAACATCTCCACTACTAACAACCTGGACCAATGTGCTATCACCTTACATGTTTCTTGAAGTGGCTTTCCAACAGGGCATCCCATTTCTACCCTTGCATCCTTCCTTACTTCTTACTCAACTCAGCAGCTAAAGTAGTGCTATTAAAATGTAAACAGCATCACGTTAATTCTCTGCTCAAAACTTCCAATGGTGTAGCAATTCATTCAGAACAAAAGACAAATCTTTAAAATAGCTGAGACCTAAAAGACATCACCTTGTTACCTCTCTTATCCTTCACCCTGCTAGTCTTCCTTTTGTTTCCTCTTCTTCAGCCGTAACTACCTTCTGGTATATTCGTATGCCTACCAGGATCACTCATGCAATCACAGGGCACAGGTATTATAGAATGTACACTGTTGTTAAGCTAATTCCTTCTTAAAATAAGCATCATTATTATCTAGAAAAATGGGTTCTATCATGCATGATCAACAGTTAGAAATCCCTGGCCTCTGGCCAAATCAGCTCTTAAATGAAAATGCTAATAGTACCAATTCTGGAAGCTGAATCCTTACCTTATTTCCAAATACAGCCAGCCAATAATAGAACTTGTAAGGTGCTAAATTAATAGATTCTATTTTGTTATATTAAGTAATGTCATCAAAATTCAACTGATCCTTAAAAACAAATGTGATATTAGTCATGTCATTAATATGTTTTTACTTAAGATTATTTACAGAAGGGGGCACCTGAGTGGCTCAGTGGTTATCTGCCTTCAGCTCAGGTTCTGATCCCAGAGTTCTGGAATTGAGTCCCACATCAGGCTCCCTGTGTGGAGCCTGTTTCTCCCTCTGCCTGTGTCTCTGCCTCTCTCTGTGTGTCTCTCATGAATAAATGAATAAATAGTCTTTAAAAAAATTATTTACAGAAGTATTCTCTTTAGTAGAGATAAAATATAATCTTGTTTTTGAAAAGTAATAGAATAGACATAATCTGAAAAATTCTAGAATGAAATAAGTGAAGCCAATCCTTTATGTAAATTTTGGAAGGATAATTTAACCATTCAGTTGAATATGAGTCATACAAGCTCCAATCAAGAAGACAGTACCTCTAGGGGCACTAGGTGGCTCAGTTGGTTAAGTGGCTAAGTGTCTGCCTTTGACTCAGGCAGGTCATGATGCAGCCCTTATGTTGGGCTCCCTGATGAGCAGGAGTCTGCTTCTGCCTCTCCTTTTGCTTCTCCCCCTCGCTTGTGCCCTCTCTTGCTCACTCTCTCTCAAATAAATAAATAAAAATCTTAGAAAAAATAATACAGTATCTTTAGTGAATTATCTTAAGTCTAGGATGTCATTATATCAACAATAGAGCTTTATATTTATATAGTGCCCATGTAATAACCAAGATTTGTTCATGTGATATAAGTAATAAATATAAATGGAAAAATAAAATGTTAATATATCATATTACTTGCACTAGGGTAGCAATTCAAGCCTTCCTCACTGCATCTACACTTGGTGTTTTCCAGAAGCTATGATAGAGATAACTTTACAAAACAGTAATTTCCCTTCCAGGCATTACTAATCTATATTGAAGTAGAAATCTGGACATCATATGCACATTTATTAAAGTGCTATTTGTAATAGTGAAAAAGAAATAAACAATCTGTTTAACATTTGAAGAATGATAAAATAAATGGTAGACCATTAAGAATTCAATTACATAGCCATTAAAATAAAATTTTGAACAAATGTTTAACAATATTCATATAATTGTGTGAGGTATAAAAGAATAACATAAGCCTCATTTTTTCCATTAGGTATATGAATATTACTTGTAAAAAGACTAGAATGATTGAAATAAAAAATAATATTGTTTTATTTACTAGGTGATGAAATGATGAGTACTTTCAATTTTCCATGCTTTTAAAATTCTTTACAATTACTATATTTAATTTTATTATAATTCAATTTTTATTGGATCTGGATTATCTTTGTCAGATATATAGGAAAAAATCATTGGTTATTGAAACATTCTGAAGAAAGGAAACTTTAATAATAATATTACCGAAGACATTGTTAATTTTCTTTTTTTTGTTTTTCCTTTCTTTTTCTTCATAATATTTCATGATACAAATTTTGAAATAGACCTGACTGGTTACCAAAAAACTTTATTCTATCTCAAATAAAACTGGATGTGTCAGAAACGATATAATACCTTTTGTTATATTTGACTTTAGTTATTATTAATAGCTTATTTCTTAGTCATTGAAAGCTTTAAAGTACTAAAGTGTCATCAGAGAGGTGTTACAATGTTTCTAAGCCATAAAGATGAAAGGTTAAAGAGTGATCTGTACATGGAACTAGGAAAATCTTGTGCTGTAAAGTGTCTATATACCATCACCAGATGCAGGACACAATAGTGAAGCCAAGTATATTTGCAGCTGCATTTAGTTATCAACCTTCATTATCCAAGGAAACCACAAAGTTTCAGAGGAGATGTATATTTTCTATCTTTACATTTACAGTATATTTATTCATACAAGGACCAGAAGAAATACAGAACACAAGGGATTATTATTGATCAGTGAGAAAGATCATTATGCTGAAACTTTGCAAGAAAATAGAAGAGTCCTATGTTCAATATGCACAGGTCACACTATTAACATTCTTACCTCAGGGAATGAATGAACTATTCTACATTATCAAACCCTCTTTTTGCCTATATATCTCCACTGACTGCTCTTGATAGTTGCTGTATATATGACAAGAAAATAAAAATAGCAGAGCACTATTGAATAATTACATAATTACTTATTTGGAAACATTATTCCTGGAAAGCCTTGTATCGCAAAGCAGTAATTAATATTAATAATGAAAGAAATAGAAGCAAACGCCAGGATTTTTCAGCTATATTAAAAGGGGACGGCCAGAAAAGAAGCAATACGAACCAAATCCAAATTATATATTCATTTTATGTCTATATACAATATATATATTCTTCCAGAAGGAAAATGAAGTTTCTATTTTATACTAGGTAATGTAATGATATGGAAATTAATCGGTGTATTTAAATATGCAAAAGGTATTTTTTAACTAGCATTTTATCATGTAGTAATCATGTGGTAATTGTATTGTAATATATAAATGCAACTAACCAAATGTGTCATCAAAATTATGCAACATTATATGTAAATCATATATCAATAAAAATAAATAATTAAGAGTCTTATTAACCCTATGTATTTATTACATGTTGGTTTATTAAAATGCTACTATTTGCATAATATTGAGGAGATATATTAATCTGAAGCTCCTATGGAATGAAGATGAGAACTAACATCCTAATCAATATTTTAGCACTATTTAGATTATAACTTGAAAGAATTCAAACCAGAATATAACACTTGGAGATATAAAAACAAGAACAAAGGGCTCAGTTGCCCAAGGGAAGACATGAAGCTTCATTCCAAGTGCAATGGAGCCACTGAACAGGTTTTAGCATGATGGCAATTCCATTTGAGAAAGATCACTTTGTTGAAAGATAGAGAATAGACCAGATGAGGGAAGACTTGAAAATAAGAAAACTAATAAAATGTTTCATTAATTCAGTAGAGAGACGGTAGCCTAATTTATGAGAGTGAAAGTAATGATATAAATAAGTAAATAAAGAACTATTTAGGGGTAAGATTCAATTAATTGATGAAATATGGAATAGGGAGTTGGGAAAGAGTTCAAGGGTGGCATGTAGGCTGTATACTTGGCAACTACTGAATTCGAAATGATAGGAGGAAGAACAGGTTTGGGGATGGGTGAGGAGTTCAAGTGTGAATATAGAAGATAATTGCAGAACTTAAAGAATGCAGGAAAAGGAAGCATTCTTAGCAAGTATAAAGCAGAAGTACTATTTAAGCATGAAACCAGTTGCATAGTGAGCAAGAGGTTGAAGTAGGTGTCAACCTAGGATAATTACGTTGTTAAAATATAGTTCTTTATTCTTTGAAGTGTAGTTTTAATTTCTCCAAATCAACTCTTTAATTCAATAGTTAAGTCACTAGTACAGTTAGATTTATAAACTCATTTTTGTAATTATCAGAGTGAACCTTTTGTTGTCACCTTGATATAACACATGAATGTCTGGTAAATGTGTCATTAATTATATGGCTGCATACTTGCTCTGATCTGTTTTTGAAATCAGACTATTACCAACTTATCTATTGATAGAGAATCCTGCAAGCAAATATTTTCCTTTGTACTCAGATGCCAGGAAAGGATAAGAGGTCTCTGCCCAAGAGCACCTGGGTGGCACAGTCAGTTAAGTATCTGACTCTTGGTATCTGGTTAAGTCACGATTTCAGGGTCATGAGATCCAGTCCCATGAGGGACTACACACTCAGGGGGGAGTCTGCTTGAGATTCTCTCTCTCCCTTTGCCCCTCCCCAGCGCACTCTCAAATAAAATTAGGTAAAATAATCTTAAAAAAAAAAAGAGGCTTCTGTCTGGTACCAGCCATCATGATGATATAATAGCCATCTAAAGTGGAAAGGGGGGGACGCCTGGGTGGCTCAGTGGTTGAGTGTCTGCCTTTGGCTCAGGGCATGATCCGGGGTCCCAGGATTGAGTCCCACATCAGGCTCCCTGCAGGGAGCCTGCTTTTCCATCTGCCTGTGTCTCTGCTTCTCTCTCTGTGTCTCTCATGAATAAATAAATAAAATCTTTAAAAAAAATTAAAAGGGGACCTGATGAAAACCTTAGAGAACAGATTTAGTGTTTAAAGTAAATTTAAAGATTTTTTCAAACTTTTATTTTTACTTATTTTTTTAATGTTTAAAAAGTCAAATATAGTGCATTGTTTCACATGTTTATTTTTGCTTTCTTTTTCTGGCCAGCACATGTTTCCACCAAATTGCTTCTGAACAAACCAATCCCCTAGACACAGAGATGAGTATATGACCCAGGCACCTCCATTTCTCCTAGCAATACTGGTAGAAAGAAAAAGGACGGGCACAGATGTTAAGCAGACTTCCCCTGTGATTGACATGGACAAAGCCTTTCTACTGCAGAAAATAAGGCACACCCTTCAGGTGAAGCAGAAATGAGAAATAGAGGGAGGTATACATTGGTAAAGAACTGAGTCGCCAGTTCCATCTCATCAGAGATTCAGGTGTTCCTTTAATCAGTGAGTTACTACAGAGCAACATTCCCAACACAATGTTCCAATAATTCACTTTTTGTTTTTGCTTACACTACTTTAAGTTAGGCATCTCTCACTAAGGCTGCAAGAGTTCTGCCCAGTACATTAAATAACTGCAATTTGGAATTTAAAGGTGAATCGGTACTAATCAACAATTATCAATAGACACTTACTGTATCTAATGAAAGAATATCAAATACGTTCATAGCATTTTTCAGGTGCCAATTCATTTACTCATCACAACAACCCTATAAGGAAGATACCTCTATTATCTTCATTTAACTGATTAAGGAAATTTAGATACAAAGAGATTTTTTTTAATTGCCCAGAGTATACACTAGTAGAAAGAAAATTCTGAATTTGAACTCAAACCTTCTCTCTCCGGTGTCCAGACTCTTTTTTTTTTTTTTTTTTAAGATTTTATTTATTCATTCATGAGAGTTACAGAGAGAGAGAGGCAGAGACAGAGGTAGAGGGAGAAACAGGTTGCCTGCGGGGAGCCTGATGCAGGACTCCATCCCAGGACCCCAGGATCATCACCTGAGCCAAAGGCAGACACTCAACCACTGAGCCACTTGACGTCCCAAGTGTTCAGACTCTTAACTTTGACAATATACTACTTTTCTTGACATGAACTGAGTTCTGATTCAGTCATCTAAAAGCTAAGTGCCTTAATATTTATGAAACTTAATTTTTTTCATCTATAAAAGAAGGCTATTGTTTTCTAGGCAAAGATTATTCTAGGAATCAAAAGAGACAATGCTTACAACAGCATTTTGGAAACTGCCTCGCACTAGAGAAATGTCAGTTCATATTATAAAATTATAAACTACATTAAAAGTTTATCAGCTATGAATCTTGTAATTGAGTTACTACAAAATTTAATCAACATGTTTCAGCCAATAATATCTCAAAAAAGTAGATATATGACTCAACTCATGTCAGGAAGCAGCTTTTAATCTAAACTAGAAAAAATAATTCTGGTGTATAAAATCTGCCTGTCTTCCATAACAATGATGATGAAAATGACTAAGATAAAATGAACTTAAATTTCAATATCATTTTAAACTTTTAAAATTATTTTACATTTTTTACCTTGTTTAGCATACTTCAATGCCTTGGAAAATGAATTACATTTATTTTTTTCCCTATTAATGTCAATCCATGGCTACTGGGCAAGTTTTAGTAATAAGTTCTCTGGATGACAAAGCTTTATGCAGTTCACCATGGAGCTTTCAAAAATGGTAAATATGGAATGTTTATTCAAATCTGCTTTTGAATGCCTTTCTTTTACCTCTCTTGACAACTAATTAAAATCTCAGAATTTCTCCGTAATATTACATTCAAGTGAAATTAAAACAAAACACTTACTACAAAGACCAACTTATACATTTGTACCCAATTTCTTAATGCTAATATGAGATAAAACTTCCCCAAGTCCTTACTGTTCATATAAAATAAAAGTTCTATACAGTATGTTCATTCATGCATTTAATAATTTCTTCTAAGTCTAGCAATTTCAGGTGATCTTTACGTATTTTATGTTTTAATCCATGTTTGCTTTTATTTATGTTGGCATATTCTTGACAACAGGGCTATATGCTAATTTTATAATAAGAAAGTAGTCTTTAATATTGCTAAATGTTATGATTTAGTTGCCAACTCTAAAACATATTAATAAATAATATTCATAAATATCAAAATATCACACAATTCTGTATAGCCCTACATGATTTAGAAAAGATTTGGGGTTGAAGAAAAGATTTTTGGTCTGCATCATATTACTGAATGATTTACTCTATTAATATAAAATTTTATGGGGTTTGTACAAACATTCTAATAGGTCACTGCTACTAGTAACATTCAACTTATCTATGTCTTAGAGAAAGTCAAGGGAAAGGAATCCGAAAACTGGAGAATGTGAGGAAAGAATGCATCAGGATGTATACACACAAAAAACAACAATATAAAGCTAGAAATTAAATGTATATACTCTGAATTTGCATGGTGATAAATTTGATCTCCATACAAGCCCCTAGCAATTCTAAAGTAGTTTACCTAAGTCAATTTCTTATTGCTAATAATATTTCTCAGAAATAACCTCTTTTCACATTTATATAAGTCACAGAGGTCTATTTTATGAGAACACATAATCAGGCAAAATAAAATGTTACATAAAATGTAAAAAAATAATTTGTTTTTTAGTAGTGTGTTAATGAGCCACAGCAGAGCAATTCTTTTATCATATCTTAAAATTAAACAGACACAAGTATAGCTGCTGATTTATATTTCCCTTATTTGACTTTTTATACATATGCAATATTATTTTTAAGCTCATTTGTATTCATGTGAATTGGATTGCAATTTAAAGTCTGGAAGGTTTGATTTCATTAAACATTTTTGCCTCAATCAAAAAGTGTATACACATGAATATTTCAAAACTGGTATCCATTTATTTTAAGACTTTCAATGTTGCATTATTAACCATAATGGCAAGGAAAATATGTAATAGGGTCTAACATAAAATTTTGTGAACAGGTTTATTGAATAATCTGGACTAGTAGAAACCAAAGTCCAAAATAAAACAACTTTATTCATTTATTTTTACTACTGTCTTTAATTTATGCTACTCTGAATCTACAACCATTCTTCCTGGGAAAATCTTGAGAAAATCCATAGATCTGTGGACAATTTGCATAACAATTTACTGTCCAGTCTAATACTTTCTCCTCTTCTAGCTGAACTAGAAGCTTCTTGCCTCAGGCTCAGAAAATGCAATGGTAGGGAGGGAGGAAAAGTTGTATGTACTCATTTCTTCCCACAATTTATATCTTGAGTTCCTCTGCCCATTTACTATCCTGGCTCATGATTACAGAAGAGAAATGGATGAGAGCTTAGGGTGCAGAAAAAAATTTCCTTTTTTTAAAAAAAGATTTTATTTATTTATTCATGAGAGAGAGAGAGAGAGAGAGAGAGAGGCAGAGACATAGGCAGAGGGAGAAGCAGGCTCCCCACAGGGAGCCCAATGTGGGAATTGATCCCAAGATCCCAGAATCAGGACCTGAGCCAAAGACAGATGCTCAACCACTGATCAACCCAGGTGTCCCAGAAAAGATCTTTCTTAATTGGATCAGTTGTAACTTATGTTGGTGATAATTCTAATGGGATGCTTTTGTGAGTTTTTGTGGTCAATGATGATTCCTTTCAGGATGAGACAGCCAGGATACTTTCTCTAGTGTTCAATTTGAGGATTTAGAATATTTACTTAGAACGTGTGCACACATATACCATGGTTTTCAGATATAAGACCTCATTCAAAATTTTAGATCTCTAGGAAAAGGCCCATATGACATCCTGTTATATATATTATTACATAAGTTTTCATTTGAATAAACTATATTTTGGGATACCCCAATAAAACATCACTTTTAAAGAAAACATTTAGAGATTTCATTTTAGCAAAAAGATTATTTGAAACAAGATGGCCCAATATTTACACTTGGACATATTTCTACCACTTCAAATACATAGTAAAGTAAAGAAAGTATGGGAAGAAAAAAAAATCTGGAGACAAAGATAGGCTCAAATGGGAGGAAATCTCAAAAGAGAAACACAAATCAGCCAGTTGAGGTTAAAGGGCCACAGTGTGAAAGTGAACAGAGTGATCCTGTATTCAGCCTCCGATGATAGAAAAAAATCTTCCACATGAGTTGGGGGACCAAAGACAGCCAGGCCCTTTGTTTAAAATGAGGGAATAAGGTAAATAAAGCTCCCTTCTGGAATGAGAGTTTGAAAAAGAATAAATAACAACAAAACAACACAACACAATAGACAGCTGAAGCTGTCTAGGGAGTTAGCTTTACAGAAGGACCAGATCTTATGTTAAAGGGAATACAGGGTTTTTCAATCAGAAATTAAACCAAGCTAGGATATGTATGGCTAGAATAAAAAAGAGCATATAATAGCAGATACTAACAAAAATAGGTTGACATGAAAAATAATTAGAAATCTTAGTAATTAATTCTATAATCAGTAAAATAGAAACCTCAACAGATAGGAAATATTCTAAATTTGATATTGGTTAAAGAAAGAAATAGTGAATTGGACAATACTTAGCAACTCGCCCAGTTTTACAGGTAAATTTTACTCTCTCTTCAAAGAACATATGTTCTCTATCACTCACAAAATTCTTCATAGATCTAAAAAAAAATGATAGAAATCTATTCAATTCTTTTTGTTTATTTTTTTAAAGATTTATTTATTTATGATAGACATAGAGAGAGAGAGAGAGAGAGAGAGAGAGAGCCAGAGGGAGGGAGAAGCAGGCTTTATGCTGGGACCCCGACGTGGGACTCGATCCCGGGGCTCCAGGGCTCCAGGATCACGCCCTGGGCCAAAGGCAGGCGCCAAACCGCTGAGCCACCCAGGGATCTCCTATCCAATTCTTTTTGTAAAGTTAATATATTTTTGATGATAATAAGGCCAATGAGAATGGTACAATTAAAAAATCATTTTATCAATAATAAAAATACATATTAATGTGTTTTTAAAATATAAAAATCAATGTATTAAAAAGTAAAATTACCCTAGAAATAAGAGACTATATCTCTATCAGATAATCCAACCTTGTAGTTTACAAATTAGCAGGTTGCAGGAGTTAAACTTATACAATCACCACCAGAGAGGGGTGATTAGACATTTATTTTATTGAAAAACAAAAACAAAAACAAAATACTGTTAAACTGAGAATCAAAAAACAAGCCCCTAAATTTCTTTTTTTGCAACCTACCAACATGCTCTCCTTATCTTTTTTGTCAGCTTAAATTTTCTCTATTGAACTTACAAACATACAATGTACTATATCTTTTACCCCATTTACATCTGCCTTTCTCTAGTATGATGTAAACCTCAGGGTGGCAGAAACTTTGGTCTGTTCATTGTTGTGTATTTAACACCTACAAATTTCTCTAGGACCACCACTTCTCTCTTCCTGATCCAGTCGTGCCTCATATTTATATTCAATAAGACAGTGCAACTCCAAGTGTGAGTTGAGGGTTCCTGCCTCTTGTCAATCTTTTTTCTTACCTTTCTGGGACAAAGTTAGGATACAAAAATTAATAAGAATTTAGAAATGTTAGAGCAAAATAATTTTTAAATCTGTGAGTAAGACAATAAGTGGGGGATTGTATCTTAAGAGATTTTATTCTATCTGCAACATAATTTTATTATGTTTTCCAAAAATTTAGTGTATAAAGATTAAACATTTTAGAAAAGTCTCCTTCAGCACAGATAATTTAAGAAGTACTATAGTAGAAAACTTTTCATGTTGCATTATTTTTCCTTTCTTGGCTTCCCAGCTAGACTGCCAGTTCTTTAGCAAAAGTAGTATTTTTTATTTCCTGTAGTATGTAATACATATTTGTGAAAGCATGAATGTGGCTGATTTCCAACTTCTTTTATTTTCACATTTTTAAGATAAAGTATAATATATCCAACTCAAGGACTTTTATTTTAAAAATATAGATGTAAAACACTTTGGCATGGTTGGATTGGATTGTATTTCACTGTGTGACCAGGAGAAAGCTAGTGCCATTATTAGGATTAGGAGCAACAGTATTTTACAGGGAAATATGATTAATGCATTTTATAATTTCATTGAAATAATACAATACTTTAAAAGTGGAGATTGAGAGGGTTGTGAAGGATCTGGAAAGTTTTTCATATAAAGCATTACTAAAGTCAGTACTGGAGTCTTCACACATAGAAATGTAAGGCACAGTAACAATGGTTTTTAGATGTGAAAAAGGTTTTGTTTAACTACAGGAACTGATTTTAGGTCATCATACAAGTTAAATTTCAAAACTTATAAGGGTTACTTTGTTAAGTAGAGTTCTCAGGATTAGCAATATCCAAACATAATCTGGAAGACTATCTGCCTGTAGACGAAAGATTACACTAGAAGTTATTTAAGGCCCTTCCAAATCTAAACTGTTAGGATTCTATGAACTATACAAGAACTGACTGAATGAACATGGATGAGTTGGGGTATAGCTAAAATTTGGTATCTGTTTACATTAAAAATCAACATGGTGCTACAAAATAACTACAATTTGGAATAAGGTGAAGATAAGAGAAGGTAGTTGACATTTATTAAGATTCGAATCTATGACAAATTGTAATAGTTTTTCTAGAATCTCCTCATCTGAGACTTTTAGTACTACAGCAATGTAGCATTTCCATTTTCTACTTGGTGAAACCAAGGCTCAGAGAGGCTGAATTACTTGAGTGTCTATAGCTGGTAAATAGAAGGGCTAAGACTGAACTTGTCTATCCACAGATAATTTGACTGTTAAAGTTCTTTTCACAAAACCAAGCTGTCCCCAAACTCTAGATTTCTCTAGATCCATGAAAATTATATTTTGCCGCCAAATGATCTAAAATGAAAGGTCACAATAATATTATGATCATAACCATCCAATATTTAATGATATTAGTAGCCATTGTGAAAATTCTAAACCATATTATTATAACAACATTCAGGAAAATGTTTAAAATTTGTAAAAGTATCTTGTCTTATAAGGAAAATCTAGCAATGTCTTTATTTTTTAAAAATAGTTATTTATTTATTTATTATTTATTTATTTATTTATTTCAGAGAGAGAGAGAAACAGAGCATGCACAAGCAGGAGGAGTGGCAGGCAGAGGAGAGGGAGAAGCAGACCCTCCACAAAGCAGGGAGTCCCATGCAAGGCTCTATCTCAGGACTCTGGGATCATGACTTGAGCTGAAGACAGACACTTAAGCTACTGAGCCAACCAGGCACCCCCTAACAATGCCTTTAAATATACTTCATGTGATTCTAAATTAAAGTTTAAATTGTCAACATCAAGCATCTGGAACTGAATTTGTCTGATATATGCACCACAAAGATAGAACGCAAATGGAGACAACCGAATGCATGGGGAGCCTGGGTTTGAATAAATTGTTGAATTAATCATGTGATAGCCAAGGAAAGATGTGAGATAGAAGAAAAACTTCAACTGTGAAGCAAAGCTACTCCATTGTTCTTATGAAAATGTGTAACTAAGCAAATTAACTTAAAGGACCAAGATGGTGACAGAGCATGGATGATCTCAGAGTCTAAGATCATATAAAAGAGGAATTCATTTTAAAATACAACTTAAATATAAAATTTGAGACTATCCAAATAGATAATCCATTTCTAATCTTGGAAAACTAAAATCTGATTTAAGCTTCTGCTCCTGAATCCAACCATCACTGGACTCTGCAAATCACGTTGAATTCACTGGACATGTATGAGATGACTTCCAATGATGCCTTTAGGATATTCATGTCAATAATGAAGCATCTTTCTAAGGACTAATTATAGATAAACAACTAAGAAATCAGCAGAACATTTATGGAATAATAAAAATTAATAACTTCTTAAGAGAAAAGGAACTTCAACAGCTTTCCAGCTTTCCTTTGGGCTCTAGAATTAGATGTTTTCCTCTCAACTATAGCTTATTTTCATTCTATTACAGAAAATCCATACTGCTACTATTAAATTATCCTATCTGGTTTTCTGTCATTTCTTAGCTAAGGCATACAAAATAAACATTAGTAAATTTATTTCTACACTTAGTTGAAAATACAATTAATTTTATTAAAATATTTGTTATAATTTTCTGTAACTTTTTAAAGAAAGACAAATAACAATAAAGTGATTTTACCATCATTAATTTCTAAAAGGTACAATTTAGTTCCATTTACTACAAACTGCTCCCCAAGCAGAATTTACCATACATTTAATGTCAGTATAAATATTAAAGGCAAACTCAATTTCCCAGCTTTATCCACATGAGACTGAAATTCAAAATTTCTGGGGAAGATAAATGGCCTGGTGTCTTTGATAAACAGAAACAGGAAATAATAAGGCATTTATGGGAGACCATATTTGGAAATACTTGACTAAGAAAAGCCAAAAACCATATGGTACATACACAGAGAAGTCCTTCTCTTTTCTCTGAAATGATGCAAATTAAAAATGATGTCCATGTCTATGTAAAAACTGCCTTACTACTATGTATTTTCAGATTCCTAAAAATGCATGCAAAAACATCATTTGACCTTCACATTAAATAGAAAATATACTAGCAAAAATTATGGAAGCCATCAAGTAACTTGTCAAGGAATAATATTTGGGAACTATTTTGTGTATTTGTAAAACTAAGCACCAATTATCTGCAGATGGCATGCCTTTGATGCAACACTAACAGCAAGCATCATAGTGGTTACAGAGAGAAACCTCTCATGGTATTAATCAAAATAATTTTTAAATGTCATTTTGACAAGCTGAATTTATTCTTCCTCAATGAACATCAATATTTATTAAATTGGAAAAAAGCACAATTATCTTATAGAAGTTCCAGTTAATATCTACATGAAACATTTTTTCTTTCATTTTCAAGTGGAATCAAAATAGTAATTATATAATCCATATTTGGAATTGTTTACTTAATTATTCATAAAGAATAAGTTATTATGTTCCTTTAGTCATTTTATTGCTGAGATATTAATTAGCTTTTAAATATAATTTCTAGGGATCCCTGGGTGGCGCAGCGGTTTGGCGCCTGCCTTTGGCCCAGGGCGCGATCCTGGAGAACCGGGATCGAATCCCACGTCAGGTTCCCGGTGCATGGAGCCTGCTTCTCCCTCCGCCTGTGTCTCTGCCTCTCTCTCTCTCTCTGTGACTATCATAAATAAATAAAAAATTAAAAAAAATAAAAATAAAAATAAAAAATAAATATAATTTCTATATCACACTGATGGACTGATCAATGATTGGTAGGTGATCATCTTGTGACTATGAATTAAAACAGAAAGGTTTTTTTTCACAAGTTAAAATTATATGTATGAAATGAGTGAGATTGAGTGAGATAGATTTTTTTTATCATAGATGACACAAATTATTATTAAAACAGGATGTGAAGAAAAAAATTGTTGTTTCTAATTATTGTTTATTATTGCTATTTATTTGAGTTGGAAATCTCTAAAACCTCCATTCCTGTGACAGCCAAACTTTACCAAAGAATCACAGAAATCTCAAGATACAAGCTATCTAAGGCAACACTGTCCAATAGAACTCTCTGGGATGATCGAAATATTCTACAGTTTTTTAACACCTAATAAGATAGTCAAAAGCCCTATGTGTCTTTTGAATATTTGAGATGTGGAGAATACAATTGAAAAAGTTAATTTTACATTTTATTTAACTTTAATCAATTTAAATGTGAACAGTCACATGAGCCTAGTATTGTAGAATGTGGGTTATAAAACTCTCTGCCCATGTCTCTTTGGTTCCAGATCTCTAGTATTTCTAAGAAAGTGTGATCAGAAAGAGAGCTAATATTGTAGCTCTAGGACAGCACTTTTCCATCTAAAAGACCTGATGAAACTGACCCTCATATCGTAATTCCATATGACCCTGACATAGCTCAAGATTATTACAGAAAAATACCTTACAGGCTGGGATGGACCAAGATAAAATGGAACCCTGGTATTTTTGAGTGCTCTAAAAAGAGTACTCTTCCCACCCTACTTCTATCTACTCCCCTCTCCCCACCAAAAAAATCCCCACAAAAACAAAAACAAAAACATTGCCAGACTCATCAAAATCTCTGAGGTCTGTACCTCATGAGCAATTTCAAGATCAATAGACTAGGATTGCCTTTCCTTTTCTACTGACATGGTTGAGAAATTCCACTTTATCCTCGCTGAAATTCTTAGACTTGCTCTTCCATGCTAACTGGCTGTCACTGTCTCTATGGACTCTCAACCTTACTTCTGAATCCTTTTCATAATTCCTCTTCCCCATGTTCAATAAGAGAATGACTTCTGACTTTGGCCTTCTTTTTAAGTTTTTTATTTTTTTCTTTTAAAATATTATCTCCCTGCCAATCTTATCTACTCTCACAGCCTTCATTGCTAAGTTTACATAGGTATATCTCCCCAGTGTCCACTCCTACTCTTTCCTAATTTCCAGTCCAGGATTTCTAAATAACAGTTACATATTTCACCCTGAATGCCTTGGCACCAGTTCCAATTCAAGACATTTTAAATTGAACCTTTCTTCCTTCCAAAAACAACAATAGCAACCAAGAAAAAAAAAGAAAGAAAAAAAGAAAGAAAAACCAAACCAAACAAACAAAAAACAATCCTTTCACAGTCCTCACCCTATTTTGCTAATGATTCTAGTTATCCATGGTCAAAATCCTTGTCTTTGACTCATTTGTTTCATCCTTAAAATTTGAAGCATCAAAGTGGTTAAATTCAGAACTTAGATTCAGAAGAGAGCAAAGCTAGACCTGACCCTTGTTCCAACCATTTACAGCTTGCATAACTTGGGTATATTATCTCAATTGCCTAAACCTTATTTCTTTGTCACGAAACATGAAACTAATAATAATTGATATCTGTAGAGTTTAGCTCAAAGTACTTTATGTCTATTAACATATTTAGCCTTTACAAATCTATGAGGTAGATCCGGTCATTATTTCTTTCAGATAGATGAGAAAACTGAAACACAGAGAGTTAAATAAATTTACAAAAGCCACAATAGTAAGTGGCTGGGATGCAATCCCAGACATTCTGGCTCCAAGACCGTAACCACCATACACACTGTCTTCCTGATAATAACAGCTTATCTCACAGTACTGCTGTGAGGATAAAATTCAGTGAAGTCTATAAAATACTTGTCAATATCAGTTGCTATTATCATCATAAATTTCTAGATCACCAAAGTCAGAAGTAACCTTTCCACTATGTGATTTCCTATAGTACTTACTCTTGGATCACAGTCTTTATGTACTGCCTCATACTATATCACTTGACAATCATGTCTTATTGCACCATATAGATTATAAACTGCTTGAAGCTAGAAATAGTGTATAAAATTATCCCATGCTCAATAACTATGAATAGAATTAATGGATGTGAAGGACTTTTAAAATTGGTTCTTATGACCCATCTCCATTTCACAGTCTTAGATCCTAGACTTTAGAGTTGTCCTCTAGTTTATAGATGGATAAACTGCTCACACTGACAATTCATGCTTCTCCAGTTTGTGATACCTTTGCCAGAGCTCTTCTCCTCTATACTGAAGTACTTTCCAGTTCCTGTTCACTTGTTTCTGAAGGTGGCTTATTCCTATGTTCTACATGCTGTACCCCAGCTTGGTCTCACTCCAACATGCCCAATCTCTGTGCATACTCATTCCAGAATGTACTCAGAACCTACAGCTTAAACACAGATACCATGCCCAAAAGCTACACCCACAATCACCTAGACTACAAGGAACATATGTGGCATTACCAGGAAAGCACTAAATTGGGATGCACTTTCCTATCATTTCCAAATAGATACTCTGTGAAAATCAACAGAAAAGGGCTATGTTCTTAAGGGTTAATTGTTCTGCTTATTAAAAAAATAATACTTAAATTTCTCAAAAACTATAGACATAAAAAGTTTTCCCCGGTATATGTTAAAAGTGCTAATTATAAAAGAATGCATATGATATGGGCCAACTGATGTATATAAGGATGTATATATGTAGAAAAAATGTATGAAAGGTTGTATACCAAAATGAGCATAGGTTATATTTAAAACAGAGGTTATGAATAATATCTCTATTTCTTGTTCAGCTGCATCTTCCATTTTTTACCATAAACATTGACCATTCATATAACAAATATAGCATTTAACAATCTACTGAGGAACAACATTTTCCTGAACTCTTGCTATTGTTTTCAGGCCCACAAAATTAGCAAACTATCTAGCAGTATTTTACATCAGTATTCTGAAGCAATCAATTTTGATTATGGCTTTTTCTTTAGGATCTTACCTAACATCCATTTTTCAGGGGAATTTTTAATTGTTTTTTTTTTTTTTTCTTTCTGGCATCAGCTACATGGATCACTGATGATTTATATGCTGCTTTAAATGTATTCTAAATTTCAAGGACATTTTTGCTCAATCTGTAACTATGCATCTTTCTTAGGCAGTCAATTTTGCTTGTCCCTTGAGTTGTTGCCTAAAACAAGATTTGCTTTACATGTGCAAGTTTTTTACATTATCTGTCCAGAAAATAGAGTACTCTAAAAGCAGGGTAAGTCTTTTGGGTTTTACCTAGGTCTTTTTAAAGAACAAACTGGTCATTTCCTTTGGAGGAATAATAAAGTTTAAGGTGGCACGTAGCAATTAACAAAACAAATGACATGCCTTCTATACGCCCATACTGAAAAAAATTCTAGCCCTATAAAGAGGTATGAAAACAAAATATATACATTTTTATATAATAAATGTGGTCTTTAAACCATTGCTAACCAGCATATTGTATTAACACAGCAATCAAGTTATACAATGTTCCCACCTAATAACAACCACTCTGTTTTCTAAAGTGAAGTAATGCTGATGACCAGAATTTCAGCCCAGAGCACTGATAATACATGGATAATTCTAGATGGAGCTGTGATAGTAAAAATCTGCCTGCACCTGCATAAAGCAAAACATCAGTGAAGAAAAGTGAAAAAGCAATCCAGAAGAAGAAGGCAAGCAATGAGTATACTGTATAGACACATTTGTATGAGGCAAAATATAGGTGCATACACAAAAATTTTAACTGAGATATTCAAAATTGTGTGAACACTGTTATGTCTCTCTGTGGTGGTATTGTAAGAGGTTTGCAATTCAACTCCTGCTAGCAGCTTTAAAACTGGAACTTTAAGATTTAGGGATAAAAATTATTCTATCCAAATATCTGCAGAAATTTCAAGTTTCTGCCCCTTAGGATTCTCAAAACTAGTCAGCTACAGGGAAGTTTGACTTTCCATTGATCGGAGCACCTGTGTCTAAGAAATTCTACCTAAAAGAACTTTTAAGTTGTGAATTTACATATTTTTGTTACCATTTTTTTTTCTTGAACAAACTTGTGGACTAAGGATCCAGTATGATGAAACAAAGATTTTCAATATTTGGCCCGTGCTTACGGTACAATATGCAGCAGGGCATGAGGAAGAGATTAGATTTGGAATCAGAAGTCCTGATGTTCAGTCCTCACTGTGTGACTTATTAACCTTGTAACTTTGCCAGTCAAAACTCTGGTTTATTTTGGGAATTTTTATATTTTTAAAAGATGTATTTATTTATTTGAAAGAGAGAGAGAGAGCCTGAGGGAGGGGCAGAGGGAGAGAGAGGGAGAGAGAGAATCTGAAGCAGGCTCCATACCTAGCATAGAGCCATGTGTGGGGCTTGACTTCATGACCCTGAGATTGCGACCTCAGCTGACATCAAGAGTCACATGCTTAACCAACTGAGCCACCCAGGCACCTGGATTTTGGGAATTTTTTAAAATAATATTTTGTCATAGGAATTTTGGAAGGATTGACATGAAGGTGAAATGAATTTACATACAAAATTGCGTAGTAAGCTATATATATATATAAACGCTCAACGGCTGAGCCGCCCCGGCATCCCAATATTTGGTGATATTATTATTAATTCTCTCTCTCTCTGATAGTAGGTATGGAGTGTGGGGGTTAAGAGTAAGCCCTCTAGCTTTTATACTTGTGTTTAATCTCTTATAACATATATGTATTTTGGTCCTGAAGCTCATTTTTGTGAGTCTACACTTCATATATTTGTGAAATAGTGTTGAATTGAACTTCTTGTTACTTATATCAAATTAAATCTCTGTATCCTGAAAGCTCAAGTGGAAACAATAACAACAGCAGAAAATAAAACCATAATAAACACTCATCATACAGAACTCACTATGTCTCTGAGATGATAATGGGTGCCTTTAATTCTTCAGTAATTCCCCACAATGATCAGATTTATAAAAAGGAAACTGAAGGACGCCTGGGTGGCTCAGTGGTTGAGTGTCTGCCTTTGGCTCAGGTCATGATCCTGGGGTCCTGGGATCGAGTCCTACATCAAGCTCCTTGTGGGGAGCCTGCTTCTCTCTCTGCCTATGTCTCTGCCACTCATGAATGAATAAATAAAATCTTAAAAAAAAAAAAAAAGAGGAAACTGAGATACACTGAGGACTAATTAATGTTGCCCAAGGGGATTCAGGTAAGGCTTTCCTGCCTTACTTTCTACATTCTTTGGGTGTGATCATATTCACTCTTAATCTTTACCATATCAGACTAATGTTGAGCTTTTTAGATAAAGCTAACAGTACCAAATCACTTTCTTTCTTTTTCTAAATGTATCTTGACATGTGGCAAACATAAATTCAAACTCAAATTTAGGAGTGCAGGGATGAGAATAGACTATTTTTGCTTTTAGATGAATTGTATGGTTCCTCAAAAACACCTTTATGCTGTATCATACCTGGAAATTTGTTAGTCTTTTTTTAGCATTTTTAAAATGTGCTTAAATTACATAACATCATAGAATTTATCACTTTAACTCTTTTAAGTGTACAGTTTAGTGGCATTAAGCCACATTTACACTGTTGTGCAACCATCACCACTATATATCTCCAGAACTCTTTCAACATCCCAAACTAAAAATCTGTATCTATTAAATAATAACTCATCATCTCCCCACTCCCTGGGCCCATGGTAAACACTGCTCTACTTTCTGACTTCATGTATATGACTATTTTAGTTATCTCATATAACTGGAATCATACATTATCTATTCTTGAATGTCTGGTATATTTCACTCAGCACAATGTCTTCAAGGATCATCCCTGCTGTAGTATGTATCACGAATTTCATTCCTTTCTAAGGCTGAATAATATTCTAGCACATGTATATACTACATTTTTCCCCCATTCATCCATTTATCATTGAACATTTGAGTAGCTTTCACCATAAAAATGGCTTTCACTAATAATGCTACAATAAACTTAGGTAAGTAACTCTCTGTTCAGGTTCCTGTTTCCAATTCTTATTTATGTATCCAGAATGTTAAGTCTTCTTTTGATACACTGGATCACCTATATTGTATCCTTTGGGAATAGAATTCAGTAATTCCTTGATCCCTTTATATAATAACAGCCTGAATTTCATCTTCCAATAAATACTGTTTGAAAACTGCACCATGCAGCCCATGCTGAATAGATTACATTTTTCTTGCCTCTATCCTTGCAGCTTAAAAAATTAGTCTTTAAGCTACATGATAATAAAAGTTACCTTTATTATAAAACTAGTTTATAACTCGTCATCTTTAATTTACATGAAATGGTTGGAAAATTTTCAAATTCTCAAATTTTAGAGAAAGAATTTTCAGAGTTAAAATATATTATTTCTCACTTGATAGCATGCACAAATACTCATTAACATCATTTTTTTAAAGATTTTATTTATTTATTCATGAGAGACACAGAAAGAGAGAGAGGCAGAGACAGAGGCAGAGGGAGAAGCAGGCTCCATGCAGGGAGCCCAATATGGGACTCAATTCAGGGTCTCCAGGATCATGCCCTGGGCCGAAGGCAGGCGCTTAACCGCTGAGCCACCCAGGCTGCCCTCATTAACATCAATTTAAGCTAATAACATCCTACCCTGACTCTAAGCCATAATTTGAATTTTTTGATTTTTGTAATGTAACATAGAAGATGTAACATAGTTTTTAAAATCATGTCAAAATATAGCCTAAGAAAGACAGGACAGAAAAATATGACATGCTCTAATAACCTAGACAATAATGTATATTTTTATGGCCTGTTTTCCTCACAATAGACTTATACAAATATTAAAATTACCTAGAAATTGCCTTTTTTTTGTCCTCACACAGTATGTGCTGCTGCGTGATTCGAATCTGGTGCTGAATAAAAAAAAAACATTTCCCAGATAAACTGTGGTCCATCCAGACAATGGAATATTACTCAGCACTAAAAAGACATGAGCTATCAAGCCATAAAAAAAGACATGGAAGAAATTTAGATGTATAGTACTGTGTGAAAGAAGGTAATGTGAAAAATCTATGTACTGTATGACTCCAACTCTGTGACATCAGGGAGGAAGCCGACTATGGAAACAGTAAGGGGCAGCCAGGGTGGTGCAGTGGTTTAGCACCACCTTAGATCCGGGGCATGATCCTGGGGACCCAGGATCGAGTCCTGTGTCAGGCTCCCGCTGTGTCAGGCTCCCGGCATGAAGCCTACTTCTGTCTGCCTCTCTCTCTCTCTCTCTCTCTCTCTCTCTCTCTGTCTCTCATGAATAAATAAAATCTTTAAAAAAAAAAAGAAGAAAGAAAAGAAACAGCACTAAGATCAGTGGCTGCCATGGGCATGGGTGGCTGCCATGGGTGAATAGAGAGGGATGAAGAGGTGAGTGCAGAGGATTTTAGAGCATGAAAGTACTCCGTATGATGCTGTAGTGGTGGATTCATGTCATTATACATGTGTCCAAATCCATAGAACATAACCAAAGGTAAGCCCTAACGTAAACTGTGGATGTGGGTTTAAAGTGATATTGTAGGTTCATCAACTGTAACAAATGTACTACTCTGGGGGAACTTTGCAAATGGAAGAGTCTATGCATATGTTGGGAGTAGGAAGTGTATGGGAAGTTTCTATACCTTTCTTTCAGTTTTTCTCTGAACCTGAAACTGCAGTAAAAAATAAATTCATTCTGCTTCCATTCCAGACTTGGTTCCAAGTAATAGAAAAAGGCAAAAGTAAATAATTCCAGTATTTCCTTAGTGAGTGTGGTTCTATTTCCCACACTTAACTAGATTTCTTTGCAGGGTAATTCACAAATTTCTTGTTTATTTTATTCTTTGGTGACATGGCAAGGTAACACTTTTGATGGATTTACATCAAGTTTTTCTTATGGAAATTTCAAAATTCGCTCTTTGAATAAAACTTTCTAAGGGTTAAGTATATTCATATGTCCACTAATTTACTCTGTGACACTTGTTGGTGATACTAAATCTATTAGCCACTCTGTACTAGACATTATGCTACATAATTTAAACATTTAGTTTTAACTACATAAAACTGTGGGTGCTTGTTTTTAATCTATAGAAAGGCAATTTCCTATGGCTCATTATGAGATTTTTTTTAGCTCATTTATTCCTCATGAAAACCATGGGATCCTTATGTGACTGCTATTTTATTTTACAGATTATGAAATTGAGGCTTAGAGATGTTAACTATGTATCTTGCTCAAGGTTACATACATAGCAAATAACAAAGTTAAGAAAAGATTTTAGCAATTTGACTCTACAGGCCATTGAAAGAACTACTGTATTACATTATAACAAGATAATATACAGTGAAGTAGGCTTTGTGGGAGTTTTGCTTCTCTTCCAAACTCCTTCTCTATGATTACCTACTCAAGGGATATCACTACTCAAAGTAGGGCGAGATCACAAACAGCAGCACAATGTCACCTGAGAGCCCTTAGAAGTGCCAAATCTCAGGCATTGTGATACTGAGTCTTAATCTGCATTGTAATGAGGTTTCCAGGTGATTCCTTTGTCCCTTGAAGTTTGAGAAGAACTGACCTCAGCTATCTTAATTTTTAAGACAATGAGCGGATGCAAAACACTTAATCTACATTCCAACAGGTAAAAAAAAAGTAAGTGTACAAGTAATACAAACAGGAAATAACATTTTATAGGTGATTTCATTCTACACAAAATGAATCTTACAAATGCATGCAACCCCTCCCGCCTTTTTTTCTCCCCACAAACCTCTTGAACTTATTTAGAGACTAGATATCTATTACATTCCAACACCCACGAGAGCGTGTCTTGTTTGCTGTTTTACTTCTTGCAATACACACAAAAGGTATCTTTCCCTTTCCTCCTAGAACTTTAGGGTTTTGGATATAATCCCTGACATGGTGACATGGATTATTTTTTCCCACTAGATGGCAGTAACAGCAATTTAATAATACATTTTATAAAGCAATTGCCGACTTGCCACATGCACAGCAAACAATGACTCTTTGTGAGTTTCATGAATTGCTGGTTTTAATATAGGGAGCAAGAACTTAGTGACAAATTAGAGTACACTTTTCTCTATTGATGTCTATGTTTGAATTTCATTTTGCTTGCTTTCCAAAATTAAAAGCAGTCTTGTTTGCATATCTCTTCCCCTTAGCTATTAGAATCAGCTAAGAATAATTTTCACTTGTAAGACTTTGAAAAAAAACACAAGTGGTTACTAAAAGAAGATACTTTGTTAACATAACTGTCAATGAATTATTTCATTATTACAGTTTGTGAAGAGATTTTTCAATTTTTTCCTCTATCAAAGACCAAATGTATAATTCCTAAGTTCAGAAATTCAAGATTTTCATGAGAAATCATATCTTGGGTGGTAAATTAATATCTTATTAATTTTTCCAATAAATTTTTAGACATAATCACATACAAATACTATATACTAGAGAAATTAAGCAGTAAGAGCAAGCAAAGATTGAGTTTATAATAAAATAATATTAGAATTTTATAAATACAGTCTTATTGACATTCTATTTAGTGTTAAACACGACTTTCTTGCATGCAGGATGTTTTCACATAAATATTTAACAATTATTAACTTAATGAAAAGAAGAAGTTTATTAACTAAACATAAGTTCCTTTGGGGATATAATTAAGCCAATTCATTGTAAACTTAATGTTTTGAGGAAGTAGGAAAACAATACACTTTACTATTGATCAGACTTGTCTTATAATGATCTATGTTAAAATTGCAAAAGTGTTAGCCCAGTGCTTCTCAAACTATGGTATGCCAGACTATTATTTTTTTTTTCCAAATAGTCATGAAGTGATACTTTAAAATTCACAATAACAATAAATAACCAGAAAAATTAAATTAGAAAATTAACACAGCTCCATTTTATCGAGTCAACAGATACAAAATAACTCTGCTGAAGTTTTATAAAATTTTTAAAATTAAATTTTTAAAATTAAATTTTAATTTAATTAAAATTTAAATTAAATTTAAAAATTAAAATTTTTAATTTGTATCTTTATGTTTTCTAATTGGTATCTAACCATTCTCAGAAGGATCTGGCTAACAGGTAGTGCTGCTCTAGCAAGTGAAGCTACATCTATGGGGAGCCAGTAAGGTTTTAAGCAACCAAATGTAGTAAAAACCAAGACTAGTTAAATGATACCACTGAAGATCTCTAGGGAAGAGGTCAACTTGAAGACCAACCTGAAGTGTCTCATTTAGTCTTACAAAAGTAGACTGTTTCACTTTTCTTTTTAAATTTGGTTCTTTGGTTATCCAGAATACTATAGTTATTCATACTATGCGGTATGAAAAATACTCCTATGTCAATGCTGGATTTACAGGTAGCACATGGGTGCTCACAGTCTGATACTCCTTGGCACAGAGGTGGTTTCTTACCTCCCAGCTGGGGTTCACCTGAGCCTTTGCCTTCCTTCACTCTGTACTCCTCTCCCACCTCCCCAGTCTCTCCTTTTTTTTCCCCCCGCCCTGGTGAATACTCATGACCATATTCTCTTACAGGGCCAAATCTAGACATTTAAAAACAGCAATTTATACTGTTATCAAGAAAAGCAGAGCCCTTGTCTCTGCTTGCACAATATAACAGCTTCTAGACATCAGCTGAACTGTGTACACTATTTTGGTAGCAGGACGAAAGGCCAAACAAACAGCTCTCTATGGCAACATCTTTCAGAAGGCACTTCAGTGCTAGGCTCATGGCAAATAGGCCTGAATGCATGTTTTTATTTGTGAGATCTCAATTCCATTTGGACATTGTTATATTAACCTTCTAAAGACTAGCAATTTAACTTTAAGATCATTCCAAAAAGATTTATGAATGTATATTTATATAAATACTGATACATATGGTTTGGAGGTATTTGATGTATGTGAAACTAACTTTTGCAACATATGTTTTACATTTAAAATATAAAATGAATTTAGTGTCAACTTTTATTAGTTAATCACATATAATTTAGCTGAGACTAGACAGAATTTTAGCATTAGATTTCAAATTTGGCCTCAGATATGCAAATTCATTTATCATTAAATTGGAAATGTTTACTAAAAGACAAGCGCTCATAAAGTCACTTTATATTCCAGAGTATTACTAATTCCTTTCATTAATTTAAGCACTTCATCCTTCTAGTTCAATATACAAAATATGGAATATGTTGAAATTATCCAGTTAATTTACACACAAGATAGGTGTTCTAAGGTACATAAATTGGGTTGTCAGACCTAGATCCAAAAACTGGAATGTTTTATGTGTACTATTTCTTCATTCGCTTAATGGTCTCCTTTTGTTTATTTTGTTACTATATTAAAGGTGTATGTTATAAATATCAATCAGTATTTGAAACTCAAGTTAAAATTAGCACTATTCATCATCCTGTCAGGCTAAAAAGAAAGCAACCCCCAAAAAACAACACCAGATACACACATACTCACAAAATAAAAAATAAGCCCTTTGTTATAGAGCAGACGTCAGGAAACTAAAGAAGTAGTAAGTTGAAAAACAGCTTTCAAAAGAACAGTTTTCAATAATATGCTCCTCTCCATGTACCAAGGCATGGATTTCAAGGAACACAGTTACTGTTATGCATGGCTGTGTATACATGTGTACCATCCCTATCAATTGAGGCTGAGCATTGAAAAAATTTTATCCAAAATAACAATATACAGAGAGCAGTCATATCTAAGGATTAACTAGTACTTTAAAAAGTTAACTTAAAATGAATATCTATCTATATATATATATGGATCAAATTTTCATGCAAATGGGAGGGAAGCTTGATTAAACCTCAATTTTTAAAATGTTAATAGAAATAATGCAGATAGGTTTATTTTAGCTGCTATGTTTCCTTAAATTAGGTTATAATTATAACTTATGCCACAACTTTAAAGTGAATAAAGCAGTGGATGTTGTGTGTATTTTTCTTAAACAATTCTATGAAAAGCATGCCCAAAATCCCTTTATGTTTGCCTTTTAGCAAAGGAAGAAGGTCATATTTGTAAAAGCCTTTCAGGGGACCATTATTCTTCCTAAGGGCATTGTTTTCCTTATGCCTTTTGATAATGTTAATGATAACGATGATGATGACAAAGAGGATGAAGATAATAGTACTGACAGGAAACTCACTATATGCCAGTATTGTTTGAAAGGTTCTACTCATATTCTATTCTTTTGAGAGCATTAAATAAATCAAACATCATGGTATTCAAATCATTCTATTTAAAAGCGCCTACTGGAGGGGCACCTGGTGGCTTAGTTGGTTGAGTTTCTAACTCTTGGTTTTGGCTCAGGTCATGATCCAAGGGTCCTAGAATCAAGTCCCACCTTGTGGTGGTGGTGTGGGGAGGTCCTGGCTCAGCGAGGAGCCTGCTTCTCCTTTTCCTCCCCACTTAGGCTCTCTCTTGCTATCTCTGAGGCTATCTACCTCTGTCTCTTTCTCTCAAATAAGCAAATAAAATATTTTTAAAAATTAAAAACAAAATAAAAGCACGGATACAAGTCCACTTTTCTCAAGTCCTATGATAAGTATTTAACTATTTTCCATTTTTCTCTCTGGCTATTATTTACACAGCAAAGTGAATTCTTAAAAATCTAAATCAGTTCATATCTCTGATCAATAATCTCTGATACCTCTGATGGATGGCTTTCTAGTTGACTTAGAAAAAAGTTCCAATATTCTGAACATGGCCAAGAAGAGCTTGCATGGTCTTGCCCCACTGCATTGGCCACTTTGGTATTGCTCAGATATGCCATGTACACTCTCCTTGGAAACTTGACTTAGCTTCTTCCCTCTGCCTGGATTGCTTTCCTAGATAATAGTACATAGCAATTCTCTTCTCAGACGCTACTAACTCAGAAAAGCCTTCCCCAACCAAAAATAGATGATACTCTTCCCCTAGTTTCCCACTCAACTTACTTTTTCTCCACATTATTCATCACTTTCAAAACTAGTGTGATTGTTTTTATTTGTTTGGTTGTCGGTTAATGTCTACTCTTCCTCTGGCCCCATCACTACCACAAGAATGTAAGAATCATACTTGTTAGGACTTGTGTTCACTATATAACTCTACTGCTTAGAAAATTATCTAGCATATAGTAAATGTTCAATAAATAGTGGAAGATAGTGAAGCATTCTTGAATTGAATCAATTATTGAATCATTCTTGTCAATTTTCTCTTCACACTTCAGCTAGGCTAAAACTCCCCGATCCACAATGTTAACTCCTAATGTAGGCTCGATGCTATGAATACATATTCACACACCATATCCTCACACAGAGACTTAAAAGCTTGTTAATTTGAAAACCTTTTTAAAAGCATTATCTGGCTTTGTCATACTGTTGTGTTAGGATTTAAATTTTATAAAATAAAAATATTCTATGGTCAAAAGTCAGATGCACCTATCAGTATGGAAGATATATCAATATAATATATAGAATATATAAATATATAATACATATATCAGTATAAATGTAATATACTTAAATAATGAAATATTATTATACTTTATATAAAAATATATATATAGCTTTCTGATGATCAATGCCATTGTAAACAAAATTGCTTAATGTTGTCATTAAGTAATGTTATTTACGCTCAAATATGATTTTACTGTTTATTAACCTTGAATTATGTTCATTTGTAAAAGTCTATGGCTTAATTTATTTTTGCTCCTTCATGCTGCCTAATCTTAAAAGAGAATCTTGAATATTTTAACCACTGATGGTAGTACAATAGCAAATTCATCCTCTAACTCATTCCTTTCTCCTGAAACACATAATTTTATAATACGATTCTTTTTTTTCATCAAATATGATGTCTGAAGAATGCAACCATCACATCATAGCAAAGCGGCACATATACTACAATAAAGATCAGATATTTTTGGAAATGGATAACAACACATCACAGACCAGTACAAGAACTCATGTTTACTGAATTACTATTCACTTCACAAATCTTGATGTCTGTCCTAACATAGGCCTTAGTGTCATTTTCATGACTATCAGAGCTGGAGCGAAAATATCGCTGAGATTTACCATTCATGGCAATATGGGTACTTTCTAATTTATGGCTGTGATAGAAAAAGGACAGTGAACATTCAGATTTTTATTTTCTTTAATTAAAAGTTAGTGTGCACATTATGGAATATTATGCATATTAGCCTGAAGGGATAGCTATGAAAAACAAGCTGAAGAGCTATGTTCCTGGTATTTTGTTAATAAAAACAAACATCGAAACCAAAAATGTCTCTTTCTGACCAAAGAGATGTAAAAATATGCATCTGTGCTCTCTGAGGTTGGAGAAAGTCCCTTGAATGATGTACAGGGGCACATAGCACACTTGGACACCGCCTACCTCAGGGAAGGGCATGGAGACAAGAGGAGGAAAAGGTGAATAAGTTTCTCTTTATGTGAGTCTGTTTTGAGTTTTCCAACTTATTGCTTTTATAATGATATATCTATATAATTACATATATTTAAATATTTATAAATACTCACATAATTTACTTACATGTACTTACATAATTTATTTAAATATATCCTATATTATTATATGCTTATATGACATATAATTGCATATCTATAAAGTATGTAATGATACATTACTATTTAGCCATTTAATTTCTATGTGTGTGTGTTGGGGTGCACACACATGTATATTTAAATTCACCAGTTGTTTTGAATTTCACATTGTTTTTCTGTGTTTTATTACTGAGGCTTTGTTATGTGCATTTTTGTATCAGCTGTCTTTGGGTAGAAATGTTATAATCAGGAAAGCATATTTTAATGTCAGGAGAGGAAGTAAATCTGTTGCATTAAAACAATACTTTATAAAATATTGCTTAATAATTTGACCAGAACAGATATTTTAAATTATTCTAATGAATAATGACTAAAGGTAAGATATTCTCTGGTCCATTGTATAGGATGTATGTTCATTTCAGAAGAAAACATATGGCTAATTGAAATAACTTATTATAAATATGAAACATTAAAATTCATGGTTTAAAAGAGCAATGGCAATTTATAAATATGAAATGTAAGTGTATTACTAACAGGAATCATCTAACTCTAGAAAGGAAAGAAGGGTTCCTATCACACCTATCTCATTTGTTGTAATAAGTAGATCTTCAGACTACAAAAGTTTAAATCCAACATAAACATTAATTATTTCCAGCACAGCAAAAGGAACAATATAATATATTGTTATATATTAATATAATATTGTTGCTGTAAAAACACTAAGTTTATATAAGCCTTTACACCAAAAGGAAAGATTGATTCAGGGAAAAAAGGATATTGAATTAGAAGGGAAATACTTTGTTGACTTTTTGCAAAAATAGGACTATACTACAGAGTGCCAAATCCAAAAATTATTGACTAGCAGAGTTAGTTAAAAATATTTTGGCTTCACATAAAAATATACTTTGAGGTCTAAGGGTTTTTGCTCACATTCTATGCCCTATACCAGTGTACAAAATTAGAAGGGAAAAAATTGCCAAATATGCTGCCATGTGCTTTAGTTCAACATTAAATGATATGTCTTTCAAATGGTTAAGACTTACTGTTATTTCTGAGTCCTCTCTTTACAATGCCATTTTAATGATCAATAACCTGAAAGGAAAAGAAATGAATCAAGACGTGGTCATCTTTAAAAATTTCCATAAACTTTGCTAAAAGAGTAGAACTTTAATGGTTTTACAATAAGAAAAAAATAAATATGTGAGGTGATAGATGTTTTAATTAACTATGTGTGGGGGGAATCCTTTCAAACACTATATGTATATCAAATCATCACAATGTACATTTTAAATCTCTTACAATTTCATATGTTAATTATATCTCCATAAAGCTGAAGTTTAAAGAGAAATTCTGAACTAACACATATCCAAAATATTCATTTTACATTATTCAAAAAGAAATCTTAAAACAAAAACATCCTCATTAAAATGAGATGCCTAAAGGATTTAAGTATTTCACTTTAAATTCTGTCACCTGAGGGATCTCTGGGTGGCGCAGCGGTTTGGCGCCTGCCTTTGGCCCAGGGCACGATCCTGGAGACCCGGGATCGAATCCCATGTCGGGCTCCCGGTGCATGGAGCCTGCTTCTCCCTCTGCCTGTGTCTCTGCCTCTCTCTCTCTCTCTCTCTCTGTGACTATCATAAATAAATAAATAAAAATTTAAAAAAAAAAAAAAATTCTGTCACCTGGAAACACTTTTCCTATAATAAAAATAGTTATTCTCTTGGATTCCCTAAAAGTCATTGCACAATAATAGGATCACTAATATCAATAAATTACTTTGCTAGGAATAATCAATCCAATCTGCTGTAGTTGTGCTTTCTAAGTTTGAAAATATCTGACCATCAAAAATCAAAATTCACAGGAGTCAAAATTAATAAAAATATTAAAACAGGTCAGTTAAAATCAAGTTCACATAAATTAACTATGAAGGTTCTTGTTATTGTTTATAAAATATTATAATTTTAGAGACAAAGGTTGTCATATGGGTGAAGATGTGAAATACCACCAATTAATTTTTTGAATATCTGTAAGTTTATAAACATTATTTTTTGAATCAGAGGGGTTATTAGTGGGATCCTTTTTTAAAATAGTTTTATTTTAAAACGCTAATATTAAAATATATCATCATAAATTACATCTAATATCTAAAATTTTAATATTTAAGAAACTATTCCAGGTTTTTAAGAAATATTATTAAATCAGTCATTTTATATGCTTTACATACCTTTAATTTCCTTACCAATCTAATTTGCTGTCAAAGGCATTCAGAAGTTAATTTATATAAAACAGTAACTAAAAGAATTTAAAATGAGGTGAAGATTTGGGGAAACACATGCTGATTGATGAGGTTTTACAAATTATATTCCAACTCTGTGAGAGAGAATCTACAAATATTAACAAAATGATTGATGGGCTGGTCCAGTTTTTCAAACAGCAGAATATTCATGTAGGCTGTCGAAAGAATGTTTTCCTTCATTGACCTAGTTCATTCACAGTTGGCAAAATACTTGGAAACTAAACCATTAAGGAAGGCTAGTATCCTTTCCAGACCATGAAAATGAAGAAAGAGGACAGCAGAATCTAAACTTGTAACCCAAAGTTTCAAGATTTTCCTTTTAGACTGATATAGCTTTTTTTGGTTGTTTACAAAAACTCTAAACAATATATGAATAGTTCAATAAATATACTTTTTTGTTTAATAAGTACAGATGGTTATTGGTCTATTTAATACTGAAGTGAACTACAGAAAAGTAGAGAACTTTACAAAGTCTGAAGTAAACTACTAAAAATCAAGTACTATCACATTTGGATTTGTGAAGCAAACTAATATAAGTTTCTGGTCCGTTTTACACTCGTAGTAGAGT
Source organism: Vulpes lagopus (assembly GCF_018345385.1). NCBI lineage: Eukaryota > Metazoa > Chordata > Mammalia > Carnivora > Canidae > Vulpes > Vulpes lagopus. The sequence goes on from NC_054843.1 coordinate 26,328,300, forward strand.
ATAAAGGTAAATAAGCAAAGATCCATAATTAATTCTGTTAGTGGATTTAATTTAGTTCAAAATGCTCCAGTAGGTACAGTATAAAGTATATTATTTTAAATTAAGAAAAAATTAAGATTTGAAGAAATTCGGGCAGCCTGAGTGGCTCAGCAATTTAGTGCCACCTTCAGCCCAGGACGTGATCCTGGAGACCTCGGATCGAGTCCCACGACGGTCTCCCTGCATGGAGCCTGCTTCTCCCTCTGCCTGTGTCTCTGCCTCTTTCTCTCCCTCTCGCTCTGTGTCTTTCATGAATAAATAAATACAGTCTTTAAAAAAATATATATTTGAAGAAATTCTAGTCAAGGATTCATTCTCTAGGTTGGTTAGGATTTCAAGTTTCTTAATCAATAGTTTGAACTCCAAGAGCAACTAAGGAAAATGCTTTGGATTTCCAAATATTGATCTGTGAAATTATACATGGGGTGGGGGGTTGATAATTTTTAAAGAATGTAACAGTTCTTCATTGATGAGACAAGTGGGCTCCAAGATACATGATTGGCTAGAATACTGGGCAATCATCTCCTCCTTCAAGGGACAACATGTACAATTCCTAGTTAAAGTCCAAGAGGACTTTGACACTTGACATCTTTGACACTTTCGATGTGGATTTCTATTTAATTTGTCATCCACCCCCCCCCCCCCCCACCAGTGAAGAAGGTGGCTCCTTTGCCTGGTACTACTGGAAGGCTCATCGCTCCTGCCACCAAAATACTGCTGTGTTTGTTCAACAATGCACCCTACTTACAAGGTGCTAGATGGAATGCTGAAAAGGACAGAAAACATAGGCTAACCCCAGATTATTGAAATGAGCTGTTTGAAGGATTTTGTAACTGATTGTCAGTAAAAGTTAGCATGTTTGCAGAAATTGGTCTGTGACTTACTTGGGGGTTTGGTATTTTTTGAACAAACTATCTAGTAGTAAAGTTGTAAGAGAAGAGACATAGTACCTACCTATCTTTTATTGTCAAAGATGAAAGCATTGAAAGAAATCCCTGACCACTGTTGAAAAAACAAATTAGTTTAGGTCAGTTCCAGTCTATTGACTGGAAAATAAGTCCAGTTTTGCTAGAGAAAATAGGTTGTGCTACAGTAATCACCAATCTCCAACCTAGTGGCTTAAAATTACAGAGGTGTATTTCTCACTCATGCTAAATGTCTGCTACAGACTGGTAGAGGAGCTCTGCTAATCATAGTAACTCAGGTAAATAGAAAAACAAGGTAGCCTCCATCTCAATTGTGGAGAAAGATACAAGAAGATGAAGGGACACTGATGTTTAAATGTTCTGACCCCAAGTACAATACTTATTGGTCTCAACTCTTTTAACTGGCCCACTTAAATCACAAGGGGACTAGGAAATATGATAGTATTCTATTTTTGCTCAGCACAGGGAAAATCAGAAATATTTAGCAAACTTTTAAAAGTACCAGAGCAATTCAATGTCTAAAATTGATACTGAGGTGCACCTGGGTGGCTCAGTCAGTTAAGCATCTTCCTTTGGCTCAGGTCATGATCCCAGGGTCCTGGGATGGAGCCCCTAAATTAGTAGGTTCTCTGCTCAGCAGCAGGGAGCCTGCTTCTCCCTCTCCCTCTGCCTGCCACTCCCCCTGCTTGTGCTCATTCTCTCTTTCTCTCTCTCTCTCTGTCAAATAAATAAATAAAGTATTTTTAAAAAAATAAAAGATAAAATAAAATTGTAACTGAATTTTTGTTTGACTATATCCTAAAGTTGCAGTATATCCTAAAATGATACTTTTTGCAAGAAAAAAAATGGATGGTTAAACTTGACTTTGCTATTGAGTTCCTTAACTAATGACCAGAATCTTTATGATGGAAATAAATTCTATTCTAATCCAAGCAATCTAGAATATGGGTAGGCAGGTTTAATTATATAAATGATAAAAACAGTCACTAAATTTTTTTGCAAAGGGCGATTCTTAAAAGGGATAAAAATACTACGGATTTATACACTGTAGCACGAGTGGCTGAATCTTTATGTGCATACTAGTGACAATGAGTGTTACAATGCAGATTCTTGGAACGTGAGCTAATATTACTATTTAATAGGTCTAGTATTTAAATTCAGAATTCTACATTTTAAAATACACCCATTCAAAAAATTTTAAATGATAAATTAAAAAATAAATAAAATAAAATAAAATACACCCATTCAATTCTGATGCAGGCAGTTCTGGGTCCTGGAACCAGAATTTGAGAAATAATGGGTAGAGCTAACTGGTTCCAAGAAGCAAAAAGCATAAGCATGAAATTGAATTGGGGAAGAGCAAGTAGGGCTTCAATCAATTTATGTCATATGAATTTACTTAGTTGCCTAAATTATATTATAAAACAATGTAATAAGCGAACATCTGACTCAGCAGTCTCAAGAAGATGAAATAGCCATGCATTGACATTGCTTCTCTGATGTTGCATGAAAATTTTGAAAAACTGATAAGCGATTAATCACCAGTTAAATTATGAAGAATAGGGGCATACCACTCTTTTTATAGACAATTTCCAAAGTGATATTTCTAGTCCAGACTCCTCTCCTGAGTGACAGACTCAAACATCCAACTTTCTACAGGATATCTCCATTTGGACAAATCTAAGAGACATCTCAATCTTCATATATCAGAACCAGATTCTTGACACTTGCCTCCCAAACTGCTCCTCCTGAAGCCATTTCCATCTCAATCAATGACAACTATTTTTTCAATTACTCAGGTCAAGAACCTAGAAGCCATCTTTGATGCATCATCATTTTCACAACCATTTCTTAATCAGTCAGCAAAACCCCTCAGTGATTTCTATGGAGATGCCTTCCAGAATCTGACTTTCCGTATCATCTCCTTCACTACCATGCTTGTCTTATATCTAAGCCACCATCATCCCTCACTTGAACTGTTGTAATAACCTCTTAGTGTTCTCCTCCAAGATGCCCTGGTAAATGTTTATTGACAACTTTATTTATAAACAATAAGTATTTATACTATTATGCAAGAAAGAAAGAAAACGAAGGAAGAAGAAGAGGGGGGATAAAGGAAAGAAATAAAATAAGCAAGGACAAAATGAAAAAGGGGCAGAGAGGGAGAGAGACAGAGGAAAGAAATCCCTGATTTACAGCTTTTGCAGACTTCTATGGTATAAACATTCCCATCATGACTAATTTAAAGTGACATGCTTATGTGTCCTGGAAGAGATGAGCACAGTGATTTTGGGGAGCCAGAGAGTGAGTGAGTGAGTGAACCTTCTTTCTCACAGGTTCTCCCTTCTTTCCCTCTTCCCAGTTGTTCTTCTTCACCATAAGATAGGAAGAGTGATCTAAGTCTGATGACATCATTCCTCAACCCAAAGCCTTCCAGAGACTCACCATTTCATTCAGAGTAAAATCTCACATCTTAACACAGACTCTGAAGCCTGTCTTACAGTGCCTCAGGCCACCCTGTACTCTGTGGTCCCATCACTTCCTACTCTTGCGTGGCTCCTTGCCCTCCAGCCACCCGGGTGAAGCTCCTCCACACTTGACCAAGCATGCCCCCACTTCAGGGCCTTTGCTTTCAGTTCTCTCTGCTTGAAATACTTTTTCCTTAGATATGCCCTTTTTCCTTAGATATGCCCTTTCCCTATGTCCTCTGGTCTTTGAACAAATAGCATCTAAGCAGGATCCCCTGCCCAGAATATCTAACATAAAATGGCATAACAGCCTCTCTTCTCTAATCTTTCAGCTTGTTTTATTCTTATAGCACCTTTTACCACCTGATGTTTATGTGTTTATGTTTATGTGTATAATAATATCTATAGATAGATATTATTATCAATATTTATTACTGTCTGTTTCCTTAAGGGCACACACATCAGTTCAGTTCCTATTTCCCTATCCCCAGTTTCAATGACATTGTCACATAATGAACTAATAAAATCGTATTGACTAAAGAGATATACAACATACAAGCAAATAAATGAAGAAGGTAATTTTAGTAATCAAAAGTGCCATAAAACAAATAAAAGAGGATGGCGAGTGATCCATGAGGGGTTCAGTAGCTAGTGGGTTGTGGCTATCTCAAGAGATGATATTGAAACTAAAGTTAGAATGACAATATAATTAGTACAGCCTGCACATAAAAGTTTATTATAGCATAAAATAGTAGAAGCGGCTTTGTGAATGATTTTGGGGTTTCAAAAAGGAATGGGTAAAAGAAACTGATTGTTGGATGTGTTCTCAAAAGTGCATACTGAGCTTCAAAACGATGGAGTAGATAGTACTTCATTTAAAGGAGAAGGAAAAAGAGGGAGAAAAGATCACCCCCTCTAATGTCCCACCCTGAAAGGGGGACACGGAGGGATAGAAATAATCGAGGGGAAGTCTTTTTTAAAAAAATATTTATTCATTTATTTATTTGAGAAAGAGAGAGAGAGAAAGAGAGATGGAGAGAAAGCATGAGTGGGAAGGGCAGAGAGAGAGCAACAGAGAATCTCAAGCAGACTCTATGCTGAGCCTGGAGCCCAACATGGGGCTCGATATCACAGCCCTGAGATCATGACCCTGAGATCATGACCTGGGCTGAAACCAAGAGTTGGACACTTAACTAACTGAGCCACCACCCAGGCACCCACGGGAGAGTTCTTATAGTTGGACAGACTTTCATGCTTTCAAGGTTTATGATTTTCAAATTTATTTGCCATATTTATCTCTCACAATGACTTTGAACATAGGAAGAGTTTATTATCCCATAAGAAAAAGTGCCTAAGGCTCACAGACACGAATGCCTTCTCAAAGGTCGACAACCTAGCAATTTACTGAACAAGGTTTACCTAGCAGCCAGGTGTCATCACACAGTCCATTATATTGTGCCAAGTATGTATTCCACCTTGATAAAAACTGGCAAAATTGGAAGTCACCAATCTGCTCTATCTGAACTCAATTCTTACAGTGGATTTGTGTTCAAATCCCAATTGACTGAATTAAAGGTTGACTTTGAATGCATGGCAGAAAAGCCAACAGCAACCTTCAGAGGTTCCTCTATGCCCCTTCCATTGAGCACAGACTTCCGTAGCTGGCATCCAAAGCCATCACAGTATGACTCCAATATGAATTTCCACCTTCCCCTCATATATTCCGTAAGAAAAGTTTTAAAATCTTTTTGACCATAACTGATCCCTTGCCCAAGTCACTCATCAAGAATGCAAGCAAAGAGAAGACAAGGCATGATTTGTTCTACTTGTAACATCCATTTTTTTTTCCTTCCTCCCCTCTCCTCCTGTCACAGTTTAGTCATCTTTAAAAAGTTTTTGCAAAGCCCTCAAACCAGCTGTATTTTTTACTTTTCAAGCATTCTTCAAAGTCTGATGACACCAGTCATATCCTGCCTGGTACTACAATTACTTGAGAAATTGTGAAATATCCCATTCCATAAGTAGGATATAACTGATGGGATAAAAGGATTGTCTTTTCTCTAATTTCTTCAATTTTATATTCATTTTGCAGAGAATTTGCCATATTGTGGGGAGTCAGTGAATATTTGTAGAATTGGATAAAACTGATTTTAAAAATGTAACCTTCAGATTAATGATTCCAATACTCTTTTGAAGGCAGAAGGAAAGATAATGAGAGGTTACAGAGTACAGAGTGAGATCAATAGAATAAATTATTTGAGAGAATGAAGAAAAGTAGAAGTAAAAGAAGCCAATCATATCTTCAGAAGTTGGCACCATGCATGGCGCACAGTAGCTACTCAATAAATACTTGTTGAATGAATGAATGAATGGTTGAACAAAAAGTGGGTAAATGAGGACAAAGAACTATTGAAAGATAACATTAAAGCCAGGTCCATCATTTCAAGCCAAATGGGCAAACACCAACAGAAATTAGGGCACAAGATATTCTATTCAAAGGATAAGAGGAAATATCTATCTGTATTATCCCCTCTTGTGCTTTTTTGTTAGAAAGTATTTTCTTAATTAATTTAATTTAAACCACAGAACAGTTCCGTGAAAAGGCAAGGGAAATATGATTCCACTCATTTAATAGGTAAGGAAAAAGATCAAGAAGAAAAAGTCTCTAGGTCAAGATCAGAATCAAGGGCAAAGTCAGAACTTGAACTCCTTAGTTCTCTAGTCTTTGACATTCTAACTGTGCTTCACAGACAGCAGCATATGTCACCCCTGAGGTCTCATCAGAAACACAAATCTCCGACTCTATTCCAGATGCCTGAATCAGACTATGAATACTAACAGTATCTCTAGATGATATGAAGCATCAAAATTAACTATTTACCTGATAAAAAACCGGATACAAATCTGTCTGCTTTCATAGACAGATGAATAGATAGAGCATGGTATATGATATATACCATGATATGATACCATATATGACACCACATATATAACATATGTATGAAATATATATGTACATATGCATCCACATATATTGCTATGTATATAGCAATAGAAGAAACATCATATAAATATGTTACTTTTATTTAATAATATTGACTATTATTCATATACATATGATATAGGTAAGATATATGATAATAAATATAAATTAGAAAGGAATATAGTTTAGGTCAATGGATATACCCCTTAAAGAAAAGAAATATTTAAAGGAACAAGCTTCTTTTTAATGAAAGCAAAACTGAGCAGTATGTTGGACATATTAAAGATTCAATCATGTCTTTGAGGAAAAAAAAAGAATGGGAACATAAATATAGCAATACATTTACAATATAGCAAGCACAATAGTTGGCATCCATCTATAAAAATAAAATGCTGACATATGTTAACATCAGAGGGTTCTTACACATACACACACTCATACACACAAAAAACAAAACAGCTAAGTAGAATGGATTTCATGCTCAACAAAAATAGCAGGATTGTGACACACAAATTAAGGGAAATTGCTTTTGGTGAGTTTTCATTAGTGATAATAAATAATTTTTGGAAACCAAGGCAATAATGGAATCTAAACATGGCTTATTATAAACATATATATCTCATACTTTAGATAAAAGAATGAGCAGAGATAGGAAGTTCATTTCCCCTTTCAGAAGGATGAGAGACTATTTTTACTTTGCATTTTTTTAAGGTTCAGACAAAACATTTCTTAAAAAGTAGTTGAAAGTTCGGAGCCAAATTTCATAGTCAGTCGCTACAGCTCCCTAGTGTGAAGATTCCCGCATATATTTTTCAATTTGTCCACTGCCATCTATTTTTATTATTTTTTTTAACTTAGTAAAATGTAAACAGATGGGAAGAGAAAGTGAGTGGGTAAGAAGGACAAAAGGGTAGGAAACAAAGCTGTTGCAGAGAGAAGGAAATATTTCACAAAAGAGAGGATAGTTGAGCTAGGTCTAGAAAGACTAACTTTTCCAGAGACAAATTTAAAAGAACTTTTGCGTTATCAAAAGGCAAGAGAGCTTCTTAAAAAAACATTAAAAAAGGACTATTTTCGTTTCTCAAGTTGAAAAACATTACTCAGCTATTAGAAATGATGAATACCCACCATTTGCTTCTATGTGGATGGAACTGGAGGGTATTATGCTGAGTGAAGTAAGTCAATCGGAGAAGGACAATCATTATATGGTTTCACTCATACAAGGAATATAAAAAATAGTGAAAAGGATTATAGAGGAAAGGAGAGAAAATGAGGGGAAATATCAGAGAGGGTGAAAATATGAGAGACTCCTAACTCTGGGAAACGAACAAGGGGTAGTAGAAAGGGAGGCAGGTGACGGGCTCTGAGGGGGGCACTTGATGGGATGAGCACTGGGTGTTATATTCTATGTTGGCAAATCGAACTCCAATAAAAAATATACATTAAAAAGTTGAAAAACAAGAGTACTTATAAATGTATAAATATAGTGCTTAAAAATTATCTATCAAAAATCAAGTGTTTTCATTTAAAGACCTTACATCAAATAGACAGATAAGATCCTTCATGTGCAAATATTTTGCATTAATATTATTTTTCAAAATTCTGAAGTACTCTTTGAAAGAAAGAAGAGTTTTAAGTTATGTGGCATAGGAAAGAGAATTTTCCAGGACTACAATTATGTATTACGTTCAAGATCGTTGATATAATGACAAAGTAAAACCTTTTACAACTTTTGATTGGCTTTAGAGTTCTCAGAAGCATAATATTAGTATGTTCAAATATTTTTCCAACTATTAGAAACATCTTATTCAAGGAATATTCAAACATGTGTGTCACACATATACACAACAAAATGTTGTCTAAGTTGAATGCTTGTGACAATTTACATTGGGTTTAGAACTGACTATGTTTATCTTATGATAATCGTGAAGTGTTCTTTGAGAATTTTGATTTTATGTGAACTGCTTCTCTGCATTCATAAATAGGATATACAGCTAGTTTCTATAATTTATCTGTCTTCACTTTTTCCTTAGGTCTATACTAAGAATCATATCCATGCCATCTTGACTATACTGTTCATAATTGTAGATATGGAACTCTCTGTGATGTACCAACACCTATTATGTGCTGAGTCAAATACAGAAAGTATATGAGATTTTGGGATTAGACTTGGAGAATTCTTGGATTTGCAATGTGTATATTAAGGTAGATAAAGTTATATTTGAATGGTTTTCTCTCGTGATGACAGTACATTTAAGCTGGTCTTTCTTCTCACACTTGACTATGAGCTCCAAAAATGGCAGAGGTCATGTATTAATCATGTTTGGATCCTCAAAGTATTTTTGGACACAATACTTGCACTAAAAATAGACATATTAATGAACTAATTTGAGGGCCATATAAGCTGAAGTGCAGTGTTTGAGGTGCAAACATGTGATCAGGAAGGTATATTAGAATCATAATATAATTAGAAACATAAGTCATCCCATGTATTGTTACAAACTAGATCACAGACGTACTTGAAAGCATGTCACTATAGAACTCATTTCTTCAAGCAAAAAGGCCAAGAAATAACCCATGTATGGCTAATTATAATTTACTTATATAAATATATTTATATGAATTTATTGTATGTTCATATAAATATAAAATATATTTTAGATATTTCAAATATATATTTATACATAAATATAAATATATAGTTTTAATATATAAAATTTACATTTACATAATTATAAATATGTGCATTTTATCTATAAAATAAATTTATTATTTCACTAAATATTTATTCTTATAATCCACTGATATTTAGAGATTTTACCTATAACCCACCCAAAGTAATTTGATAGGTAAAAGATCAAATGGTAATTAAGCGCCATGTCTGTCAAAAGTGTGTATTTCAGTTTTTCCACTTAGATTTTTCATCTTTGCTTTCCTCATAATAATCTCATCCAAGAGGTCAAGTGGGCTAATACTACTGATAAAATGTCTAAAATTAGACGAGATGCAATTCCAAAGAATAAATTACTTCAGAAATACCTCATCTTGATTTTTTAAAAATTCACGGGTAATGAAGTGAGTAGAAGTTAGAGACCCATTTAAAAGAAATCTAGAGGGACGCCTGGGTGGCTCAGTGGTTGAGCGTCTGCCTTAGATTCAGGTCAGGTCATGATCCTGGGGTCCTGGGATTGAGTCTTGCATCGGGCTCCCCACGGGGAGCCTGCTTCTCCCTCTGCCTATGTCTTTGCCTCTCTCTGTGTCTCTCATGAATAAATAAATAAAGTCTTTTAAAAAATAAAAGATATCTGGAGATTTCCAGAACCCTGTTGTCACTCACTTAAAAATTAATTGACAATTATGTACCAGAGTAAATAAATATTTTGTTAGAAAGGAGATAAAGGAATAATCATAGATGTTTATTCAGGTAAATTAAAAAAGTCAGAAAGATAAATTATGTGACTTCCTGATGTAAAAGCTAAATATTTAAGGAAAATTTAGAATGTCTAGTATTTTCCACAGCTGTCCTGTCTTTTGTCTAATCTACATAAATTAAATAGTTTTGTATTTTAGACAGGTTGATGAATAGAATACTTCTAAACTTATTGACCTGTTAGTAGTTATGATTTACCTACAAAGATGGATTCAGAGGGGAAATTAGGCAGCAGTGTGCTTGTGGATGTTTAATGACAGCTTCTAAGAAAAAGGAAAAAAAGGCCCTGATTTGCAGCACTTGCAGATTTCTATGGTGCAAGTACTCTTGGTATAGCTGATTTCAAGCAAAGAGGAAGATATCTCTTTAAGATGAAATTTAGAAAGGAATTATTACAATTAGCTCAGCCAAGCTGGTTTTAGCCAGCATCAGCATATCACTGAAATTAGGCCATATTAAATTAATAAATATTTTATGGGGAAGTTGGATTAAATATATACATATATATAAGTCAATAAGTATTCATGAAAAAATTAAATAACTTTGGAAAATATACCCCTCTTAGGGATACAATATATGCACTAGTTTTTTGATTGCATCCCAGAAAGTATTGCATATAAGCAATCCATCTAACCTTGTTTAATATAGCATCTCTCTCATATGTATTGGATTCAGGACTTTTTTTTTTTTTTTCTGTCCCAGAAAGCAAAGTAACATCTTTTAGAATAATAGTGCTTTTAAGAATCTCATTTTGGGAATGTGGCTCTGGCTATACACTTCTAGTCTCACTGGACACATAGCAGGCATTCGTAATCATAGGTTACTGACAAAAAGTACTCGTTTGTATAGAAAGATCATAACAAAAAGGTGAAAAGAAATATATGAGTAAGTAGAGGAAATTCTTTCCTGTGTTTTATGAAACTGGATTATTTTTAGATAATTGTTTCATTAGTGCTAGAGAGATATTTTATTGAGCATCTACTATATTCAAAGCACTAGAAAATTTCATTATTCTTATTTTAAATGATCCTTTAGGTAAGGAAAATCTAGTATTTTTTTATTTTGCAGTAAGGAAGGCAAAATACATTAATTATTCTAAAATTTAATTCTCAGAAATATTTAAATCCAATACATATTGTCATATGAGTGGAGTTTTTCTTGCAAACTACATGTAGTATGTATATAATACTGAGCTATATACTTCAGAGATAGAGAATCTTTTTTTTTTTTTTTAAGGAAAGAAGCTGTCATTTCTCTCCTAAATACTCAGTATGAAGTGTCCTATCTGCATATTAATGTGTTAAAATAATAGCGTTTTAATAACTATCAATCTGATTCTATGACAATGGCTCCAAGTGTTTACATATATCCACATTTAGCAAGTTAGAGTAATTTATGTTCACACATAAATATTCATAAAACTGAGTATGTTTTGAAAAACAAAAGAGCAAGGCTAATGGCTAAATGTTAACTGGAAAAAAAAATCCAGCTATCTATTTTGCAATAGATTTCATGGAATAGTCTCATTTTTTAACTACAATTTACAAATTATCATGCAATATGTAAACCTTAGTGCATTTGCTATTGTTTTGTTTTCCTTTGGAGAATTGACAGGTAGATTTTTCCACTGAAGAAATAACTGGCACTTGACCTTTGCCAGCAAGTATGATCTGTTGTTATATCAAAGAAACTCTGATGTTGAATTCTCTTAGCAGTAAGTAAATTATTTTTTTAAAAAACTAGAACATTCGTTTAGATAATATGTTCATTACTTATAACAGTGTATGAATTACTATAGTAAAATACTGACACCACAGTAGTTCACTTTTTTTACCCCAAACGCTTTTCTCACCATCCACGCATAGAAATTAATGTATCTCAACACACTGAAAGAAATAAAACCTCATGCATATGTTTAGCCATGAACCTAGCTCAAAACACGGCATCAGTATGGAGGAACATGACAAAAAATTATCTTCTGATTTCTCAGCTGAGAGCATTAAACTGTGGCTATCATGGTCACCAACACTTAATTGCCTTTGTAAAGCTCCAACATAATTTTCCTTCAAGGTGAGTATTTAAAATGAATATCTCCATACCACCAGACATATAGTGCTCATTTTTAGTAATATACAAAGCTTCTGAAAAATAACTTTAAGGAAAGGTGTTTTATCCTTTGATCTTTGGAGCATTCCTTTCTTTTTCATTCTCTTAACAATATATTTGCAAACAAAAATTACTCAAAAGATAGATTGCATGGATGATCTATAGTTAACTGTATATCACAAAGGTAACAAACATGAGTTCTTCCAATATTTAGTTATGGTACATTGTTAGAGGGATGTCTTATCTATGTTAATTACACAAATATCTGCATTTTGTGTAGCTAATATAGAACTATCCTCAATAATACAGAATTTGCTCTTTTTTATATCTGTCAACTTTTTATTCAAATAGATCAGCTGTTAGTATATCACATCACAGGATCCAATTTAATAACTAAATATCTCACAGAAAGGGGAAAAAAACTTTTTTATTTGAATTTATAGATTCACTGATGTAGCAAGCCACAGAATAAAATATAAATGCATGAATCAGAAACAGAACTATTGTCGGAGGCCAATGGTTTTGATGTAGATTTGAATTTTGAATATTTCAAAAGCCAGAGGAAACCACACACTTGCTTAGAACAGTAACACCACGCCAAAGAAGTTTCTCACCAAATCTCCTACCCCTCCTCATGGGAGCTAACCACAGAAATGAACATAAACATGGGGAAATCCAGGGCAGGAAATCAGAAGGAATCAGGTCAGAGAGAGAGAGACTCACAAGAACATATATTCAGTGTCATAGTCCGGCAAAAAAGGGAAATATTTCTAAATGATATCCATAATAAAGCTACAGTAACAAGACTGTACATGGTCCTGCCACGGGGGGGTGGGGGGGTGGGGGTGGGTATTACCTTGACCCTTGACCTCTTCTCAGATAAGAACCTGAGAAATGAGAATCATGTTCATCATCGCTGTTTGTTTTATACAAATTTACTGTCTTTATTTAAGCAGAGATAAAGGGGGAAAAATTCTATTCTGAAATAGCCCAAGTCAGGTTCTTAACAGTCATGTGACTTTTTTTTTTCTGCCAGCCATGTGCTACTCCGTATCATTTTACTCTGAAATAACTATGTGGATTTCAGCTCAACCTGCCTTTGCTTATAATGCATGGCATACCCCGTGAGGAAGCCTGAGAACAGACTCCCTTGAAAAGCTAGGTTCTCATAGTTGGCCTGTAACCATGGAAGCAGATGCCGGTTTCTTCTTACCCCTGCTTACCTCTTTGCAGCCTCGAGCTGCTCCCTATTGTTAAAAGGGGTACGCCTTGATTTTTCTTCATCGTGACCGAACTTGCCTCTTCTTCAAAGGGCATGATGCTGCAGGTCATTGGTCTAGACTGTTTGCACGGTCCAGAGAACAGCCTTGATGTAACCCTTGCTCCGTCTGAGCCACACCACCAGCCGTGCATCTGTAGACTGTAGGGGACATTGGAGATCTGTATTTGAAAAGAAGTCTGTCTGATTTTGCCATTGTGCCTTTTCACTCATCGATCGAATGAATATCGAACCTTCTGTCGTTGCATGTGTGAAATAGATAGCTTAGCAAGCACTTTTGTGCCCAACCTGTGTGGTGGGCCAAAAGGTTTTCCTTTAGTCTCCAGAATTTTTTCTTCAGACTTTATAAATTTCCTGTTAGCTTAAATTATTTATATGCTTTTATTTTATCCAACAGTTATGATGACTGTTTGAGTTAATTCATCTGCAGTTACTTTCTTTTGCTACTAGGAGTATTTTCTTTTCTGTCAACTATGGGTTTGTTTGTTTTTCTTTTTTCTTTTTCTTTTGTAGCTTTTTAAGATCTCTTAGCTTAATTTATCCATAACTACATGTGGTGTAAATGTACCCTGTTAAGCCAAAAAAGTTGATATATCTTTCTAAGAAGATGATTAGATGATGTCTATTATTTAACAGGTTTAATTCCAGAAAGGTGAACTTGAACTGCCTCAAGGTAATTTCAGTGATTTGTAAGAGTAAGTAAATCAAATAATCACATTGATTTTTAAGTTAAACAAAATGTTTGATAAAATCTGTTAAAAGGAAAAATTGTCTTTGTTTTACCCCTTTTAAAAATTTGTTTAAAAAATGTTTGTCTGGAGTATTGAAATATACTTTAAGGCATATAAATTGACTACTGTGATTTGGGATGTTAAACGAATACCATAGATTTATAATACGTATCTTATGAGATGATTTAATTAGAAAATATGTGATATGAAAATATGTTGTCTACCTTTCATTTTGAATACAATGACAATTCACTGCTTGTCCTCAATAACTGACGTTAACAATAATCAGCCACTTCAAAACGCCTCATCTGCTTATCTTCAGTATACTGCTTAGCAAGCATTGTCTGTGTGTCACCAGTTTTGTTTTGTTTTGTTTAAAAAAAAACCACTATCTCCTACTTCAAGGCATACCTATTTTCTCTAATTGCCACAGGCAAAGGGGAGGTCCGTGGAAGAATAAAGAAGGTTATTGTGACAGATGAAACATAATTCACAATGAGTACTCTTTTCATCCAGCCTTAAGTAGAGGAGGATTACTTCCAAGCTGAATTTGGTGGAAGAATGTTTGAGCTGATTTTATTAACATATAAGGACCGGCCAAAGACAGAAAACCTGTTTCTCTTCAGCCGGGTGGTGGTTATTTTGTGTGTGTGTGTGTGTGTGTGTGTGTGTGTGTGTGTGTGGTGTGTTTGGGGGTCTTATTTTGTTCACCTCAAATAGAAGAGATGCTGGACAGAAGACAATCTGGAGAAGCGGAGGGAGTAGGTGGGGAGGGCAGGAAATCAGAAACTTAAAGCAATAAAAGTTGGGTTTTTCTATAGTAGAGAATGAGAAATGATGAGTTAAATATATTTCTACATTCTTTGGCATGCACATGAAATAAAGTCATACTTTTTTTCAACAAACATATGAGCTGCAAAAGTAGGTAAATTTTATTTCATAAACTTAATTTACATTTCTCTAGATAATGATTATTTTTGTCTTTCATAGTCTTAATCTCAAATGGTTTGCTCGATTTCCAGATGCTGTTTAGTTTTATATGAGAGCTTGATACTAAACTTCAATTAAGTAGGTATGTGTTTATTTGGATATTTCATTTGCTTTCAATTGTTTTGTTTTCAGTGGCAGGGCTTCTATTTGATCTTTAAGAATTCTTGTATTCACATATAAATATTTTTTTCTTTCTCTTTCTAATGAGATCAGATTTTAAATTAACTAAAAGATGGGCAAAAAATTGGACTTGATAAACATCTATGCATCATAAGAAAATTCCAGACTTCCACTGCATTTCATTTGTTTTAAATGGAGTCTTATTTACATTAACCATTTTGATTTGTTATTCCTGAAAAAAAAATTCCTTTTGCTTTATTTTCAAATACTTCATAAGGGTTGTAGTTGAAGTAGTGTTCTATATGTAAAAGGAAAAGTAAGCAGTTGTTCTCTCTGCTAGCACATCTACTGTTACAGAACTTACAACAAAGTGCTATTTTTCTGCTATGTTCTTGTCAATCACGGTTTGTTATTCCAGAAAGTGAAAAAATCCAAATTCTAAATTGAGGTCTTTCTCAATATAATGGATATATTTCAGATTTCAAATATTGTAATGAATAATTCAGGTACAATGAATTTATGTAGGTATTTCCTGGAAGAAGACATAAAAATCATAATCTATATTTTTTCTTTCATAGATATATATTTAAAACACAATAATATAGTTCTTTTCTGTATGTCTAATATATGGCTTATATTAACCTAAATGATTTGCCTATTTAAGTTGGCTTTGTAGCTAGAAATTTTATAAAATATGCAATCAGATTCTTTCCTCTTAAAATCGTTAACACAGTTGACAAATACTTGTTACTTACATTAAACCTTTGCTTCTATTAACCGATTTTTCATTTCTGTTTATGCTGTGATTGAATTGTTAGTGTTCAAAACAACAGTAACTTAAAAATAAAGAATGAACTATTCTAAAACTTCAGAAAATATAGATCATATAATTATCTGTTAATTGGAATAGAAATCTTTCCCTATACTCCCTACAAAAAAAAGTACTGAAGCAAATCACATATTAGAGAATTTATTAGAATATTCTTTTATGTTTTTGCTAATATAATAAGAAATAGTTTTTAAACAATATAAGAATTTCAAAGTGAAAGTATAAAAATATATATATTTATTATTGCCAGATCATCTACAGAGATTTCCGATTTGTAGTTTTTATAACCCTGCTAATATTTACTCTGTAAAAACATGCCAACGAACACACCTTTTGCATTTGGTAAAATTTTCCACTACTGCTCTTATTTCAAATTATTGCTTTATATCATTTGAAATAACCTGTGTGTTCAGTATTATAGCATATGAATGCAATTAATGAGGACTAAAGCAATATTTTTAATTAAACAGAGAGGAAAGAAGAAGAAAACTTTAAGAATGAAGAAGTTGATACAGAAATTATTTAAATGTTCACAGTATAAACCTTTAGGTAATAGGTTTTATTTTATGCATAGTTGAACTTAAAATCCAATGGGATATGTTGAATGATCATATCTAAAAGCAAAATTCATTAGCACTCACTGAATATTATAAAATATTATAGGAAAATAATTATATTAGTCTAAGGATGAGATTTCTTTTGCAATTACATGACAAGTTTTTTTTTAAATAACATCATGTAACTTGAAAGTGATATCATTATATTTATTTTTAAATTAAGCTGTGTGTTCAACAGTGTCACAAAAATAATAAAAATAGGGGTAAGTATATCAGATTTTCATGTACGATCTTTGCAGAATCCATCTGTTTTATTTAAAATTTACTTCCTGTGTTTTAGGCCAGAACATTTTTCATATCGCTTTCTTCTTCCTCCCCCTTCCTTAAAACACATTTTGCTATAAACTTCTGCACCAATCACTAGGAAAGACACAAACAGCAGTAGCAGTTCAGGAAGCAGCCCTGTGAATGTAAAAAAAATCACAGACTTTGATTTTATAAGACAAGTTGGATAGGAGTCAAAACTGCCACATGCGGTGTGAAAAAATGCCACCCTGGTGTGAACAAAAGGTTTAAAATGGAGTCAAGAAGCGTGCAAGCTCGATGTCTAAGCCTTTCCTGTGAATTGTCTGCCACAACCTGCAGGGTATCAAGTGGGCTGGAGAATAGAGGGCTCTTGGAAGCTACAACTGAGAAACATAGGCAGTCAAATGTGTTAGTTGTTGGTTTTTTTTTTAATTTTGTTATGTTTTGTTTTGTCTCATCTAGGCATCATTATACTAAACTGTTTTACTCAAAACATAAAACAAATCCCAAAAAAGTCACATAATGTGTGAAGAAACTGTTGCTTACAAATGAATTGTTAGATTTTTTTTTTTTGCATTCCTTCATTTATAGCAAAGTAAGTCACCAACTGTACTTCATATTTAGATTCCTTGTTTTGTGGGCTTGAGTTTTATTTACAGAAGGCTGAATAGGGGAAAATGCCTCATAAAATCCTGAATACTAGAATAAAAAATCTGATGATAGTGCTCATGTTTGATTATCTTCTCAATGATCACAATGGAGGAAAAAAAAAACTAATAGTTCACTCTAGGAAACAAGTATTTCATAACTTAATAAATAATACAACAATAATACTGAATGAATATGTAGCAGAAATAATCCTTCAGAAGAAATACTACTACGTTATACTAATGTTACACCTTTCCTAATATACTGCAATGCAAAAATTACTCCACAGCTCAAACTGTTTGTTAACCTAAAAGAGTCAAATAGATCCAAACTTAAACAATCATCATTTACTTAAGTAACTAAAAAAGGCAATTCAATTTTAAGGACAGTTAAAATGTATACCACTGTGTCATAACCCCCACTGCAATAATCTTAATATGTTTATAAAGCCATATATGAATGCTAATTACATGATAAATTATGAATAGCATTTAAAGAAAGTAACATTTCCTAGGTGATTGTGATCTAATCAATACAAACACATCTAAATTCAACAAGAAACATCTTTGATGAGCATTGAAAAGATCCTTAAACTTAGAAGCCAGTTTTATTACATTTGCATCTTATCTCTTATTAAGGATTGGGTCTAAAGCCAGCAAATCCCATTGGTTATGAATGCAGGTCAAGACAGGAACATTTTTCTATTTACTCTTTGTAACACTGGATAGAAATCAATCTGTTACTTTCATTACAACCACACAATCAATTCCATTTAAAGTATAATACAACAGCCAAGTCCAAGGACAATATGGATCCTTGGAAAAAGCTCATACCATTTGCAGGGCTCTATTTGATATAGCTCCTGGTGAACTGTTTTCTTTCTAATTAGTGTACATGGTCACTTAAAGCAAACATACCTAAGCTGGTTTTGCAATGCAGAATCCACCCAAAGATAAAAGTACCATTTCTGTCAAAGTCGCATTTTAAAAAAAATCATTTTTCTTAAACAATAAAAACCTTAAAAGGAAGGATTCTCTGTACACTGTCCCTAATGTGAGCAAACATTATTATAGAGCCATTTTGATATTTCAAGAAAAAAGCTGCACATACCAAAAATTCTGCCTTGAAATTAGCATAGGAAATCCTAAATTCAAATGTCACCTTCCTCTCTTCTCTCAATAACTGACATTTTTTTTTTATCAATCTTATCTAATGCCTCAAAATTACCAAGATTTTTGCTACTAGGAGTTTTCTTGCACAAAGCATAGCTCAGTAAACAAAAGAAATACATCCACTGTGTACTCCTTTTACACATAATAGAATCATCACTTCAATTACTTTTAAATACCAAAATTAAGATAATATTCATGTTTATAAATTACTTAAAAGCACAAGCTAAGCCACTGTACACCAACACTAGTGGTAGTTGAATGAATTATTTTCTCTTTATTTTATAAATGAGGATATTTTCCTTTTTTCACGTCGGGTTTAAACATTTCATTTTACATAGTCTTCTGATTTCCTCAAACATATAGTAAATGGACGTCCTCAAGAGCATGATTTACAATTCTCTCAGATATAATCTTTAAAATACATGTTTATTCAAAATGCATTCTCCCCTTCCAAATAATAGGGATAATTCAAATTCAAATCAACTCACTCTTGGTTGTTTCATTAAAAAGACTGTGTCATGGATGCAAATTGCATGATCTTGAAATTTTGGAGTTTGGAAAAGTTTCCTCCACTTAGTGAAATATATTTCAAATTTAGTGTCAACATTTCATTCTTTCTGCAAATCTGAGAACATGCTTCCCTGTCACCATTCAGTATTGTAACTGTTGTTAATGAATTCCCTTTTTAGTGACAAGAAGTAGTTCCTAGGACTGAACTCTCCCCAAACACAGCCTATAAATAAGCTCCAAGACATGAGGGTACTCCCATATGTTCTAAGGGGTCTTAAATGTTTCAGAACAGAAAGGGGTGTGTTTAGTGCTATACTCCTTGCATAAACAAGCACAGGCCAATAAACCCAAAGTCTCCAGACAGACTGTCACCGCCTAGAAGACATTCTTCTCTACCTCCATTACTCAATTTCTGATGGCCTTGAGTGGCCTTCAGACTCTTGTACAGACTACTGTATAGTTTTGTTTTCTGGTTTTCAATGCCTTTCACCACTGAAAGCATCTAACCCTATTTCCCTGCTCTCTGGTCTACCTGCCAGGCTACCCTGTTCAGACCCTGCAAGCACCACTCTTACAGACAGCTTGCACAAATCATGCTCTGGGCCCCAGTGAATTTTGAGTAAATTTGGAATGCAGAGGTTCAAGATGGGTAGGCCAAGCCTCCGGTGGCAACTAAGAAGACAGCAGGAAGGACCAGGGCAGATGGAGTCATTTCAGAGTGAGGTTTCGCTTGGACCATTTGTAATACAAGTACTTGACAAAGAAAAAAAGTCATTTCAAGTATGTAGGCCAAAACTTAAAAGGAAGATGTAGATCACCTTAATATGTAAGCACAGGCAAGTGAACTAAATAACCTTTGTGCTGATCTTTATACGTTTATTGGTTTTTACTTTAATTGTCCTGTTGTTTTTAAATGTTTGTAAAGACACACAGGGAGTTCCTAAAAACTATAGCCTCTAAATTTGCATCCCAGATATGGTATCATAGTATTCAACATTTTCTTTACTTTCTTTTTAAAGAGAGAGAAGGAAAGAAATTTTAAGCAGACTCCATCCCCAGTACAGAGTCTGATGTGAGGATCAATTTCACAACCCTGAGGTCATGACCTGAGCCTAAATCAAGAGTCGGACACAACCGACTGAGCCACCCAGGGGCCCCTAATTTTAAATTTTGTATTCAACTCCAACATTTATCCTTGTAAAGGACAGCTGAACTTGCTGAAAATTCAGAAATGGACTCATCCTTTATATTCTAAGTTTGCCTGGAATGCCGGACTTCCTAAAGGAAGATCAGAATCATTAGCTGTATTTCCTTATTTTCTTTATTTTTACTTAACACTTGAAAAAAATAGGACTATAATGTAACTTTTTTTTCTGTTTACATTTAAATTTGTTCATGGAAGCTCAGTTTTCATTTATCAAAATATACAATACATAATACTTTTATACTAAAGGGATTTTGAAGAAAACCAATCAATATAATTTACTATTAATTTTATTTTTTTAAATATGTTTTTAAAGATTTTGGTTATTTATTCATGAAGAGACACACAGAAAGAGAAGAAGATACATAGGCAGAGAGAGAAGCAGGCTCCCCACTGGGAGCTGGATGCAGGACTCGATCCCAGGACCCAAGGACCATGCCCTGAGATGAAGTCAGAAGCTCAATCACTGAGCTACCCAGGTGCCCCTACTATTAGTTTTCTATTGGATGCATTACATTTTGGTAAAAGTTATGAGTTTAAATTACTAAATATCTAAAAATAAATGATGTAAAATATAGTTTTTAAATGTCAAAATTTTATATGTAATATGTGTCACAAAATTATAGGCCCATACTAAATATGGTTATAATATGCTTAGTATGTCTTAGGAGGCAATGAATACTTTATATGCTTTCATTGTTGATCTGGACTGCAGGTGGAAACCCTACCTATCAGCTAAGCTGTTCTCTAATCAAAGAAAATATGTGTCACTGCGGTTTTGAGGAAAAATATATCTTCAACATTATTTCTCAAAGCAAAATCTCAAGTTCAAATCTATTGCTAGGAGCCCAGTATACTGGCTCATACTTCTCAATTTCTATTTAATAATTTAAAATATATAGTTGATGGGGCACCTGGATGGTTTGGTCATTTAAATGCCTGACTCTTAATTTCGACTCAGGTTGTGATCTCAGGGTGGTGAGACTGAGCCCTCCATTGGGATCTGTGCTTGGTGGGGAGTCTGCTTGTGATTCTCTCCCTCTCTCTCTGCCCCTCCCCTGCTCACGTGTACTCTCCCTCATTCTTCAATAAATAAATCTTCAAAAAATATAAAATAAATAGAAATAATAAAAAATACAATTGAGATACTTACAGTATAATTTTTGCTATCAAAAGTCAACATTCTTCAGTTGTGTATATTTAATTCTGAAATGCTGTTTTAAAAATGGAAAAAATCATAGACTTCTAAGCCCATTTTTTACTTTTAAAAGGTTGAATGAACTTTAAAATATAGTATTTCTAAAGACTATTAATTCTTCCATAGGTTGAGACCAAAAAAAGGTATAATAGCTTGAAAGATTAATATTATAAACAATGTAAACTTGCAATAAATTGGGAACTGTTCTTTGGGGGTGTGAATCATTTAATAGAAGTCTGCTCTCAAAAAGACATTTCTAAAATTACTCATAAAGTGAAATAGATATTGACAATGTTTTCTGTCAAGTAGTCCTTTGGTCTTAAATATATTCACTCTTTCAACTAACATTTTTTTATTGCCTTTGTGCTTTCCCAGGTTTTGAAGACACTGATATATTCAATGCATATTTGTTGCAACCCTATTTAGCACCATTCCAGGTGCTAAGTGTGTAGTTACAATTTTTTAAACAATTGCTTTTTTAAATAACTTTTTAAGAGGATTATGTGTTATGATGGAGAACAATGAGAGCTGGAAGAAGAAAGAGTTCCTACATAGATAAGATAGTCAGAAAAGGTCAAGGGGAAAGGTTTCCAGAAGCAATATGTGAAATGATGTTTGAAAAATTAGAATGACTAGGCAAGGGAAGAACAATGTAAAGTTTCTCCACTAGAAAGAATAGGTTGTGTGAGGGTCCCAGCGCAGAAAGACTAAGTATATGAGAAGCAATAAAAGTAGACCATCACTCCTCGAGCATAACCAGAGAGCAGGAGAGGAGTGACTTGAGGCCTTTGGGATGGGAGAGTAAGAAACTTATCCCTCACAGACTTATAAGGCTATATAGAGAAGAGTTTGAATTTATTCTCAGGGCAGTGGATACTCCTGAGGCAGAGTCTCTTAGGAATGAGATATTGAAATACATATTTTTTTTTATCTTCCTAGATTTGGAGACTATCAATTGTAATGAAATGCATTAAGCAGTAGTTCTTAACAATATCAAATAATAATTCCCATGTCATTATTTGGTGAATAATTCAGGCTTCCTTATTTTTCTTAACTGAAAGCTGCATGCTTGGGGTATTTGTTTTTGGATTTTGTTCCCAGAAGCTAATGAAACAAGGAGCTTCCTAAAAGCCAGTGTTAACTTGGTTACTCTGGTTATCAGGTAAGGTACATGATTCTGGAAACATATGTAATATTTTCTATCAAGAATAGTTATATTCCCTGAGTTTGTATACTCACATGGCAAAATAATTCACTGATAAGATTTTATTTAATTTTATATGTGTTTAAGTATTTAATTGAAAAGTTTAAGGGCATCACTCGACGCATTAGAAACACTGAATCAGGTATTTTCAGTTTGTTCGCAATTGAACCAGTTGAATAGCACACACATGTAGGTTACTTTATGTTACAGGTAAATGTAATACTATTCTCTACTGAAAAATGAGTAATTGTTCTCTATGAGTAATAGTTAATTAAAATATCCTTTAAGTTTGTAATAACTTTTAAAAGTTAACTGACTAAACCTATTTGGGGAAGATAAAATATGTTCACTAAACCAAAAGGAGAAGTGCTCTAAAGATTGGATAAGCAGTTGGAGTCATTATTAATAAGCTGTGGCCAAGGCCACAACTTTGAAAATTAATAAAGCACAACTATTAAGCTAAATTACAAGGTGTTTCTGCTGAAATGTTTAATCACAAGCTTCATTGTACTTTTTAAGCCCCTTAATGACAAATGATTACAGCACTGTAAATTCTAGATATTAAAACACATGACTAAGAGTAACATGCTTTAAACTTACCATAAAAGTATTGTAGTTGACATTTTTAATTGGGGCTTCTCGTTAGTGAAGTTTTCCCCAAGCAAATATCTTGCACCTTTTAAAAGAATAATATACAGATCATTCCTTCCAGAAGATCTATATTTAACCAGGTATAAGAGGAAATTAGGCTTCAACGAATACTTAATGCACTTAGATGTAGAACTTTTTACTTAATGTTGAGAGTGTGCTTTTATAAATGCATTCAATATTTTGGTTTCCTTTAAAAAAATTTGATATAGGACATCTATACTAACCTTTATATATTGAAATGTCTTTAAAAGTTCAATGTGAAAAATCTAATTTAAAACCAGTCAAAATTGTCACTTTATATAAGATCTTATCTACTTTACGTACATATCAATGCATTACATGAAAAGGTTTTACTGGGGTAACAGTATATAAGGAATATTAGACCACAAATAGGTAGGTACCAGTGAAACTATAAAAGGCTCAGAATAAGGAGATATGAGAGTATTTTCCAAAGACTGTTTTGAGGAGCACTGTAACTGCTCCCCAATCAATTTGAGTGATGGAGTTTCAGACCAATTGGAGAGCTAAAGTTGGGAGACAGAATGGAAATGCTCTTGTGGGGACTACGTAAGTGACACATTCATGAGCTAGCTGCTTTAGGGTCAGATCAAAGGAGAACTTCCTCCAAGGTTGACATCTGGTTGAATTTCCAGAGCTTGTTGATACAAAGAATGCACGAAGGAGTATGGCCTGTGGACCAAGGCAGTTCAGTTCCAACCATGAAAAGAAACTGCCCGAGGAAGCACTTGAAAGGATGGTAGATGCCATGAGGGAGGTTGAGTGGAGTAAATACCTCAAAAGACGAACTGAGGATGGCACAGCTATGAGATGAAAATCTGTTATCCAATGCACAGGAAGCATAGTAGAATATTCCCAATAGGGATCTCTGATGTACATTCGAAAGCACCCCATGAGCTTTAGACAACCGCTTAGACAATGGGAAGCCCACTTAAGACAATAACAGTAAAATGAGTATTTCTTGGTACCCTCACTAATCTCTACGATAGCTTTGACACTATGTAGTAGAAACTACCCTTAAGAAGATGCTGGAAAGGACACCTGGGTGGTTCAGTGGTTGAGTTCTGCCTTTGGTCCAGGACATGATCCTGGAGTTCCAGGATCAAGTCCCAAATCGGGTTCCCTGTATAGAGCCTGCTTCTTTCTCTGCCTATGTATCTGCCTCTCTCTCTCTCTCTCTCTCTCTCTCTGTCTCATGAATAAATAAATAAAATCTTTAAAAAAAAAAAAGAAGATGCTGGAGGAGGAAGGCAAGCCTGAGGTTGGTATAAAAGGTGTAAAAGTTCTTCTTTCTGTTTCCTGGGCCACAGATACCATACCTGCAGTGGATCCCATTCTGGGTAAAAGGAGAGATGAGTTTAGAGGGATAGGCAGTAGCCAGTTAATGTACAGCTGGTCTATTTTTAAAAATTAGACTATAATTTAGAGCAGTTTAGGGTTCACAGCAAAATTAAGTGGAAGGAATAGAGATTTCCCATATATCCCTGCCCCCACAGATGCATAGTTTCCCTCATTATCAATATTATTCATCAAAATGGTACTTTTTTTTTTTTCATAACTGATGGGCCTACCTTGACACAGCATTATAAACCAAAGTCCATTAGAGTTCATTGTTCCTGTTGAGCATTCTATGCTTTTGGACAAATGCCTAATGACAGGTACCCACCATTATAGTATCATACAGATTACTTTCACTGCCCTAAAAATCTTCAGTGCTCTATGTGCAGCCTTTTCAGATTGGCTTCTTCCACTTAGTAATATATATGCAAGTTTCTGCCATGTCCTTTCACGAATTGGTAGCTCATTTCTTTTTAGCATTGATAATATTCCATTGTGTGGATGCATTTGGGGCCTTTTGTTTGTTTATTTATAAAGATTTTATTTATTTATTCATGAGAGACACAGAGGGAGAGGCAGGGACATAAGAAGAGGGAGGAGCAGGCTCCATGCAGGGAGCCTCATGTGGAATTCCATCCCAGGACCCCAGGATCATGACCTGAGGCAAAACAGGTGCTCAACCACTGAGCCACCCAGGTGCCCCCTTTTGTTTTTTTATT
The DNA here is from genome assembly GCF_018345385.1 of Vulpes lagopus. Lineage (NCBI taxonomy): Eukaryota > Metazoa > Chordata > Mammalia > Carnivora > Canidae > Vulpes > Vulpes lagopus. The sequence continues at coordinate 26,353,726 of NC_054843.1, forward strand.
TTTTAAGATTTTATTTATTTATTCATGAGACAGAGAGAGAGAGAGAGAGAGAGAGGCAGAGACACAGGCAGCGGGAAAAGCAGGATCCCTCCAGCAGAGAGCCTGACATGGGACTCGATCTTGGGTCTCCAGGATCACACTCTGGGCTGAACATGGCACTAAACCACTGAGCCACTCAATCCATGTGCAATGGAAAGAACTTGTAAAGTTTTAAGAGGAGTGACATGATGAGATTTGTGATTTAAAAGTATAAACTTGGCTTCTTTATGGGGGAAGAGATTAAAGGATAAAGTCCAAGAGAACAGTTGGGGTGCTATTACAATAGTTCTGGTGAGAGAGGAGAGAGCTACACTCTGGGGTGATAGTTGAGATGAACAGAATGAAATGGTTTAAAAATATATGTATGAAAAAAAAGTATAATAGCACTTGTTGATGAATCAGATTTTGAGAATTATAGAAAGAGAGGTCAAGTATGGATTATGGGATTTGGGCTTAAGTAATTGGGTGGATGAGAGTATTTAACAAGGGCGGGAGGTGAACTAGGGTTGGAAGTCCAACTGGAGTGGATTGACACCAGGCCAAAAACTCTGCACCTCAGAAATTTTCTATTTGAAGTTTATAAAAATCCTCACCAGACGTAAATCTCATTTCCTTTTTCTTGCAGATTGTTGGCCACTCCTTCTAGGCTCCAGGGATATGAATAATGCTCTTAATAATGTCAAAGAATTTCCATCAATCCTTAATTGCCCACTAATCTGTTTCCACTGTCCTAACCATCTTTTTGATGGTGTTCCCAGCCACTACTAAACTTGACATTTTACATCCGGCATTACTTTCTCAGCTTATTCGTCTGTTTAATTTCTTTCTTCTTTCTTTCTTTCTTTCTTTCTTTCTTTCTTTCTTTCTTTCTTTCTCTTTCTTTCTTTCTTTCTTTCTTTCTTCTTTCTTTTTCTTCTTTCTTTCTTTCTTTCTTTCTTTCTTCTTTCTTTTTCTTCTTTCTTTTCTTCTTCTTCTTCTTCTTCTTCTTCTTCTTCTTCTTCTTCCTTCCTTCCTTCCTTCCTTCCTTCCTCCCTCCCTCCCTTCCTCCCTTTCCTCCTCCCTTCCTTCCTTCCTTCCTTCCTTCCTTCCTTCCTCCCTTCCTCCCTTCCTCCTTCCCTTCCTTCCTTCCTTTGGTTGTTTTTTTCCCCAAAAAACTTCTATTATTTGCAAACATTTATGTCAGTTAAAATGTCAAAATTCTTTTTGGAATTCTAAATAAATAGCATAGAAGGAGTCCATGACAGAGTGCTAAGATCATTTACAGTAGGTTGTGATCATAATCACTGGCTAAGAGTGTACAGTCCATCATAGTAGCTCTCATTGGCTAAAAGATTAAAATAAGGGCAGCCTGGGTGGCTCAGCGGTTTATCGCCACCTTCAGCCCAGGGCCTGATCCTGGAGACCCGGGATCAAGTCCCACGTCAGGCTTCCTGCATGGAGCCTGCTTCTCTCTCTGCCTGTGTCTCTGCATCTCTCTGTCTCTCTCTGTCTCTGTGTCTCTCGTGAATAAATAAATAAAATCTTTTTTTAAAAAAAGATTCAAATAACACTCAGAGCATATAAACAGTTTTTTATTTTTTAAAAGATTTTGTTTATTCATGAGAGACAGAGAGACAGAGAGACAGAGAGAGGCAGAGACACAGGCAGAGGGAGAAGCACGCTCCATGCAGGGAGCCTGACGTGGGACTCTATCCCGGGTCTCCAGGATCACATCCTGGGCTGAAGGTGGCGCTAAACCGCTGAGCCACCCGGGCTGCCCTAGTTTATAATATTTTTCATCCTATATTCATTTTTTAACAAAAATGACTAGGAAATGAATAAAATTAAAATCAATCTGCAATACCAATGTTAATTTCTCTGTTTTAATAATTGTATTAACTATATAAGATATTAACATTAGGGGAATTGGGGTCAAGAATATATGTACACTCCATGTACTATTTTGTAACATTTCTATAGGTCTAAAATTATCTTGAAATACCAAGTTAAAAAGTAAACCATTCCTGCGAGGGGAGAATTAAAAGGGAAGTACATTTCCAAGATATCTAAAACAGACAGGTGGGCAGCCCGGTGGCTCAGCAGTTTAGCACCGCATTCTGCCCAGGGCATTATCTTGGAGACCAGGATCGAGTCCCACGTCGGGCTCCTTGCCTGGAGCCTGCTTCTCCCTCTGCCTATGTCTCTGCCTCTCTCTGTTTCTCGAATAAATAAATAAAATTTTAAAAATAAATAAATAAATAGATAAAAGAGACAGGTATTCAAATATCAGCACTAAAAGAGTGTAATTCAGTGTTATGCCTTTACTTACTCTTGATTAAATGCATGAGTTCACTTACATTTGCAAATGAAATCTGATTAAATTATATGAAATAAAGTAAAACAGGAATATATGAATAAATATATGACTACACAAATTGTCTTGGGGCTTAATGAATAAACAAGAATTAATATTATCTCAAAAAGTTGTAATGGAGTTAAGAATCCACCATAAATCTAAATTCAGACTTTCTTACATTCTAAACCTGCTTGCCCTTATTCTTAAGAAAAAAATATTGTATAAATTCCCTTAGTTCTAAACCATGTCTTTTAGTTTAACTCACACCATTTTTCTATTTACTCAGGTACAAAATATCAGAGTCCTCTTTTACTCTTCCTTCTTCATTTTTGCTTTTGTCAAGTTTCTAAGTCATGCCAAATCTTTGTCTTCATTATCATCACTTTTCACTTTTTTTTTGAGAGAGAGAGAAGGAGAGAAAACAAGAGAGAGAGAGAGAGAGAGAGAGAGAGAAAGCAGGGGGTGGGGTGGCAGAGGAAGAGGAAGAGAGAGAATCTTAAGCAGGCTCCAAGGCCAGTGCAGACCCAGATGTGGGACTCTATCTCCTGACCCTGGGATCATGACCTGAGCCAAAATCCAGAGTCAGATGCTTAACTGCCTGAGCCACCCAGGTGCCCCCTTCCCATTATTTTCACTTTTATCTTACATTAAGCCCTTATTGCTTCTCTGGAGGATGACATAAGAATATCCTCCTATATACCATCCTTATTTTCCCTGGCTCAAGTGGTCCATTCTACATATATAAGATAAATTTTTCACTATAAATTATAGACCTAGTCATGTGCAAAAGCTTTCAGAGGAAATATATCATTTTAAAAAAGAAAATAAAAAAAAAATCCTCTGGAATCTGTATATACATCATGGCGCCTTTAAGTCTTATAAACCTCAACCTACCCCCTTCTTTCAACGTATGTTCCCTGCCCTCCTGCCAACCTGGATTGTTTGCTGTTCCTTTAAGAGGCTCACACTTTTCCATCCCTGCCTTTGTTCATGTTGTTTCCCTATAGCTGAAATTTTGTGTTCTCTCAGTTATTTAAAGGACCAGCCTTAATGCACAAAATCAAGATATAATAGTAAGATGACAGAGTGGTCTTGCCCTTGAAATGCTCCTAATAAAAGACTTTCTACATGAAACTTTCCTAATCCACTTGTTAGTATTTAGGCTTTTCTCTGACCTGCCTTCGTTATTGTGAAGGCATCGATAGGAGTGTAACCTGATAACACCCTCCCAGGTGTTAATTTCATAAGGCCTGACTCTGTTTATACACATTTTTTTTATACCTTGAAATGTCCCAGAGAAACTGGCACTCAGAAAAGATCAACAGAATTAGCAAGAATACTGAAGAAGCAACCATTACTCAAACTCAGTTCTCAATCACCTCCTTCCTTTGCTAGCCGAAACTTCTTACCACAACTAACTAACGTACATATTTTTTAACTTTAAAATATTGACAGGCATGCTACTTTTCAGATTTTGGATTAATAATAATCCAAAATTGTACATTAGTGATCCACAATTACATACGACATGATTCTAGAGGTAGAAATCATATGTCTCCTTTATTCTGCATACTGTTCAAATTTCCAACTGAAGGAAAGCATAACTGAGCAGGAATCATGACCTAAATGCAGTTCACTCTATTCAGAATTCTATTCTCTTACCGTATTTATTATCTAATATTTACAGAATCCCTTCATGTGGTTGTTTGAGCTGTGCCCTGTAAGAGGGACAATGGCCAGGGAGATGAGTGAAGCTGAAATCCAACCCGTACTCTGCTTACCAAACTATAAGTATGACTCCAGTTACACTTGCAAGTATGCATGTGTCATCTGCACAGAGAAAAGAGCACCATTTTACAATTCACAAAAAGTACAAGGGGGGATTAATCTAGCCAATAAACTTTAATATGTTATATAGAAAAACTTTTCAATACTGAAATCCTTGGTGTGTTTTTTTAAATCCAATTTTGCTGAAAGGAGTGCAATTTTCATCTAAGTGTATTCCAACATAGGAGCAGTAAAGAATTCTATGAATTAAACATACACACTCAACCTAGAAATAATAAAAAGATACATTAGGTCATTGGATCGATTTCTTTTCCAATGTAAGATTGTTCTCTCTTGTGTATTTTTCATTGCTGTGTCCCATACGAGTTTAAACTATTTAAACTATGGTTCTTATTCTATTTCCCAAGGGTGGGTATTCAAGAATCTAACAGAAGTCCATGATAATGAATTGAAGGGTAGGTATTTTCACTTTATGCTTTTTTGGTGAAGTAAACCAGCCTAAGGGTTATTACCCTTATGTTTATTATTATTATTATTATTACTATTAATCAGTGATTATCTATCTGTTGGCCAACACTTGTATTCATTATGTCCATTATCTCTAATTCTATCTACAAAGCAGCCTAATGATTCTCATTTTTCCAAAAGAAAATTCAGGTGTTTAGTAATTTCCCCAAGTCCAGATGGCAAGCATGTGTTTAAACTTAGACTTAGATCCAGTCTTCCTGGCTACAAAGATTTTCTCACCCATTTATTTTTTTTTAAGATATTATTTATTTATTCATGAGAAACACACAGAGAGAGACAGACAGAGGCATAGACAAAGAGATGCACAGGCTCCATGCAGGGAGCCTGATGTGGGACTCAATCCCAGGACTCCAGGAGCATGCCCTGCGCCGAAGGCAGGCGCTCAACCGCTGAACCACCCAGGCGTCCCTTTCTCACTCCTTTAAATGAAGTCTTGCAAACTATGTTCCACTTTCTTTAATAAATTTATTCACTAAATACTTGCAGAATACTTCTTATGTGGCCTTCATTTTCCTAGATGCTAGAGATGAGCAAGAAAGAGATTACTTGCTCTTAAGGGCCTTACATTAAAGAAAGAGACAATAAAAAATTAGACAAATACATAAGCTCAGGTATCAACAAGTACTATGACATAAAACAAATCAGGGTAACGAAATACAGAATAGTGAGTTGGAAGCAGTGGTTGGAAAGTTAGAGGAAGTCTTTCTGAAGAAATACTATTTAGTAATGGCCAGAGTGTAGTAAGAAGAAAGTCACGTGACGGTTGAGTGGAAGAGTGTCTCCAGGTAGAAGAATCATAGCATTTTAGAGAAACTCCATGAAGGTCAGCATCACTAGGACAGGATGCACAAGTGGAAGAGTGGTAGGAGATCAAGTCAGAATGTAGGTAGATCTCATAATGCAGGCTCAAGTAGGCAAGGGTAAGGAGTTGGTGGTGGTAGTGGTGGTTGTTGTTTTATGATGAGAAACCATTGGAGAGCTTTATCTAATTTAGTTTTTTTGAAAAATCACCTAGACTTAGGTATAGGAAATTAACTCTAGGAGAAGAAGACTGGAAACAGAAATACTTGTTAGAAGCTATTCCACAGGGGATCCCTGGGTGGTGCAGCGGTTTGGCGCCTGCCTTTGGCCCAGGGTGCGATCCTGGAGACCCGGGATCGAATCCCACATCGGGCTCCCGGTGCATGGAGCCTGCTTCTCCCTCTGCCTATGTCTCTGCCTCTCTCTCTCTCTCTCTCTCTCTCGCTCTCTCTCTCTCTCTGTGACTATCATAAATAAATAAAAATTTTTTTTAAAAAAGAAGCTATTCCACAGCCTTCACAAGGGATGACAGTGGCTCAAGAAAGAGTGGTAGTAGCCCTAGAGGTAGAGAGAAGTGGTTATGTTAGAACAGAGTTGAAAATAGAGTTGGCAGGTCTTGTTGATGGAAAGGATGTGGGTGTCAGAAAAAGAGAGAAATCCAAGATCACACTTAGTTTTTACACTTGAGATACTTGGGGGAGGTTGGTGCCATTTACTGAAACAGGGGAATATTGGAAAGGAGCAGGGTTTTAGGAATGGAAAAGTGGGAAATTAAAAAGTTTGTTGCATAAAGTTTATGGTGTTTTATAAGTGTTTCTCTCCCATTTGGTCTATAGCATTACAAGTACATCAGAAAAGATCAAAAGGGTGTTGGTAGACACCTCCCATAGATATGCGTAAGATGTGAAAACAGGTCTCTACTCATCCACAAATACAATAGTGCCTCTAATATTTTATATTATACCTAGATAATTATTCATTGGACACATGGTTTGATTTGGATCATCAAATCAATGATTTAGTAGAGCCAGAGAAGAAATATATAATGACTATTAATCTTTTTTTGCTCATCAATCATTCCTATGACATCCAGGGGCAAATCATCATGGGTCCACTCTTTCTATCTAAAAATGTGTGTTTTCCCATGGTTCTGAGGTTGGAGGCAGACATACAGAGTTTGCTGAGATTCTTTTGCCTTTGTTGGTTTTCTGTCTCTTCCTTTCAGAATTATTCTCAAAACATGTCTTCAAAAAGGATTCCACAGTTGATCCAAGCCACACAGCAAAGAGCCCTAATATTTACTGAGGTTCTGAAGAGGGTATCATTTGTATCACTCTGGAGCCCTTAGAACTGACTACATTTCTTAGCTTTCCTTTTAGTTCTAGGTGCTTTCTACCTAGTAGGATTGTAACCTGCTTAAGGTAAGAGGTGATGTCTTTTGCATCACTCAGTACTAAGTACAGGGCTCACATAAGAGGGCTTTGATTAGTTTTTGCTGATTTAAAAAGAAAGAGAAAAGAAAGTCTCTTTTTCCAAAATTCAGAAGGATGCAAAATAGCAAAGTTTTTTTTGGTGACTTTCATCATATATTTGTGAAATAATAAGCTGCTAACTCTGGAAGCAATATTACAAATAGTATGATCCAATTCTATTCTGCATTTGAATCATTGCTAGGTAAGCTGCCACTTGCTGAAATCAAAACAGACAAACAGAAAATCAAAAAGAACCAGAATGTACATCTGTGTCTGTCAGCGAAATGCTTTGGTTTGCTGGTGACTGGTTTGTTCTTTGGAGTTTTATGGTTTTTTAGTTGTTTTTGCTATTTTGAACCTTATTAACATTCCTATGGTTTATTTTACCTGTAAATGGTGATCAGCAACATGAGCAGTAAGAAGGGAGGACACAACATTTGAAGGAAGCTTCTCACCAACCAATTCGAAGGAGCTTCAATCAAGTTGAAGAGTCTCTCCACTTGATTGGAATTTCAAAGCAATAATTACATAGTGATAGTTATTAGGATTAATGTGGGCTAGTTAGATTTTATAACCTGTAAGAGTCATCCAAACACTAACACTAACATTTCCTTTTTTAAAAAATATTTTATTTATTTATTAGAGACACACATAGAGAGAGGCAGAGACACAGGCAGAGGGAGAAGCAGGCTCCATGCAGGGTGCCCGACGTGGGACTCGATCCCGGGTCTCCAGGATCACGCCCTGGGCCGAAGGTGGTGCTAAACCGCTGAGCCACTGGGGCTGCCTCTAACAGCATTTCCTAAACAGTTTATTATACAGAGAAAAAATCTTTTGACTAGCAAACAAATATATGTGTCCATATATCCTTGGTAGTTTGCTTTTTTCTACTGGCTAGTCTTTAACAAACTTGAATTTGTGACAGTGAAATTTCCAGGACTTTATCACTTTCGAGTAAAATGGTCTAATAAGTTTTCTGGCCAAACACAGCAGAAGCCTGGAATTCTTAGACTCGACAGAGGTATAGATCCTTTTTAAAGTTCAGCCTAAAATAGTGAGCTTTTGTCTTTATAAACTGGAAAAAAACATGAAAGATTTATCATGAAAGGAAATGAGGCAAGAAGTGCATGTCTATATTCTAAGATTTTTCCAATTACACATAAAAACACTAGAATTATTTTTCTCAAGCCACAAGTTGAAAGTAGAGTAACCCCACTCCTATTTTACATCTATTCTCATTGATCAATGTGGCTAGATAATTCCACCTCCCTTTCCCACAGTTTTGATTCAATCTGTTATAAGTCCATCTTTTAGAATGCTTGCTGTGCCCAGTGGTCAGAAACAAATTTGGTTCAATACTAAACTGAGTAATTCAAGTGGACAGCCAAATAGCTGATATTATACTCATCTGTGACTGAAAACAAAACAAAACAAAAAAACCCACAGAGATAAATTGGATTTGGTGAGAGAGATGATAAAAGACTTTGGTGAAAATATAGTGAACAGGTTTGTCAATATGGAGAATTTCTATTTCCCTTCTTAAGTATGTTTTTATGTGTATGATTTTGTGATATATCTTATGCTTTTAGCATAGTGTTTCTTAAATTTCTACTACCAAAATGGCTTGTCAAATTCCCACAGGTAGCAGACCATCAGGGATTCTCCAAAAGAATCTTACTTACCAAATGAGCTTGCATCTTCTAATAAACCAGTCATGAGAATATTAATGTTAATACTAATTGCCTATAAGCAGTCTAAGGGGAAATAGAAAAATAGGGTCCTGATTCTTTCCTCTAGAGCAAAAAAAATCTCAGGGAAGAGAAAATTATCAAAATGTAGTTCTAGAACATTGAAACTCCTCTTCATGTTGAAAAGGATGTATAATAAGCACATCTGTGTTTGGGAAAGTGAAGTTTAACTCATCTTGTGTCAAGTATCTTCAAATACGGCATGAAAATTCTTGGCAATTTCAATATGCATTCACTTCCTCCTGTGTACCAGGCAACATGGACCGAAAGAGGATACATAAGACAAGGAACTGGAAATTCCAAGACAAGATGATAGAGTTGCTCCTCTACTAAGGCATCCTGATTTTTCCATAACACGAGGATATTCCCTAAACTACCTCTTAACTTGAGCAGTTAGAATCTTTGTGGACCTCAGTTTCATGCCAAGTCTAAAACCTAATTTTACGATTCCAAAGAGTTGCCAACAGAATCAGAGAGGAGGAGGTGAGTAAAGTATGAAAGATAAAAGATAGAAGGAGAGATAGACAGAGCATGAGCCAACATAGAGAATGGATTTAGCTGAATACAAAGTTTCAGTTGGAAAATATCAACATGGAGTTGTCTTAGGTTGATCCTTCACAAAAATACTATTAAGACAAAGTCGGAAATGCACAATGTATTTGAGCTGTATGGTAATGGACCATTGCAGAAACATTCTAAAGCATGGGTATGGCCAGAAAGCCATGCAGAGAAAATGTGGTTTCTTTTGGGACCACGAAGAATGGGACAGAGATGGAGAGACCAAGAGAGGTAGATAGTAATCAGAATCCTGCAAAACTAAGATAGACACAAAGTGACTCTAGAAATTAATATTAACTTTGTATGTAGTATTCCAAATTTGAAATTGCTCCTACCCTGCACTCAACAAATTGTCTGGAACATCATGCTAATTCAATAATAAATGTAGAGCAGATGTTTAAAACTGTGTGATTGTAAAGACCAATCCTATTCCATAAACTGTAATGTTAAACATGAATGTTGATGAGAAGGCACTACCATGGATTTGGGATGGCTTCATCCTTTAAAACCCTTTGGTGAGCATAAAATAAGAATAGAGACGATACAGCGACATTCTGTTTCCTGAGGACACCGCTAGTACTGAGTCAGCATGATTACTTCAACAAACATTCTTTGATCATCTACAATTGTTTTTTGGTTCACAATGCTTACATTCTAATGAAAAGAGAGCCTATAAAGAGAAGATAAACAACAATGAGGACTTCAATTTAGCTGAAGGCAGCAAAAAATTTTAAAAAGAAAATGTCATTGGCAATTGGCACTTATCTTGTAAATTGCAACAAAAGGGTTTTTTTTTTTTTAAAGAATATAAGAAGAGGCAATATTTCCGCAAATATTGTATGTTCTCCTGAAATTGAACACGGAATGTTATACTATATAAGGTAAGATCTCAGTCTTGGGTCTCTGTTTCTGTAGGTTATAATTACTTATAATTTTTTTTAAAGTCTACCCTCTGAAATATTTTAAATTCAGTCCATCATGCAACATGGTACCTCCTAAAAACTCGTTTTTCAATAGTACCTTCTTGGATCTAAAAGAGTAGAAAAGCCCTCAACCCCCCAGATTAGACCCCAAATGGCCTACAGGGTAATTGAGAAAGACCAAACACATCATGGCAATTCCTACCTTACCAGGAGGAAAAAAATGAATATTACCTTAGGACATCAAGGAATACTAACTAGCCTCACCTTCCAAGAAATGAGTTAAATGACTTGTATTAATCCTCCATACAGATACGCAAATACTTATATTCCCTTGTAAAACTGATTGGGCACCAAATGATTATACAAAGGCTATAGGAATTTAACTCCTGTCTTTAACCAAAGTGTTGGTAGTTTTTTAGAAGAATGCTTTAAGCAGCCTTAGCACACACTAAGTAGATAACTGGGAGAAAAAAAATTCTGCAAAATTTAGGATAAAACTTCTTTTTCACCAGAAAGACCCTAATTATTTATTATGTTTTGATCATGGGAAAAAAATATTTTACTTCCTTCCTATCCTTCAGAGATGTATTTCCCTTAAACAGATGCCAGCTATACCTTGATGTATATTTGAGGCAAGCTTCGATTCACAAAGATTATTTTCTTTAAACACTATTTCAAAATACATGGCCATAGAAGAAGGAGATGTAGACAGCCAAATCCCATCACATATGCATACATTTAACTTCAACAATGTCTATAGGGCTAAGCACATACTAGTAATACAAGTTCTTGTGGCTCTTTTTAGCTTACTGACTGTAACAGTGGGAACTTTCAGTTAAATTTCCAACTCAATCATTTCCTGGTACCCCAAATCTTTATAAAATCAGCAAATGACTGGCTGCTGTTTCGTTAAATACAACTGGATTAAAACTTAACACACAGGGTTCCTTCCACAAATGAAATTTTAGAACAAACTTCTAGTGAACAATCAGAAGTCTCTTTAATAAACTACGACACAGATTGATAAATGAACTTCTGTGAATCAAGACCTACAAGAATTTTGACTCACAGTGGTGGGGCCCAAATGTATTATTTTTCTTTGTTACATTCCTTTCCTAAATGACTGAGCAAGCTTATTAGAGCAACAAAGTACTCCGTGTCAAAACCAAAAGGGAGATTGAGGATGAAACTAAATGCGTTTGGTACAGCCTATGTGCCAAAATACATAGGACAAACGTAGAGGGGGCATTTCTTTCTACTTAATCTGGTAATTCTGTTTGGTTACTTCTCAGATAAAGAAATGAAGGTTTAACCTGGAGGATGGATGTGTCTTATCCAAGGTCACTGGATATACGTAGGGGAGCCTGGACATTAACATATTGGTTTGATATTAAAACTCCTGCTTATATTTTATTCCACCCTTTCAGTTTGCATTAATTATCAGAAGCTATAACCTTGATTAGAAAATCCTGAATGCTCATTTTGAATCTGGTATTGCTTTGGGAGGAACCAAGGGAGTTTGCTTAGCATAACCTGCTTTGATATCTGTTGCACTAATCATTTTAATTTCTTTTAAAAAAATCAAATACTTTGCTTATATGAGTTGTTAGTGTTCCAGCTTCTCACGTCCATGAATTATTGTTACTGTCTTTATGACACCGGCAGCAAACACAGAGGGAGTGATGATATAGTTAAGGGAAAGCATGTCACCAAGAGTAAGATCAGAATTTATACAGTCCTAAAGTGTGACATTTTACTTGTGATAGCATACTTCACAATGTAGCATAAACAATGAGAATGATCTACTTATCAACTAAAAAAAAAAAACAGCCTTTATGTACTATTCTCATTTTGCCAGCTTTAAAATCTACTTGTAAAAAAGGTCAACTTCAAATTACAAGCCTAGGAAAAAAATGAGAAGAGAAATTTTCATTTTCTCAAACTTCAAAATTGGTACGAATTAACTAAAGTCTTTTTTCCATGTGGCTCATTTTTAATTATCTTGGGCTGATAGAATGATGATAGCTCCTAAGTCTTTGAAAGTAATAAATAAGCATAAACCCCCCTTTACATTCTAGGAACCCATCCCATACATATATCAACAGAAGTACACTGTGTATGAGAAAATAAGCGAAAATATAAACATGGTATGTTTGACATTATGGAGCATCCTTGGAGAGACATTGATTTGTAATTCAGATCACATAGCATCTTTGATTTCTCCCATTTGCCCATGCCCCCTCCCAAATAAAACACAAAAGCTTTATCTGCAATGGATGGAGAGCAACCCAGGAATCTGTGCAGAGACTATCCATCACATTTCTGTCTTAATTGAATGACACCAGAATGAGATCGATAAAATGTAACAAGAGACAGCTTTGCATTTCCACACTCACTTATTCCCCCTCTCTATTACTCTCAGCCACTACCGTGACCAGAAAGCCCAAGTACAGAACATGAACCCTGCTGCCAGGCAAGCTGTTAGGATATGAATAAACTTGTCAGAGAAACAACCAAACTTATAAACGTTAGAAGGGAGATGGGGAGACAAAAGCTTATTAGAGGAGTATTGAATAGGGTTCTTTAAAAAGGCAATTTCATAGATGTATTCTCAGCCCTAAATAACCTCCTCAAATGCAGTGTTTCAGATAGATAATCTGTACAGCTCTCCCTCTGTACCCAAGATTTCTTGAGAATGTATGAATGTCTGTCTCAAGAGCAGATGTGGGGACATCTCAGCTCAAATCTGCAAGTCCTAGAATAAACGCCAGGCAGCTGTGATGTCCGTATGGACAAGGTTCCTGAGATCTCCAATGCATTATTGATAACCTCATCATTCTGCTAAAAGCAAAGGCTGACATTGTTATAATCTCAACCTTCTCCTGAAGAGCTCTGGCTTTGCCTTGGAATCGATCACAGGAAGAAGTAAACCAAAGAGCAAAACTGTGCATGTAAAAATCAAGAAGGTTAAGAAGTGTCTACTACATTCACTTCACTCTGAGTGTGTTAACTAAAATCACATGACCTGCTTTAGTGTTTTAAATACCTTTGGCAGGTTACAATATAGCCATACTCTAGGCTATATGCTGCAATCATTCATGTACTATAATATTCCTCATCTTGAACTTATTAGAAGGAGCAAAAGTCTGTATTTTAGGATAAACATGTCCTTAATGTAGTTTCCAAAAAGACAGATTTATTTCTTCATTCTAGTAAATTTTCTCTATAACGTTTTGAAACTTAATTAGATATAGATGACTGCTCTGTCTTCACACAGTTTTTTCATTGCCATGGAACACCTTATGAAAAATGCACTTCCAGAAATCTTCTTTTTACTTTTATTTTACTTTTATTATTTAAATTATAATGCAAGATTATAGCACATATTAGTGCCTAACTTCCTTATAATTTTTAAGTGTTTAATTATCTTCAGAAATGATACTTGGGATAATATGACAAAATATAAAAGTCACATCTCATCTCAACTGAGTTAAAGAGAGAACTAAAATGTATACCCAAAGCATGATTTAGAGCTTGAATATTTTCCATGTTCATACTTGGAGATAAAATCTTAAGTAGCCCATCCTTGCTGTTAAAAAGAAAAGAGCACTATTTTCTTAGCTGAGAGATGGCTAAGTCATCTGCAAGATAATCATTAGTTGCAGGTTACTCCTGAATTCTGAATAAATGAGCTTGCAATGAAATCATTATCTGCGCATGAAAACAATGGGTCATATGGAACAAAGGGCAAAACATACACAATTTCATTTTATCTGCAGACAGTGGTCACCTGAGGCAGGAGTTGAGGGCTGCCTGACCAGGTAAGAGACACAGCATGCATCAGTGAACCTGCTTCATCCACCTTTCACTTGTTGAGGCTTGTACCTGATGTCATGTACAATTTTCCCAAGTCACAGACTGATATTCCCCAACACAGAAAAAGGCCCCAGAAAATGTGGATAGAAAAGGAAGAACAGTATGCATCTTTATACAGGTATGCGTATATTGCGAAACATAAACAATTTTACTTGGTATATTCTAAAATAGTTCAGACTTAAAGCACCTCAAAGCTTATCATCACTGTTTCATTATGGCTTATGCTTTCCAGTGGAGTCACTGCCCATTTTCCCAGGTGCTGCAGGAGGCTCATCCCTGGGAAGAGACAAGTTTCATGCAATGTGGAACTTATTTGAGCAACATAAACTTAAACTATGTTGGAATAAATGTGTTCTACGTCTGATCATTTTTTATTTCACTTATTGCTTTTTTGCTTTAGTTTGTGGCTAGTACATTTGGCAATAAGAGAGTGAGGCTATTTCTGCTGTGAGCAAGCACATCACTAGGAAGAAAAACAACAACACTAAAATATAACAAACAGCATGGGGGTTTGGGAGCATCAGAGTGGGGTCTGGTCATCTCAATAAGTGTGCACTTTCCATTGGGGAAGTTGACTAACCCCGCATATGCCATACAGGTCAGAGGCTAGGAGCTGAATGCAACTGCACAGAGTGTGAGTTCACACCAAGAACATAGCTAATGCTGTGGGGTGCTTCTTGTTGTTGATGTTATTGCATGTGTGTTGTTTTTAATTCATAAAACGAGGCTCTGGCTAATTAGGGGTGTTGGCAAAGCTCGGACTGATGAAGAAAACGATTACAATTATAAAGGACTTCTGGGGCCAGGGCAGTCAGAGATGCTGACGGCTGCCCGTGCTAACCCCAGCGGTGTCTGTATGGTTGTCAAGTATGATTATGCTAGAAGCAGCCTGGATTTATTAGTTTTTTTTCCTATAGGATTCAAATGCCCATGGATGTGGCTCATAGTATCACCAGACTCCTGGTTCCTCTCTTGTGATGCCCTGAACGTTCACAATACTCAAGAAAGAAAAATCCCATCCTATTGTACTCTCTAGAGGCTGTGATAAGGCAGTATGAATAAAAGAGACAAATGATCTTCCCTAAGTAAATTTTATAAGACCTTATCAGTCTTTAAACTGAAAATCAGCCTCAAACTTGTTTATTTTTCACATTCAATATACGTGAACCTGGTAAGGAACAAGAGAACATAGAGGATTTACACCAATACAGTTAAAAAAAACAAATCAAATTTTACTCTGGAGAATTTATTTGGGAGGGGAGGGCACAAAAATGAAAAGGATAGAAAGAGAACCTTTTTTAGTCCTGCAGTATAACCTATTGAAATGCAGCATCTAAACATAGTGGATGTTTGAGTTGCCCCCCCACACCCTGAGTATTCTTCATTTAGGAGGTGTGCATTGATTACATCACATTACAAAAGAGGCTGAATGGGTATTCAAATCACTGCTGTAATCAAAAGATTCTTTTTTTCAAGGCAACAACTAGAGATTTTTATAGTTTTTGCATTTAGCCATGGACATCCTCAAATGATAGAAAGATTCTCATTTGTGTATTCCCCCACTGGAAGCTATTGAATTGTCCTGGTTTTGTACAGTGTAGAACAATCCTGCAATAATAAAACATTTCAACTTTGTACAAAAGGTGAAGCTTTCCATTTGAAGTTTTTCTTTAACAGAAAAAAAATAGAGAAAATGGGCTGACAGCTTTAGAAAATTTAAACAATTCCCCTTGCCAAGATACGTATTTCATGAGTTTTCTCCAATTTCAGATTTAGTGCATATGTGTCATGTTAACAATGAATGCTTTCAATTTCAACATTCAGTTTCTTCTCTCCCTGCTCAAACCAATCTTCACCTTTTAATAGGCAATTATTTTTCTAATCATTTCTTAAAAACTTGTTTGAGGATTGTGAGACATGAGCTCTAAGTTATACATTATGGAGGCATTTAAAATAAATGGAGTGCGTTGTAAACTCTAAATGCACTTGATTGGTAAAAGTATCTCAGAATGAGGAAAAGAAGTAAAGAGACTAACTTCAAAGTATAAAAAAACTTTTGTAACTTACAAATTCATAAAAATCACAGGGGAATAGGTTGAGAAGAATTCTTTTAAGGAAAAAAAATGAGCAAAGTAGCATTGGTTGTGATTGTATTAATGGGATATGTAGTGTTTATACTATTTTCTCCCATCGGCATTAAACCTCTCTGCACAAAGTAGAATATTTTCCCATTTTCTTTCTTTATATCCTATTACCTACATCGAACATACTTTCCTGTGTTGGAAAAAAAAAAAAAACTAAAAAAACTCACCATAAAACCAAGCTTTTATAATCCCAACTGTCCATATATGTACTTTCATTTGAAATATAGAGCCTCAGAAAACATTCTCGTGTGGCAAAACAAAACAGAAGAAAAACTAGTTAGAAAATAAATAATCTACTATATCTTCTGAGATTCAACTTAACTTCAGGCATGGAAAGAAAGACAATGCCATCCAGCCCTGTGATACCTTACAAAACGCTTGTAGCAATGCTGGTTTCAATGTTGCAGACACAATCGGAATGATGAAAATTCATGTGGCAAAGCAGTTGAAATTTGTAAAGGTGATATTGTAAAGATGATTCCAATAGCATTCAATTCAAATCAGAAAAATCAGTTGATGTTTCATGACCCAACTGATCAAACCTATAAGAGCTTCCATCAATGTTTTAAAATTAATTTATGACAGGCTGTTTAAAAGACTTGCTAAATTATTAATAGAAACATTTTATCTCATAGATTTTTTTTTAGTTGCACTTGATAGTCATCTACCACCGATTCAACATAGAAGGTAAAATACAGAAAGTGGCTGAGCCAATACTGCAAAGATCCTAATTAGTATCATGCTATAGAAAAACAATGAAGTGATTTTGTCACCAATTACTGACAATTAGCCTAAGTACAACAGTTAATTTCATGGAAATAAAACCACTGTAAAATGAAAGGAACAAAACCTATCATAATTAATGGCATTTGCCTGCATTCCTCTACTGGTTATTTACTTCTCAAACCATAAAAGTTCTGAAACAACTTGAACAGCTAAACACGTAGGCAAAAATCAAGTCTGCGTATCTGGATTTTCTGATTTTTAAACATCTGTGGAAACATGTAATTTAGCAACAGAATTATGCATATCAAATTTTTATCCCCTAAACCTAAATATATTATACTTCCAGCTTGTGTATTTGCTAAACAATAAAATCTAGGACATTAAGTTGCAGAGAAATATCTCGTGATAGCTTGCCATTATCCTGTTGTAAGGAATCTAGATATAGCGAACTGCCAATAATTGTTGAAATGTTACGATGTTAAAAGTTCTTCCTCTCGCTTGCACTTTTGACTCTCTCAAACTTTTTCTCTCCACTTGCTTCTTTTTTTTAAGGAAGCCCTGCTGTTTGTGCTCAGGAGCACGAGGATGTCCAGGCTTGTGCCCCCACGTCAGCTTCACCTCCTGCCTTAGCTCTGCCCCAAGTTTCAGAGCTGCAGTACCAGGAGGCACCCCCAAGTCAAATCAAGCTTTAAAATGTTATCCTGGCCACTCTAAACCTGGAAATGATTCTCTTTGCAAGGTACCTACCAATCAACAAAGTAAAGGCAATTCAAGGCCAGCGACTTCTAATGCTAAACTTCAAAAAACATACCCTTGCAAATATTTTTCTAGTTGCTACAAGTTCCGAAAACAAGACTTTAAAACCTAGCAAAACATCACCATAAACTATTGCTTAATAAATAGCCACTAGATTCTAAAACTTTAGGTATACAAATAAACATTTTCGAGGTTTTGGGCCACGCAGAGATAAGATCCTCTCTGGGGAGACCACTAGAAACTGCTTGGTCTTTTGTGCAGACTCCTGGAATGTGCTTGCTTTTCATTTCTTTCTTTGTGTCTGGCACACTGGCCTCACAGGCAGTGTCTTAAGCCATGCAGGGTCAGGGCAAACAGAGAACTGCATTCATGGACAGATCAAGTTTATGTGAGAATCTGCTCCTCCACTGCCCTCAATCTCCATATGAATTGTTAATAAAATCTCAGCCTGAAAGCTCATCACCTCAACAGTGGGGAAGTCATGCAGAGAATCCTCTAGTTCAGAAAAACAAGATTTCTTTATCTTTTTCATCCTTCGCCAGCATTCGTGGGAATTCGGCATGTAACCTCCTCCTGAACCAACCACCCCCCAGCACACACCCCACCTCTCCCTACTGCTCTCTTGGTTGCACCTGATCATCAGGGAAAGCGGGGAGCTGAGAGACAAAAGAAGCGTTCTGACACCCACAGCAAAGCTACCACCACGCCAACTTTGCCTCTGCAGTAATTTGCTGCTATAAAAACCTTCAGACAAGAGGAAATATCAATGCTTAATTTTTTCCAGTTTGTGTCAAATAGCTGGGAAGAGTTTCCCATAGCTTTATGACACCACATGAACTAGAGAGCTACAGATATAATAAAAGGTCACATATAAAGTGAAGAACAGAGTCATACCCTAATTAACTTGGTATCTCCATGCAAATACTGGACAGGAACAATACTCGATGTATGTTGCAGGCCATCTTGCGTGCGTCTTCTAACCTTGCTACAGGCTAGCGGGGCCTCCTGTTTCCTCTGCTTTTGCTCCTTGCAAACTGTTTTAATATCGAACGCTTTTCAGAGGGATGGGCTGATGAACGAAAACATGAATTTCCTGCTTGCCCTTTAAGGTGGGTTAAAGGGGGTGCTAGCAATCAATTACAGAACAAAAGAACAAAAAAAAAATGACTTAAGAACCTAAGGAGTGAATGTGTTACATTCTTTGCAGCCTGGTTTGTTTTATGTGATATCTATCTATCTATCTATCTATCTATCTATCTATCTATCTAATATATATACATATATAGATATAGAGATATATATATAACTGTTTCATTTTTATTCACCCTTATCCTGAAGATAAAACAATATCTATTTCATTAAAAAAAGAAAGAAAGAAAGAAAGAAAGAAAGAAAGAAAGAAAGAAAGAAAGAAAAAAGAAAAACAAGTTTCCCCAGGAGTAGCTCCTGAAGGAAATCTGTTTTCTGCTCAGACAGGCTTCAACTGCACTAAACTTTCATTTCAACCTGATAATGATTTTACAAGGAATAAAAAAGTTTGAAATTTCATCTGAATTTGTGCTTTAGATTTTCAAATTACTTTAACACAGTCAGGTCCATTTCAGAATTAAAAGGTATATTTTCTTTTTCTTATAGTTTCTATTTTAATTGACATTTTAGCCCTATTAAATCTTTGTTTTCTTACTTTATTTTGGTCAATAAAGCAACTATAACTTCTAAATTTTTTGTACACAGGGCGATCCAAGATATGTTCATTAAACTTTTTTTTCCTGTAACTGCACATCAAAAAAGTTGAATATCATTTTAAAACAAAGATTTCTGAAGTAGACTTAAATAAATGCAAATTTCTATCACCCTATATCTAGAAATGCCATATTTGAGAAGGTAAAAATACACAAACACGCACAAACAAAAAGTTTCTTAAAAATAAGCAAAGTAAAAGGAACACAAAATGACTCCTTAACCACTCATATAGTGTATATAAATGTATTGACTCACTCAATCTATCTAAAACAAAGTCACTGTTACAAAAGCACGTTTGTTTGCTCTATAACCATAGGTATCACTTTAGTATGTGAAATCTAGGAACCACTAGTTCCAAGAGTGCTCTTGCATAAAGTTTAAGTCACAGAAGTTTGATAAATTTTCAAGACAGAATTAAATTTCATTTATAGTACACATCCCAATGCTTCCTGGAATTCTGTTTAGGTATTATGGCTGAGAAACTCATTAAACTACTAAGCTGAACTACAAGTACAAAATAAAGTTCAATATTATCCTTTAGCACTGATGTAAGTTATTATTATAATTAATATGTGTTAAACTGTTTCTAGAAGTATCAAAATTCCAACTGTTCTTCACAATATATCTAAACAAAATTAGTCTTTAAATACATAAAAGTCAGTAATTCAATGAATGTTAACAATTTGCACAGTTAATATAAATATGGAAAAGTGTTATTTTAAGGAAATGGAGAATGATCTGAAATATTTATTGTTCTTTTATATAGTAGTTACTCAATAAGCTAATTTTATAGTTATGAGTTTAATATTTAAGTAGGAGTATGTGAAACTGAATAATTTTTATTCACAGATTGTTTTTATATCCACTACACTCAATTTTTTTAAAAAAGACTGTGTTACTGAATTGTATCACCTCAAAATTTTAATGTGTTGATTTGCTTCCATTAATTTGCAGAAGAATAGTAATATTTTAGTGCAGAGTATATATTACTAAGCCTCATTTTCTATTGTGATGGCTATTTTCTGAGAAGCAAGAATTAATGGCTTGGTAAATTCCCTTTCCCAGCTTGCTTTTCAAAATACGTGTTTTGAAAATATTAGTGTAGTTCTAGAGTAGGGCTTCTCATTCTTCTTCTACAGAATGTGTCTCACCATGGGGCCTTGCAATTCATCACGGGGTGGAGTAAGGGGCCAAACTGAACATGCATGTTACTAGTAGGGTTGGAGGGTGGCAACCAACAGTGCTTTCGTCTGACTAGAACCCTGGTGAACCACAGACACAAGAGCTGTTTCTTTGAAACCAACCACTGGGAGATAGCAACAAGACGAAGCAATTGAAAACTTTAAACTGGACCCGTGTGTTTATATTCAGACTATGTATATATCAATATGGCCATTGCATGAGGTTTATCAAGGCTGTTAGGGAGATTCCAGATAAACTCAGAGACAAGTTGAGGCTTCCATCTTGTCATGGATTGCGTGTTTGTGTCCCTTCAAATTTCATATATTGAAGCCCTAACCTCTAGTGTGGCTGTATTCAGAGGTGGGGCCTCTGAGGAAGTAATTAAAGTTAAATGAGGTCATAAGAAAGAGTACCAGGATCTGATGAGGATTAGTGTCCTTATAAGAAGAGATGCTAGAGTGCTCATACTGGCTCATGCTCACCATTTCTCCTGCTCCTCCTCCTGTCTCCCCATATGCATTGAAGAAAGGCCAAGTGAAGACATAGAAAATGAAGGTCTGTATGCCAGAAAGAGAATCCTTAACCAGAAACTGAATTATTCTCTCCTTGATCATGGACTTAAAGCCTCTGGAACTGTGAGAAAATAAATTTCTGTTGCTTAAGTCACCCAGTCTGTGATATTTTGTTATAGCAGCCTGAGCAGATTAGCATACATATTAAAACAATAGGAAATTGGAATAAGTATTGAACTACATTCTAAGGACAGTTCTGATTTACCTGTTATCTTTTCCTCTCTTGTAGAGCTATGTGAAGTGGACAAGAATTTCTGTTTCCCTGCTCCTGTTGTAAAGTGTTAAACCTTCCAGCCACCTACTGGACAGCAAATTTGTCTTTAACCAGCATTATTGATCAGATAGCTAAAGTAGAGAGTGCAATGTTTAATTTCTCATAGAGTCATTTTCCTTCAAAATGCCTAAGTGAGAAAAATCATTATAGCATAATGAGGAGGAACATAGATTTTAGAGTAAAGCCTTAGGTACAGATGGGCTTCAGCTACCTAGTTGTTCTTTGACTTTTTATGTCACTTTGGCCCTTCCAAGCTCCAGTTTCCTGAGCTACAAAATGGGAGCAACATCACTGATGTTACTAAGTGCTGCTAGTAACATTGTCCAAATCTTTGTTATGATTATGATCACTATTTCTCTCTAAGGTACCAGAACTAAGGTGCCAAAAGTTCAACCAAGGTACCAGAAGGCTCCATTTGGATTTGCACACTTTTTTTAAATTCCAGCTTTATTGAGGTATAATTGATACGAAAATAGTAAGATATTTAAAGTGTATATCATGGTGATTTGATATATATTGTAAAAGGATTTTCTTCAATGAGTTAAGTAACACATACATGTTCTACTCTTTTAGCAAATTTCAGTTATATAATACTTTATAACCCACTATAGGCACCAGGTTCTATATTAGATCCTCCAACCTAATTCATCTGAAGTCCGAACATTTGTTCCCTTTTACTAACGTCTTATTTCCCCTGCCCTTCTGCCCCTGGCAATCACTTTTCTACTTTCTGTTAGTATGAGTTTGACGTTTGCTTTTTTTTTTTTGGATTCCCCATAAAAATGATACCATACAGTATTTGTCTTTGACTTCTCTCACTTGGCTTAATGCCCTCCAGTTTCATCATGTTGTCAAAATAGCAGGATTTCCTTCTTTCTCATGGCTGAATAATATTCCACTGCATATATGTACCACATCTTCTTCATCTTTTCATGCATAAATGAATACTTAGGTCATATCCATATTTTACCTATTGGTAATAAGGCTGCAATGAACGTGGGTGTGCAGATAACTCTTGGAGAACCTGCTTTCATTTCCTTTGGATATATACTGAGAAGTGGGATTGCTGGATCACATGGTATTCCTATTTTTAAAAAAATTTTCAAGGAACCTCCATATTGTGTTCCCCCGTGGCTGCACCAATTTACATTCTCAAGGACTAACAGAACCTTACTGTTCTCCTAGACTCACCTTCACAGAATGATTTTTTAACGTAATGCCTGAAAATTTCTTCAAAGTTCAGTATGAGAAAGAGCAATATCTTGTCCTGACGCTGGGATGTTTCTGAGAACTCTGTCATTACAGGATCTTTGAAGAGTGACAGGTGTGAGTTCTTCATTCACATCACAAAAGGTATGCCTTCCCACACTCTGTTTTCAACCTGGCTCCACACAGCTTATGTTAAATGGCTATATGACTTTTGCGATGGACATACTCCCACTGTTATTCCCTCGATTCAGTCTTCCTTTTCCATTTCTCCCTGTAGTGCTCTTTCAAGAAGTTTCAGATTTAGAAAGTGAAGACAGATGTAGAAAGTGAAAGGCAGTTCAAATTATGGGACCAGGGGCAAGCCCCAGTGGCCCAGCGGTTTAGCACTGCCTTCAGCCCAGGGTGTGATCCTGGAGACCTGGGATCGAGTCTACATGGAGCCTGCTTCTCCCTCTGCCTGTGTCTCTGCCTCTCTCTCTCTCCCTGTGTCTGTCATGAATAAATAAATAAAATCTTTAAAAAAATTATGGGACCAAACTGTGGGGTTCACAGAAACCATGGTCCCTTATGAGCTATATGACCTTGGGGAAATTACTAATCCTTCTTCTTGGTTTCTTCATCTGTAAAATAGGTGTAATCTCAATGGATTCAATGAGTTACCATCCATATACCAGAAGAGTATGTGGGAATGTTACCTACTCAATACATGTTAGCTATTACTACTGTGTCAAAGTAGGCAACATGCAAATGAAGAAGCCCAATTTCATCAAACAAAACAGGAAAATCTTGATTGTAATAGGTATAAAGAAATACAGGAATATGATGTTTGCCCTCAAATACATTAAAAGTTAATTGGAAAAATAAATTCTGATGTTAAAGAAATCTTAAAAGAAAAATAGAGAAGACTTTTGACAACTTGGTACGTGATTAATTTATAAATGAGATACACACACAACACGGCAATGTTTAAGGATTTCCAGAGTGATACCTCTTCAGACAGGAGATTGTGCTAATGTGTTATTTCTGATGATCTGATGATGGATCAACATGGTAGTCGGAAACAGTATTCTTCTTTTTGCTTAAAAATGAAAGTTTAAAGAAGGTTAAGGATGTTTTTTGAAAAATTATTATTTGAGCCATAAAGACTATGAGATTATCAAAGTAATATTTGCTGAAAACATGCCACATCTGCAGGCTCGATGTGGGACATTTTGAAGTCATTTAGGCACTTAATGGGGCCATATAATCATATAATAGAGGATATTTTATTTCTAGCCCTATTTCTGTTTTGTTTTTTTTTTCTTTCTGTTACTATGTATTGCTTTAAAGGTTATAGTGAGCAGCACCTGGGTGGCTCAGTGTTTGAGCATCTGCCCTCAGCTCAGGTCATGATCTTGGGATTCTGGGATTGAGTCCTACCTATATCGGGCTCTCCACAAGGGGCCTGTTCTCCCTCTGCCTATGTCTCTGCCTCTTTCTGTGTGTCTCTCATGAATAAATGAATACAATCTTTTAAAAAATAAAAAATAAAAGGTCATAGTGAATATTTTACAAGTATGGTCCATCCTTGCTATTAATTTAAATATATCTCTCTATTCTCATTTAAGAAAAATACAGTGTTATATATGAAATATATAAAATGTCAAACAAAACATATAAAATCTTATTCTATTTTATATTCATGCTCTACAGCGTATAGCATTGAAGTAAATTATTTCAAATGAAACTCTAGGAGCTAATTTGATTATAAGATGACATAAATATGATACGGAAAAATGAAGCACGATTCTTCCAAATTGAAGCTGCGCAACAGGAACCAAGATGATGAAAACGGTGCCTGCTGAATATAAGTATACCTCTGAAACTGTTTAATATAACATATATCTCTGTATAACTGTGCAAGAAATGACCGTCCCTAAATTATAACATTAATATCGCTAAATTGATTTTATTCCACAATTGATCATTTTCAGAAATAAATGCAACTACCAGTAGAATCAATGTATTGGCTTACGTGTAAGTAACATCAAAAATTACAGGCTGGAGAGGCACCTGGGTGCTCAGTGGTTGAGCATCCTCCTTCGGCTCAGGTCATGATCTTGAGATCCTAGGATCAAGTTCCATACTGGGCTCCCCACAAGGAGCCTGCTTCCCCTCTGTCTATGTCTCTGCCTCTCTCTGTGTGTCTCTCATGAATAAATAAATAAAATCTTTTTTGAAAATTACATGCTGGAGAAAGCGCAATGGCATTGAGAAATAGTTAAAACACAAAGATTTCCCTAAACCTTCGAAACTCTTCTTTTTCCACAAGATTATTTTTCTTGGCCTGACAACAAACAAAAAAACAAAAAAGCCTTTCAAATTATTTTAGGACTACTTCAAATGTAGTAATTCTCTATGTAAGTGCCAGGGATACTACCCTTATTTTTAAAATGTAGACAATTGAGGAATTCAATTACATACAGGTTGCTTATTCAGCTTTATTTAACTCTGGAGATGCTTGCTCTCCAAGGAGTCCCAAGGTCTTTGGACTTGTGCATTTTGTCAAGAATAAATGAGAATCAGGTCACAATAGGATCAAATGCAGAGTCCAGACGGCTCTCTTCGATTCTATGTTTGGCAAAACACTCTCCTACACTTATTTCTCACAACTGTAATTCAAAGGTAAGCTTTAGATACAGAAGGTTCTGGAAAAAATTCTTTAGTCAAAGTTAAGCTG
The DNA here is from genome assembly GCF_018345385.1 of Vulpes lagopus. NCBI lineage: Eukaryota > Metazoa > Chordata > Mammalia > Carnivora > Canidae > Vulpes > Vulpes lagopus. Next base: position 26,379,119 of record NC_054843.1, read on the forward strand.
AAATCTTTAGATTATGAGAGGACAAAAGCATGATTTATAGATGACAGTGACAATGTTTCATTATCTTTCTGAAATATGAAATTAAAATGTGGGTTACAATATGTATTGTGTATAATAGTTTATGGTGAACTGAACGGCACATGTGAAATATAACAATGAAAATATAAGAAAACCAGTTATGGTAGAATTTGAGAAAGAAAAGAATACATCTACTTCACAGAAATAGTAGTTTAAATGATATATAATTTAATAAGAATAATTTAGCAAATGGAAACATAACTGTCACCATTACCAAAACAATCATAGCTAACACTGAGCCCATATGTTATTCTGAAAACTGTTGGTTTTATAACACATAATATTTATTCCATTTCTGAATTGTTGTTTCTTTCTTATTTTTTAAAATTTCTTTAAAGTAGGCTCCATGCCCAGCATGGAGCCCAATTTGGGGTTTGAACTCATGACCCTGAGATCAAGAGCTGAGCTGTTATCAATTGGATGCTTAACAGACTGGGCCACCCAGGCACCCCTTAAACTGTTGTTTCTTAAACGCATATTGTGTCCTAGGGTAAATTATTTAGTTCTAGGAAGAGAGAAATAAGACATGATAAAATCTTTGCCTGAGATTACGAGGCAGCTATAATTTTCTCCATATTTAGAAGATGTACAAAGTGAAGGCTGTAGTGGTTGAATGCCTTGTCAAACGTCACACAGCAAGTGAGAGGTAGTGATGGGATACTAATCCATTGCGCCTAACACCAAAGTCCACATTTTTATAAGCCTAATGGAGCAAAGGGATGAACATTATTAATTCAAACTTCTTTGCTTTCCCATGTCAAGATCCCAGTATTCATTTTTTTCCCTAAGTCTCCCTCTCTTCTCCATGTATGTGTTCACACACCCATGCACATGCGTGGTGGTGGTAATAACTATCATTACCACCACCACCAGGCATGTGCATGGGTGTCTGCATTTTCTTTGACATAAAAATTTGAATATTTGGTAACGCTCGGAAATTACTTGAAAGAAAAATTCTTGCACTCTACTAAACCATAATGATTCCTATATCTATTTTATAGATTTCTTGGTTTCTTTTACATGGTTTCTGGGTCTTAAGAAACAGTGGAATTTTTATGAAATGAAGGGCAAAGACCCTTTTACAAAAAGGAAACAACCAATTAATTATTAAAATCTTTTTCTCTTTCAGCACACAATGTTTTTGTTTAAGAAATCTTTAATTTTAATTATAATACTTTCAACCGATCTTGACAAGAATTTTTCCAAAAGCCTTTTATCAGCATTATAAAACACAACCAAATATTACTCCAAGTAGTGGTGATACAGTAGAAGAGCACAGTAAAGAAAACATCTAAGCGTGGTTTTAAGTTTCTTACAAATAGGAAGAGCCATGGCCTATACAGTTCATTAGAGTTAGAACCGACTTTTTTTGCTAAAAATTTTAAATACAAAAATTCTACTACCATAATCAAACACAATTGAGATATTGCTCCAATGTGAAATTTAAGCTCAATGTTGTACATGTCAGAAATATCCTTTGAAGAGGTTTAAGGAACAGTATCTTGGAAGGTTACCACTTAAAAGAATAAGATAAAGATTTACACACACAAAATGAGCTAAGAGCCACTTAATTCACCAAATACAATCTTCACAGGGATATTTAGTGATCTATGAGTTTGATTAGCACTCATTTATCTCTTTTTTCCCCTGATGCTCCCTATATACTAATATGAAGGGAAATGTTGCCTTTTCTTCAAATTTATTATTTTATCCTATGCTTTAAAACAGTTGTTTGTAGAGTATTTGTTGTGCTACTTTCATTGGGCCAGAGGTATTAACTTATTTTGTTGGTTACATAATTTTTACTGCAACATTTGTTCTATCTTGTTTACTCAATAAAGGTACCTGCTTTTTATAGCCACCAATTATGACACATAACTTGATTTTTATCTTTACAACAATCTTTACCAATTAAGTAGTATGTTTTGTTACTGGTTTCATAACAGTATTTTGTGATTCCAGAATTTTTTAAATGCTGTGATATGCTATACTTTATTTTAAGGTAGGTAGAACGTTACTAGATTTTGAGAACTTATAAATTTCTGTTGGATTCAATTATATAATTTACTGTAATTCTACAAAGTATCATTTCATCAGCACCAATAAACCACTTGAGAATCACTTTTCATATTTGATCTTTAAAAAAACCCAATGAGCATATTATATTGATATAGATCAAATGCACCAGCATTTCTTACTCCCAGATATTTAAAATTATTTTTAAATACGTCATCTCAGGAGACATTTTTCTACTGCTATTCTGATTCTTAGCACTTGGTTTTAATGAACCATCAAAAACGAACTGGAATACGTCTCCCTGCCACCATATTATAAATTTGTATATATAAAAGTTTAGTTATTGTTATAAATTATGCTGTCCAATAAAGTAGCCATTAGCCACAAATGGTTAGTGAACATGTCAAATATTAACTCTAAGAACATGTTAATCTTTGAAAGTTATTTCAATGGATGTTTTCAGGTTAAGCTTAACACCTATGAGGAAAGTCAGGATGACTGTATTAACACAGCAGAAGGGAGAAGTAGCTGAGAATCTATCCCCCAGAAAAAGAGTTATGTATGGAGCTCAGAACTTATCATATTATCCAAAATAGCTCAATATGGTGATTGTATTGTCTTTCAGATTCCAAGTGATACCCTAATTCCACATTTCTCTCAGCTAAGACCTTTAGGATATAATTAAAATCTATGATAATCAGTTTATTTAGTAGTATGGCAAAATAATAAGTGTACAGACTCTGAAGTGGGCTTGTGTGGCTTCTTATTTCAACTCAATCAACAGGTAGCAATGTGACTTTAGATTTTGCCTTCTGGGCTCTATTTACAAATCTGTAAAATAAAAATGAAAATAATATCCAACCCATAGGGAAGTTGTGAAGTTACCTGAGAACATATGTAAAGCATTCAGAGCAAAATGACACATGCCATGTGTTCGTTTGATTTGTCATATGTATATTACATTTTGCTCAGTAGACTACTTTCATTCTTAACCTTTGAAATGGCTAATCACACATAAACTCAATTTTCAGATATTTTTACCTGAGAACTAATGTATTATGAGACTCTTGTTATGCGCTTTTGGGATCTGGACTATTCAGTGACATATAATTCTCCAGTGACAGAGTTGATATTCCCACTAAAATATCATTGCACATTGATGACAACCTAAATGTTCTATGTGCCATCCAGGTGATTCTGCAACATGAACAGAATATATATTCTGTAAAACTTCAAAATTTTAAAACATATTTGAATGGAAAACACATAAGACTCATAGGCAGTCTTATTACTCTAGGGTCATAGCACATACCAGCAGCAGTTAGATAGTCACCTCTCTAAAGAGTGGCACATTTTCACAAGAAACTTTCTAAAATTTTCTAGAAAACAGACATCATCATAAGAACAATGTAAGCAAATTTCTGAGGTGATCTCTATGGCCATCAATGTACAATAAATTATAAAACACTCTCTCCCATGGAGCTTCAAAATTCAATAAGCTCTAAAGAGAATAAAGTCTACTTTTGTGGTGATAGTATGCTCTGCTATCATCTCATGTTCTCTATCTTCATTTCCCAGCATGTGTATTATAGAGCATAAGAAGATTAGCCAACTGGGTCCCCAGCCATAATGCATTCTATGTTGTGCTCATTATTAATAAGCACTAATTGAATTTCATCAAATAATCATAATTCCAATTAGAATAATGATAATATATTTTCTGAAGAAAAAAATATTTGTTATCTTCCTGTTTCCCAGGAGGGCTTTACTTCAGGTGAGATGTATGAACACATTTAAACTAGTCATATCAGCAATATTTTAAATCCCAAATATTGTAGCATTTCCTAGAGAAATTGAACACCAAACTTAATTTGTCTTTTTTTCAATTCTTTTTAAAGGGAATTTTAATCATGAATAGACATTTCACTCTGCTATCTCCTTTTGTGCTAATGGTCTGTTCTGAAAAACCAATATTTATATGTTGCCCAATTTTTTCTTTTTCTTTTCTTTCTTTTTTCAGTTCTATTATGTTCTTCAGCATTTTTCTCTGTTTATAGAGAAATTACACATTTGTAATGTCAAGTATGCAGTTTTTCTTCTCTTTTTGAATACACACTGTTTGTTTTATACATGATTTCTTTGCCAGCTAAATTATGATATTCTAACTGGAAAAGTTATTTTTATATGATTTTGAGTCACCTTATCTATGAGTATCTGCTCTGCACAACCTCAAGACATTTATAGAAATGGAAGTACATTTCTACCTTGTTTGGTCCATTATATGTCGATGTCTTTATAACTGTTGCTTAATGCAGCATGAAGTGTGTTTTATAATACCAGAACTTGGAAACTTTCCAGCTAATGGAATTTTCATCTCCAGTTCCACCTCCCAACTACTCCATTAGTCTTTGTAGCTGTACTGTCATTTCCTCTTTCTTCACCAGGAAAATTCCATTTCCAAGCTCAGTTATTATATCATGTGAGAAACCTTTCCCAGCTCATTTAGACATATCATTTCACTCAATCCACTCTGCTCCCTGAGAACTAGTTATTTGATAAAGAATCCTGTGATAAAATATGATCTTAAGAGATATAGTCTAAGAAGGTTTGCAAAGAGTGACTTTTGTTTAACTCTTTACACTTTAATAACTTTGTTATTATGATACACAATATAAACTGCAGCATTCTGTGTAAATTAAAAACAAGCCAACTTACATGAAGAAAAATAAGACCAAACAAAATAAAACACATATTTTGTCCAGACTCTCAGTGTTGAGGTGTTAAGGCTCATAAGATATCTCATAAAGAAAAATTTGCAGTGAAAAGACTTAAATCATAGTTCTAAGTTAAGAAGGAATGCCATGTGTGCCTACAACGCAAACATTCTGTCTTCAAGCCAAGAGTTCATATTTCCTCTATATCACTCAGCATCTCTACTTAAAAATAAGTAAATTTAGCCCTGCATCATCGAAAGTTATAAGAAAGACTTACACTTTGTCAAATAAAAATCTGTTATTAAGAAAATTCCTTCTTAAAATTCAGTTCTTTATTTAATATCAGCAGGTGGCTATTACATATAAATGGCATGTTTTGTTAGCAATAGTAGATTACTGCTGATTTTAAATATATATATATATTTCATATACATATGAAATATATATAGTCATAGATATTGTGACTCAAAATCATAATATATATATATTATATATTTTTTAAAGTAGCATAAAGAAAATATTTGAAGGTATCAATATTATTTAAACTTTATTTGGTAATTATCACTCCACAAAATTTTTCAAAGATATATCATAAAGAGAAGAAAGAAAGTTATTTCAGCCAATCCTTAACAAAGTAAACCTTTGGCCATCCAGAAGTCCAGCATATCACATACCAGCCCACAACTAGAAAAGTCAACATTGTACAGAAAAAAACAACAATGTCCTATGGCAGAACAAAAGGAAATGCAAGAAATTTCTCAAACCAATTTGGAATATGGGCAGACCTGGCATAATAAACTTACCTAGCTAGTTCAATGCACTATTGAAAAATCCTTAATTAGTGTAAGACCATAGACAAACTTTGGTTAATACACAGTACTCTACACAAATCTCAAGTTCATAGGCCATCTTCTAATGTATTCAAGCCTCCTATTTAAAACTGAGCAAAAGGGAAGGTTTTTACTAATTTGAATGAATGAATAATTAATAATAGTACTTTAGAATGCTTCCTTTGTATCAATTGCATCAATTGTGCTATCTCTAATTTTTTAAAAACTGAAAAGGAGTAATACAATCATTCTCACTTCTACAGATGAATAAACTGAGTCTTAAAAAAGATGAATTACCTTTTCAAAGTCATAATGCCAATAAGTGTTGGAGGTTCATGTACTTCCAAACACCACACTTAGGAGCCATACCCTATATTACCACCTGTGTTTACACACAGGAACATGCATAATGTGGAGCTAACATTTGATAATATAAATAAGCTGACAGTCTTTAAACTTCCTTCCAATGACTGAGAGTTTTAATGCTATGTACAATGGAATACTGATTAAAATCTAAAACATTTCTGCTGGAATCCATGATTTAGTGTTAATTTTCAAATTAAGTAATTTAAAATTCTATTAAACATTAATTGTCTAGAAAAAAGTAGTATCATTTCGTTTTCTAAACAGGCTAAAAAAATAAAGGGAGCTTAAAAGTCCACATTTGCAAACCCAATCTAAAATATCTTTATGTGAACTACTGACACTTTACACATTTTTATATAAGCATTGTCAAAGACTACATTGCTTTTTAAAGGTGGAAATAAAACTGCAAACTTGGAAAGAAGGATTTTATTACCTATCCATAAAATTCAAGTTTACAAGAGAGCTGGAATATATGCTATGGTAACCTGATCATGCATAAAAGGGGTGATACACTCAGTGGCTCACATTACTTTAATTAAAAACCTGCTTAGGGTCCCTTCAGGTTGGAGAAAAGCACAGAAATAGAAGTCACAAGATTTATATTCTTGATATTTCCACTAACAGGAATCCTGCATAATATAAAGATTGGTTTATTTCCGTGTCAGAAAGCAATCAATATAAACTAAATGTGAGATGTATAGTGCTTTTATTTGAGGGAGGGAATTGCATTATCCATTCATAAAGTTCCTTTCAGGGCTGACTCACTAGTTCCTATTCAATCATTTTTCCACAAACTTATAAAATTTCACCTAAAAGTAATCAATGCATGCAGTAACAGAAATTATTTTACCTAAAAATACATGGGAGGAGCACCCCAATGAAAACTATATTTAAAAAATTACTAGAGAAAACATCATAGGCATATTCCCTGGGGGTGGGGTGAGGGGATTATTACCTAAGAGAGTTAAATTGGGAGCATCTCTGCAAATAAACAGAATGTGAGTCTCCAAAGTGAGAACCGGACTAAGTGGAGGGGGAAGGAGAGTGGAAGTAGATGTGACTAGTGAAACAGAATCATGGAAATTAGAAAAATTAGTTTTTACCCAGATACACCGATTAGTCCAAACACCTTACTTGGGATGTAATCTTTCACAATCTATTCATTAATTCTTTTGATTATCATGACAAACTTAAGAGTTGTAAAAGGCAGATAATATCATCTCCACTTTACAAAATGGAAATGAGTCCCAAGAGCTCAGATGGCCTCCTTAACCTTTATGCAAAATTACAAATGGGCAGAGGAAACACAAACCTAGTCTCTACTTCAGGTCAAGGACCCTTTTTTAAAAAAGATCTTATTTATTTATTCATAGAGACACACAGAGAGAGAGGGGGGCAGAGGCAGAAGCAGGCTCCATGCAGGGAGCTTGACATGGGACTCGATCCAAGGTCTCTAGGATCACACCCCGGGCTTCAGTGCTAACCCGCTGTGCCACTGGGGCTGCCCGGACCCTTTCTAAATCAAAAACTATGTCATCAACATAGTCTAATGTTGAAAAGGAGGAGAATGGATATTCATAAATGAAAACTTAATCAACCGTTTCCACTTTATGATTTATAATAATAAAGACTTAGTTTCAAGTAACCTATGGAGGGTTTGAGAGACTAACAAGAAATATCCCTCACCCTTGTTATTACAGATGGAATAAGAAAATATTCAATGTTGGACATAATGATGAGTTATGTTTTAATAGACTATTAAAACAGTCTTTCGGTTATCCACTTAAGCTGTAGTGGATTAGGATCAGGCCAGTTTCCTGACTTGCTTACAATTTGAAAATAGTAGGCAATCTTGCCTTGGAATTCATCATTTTCCTGCATTGAAGAAGTCAATTCTAACTTCACCAAACACTTATTTTACAAGTGTTGACACCCCGCCACATGAAGGAACTATACAAAGAACTGGGACAGAAAGATAATACAATTAGTACTCTCACTAAGTAACAGTTTATTGATTCTAAATTAGCTAAGCTATATGCCAGTTCTTTAATATATTTATGAACAAACCACAGGAGTATTCTATATAAACATTAAAGATGGTTATTTCTAAAAATATGTTTCAATTACTTTAGCACTTCTATTCCTAAATTGTACCTCATTCTATTCTCTTTCTTCCCAGAATTTACCTCAAAGTCAATAAGGGTGATTAATTTTTCATTTGTGAGTGCTAACTCTACTCCTCCTCTTTGACATTAAACCATGTTGATCAGATAGCATATTATGTGGAAAATGGGGTAGAAATGACACCTACAATTACTTTCCTTCTCAAGCATCAATATATACAGAACGTTTTGGGGACTCTGTGGAGACTCCATTTCCCAAGTTAAATGGACCTACTTATTCTAAAATATGTGGCATTTATTTTTCAAAATGAAAAAAATAAACTTCTCAGAAAAGTTTAAAGCTGTGAAAATTATAAGGCAATTTATTTATTCCTTCAATGAAAATATACTTTTACTGGTTGAAAATCTATGGACAATAAAATATATAGGAATTAGTCTTAAAACTCAGCCTTATTATTTGGCAGGAAAATAAGCCTGAACACGACAGTATGACCAAAATCACCAGATGCTTTCATAGAATGTATATATTGCTCTTATGAATTCCATCCTCATTTTACCAGGTTCAAAAGTGGTTCCCTAATGGAATGGAAATATTGTTGGGGTTGCTGACTAACACGCAGAACATAGCCCTACATTATGAAAATAATTTGTTCAATTCTTTTTTTTTTTTTGCAACATACCATTCTTTGTCAATAGTAGGTTCTACAGTGTCTTGTGTTTCTTAATTCCTTGAAATTTTTATTTTTTAAAATTAAAAAGTACTGAAATGTACAAAGTAGTAAGCAAGCCACCCATATCTTACATATTTTTACTACCCAGAATTAACCACCAATGGTATCTTAGCATATTTGTTTTTAGTATTTTCTGGAAAAAATCACTTTATTGTTTTGTGTTTTTACTAGGAGTCATCCTCACTGTCAACAATGCAAAAAATGTCAAGAAATAAAAGATACATAGGATGCTGGGTGGCTCAGTGGTTGGGTGCCTGCCTTCAGCTTAGGGCATGATACTGGAGTCCCAGGATCCAGTCCCACATGGAGCTCCGTGCAGAGGGCCTGCTTCTTCCTCTGCCTATGTCTCTGCCTTTCTCTCTGTGTCTCTCATGAATAAATAAATAAAATCTTTTTTTAAAAAAAAAAATTATGAAAAATATTAAGTGAAATAATTATTTTTTAAAAAACCTCATGAATGGGTATGATGCAGTATAAGTCTTCACTGTGAAATATGAAGATACTAGCAGTTTCATATGTACTATCTTGCCCCTTCTTGCTTTCTAACTTTTAAATGTGAATATGCTTAAACTTACCTTCTCTTTGGTTTAGCATTTAGTTGTTCCTGTTAAGATAGTACCCTTTGTTCTAAGGTTTAGTTTTACAAAGCTTACCATTGCCTTTTCTTTCTGTAGTCTTTCCTTTTTTGCATTCTTTGCTTTGATTCAAACATTAATTGGCTTGATTTTATTGCCATGATGATTTTGGATACATACACATGCATCTCTATCTATGTAAATATATATAATCACTATGAAAGAAAACAAACAAGTAAGGCAAATAAAGAGAAAAATTTAAAAGAAAATTCCAGCTATTAAAATTGTGCTCTCAACTAATTCAAATTCTGTAAATTTAATTAGCTAATTTCAAAATAATTTAATTAAAAAGAATTCTATGATGACTTGATTTTTCTTTTCTTTTTTTTTAAGATTTTATTTATTTATTTGAGAGAGAGAGGGCACAGCGAGACAAGCAGAGGGAGAAGCAGATTCCCTACTAAGCAGGTAGCCTGATACATGGAGTTCAATCCCAGGACCCTGGGATCACGACCTGAGCTGAAGGCAGAAGCTTAACTGACTGAGCCACCCAGATGTCCGCCTGATATTTCAAATTTCACTTCTCAATGCTTATTTAAAAATTACTTAGGGAAGTGAGCCATCTTTAAGAGTGGCCTTGATGTCTATACTGTACTGGTACTGAAGCTTTGATTCTAATATTCAACTCTTCTGAATTTGTAGAAAACACACAATTAAGTTACTATATCAAAATGAATTATACTGAAATTACAGATTCGTCTTTTAATAGATATACTAATGCGCAAGGTGGGAGGATAAGAAAGGCAAAACTAGAGGCACGAACACTGGAATTGTATGAAAAGTAAAAAAAAAAAAAAAAAAAAAAAGCAAAAAGCAGATTCTCCTGCATTTGTCACAATTCAAGCAGTTTGTCATCTAAACAAACTGCTTTCTTCAAACTCATCCCAGAGTAACTGAACACAAGAACAGGTAAGCCGAGTCAGCCCTGGTGAGAGCCTAAGTCCCTGAGTATGCAAGAGCTGAGTATGGCAGTCTAATGTTCATACACTGGACCCAGGTTATTAAATAAGAGGGAAGAATTAGCTGCGATTTGTTGAGATCCTCATTTAAATTTCACATGTGCTGATTTGAAAATTATATATTCTGATTCAAAGAGTGTTAAGGTTTTGAAAAGCTACATGACACTCTCAGCTACTTGCCCAGCAACATGATAGTCACATTAAAGCTCAGGATGAAATAACACGTCTGACAAAATGGATAACCTGTGACAAAACAGCTCATTGGGAAATGTCACATTGTGCTTATGAATCACCTATCATCAGACATGCTTAGTACCCAGGAGGCCAGTGGTATCACCAGAAGAACATTCCCAACCAAGAATAATTAGATTTCTCTGGAAGCAGCTTTCAGAATAAGCTTTCAGATTGTCACAATTAAAAGCAAAAGCTTACTATCAGCTATGGAAGTATTGCAAAATTGGCCCTTTCAAAGTAAATAATTGTGTAAATATATAGAAGAAAGGGGTTTGGTAAGTTTTCAAGATAATTGAGAAACATAGATTTTACCTATCACAGGAATGATAACAAATAACTGAAACCCTATATTCTGATCATTCAAGAATCATTGATGGGGGTGGGGAAGCACAACTGTTCATGGCTTCTCTTCATTGAATGGCATAAGTTCCCAAAGGAAAGTGGGCATTGGTTTCTGACAAGACTAAAGACAAAATCCACAGATCCAGCCTCACTTAATCCATCTTCAAGATATCGATAAGGGAGACTGCTAGCAGGTACAATCACATAATTTTGGAGGGTTGGCTGAGCCACAGAGAAGCAAAGCAAAATCCCTAATGGTAAAAGAGGTATAAAGAAGTAAATCACTGGATGGTATTATAAAGAACTTGATGCAGTGTGATTATTCACACATGCAAGCACACACACACGCACACATACACACACAAACTTGATTCAATGTCCAATGTTTAGGACAGTTAATCAGGCCACTATTTAAAAATTGGCCAACCTATTAGATACATTGCAAATGACAGGTAGAACCGCCATTCCATATATGTTTTAATGCAATTGGATTAAGAGAAAAAAGAAAAAATGTGTACACATTAATATTATTCAATGTTAGCTTTATTATAAAACAATCTGTAGTAAGGAAGGATTTAAGTAAGCTGTTAGAGATTATCTTTTAAAATTATCCTCTACTCCCTATAGATTTGGTCAGCAGATATATTTAGAATTGAGCAGTTGAAATTTTCCAAAAATTATTTCTAATGTCTAATTATTAAAAAAGGAACAGTGAAGATAGTCAAGATCAATTTAAATATTAATTTCATGTGAATTCAAGGATGCAAAAAGCTATAGTGGAATTTTATGAAGGGCGTGTTTATGAGGTTTTTCCATTTGTTAAATGGCATCCTAAAAGCAAATAAAAGAAAAACTTTTACTTTTATTCAAATATAGGTATTTGCCTGAGATGAATAGTTGGTTAATAAGTTACTTATTCATATTTGAACATGCTTTTCTGATAATAGCTGTTAAAATAATTATTATAAATTTAATATCCTGATCACTTATGCAGAATATTTGCTATAATGCTAATAATCAATCTCCCTTGTACTTTTACTTATCATTTTCTGCCTTTAAAAAATGTATTCAGCTTTAAGAGCAGCTCTGTTAGCTTTAGAGATAAGTAATCTTTCAAGAAGGAACTGACAATTGACCTCATGGTTTATAGCAAAGGGTTCTACATGTCAATTCAATGAATTCTTCAGTTCAATCTTTCTTTTTTTTTAGACTTGTAAATGTGTTGGTAGAAGATATGGAAACTTGGTAATGGCATCAATATAAATATCAATATATTCTATATCTGTCAATTTGGTTTAATTTACTGACCAAGATACATTAAAAAGATTTTTCACTTACCTTACTCAATGCTTCCATTTTGGTATACTACCCCTCTTTTTCCCTTAGAAATATCTCAGAAGCAAAAAGGTCATTGTTAGTAAATCAAGATTTATCCTTTTCTGGTCATACGATTTCACAGTACTGATTTCTAACTTACAAACAAAGACAATCAAATCAACTAGGCATGGCCATCTGGAGTTTGAAACCATCAAATAACAGAATAACTGTTAAATGTATTAGTGTAGCTCTCTGAGTGGCATTTTCCCTTGTGTCATCATGCTAAGTACTCAGGGATGTATCCATCCCATAATTTGAGACATCTAAGCCTGCAGGCAAGAAGTAGATAGAAAGCAAATGAAGTTTAAAATACAGAAAATTGATTAGACATAGAATTGAATTAACACCTAGAAATTAGATTGCTTATTTAATTATTTCATTTAGTTTTCATTTTCCTTCAATTACTTTACAATCTTTTATAATAAATGAAGCCAAATCATAGAGAGAAAGTTTTGGCTTTCCCTTTTTTATAAAATTTGCCCATTGCATAAACTAGAAACATGAAGATATTTGGTTAACTATTCCTAACGTGTTTTTTTTTTTTTTAAGCAACATGATTGCAGATTGAAGAAGACCCAGTGAAAGAGAAGTGATTTTCTAATGACTTTGAATTTCTTCAGCTTTGAATATAAAGAAAATGTCAAATGATCTAAATGTTTTTGAGGCAAAAATATTTTTTAAAAAATCAGTGTCACCTGGGATGTAAATGCTATTACAAATTCTACTATAAGCCAGGCTTTTGGAACTGATGTATTTATGTCTTTGTACTGATGGTATTGAAAAGAATGTCCTAAATATGTAGTTAGAGACAAACATAAATATATGTGATGTTGGGAAATGAGAAATAGCAACCATTATGATAGAATTATCTCTTTCTTCTCTATCTTTCTCTCTCTCTCTCTCTCTCTCAGACACACGCATACACATTAAACATCTCAAGAATAGGGTAGAATATTAGATCAAAATTACTACCACTAGATAGTCCATGTTTATTGGTAGGCCAGCCATGTATCAGCTATGTTTATTGGTAGACCATGCATCTTTCAGACAGAAAGAAAGAGTTTTGGTGTTCAATCATAAAACATGGATGAGCAAAACCTTTGCATATCCAGGACCAGCATTTGAATTGAAAATATAAGGAGGTGAAGGTAAGAGTTGCTCTTAAGCCTACTGTATGCATGTCTTGTCTATACCCCCAACTAGAAGTTAGAGTGCTGGTTAGCCCAGAAGTCTCATGATTTAATCAAATAAGCATGTACCTGCCATGATCTTGGTGGCAAGCCACCAAAATGCAATGTCAGCTTTCTTTTCTGAAACTATTTCTAAAATTTTTCTTTCAATATAATTAATAAATCTAACATCTTAAGAGCAATAATGTATGACAAGGTATCTACTGTGTTAATAATTATGTTTATGCAAACCATGTCTGTGAAAACCTAAGTTTGAATCACAAAACTTACCATTTTTAAGCCACTAATTGCCATTCAGAACATCCTAAATAGATGTAACCTGGAGTACACTGAGGTGGTCCAGTGACAGTAGAAAAGTCTGTGATCAATACTGAAATCCCGCATAGGTGTCAAGTATCTCCATCAGATCTCTCAACCTGACAATGAATCCGGACATTAGTGGGGATGCTTCCCTAAAGCTGTCCTTCAAAGCCTACAGCTATGGTTGCTACAGTCTAGGTAACTGTGTTTCCCAGAAAACAGACATGAGAGCTAAGGAATGATGCCCAGAGTCTATTCCTCTCTAATCAGACTGAAGAGAATTATAAAGGAAAATTATTTTGTTTTATTTACCCTTGAAAATACATATGCCTCAATATGATTTAAAAATTGGTATCTAACATCTTATTTTTAGCTTATGTGGATAAAAGGTTTTATAAACGCAATGACAAAATACTGCTCAAAAGAAAGTTACACTGCAAAGTTACATGATACACTGTACTTCTCAAGGACTGGTGTAATTCAAATTATTTTTTTACTCTTGGAAATCACTAAGCATCTGTGAAGTTTGTGACTGCATCTCCTGTCTCAAGGAAGCTGATAATTATCAATTTCAAATGATCTACTAGAATGGAAACAAACTCAAAAGAAGAAGATCTTCCAAAACACTGTCTAGATGATATTTTACTACTAATGTCACATTTTAAAAAGTGTGTTTAAACTATATAAAACTATGTAGCAATTCTATGATTTAGGTACAAGTTGAAGGATTTGAATTTAGCTCCAAATGTTGTCAATATTATTTCAAATTATATAAAATGAAGAAATGTGTAGTGTTTTGGAGACTCAGAAATAGTCCAATGCACTTTAGTTAATTATTTTCATAAAAGAATATACTGTAATTTAATTTTAAAGAATCTGACATACTATAATAATATGAGTCCCAGTGGCTTAGAACAGGAACTAAATTAACATGTTTTTAATTGAACCAGTATATCAATTCACACTAGACCTACAAATACACCAGAGCTTCTAATAGGTTTCAATAACGAATCTAGTATGTACAAGTCTTTCAGATTTCATAGAGATAATATTTCACAATTTTAATCATAATTTAAATCAACCTTGGCAAAGTGTTGAATCTCTCTGGATGTTACTTTAAAAATGATCATTAATAACTGAACTTCTATAAAAGGTCACTTATACAATCTGTTGAAAGTCTGTATTCTAAAAAGCTAAAATAAATATTTATGATGTTTATAAAATATCTTACTATTTTTAATTTACATATAAAGATATTATCCCAAATACACAGAAGCATGTAATTGGGTTTTATTTCTGGTTTTGAATTTTGTTTTGTTTTGTTTTTTAAAAATTTTTCCCTGTTTCTCTTATATCATTGCATCCGGTCTTGTATTATTTTATTTAGTGGATTTCAGTATTTATTATGAACCATTTTTCTCTTTGTATATATACACATACATACTCTCCCATACCACACTACACATGTATACATATGTGATGCATACATGTGTACATATATGCATATGTATCATATATGAAGATATGTTTCATATAGGAATAAGATATACATATATGTATTATAAATGATAAAACATGAGAACATGTTATCAAGTGTCACATGTTATAGCATTTATCATACCAAAGCTTTCACTACATTAAAAATACATTAAACTTGCAATGAGGTACACTGGATCAAATAGAACGTTTTTTATTTTTATAAGAATAAAAAAGTCTAAGGGTTGAATGTTTTGAAGTAAAAATTTCATTTTAGGCTCAATTACTGACACACTTTACAGAAAAGTACATTTCTTTCTTCTATCTTTTGCCTAAGTAATTATCAGAGTCTTATAAACACTATCCATATAGTAGTAAAAAGATGGAAGCCAAAGACCACATTGGGGTAAAATTTTTAAAGCCTTATAGCCCTCTTATATGAAAAATGTATAAGGTTATTTGTATACTATGATTTGAACTATAAAATCAAGACATGGAAAAAATGGAAAGAAACATCAAAGAAACAGCAATGATAAACTGTACATATTTCATAGCTATTAATACCATATATTTCGGATCAAAAAACTCTTCAGGGTAAAGACCTGGTTAAAGTTTCCTTTTATGGTACACAAGAAATCAGCTAAATAAGTGGCTCCCTGGGTGGTTCAGTGGTTGAGCATTTGCTTTTGGCTCAGGTCGTGATCCCGGGGTCCTGGGTTCGAGTTCTGCATCAGGCTCCATGCAGGGAACCTGCTTCTCCCTCTGCTTACGTCTCTGCCTCTCTCTGTGTGCTTTCATGAATAAATAAATAAAATCTTTAAAAAAGAAGGAACATCTATTGTGTATCAGAGAGCTAAAGGGGGCATCTTTCCCTCACCCTACCACCTATTCTTTACAAAATTAGTAAGATTCCTCCTGAGAGTAATACAGATTCCGAAGTTTTCTACACTCACTGAAAAGGCCCATAGGTAATACATTTCCACAACATACACCATGACAAAGAATGAGATCTTAGCATTCTTCAAAAGTGGTAGGACTGACAGGAATTTGACAAAACTGCCATTCCTTACTTGGTCCCCAGTATCCTTAACGGTGGCTCTTAATTCATCAGGCTGCCCCTCCTGATATTGCATACAGCCTCAAGAGTTAATGTAGCTCCCAGTGGTCCCTTATTATTCTAGGGAATAGCTTAGCATTAGTTAGTGACAATCATATGAAGAAAAATAGCTACAACTGTCCTGCTACGATGGTAAGAGAGTTTTAAAATGAAACCCTAAAAGCTTTTTTTCAAATCTTTGATCAAAATACATAATAGAAGCTACCCAGTTATGCCTGAAATGGTCCTTGTCTAGCCTAGTTATATTATTATGTAAGTTCCTTTGGAGAAAATCTGTGTACCCTGGGATCTGCACAAATATATGTATTTGAAAAATGATTTTAAAAATGTGTTTAAATGAAAATGCTTGGCATTTCTAGTCTAAATAATAATTATAGAATACCTAAAGCTGTTAGACAAAATATTGTTTTATTTCATAGGAAACAAAGTGATATAAATACATATAAATATTTTCTATTTATCTATCTAGACAAAGATATATGTCTGAAATAAGATAACATAAAATTATGGCAAAAAAGTTCATCTTATGTTGAAAAATCTGAGCTCCATAAAAGTAATGAACTACATACTATTGTTTAGGCAAACTGATAGCCAAAAGAAAAATAATTTGAACAAAAAGGCAGTACTCAAACAATGGAAAAATAATATCATTTGTTACATTTTGTAACGTAAATATGTAAGTAGGACATGGATTCTATGTTTAACATAGACAAGAGGTCTTTTTAAATGTCTTAGTGAACAGTGAAACTGTATTTTCTACAGGTACAGTGCTCATTTGCCTAATGGAAAATAGACCTCATCTATATATTCCAACTGTATGTTCCTTTGACCTTTTTTTTTTAAAATCTTCATCTTTTCTTTAGAATAAATTAGGATACATAAGAAATGCAGATATTATATATGGTAAAGAATAACATTTATTTAAATATTTAAGATCATTGTGTAATACTTTATCAAGCAATGTTGATTTATGCATCTTACAAAATTACTTTTACATTTTATAGTGGAAAATCTCTCTTGAGAAGACTGTCAATTACTCTCCTCAGAATAGGTGTATGCTCTCAACATAATACAGGATGGGTATCTTTCTAGGATTAGGTGCAAAAACAGCTCAACCTATTAGTAGCTAAATTGTGGTATAGAAGTAATAACCAATATTAACTCTGAATTGATTAAATCCAAAACTAATCTGAATTCCAACAGGCTGCCAGGAAGAGGTATCACCCTACCTCTACCCAATCAGGCTTGCCAGAGGAAGCTCTGCGGGTGAGCTTTGAAGTCCCTTTCCCCATCCCAGATGGCTCTACAAACACCTCAGTTTTGGAGGTACCAATAGTTGTGAGGAGAAAAGGTGATGGAGGGTTCTCATAATTCAGCATTTTAATACCTGTCTGCTCTTGGACATCAGATGAAGTATCAGGGCCACTCATATGTGGAGCAGCAGTTGCAACTTCAGGATTTTCTCAAAGTCAGTCATATGTTTAAATTAATAAAGAGTGGTACAGAGCTCAGTTATGCAGTGATGATCTTCCTGCTAACTGCTACCACACTGAAGCACCAAAACCCAAAAACTTTGGCTATTTGTGTGGGTTTGTCACCATCTTTCACCCTTCTTTATACCCTCAAGATTTAACTCAAGGTTTTCACTTTTTGTATTAGTTTGGACTGTTTTATCTGACAGCAACTACTAGCACCCATTTTGTTATGATATGTAGGTGAGAGGACCATCATGAAGACTCATTTCTTTTTCTAAATAATACGGTGTACCAAACAGTTAATGCTGTATACAATAAAAAAAAAAAAACAACCTGAATGATATATTTATGTCTTTGTCAGTTGTTCTGAGACTTTTGACACATTTTCCCTTGATACATACAAAATCTATAGCAGATAGTTCCAGTTATCTATACAATATAAATTCCTACTTTTTTTCTTTTCAGAACCCTGATTACATTGGGACATCAATGTGCCAAAAAGAAGGAAAGAGCCTGGAATCTAAAAGGGCCTCCCAGAGCCTCTATATTAGCCTCTATATAGTTATGATCCCAGGCTCTTGGGATTGAGTCCCATGGATCAGGCTGTCTGCTCAGTAGGGAGTCTGCTTCTCCCTCTGCTCCTGCCACTCATGCCCTACAGTTTAATCCCAGGCTTCTTGTAATGTGAGACAAGTAAATATGCTTCTGTTTAAATCACTAGCATAGGATCTTGTATTACTTGTACATGAATTCCTAGATAACACATTGACACAAATCTTTTTTTTTTTTTTTTTTAAGATTTTATTTATTTATTCATTAGAGAAGCAGAGACATAGGCAGAGGGAGAAGTAGGCTCCCCACGGGGATCCTGATGTGAGACTTGAACCCAGGACCCCGGGATCACAAGCCAAAGGCAGATGTTCAACCACTCAGCCACCCAGGTGCCCTACATTGATTGTTCTCAAACATGATTGTCATTTTGTAATATTTTAAATTATTCTATGTGCCCAACTTTACTAAAGAGGGAATTCATATATTCATATTTTTTCATTCATACGCTTAGTATACATGACTTTAACCAACCAAAAAAAGTTACCAAATACACAGATGAAAAAAATTAAAACTGTTGACACAAGCTTAACTAGCATCAACTACTTTTATACATAGCTATTAAGTTCTAAAAGGCTATCCTTAAAGTACACACGTAAGTTATTTATGCACATATCTGTAAATTAGGATCTCTATATCTATTTCCACACAGCCACTAGGTGCTACCTCTTGGTGAAGACACCAACTCTTCGCTCACATATCTTACCAAAAAACAAACTAACAACAAACCTCTGTCTAGGATTGATGACATTATGCATCCTATATTCATGCCAAGTAGGCCATGTTGACCAACATTTTCTGAGGCATACTTTTTAATTTAAAAGAAAAGTTTTATTATGAAAGATTTCAAACATACATAAATAGATAACATAGTGAAATGAGTTCCCATGTACACATCACTCGTTGCCAGCAATGATCAGTTCTTGACCAGTTTTGTTTTATTTATACCCCATTCACTTTGCTTCCCTCACCTGCTCAGCTCATTTTGAAGCACCTCCACATATAATATTGTTTTATCCATAAGCATCTGAATATGCATATCTAAAACATAAGCTTTCTTTTTAAACTTAACTAACAGAAAACTTTTATTATCAAGGGATGGCAATTTTTAGAAAAAAGATTTTATTTATTTATTCATGAGAGACACCAAGAGAGAGAGGCAGAGACAGGCAGAGGAAGAAGCAGGCTCCCTGTGGGGGAGCCCCATGTGGTACTTGATCCCAGGATCCTGGGATCATGCCCTGAGCTGAAGGAAGATGCTGAACCATTGAGCCACTCAGGCATCCCAAGGGATGGAAATCTTTATCATTGTTTTTTGTTGCTATTTTGTCCAGTTTTCAGGTACTGAAATCTTGTAATAAGGTTCTGGTTGCCACTGAATATCTTTAAGCTCTAAAATATTATGCTTCTATAGTGGCTTACTTCTAGCTATTGCAACCATAATTTATGAACCACAAAGAGGGACAGTTTTCCTGAAAAAAAAGTTTTATGAGCAGAAGTCTAGAAGATATAGCCTAGATTCTAGAAGTAGCCAAAACTTCTGTGACACTTCTATTATTTATGGTATTACAAGGAAAGCATGATCAAAATCATAGAAAATCTACAATAGCATATCCTAAAACAGTAACAGAGAGTGACAGAAATTGCTGACAGAAATATAGGTGCTCAAGTTAAAAAACATAGCAGTCATTAAATCTGCTTTTGAAGATGCTATTCCTCAAGAGATGTATGTGATTTTGTGAGAGTATAGAGTTTCTTTACATGATTTTTCTAATTAAAGGATGGAAATTTGTAGTAATAAAAAATTACATGCCTAAAGATGTATTCTCTAAATAATATTTTTAAAAATATTTTTAAAATATGTTCTATGGATTATATATATCAGAATCACTTAAAGTTGTTGCTAGGAAGTGTAAATTCAAAAGACATACTTAAAACTTAAGTTAGAAAAAAAAAAAAATTAAAAAAAAAAAAAAAAAAAAAAAAAAAAAAAAAAACTTAAGTTAGAAATTTTAGGGCCACCTGGGTGGCTCAGTTGGTTAGGTGGTTGCTTTCAGCTCAGGTCATGATTCCAGGGTCCTGGGATTGAGTCCCGTGGATCAGGCTCCCTGCTCAGTGGGGAGTCTGCTTCTCCCTCTGCTCCTGCCACTCATGCTCTCTCTCTCTCTCTCTCTCATTCTCTCTCTCAAATAAATAAATAAAATCTTAAAAAAAAAAAAAAAGAAAGAAACCTTGGGAAACCTCCCTGGCTCAGCCAGTAGAGCATGGAACTTTTGATATTGGGGTTGTAACTTGGAGCCCCATGTGGGATGTAGAGATTCCTAAACAATGAAATTAAATCTTTAAAAAAAAAAAAAACTTAGTAGAAATCTCAATTTCTGGGATGCCTTTGTGGCTCAGCGATTGAGCATCTGCCTTTGGCCTAGGGAGTGATTCCAGGATCTGGGATTGAGTCCCACATTGGGCTCCCTGCAAAGAGCCTGCCTCTCCCTCTGCCTATGCGTCTGCCTCTCTCTCTCTCTGTCTCTCACTAATAAGCAAATAAAATCTTTTTAAAAAAAAAAAAAAAAAGGAAATCTCAATTTCTGGGAGTCAGACGCAAGGTTCTGGGGTTTTTTTAAAGATACTTTTTAATTAATTAATTATTTACTTATTCATGAGAGACACACAGAGAGAGAGCCAGAGACATAGGCAGAAAAAGAACCAGGCTCCCTGCAGGGGAGCCTGATGCCAGGACTCCATTCAGGTACCCTGGGATCACACCCTGAGCTGAAGGCAGACACTGAACCACTGAGCCACCCAGGCAGCCCAGGATTCTGTTTTTTAAATAATTTGGTCTAGTAATTCTTATACTGACTTTCATTCAAGAACTTATATCTTAGTGAACACAACAGAATTCTAAATATCTTGATTTATAATTTAGAGGTGACTTCTAGCAATAGCTCTAAATGTTCAGTGTAAAGCTTAGAATTCACATCGAACACTCAAAATCAATTTCTTCTCTATTTAATTTTAATGCTAATGTCCCTAGGAAGTAGGGGCCTACTGAGTTATCATATGTGACATATTTTCAGCCATGATATACCAGTGACACAATGAGACAAGGTCCTTTGTGATATTTCTCTTTAAATCTGTAGTTGTTGTTTTTTTTTTTCAACAGACAATTATATCCAGTATAATTTAGTTGGCTTGCATGAAGGCAAGAACAATAGTGATGTTGTAAAATGAGATAACTGGAAAATAGAAAATAAATTTTCCATTTAATGAAGTTTAAGATCACTAAAAATGTAGAGCTTGCTTGAGGTAAAGCATCTTAAATAGAAAGAACAAAAAGAGTTTCATTCTGTGTGTTGCTGCAAAGTGTGTACATAGACATTGAAAACACTCTAAGATTGATAAAGAGAAAGTAAAATTTGTAACAAATATGTGTAAAGCATATAAAATAGATACTGGCAAATATTTTTTAAAAAGCAAGTCATTTGAAAATCATGGAAAAATTCGTTAATCTTAGTTGTATCAAAGATGTAAGAGTATCACAAGTGATAACATTGGTTTTAATTACCAGATTACCAGAATTGGTTTCTCTTTTGTTTCTTGTTTTGTTTTTTTTTTTGTTTGTTTGTTTGTTTGTTGTTTTTTTTTTTTAACAAGAAATCATAGAGTTAGAATTAATTCCCAGCCGACTGGCTGAACTCTCCAGGAAATACCTTTCTATTCAATGCATCAGTTCAAATAGTCATACATTATTCATTGAGAATTACCTTTAAGATGAGATATAGATCTATTCTACTTTCAGATTTGTACAGCATGGCTTTATACTAAGTATTTCAAAGGAGGAACATTGTTATACAGAAAATATATTGATATTTTTGATTATATGATTTTCATCTAAATAGAGCAATTTATTAGAGAAAAAACAAGGGTGAATTCATGCTCTATATGTTGACTTGATGTTATTAATATTCATACTAAATTTTTATACCAGAAGATAATATAAAAGGAAATTGAAAGACAAACTCTAAATGTGATTGGAAGGACTGTTTGCCTTGGAAAATATCAGAGATCTCTGGAACTACAAGGGTAGATTAAGTACATTAAGTTTCATTGCAGGAAATTAATGATGGATGATATTTAAAAGTGCCAATAAGAAAATAACTGTAGGTGTTCACAAGTGACAAAAATCATAATGTTATATATAGAACTTCTGGTGTGAATTAGAAAATTTTTAAAAAGTCACCTCATCACAAATATTTTCTTTGTCATTTATTTATGACCCACTTTCATATTTTCATGGCAGAGGTGTAAAAAGCAGTATTTTCTTGACTCCTTTTTTTTTTTTTTTTTACTTTTTCCATACAGCCCAATATTGTGACAAATCTTTCAGAAAATTATACCATATAAGATACATTATATTATGACAAAAATTACAATATATATCTAAATACCTAATGGTGTTAACTAAATTATATCTGAAGTCTTCACTAACTAGCTTGCATAGCTTACATAGGATGTAAGAAGTTTCCTACTATATATTCAATTTTACTTGAATCAGCCTTGAAACAAAGTCTTAATACATTACATGTACCATTAATCATGTCCTTGTTCTGAGAATTAGCACAAAATGGTACATCTTAGGGAAAGGAACGGCAATAGAGAAAAAAAACAACATAAATATATTTCTTTATTATTAATTGAAATTAGTATTCCTCTTTCTAGGTAAAAGCATTATTTTAAAGTGATAATGAAATTATTTTATTCTTCAAAAGAGCAATAAAGTTTAACCTTTTAAGATTGCTATAAGATGAATTTTGCTATGATTTTTTTTTATGAAACACTCAGAATGTGGTTGAAAATAATTTTGTCCTAATCTGGACATATATTGTCAGAGCATTTAAAGCTACACTAAAATGACAGAATTAATAAGATGAGGGAAAAAAGAGAATTAATAACATGAGGGATTTCCACATATAATTTACTTAAAATATCAAGCTTTATAAATTGTGAGATTAACATAATGAATTATCCTTCAAGGTTTACTTTTAATTATTTTCAAAATAAAAATTAAAAGAATCAATGTTTATATATAGTCAATTTTCAACAAAGGAGGCAAAAATATGCAATGGAAAAAAGAGTTTCATCAACAAATGATGTTGGGAAAACTGGACAGCTACTTGCAAAAGAATGAAACTGGACCACTTTCTTACACTATATACACAAATAAACTCAAAATGGTTTAAAGATCTGAAACCATAAAAATCCTAGAAAAAAAACACAGGTAGTACTTTCTCTGACATTTGCCACAGTAACATTTTTCTAGATATATAACTTGAGGCAAGGGAAACAAAAGCAAAAATAAACTATTGGGACTATATCAAAATAAAAAGCTTCTTCACAGTGAAGGAAACAATCAATAAACCTAAAAGATAATCCACTGAATAGAAGATATTTGCAAATGCCGTGTCCAATAAAGGGTTAGTATCCAAAACATACAAAGAACTTATCCAATTCAACAACAAAAAACCCTAAGTAATCCAATTAAAAGATGGGTAGAAGACGTAAACAGATATTTCTCCAAAGAAAACATACAGAGGGCCAACAGACACAAGAGAAAATGCTCAATATTACTAATCACCAGGGAAATGCAAATCAAACAACAATGAGATATTGCCTCACACCTGTCTTGTGTTTTGTAAAATCAAAAACACAAGAAACAAGTGTTAGCAAGGATGTGGAGAAAAAGGAACCCTTATGTACTATTGGTGGGAATGCAAACTAGTATAGCTATTCCAGAAAATAGTTTGGAGGTTTCTCAAAAAATTTAAAATAGTATTATCATATGTTCCAGTAATTTCACTACCAATATTTACCCAAAGAATATAAAAACACTAATTAAAAAAGATGCATGCACTGTATGTTTATTGTACCATTACTTACAAGAGCCAAATTATGGAATGCAACCCAAGTGCCCATCAACAGATGAAGGAATAAAAAAGATGTGGTACACGTATACAATGGAATATTGTTCAGCAATAATAAGAATGATATCTTGCCATTTGCAACATCATGGATAGATCTCAAGAGTACAATGTTAAGTGAAATAAGTCAGTCAGGGAAAGACAAATACTATGTAATTTCGCTCATGTGTGGAATTTAAGAAACAAAACAAATGAACAAAGAAAAGAAGAGATAAACAAACAAACAAAAACAGATTCTTAAATAGAACAAACTGATGGTTACCAGAGGGTAGGTGGGAGGGGAGATGGTTGAAATACATGAAGGAATTAAAGAGCACATTTATAGTAATGAGCACTAAGTAATATATAGAATTACTGCATCACTATATTGTGCACCCAAAACTAATATAACACCGTATGTTCAGTATACTGGAATTAAAGTTTTAAAAAAGAAAACAAAATAATCAATGTTTAGCATACGATCTCATACTAATCTAGTTAGTAAAAACATTTTGAAGGTCTCTAAAATAGCATTAAGAAGTCAAAGACTTGATGGTGCAGCTTGTCATTTGGAATTATAAAATGATACTGTGACTTTACCCAATTCTCTTATTTTCAGATGCTAAATCTGAGACCCTCAAAGGGTTAAATAGCTTGTGTACAGTTTATGTATCTCATCAGGGACAGCTCACGTTCTTTCCTGAGCAATGTAACCCAGCTAAACTGTGTTTAGTTTGTGGCAGTCCTCCTTTTTCTTCTTACTTAAATTCTTTACTTGACTAAATATATATTTTAGCTATCAATTCTTCCTAAAAAATTATCAGTAACAAAAAAATAAGTTCATAGATAGAAATTTTTATGAGTAAACAAAGAACTTAAAAGTTAAACCTCTTTCAAAAGTTTTAGATTTGAAACACCATATCTTCACGATCTTGACTTAGGTTTACTCAGAGAAGAAGTGTTAAGAAAATTCTATATTTCTTGCAGGCAAAGAAAAAGCAAATTTAGTGATTCAGCAATACCAAATAGATATAGAAGATACAACTTACAAGGCTAACATAATCTTTTTTTTTTAATTACATTTTAAAAGTTCTTTTAAAAATATGTCATTTGCCTTTTAAGACAGAAGTCAGCCTTTTTATTAATGAGCACATAGAACCTAAACTTGGAGACAGGGGATAACATCCCCCGAGACCCAAGCTATCTAGAAACAATAAGTTGTTCTTGTAAAACCCTCAGCCTATCAAATGGCCAGAACCATCACTGACCACAGCAGAATCTTATCACAGAAGCTCAAATTACTTGCCAACATTTCCGAGGTTACTGGAGTGAAACCATCTCAACGAAAGTATGTTTTTCATTAGGTGTGTGTTCTTGGATGCTTTATCTATGACATATGGACTTCCTTAAGAGATACAAGAAGTTATATGAGGCCTATCTGATAAGTACACATAGAGCAACCAACTTCTTATGGCTGAAAATAAGTTCTTTTAAATGAGAAGCTACATTTAAAAAAATCTCCAGATGCAGTAACAACTATTTGTTTCCTTTTGTAATAGCACAAAGTGCAGGTTGGTTCAAATATATTTGGTTTTAATTTAATAGCAACTTCTTTTAAGATGGGGGGGGGAACCCATGGAATGTAAAAATCCTTTAATGTAAAATTATTTTAATTAAAAAAAATCCATAAAGGGCATTGAAATACCAGTATCTCACTAGCATTTCAAAAGGTGTTTTATTCTTTTAAGAAAATGTCTCTTTTCCAGGAGTGACTTCCTATTTCTTTGTTCCCTGAGAAAAACTCATAGAGCAGAGCCTTAAACAAAGGTAGGTTTTATAGACTTTGAGTTAGAATATATAATAAGCATGTCTAATTCACATAGAACAATGCCTTTTGAACAAAAGACAAACCCCAAACCACAGGACCATATATCTGTACATGAAGTTTTTATCAGTCACTGTGTAAATACTAAATCAGTATTGAAAAAATTAGATCACTAAAAACAATTTGAATTTTATAAAATCGTTCTATCCAAGCATAAAAGTTCCTGATTTGGCAAATTATTATTATATTAATGTTTATCTTATAAGAACAAAAAAGCATTAACCTTAAGAAAAGTTCAAACACTCTAAGAAAAATCATGCAAATATACTCATAATTCTTCAATGGGTGGCTTTAGTATTAAATACAACATATTTCTTGTAAAATTCTACTTCAAAATAGTTTATTACTTCTTAATTGTGATTATTAAATCAATCATTAATAATCCGTGGAAATGAACATATGAAAATTATGAGGATAATTAAAAGTGATAATTTATGTCTAAGTAAAAGTTGTATTTCAATCTAAATATAACATTTCTCTTATGGCAGTAGATTTTTCCATTTCATTATGTTAATAAGATTTTTTGAACAATCAATGATTATAAAATTTCCATCTCAACACTTTAGTTTCTCTTAACTGTTTCTTGAAAATGTGTTTTTTTTTTGTTTGTTTGTTTGTTTTTTTAAATTTTATTTATTTATGATAGTCATACAGAGAGAAAGAGAGAGGCAGAGACACAGGCGAAGGGAGAAGCAGGCTCCATGCGCCGGGAGCCTGATGTGGGATTCGATCCCGGGTCTCCAGGATCGCGCCCTGGGCCAAAGGCAGGCGCCAAACCGCTGCGCCACCCAGGGATCCCGAAAATGTGTTTTTAAGAGACAAGATTAATCATTAAATTCTAACTCTTACACCTGCCTAAACAACTATTTCATGTGCCTCACATATTTAAAAAAAAAATCTATTCAACTGAAACTTGTGAATTATTAAGCACTGCTCCTCTAAGTATTTCTATGTTCTTTATGTAGTAGAAGAATAAATTTTTTCACAACCATCCAAATATAAACTTTCAAGTCTATTCATAATCCCACCCCTCTACCACCAAAAGTCAATCAATAAATAAGATGCAGTGTAGAGTTTACATTTGAATTGGGCACTCTGAATTGTGCAATTTTAAAAGAAAAAATAAAATTGAGAATTTCACCTTAATTTTAAGAAAAAATCCATTATTAATTATGCCTACCAAAACCTGATTACATTTTAAATTATTCCTCATACCATTTGTATACCACAAAGAAGCATAGAAAAGATCATAATTGTAAATATTTACATTATAAAGCTAATAAACCTACAAGCTCCTCTAAAAAATGGATATCACAATAACTTATTGTAGCACATGATATGCTTGTAAATTCTCTATTTCCATAAGTATTTTTTGGATATTTAAATGTACTTTTATAAATTTTTTTTGGGGGGGGAATACAATTGTATTTGAAAATATTATAAAGGAAAATATTTCAGTCAGGAATGTGGATAGTATCTCACATGATTAAACACATTCAACAATAATTAATGCAAATAAATGTAGGTCCTCTAAACATCTTTTGTGCTGTGATAAATATTTATCCTTGTCTTTTGTGATAAGGTCTATTGTCCACAGTCTCACCAAGGCAGAAGGTGGGGAGGGACACCTGCGAGAGAGTTCAAAAGACCAAGGTTGTGGAATGGGTATTTCTGTACAGAAAACATTTAATTAAGATCATTTCTGATTTTGAATCTCCCTCTGTGCTGATGAAAAGGCGAGCGGTAAGGAAGAAAAAGGGCCCCCCCACAGGCTGTAAACAGGATTGAACAAATACCCTGCAGCTACAAAACAAGGAAACATGAGCCCCCCTGCTGGCTAGCAATGGGAGGAAGTTATCTCCCACAGACTTCAGAGATAAATCCAAGCAAGGGATATAGGTATGAGAATCACAGGCGCGAGGAGAAGGAAGAGGAAGGGCAGCTACATCATTCATCACGATTTACTTCCACCATTGTGTCAGGATGCAGTCAGATTCCTCCACGCAAAATGGCTGGGACTTTGTTTTAGAAATCATGACTGTCACACTTCCAAAGGGGAGGGGGTGTGGTACCCTCTGATACTCCTACTATCTTAGTAGCAGAATCACGTATCAATAATCTGTGTTTGTGCACCAAATGATGAAGATTATGTTTTGTTACTACCTCACATTGATGAAAAACTTTATTTCCACTGAATTTCAAACACTCAATTATCATAATAAAGCGCTTTATTAAATGGAGTTCTTAATGAAGAAACTAGAATGGAATCCACATGTTCCAAAATGTCAAACACTTGAAAGAAAAAGTTTGGCAGCCCAATTTGTAGTTTTGAACCACATTGTTTTCATGGAAATTAGAATGGTGTTCTTAAGGGAAAACCTGACTCATCTCTCATTTGACAGCTCCTTTGCTAAATTACAGAAAATGGACTTGAAAAACCCGATACATTCTGAATCTATCTAACAATATTTGCTTCTATAAGGCTTTTACATACTATCTCTGAATTTTAAAAGTTCATGCTCAAAGCCCTGCACCAAAAAATAATTATAAATCATACTTGATTCATTAGGTCTCCTGACTTATTACTATTAAAATAAAATAAATATCAGTATTCCAGTGCACTATAATTACATTAAATAACTTTCCCTAGCAGCTGAGCTTTACATATTGCAAATACTTCCCTCCTGCCCCTTCAGAAATTCCATTAGAGCTGGTTCTTGTTTCTTTGCATTGTTGTTTGGAACTTTGGGATTTCAACTAAAATTAAATCTCCTAAAAGACAATAACATTACTCCCAGTGATATAACAGTGATACCCTGGTGGTAATGGTTTGCTTTGTTTTCCTACTTAATAGAATATAATTTTTTAGTGAAAATCTAAAGATGGGCTAAAAGGCTAGAATAATGTTTGATGCTAAAAAAAAAAAAAGAGAGAGAGAGACAAATGGACAGTAATAGCTATACACTTACACTTTTAACCCTAAGAATGAATGTTTACTATAATTGGGTCTTTATTTGACTATAAAATAAGGTAGCAGTTATGCAAAAGAACCACAGAGTATAAAGTAGCAGAACATAGTACAGTTTTCATATCAATGAAATACATAGAAAAATGATTATTCTATTATTCTATAAAGATAATAAACCTGATTCCCCTGTGGGTGTAAAATGATGCTGTGCAGGCATTCTAATTCCCAGCTTCTCTATCTGAAAGGAACAATAATAATATTCTACTTTTCTTACAAAACAGGCTTATGCTGAAAAGGAAAAGATAAACTATCATCCGGGATCATCAATAAGTCATTCCTAAAAATATCTTGTCCAGCAGAAAATGATTGTGATACTCACTAGGACTTGTTTAGAAATATTCTAATTATCCTCCCTTCCAGACACATAGTAGAAATGTACCTTCTCATCTCTTTTGAATTAGAATAGGCCCATGTGACTTGTGTTGGCCAATGAAATGCGAGCAGATAATGCTTTAAGAGTTAATGAGCCATTCACCAGTGTCCCTTTCTCTGCTACATCAGTTAAGATGATCCTCTATCAGCCTGGGCTCCTGATAACTAACATGCATTGGCCTTGATGTTCTGTAGCATATGTGAAAAGTAAAACTTTATTGAGATAAACCAATAAAGTGTGGGATGTCTTATTATTGCAGCATAACCTACAAGATTCTCATAAAATATGTAAATTCTGAAAGGTCACATTTCTAAAGGTTATGCCCAAAGGGCTAAAATTAAATATAAAATCCCTCTTGCCAACACTTTGCCTTTTAGACACAAATTGACAACATCCTCATCTCAATTATGCTCCATTTTTGAGACCCACAATTCTAACCACCAATGTCAACATTGTGATTCATTTTGTTAACTACTCATGTTTACAACAGAAAAATTGAATTAAATGATAAATTAATTGCATAAATATTGTTACACAGACTAAAAAAGTGCAACTACCAAAACTCGGCTGTTATTATAAAGCAAAATTACAATAAAATTGTATAAAATTTCATTTAAAAAACTGATGTTTAAAGCAGCAAATTTGACACAAAAAGGGAAATCTGAGGATGTGAACATTAAAGTCCATATTCAAAAGACAAAGAGAGATGTTAGTCAATGACCATATGTACCATATATATGAAAATACTTTATAAACTGTGACATATCATATAAAAGTGAGCTTTCCTGACATATAGGTCCTTTAATCTTTAATAAAATGAAAATTTTGCCTTATTGTACTAATCAATCTTGTCAATTTTTGTCAGACTTCGTTCAGAATGGACTATAACTTACCATGCAGATATGGTGTCTTAGTCAAAAATGTTTGCGTAAAGGACTGTGGCATATATACATTTTGCATAAAATTATTTGAAGAATACTTCCTTTATTAGAGTGCCTCTGGCATAACTGATGCACTTCTAGGCTTTTCAGTGTGTGCAAGTTTCATTACTTGTGAATGAATGAATGAATATAAAGAAGAAATGTGTTCAGTTAAACAATGATAACAGCTATTTTTATTTTAATTTTTTAAGATTCTATTTATTTATTTAAGAAAGAGAGAGAGCATGAGCAGGTGAAGTGGCAAAGGGAGAAGGAAAAGCAGGCTCCTAGCTCAGCAGGGAGCCCAATAAGGGGCTTGACCCCAGACCTTTAACCAACTGAGCTACCCAGGCACCCCAATAGCAGCTATTTTTGAGAACTGACCATGTCCAAAGTACTTGGATGTGTGCTAGAACATGGGTTTTCAACACTGGATTCACATTCACCAGGGGATATTTAATAAATCAGAGTGCCTGAACCTTACCTAAAACCAACTGAACTAGAATCTCTGTAAGTTGGACCTGAGCATTCCTCTTTCTGACCAAATAGGTGGATTAGTGGATCAGCAATAAGTATATGTGTTACTTTAAAAAAACGACAAAACAAAAACTACACACATTAAAGTACACATTTTGATCAGTTTTGACATGGGCAGACACACTGTCAACACATCAAGTTTCTTCATTTATTCCTGAGTGTTTTAAGAATCTTCTCAGGCATTTCAAATGTGCAGCCAAAGGTGAGAAACATAGTATTGGAGGGGAAAAAAAGACATAAATGAGGATGACCCCTCTCTAGCAGCATAACATCATTTGTGGGAGACTAGGAATTAGATAATTCTATCTATATATAAAGAAGACTAAAGTAAGTCCAGATACAGAAACAAGCATTTTGAGAAAGGAGTATAATCTGATTAATGTTATATTTCTATTTATACTTAAAATCATTTGTATTTTACAGCACTGTTATTTGACAAAAAAAAAAAAAATCACTCAACATCCCAAATAAAAGTTTAAATACTCCTTTCAAAAAACTCTTTATATAGATTACTCTCTTTGAATCACATAAAAATAACAGTATTTCAAACAGTACTTAATATTCAAGATATATTCAAGTGAAAATAAATCAGTTAATTTTTGTAGTTAATTATAATTACCTATCTACAAAAAAAGTACTTATTAGAGGCTACTTCAGAACTGCATTTATTCAAGTATTTAAGAAAGTCTACATTGCATAAAATTTCATTTTCCTTTTAATACTGAGATAGATATTTTAACTATTTTTGTATATAGTCTGATTTGACCTAGTTCCCTTGTTATAATTGTAGTTATTATGAAAGACTTTAGCATGTTCATCTGTATGCATTTATCACTACAGTTATGGTCCATCTATCACTGACTAACTCCATGAACTTGATAATTCACTTAAGCTTTCTGGCACTCATATAATATGGAAATTAGGTTAGAAGCTCTCAAAACCAAAAACTACCAGATATGTAAAACTATGACTTCTATGATTCTGAATACAAACCCCCACACTTTTAGAAGTAGAAACCATCTCAATATTTGGTGAATGAAAGCCATTTTAAGCCATTAGCTCTCATGCTGTGTCTCCCAACCTTGAATAGTACTGCCCCTCTTTAGAGGAAGAAAGTGTTTGCAGACCTTCAATGTGAACCTAAGTTATTTTTTAACATTTAAATATAAAACTAAATATAAATTTCTAGGGCTAATAGCTCCAGTAAAACTATAAAATCAAGAAAACGCATAAAATAGAAACAAAGCCACAAACCAAGTCATCCCTCCCTACTAACAGACTAGAAAGTTGAAGTTTTTCTTTATTTCCCAAGATATAGAATAAAAATATCTTGATAGTGACTAAATCAATTGAGAATGTTTTCTTCATCAGTGGTTGATAAATCAGTGCAACCATAGTATATTCAATCTAGTTTCCTTAATTACTCAAATGACCAAAACAATCTATCAACTGTTCAAAGGCTGTCAATGACAATGTGTGTGGCGTACTACATATACTATTAAGAGCTAATATACCTTGATGCTGGGAAAGAAGTAACTAAGACCAAGCAGTTAAAATGTAAAAGGATAATTACAAAGACTGATTAAGGATAATTACAAAGCATTAACATTTGGTTGAAGAGTTTTAACTAAACAAAAATATAATGGGGAAAACGAGCTTGAATGCTTTTTTTTATGATGAAGACAAAGAGAAACTTCTTTGAGCTAAGTTATATAAAATAACTGCTAGATTCATTCAACCTAATATCAGCCTCTCCATCTCAAATCTTCCATGACATCTTCACGACTCTCTTATTTCTAACCAGCATTGAACTACTTTTTGAATTTAAGAATCAGATATGCAATTACATGCATTAAAATGAAAATTACATAATCATAAATACTTCAATATGAACATGAGAAAAAATCACAATAATATATAGCTTTGAAGGTGAATTATTTGGTGGTATATGTATATAACCACTTGAATCAAATCAGAAAAATCTACTGGTACCATATAATAGTTACAGTTCATCAGGATTCCTTAACTCTTCTTACTCAAGAGTCAAACTATTATTGAACCTTCACAAATTTGGAAGCAATCTCAGAGTATCAAACAGGTATAAGCACTATTCTGAGTAAGTCCCTTCAAGCTTCAACTTAATATCCAGAAAACATAATTTAGATGAGATAGTTTGTTAAGTCACCTATGTAAATCCCATTTGTACAGTGTTCCCCTAATATAAAAACCTCAAAGTCTTCCATAAATTACCAAACAAAACAATATCTCCTCAGTCTGACCCACCCAGGAAGTTACAAGCTTTATTATAAATCTGAATCTTCTCAAAACAATCATCAGCAAACATGGATAGAATACCCACCTTCTGTCAGGAAATGGTCTAAATACAAAGAAAACCAGTAATCAAATGTGACCAGATTCATGGGTATGGGGACAGGTACTAGCAAATAAAAAAATAAACATGGTACCAAGTTGTGAAGGAAACTGAATAACATGCCAAAGAGTTGGGCTTTTTCCTCTAAGCAAGTCTTCAAAAATTATGAGTGGGAGATGATTATGATCACATACAAATTTTAGTAAGTATGCTGATGGTAATGTGGTTAATGGACAAAAGCGGGACTAATGTAGAAATAATTAGGAGCTTATAATAAAACCAAGGAGTAGATTTTGTAGTTCTAAAACTAAGAATGAATGAATGAAACTAAGATGGATACAGAGGTAAAGGGAAGAAGTTTGGGATTCAGTGTAAAGATGTGATCAATAGGATTTTGATGAACATTGGTTAAAAATAGAACAGACTAAAGAGTATAGCTAAAATATTAATTCAATAAAGATCATATATTGAGAGCCTATTAGGTTTCTAGCACAGGTTACTATCAACCATCAACTAGGACAGAAAATGGCAGGAGGTGCAGGTCAGAGATACAGACTGAGCTCATTAAAATTTTGGGTGCCTTCAGGTTATCAAATCAAAGACACACTAATCCCATTAGAGATATTGAACCTTGGAGAGGTTATGTAGATTACAATCTCTTTAACACAGAGGTGAGAGGTTCTAGTTGTGGCAGGGAGACAGCTTTTCTACTTTTTAGCCTAGTGTGTATAGAGCATAGTTGATTTTCAATAAATGTATGTCAGATGTCTAGATCAACACTGAATATCAAATTCTGGTGGAAATTTGTATTGACTTTTAAAAGCTATGGTGAAGTTGTTCAAAACATAAGGGAAGGGCAGCAACAATAACCAAGAGACAAAAAAGTCATATTTTGCACTTAAGAGTTTAGTGTTGGGAGCCTGGGTAGCTCAGTTGGTTGGGTGACTGCCTTCAGCTCAAGTCATGGTCTTGGTGTCCTGGGATCAAGCCCCACCTCAGGCTCCCTGCTCAGTGGGGAACCTGCTTCTCTCTCTGCATCTCCACCACCCTCCCTCTCTGCTCATGTGTGCTAGCTTGCTCTCTCTCTCAAATAAATAAATAAAATATTTAAAAAAGAGTAAGATAGTCTCAAGAAGAGTCACAAAACTACTGAGAGGGAAGTCTGATGAAGTAAATGACCTGGATGAAGGAAAAGTGGAAGATTGTGGGAACATCCCTGGGGAAGAGCAAGAACACTGAGTACTTCCTGTAAGACAGGAGGGTATTTCTAAAAGTCAGATTCCTAAAAGTGGGAATGCTGGATCTAAATGGATTCTTAATTATTATCTCTATAGCCCTAGTGATACCCCTAATGTAGTTGATCTTCCTCACTTCCCAAATAGACTCATCTTCCTAAATAATGTCTATTCATATAATTCACTAGCTTATATTTGATAGTCTTACCTCCAGAGTATAAATCCAAATGGGTCATGTGGGCTTTGTAAGAATTGGTAAGAGAGGCTTCATGAATATTTCTTATATCTTCTATATTCTCAACTTCTCATTCTATCAAATCCTTTTGCACAAATCATTAATAACATTCATGTGTCTCTTACCTTGACAGTTAATATATCACTCTGTCCTATGAACCCCAATAGCTAATGCCCTCCCCTGCCTTTCATAGCTAAGCTCCTCAAAAAAAGAACATAAACATATTCATTTGAACTTTTCCTTTTATTTTTAATTTTACTATGCTACTGAGAGGGTGTCCCCACTTCCACGAAATGACTGAAAGGATCCCCAGTATAGCCCTAATAGTGAGACCTAAGGAAGTATTCTGACAAGCTCTCTCACTGTCCTCCTCCTACTCTTCAAAGTTATTTTTTTGCACATTGCTGATCCTAATTTTATTCTTTCTCCTCTCGACATTTAGCCTTGAGTAATACTAACACTCTATTTGTTAACTGCTGGTGACCGACAAATCTGTCTCTAATCCACTCCTGTATTCTGACCTGTAGGTCCACATATTCAAGTAGGTACTCGGTGTCTTCACCTGGCAGCCCCATATACACTTCCCACAAAGCATGGCTAAACACCGAGTTCCTTACCTGCACTTCCAAATCTTTCTTCCTATTCCTATTGGTGGACAGCATCACCATCCACTTTGCCCCTCAAAACAGATGCCTGGGAATCCACCCTTTCTACTCTGTTTTTACATCCTGACCCAGTCTTGTCAATACTACTTCCTTAACATAACCTGCATCAACTCCTCCCCAGCTCCACCACTCTCTCCATATCCCATACCTCAGTAATACCTGAACAAATCATTTTAATTCTTTTTACTGTGCTTCCTCCATGCATCCGCTGAATTGCTGCAAAAGGTTTCTTTCTAAAATACCCTTTTTATCTTTTATTTTTGAGTTTTTATGTAAATTCCAGTTCACTGACATACAGTGAAATATTAGTTTCAGGTGTATGATTTAGTGATTCAACACTTCAATACTCAGGGCTCATCAGTACAGGTGCACTCCTTAATCCCCATCAACTATGTACTGCTCGGTTGCTTTCCTGATGAAAACCCTTTAAATTATCTTCACTGCCTAAAAGATAATAGCCATGGACTGTTATGTATGGTTTCCAAGAACTGATCCCTTCTTTTTCTCACCTTCATTCTTCTCTCTCACCAAGTTCTATCTATATGCTCACCCCTGTACAAGGCATGTTGTTTCATGTTTTTCCCCTCTAACTGCTTCATATCAGAAATATGTCTCTATCTCTGCCTGTGAGTAATCCTGTGTGTCTCCATCCAGGTTCTGGGGGATCTTCCCCACTTCAATAAATCCTTCTTGATGGTCTTTGTAGGAGAGTTCTTCTTGGTTATTTTACTTCTCTTTGTACAAAGTTCTCAAATAGCAACTCCAATATTTTATAGAACTCACTGATATCAAACCTCTAACCTCACTAAACTGGTTTTATCTTAATAGCTATACTGACATGATTTCTGTTCAATAAGTGATTGACGCTATTCAGGAATGAAGAAAGAAGAAGAATGAATTAACTACTGAATAAATGATTTGTCCCAAAACCCTACTTTAAAAAATCATAACATCTCTAAATCATTGTCAAAACTCTCCATGATTTTTTAATCTCCTTTAAAATAGAGCCCACTGGGATGCCTGGGTGGGTCAGTGGTTGAGCATCTGCCTGTGGCTCAGGTTGTGATCCTGGAGTCCTGGGATCAAGTTCTGCATCAGGCTCCCTGGAGGGAGCCTGCTTCTCCCTCTGCCTATGTCTCTGCCTCTCTCTCTCTATGTCTCTCATGACTAAACAAATAAAATCTTAAAAAAAATAGAGCCCATTTAAAATAATATACCTATAAATAGCCTGGCATGGAAAGAACAAAGTGTCAACACAGGACAAATCTATTAGGTCAACTATTGACAGACATAAGCCATTTCATGGACTTTGGCTACAGTTAAACTTGAGAAAACAATTCCAAGTTAAACTTTGAACTTCAAAATTTAGGGAAGAGGAAATACACCGAAATAAACAGCATACTCAGCTTAAATTCAATCATCACTATTTCTAGTTACAGCTTAAGGTTTGGTTGGCTGTCTTGTTTCTTATTGCCAAAACTAACTGTAAGCAAAGCATGTAAACTACTTAAGGTCTTCAGCATATAAGGATTTTTAAAAACATATGTAATGTTATTCATGTGGCTGCATCAGAGTTACACTTATCCAGGGATAAGGATGGAAGTGATTTGTTCTGGAA
The DNA here is from genome assembly GCF_018345385.1 of Vulpes lagopus. NCBI lineage: Eukaryota > Metazoa > Chordata > Mammalia > Carnivora > Canidae > Vulpes > Vulpes lagopus. Next base: position 26,416,512 of record NC_054843.1, read on the forward strand.
GCTGAGATTATTTTATTTTTTACTATTTTTACCCTACCAAAATAAGTTCACATGCTAGTGCATATGAAGAGTCTCCAAACCGTATGATATACTCAGACAATTTGGACCAGAATGCCATCACATTACAGCTTTCATGCTGTTTACTTTGTACCTCTATACTGATAACATATCCTATGTATTCTATCCATGGATTGTACCAGATAAATGTAATGACAGAAAACAAACATTGCTGGTACGTCTACATTACTGTAACTTCTGATGGGACATAAAATGGTAAAGATGATTATAGTTAAGGAAGTGTCAATGTCCAAATTTATGCTACCATTTGGTTCTCTTTACAGCTGAGTCACAAAGATATATTTTCTATGGGGGTGCCAGCGTGGCGAGATACTGAGTGAGGGTCCTGATTGCTAATAGGCAGGCTCAAATTTTACCTTATATGAAATAATACACAGCAAAAGAAAGACCTAGTAACAAATATCTGGCCCCTCTTAATCACCTACATAGTAAGCCAGACCTTATTAACAGAAAATAGGGGAAAGGAACTGGAAATACATAGCACCAGGGATGTTGAGGTCATATACACATATATCAGCAACACAGGTCCATGTGCCAGGTTATTTAAATGGAATTAATGAAGCATAGGCCAAAATACTAGGTTTCTGAATATTACAAAGGGGTCTTAAGAAGAGAAAGTAACTGCGAAATGCTTTTAGGTGTGTGATACAAATATTAAAAAAAATATTCACCTCCTTACAGAGAATTACAGAAGAGATGGTTAAATAATTTACTTAGAGATTAAAAAAAGAAATTATTATTCTGTAATTAAAAATAAATTCACAATCTTTATTAAAGAAGAGAGGTTCAAATGTGGTACTTCCTCAAAAATACCGTTTAATCTATTTTACATTGTCTCCTATGAGACGAAAGAAAGAAAAGCTTCCCTTTCCATTTCTTGTGAATTATTTTTCAAAATCAGATTCAATTAACACATCCTTAACAAATGACAGCTCCCATAAATTATCTCATTTAATTGTCTCAACAGCCCACCAGGGTAGAGATTGTTAGCCTCCGTTTTACTGATGATAAACCGAGGCTCAGATGGGTTAGGAAACTTGCCTAGACATAGGCTGCCACAACACTTCAGAGCAGGAATCTAATTCCTTTTTGTTCACTCCATATTCAACACTTTTTTCAGGCATATCAAGGTTGCTTTAAAATCCTCATATCAAAATGCCATGAAAAAGGACACAAAAACTTTGCAGTCATAATTTTTGTTAGCTTTTACTAACTAAACACATTCTGATAGATACATTCTCATAGATCAACAGACACATTCTCATAGATATTTTGAAGTTGTATTTATATATATAATGACTACCATTCAATAAACCTAGTTATATAAGGTTATCAGATACATCACATTCTTCCCATGTGATAGGAAGGATAAGGAGGCTCTGAAATGAGTTCCTTATTGTTTTGTTATTCTTGTTGTTGGGTTTCTCTGTTTTAAGAGAAATTCTCTGTAATTAAATAGCAATCAGGCACTTAAAAGACAAGCTGATCTCAATACTGTATTTACATAAAGCAGACAAAGATCACATTTTCCATTTTGTGGTCTGGACACCTGGTGTACAAGCTCCAGCAAGAAGGTCAGCGTAATTGAAACCATCCTTCATGTGCCTGTCTTGTTTAAACTCTAAGTTTTGAAAATTCTGTGTAACAAAAAGAGGGAAATAATTTTTTTCATATTACTATTATGAGTGCCAATGCTTCTGTCCTTAGGTGAATTGTTCTTGTGGGCATTTCCACAACTTTTTAGACATCATTTTTCACTTAATAAAAGTACTTTGCTTTAGCAAGACCTAATTATGTTATGCAAAAGCCACAGGGATAATTATAGTTCATCCAGACATTCTTAATCTGTATTAGTGGAAACATGTTACAGGCCTGATGAGAAGCTCACATATCATTATCCAATCTCAACAGCTGCTTAGCTCAATCTTGCTATAATCAAATCTAAGTTATCATCCCATCATTTCTAACCTGCCATATTCTTCTGCATTTCTACTGATTTAAAGATATGTTTTAAGTCACCAGATCTATTTAAAGCTTTGCAATATGACTAAATGTGCTCTACTAAGCCAAACATGTCCTTTTCTTAACATAATTTGAGATTGCCCAATATACATATTTACAATTTGATTTAACTAATGTATTTGCTGAAGATCCACTGCATCATCAGGGTTAACAGAAGTAGGAAGCATCTGGGTATTACAGAACCTGCTCTATGTTCAAAGCAACCAAATCCCTTCAGCAAGAAAATAATTAATTTACTGTATATGTCTGATTCTTATACCTCTTGATTTGCCAAACTTACTTAAAAGTGGCAATAAAATGTTAAAGTTTCAGCACATTAAGTAATTATAAGCAATATGGGAAGCATTCCATTTTACAGCAATATTAAATCTTTACTGAATGTAATGTAGCACTTAGTCCAGCTGGACTTCACTTTCCAAAGTGCCTGTATTTCCACCATTTCCGTTGGAACTTTCCTTCATAACTGAACAAATTTCGCTGCTAGATTGTATTTCCTGCCATTCAGTTCATCTTTTTCCTGGTGCTTATTATGCTGGAGACAGTTACCTTAGATATGTAGGACCAAAAATTAATTTTGCTTTGTTTTAACTCTCCGGGAGTGTCAATAGTCATCTGTAAATTTCCCGTGAATAATAAGCTGCTCTTATCTGTGAAGTGTCAACATTATTGTAACTATTTTGGAATAATGGCAATATTATTGCTTTTGTCAAGTGAGAGAAAATTATAAAAGAATAGCTAAAAGGTTTAATCTTTTTTATATCCTTCAGGAAACTTTGGGTTTGCCTCTTTGAGAGAAAAAGAAATTGCATGTGAATGAAAATCCTACTCTTGTTAAAAAAGAAGATACATTCTACCACTTAAAGGAATTGTAACAGATAGAAAAACAAATCAAACACAAATTCACACACATACTCATTTGTCCTAATTAATATTTCGCCTGATGACCCACCAACACCTTCAGGATTTTCAAGACATCTCACAAATGTTTATTATTCTTGCTTTAATGTATGCCTACAATTCTTAACTGGAAAATGTTATATCAATCATGAATATTTTAGTTGATTCAAATCATGCCTATATGAAGTTCACTCTATTTACATATAAAATTCCTATACCCCTCAATATATTTCACCAAAATATTTTCCCAGTCATTTTATATTTATGAACATCGCTTCAAGAGTTATTTTTATTCCTCCTTTTTCATTTTTAAAAAATTTTTCTTGGGATCCCTGGGTGGCGCAGCGGTTTGGCGCCTGCCTTTGGCCTAGGGCGCGATCCTGAAGACCCGGGATCGAATCCCACGTCAGGCTCCCGGTGCATGGAGCCTGCTTCTCCCTCTGCCTATGTCTCTGCCTCTCTCTCTCTCTCACTGTGTGCCTATCATAAATAAAAAAAAAAAAAAAAAAAAAAAGTTTAAAAAAAATAAATAAAAAATTTTTCTTCTTTATTTAAATAAATTATGTGTTCTAGATGCTTAGTCCTTCTGTTGTATGATCTTATGGAGCAGGGAGGAAGCAAAAAAAGAAGAAAATCAACATACAAAACAATTTTCCCTCCACTGCATACTACTTTAAAGTCAGTGGGAGTTAATCTTTATCTTTAAAAAAAGATAAAAAGTATTCTTAGTTGTCATTTATTTTTCTTGAACTCAGCAGATAAACTTCGGGAACACCTGATTATTATGCATTTTCAGCATAATCCACAAATCACAGATTCTGGTACATGAGATAAATTTGAAAAAATACTAAAATCAAGACCCAAGAAATTTGAAAAATAGTAATGAATAATTTTATACAGTGATGTCATGTAATAAGAATTGCAATGTGGGGAAAAAATCCTGTGGTAGCAATAAATTATAGCATAAAATCTCTTTCTTTATCTCTTTATTGTTATCACTGTTCCAGTATTTTACTTTTACTGCAATGAAGAGTGTGGCACCAAGACTCCTCTACAGAGCTATGAATGATCAGAAAGGCATAACATAGGTAATGGGGATGAAGTCAGAAAAGCTAGGCCATTGTGGTATGAAAATACTAGAGAGACCCCAGGAGTATTTATACTTCTGCCTCTGGAGGCTGAACCATGTAATGTTCAGTCCTCAGAATAACTGTATGGTGGATAGAGTGGTTATCATGGATGAAACCTGACTACTTGGGAGTTTTGTGGTCAATAAGAGAACACCCTAAGTCAAACCCATATCTTCTGATAACTAATCAGTTCTTTTCCCACTTACTTTAATCAGAATTGTCCTCACTCTACAAACACCATTAAGGAACAGGAACAGATGTAATCCCAGATACTTTTAGGATGTCCTGCCCTCTTTTTTGAATATTTGGAAATGTATCCATTTTTAAAAAGAAAGCTACACCTTACATCAAAGCATTTCAAAAGGACATAAATACTACCCATTATAACTGAAATCCATATTGTTAGATGGAATTTTTATTATTATTAATGCATTCATTTCAATTATGCTCCTATACTATATTTCTAACCGGCAGTTTAAACTTAATTAAACATGTCATCACGATGCTAAATGGAAGTAAGATGATTTCTCCAAATGTTGAAATAATTTTAAGTTATCAATTCAAAAGTTCTGTAATTATAATGCCATAGTTGTCATTTAAACTTTGTCACCTCTTATCTGCAGGAATTGATGAAGATCTTTTGTTTTGACCTTGACAAGGGTTCCTCTTGGCAGAGTAACATTTTCAGTAGTTAATGGAAAAAATATTCTTAGGGCAGAACACCTGGAAACCAGCCTTCAAATATTCGACATCAACACTATTGATATTTTACATCTAGTAAATTGTTGCTAGCAGGTCTACTGGGAGTTCAAGAGGCTATTTTACTCCTTAAACATTTAAATACTTCCTCTGCACCATAAAAAAAAATGGGGAAAAGTGGCCCTCAATACGTTCATTCCCAGAGAATATTTTAAGTAATGAATATTCTTGAAATACAGAGACTTGCATGTGCCACTTGAGAAACACTCCACTATCACCCTTTCCCTCACTCAAGTCTCACAGTATCAAAAGGACTCCTGGAGCCTTAAACTCTGTAAAATTTATTTACTTTCCTGCATAATTTCAAAAATAACCTATATCCTGACAGTAATTCTAAAACAAAATGTCAAGTAAGGATTTTGGTCAAGCAAAGACACTTAAAGATAAGAGAAATATATCTGCCTAGTTAGAGCTTCAGGGGCTGGGGGAATGAGGCTGATCTATCTTGTGCTGTTTCATATTCAGAATTGCTTTTCAAAATATGGTAATTTGTGGCTACAACAGAAAATATCTCTACTTCTCTCAAGTTCAAGTCTTTCAGAGACGTCATTGCTCAAACCCTGACAAAGTTCTTGCCTTGTCAGATTTTAAGTCCCTTAGCTAAGGAGATCAATTCTAAGTGCTCTTTGGAGCTTATCAAATGATTCCCAAGGATTAATAATCAATAACACTCGGTAAGTGAAATACAAAATCTCTTGAATTACTCACTAACATAAACTATCTCAGTTTTTTCAAATCTACTTTATAAAATGTTTTGCCTGCTTTTTCATTTCTATTCTCACTGCCTTAGTTCAAGTAGCTCCCTGCTACTCTCATCCTTAATTTCTACTGTATTCTGAATGCTGCCTTCTTTCTCAAGCACATGCTGCAAATTTTAAAATGGATCCTCAGCTACAAACAAGATATTTAAGACTCGTCTTGTGGTCCCAAAATACCTCTCAGACATCTTTATTTCTATACCTATTGCAGACTCTCATATCCTGCCATTGAAAACTACTTGTTGACATGTCACTTTTCATATAATGCCTGCCATCTCTGTCCGTGATGAGTCCCTATCTACGTATCAAGCTTTGCTCAAATATTGCCTTTTCCAGGAAGCACTTCCTTTGCAAGAGATTCTTTATCCCATTATTATTGAAGTAAATACATCTAGTCTTGCATTAATACAGTTATGTATAGTTTTATCTAAGAATTTTGAGGGCAGAAACTGTGTCTTGGTTATAGTTATAACCTCCACAACAAATGATTCCAAGCTTTGTACATACAACAGAAATGTTTTAACTAAGTAAGCAGTTAGTATGCTTCTTGGGGACACACAGAGATGTCATTTCCCAGATTCACTAGAACAAGGTATGATAATGAGCAGAATGTGGGTGGAATTGATGTATGCCAATTCCAGGTCACGACCATAATGTCCTTCCATATGTGAGTCTATAATGTGAATCTGTGAAACCTGATGTTGGTAGAGTTGCAAGATGGAAAGAACCTGAGTCCTGGAATCAATGAGCAAAAGGCTACCCAAGGCACACTGCACTGGACTGTGCTCTGAGTGAGTTCTAAACTTCTAAGATTCTGGGGTTTTATCTATTACATCAGCAAATGTAGCCTTACTAACATAGGTCTGCTGACTGGTTAGCCAACTATTACAATGGAGAATAGTAAATAATGTGACCTTGTCCTTATTTTTGGATGGATTTGCCTAAATGGCCCTACCTGGACGAGAGTGGCCTTCTCCTCTTTTTTCCAGTGCTTAACTTATCCCCATGCTCCTATTTGGATCTAACGAACAATTTCTCTATTTGGATACTATTACTCTCCAAGTATTTGCTACATCTGTATGAAATTGGTCTCTCGACCTTCTGGCCAGGATTGGAAAATCTGTTTGGCTAGACTTCTAAGTCTTTAACCATATGCCCCAATCCTTCCCATCACTCAAGGCCAAGCAGATGTCTTGGTCTTACACAAAGTTTATTATCAATCCTTTCAGAATGTTTTCATCTGGCTTTGTATTGCACTTGGTAACACTTTATACTCTGAATGAGTCTTCATATTATGCCATTTCCTAAAAAGAGTTAAAGGTACTCTGTTAATCCCAATGCCACTCAGATACTGGTGAGCAGGAATTATGACAAATATTTCTCTGTAGATCTCAAAGCATCTGCCAGAGTAGCTGGAAAGAGATTAAGGATGTAATGACTCTGTTCCTGGGTTGCTGATAGACATGTCGCATTCTTCTCCTAAAACAAGTTAAAACATTTTGGCTAATCCCAAAGAAGTTAATCTGGATTGTAGTCATTATTTGAGAAAAAAAAATTAAAAAGAAATGAGATATAGTGTGATTATAAGTAACAGTCATACTTTCTGCAAAATGAATAAAATGATCAAAGAGCTTGAGAGAGGCAACCGTGTCTTAGTTACCTTTGCAATCCTGTGTCTAGCAAGTGAGGAAAAGATTAGATATTCCAAATTCATGATGAATGCAAAATTTTCCCTATTTAAAAAAACTGAATCTCTTGGCTTTCAAAGCATTAAGGAAAGTCAATCCCCAAATTTTCCTAAAGGATTAATATTATTTTGAGATTACATGATTCATTAATATATTTAAAATAAAAATTTCAAGGAAGACACATGCTGGTTTTCCTTTTTAATGCCACGTTGTGGGATTTTCAAACACATAATTCATTTTGTCTTGATTTAATTCAAAGAATTTCAAAAACTGATAGAGATAAAATGTGAAATATAACATTTCACAGTATCGGTATGTATTTATATCCTTTATATCTATCAATCTGTGTGTATGTATGTATGTATCAGTAGCAATGTTGCCTTTCTAAATCTGTTTTATAATTAGCCATTTTTAATCACCCAACAAATAATTAAATTGATCTGCTAATTGCATAACAGTGATTAAAGGGTTAATAACTAAGTATTAATAATTTTTCTACCCACAGGGGAAAAGAATTCTAAATGTTGATTAAAGTGTCCTAAACCTAAATGGTTTGGGCCCTATTCTTGTGATATTTTTCCCTACATAGTTTCTAGCACATAAATAGTACAAATGCATATTAATTGTAAAAATCTTGCTACAGTGTGTTGTGATATCCTGCCATCAGGAACATATGAAATCTAATCTTACTAATTTACATCTAACTGACAGGAAAATATTGATTGAGATGATGAGGGCAATAAGAAAGCTAATTGTAGATGGATATAAGATATCAAAATTTAGCATAGAAGAAAGATACCGATGTCAAAGAATGCCATATTTAGTTTCAAAATTTAAATGTTTACCACTTTTTTCTTGAGAGAGACATTTTACAGAAACAAGGGTAAAATTTCAGCTGAGCAGAGGACTATGTCAGCAATTGAGTGTAGTTTGGGAGAAACTTACAGCAACAAGAAATGGTAATACAAGTAGAGTGACAATGGCAAGATAGTACAGAGACCTGAAGGAAAATGGGAATTTCACTTCAGTGAAATGTGAATGTATAATTTGGCTATATCTTGATCAGAGAAGGCAGACAAAAGAAGTTAATGCAACCCAAAGGCCAAAAAGAAATCAGACAGCCATTTTAGTGTCTTTTTTTTTTTAATATTTTTTTTATTTATTTATGATAGTAACAGAGAGAGAGAGAGAGGCAGAGACATAGGCAGAGGGAGAAGCAGGCTCCATGCACCGGGAGCCTGATGTGGGATTCGATCCCGGGTCTCCAGGATCGCGCCCTGGGCCAAAGGCAAGCGCCAAACCACTGCGCCACCCAGGGATCCCCATTTTAGTGTCTTTAGAGGAAAGATAAACTAATAAATAAAAACATTCCATAGAAAAATAAATACAAGAAAGAATGGACTTGCTTACAAACAAGTAAACAACAGCAAGAAAACCTCAAAAGTTTTTGAAACTGGATATATCTTTCGATATATCGAAATTGGATATATCTTGGAGTAACCTGAGAACCAGAAAATTAGCAGAACCGATGCATAGTTTCACCAAGAGATAAAAACTAAAAGTTTCAACAATATCAAGATGGTACTTTCAAAAGGCAAAAAAAAATCTCAATAGTTCTGGCAATGGTTTCTCTATATCTGATGTTATTCCCGATAAAAGGTGGGGATAAAGATGTGAATATGCAAAAATCCAGATATAAAGGACAAAAAAGGGGGGGGGCAAAATCAGAATCCATTTATCAAGATATATATGCTATGCCAAGAAAGGCTAACTGCTCTATGAGGTAGCATGTATGGAAGAATGAAATATAAAAGATGATGTATGTGATGCTAAGCATTTAGTAAATCAGTTTATAAACCATATGTTCTCCCCACCCCCCCAGAGATTTCCATTTCCCTAGTTATTACATGAAGTTAAACAGTAATTCCACTAGGGACTGGCAGATGTTAAAGAAAAGTCAAATAACAATGCAACAGGGATTCACTTAGGATTTTAATTTCTTAGTGCTTTTATAATTTGTCTCATAACTGTGACAGTGTACATTCCTGTACATTCCTACTGTACAACTGTGTACATTCTGACACAACAACCTTCACAACAAAAATAAGAAAGCCAACTAATTAGGAATTTGGAATTTTTTACTATTAAATTTTAAAAGAAAAAACTTATCTTGAAAACTATAATACGAAACACTTTCTCACTTTTCAAACTCAGGCATAATCTAGAACTGGGCATGTGGTTCTCTAGTCAGTTCTCTTCTGAAGGGCTATTTCTTTTGCTTTGTGTAATAAACATTGTGTTTCTTTACCTAAACTACTCTCATTACCATCTTCTCTTACCTAGCACAGGAGGACTATTCCACTAAACAGGAAAACCCCAGCAAAGATAAAATTCCATGACACACTTCTCTCCTAAACTTGGGCTTCTCATATTTGCTGGAACTTTTCATAACAACTTCATACCTTCATAATTCTCATCAAGAACCGGATGTAAAAAGAAAAAAAAACTGATGTAGCCCACACAGCCTGCACTTTCAGTACTTTTCCTGATGTCTTACTCAGGGAAAAATGAGGTCACCACATATGAACTATCTACACCTTTCTTTCTAGTGCTAGGACCTGCAAACACCTCATTTCTGTAAGCATCTTCTCTTCAGGATACAATCAAGGTCAATTTTCTCCCCAAACTCATTAGAGGATAACCCTACCTTAGTACTGAAATGTCTCTCCAATTGCAGTTCTCCTTATCCTATTCATCTAATTTTCTAGGCTTGCAACTCAAATGCAAATTCTCCTCCAAAGAGGGAGATCCCAGTATTTTGTCTTTGAAAGGATCCCTTTCAGTTTTTAACATAATAGATCTCTCTTAACTATTACATCTAAAAATAGCACCTCTATTCTTTTACTTCATTCTCTTCTTCAGTATTTATTACTTCCTAATATTATATCATATATTTGTTAATTTTTTAGCATCTATCTCTCCTTTCGACATTATAAACTACTTAGGAGCATTTTTTTTTAACATCTCTATCCTTATTACACAGAATAATGACCAAATATAGCAATCCCTCATTAAATGTTAAGTGACTGTTTAAACCTATATAACCGCCATTTTTTTTTAATTTAGAAAGTTGGTGTGGCAACTGCTAGATGCTCTCCCAAAATTCATTCTCCCCTTTTCTGAATCACATGGCCTCCCACGAAGAAATTACATTTTCGAGCTTCTCTCATATCCCATTATAGCTGTATGTCTAAATTTAGATGAGTAGAATAGAGCGGAAATATCCTATATAATTTCTAGGCTGTCTTCAACTTAAAGACAGACTGTTATCCCTGAAATGTGCTCTTTTCCTCTTCCTGTTGTGAGCTCAGCTGTCCCTGCAAACCAATCAAAGTAACAAGGCAGAAGAAACCTGTGTTCTTGAATGATCTTGAAGAGGATAATGACTCTACCAGCATACGCTGGCTTCTAATATGAAAGAGATAAATTTCTGTTTTATTCAAGGGACTTTATTTTGAAATTATTTTTCATATAGCTAGTAAGCCTTTAACACTCTCAGCACCTATCATTGTTTCTGCTATTTCTCTGGGCATTCTTTCTGTATCTTCTTTTGAACTCCTCTCTTTCTCCATCCACTGCTTAAATATTGATTTTATTAAGTATTCTTTTCTAGCCAACTACTGTTCTTTTCTCTGAGTTTTATTGACATATAACATTGTATAAGTTTAAGGTGAATAACATAATAATTTGATACATGTATATGTTGTGAAATGATTACCACAATAAGCTTAGTTAACATCCCTCACCTCACATACTATTTTTTTCTTATGATGAAAACTTTGAAGATTTACTCTCTTAGCAACTTGCAAATACAAAATACAGCATTGTTAATTATAGTCAACATCCCCAGTACTTATTTATCTTACAGCTGGAAGTTTATACCTTTTGACCACCTTCATCCGTTTCCTCTTCCCATTCCACACCTCTGGCAACCACCAATCTGTTCTTTATTTCTACAAGTTCGATTGTTTTAAATTCCATACATAAGCGAAGTGAATACACCATACATGTAGTATTTGTCTTTCTTTGTCTTACTTAGCATAATGTAAAGGTTCATCCATTGTTGCAAATGTCAAGCTTCCCTTCTTTTTTTATGACTGAATAATGAACTATTGTTCTTAATTTAATCTACTGATTCTTGAATTTTTTCATCAATGACAAGTTGGGAAATACACATACACACACCCATACACACAGATCGGATATAAACATTGGCAGTTTATAGACAACCTGAAACCTATTTTTGGTGGTAAAATACATATCTTGGGCTACCATACATATCTCATAACACAGCAATTCCACTTTTGGATATATACCCTACGAGAAATTCAGCATATATTCACACACACACACACACACACACAGCATATATCACAGTGTTCTTTGCAATGCTATTTGAGACAGCAAACACTTGGGAAGAACTTAAAGGCCTCTTAAATATACAGTGTAGATGATCTTGGCATTCTATTCATACATCTTGCCACTCACGCTGTCCTTACACACTGAGGGTGTTTTACATAAGCACTTGCCACTCTGTGCCCGAGGATGCTCTTGGGACAAGAATATGCTTGGGTTGCCATGTGGTAAGCTAGAGCTAATGGCTATAGGATTTAACTTCAACCAGTGCCAGGCAAGAGTTTTGTATACATACATACCTCAACTTCCTTGTCCTTGATGGATAAACTCCAAAGTGGCCTACCAGTGTCAATCATATGGTAAGAAATGTGTAGATGAAACTGGAGAAAGAATTAAGAATAGAAATACCTAGAAATAAAATCAGCATTTCATAAAGCTTAAATGTGTGGAGAGAGAGAAGTATACAAAAGGCAAGCTTTCATGTCCTAATTCCATTTTGGGCAACCAGGTAGATGGCAGATTGAGACCAGCAAGGTTTCTGGCAGAGAGATAATGGTTCAGATTTGGATATGTTGCATGTGAAGTGCCTGTGGCTAATTGGATCTACTGATTTAAGGTTTGGGAGACAGAAATAGGATAGAGGTTGGATAGTAATGGTATGTGAAGTCATGGTGATGAATGAGATGAACAAAGGAGAAAGGATAGTGAGAGAAGAAAAGGCAGCCAAGGAAGGAGCACGGAAGCTCATGAATATTTAAGGAATGCACAGAAGAGGTTCCTACAAATAGAAATGAAAGAGAAATTAACATGGTGGAGAGGAGCCAGTGGTAAGAGAGGAAAATAAAATGCTGATTTCATAAGCATTCTACTCAAGGACATATTGGCAATAGTTTTTTCGAAACATGTGTCTTTCTTTGTTTTCAAACTCGAAGACTAATTCCAAGCTGCCTCTGCTTCATCTCCAGTCTCATCTTTCTTCAACCTTTTGGTTTTCAGAAACTCATTTTCTATGCAGCCAAATGTATGCTCTGCTGATACTATAGATTCAAAACCTGGTCTGTCAAAACCTTGGTCCGTCAAAGTCTATTTTACGCTTCTATTACCGTTTATTCACTACGTAATTAGTAGCATCTGGTTTTGTTTGAGTTTTGGTTACTTTTCTCCCCTGCTACAATTTGCACATTTGGTATGGTTAAGCACAGAACTAACTGCTGTCCATACATTATCCCATTCAATGCTTAGGACAGCCCTATGGGATAAGCATTGCTATCAATATTTTTGATAAAGAATTTGAAATTTTTTGAAAAAAAATGGGGACTTTTGAAGGAATTAAAGCTTTGCCTAAGGTAATGTAGTTCATGAGTGAGTTAGAATTTGAACTCACATTGTCTGATTCCAAAGCCCCTGGTTTGGGATGCCTGTTAAGGCGGCATTGCAAGAATATGGTTTGAGTTCTCTGCTTTTGGTTCCAACATATAACAAGACAAAATATTGACTGGGATCATGCAAAAATTATATCAGAAACAAAGTAATATCAGAGAGAGAATGGAAACAGAAAACTGTGGTGTACCAGCTGGCTTGGCAAACATTTCCCTATATCTCTGAGGTAACTGAGGTGCCACATTTGCCCCACAGGGAGTGCAAATTAGTGCCAAGTTTACTGATTAAAACCTGAGTGTGAGTTTAACAGGGAGCTGAATAACAGGTTACACCCCTAGAGCCATGGTTGACACAGAGCTGCTTACTTACATAAGGAGGCCAGAGGTGGCAACCATATTCTGACAATCAGCACCTGGGACAAATTGCTATTTGACTTCGTGACTTAGATCGATAATATTCCCATTACCAAAGATTCTGAGTTGGGGGTGGGGAGGGTGTAGGATCCAACTCTCTGATCATAGGACTGGGTGGGGCTAGCATAGAGAGAGAGAGAGTGACAATTGTTAAAAATCTTCTCACTCAAGTTGAGCCTGAAAACCAAAATTCCAAGACAAGTGAAATCACACACACACACACACACACACACACACACACACACAAACTGGGGAAGAAAAGCAGGCAATAATCTCAGATGATATGAAAATAAAATATCAATTTCAGAATTTCAAAATAAGCATGCTAGTATCTTTGAAGAGACAAAGTGAGATATAACGTTCAATAGAATTTACTTATTAGAAAATAAGTACAGATAGAATGGTAAAAGTGCCTATGTGGAAAGAACCAAACAAAATTTCCAGGAAAAAACTATATAGTCAAAAACTTCTAATGGACGTAGTCAAAATAAAAATTAGTAAATTGGAAGATATCTCTGAGTAGTTTCCGAAAATGCAAGAGAGATATAGAATAAGGTGAAAGAGAATTTAAGAATATGTATGACACATTACAAAACTTCTACATGTATCTACCGGGATGTTCCAGAAAAAGAGATTAGAACTAATGGTACAATAAGCAACACTTGAAAAGAAAATTCCAGAGATTCTACAATTAAGAAAGATGTGAGTTCTAAGATCAAAGTATCTAGAAAGACCAACAACCACTGTGCTCTCTTCCTTCTAAGAAGAGTAATAAAAACTATACTGCCATTCTCTAGGAAAGCCTTTGGAGGGTTCATCCTTTGTTACAGATGTTAGAATCCAATCCTATAGATTCTGCTCTATATTTTGATAGAGTAAATCATCTTTAAAAACAAATTGATGAATATAATTGAAGTGAGAATAGAGCAAGACTATATTCATCCACACTGAAACAGATGTGTCCTGCTATAAGGGTGCAGAAAACCCCTGAAATTTAGTGACCATGAGAATTAAGGAACTAAGTAAAAAAGTGTCCAGGCCACTCAACCCCTCTCTGTGAACTCATAAGTGCAAACACACACACACACACACACACACACACACACACACTCCAATCTGGTTGTAATATAGTAGTATAAGGGGAAGTACAATGAATCGCCAATGTGTTTTATATATAAATAAGAGAGAGAACCATATACTAATTTATGAATGTATTTCCATTATTTTCTATTAATCTAATAAATAATTCAAACTTCTGTGGAAAGTTAGCCTTATGTAAGACAACACGTACCTTCTTAAAATCATGGTTTTAAAATAATGCTAAGGTTGACTCCAGCTTTTAAAAGACTCCTTCACTTCAGTAACCAAGTAAGTAAATATGAACAGGAAAGATGGGAGATAGTAGTTTAAGATTAAATTTAGGAAAACTACCCAGTAGATCTTTCTAACTTGTTTTTATCACAATTATATACTTCCATTAGAAGGAACCCCATTCTTCTGCAGACCTTCCTTACAGCAGAGTAACTTCCTGAGT
This sequence comes from Vulpes lagopus, assembly GCF_018345385.1. NCBI lineage: Eukaryota > Metazoa > Chordata > Mammalia > Carnivora > Canidae > Vulpes > Vulpes lagopus. The sequence goes on from NC_054843.1 coordinate 26,431,587, forward strand.
TGTGGTTAAACTTTATAACTGAGGAAAATAATGAAGTTCCCTTTAATTTTTGGTCTCTGGATTGGTTTGGGAGGAAATAGGTAAGGAGCCAAATGTTTTTTGTGTTTTGTTTTTGTTTTACAAAAAAAAAATGATACCAGAAGGAGAAATTCTCAAAAGGCTAATCTCCTCACAAAGCCTCCATAAACCCTCAGCCACACTTTACAAACTGAGATATATTAAAGGAAAAACCCAAACAATTTACATCTCCTTTCTTGACTATTCATATTAAGATCATAACAAAAGACCTTATTAAAAACACCTTGTGTGATTTTAACGAGAACATAATTTTTAAAACCTCAAAACGTTCATGCCAACAAAAACTTCACCATTTCCTCTCAAAAAAGGCCTTTACTTTCCTGCAGCACTAATGAACAGCTAGGAATGGTGTATATGAGCAAAAGAAAGAATAGATGTAACAGGTGACAAACATAATGAACTTGTTCTCTTAGGAAAGGATTTGTCAGTCACATTTTGCAATTGTTGAAAGAAGCTTATATCAAATCATAGAATTAGCTAAAAAACAATTATCCTTTTGTACATAAACTATGTATTCTTTATACATGGTTTCTCTATTAAAGTCAAGACTATGACTTGGTTCTGCAAAAGTTGGTAGTTTTCCATAAATCTTCGGAAAAGAAAGGCTAAGTAATGCTTCAAAAATGCCCTGTAAGCAAAAACACATTCATTCTTCCTTAAAAGCTTTCCTTCCTTTATTGTAAAGTTTACAGCTTCACAATTACTCTAATATATTTTTTCCATTTATTAGTTTAACTGTAGCAGATAGAAGCTGTAAGTTTCAAAATATAAAGAGCTTACTTTTGTTTTTAAAATGATTATTCAAAATTTCTGTTATAGAGCCGTTCTTTAAAAAGTTTAAATGAATGTGAAACATGGTAACAACACAGAACTCTGTATTTTATCAAATCAGCAGTGTGGAAGACACATTTTTCATTTCATTCATTTGGTAACATCTACTGCAGGCACCTTGTTAATAAAGTTGCTTTTTAAACAAAGTCAACAACAACGATGAGGTTGTGGCACTTATTAAAGTTGTAGTACTGAATTTGCAGTTTTTGCAGAAGAATCTCTTCCATAACATTTCTAGGAATACTCCCTAAAGGCTCTGATTTAAAACAAAAAAAAAAAAAAGAAGAAGAGAAGAAGAAGAAGAAGAAGAAGAAGAAGAAGAAGAAGAAGAAGAAGAAGAAGAAGAAGAGGAGGAGGAGGAAGGAGGAGGAGGAGGAGGAGAAGAATTATTTAAAATAGGACTGTAAGTATGGCTAAACAAGGAATTAAGCACCATTTACTCTCTGAGGTATTTTTTTCCAGGAAAAGCAAGCCAACTCACTTCCAACATATTTGCACTGAAGTAAAAACTATTCAATACTGTTTCAAGATACTTAAAATTCAAACAAACAAACAAACAAACAAAACTGGGTGCAAAGTTTCTACAGTGAAATGTGAGCAAACAAGACAAAAAGAAACAAAAGAAGTTTGCATGCTGCTTCTCAAAGGAGGTTTAAACAGTCCTTGGCCAGGAATAACACACATAAACCATAAGTAGGCAACTGCTGGAATCAAGACACTTACTTTTTAATATGTAAGCACGCACTGTTTTTTTTCCCTATTTTAGGTTAAAAATAAGAGGACACCCCAGTGAGTCTCGCTGGCAGGCAGATAAGGCCCAGGCCCTGACCCTTTCACTGGCAGGAATTCTCACACAAAGCTCTTTTCATCCAGTCTGTGCTACATATTCCTGAGATAAGGCAGCAGAACACCAAGCCGTGGAGAGGAGCCCCAAAGTTGGACTAAATGAAATGTTTACATCTACTCTGTCACACCGTTGCTCCTTCATTATCTATTCCACAGATGATTTGCCTAAAACAATATTTATCCAGGTCGAAGAGAAGCATGACTGAAACAAAAGGACAGTCTTAAGAGAAAGGACACGCGAGACAATACAAATATTGTATTTCTCTGTTAGCACTGCCAAGTTTAATGTGAAATCAAGCAGAAGCAAAACCAAATCACCTAAGAACTTAAAAGAAAGGCTCTCGCTCTCGCTTCCCTCACAGCACCATCGATTCCTTTACGTGCCTCACAACACAGAAAAGTATATTTTAAATAATAGCTTAAATCTGCACTCACCATGCGAAAGCCACAGTTGCGTAGCGTAAAAGTGTGCTATTTTCTGCCCCTGTTCCATTTCTGTTTTGCCTACAGTTGTCCAACACCCAATAGCCCAGAGCTGCCACCCAGAGGCCCCTTGCACGAGCTGGCTTATTTGCCTGTCAATCTGAGTCCCGGCTTCTGTGTCATGCAGCTGTGCACTTTGCTGAAGTCCTAATATCATTTCCAGACGCTGCCCACCGCCTCAATAGCTAATTTGTTCTTTCCATTCAATAAATTACTCAAATCACCTTTCGGGCAACTCCCTGGGATCAGGCTTTAAGTTGTTCACCTTCAAATTAAGGAGTTCTTGGTAAGAAGTGGGTGGAGAGAAGTAAGCTCACTACAAGGGAATTCAGAGAGGAATCAGACGCAGAGAAACTTCCTCTCTTTTTTCCTTCCTTGCTCGCTGAGCCGCCAGTGCCTCTCTCACAGAACTAAGGAATGTGAAGGGAGGACGCAAAGAGGCCCCGCCAGACAAGCCTTTCTCAATCAATTAGCTTGCAGCCATTACTTGTGACCTTAGGTCACACAGCATAAGTGTGTGGGGTGTGCCTTCGGGGGTCCCAAGGCTACTTATTACAGCTTAGATAACCAAAACTAAGCAAGACGCTAAAATCTAGAAATCTTTTTAATAGAAAATATGCCAAAGATATGAAGTGGACCAAAGGTGAATTCCAAGTTTCTTTTTTGCAGAAACAACTACTTCATTGGGTTCAAGATATTTTTTTTTTCTATTAAGAAACCCCACATAATATACTTGTTCCCTGTTGGATCAGACAGGATTTAGACCAAAGTAGTGAAGTATTTCTTTTATATTTATATTTTATATCCTCCAAGCTGAGAATATAGAAATGACAAAACAGCTAGTCTATCTATCCTGCAGTTACAGGCACCAGCTCATCATGGTTCCAAGGTTTTGTTTTGGCTTTTTAAAGACACTGACTTTTACCAAACTGCAAATTAAATTACTACAAACTAAGTTCTCTATGCTAAGGGAAATCAAAATCATACCACTTTGGGCAACAGGTATAGCTATTTTAAACCCTTCCAAGATTACATATTATCTTAATGTCGTGATTTTTCTTTTCTTATAACTACTCTAATTAGGATCTCATTTGTTCTCCAGCTAAGACAAATGCGTCCTCTCTTTAATAAATATCAACAAATGAGAGTTCAAAATAACACAAAATAAGCAAACACTAAAGAGAAAAGCAATCATTTATAACTACCATTCTTCTTGCAGAAGAATCTCTTCCATTCCAATAGAAGAAATTAAGGGTTTCTATTTTCTCCAGGTTTGTTTAAATATCATACATTAAGTTTGGATATTTCTCAAAAACCCTTCAAAAAAAACCCTTCAAAAATAATAGCCACCATCATCAAAAAGTTAATGACACAGAAATATCAGGGAATTTTATCTCAAATCAATTCATGCTACTGAATACTATAATTCAATTAAGGAGCACATGTTTTATAGTGATTATATTAGACAACCGCCCTCCCGCCACACACAAAATAGGCATCATGCAAAGATGGATTTGGCACACTCACATTTTCTTACCCTATTTCCTTGGTGATGCCACAAAACCTCATCTGGTGCTGCACTACATAGGAATGACAAAATTCCATATGGATGCAAACTTAATATCTCTCTCTCATTAACCTTTACTTGGTCAACTGAATTGTCTTCAAATTGGACATTGTTTGGCTTTAATAAAACAAACCAAAAAATCCAAGAATGAATAAGATATGTGAGGGAAACAGGATCAGAGAATACTATATAAAGGATAGGATCATTTTATAAAACTGTAGTTTTGTAGTAACAGAGAAGGCAGTAATTAGGGTAATAAAATCAGTTATGGGGGGCACCTAGTGAAGAAATTAAGGGTTTCTATTTTCTCCAATATACAATAGGAGTCACTAACAGGTTTGGAAAAGGAGGTTGACATTCCCTCTACCTATGTATAAAAAATAAAATAAGTTAATGCAATGATTGAATCAATATGTTACACAGCAGAAACTAATACGTTATGTGACAATTGTACCTCTAAAAAGAAAGTTGAATCTCCCTCACAAATTCTTCCCATGTAGTAACAATTTTTTTAAAAGTTTAATAATAATTATAATAATGGCTTAACATCGTTTGGTGGTTCAATGGTGGCTGTTTTGAGAACAATCATTATTCAAAGGCATTTGGGGCTCGATAGCCAACAGATATCTAGAATATGAAGAATTCTAATTACTGCTTGAAAGACACCTAGTCTTTAGAAATTTCTTTGACTCAATGCCATTCTGTAATTCTATGTTCTATTTTCATCTCTTATAAAGAACAAGCTTTTTTGTTTGTTTGTTTGTTTGTTTGTTTTGGTTTTGTTTGTTTCCTTGATTTAAGGCCAACAACTAACTCCTCAGAATCAGTCAACAAAAACACTGTACTTATGCATGGACATCTACAATCATTCAACTCAAGGATCTGATCTCTTGCAACAGAGTTTCTACATGTACAAAACAAAGGGCTTTCAGATAAATGCAGAAAGGTCACCAATAACCTACTCAAAACACAAAACATGAACCAACATTTCAAAGAGCTTTGCTGGTGTCACAGTAGATAAAGCATTTTTTAATGGCCAGTTGAGTAAAAGAACCGCAGACATTTTTTAATTACACACACCTTATGATAATAATCTCCTTTGCCAAAGTGTGGTATCTTACGTTGAAAAGATCACTACCAAGGTGTTTTTGAAAATAAGTTTGTCAACTTAACCCCACTCAGTTTCCATCTGAGTGAAAAAAAAAGTCTGTTACTCAAGATGTCATGGTGATTTTTTTTTTAATTTTTTATTTATTTATGATAGGCACACAGTGAGAGAGAGAGGCAGAGACACAGGCAGAGGGAGAAACAGGCTCCATGCACCGGGAGCCCGACGTGGGACTCGATCCCAGGTCTCCAGGATCGCGTCCTGGGCCAAAGACAGGCGCTAAACCACTGCGCCACCCAGGGATCCCTGTCATGGTGATTTAATCAAACACAGCAGATAATTTTTTGCTAAATTCATCTAAAGTATTTTAATAGCTCAGATAACTTTACCGTCAAAATTCCTTCGGGTGTTTTTCAATGTTTAAATTAATTAAAAGGGCAAAGTGATAGGATATAATTTTTCGATATGATTTTATAAAGACATAATTTCTAAGCATTACATAGTAACAACAAAAGCCACATATTATGTGGTGCTGACATTTCCCGTGGTAATTATTTTGTGCATCTATGTATTTTTCCCTAATCATCTGCCATGCTTTGGAAGATAGTCACTTTGGGTTGGAAGAATAGACAAACCAAAATCAGTACTGAGAAACATCGCCATCAAACTTAGTTTTCAAGACATCTGATTAGCAGTCTGCTATCATAAATTGCTTTTACCACACTTTCTGTTAAAACACCTACAGAGAAAAACACATCTTACAATAACTCTAAAAACTAAGATTAATCAAGGCAATTTCTTTACCATCCCTCTAATGTTAATGCTATTGGACTAAGAAAAAAAAAAACAACAGGTGTTCTATACCCATAAACAGACTAATCTTATTTATTTGAAAGTCAAGAAAGTATTTCAACATTTCTTGATGAACTAAAATAGATTCATGGACCTATTCCACTGAAGCCTTGGATTACCATGATATCACTGGATTTTAATAGAAGGTGTTGCTTCTTGAGGTACATGGAGCAGTATCCTTATATTACCATCTCTTCTTATTTTGACATTATCTGAAAACAGGAAGGAAGAGAAAGGACTGGCATGTGACATATTATATCTCTCCAGATTTAGTTAAAGCAATGTAGGTGGTAGCCAGGGTAGGAAGATGGTGGAAAGAAACATGTATTAGAAAGTGTAGCTTTTCCTGCTTGTGAAAGAGTTTGAGGATATAGGAGACCACCTCACTTTAGAGAGCAAAGTTAAACTCCACATCTGCTTCCTAGTCTCTAGCTGGGAGGTCTACACACCAACCTGTCACCCAGCTGGGGTGACAGGAAGGGTATTTAACCAGCATAAATAGGTTTTAACCAGCAAGAAGTGAGGAATAAGAAAACAACAGGTGTCATCTGGTTGTAAACATGACATTGGATCTAGATCTAGGCTGATTTATGGTTGAGCAAATAGCAAACAAATATAAAGTGAGGGCCTACATAAAAATACAACAGAGAAAATGGGAAAAGATTATCAAAGGGACAGCAGTTACTGTATATATCATCTATTAAAGTAAGTGAGAAGAGGCATTTTATTTTATTTTGTTTTATTTTATTAAGTAGGCTCCACATCCAGTGTGGAGACCAATACAGGGCTTAAACTCACTATCCTGAGATCAAGACCTGAGCTGAGGCCAAGAGTCAGATACTCAACTGAATGAGCCACCCAGGTGCCCCGAGAACAGGCATTTATTTTATTTTTTATAAGATTTTATTTATTTATTCATGAGAGACACAGGGGGTGGGGCAGGGACACAGGCAGAGGGAGAAGCAGGCTCCATGCAGGGACCCGACGTGGGACTCAATCCCGGGTCTCCAGGATCACATCCTGGGCTGAAGGTGGTACTAAGCCGCTGAGCCACCCGGGCTGCCCGAGAACAGGCATTTAAAATAGAATCCATGAAGACGTGGCCCCTATATTACCAGGCAAGAAGGAAAATAAAATGGAAATATTCACTTTTAGAAAGAAATGAAAGTCATGTGGATTAAAAAAAGAATTGAAGTAAGGATAAGAAATGATACTGAAAAATCATGAGTGATCTGGATGACAAAAAGGTAGGGAGACAAATCTGAAGTCTAAAGCAATAGTATAAGTGAGCTTGGGAGAAGAAATCTTAGAATATTCTACTTCATGCATATTTTGTCTAAGATATCATAAAACATAAGGAAAATCTGAAAGAATACTCTGAAAAAGGGAAAATGACAATGAAAATGAAAAATTTGAATACAATGCATTTAAACACTTGCACATGATTTTAAAGAAACACTTTAGTGAGAAATATAAAGAAGAGACACAGATAAGTCAAAGAAGGAATAAAAAATGAAAATTAAACCAACATTGAGATTTAGTACATTTTTTCTATTATATGAGAATTTTGAAATGAATATTCAAAGTGGGTTATTCTATGCTTATGAATGTTTAACTTGGAACAAGCTTTCTGGAAAGGAACTAGTTTATAGGTACCAAAATTCTTACATGTTTTCCTTTTTATTTATCTATTTATTGAACAAATATTTATTAATCACTTACTATGTGCCAAGTACTATTTGAGGCACTGTTTTGTTTGACAAAATAGACTAGATTTCTGATCTTTATTTAATGTAGGTTCTAGGATGTAGAGAAAGACAATAAAATAAGCATAACATATTAGGTATTATTGAATACTAAGGTGAAAAATAATCCAGGATAAGGAAATAATGAATGACTTTGGAGGTGCTGGATATGACATTATGTTATATAGGTGTTCAGGGAAATGTGTCTCTGGTGTAATAACATTTGACCAATAATCTAAATACAATGTAAGGGTCCAACATGATAATACAGGGAAGAAAACACTTCCAGAGAGGCACCTACCCATGAAAAGGCTCAGAAGTGGGGCATATTATGGGGGTTCCCAATAATATTATATCAAGGAAATACTATGTCAAAGATTCTTTTGTAGGAAAGTCAAGACTCTTTAGTAAGAAAGTCTTCAGTGAGACAAATCAACATTTTTGTACAAGGCTGTTTATAATTGCTTACAAAATTGAAAATAGGAGTGTATCTATTTTATGATATGGTATTTTATGTAGCCATTTAAACAAAACACAGAATCAGACCTATAAATACAGAGAACAAAGTGATGGCTGCTAAAGGGAAGGCATGGAGGCGGGGTAGGCAAAATGAGTGAAGAGGAAAGGCGGATGCAGGCTTCCAGTCATGGAATGAGTAAGTCACAGGAATAAAAGGCACAGCATAAGGATCACAGTCAGTAATGTTGTAATAGTGATGTAACAGGACAGATGGTAATTACACTTGTGGTGAACATAGCATAATGTGCAAACTTGTCAAATCGCTAAGTTGTACACCTGAAACTAATGTGATATTGAGTGTCAAGTATACTGAAATAAAAAATTAAAAAATATATAAAATAAAGTCAGCTTAAACATTTGTGAGATATGAATTTCAGGTAAACAGAGGAGAAATAAACTCCAGAAAATATATGATTCAAATTTTGTGAAATAGGTATCTCTGAAAATAGTAAAAGGATCAGGGATCCAAATGTTGATAGCAACTGTCATCTCTGTATGGCACAATCCTGGATTATTTTACTTCTTTATTTTCTTTCCAAGTTATTTATAATTTAACTGTAACTCTTTTATAACAGAAAAGTATTTCATTAAACAAAAATGAGGCAGACATTACTATCTTAATTCCAGCATTCTCTTTATCATAAATCTTGAAGCTTTCAACTTATTTTGGATTATTTACTCTCTTAAATCTAGTCAGTCAGTAGTTGGAATGAGTCTTCTTTCAAAATTAATTGAAACATTTCCCATTCCCTTCCATTTCACTGCTTCTAACTCTGTGCTTAGGTCTAGAGGATAAATTTAAAAGTACATGTAAAATCCTGTTCATGTATGCAGAAGGCCTTTGTTTCCTCCTTTGAGAGCATATGGCAACAGTCATCTCTTTCACTCAATGACAATCTCCCTCCCCCAGCATCTACTACTTTGACCCTTAATTAGATCTTCCCCGACAATCTGAAATAACTCATGTCTGAGACCCTCCCAGTCTGTGTGGGTTCCCAGTGGATTGGGGCAGCAGCAGGAAAGCAAGAAAAAAAGTCACTGTAGTTTAGGATATGTGAAACAAAATGGGTGAGCAAGTAGGGAGTTGAGTGAAGTTGTTTACAAAAAAAAAGAAAAAGAAAAGAAAGAGGGAAGAAGGGAGGGAGGGAGGGAGTGGGGAGAAAGGAAAAGAAAAGGCAGAGAACTCTACAAAAATGGGTCATAAATGAAAAGTGAAAGCTAAACCAAGTATTGGAATATAAAAGCAAAATCTCTTCCTGAGGAACAAGAGTCCAGGTTGTCCAAAAGCACCTAGTTCAACAACTTGTATTGTTGTTTTTTTTAAATTTGTATTTATTTATGATAGTCACAGAGAGAGAGAGAGGCAGAGACACAGGCAGAGGGAGAAGCAGGCTCCATGCACAGGGAGCCTGATGTGGGACTCGATCCCGGATCTCCAGGATCGCGCCCTGGGCCAAAGGCAGGCGCCAAACCGCTGCGCCACCCAGGGATCCCAACAACTTGTATTGTTTTGACAAATATATAAAGGCAGTCTGGGCTGTCATTTAAAGATATTATTAAAACAAAATCCAGTAAAGCAAGGAAATAAAATCTGGAGATTACAAATAGGAAAAAAAGGAGAGAGAGGGAGAGAGAGAGAGAGAGAGAGAGGGAGGGAGAGCAGAGAGAGCACAGAGACAGAGAAATCCAGAAGGAGACAGACACACACTTATACAGATGAATTGGCACAATCTGAAAGAATAAATAAATAAATAATAGGATGGGAACTCAGGAGAAAACTGAGAACATGGCTCCTGAAGAAGTGATAGGAAATGCATGTGTGTAACCAGCTCTGACATAGGTTTCTACCTCCATATAAGCAGAGGGATTAGAAGAGAATATAGAAAATAGTCTAATTGGACTGGAGATGATGATGGTAGATGCGGTTGAGAATGCTAGAGTGGTTGAAAAGTATGCATTTAATTCAGATTGAAGAAAATAAAGAACTTTACAAATTACACACACAAAAAGTCACAAATTGGGATAAATTGGGATGGCTTGTGTGTCCTGCAATGTGAGAGGTAAAAACCGAGGCCTGATCCCGTGGGAATATATATAAGGGGCAAATGTTGATCTCTTCAGGTGAGGATCTTTTGTGAGGTCAAGGCTAACCTGAGGTCTCTTTGTCTGAATTGTCTTTGATCACATGTGGGACACTGAGAAATCCCCATGTGCCCTCGCTGTCAATAGTTTCCATCTAGTTGAGTCATTGCTCTAGCTTTTGGGAGCTAAATCTGCCTGGGCCCCTAGAAACACTGTAGGAAGATAGAGTAGTAGCAAGTTTAAACAAAGAAAAGAGATTCGAAGTATTAGGCAGATGTGTGCTAGTATTTTAAAGCTCACATAGGGTGGGAGAGTTCAGGCAAGAACTAGAGCCAGACTCTATTTGCCACTTATGGGGGAATGAATGTCTCTGAGATAAACCAGGGCTCTCACACACAGGTAGTGAACAACATGCTGCATGCTACACTTTGAGGAGTATGGAAAGGCCTCCATCCAAAGTTATCTTTCCCTGTAGCTCACCTGTGTCTTCCTTCTCTTCCTTCAAGATGGTGGTGCCCCAAATCCCTAGAGTATCAAGGTACTAATATCGGTGAAATACTGTCTGGAAACTCTCACAAAAATGAAGTATAGAACACATGAAAATTATATTCACCTCTTTATAACTATTGTCAGGCTTTAGATTAGGATATTTGGGACTCTCCAGGGGGAATTCTGGGTCAGAGGATATTGCCAAGAAAGGCAAGCCTACTGGGATCAAAGGTGCCAGATTTACTCTATACCACTTGGCTATAAACCCTTCTTAAATTTCAAAACTCTGCTTGCTCATGCAGATATTACAATTTAGACTATCAAATTAGATAATCCAAAGGCGTTAATCATAGGCAACATACTACTTTCCTGAGCTCTTCAAGCCTGTATCCCAAAGATCAAAACTAAACTTCCAATTAGAAGAGCATATGGTAGGTTTTTGAACACAAAAGGCAGAAAAAGTTCTATGATTCCAGTTCAAAAGTTTTCAATAAAGACTTGTTTTTCAGATCCTCATTGTTATTTAATTAGATTGGGGAATTGTTACCATATTTGTTATTTGTGGTCCCCAATTCTTGGCTAAATTAATGAAGTCTGAAGCTTTTAAGGAAATTGATTCTAACTATGGCATGTGCTCAACAAGTTATGTAAATATATGAGCTAAAGCACTTTGGGATATACTATACAGATTATACATTACAAAGTTTATTTTTTTGTTCCCTGGAATAAAGCTCAAGAAGAAACAGCCAAATGTTGCGAGATACTTGTAAGTGCAGAGAACTACGAAGACCTGCTATGAGTTTTTTTTTTTTTCTTAACACATGTGTTAAGAAAATAACAGAATCAAATAACAGAATATCTTAATGTACTCAAATTCCAGGGGAAGCCATAGGGTCTTGGCTATTCCTTTTTACTGGTTAAATATGTGCTGGATGAATAAATGATGGCCCACAAATGAATAAATCAGTTGGACAGAATTTTTTAGTGAGTACACATCTATACAAATTTCTCCCAAGAACATGAAATTGGAATGGTTGCAGATAGAAGCTCTGAGTATATTTTAGAAGGAAGAAAGTATAGGCACTGCTCAAAACCTGTTCCAGGCATAAAGACTGGTAGAAATGTAAAAATGAACACTTAGGGAAAGAAAGGATGGGAAAATTAACCAGAGGTTTCCACTCCCTGGTTTCTTCATATGTCACATCCCACTAGAGTCTCTACACCAGCACTTGCATACCACTTAAAGCTGATCCAGCAGCCAATCTGTTTATCATATCCATGCCATATTTTGAGTTGGTCTCTGGTATTTGGAGAGCTTTCTGCCACAATCTGTTCCCCTGACCCTCTGCTTCACATAACTTGTTCCTTCTTTCTTTGAATAATCAGCTTTGGTGTCATGTCCTCTGCTGCTTCCAGACCCAATTTGATTCTTCTCTTCCCAGCATCCAGTCGTACTCTGTGACTGCTACCTTTGTACTTAACCATTTCTACTTAAAGGTAGAAATTCCATCACTCTGACAATTTTGTTTCATAATTATCTCTTCACTCCATTCTCTTATCTTTGCCCCCATTACCTCTGCTTTGACTCAGATCATTGTCATCGGGTGCTCACCTGGTCTCTTACAAGAGACTTACACTGATCTCCCAGCTTCTCCTCATCAGTGTGATAATGAAAATGCTGCCAGTTTTATTCCTAATGGACCATGCTAATTTCCTACTTAAAGCCCATTTCCAAAATAATACAAATCTAAACTTCTTATTTCACTCAGCATTATGCCTTTTAGGTCCAACCATGTTGTTGCAAATGCCAAGATCTCATTCTTTTTTTTATAGCTGAATAATATTTCATCCTGTGTGTCTCTCTCACATCTTCTTTTAAAATTCAATGTTATATTAGTTTCAAGTGTACAATGTAATGATTCAACAATTCTATACATTACTCAGTGCTCACCATGATACGTGTAGTTCCCATCTGCCAACAATGTTATTACAATCTTATTGACTACATACCCTATGCTCACTTTTCACCTCAATGATTTATTTATTTTGCAACTAGAAATTTGTATCACATAGCCTCCTTTATCTACTCTCCCATCCCCTTACCCTCCACCTCTCTAGCAATGATCAGTTTGTTTAAGAATTTGGTTTTTTGTCTCTTTTTTGTTTGTTCATTTGTTTTTTTCCTTAAATTGCGCACATGAATGAAATTATATGAAAACTTAAATTAAAAATATATAAATTCCTTAACACAAGCAAAAAAAAAGGTTTATCATAATTTGACTTCAAACTTTATAGTCTCATGACCCCATACTCTCTACCTTTAATTTATATTCCAAGCCTACTGAATATCTTGCCATGCTGAAGCAATTCATGCTCTTTAACATGAGTATGCAGTTTCTTTCCATAAAATGACTTTTTCCTAACTAGTTCTTCATGAAAGTCCAATCCATCCCCTAGGACTCTGCTCAGTTCCTACTTCATAAATCCTCTCAGTTTCTGTCAAGCAGATCCTAGATAGGCCCTATGTCTGGGAGAGCTCAACATTTTGCTCGTACACTTAATTTAGCACTTATTTTAGTTGTTGATTTTTATTTCTGTTTTTGGTTTTATATTTAACACTCAATAAATGTCATTTTTGTTCCTTTTCTATATCAATAGACAGTGAACTCATGGAGGGCAGTAAAACAGCTTTATTGGCTCTATATTCTCAAAGCTGACCACAATGCCTGATATTAAGTAAATAATTAATAGATCATTAGAAAAGGAAAGAAAAAAAAGAAAAAAGGAAAGGAAAAGGAAGGAAGATCTGTTTGACAATAAATACTGTATAATAAGAAGGGGAGAAAAATAAACGAAGCATTGTTAAAATTTCATACCTGAGAAAGCTCTAATACTTCTGAAAGTGAATATCCTAATTATGAGATATATAATTAGGAGAAATGAAACTATTCTAAAGCAAAGATTTAAATGATTCCAGTTTCAAGAAGATGAAATAAATCTTTCTCTATTTCTCCTTTTAAAAATGATCACAAATCATTAAGGAGAAAAAGAAACTCTAATACAAACTATATTTGTTTCCTGTGACTACTGTAACAAATTCCTATAAACTTGGTGGCTTAAAACAACAGAAATTAATTTATTTACAGTTCTGGGGGCCAGAATCTCAACATCAGTTTCACTGGGCTGAAATAGTCTTTTGGCAGAGCCATGCTTTCTCTGGAGGCTCTGCAGTAGAATCTGTTCCTTGCGTGTAGTTTCTGATGGCTCCTGTATTTTCTGGCTTTCCCTGGCTTGAAGCCACATCTCTCTGATCTATGCCTCCATCTTTAAATAACCCTCTCCTCTGTGTATGTCAAATTCCCTCCCTTTGCCTTTCTTTACAAGAATGCTTGTGATGGCACTTAGGGCCTATCTGGGTAACCCAGGATAATCTCCTCATCTCAAATTCCTTAATTACATCTGAAAAGACCATTTTTTCCCCAAATAAGGTAACATTCATAGGCTCTGAGAATGAGGACATGGACATATTTTTGAGAGCCATTATCAGCTTATCACTCAAATTCAAATATTTTCCTAGAGACTTTTATAACTCCAAATCATAAAAGACAGAAAGTATGCATAACAGTGGCATTTAATTTAACAGAATAGAAGAAAGACAAACTGTGTAAATAGGAGATAATAATTAAACATAACAAGAATACCCACAAGAAAAGCTCAGACTTTGGAACATTCAGGTATTGCCAAAGGTGGGGTTGAAGCCAAGAGCTGAAAAGAAAGAGACTGAAAGACTTTAAGAGAAACAGGTACCTACCTATGACCACACATCCACTATAAAGGGGTCAGGGGACTAACCCTTCTCACTTATAAAGGAAAGAAATGGTATCTAGAGAAATTGAACTAGAATGACCCCAATCTATAATATGAAAGGCAGCAAAGGGATATGGTGCCAAAAGCTGAAAGGTTACATGAAAGTCTATGTACATTGAGAACTGTGATACCTCTACCTTTTCTAGCTAAGCCCCGGGGTGGTTTATATCCTAAAACAGAAGATTAAGAATTTTTCTCTTGAGTAAATAACTGCCACAGAGGAAAAATACCTCGGATACAGATGTTAATGTGTTCCGTCCACCAAAAAAAGCAACTGCCAAGCCAGTGGATCACAAGTGAATCCTGCTGACAAGTATCACTCAAGTGCACAAAATTCTAATTAGGTTTTTGTGTCTCCTTCAAGAATATGATTGGAAAGTCAAAGATCATTACTGAGAATCCATCAAGGTGAAAACAGGAAACAAAATAAGTGAAAGAAAAGAAACCACCCAGGGAAATAGAGATTATGCAGTGAGAAAAATACAATTTCAAACAAATAATAATAATGACCTCAAATACAAGAAAAGATACTGCCTTAAGGAAACAAGACAGGATGCAATACAACATAAGAGAAGCAAGTAGAGAATAAAAAGGATAATATTAATTAAACATATAAGCACTAAAAGTAAAATTTCAGTGAAAGTATTAGAAGATAATGAGGAGTAAATTCAAAAAGACAAATAGAGGAGAGAAAAGATTTTTGAGATCATCAATAGAGATAATCCAGCACTCCATAACCGGCAACTCAAGAAATGGAGAAAAGAGAAAATGCTAGTAAAGAAATTATTAAGGGTCAAAAACAAGGGAATTTCTCATAATTGATAGCATGAGTCTCCAGAGTAAAAGGATCTATCAAGTGTTCTGAGACAAGGAATGACCTATTCTGATAAAACTATAACACCAAAATACAGAGAATATCTCAAAAGTTTATTAGTGAGGAAAGTAGATCTAATCAGATCAAACTGACAGTGCTCTCCTCAACAACAGCATTGGAAGCTAGAAGGTAATGAGAAAATGCCTTGATTTCTGAGTGAAAAATATTTTAAGTCTCTAATCTTATTCCTGGTCAAACAGTCAATCAAACACGAAGTAGAATAAAAACATTTCTCAACATGCAAGTTTACAAAATATTTATCATCTGTAGAACCCTCTCAAAACATTACTAGAACATGAGTTTCAGCCAAAAGAGGAGTGTAGAAGTAACTAAGTAAAATGAGGACATAATTTCCAGAATGAAGAGGTTATAACATCATAAAATGGAAATATAAATTTGTAGGATGACATCCAAAAAAAACCTATGAATGACATCTTTCTATAGGGTGCTTTAGAGAGTGACCCGACAAGATAAAAGTGGGAGAAGAGAGGGTTCCAGGAAGTAGTTCTTCAAGAAAGAGAGAGAAAAAAAAAAGGCTAAATTGTCTGACCAATTGGCCTATGCAAAAAATTGAATAGAGAAGTATTTTATAAAAATTTTGGAGCTTTGGGGGAAGACTGTGCAAAACAAGAAAGAAAGGAAAGAAGAAACAGAGGGAGGAAATAAGGAAGGGAGACAAAGAAACTGTGGAAAAGAAAAATAAACGAAGCACTTGTTAATTCAAGAAAAAAAGTTCTTCAATAATTTTTTTATCATGTCCTCCACAGCAAACACTATTTGTATAGTCAAAACAATTAAAAAGCCAGATACAGGTTTAAACTAAAATGGGGCATAGCTATAATGGAAGAATAAAGTAAAGAAAGTGGGGGTTTTAAGAAAGTTTAAACCTTCATCTGTAGTAATAGCAGTGAATCAATGAGATCTAAGTTGAGGAGTCATGACCCGTCATATGAATATTATTTTAAAATACAAGAGAAAAATACAAATCACAAAATTTATAAGTAGATAACCCCCTGCACGTGAGCCAAAGGGTTTATTTCTTAAGATACTTCACCTTTAAACTGATTTCCCTTTCGAGTTGTGCACATAGATTTATGTAGTGAAAAAATGTTACTTTTTAAAGAGACATTAAACTTACCTAACCTAATCCTCTTTCCTTTGTTTAGAATTATATAAGTCAAATCAAATAGGCATATATATTCTTTTTCTTCAAAATATTTCCATGGAAGTAGATAATATTACTAATATGACTTTACTAAGTGAATGAATGAATGTATGCTTTAGTGTATGTGCTGCCGAAGCAAGCACAAATGTATGCTTTAGAAAACAAAATGCTGGGATCCCTGGGTGGCGCGGTGGTTTGGCGCCTGCCTTTGGCCCAGGGCGCGATCCTGGAGACCTGGGATCGAATCCCACGTCAGGCTCCCGGTGCATGGAGCCTGCTTCTCCCTCTGCCTATGTCTTTGCCTCTCTCTCTCTGTCTCTCTGTGACTATCATAAATAAATAAAAAAAAAAAAAATTAAAAAAAAAAAAAAAAAAGAAAACAAAATGCTCTCCATAAAAAAATGAAGTGTTAAATGCAGTGTTTGTAAACTAGTTATGTATTAAATTTGATGGTAAATATCTTCTTGAAGGAATCTGTAGAGCAAACTTGATTTTTAAAAATTTCTTTTATGAAGGGAATGTGCATACTCAAAGGTATCCATATATTTTTTTTTTTACCTGATTTCCAGAATACTGAAATTTCTTCAAGTAAAACACTGGTTGGGTATTATTCATTCTCATCTTTATATCACCATAGGCAGTCCAAATAAAGCTGCTAGAGAGAAAAAAAAAGTTGACTTATAAATTCAGAATTAGCATGCATACAAAACTTCCTATTGGTACACTAAAGCCAATTTTTATGAACCTGTTAATAACATCTGATTTTTCTCCCTTCATTCTAAAACAAATTTAATGTGACATAATATCTTACAAAGTATAATGGCCCTTTAAAAATAATGTTCCCACAAAACACACAAAGAGCAAAGTACAAAGAGTTTACAAAACAGGATGAGATTCTCCATTATTATTTCTGGAGCGCATCCTAGTCTGATGTTTTTCCTTCTGCCATTCTTAAAGAAAGTACATTATCCACAAGTCAGTCCAAGTCCTACTTATTTCCTCAGGAATAAGGGTCAGGCAACATGCAGTATCCTTGGGAAAGTAGCCTAAAATTACCAAAAAGGCCATCTCAGTAAGACATCAGGAAGCACAACTGTTTCCATTGACACGAACATAATGAAAACAAAATGCTCTAGAACTATGTGCTCTGTGAACCATAGTTTGTAAAAATATCACACATGCTGTGTTTTGACCACCCAAGAGGAATCAAAGTCACTGTATCACTCTGTAAGCATCTCGGTCCTACTGATGTTTATGATTCTAAAACCAGGAGCATGTTCCTGGGACACAATTAGTCAGTATCTGCTAAGGCAATGTTAGATAAAAAAAGCTTTAAAATGGTCCCTTTGTTCCTGACCTGCTATGGGAATTCATGGTATGCAACATCAAAGAGAAAATTCAGGTCACCTCTGTTGGATGTAGCCACGGGGGTGTGTGAATTAAAAACATGCAACAGGGAACCTGACAGATTCCTGTTTCCATCTGGTCTCTTCTGTGACTTTTCTAAAGGTGATCCCTATTGATAATCAAAGGACAAGGCTCAGACCATTTTTAGGATGTACTGGTTCTCAGAAAAGTGGTTTAAAATGGTCAAATACTCCAATCCCCTTCAGGAAATGACCAACAAAAAAGGCAGGCCAAAATCTTGGTAGCTCAAAGGAAAAAAGAATTTTTCTGAGAATATTTCTGTTCACCATGAAAGAGATGAGAAATCAAGCTGTTCAGGCACAGCTGGAGAATGTGTAGAAGTGAACCATAACACTCTTGGTTTAGCTTCTCAAGAAGCTAAAGATTTTGGTGCTATTAGGGCATAGCTTCATGGGATGATGTCTCATGGTGAGCAAAGTGATCAACCATTTAGCTGTTGAGATCAGTGGATCCTGATAGTGGTCAGACCCTCAAAGAAATAGGTCACTTGTGCCCAAGAATTCAAAGCTTACATCTTATACCTGATAGAAGTACAGAGATATTAATATTTGGTAGTACTAGTCAAAAGTGGTGGTTTGTGCTAGTCAAAAATGATGGTCAACTGAGATGAAAAGTAAGAAAAATATAAATAGAAAGAAGACAAGATTGTGTTATTTGAACAAAACTTCCATGTTAGTCAATCTGATGTTTCTTTCAAACATATCTTGACTAAGCCATTTCTGCAAATTGAATACATTTTTCTTCCCATTAAATTGTTGTGCCACCTGCTTCCTACCTAATAAAACTCTGCTTCTCTTTGAGTTTCCACTCAAAATGCACCTCCTCAGTAACAATTTCTGCAACCATGCCAGAGGCCATGGTAGCGTCTACTGAACTCATCTGTGCCTCTCTTGGCGGTTATGCTTGCTTACTCTTTTTCTTCCTTTTTCTTTCTTCTTTCTTTCTTCTTTCTTTCTTTTCTTTTTCTTTCTTTCTTTCCTTCTTTCTTCTTTCCTTTTCTTTTTCTTTCTTTCTTTTTCTTTCTTTCTTTCTTTCTTTCTTTCTTTCTTTCTTTCTTTCTTTCTTCTTTCTTCTTTCTTTCTTCTTTCTTTCAGATTTTACTTCTTTGACAGAGAAAGAGAACATGAGAGAGCACAAGCAAGTGGAACAGGAGAAGGAGAGGGAAAAACAGGCTCCTCCCACAGCAGGGAGTTGGTGCCTGAGCCCTGGGATCATGACCTGAGACTAAGACAGACACTTCACCTACTGAGCCACCCAGGCTCCCTGGGAGTTAGGCTATCTTGAGACATGACATCTACATGTGTATCTCTGTTTAAGCCAATGCCTTGTGTTCATTGTTACAGAGAAAATCCCATGAAACTAAGAACCGGGCCTTCTATTTTCTGTCTTAATCTCCTTAGCTCTCACCTTAATCTTACACAATTAATATGCAATAGTTGACAGAAGATTCAGCATAAATTTTTCATTTAGCCTAAATAATATTGGAGAGCTCCTGCTTGACTCATAACATATTTCCAAGAGAGATTAATGTTGACCTTATGTGGAAATATTATCCAATCATCAAAAGATTTTTTTTTCAAGTTATTTAGGAGTTTGGCTTAGAATAAAATGATAAACAATAGATGGGCAATATTTATAGAGCAGCATTGCCTGTCAGTAGTTTTAGAAGTTCTTTCAATATTTATGGGTTTAGGAAAGACTGTCTTTGTAATTTGCTCCCTCTATACAAGAGTAAGGTAGGTCTGGGAATTATATTCAAACATGTTATTTCATTTAATTTAAAAAAATTCTATTGCTTTTTAAATGATACCAAATTTAAGGTAATGTATTAAACACTGCCCTTCTTAAGCATTACTAAGTTTAGTTCAAAGTCCATGTACCTTTTTGAAGATTTTTTTTTCCCTAGTGAAGTTTCATATAGTCTGAGAAAAATGGGTCTTAGCCATCAGGAGAACACAAAGCTGTATAAACTAAGAAATATTATCAACCACGCACAAAACAAAATACAACAAATAAAAGTTAAACTTGGAAAAGATAAGAAACTCTTATGTTCATGACCAATCTGAAAAGATTGTAAGATTTTCTGAAAGCGTCTTCATTATTCGTATATTTTCTTTTCTTTTTTGCTTACAGGGAAACACATTAAGATGTTCAATCATGAATATATACATTGTTTTAGATGAGTAAAAGCAGAAAAAGTATAAAAGACAGCATTGCATCTGAGTCACACGAGGATTCCTAAATCCAGAATTGAGGCCCGTTATGAGGCCAATTATGGGAGAGCTCCCTAAAAAAATAAAAATCCTCATGATAGAATTCTTACTGTCAATGAGATGAGAAAATGAAATAGACCCACATATAAGAAAAGATGAGTGCAAAAACATAGGTTTTGGTGCAAAAGAGAGATTTGAATCTATTTCTGTTGCTTTCAACCAGAAACTTTATGAAAGTAACTGAAATTCACCAGACCCTGATTTTTTCATCTGTATAACAAGCATAACAGTTCCTTATTCCTTGGTTGTGATGTCAATTAAATGAGATATATAATGTAGAACACCTAGCAAAATCCAGGGAAAACAGGTGCACACTCTCCTTTCGTCCTATTCACAGATGTAATCAGTTCAAGACAACTGATGTATAATCTTATTGGAAAGAAAGATATTCCCACCTCCAGAAAAGATTTTCTAGAAAAGGGAGGGTTTTAATGGACCTCTAGGACAGGGAAAAAAATGGAACATAGTAAAGGTGTTTGGAGAAAGCAAAAAAATTGAAGCAGTTCGAAAAGGTGTTTGGGGAAATAAAGATTTACATGAAGGTACAAGTAAAAGTAAAAGTGAAAAAAACTATGTCATGAAATTCACATAATTGGAAAGATGAGTCTGGGTGGAAGGAAAGTCTAATGTGAAAAGATGATTGTACATAAAAGAAGCAAAAATATAAGTTTGAGGCCTAGACTGTGAATTCCAAGTGAGAATAGGGATCTCATGGGAAGTCAATGAAAAGTCCAAGAAAAACAACTTCTCTAGAGATAAATGGTGTTATTATTATCAAACTCAATGATTAATTTTATAACTATAAAGCTCTTCCTTTTCGAAACATTTTCTTTTAATCATTACAAATAAAAACTTAACCTTCATGGAAGTTTAAATTGAGGTTTTACCTTTCAAAGAGCATTACCCAAATAAATAATATTGTGCTTTTCAGAAATGGCCCACAAGGCAAGGAAAACCTTCTCAAGCTATCGCATGCAGAATTTAGACCAGGCATAAACTAGAAATGCATATTGTAAGTCTAATACTGCATAATATGAGCATGGCTTGGGAAGCAGATCAGATCACTAACTAAAAACACTATAATGGAATTGTAATGGCTCCCTGTGGAATTCTTCAGATACAATAAATCTCTTTGTAATGACAATAAATTGCATATATTATACTTACTATTCAGTAAGAACATATCTTATTTACCTGTAACACTTTTGACAGAGAGTGATGCAGTCTAAAATGGGCCTCCAGACATGCTACTTTATTTTCCTTTCTGCTTACAATTTAACCCTATTTAAGGTAGTAAGAATCTTTCTGGTTTTGGTGTATGGAACATCTATTATCATCCCACAGCCCATATGTTAGTCTTACAGATCTGTTTTGAAGATGATTTAACTAGCCTGATTTTTTTTTTTTTCTATTCAGAGCAATTTAAGACCAAAGTGCCTCAGGGTTTACCCAAGCCTGGAATGCTATTCATTTTTGAATAGCTCAGATAAACAAAATTTACTTTCACTGGATAAAATTAAAGCATATTGAAACCTCAGTTAAGATGAACATGTAAATGCTATGTAATTAATAATATTAATCCGATTTTCTTGCATTAATGCAAAATGTCCTGGGATGTTTGGTTTTATTGAAGTAGGGAGAGAAAAAAACACTTCTAGTAAATGATGAAAACAAAAAGTGTATTAATATCTCATTGTTTTATGTTACGCTAATATTACTCATACTATTTCAATTCCAATTGACCTTGTCAATGCAATAAAAGCAACAGTAAATCCGTCACAGATTTTTTTTTGGGTCATTTTTTTTACGCTGATTTAAAAATCCTGGATCACTGTTAAATTTAATCTAATATCAAGGATAGTTTGTATTTTATAATAATTTCTCTTCTAAATCATTTTTTAGATTCATTTTGTACATAACCAAATAGGTCTGAAAAGAAACCACTATCAGAGTTGATGTTGGAGAAAACCATTGTAGTAGAAGAGGCAACGACTTCCCAAATGACTCTTTCTGGTAAGTAGACAGCCAGGTTGTTTCCAGAACACTCAACCCAGTCTGGGATTTGATGTCCTAAGCCATGCTCTAACACCTCTACCTTACCTGAATCCCAATCTTAAAAAGGAAATAGGAATCTTAATGAAATCTGGAGAAGACCCATAAAGATTAATAAAGTCTTCTAAAAATAAGATCTATGGAGAAGTATTAATAAAAATGAGATTTTTTTTTCAAATTGGGGAGTGTGTTGAGATAAGGGAATGCCTTGATAGTTCTTGAATTGCTAAATTAAAAAAGACATCTGAGAAAAAAGTCCTTGAATGAATGCATGGGTAAGAAGCAGATAGATATAGAAAGAATAGTTACCATTTTAAGAAAAAAAGATCAAGAAAACAATATAAACATTGGTGTTTGGTTAGAATAAGAATCTGTGATTTACCATGAGAAGATTCGAATGTGTATTTAGATTCAGGGGTTAAATCTTATACAGATCTTGACAAAAAAAAAAAAAGAATGGGTGTTCCTTGAAGAAGAGGTAGAGAAGGACTAAGGTCATCCCAAAAAAGAAGTAGCATCACTCACGGGAGCAGAAAGAAGGCATCCTATGTGATGGGTTGTGCAGAGATTATATCAACTTCCTCTATCGTGTAACAGCAACAGCATCTACAATAATTTGTGGCCTGCTTACCGTATGTCAGGCTATGTTCTGTATTAACTCTATTTTTTTTAAAGATTTTATTTATTTATTCATGAGAGATACACACACACACACAGAGAGAGAGAGAGAGAGAGAGAGAGAGAGAGGCAGAGCCACAGGCAGAGGGAGAAAGGCTCCATGCAAGGAGCCGGAGGTGGGACTCGATCCTGGGTCTCCAGGGTCACGCCTTGGGCTGAAGGTGGCGCTAAACCGCTGAGCCACCCAGCTGCCCTGTATTAACTCTTAATCCTGAAGACAACTCAGGTAGAGAAAGTAACATTATCTCCCAAATCTAGCTGCAGTTTCGGTAACTTGGTCAAGGTCACGGTTAGTCAGTGGCAAAACTAAGATCTGAACCTCAACTATCAGGATCTAGAGCTCACATTATTAATATTTCCTGGCTCTCAATGGTATTATTATTTTTATTTTTGCTTATGCAGTTGGTTATAATTTTGTGCCCTTAGAGTCTGTGTTAGAGTATGAACAGCACCTGGAACCCATATGGTATGTTTGCAAGTCTAAAAAAATGGCTGAGTCGGGGGAAGGGCAGTGTACTGTAAGACAGAAAACATATCAGAATCCCCAGAAGGTTGAAGAGGGGTGTGTCATTTGCAAAGATCTGCTCAGTGTGTTCAGTGCTATAATTTAAGTATCTAACCTTACTTACAGAAAGTAAATTACTTTAGAAGGTAAAGCCTGACTTCATTTGTTTGCTGGGACATGGGTGAAAAAGTTGGAGAAGTTCTTTTTTTTTTTTAAGATTTTATGTATTCATACATGAGAGACACACAGAGAGAGAGGCAGAGACACAGGCAGAGGGAGAAAAAGGCTCCACGCAGGGAGCTCAATGAGGGACTCGATCCCAGGACCCCAGGATCATGCCCTGGGTGGAAGGCAGATGCTCAATCACTGAGCCACGCAGGTGCCCGAAGTTTTTTAAATGTTCAATCCAACCTCTGGGCACACTAAAGGGATCAAAAGTCACGAAAACCAACCTGGTCATCTCATGGTTTTCCTTGCAAAAAACGATAACCCACTTCCCTTTATTTATAGTATGAAATTTTAACTACTCATAATATGAAGTTTAAACTATTTAGCCTGGTATTTAAAAAGTCTTTGCAATTTTGCTCCAATCACCTTTCCATCCTCACTTCCTATGACCACTCCCCACAAGACATGTGTTCAACAATCACAAACATTCCACAGCCTGGCATGCTACCTTTGTCAAAAACATGCTTTTGAAATCTTATTTGCTGTGGAGCCTACTCAGCTCAAATGTCAACTACTTTCTAAATGTTTCCATGACTCCTCTAAGCAAAGCTTTTCCTACTCCTTTGAAGAGTTATACATGTATTATATTTAAATATCTATATTTCTCTATACATATTTATATTATACTCTAATTGTTTCCTTCAGTATATCAATGCAATAATTGAACAAATATTCGCTGAATACTGTTAGGTACCAGGAACACTCTAAGCTCCCTAAACCAAGGACTATTTGTCATTTTTGTCCTGTTTTTGAGAGAGGGTTGGTGGGAGTGGTATTTTCTATTACTTTGCTCACTGCTCAACACATAGTAGCCAGTAATTAAATCTTTGTTGAATTGAACTACCCACGGGAAGTTCAATGAACATCATGGTCAACAAATAATCATTAAGAAATAACTGATCTTATATTTTCTTAGGAAGAAATAATTGGATGTAGAAGAATATATATGTAAAACAGCAGACCTTTAAATTTGGCAGGGTCTCAGCTCTGGAACTTTTATAATGTTAATTAGAAAGAGAGTAATGAGGACAGGCACCATTTTGCTGCTTTTAATTCCTTCCTTCAAATTTTAAGTGGATTTTAATCTCCTCCAGACCACCAAGTTAGGTTCACAGGTTCTTTAAACTCCAAGGGCAATTTGAAGCTATCCAGTCCAGACCTTACATGTCACAGATGAGGAAACTGTGTCCAAAGAGATGGGAAAAACTGGGACAAGAATCCAGGTCTCTTCTCCCAATGTCTCCCCTCAGCATCTTGTTACCATGTATTTTTATCTCTTTCATCTTTTATTCTCCAGACATTCAACAGAATACTGGTAAACAGCTCTTGGCCAGTTGGGAGAATTGAAAGATTGATGGTGGAGAAAATATTTCCTTCTTGTTTTACATCCCAAGATCTTTCTCAAACTGGAATCTTTTGTAGTAAGAAAATGAACAGGGCTGATAAATCTTTCTTTGACCAAAAAGAAAAGAAGGAGTTTCAGATTAAAACTTTATTTTCCCTTTTGTTCCATTATTCTCTAACCCAATGGAAACTCAAACCTGTTAGATAGAAGATGATAGATAGATAGATAGATAGATAGATAGATAGATGATAGATAGATAGATGATAGATAGATAGCATATATACGTATGGATATACACACACAAACGTGTACATATAGATGTATGCACACATACATGAACCCATTTCTTTTCATTATGAGAAACAAATATTTCCACTCCTTTTACCTGGAAAATCCCTTAAAACTTCTTGTTTTATGGTTGGTGGTGATTAATTTCTCAAATTCTCTTTTGATGTAGTGCAGAATGATCATGATTAATGTGTTTATCTGCTAAACATATGAAAAGAAAGTTAGTGTAGGCCAACCAGTCATTGTGCCTCACTTATTAATAAATCCTTTGTCCTTTAGAGTTTTTGCCTTTTGGGTTGTTTACATTTTGAAGTGAATTCAACATTCTTTTGTTCAAAAATAATTATATTCAGCTACTGCCAATGATTAGTCATTTTAAAAGAAGTGAAAGAGAAGTTTCTTTCTAGTTCTGAGAGATTATTACAAGTGTACAGTGTGGGGAGAGAAGCTACCCTCCCTTGACTATTGATGACTCTTTGAAGCTCCCAAGTAGAGGTAGACTGGTTACAGATGATGCCTTGTTGTGAGGGAGGCCCTCTGTTAACTATCTGTATTTAAACCTAACTAAGTATCTGCTAACCAAAGAGCAGGGGTTACAGAAGAGTAGGACATCCCATGGGTGCCCCGCAGGCTGTAAGCTTACCATACAGCCTCAACAGCACAACCTTCCTTGCATTCACTTCCAAGCTTACTCTGGATGTCCTTTCTGAGACCACTGCTCTTTCTAGTCATCTTGCCTCTGTCATCTTGCAGCATTTTTTCTTTTTAGTACTTGCTGAAAATAGACACGATTTCCTCCTTGAAACCAGCCCACTGCCTGGCACCACTTCGTGAAACAAATCGCTATGTCATTCCAGTCTAATAAGCAACTTGCAATTTCAAAAACAAATTCAGCTGCAACCGCTCTTAAACCGTCTGACTAGGTTACTTTTCTACCTTACGTCACTCGGGTTTCCAGAAAATCGACTCAAAATGCCTAATGAGGCAATAAATTTCTTTACTGACTGTTCAGAACGTGGAAACAAATTGGAGTGACTCACTCAGGCCTTTTCTTAACCCTCTTATTCAGCAAAACAGTTTATTTTACTGAAAGAATAGGAAAAAAAAAAGAGCTGACAATTTAGAAATAAACTAAGTAGATCCTCCCTCTTTTGTGCCTCGAGGACATTCAGGACTATCCTTTTCATGAGTATATGTTACAGCTTAATTGAGATTGTAAAAGAGGAAAATCTTGCTTTATTTCTCATCCTTGTGAAAATAATTGCCATGTTTGCCTTTTCACTTATGAATTATTACTCCAACTCAGTTTTGATGAAGAGTTTTGTTTTGTTGCCATTGTATTATATCTTGTTTTAGTCTCTTTTAAGGTGCAATGTTTCTCTGCTACTAATTATCCACAGGTAGAATTTTATTTACTTGGAAGGCAATCGTGAAGCAAATCTTGCTTATGATTGCTTTATAAAGGAGAGAAAATAACAGAGAAGGGAAAGTATCTGAAAGTTTATGGTTCTTTCTATAGTTTGTTTAAACAAATGTTTGAATTATTTGCTTTGGAAATATTTGCTTAAAAAATATTGGAATTATTTGCATTCCTGAGCATGTTCCAGATAATAAGAGGCAAAGGTGTTAAAAAACTACTTTGGGAAATTAAAAGCATAATAGCTTACATGTAGAAAAATTCTGTTTATGTGTGTATAATGGATATACATCCTGAAAGCAGTATATATTTACAGTTAAAAGTGAGCTTAGAGTAAATTTAACCCAGACTCTTCAAGTTATAGATATTGTAAGAAAGAGTAGGGAAATAAAGAGATTTAATGAGTATCACAGGAGAGATGGCACACCGCAGTGTATCTGGAACTCCCATCTCCTAAACCCTGAGTGTCCCTTTCAGTATTGCATGCTTACCTTAACTTTTTGTTGCTGAACCAGAAGATGCCCTGCGGTGTTCTTTTTTTTTCTCATACCCTCATTCATAAAAAATAAATCTTAATGGCAGGTGTGGGGGAGCAGGAGGAGATCATCTCTACCCTAAAAAGCTGAGAGTCAGCTGTTTATTTTCCCTTTAAAAATAGTGACCTTCCCCATAGTTAAAAATAGTGTTTCATGTTCCCCTTTTCTCTTCTTTTTAATTTCAAATCTTCTAAACTGTTTGCTGAAAGTTCAGAATATTAACATGAATATAAGTATGGGAGGGAAGTGAAAACAACATTGACTGGGCAGCTGCTGCATCATAATTTCTAGGATGCTAAAAATCAATACTTTAACCTTGGTTTATGAAATCTTTTCTGGAGTTCTTGGAATTCTGCAAGAGGAAGGATAAGAGGAAAGAGTACAGATTTACATTTACAATGGGAAGCAATGGGATGCATATTTAGTTTGAGTTTTCAAAGAATGGGACCTTTGCTTTTGTCTTTATCTAAAAAATTGAGATTTATATATGTTGTTTAACATTTATCATAGAAATAAACTTGTTAGAGCTAAAAGGGACCTTCACTATTACTTAACTTTAACCTTTGCATCATACAGATAATGCCTATGAAAATGTTTAAGTGGCACATAAAAATGTCATAGGAGAGAGCGAGCTAGGTATCTTATGACCTGGTCTTACGTTTTTCCCTCAACATGCAGCCTCTTACCTGCATGAGAACACTTATACATTCTTAAGCAGATCATTTGAGTTGTTAAAAATAAATGTACAAATGAACTAATTCTACCCAAGGCCTTCACTGGCAAGGTCATTTTTCTCAGGAGCATTGAAGTTACAGAACAAAAGTTTACGGATCACCACGATGTGTTAACATTGCTCCTTAAGCGCCATCATGTTACTGGAAACCATTGCCATGATAACAAATCATTTGTGCTCAAAATAATGAGCATAAACCTGAAAACATTTTTTTTTACTAACAAGCGAAAATACTGCAGCATTTATTCTGGTGGGAGACTTCAAAATCCAAGTCAAAGGCAACTACAAGTAAATCATACCAAAAATATTATTATTTTAGCTTTTAATAATTCAACTGGAAAAGGGAGTTTTAAAATATATTTCTTACTATATCAGTTTTCCATTAAAAAGAATCATTAAGATGAGCTTTATTTAGAACCGGAATTCATTTCCACATAGTCCTAATTCTCTTAAGCAGTGTAGAGAGGTGAATGAGTTGAAAACAGAGAGGCCCAAGGAGTCTATGCAAAATTCTGATAGGTATGTACTCAATGTATCATCATATATCTTTCTTAATTTTAGTACAGATCAGGGATTTCTTGAATCAGTAAAACAGATGACTGTTTAAATTTAATAGGAGGATAAACATAGTATTGATTATTCTTAAAGCCCTCAAGATTCTCTTTCCAAAAAAGGGAACCTCCTTGGCCAGAGGATGACAGATTTGTTCATTTGCTTTCAATAATAAAGGGAAAGTAGCTAACATAAGGTTGAGATTCAGAAGACATGGCTCCTTGTTATAAGTTTTCACTAAATAGTTTTTGTGACTTTAAATAAGACACTTCATGTTTCTGAGTAACACTTTACCTATTTATATATATTTAGGTGTTTTGAATTTGATAATATCTAATTTGCCTTTTAAATACTTAGATTCTGAACATTTTACATGAAACAAAAAGGCATTTATGCATCATGCATCATACGATCTACTGAATGCCATTTTAAAATTACTTCATCGACATTGGAACTAGAATATGTCTTATGTGATGACCCAAATCCAAAATTTACTTTTCCATTTCCTCTCCAGCATTCTCTACTGTACTCAAGAAAATAAATAAATAAATAAATAAATAAATAAATAAATAAATAAATAACGAGTGGTCAAGTTACAGAATATCAGTGAAAGAATTTAAGGATTTTTTGAGATAATGAAGAAATTAATAAATACATGGGAAAGCTTTTTAATGAACTAGGTTTATCTTACTTTATTTTATATTTTTAAGATTATGGTATTCTCTGGTACCTAGTCTACTAGGAATATGATCTAGAATTTAAATTAAATTTATGCTTATTAATTATCTAACAGCATTGGAATGAACATTTCTTGGTATTTGTGGCAGTTCTTCTTTGGAACTCTCTTCCCTGTTGTATATCTGGAAAGCACAGTTGAGACTCTCCTAATCATAGCTGACCTGACATAGCTGGAAATTGACCCAGGCTGGTTTATTTAAACTTTCTCCTAGAAATTTCGAATTAGGGTTAAGAATATTTTTTAGTTTAGTCCAGATCTTTGGAAGTAGATATAAATTAGTGACTGGAGTGACCTTCTTCCAGCTTCTCTCAGGATTACAATTAGCAGTCCAGCACAGGAAAAACCATGAGATAGGTACATAGGGGGAAGAAGAGATGGAAGGCAGAAAATATGTCAGTAGGCATCAAATATCCAGTTCCAGCCTCTCCTAAAGGGTAAGCCCATTTTTTGCTATTAGATTGCATGACACACTCCAGCAGATATTTTACAAATATATATTTTGGTTTAAGTCAGCTCAAGTTAACTTTCGGTACTTGTGAGCAAGAGTGCTAAGTCTGGGATATTTTAGTAGTTTTGTTAAAATCATTCGTACAGACTTAAAAAAGTAAGAACTCTCAGAATCCCCAAAGTGAAATAAGCTGGCACTAAAAGCATGATCTATACAGATTGTAAAATTATGCTCATGAAGATATAGTACAAACCAAGCTCTGTTAAATAGAAATATTGGTAGTACCATCGAAGTAATGCTTAATGTAAATTTTAAAATATTTTATCATATTTTGTATCACTAGACAATTTTTATAGTTTTACTTAAACACAGTTCAATTTTCGTGTTTATTATGTTAAAAGGAGATTAATTTGCATGTTACATTTTACCTCATAATATCTTTTAGAATAAAAGACTCTCTACTTTCAGCCCTTTGGTAAACATAATAAGTGTTTCACTGCCTACTTTTTAAAGCAATGTTTAAATTAGCTTACCTACCCTTTACATCACATCTTGTGTTTTAAGAGCTCTGTGAAGCAATGAAAGGAGTATAATGGAGCCATAGATCAAGGCACCTCATTCATTAACTTTGAAAATATCACCTCATTTATTTAGTCTTCCTCTGGAGTTTCTCTTTTGATAAGTAGCAATTTTATTAAACATCCTTCTAAGTGAACGAGAAAGAATGACATACTTTGCTCCAATACATATAAAGGCTGTATTCTTACATCTAAATTTACTTTAGCCAGGAACCCTGAAGCATAATCACTACATCTGTTTTTTGTATATACAAGGAGTGGGAGAAATACTACTGGCTTTTAAATTTACAGCACACCAAATAGCTAATACAGATTTTGGCCATGTGGGAAAACTTTGATGAAATTACCCTGTCTAGGGGAACAAAAAGGGTGAAATCACTGGATTAATGGCAGGCCAAAATATTTGAAAGGTGAAAGCATGCTTCAAGAAGTCTGCAGGAAGAGAACCCAGGAACCAAATGTAATTCATTAAAAGTAACAGTACCTGTTGTCCTATAATTGGTATCGGTTTGAAGCTTCAACCAAAAGTCAAAAACATTACATCCTTTAAAAGAAAGAATAACTGTCCTGGCAAGCAATACACTGACTTGCAAATATAGTTTCTTTTGTAATGAAAATATGAACTCCCTCTGAAACAGTGTTTGAGGAAGCAGCCTCTTAAAAAGAGTAGTATACAGGGGCGCCTGGGTGGCTAAGTCAGTTAAGCATCTGCTTTCGGCTCAAGTCATGGTCTCAGGATCCTGGGATCAAGCCCCGCCCATAGGACTCCTGGCTCAGAGGAGAGTCAGCTTTTTCCTCTCCCTCTACCCTTCCCCCCACGTGTGCTCTCTCTCTCTCTCTCTCTCTTTTTTTTCTCTCTCTCTCTCTCGTAAATAAATAAAATATTTTTTAAAGGAGTAGTATACAAATATTTAGACTTTTAGATATAGTCTTTCTGGTAAATAACCAATTCACAAAGATGGGAAAATCAATGGACTATAGGATTTATGAGAAGAGTCTAAGAAAAAAGAAACACTTTCTATTATAACACGTAATGAAACATCATAGATTCTAAATTAATCCAATGATCATTTCTTCTATGATTTTATTCAGTGGTAGGAAAAGAACAGGACAATGAAATCTGAATCAGAAATCCAGCCCTATTCAATCCCAAAACTTCTTACGCAATTACCTTTCCTTTCCCATGAGCCACTGGGCCATATTTTTTTCAAATTAAAATACTATGGAGTTTCCAGTACCTAAATTTTCAGAAGTATGCACATAAAAAGTGATATTTTGGGACAAATTAGCCCCAAATTCTCAAAACAATCCCCTTTCCTCTTTGCTAAAAGTCCTCATTTCTTCTTAACAGAACAGAGAAGAGCTTTTGCCCATCAAGATACTTTATACAGCTGGATTAAAACTTTTCCAAGTTCTCTACATTCTCTCTTTTAGTTCACGCAGGAATAATGAACTATTCAATCAGAAGAGAGAAAAATCTGCTGGCTTTACCCACATTCTGAGTTGCTTTTGAAATCACAGCTAACTTGTCCACTTTTGCATGTGGGTAGTTTGCTTTATAAAAATTAGGCACAGAATTTGTATACTTTGATACACATTTGAGTAAAGAATAATTACTCAGGGATATCTATGTAAAACTGGGCCTCATATTAGAGACATCTCAGAGAGAGGCATGTTTGAGTGGGATAAAGGTCACATGCAAACTAGTATCTAAACACGTTTCTTCCCATGGCCAATTCCCCTTTACTCCAGAAAAACTACACTGAGAATCTGAAGGTTAATGAATTTCTTTCCACAATATGCCAAGATATGGAAATATTTGTGTGTAAGATGTTACTTATTATCTTGATTCACTCTTCCATATCAAATGTGAAAACAAAGAATTGTAATTTTAGATTTTTATTTTCCGTACAAAATTTTAAAAAGCTGATACTTCATGTAAATCATATTGAAATAAATTCTAATTTGGGGAAAAATAGATAAAAATCCTCTAATTATTTCCTCCCCTCCAGCAATAATGCTCAAACTTGACTACAGATAGAAATTACCTGGGAAGCATTAAAAAATGCTATTCCTTCGGTCTTACTAGCAAATCTTTATATTTGATCCGTCTGTACTGTCCTTGTTATCAGGGTATTAAAAATCTCCCCAGGTGATTCCGTTTTTTTGTTTTTTTTTTTTAAGATTTTATTTATTTATTCATGAGAGACAGAGAAAGAGAGAGGCAGAGACAAACAGGCTTCATGCAGGGAACCTGATGTGGGATTTGATTCTGTTACTTCAGGATCATACCCTGAGTCTAGGGTAGATGTGCCCAACCACTGAGCCACCCAGGCATCCCACCCCACATGATTCCTGTGTGCAGCCAATGGTTGAAAGCCACTTGAATACAGATTATTTCTAGGTTGCATTAATTTTTTTTAAATATTGAGAAGTTTTACTGAAGATAAGTAAGAGGGCCGCCCCGGTGGCTCAGCGGTTTAGCGCAGCCTTCGGTCCGGGGTGATCCTGGAGACCCGGGATCGAGTCCCACCTCAGGCTCCCTGCATGGAGCCTGCTTCTCCCTCTGCCTGTGTCTCTCTGCCTCTCTCTGTGTGTGTGTCTGTCATGAATAAATAAATAAATAATCTTTAAAAAAAAAAGAAAAGAAAAGAAGTAAGATTAAGGTTACTTGATACCATCACAAGGTAACTGACCTGCTCATAATTAAAATCAGAGAAAATATAGATAGAAAATATTGGGAAAGTCAGATTTGGATACTCAATCTTTATAAATCCTTTATGGATATAATATGGAGTAAGGTATGTAGTAAGACCACATACACATACAAGGGTTTCAGAACCATGCCTAGATTTAAGTTACACTAATTTTCCTTGTCTACCTATGGAAGATCATGAAGGAAAATCTCATTTTTACTTTTCACAATTGTCTCACATATTATCTTTTTTCAAAAAGCAAATTTGAATTCTCTGGAGTAAACTAAAGTATACTTTTCAGAATTATAAGGATGAGAAATGGCATGTGAGATGCTGAGATTATCTTTCTTCTAAAATGATTGCCTACATTATTATATTTCAGAAATGAAATGAGGACAGTTAATATACTTAGATTCTGAAAGAAGTTTAGTCAGAATTAAGAACTACCAAAGTAGTATTAAAGAGAAAAAAAAAAGACTTTATTGTATCCAAATGACTCTGAGCAGATACTCCTATATATATACAAAAATTTATATATATATATATATATATATATATATATATATATAATTATTTGTTATAACAAAGTGGTAGCAAAGACTTCTAGCACCCAAGTGTTTAGCAATGGAAGACTAGTTCTTTCCACACAATGAACACTCTCTGCCAGGAAAAGAAATTATATATATTATAAATTATAAAAATTATATGTATACATACACAATCTATGTAATATGTGGGGAGAGCTCCAGGATAATTACAGCAGTTCTCTTAAAATACAGAAAAATAATTATATTTTGCTACCTCTGTAAAAGAAAAAAAAAATGAGAAGATGATATATAGAGTCATATTTACTTTTATTTATATTGTAAAATGTTGGAAGTCTATAAAATAAACAAAAAATGATAGAAGGATTTCTTGGTTTATGTTTTTATAGAGTTTCAATTTTGAACAATATTGTAAAACTAAATTAAAATTCACAAATAAAATAATGTGAAGGCTCATGCTGACATTTTGGGATTTTATTCTATATACTCATGGGATAGCATTAAAAAGCGTTCAGTCCATAAAAATCAAGAGAGTAAATATTTTACACAATTAAGGAGAGTTTTTTTAAAAATAATTTTTATTTATTTATTAAAAATACAGAAAAAGAGAGAGAGAGAGAGAGAAGCAGGTTCCATGCAGGGAGTCCGATGTGGGACTCGATCCCGGGTAACCAGGACCACACCCTGGGCCAAAGGCAGCACTAAACTGCTGAGCCACCAGGGCTGCCCACTTGAAGAAAGTTTTAATAAATAATCTTTGATGACAAAAATATCATGAAAACTTAGAAAAAGTTTGTAATAGAAATATTTATGACCTAGGGGTACCTTGGGTGGCTTAGTCAGTTAAGCCTCTGATCCTTGCTTTCAGCCTAGGTCGTGATCTCAGGTTGGTGAGTTGGGCTTTGTGCTCAGCGGGGAGTCTGCTTGGGAGTCTTTCCCCTCCCTCTCCCTCCCTCTCTGCTCCTCCCCCTGCTTGTGTGCACTCTCTCTCTCTCTCTCTCTCTCTCTCCCTCTCTCTCTCTCAAATAAACTAAGTAAAAAATTTTTAAAAAATATATTTATGACCTAAAAAGGATACGGGTGATAACTTTTTAAGTAAAAAAAATTAAAAAGCTAGGTTTAAACAAAATATAAAATATGATCTTCGTGGAAACAGTAAAGGTACATACAGACTGATAGTTGCAAGTTTACTAAAAATCTCATCAGTAGTTTGTCTTGGGATGTGGCAATAATGGATTGAGTTTGATGTTAATTTGCTTAGTGATCCTGGCTCTGCCTACCACATCTCTGGTGACTGTTCCACGTGCTGAGTGTAGTACTGAATATCCATCCCTCTTCCTCCAGTAACCAGAATGTCCCATCACTTTCTAGATCTCCTCACCCAGACTCTGGAAGAAGCCTCAGGCTTAAGGGCACTACAGGGAGAACTTCAAGAAATAGATGTGAGATACACTTAAGCTTTAGAGGAAAACCTAGATTATTCCTCCACAGTATATTCCTTTTATAAAAACTAGAGTCATCTTGGACATACTGTCAAAAGAGCAAGGTTGGAGACTCTGGGATGAAAGCTGGACTAACTTGAATTTGAAATTAAACACTCAGGGCACAGCCTGGGTGGCTCAGCGGTTTAGTACCTGCCTTCAGTGCAGGGCATGATCCTGGAGACCTGGGATCGAGTCCTACCTCGGGCTCCCTGCATGGAGCCTGCTTCTCTCTCTCTCTTTCTCTGTATCTTTAATAAATAAATAAAAATTATTTTTAAAAAACTCTCCTTAATTGTGTAAAATATTTACTCTCTTGATTTTTATGGACTGAACCCTTTTTAATGCTATCCCATGAGTATATAGACCCGGGATTGGATCCCACATTGGGCTCCCTGCATGGAGCCTGCTTCTCACTCTGCCTGTGACTCTCCTGCGCTCTGTGTGTGTATGTGTGTGTGTGTGTGTGTGTGTGTGTCTCATGAATAAAATATAAAATCTTAAAAATAAAGAAATAAACAGGGCACAATGCTCCTGATGGATGAAACAGTTGAAGCCAATAGGACTGACCAGGGGACTTATGCCATCTTGTTCCTTTTCTCATCTTGAACAGCCTGGCTACCATAATTGCTATGAGACAAGATGAGTCTTGAGAACCATGTGTGAACTGGGCATTTGGAAAAGGATTTCACAGCAGCAGAGATACTAGTAGCCACATCAGCTGTGGCAACAAGGTGAGTACATTGGGTTTTGGCTCAGCATTCTCTTGGCCAAAAAAAAGGCGCTACTCAGGCAAACACTTGAACCCTTTCTCCTTCCAAAGCTAACTCTAACTCTGACTCAGAAGGTAGGAAACTCAAATAAATGAAGTAGTTATCAGATTAACTTTTCTGACCAAAGGCTAATCAGGGAGAGTTAGAGATTAAATAATATTATGGTGGAGAATGTCCTACAAGATCCAAAAGTGGCCTATCAGGGGCTCTTCAATAAATATTAACTTTCAATTAAACTTTTTGATTGCATCACCTTAGAAACTAATCACTTCAAATGTGAGAAGCTTTCATATTTTTGTCTGCATTGCAGGGCAAAGTCAAATCTAAGATTTATATAGATACTCTGAGCAATTGCTCAAGGAGATTTAGCTATAAAATCATGAAACTGAATTTCTTTTTAGTTACAAAATGGCTCTGAGACAAATTCTTTAAAAAGAGTTGAAATAGGCACCTGAGTGGCTCAGTGGTTGAGCATCTGCCTTTGTCTCATCTCATGATACTGGGGCTATGGGATCGAGTCCTCCCCACAAGGAGCCTGATTCTAGCTCTGCCCATGTCTCTGCCTCTCTCTGTGTCTCTAATGAATCAACAAATAAATCTTAAAAAAAAAAAAAAAGAGTTGAAATAGCAGTAGCCTCACTCAAATGAGAGTATGTATTCTAAGGTAAATGAAGGACAGCATTCATTTGTTATATAAGGATTAGAAAAGTAGTTGGCCTCATTAATTGTGGTTCTCAAACTCTTGCACAGCAGAATTACCTGTTAAAACACAGATGATTGAGATCCCCCTGCAGATCTTCTGTTTCAGTAAATATATGAGGTGGGTCTCAAGAATTTGTTTTTCCGTAAGTTTTCCAGATGACACTGATCTGTTGT
Organism: Vulpes lagopus; assembly: GCF_018345385.1. Lineage (NCBI taxonomy): Eukaryota > Metazoa > Chordata > Mammalia > Carnivora > Canidae > Vulpes > Vulpes lagopus. Next base: position 26,468,264 of record NC_054843.1, read on the forward strand.
TCTGGGGACACATTTTGAGAACCAATGCTTTAGAATGGCATTATCTTGCAATCTATAGTTATGTTCTTAGAGGATTCTGCATCTCTGTAGAAATTAATTTTGCTGTTTTCATTTTGATCAATTCCTAAAGGCATGTTAATAATTTGCAGTTTTTATTCCAATGGCCAAGTTGCAATGAAGTTTTCTGTATGTTTTCAGTTACAAAAAATTATATTTGTTTTAACAATCATTAGTGAGATCCAAACTATCATATGTGTTAATTTTTGGAGCAGGGTTTCTCAAAGTGAGCCAGTAAATGTATTCTAGGGGCCCATGAGTTTCTAACTTTAGAAACACTGTTTTACATGCTAGAAACCTGTTCTATGGTATAGCAAGGGTACAGATTAATAGAAAAATTCACGTGAATATCTTCCCTCATATGTGTAAATTATTGTTTTACTAAGTAGAACCAGGAGAAAGTGTCACTTAAGAGTGTGTGTTCCAACTAGTTCATGTCAAGGCACTTAGAGAAACATAAACTCATTTAGGCCCCTCTGGTGGAAGGAAATGAAGCTGCTGATGGCCTGGCCATAGTTCACTAGCTGCCTTGCCTTGCCTTGCCTTGACCACTGGGGGGCAGAGGAACTTGCTCAATGGGAGTGTTCTCCTATCTGTGGACTTCAGCAGGTTGGGAAGCTCTCAATGAAGTAACCTTTGTTCTAGAAGGAACTAAGAAGGATGCCAGATCTGGGCATTTAAAAAGGAATGGCTTTTGCAGAACTAATATGTCACAGTGCCCAAGGGAGGACAATTGTTTGGAATCACCTTCAGATTTTACCTTTCCCCCAGATTCTTCCTTGAAAGAAAGTAGGGGATAGATAGCTTCTGGTGTGGCGCCTTCACCACTGCACCCATCAATATGGTAAAGGAAATCTGCGTCATTGACAAGGGTGTCCTCTATTCCTCTGATGTGTTAAGAAAGCAAATAAAAGTCGCAATATATTAACCTAATTAATAGTGTCCAATGGTGACTATTCCAAATTGTTCAGGGAGCAGTGTGCTCAGAAGTAACTTTATTAAACTCTCTTCTAATTAACATGGTTTGGAAATTGGGGTATATGTAAGATAGTGTATGTTTTTTGCATATGAACATTCCGAAGTACAAATTTACATATAGTAGTGAAATGTACAAATAAAGTAGACCTAATTCAAAGGAGTAATGTAACTTTTTTGATGATTTGGGAGGAACTCCAGGATTTTACAGGGCCTCAAGCTAATCCTTAGCTAATCCTAACTGTATACCAAAACCAGTCTCAATATCTGCGTATCTTAACAAGCTATTCCACTCAACAACCCCATGAAATAGATACTTTTATTTTCACCATTTCACAAATGAAAATAGAGAAACAAACAAACAAAAATACATAGAAGTTACAGTGAGGTCATGTAATTCGCCCAAAGTCACGCAGCCAGTTCGTGACAGAACTGGAATCCAGTTCTAAGTATTAAGTAGATTCCCAGTCATTTTATTTTTTTAAATGTTTATTTATTTATTCATGATAGACATAGAGTGAGAGAGGCAGAGACACAGGCAGAGGGAGAAGCAGGCTCCATGCCGGGAGCCCAACGCGGGACTCAATCCTGGGACTCCAGTATCGCGACCTGGGCCAAAGGCAGGCACTAAACCGCTGAGCCACCCAGAGATCCCAATTCTCAGTCATTTTAAAAAGCCAGCCAAACACGCAGAGGCAGCCAATGAGAACATGCTGATTAAAAGCATTTCTTATCTTCCCTATCCACAAGGAGGATCCACTTAAGAAGCTAGGACGGGTTACCCATATTATGATTACAATCAAGTGTGATGCAGACACTAAAAATTAAGTGGTACATCTATATTCATTGATGGAAAGATGTCCATGAACTGACCATGGGGGAAAAAAACAACCACAGGTTAAGAGCCATTATATAGATATTTTAGAAAGATACATTTATGTAGTTATATATATTTTAAAGATTTTATTTATTTATTTATTTATTTATTTATTTATTTATTTGAGAGAGAACACGAGAGAGCATGAGAGTGAGCATTAGCGGGGGTTGGTGGGGAGGGAGAGGGAGAAGCAGACTCCCTGCTAAGCAGGGAGCATGGCATGGGGCTCTATCCCAGGACCCCAGGATCATGACCTGAGCTGAAGACAGATGCTTAACTGATTGAGCCACCCAGGCTCCCTTATACAGATATATTTTAATAAATAAATATGACAGTTACATTAATAATAGATACATCAGATAGTAGCTTTATGCTGGATTTTTATTTTCTGTCTTATCTTACAAAATTTTTGGTAAGAGATATATGTTATTTTATAATTAGGATATAGATATTTTTTAAAGAAAAGGTGCTCTAGTCAAAGATATATAATGGTAATAACTACCATTTATTGAGCACTTATTATGTGCCAGACAATGATCTTAGAGTTTTTCATAGGGAATCTCATTTAATCTACATTTAAGAAAATTTTAAAAGGTTGAGATAAGCATTGTTAGCATTCCCATTTTACAGATGAATAAACTGAGGAAACTCAGCTACATTGATATTTGAAATCCTGATGAATCATAACAGTTCAACAAAAGGATCAAAGGGTGTGGACAAAGAACTCAAGTCTAGAAGCCAAAAATGGAAAACTGTTTCCAAGCACCTAGAAAACTAATTTGGCTATGTTATTAGCATTCAAACAAATAATGTGCTCATTACAGGTGATTAGTATTTACTTTATTTAGGTCCATCCCATGTTCTCTGATTTCCTTCTTTGGTCCCCTGTATTTTCCTCTGTAATAGAAATAAATAAAATTTTATTTATGAAAGTTTTATTAATTTGTCACTGATAAACAAAATCTCTCCCTTGCTCTCTCTTGCACTGAATTTTCTCTCTTCCTTTGCCCATTAAGCCTCAGTGGGAAACTTTACCGAAATTGTAGGATAACTGCAATGCCTGAACACATTCCAGCACTTTGAGTTCTGATAATAAACACTGAAACTCTTCTTACTAACTTCCTACAATAACAATTCAATCTAAAAGAAATATATAACTCCAAAGCCTTCATTTTTATTATTTTTTTCTCCATTAAGGTTTGGCTGGCTTCACTGAGGCTTATCCTCCACCTTTCTCTTCCTACCCTGGTGGCTTGGGTGAGTTGGTAATAGAGAACAGAGACACTAGAATGACCCACACTATTCACAGCAGGTATGTAATGGACAGCCGGGCCCACATTCAAAAGCATCGCAGCTTTCCCTCAACCTTTTGCTGAATCTCTTACTTAAATATAAATTTTTAAAAATAATAGCCAAAGTCTTTAGCACCGCTATAGGTAATAGTACTCAAAAGTACAAATTTCATTTAATGTTTTCCAGTTTTTTTCTTTTTTTAATGCACATAAGTACTGTAGATACTGGGAAGGTGCTCAGTAAGACTGGCTTTGGTGGGATACAATTGTTTCAAACACTTGCCTCTTACTTCACTCTTTAATGAACATCTCTGGAATAAGTAATTACTGTGGGAACACATCTTTAGAGCTATTCTCAAAGAGCAAAATTGGCAGAGGTTGGTTTTATAAAGTTCACAAAATGAATGGTGCCTTATTGCTATAAACAAAGGGATTTTTAACAACCAGCTTTAAAATACCCAGCGAATTACTGATAAGTGAATCAGTGAATAAAGATAAGTCTTTAATTGACAAGAAAATGAAGGATTAGGCTAATAGCGTATTAGAGCAATATGCCATGAATTCCAACTTAGTCCTTCTTCCCTATTTGGACTAAGTAATTATAAGAGCTTTTCTTTTCTTTTCTTTCTTTCTTTCTTTCTTTCTTTCTTTCTTTCTTTCTTTCTTTCTTTTTTTTTTTTTTAACAGAAAGACTATTTCTTCTGCAACATTTCTGCTTAACATCTCCTAACGTGTGCTATTGGTATTAAGTCTTAGCATGAATCCTATGTATTTGAGGTGACATATTGTGATTTTGTAAAGTTGCCATTTGAAACGTGAGGGTTCTTTACAAAATATACTTTTCTACTGAATATATTTGAGTAAAAATGATTATACTTTTAACAAAGAAAATGTTTCATATATGTACTTAAAATTTTTGATGTCATGATTAAAATATTTAAAAAGAACAAATCTATTTTCTAGCTTAAACCAAGATAAGAAAAACCTAGGTACCAATATCAAAATTATGAATAAGTAATATGAACTTTAAGAAAACCAATGGAATATTTATGTTCAACTTCAGAAGGGAGTATATATATATATTTTTTCCTAGAGAATAAGCCAGTTGAACTAATCCATAAACTCTGATTATGATTTAAGAGCTGACCATGCATTCTTATTGAGGTAGTATTATTTGTTACCACAGAAAAGCACAGAACATCCTTCAAGACCTTGAGTTTTCATATGTACTTGGATTCCCTGGTCTGCCAAAAATCACTGAAAGTTTTTCAACAGATTTCTCACTTAAAAATGTATCTCTTTGGTAAAGAGATCTCTAAAATGTCCCCTGGAAGTAAAGGGAATGATGCTTTCCTTAAAGAAGAAAGACCCAAGAAAACTGAAATCCAAAGGGAAGACCCACGAGCAAACATGGGTGTGGGCAATTAATAGTGACAGGTGGATAACCACAGGAACAAGAAATTGGTTTAATCTATTTGCTTCCTGAAAGTGAAAGCACAATAAAATAAATTCCTGGAAACTTGCCTTTACTTGGAGCAAATCTACACGTTTGATTATGCATTCCATGTTGTAGTGACTTAAAAACATCATGATCAGGAATATCTTCCTTATGTCATACCACATCTCTATATTCTAAATAATTCATAATGTCTCTACCATCTCTGAATAGGAAATAAGTAATTTACAAACCCAGGTAATTTTAATACTCAGAACTTTAGAAAGTACTCTCTACTTTCCCATACTGAGTGAGTTAATTAAATACAGTGGGATATTACTTAAGTTCTGAGGATTCAATTGCCCTAGTAGTGGGTATTCCCCTCCCCCCCAACCACTAAGCAATTGTCTGGACACCAGCAAGGTACCTCTCAATTCAACTCAATTCTGACACTCCCTGGAGATAGCATCAGATTCTACAGGTAAAGGGCTCAGTCCCACAAGACTGCTCACTACTTCAGATGTCAGTCACAAGCCCAACTTGTTACCTATCAGAAAATCAACTGGCTATAAATCAGAGATTCCCATAAACCCCTCTTTGGGTTTGATTAATTTGCTGGACCAGCTTACAGAACTCAGGAAATCTGTTTACTCACTGGTTTGCCAGTTTATTATAAAGTATATTAAAGAATATGAATCAAAGCCAAATGAAGAGCTACACAGAGCAAGGTATGTGGGAAGGAGTAAAGAGCTTCCATGACCTCTGCAGACACACCATTCTTCCTGCATTTCTGGGTGGTCACCAATCTGGAAGCTCTCTGAACCCCATCCTTTTGGGGTTTTATGGAGGTTTCATTACAGAGGCATGATCGATGAAATTGCTGACCATTAGTGTTAGCCTCATCTCTAGCTCTTCACCCTTCCCTGATAAATAGAGGGTGGGACTCAAAGTTCCCAACCCTTTATTCTTGGCTGGTTCCCCTGGCAACCAGCCCTCATCTTTTGGTGCTTTCCAAAAGTCACCTCATTAATAAACTGAATTGTGGTGGATAGGAGTTTGTTATGAAAAATAAACCTATTTCATCTTCATGGCTCTAAAGCAATTTCAGGAACTGGGGACAAGAGACTAAATATTATGACAAAAGATATTCACATTGCACTCCTAAGAAATATATATGCGAATGACCAAATATGTTTTTCTTATAAATCACAATTTCACAAATATAGGCCCTGTGTTATTTTTTTTTCTAATTCTTTGAGTTTGTTCTCTCTGCACTCTCTTTTACTATTTAAAAAATGTCATCTAAATCTCGTGTTTTACTTTTTGAGCTTTATTTTTTAAAAGATTTTATTTATTTATTCATGAGAGATACAGAGAGAAAGGCAGAGACATAGGCAGAGGGAGAAGCAGGCTCCTTGAGGGGAGCCCAAAGTGGGACTTGATCCCAGGACCCCAGGACCACACCCCGAGCTGAAGGCAGATGCTCAACTACTGAGCCACCCAGGGTCCATTTTCTGAGCTTTACTGAGATGGATTTGACATTTAACAATGTATAAGTTTAAGATATACTATGTGATAAATGGATATATATATATATATATATACACACACATATTATGAAAGAAGGTTAATTAACACATCTAGCATCTCACATGGTTTCTATTTTTTCCTTTGTGGTGAGAACTTTTAAGATTTATTCTCTTAGCAACTTTCAAGTGTTAACTATGGTCACCTTACTATACATTAGATCCCCAGAATTTATTCATCTTATAACAGGAAATTCATACCCTTTGATTACTTTCACCCATTTCCCCTACTCCCCCACCCTTGGCAACAACAAATTTACTCTGTTACTATGAATTTTTTGTTTGTTTGTTTGTTTGTTTTTTAGATTCCACATAAAGATACTGAAATCATTCAGTATCTTTGTCTGACTATTTCACTTAGTCTAAAGCCCTCAGGGTTTATCCATGTTGTCACAAATGGCAGGATTTCCTTCTTTTCTGTGAATGAATAATATATATACATTCTTTTAATCCATTTATCTCTTGATGTACACAAGAGATGTTTCCATATCTTGGCTATTGTAAATAATGCTGCAATGAATATAGCAGTGCACATATCTCTTTGAGATCGTGATTTTGGTTCCTTTGGATATATACTCAGAAGTAAAGATGCTGGATCATTTAGTAGTTCTATTTCAATTTTTTGAGAAAATTCCACATGGCTTTCCATAGTGGCTGTACCAATTCACATTCCCACCAGAAGTAGAGGTGGGTTCTCTTTTGTTTTTCTCTATCCTTTTCAGCACTTGTTATCTCTAGTCTTTTTGATAATAGTCACTCTGACAGATTTGAAGGGATATCTCTTTGGGTTTTGATTTGTATTCCCCTGATGATTAAGGATGGTGAGCACCTTTTCATGTACTTGTTGGCCATTTGTATATCTTATTTAGAAAAATGCCTATTCAAGTTCTTTGCCCACTTCTAAGCCAGATTATTTGGGGGCTTTGCTTTGGAGTTGTATGAGTCCCTTACATACTTTGAATATTAGCCCCTGATCAGATGCATGACATATAAGTACTTTCTCCCATTCCATGGCTTGACTTTTCATTTTGCTCCTCTGTGGCTTTCTTGTTTGACGTAGCCCTATTTATTTATTTGTTGCTTGTGCTTTTGGTGTCATAATTAAAAAATCACTGCAAAACAAATGTCAATGTTTTCCTTTATGTTTCTTATAGGAATTTTACTGTCTCAGGTCTTACATTTAAAGTCTTTAATCCATTTTGAGTTAATTTTTGGGGGATTGTGTAAGATAGGAGTCTAGTTTCATCTTTTGCATGTGGAGATCCAGAATTCCCAACGCAATTTACTGAAGATATTATCTTTTCTTTATTAATATTCTAGTTGTCTTGTCAAATATTAGTTGACTGTACATGCATGAATTTATTTCTAGACTCCTAATTCTGTTCCATTGATTGTCGGTTTTTATGCTAATAACATACTGTTTAGATTACTATAAATTTTGTAGTAAAGTGTAAAATCAAGAAGTGTAATGCCTCCAGCTTTGATCTTTTTTTTTCTCAAGATTGTTTTGGCTACTCAGGGTCTTTGGTGGTGCTGTATCAATTTTACACAGCACTACAATTTGTTGAGAGTTTTTTATTATGAAAGGATGTTGTATTTTGTCACATAATTTTTCTGCATCTATTGAGATGATCATATGATTCTTATCCTTCATTTGTTAAAGTAGTGTATCATATTGATTAATCTGCAGGTGTTGAAACATTCTTGCATCCTTGGAATAAATCCCACTTGATCATAGTATATACTTCTTTCAAAGTGCTTTTGAATCAGATTTGCTAATATTTTATGAGAATTTTCACATCTCTATTCATCATAGATATTGGCCTATAGTTTCCTTTCCTTATAGTTTCCTTATCTGGCTTTGGTATCAGGGTAATTCTGACTTTATAAAATGAGTTAGGGAGTATTCTCTCTTCTTCATTTTTTTTTTTTTTTTTTGGAAAAGTTAGAAAAGGCTCGCCATTAATTTTTCTTTAACTGTTTGGTAGAATTCATCAAGTGAAACCATCTGGTCCTAGGCTTTCTTTTGTTGGGAGGTTTTTTTTTATTATTGAGTCAATCTCCTTACTCATTCTTAGTCTGTTCAGGACTTTCATTTCTTCACAATTCAGTCTTGATAGGTTGTACATTTCCAGAAATTTATCCATTTCTTCTAGGTTGTCCAATTTTTGGTATATGATTTTTCATAATAGTCTCTTATGATACTTTGTATTTCTGTGGTTGCAATGTTTCTTCTTTCATTTATAATTTTATTTATTTGAATTGTCCTTTTTTCTTCTTAAGTCTAGCTAGAGATTTGTCAATTTTATTTATCTTTTAAAACCTCTTAGTTTTATTAATCTTACTTGCTTTTTCATTTATCTGCTCTAATTTTTATTATTTCCTCCCTTTTGTTGATTTTGGGCTTAGTTTGTTGTTTATCTAGTTTCTTGAAGTATAATATTAGGTTGCTTATTTGAGATCTTTCTTCTTTCTTGATGTATGTGTTTATAACTAAACTTTCCTCTTAAAGCTGTTTTTGCTGCATTCCATAAGTGATTATGGGTTATGCTCCCCTGCCTGGATGGACTATAGGATATGTTTCATTTGGCTGGGGTCCAAATCAGGCAAAACTGACAACTGAGCACCCTGGCTGGAAGGGGCCATTAGCTGAGTTCTGCAGATGGACAGAGCTGCTGGCTGAGAACTCTGCTCAGACGCCACTGCAAACAGGAACATGGTCGGCCAAGATCTGAGTACTGGTTGTGTAAACTCTCAATTTCTATCTGATTCCCCAGTGGTCATATTCCCCATGTTTCCCCAGTAATCCCATTAGGAGAGTCCTGAATGAGCCTCCCAAAATGTGTTCTGCAGTGCTGAGGAAGCTGGATGCCCACCTTGGGCTTTTTTCCACCAGAAAAACTGTAGGAGCTCTATCAGTTCTTCACTATGCCAGTCTGGAGGAGGGGTGATAGAGGCAAAGTGAAACTGCTCACTAATCCTTCAAGAGCTGTTCCACTCTGTCGTCTCTGTTGTCCAGGGGAGTGTTTCAGCCTCACTTCCAGGTTCTGGGATTTTCACAATGGTGTCTTATCTGTGGATAGCTGCTAGTTGATCTTGTGAGGGTCACTGAAGTTGGGAATGACTTATGAAACCATCTTGATGACTTGCATATTTTTAAAAAATTGTAACATAGTAACTAGTTTCTCAGTTTTCTTTTGAAAGTTAAGATTTTCACTATTGTTCACATTAAGAGATTTTAAGCTCTTATGAAACTGTCCCCAAACTAAGATAAATCATTTATTGAGCAACTATACTTGAAATACCAACTAAACACAATGGGACATTCACTTATTTAAAAATGAAGCACATACTCAACGTATATGAAGATTTATTTTAGTTTCTTTACACAATCAATGGAAAAGAAAGAAAAGAATAATAGTAAAGGAGAAGAAGGAGAAACAAAATAAAACAAAAGTAACAAAGTACAGTTTTTGAGAGTTTACTGAGTTCCAGTCCTGTGGTAAGCACTTGAGAGGTATTATCTCATTTATTCTCATTTATTCCACACTACAATTCCAGGAGGCAGGTATTATCCTCATTTTATGCATAATAAAACTGAAGTCATGGGGCACCTGGGTGACTCATTTGTTTGAGAGGGCAAATCTTGATTTCAGCTCAGGTTATGATCTCAGGTCTCAAGGTTGTGAGACTGAGCCTTATGTTAGCCTCCACACTGGGTGTGGAGCCTGCTTAAGTCTCTCTCTCTCTCTCTCTCTCTCTCTCTCTTCCTCCCTCTCTTTCTGCCTCTCCCTCTGTCTCTAAAAGTAAAAAGAAATTTGAGGTCATGAGATACTCAGCAAATTTCCCAGAGTTATACAGCTAGTGGTAGGTGCAGTCAGGTTTTCAAATGCAGGTATATTTGACTCACCCACTAAGTGCTAGGTACTCTGCTTGGTAAAACCACATATTAACTTTTTACTTGAAGAAAGAACACAAAAAGTATCTTATCATATTTCACAGTATCACTCAGAAGTCAAGAAAGACCACAACAAAGCATATGAGTGTGATGCTTCACAATGGGATATGAGAATACTATCATCACTGCCAGCCCAGTAAATCAGATTTTCAAACAGAAGAAGGTGACACACAAAGACAGCTTTGCTAGAGAAGAGTATCTGTTCTTGATTTTGTCCATTTTCATAGAGTAAATAGGAAATATCAGAATCTCTAAATGAAGAGCCTTTCTAATAACAATGGGAATGTTTCTTCAAAACATTCAATTATCTTTAAAAAATAGGTAATACCTTTATTGTTTTTATAGCCAGATGGTGTTCTGGCTCCACTGACTAATAAAAGCTAGAATTTATATCATATTCCATATGAAAATTTAGACATCATATTTATTTTAGTGTCATCATTTTTTGTAGCACAATTTAAGATGTATTCTAAAATGAATATATAACTTCCTATTCCATTTACAATTGACCTTTATTATTTAAAATAATTTGAAAAGTGGTACACTTGGGTGGCTCAATGATTGAGCATCTGCCTTTGGCTCAGGGTGTGATCCCAGGGTCCTGGGATTGAGTCCCACATCAGGCTCCTTGTAGGGGCCCTGCTTCTTCCTCTGCCTATGTCTCTGCCTCTCTCTTTCTGTGTCTCCCATGAATAAATAAGTAAAACCTTTAAAAAATAATAAAAAAATAAAATAATTTGAAAAGTAAAGTAAGCTTTTATAATATGCAAATTATATGTAATAATTTAGAAAAACTGTGTAGCATAGCCTAATTGTCAAGGAATAAGCAATAAAATGTATTAAAATCTAGCCAATATTCCTAACCTATTTATAAATTATGAAGGGGTTTCACTTTAGCATACTACTTTCTTTTAGTCGAAGGCACTGGAGATATACCTCTCAACTGACTCCTAATCCTAACAAGACCCTCCCTTTATGAAGCTCACATTCTGATAGGGAGAGATCAACAAAAATAAACAAGGCAACCACAGATGGAGATAAGTGCAATGGAGAACAATAAAATGGTGAGAAATTAAGGAGATTAGGGAATCCTGGAGTGGAGGAGGTGTTGTTACTATATGAGGTGGTCAGGAATGGCCTTGCTAATGAGTTGATATCTGAGCAGAGACCTGAATGAAAGAGAAGAGCCTTCCAGGTCCTGATGTAAGACTATGCTTGGTCTGTTTGAGGAAAAGCAAAGGATGACTGTGTAGCTTCAAATGGTAGAAGAGGGGTTAGTGGCAAGGAATAAGTTTAGGGATGTTGTTCAGGGTAGTACATGTGGAAACTCAGAGGTCACTGTGAAACTTTGACCTTTATGCTGAGATGGGAAGCGTTGAACTATGTAAGCAGAGGAATGATGGGAGCAGATTTACATTTGTAGAGTACTATTGCGAGAGCTGGTTTGCAAATAGACTCTAAAAGATGAAAAAAGAGGAGAAATCAGCTAATAGGCTGCTGTGCTATCCCTGGTAAGCAATGACAGTCATATGCTCTGTGGTGGTGGGGAAAGTTGAAAGTAACTAAAATTTGGATCAACATTGGGCATAGTCCTAAAATAATATTCTGTTGAATTGGAAGTAGAACGTGAAAGAAGGTGAACTGTCAGAATGACCTCAAGGATTTAGGGCTAAATAGCTGGAAGCAAGAGGAAGATTATAGAAGGATTAGATTTGAGGATGAAAGTAAGTTTAACTTCATACACTACAAGTTTGAACTTCTATGCGAGATCTAAGTGCAGAAGCTGAGAAAGTTTATCGAGTATGTTGGATATAAAGTTCGATACTTAAGAGTCTTGGGTTCTGGATTCTAATATGTAAATGAATTATTTGGGAGTCATGAGATAACCTATCATATTTAAAATCATATTTAAAGCCAAGAGACTGGATGAGCTTATTAAAAATTAGGCAGATTGAGAAGGAAATTTCCAAGGATCCAGCTCTGAGATACTTGAGCATTATTAAGAAGCCCTGTGTTAAGAAATGTGAAAGGTAAAAGATAGTAGCAAATTCTTTGATATTCCTCCCAATGAGTGATGAGTCTATTCCCTCTTCCTTTAATTTGTGCCTTCTTTGACTAGTAAAGTACATAGCGGGAGGGATACAACACCAGTTCTAGGCGTAGGCTGCAAAGTGCTGGCAGCTTTTGTCTTGATCTCTTGGAGCTGAACCTCCAAGAATGTAGTCCAATTACCATGGTGGAGAGACCAGCTGGAGAGGAACCTTACTGAGCTAAGTCTTTCAGCTATTCTCATGAAGGCATGGGGCTTTTAGACCAGATCAACCACTGGCTGAATGGCATCAAGTGATCCCAGTCAATTCCACATGGAGTAAAAGAATCACCCTAGACCAAAGTCCAAGTCCCAGTAATTGTGAGATATAATAAAGTTGTGGATAGTATCTTAGGAAACAGGAATAAGGAGGAACCAGAAAAAAACAAAAAAACAAAAGAAATAAAGAAAGAAAAGAAAGGGCCAGTAAGATGAAAGAAAAGTGAGATTGATGACTCTCAAAGTCAAGTGAAGAGAGGATTCAAGAATGAGGAAGTGATTGAATAGGATGAAAATTAAGAACTAACCATTTTACTTAGAAATGTTGAGGTCACTGGTGACTCTGACAAGACAGCTATTTCGATAGAATGTTGGGGACAAAATTCTGCTTGGAATGGATTCAAGGAAGAATAGGTAGAAAAGAAATTGGAGGCAGAGAGCATGGAAAACATTTGAGTAGTCTTGTTTAAAGAAGACTAGTGAAATGGTGTAGTTAGAAGACTTTGAAGGGTCAGGGAAGTTATTTATTTTTGTAAGATTGGATAAATTAAATAATATTCCTATGCTGTTGGTAATGATCCACCAGGGAGGGCAAAATTAAGGATAAAGCAGAGATGGGACAATTGGGGAGGTGTTGTTCTTTAGTTTATGAGATGAAAAGACTAGCACACAAGTGTAGGGATGGTCTTAAATAAGTGCATGAACATTGTACCCATATCACTGTGACAAAAGAAAGGCAGAATCCAGTAATTTCAACAATATAGTGGTCATTTCTTTTTGAAAATGGTTGTCCTGGCACAGGACAGCCATAGATTATTGGATTAAAATAATTTGGTTCTAGGCATTTGTAGGAATGTGATATTTAATAAATATGATATGACAAAGAAATAGAAAGGATTATTTAATAAATTTTGAGACTACTTAGTCTGTTGAGTCTCACTACTCACAATCTTTACTGAAATAAATTCCAAGTGCACATAAAAGTTAAATAGCTTAAAACCAGATGATTTTTTTTTAAAGCTAACCTAACAGAGTTTTTTTTTTAAAGATTTTATTTATTTATTCATGAGAGAACAGAGAGAGGCAGAGACATAGGAAGAGGGAGGAGAAGCAAGCTCCATGCAGAGAGCCTGATGTGGAACTTGATCGAAGGACCCTGGGTGTCACCCAGGTGTCCCACCTAACAGACAATTTAACCTTTATCAAATCTCTTGATGGGACAGTTTTCATAAGTTACAAGTGATACAATGTAAATTTCAAAAGCACAGTACAAAATTCTATATTTACTATGAATATACTCAGTCTGCATTTGTTCAAATGTAGAATTTCCAATAACTGGAGTTCTTTAGCATTCATGACTGCCTGTCTCTAATTTTCTGGTTCACAAGTCTATGAAATGTTTGAACCAAATGAGATTTACTCTCCTCAAAGTTACCATTATCCAGGAACGTTTTTTTTTTTTTTTCCTCTCTCTGTTCTTTGTAACAGAGATGGAAGGGATTATGCAGATTATCCTAAATTTGAGGTCTAGATAGAAGAGGAGAAGGAGAAGCAAGAGGAGACACACTCCCTGAAAATATCCCACCCACAAGACAAAAGGTGTTGATCCTTTGCACTTTGAGATCCATGCACTTCACCCACTCTTTCTAAATATATGAGATTTTGTCATTAAAATGATTATGTCTTTCATACAGTAATCACTGCCTAAAGGAAAAAGACAAGAAGTGAATACCTAAGACTGATATTTGTTTTGGACTGGTGAGATTATAGCTAAAGATTCTATTTTTATACTTTCCCTACTGTTGTGATATCCTTTAAACGTTCAAAAATTCCATATAAAAATTGAGAATCATTTAATTAGTACAAAGCCCTCAAGATTGCACACATTAATGATTATAGCTCTGAGTTAAATTTTACTCTCCCTAGTGTGTTTATTCCTACTATACATTTCTATATTAATGTTCCATTTACATTTTGATTGCTATTGATTTTGATTTACCTGGAGTCAGATCAAGATTGAATCCTGGTTCTATTGCACATTAATTGTGTGTACTCATCTGGTAAAATGGAAATAACTCTTCCAACAAACTTGGGAGGATAAAATGAGATAATGTAATGAAAGTGTTTTATGAAGTGTAAAACACCATGAAATATGTCCTTTGGTTATTTTTATACTAAAATATTAGCCAAGAGAAACCTAAATTCCATTTATAATCCAAGTCTATTAACCTTTTTAAGAGTAAGACCCAATTTGGGACTCTTGTCCCAAAGGCAAATGTAAAAATGAGAAATGATTAGAGTGAAATCAAGCATATTTAAAATTTAAATTTTTCAATAAAATTTGTTATAGAATAATTAAAGTTAGTGAGACCCCAGAGCTTTCCAAAAGAAGAAGAAAAGGTAGTATCTTTCTTATATAGGAATGAAATAGAAGTAAAAAAAATATAGCCACTGCTATTTCCAAACCACCTTAATTGCTAATAACCGAAAGCCAAATTCTTTATTGGCTAAATCTAAATACTACTACTTTCAAAATTATTTCAAAGGCTTATGTATATGTATTACTGTATATGTATTACATATACATATGTATATGTATAATTATGTATTATATGTACACATAATTTTAAGGTATTGTCATCTAATATTTGAATTTTTATTAGAGCTTAATGTATAATATCTATAATATTCAATATATAATGAAACTATAAAAATTGGGAAATAAGTAAATCACTTAGTTCTACCAATATAACTTAAATAGCATTTGCTATTATGATTAACTTCCTTTCCATTTTGTATATAATGCACGAATACGTGTTCACTTGGTAGCCATCATGAACACACAATTGTGTATGCTGTAGTTTCACTTATAAACTCTTTTACATGTTGCTATACCTATTAAATTTTTGACTTTAAGCACAGAAGATAAAGAATTTCTCTCCCCAAAATGTAAAGCTCTTGAATAACACTCAACAGAACTTTCTTTTCTAGAAAAGCTGTCAAAATAAATAAATTTCCTATGGAAAAATGACAGCGTGTCTCAGTGCTTAGAGACACATTCACAAGCCCACCACAACAACATATGCCAATTTTAAGATGCCTTTATTTAGGACTGCATATTTGTCCTCAGTTTTACCAATTTTTGTTTTAACCAACACCACAAACTATATATTGGAGAATGCAAGAGGTTTAACTTAAAGTATGATATAAATCTAGGTCAAAGCCAATATTTCAGCAGCGATAGATTTATGTCAACTTGAAGGTTCAATAAGAAGAATAAATCAAGGCCCAGCAACATTGACTATTATCTATAGCACATAAACTATGCATATATGACCCTGGAGAAAAGAAGCAGAATCAAAATACTTTTCTGGAAAAAAGCAGAATCATGAGATTATAGACTCAATATACATCATGACAAAAGAGAGGATCTCTTCTTATTATGAGTAAATTGAATTCTAAAAAGTTATTCTTAATTCTATTTAACAGCTCCCAATTAATACTGTAAGATTGAGATCTTCTCTAGTGCACGGCCAGGAAAGCTTGTTTTGTCAAACAATTGAAAATAGAAAGTTTCATACTGGTAAAAGGAAACAAAGCACAAGACAGAACAATAGACTTTCAGTATGTGTAATTTGGGAAGAAAAAGCATAATGGCTTTATGGTATCAAATTTGCATGTTGACAGTCAGATTAATCAGGGGTCAGCAAAGTATGACTTGCGGACCAAGCCTATTTTCAGTAAATAAATTTTACCGGAACAAAGCCATGTTATCTATAGTTGCTTTTGCTATAAAATGGTGTCCCACAAAGCTTAAAATATTTACAGAAAAACTATACTCAAAGCATCATGATATACACACAAATAGTCATCACCACCACCACTTAGAGTGCCAATACTTCAAGTTTCCTTTTGAATATCTCCATCATATTCTGAAAAATAAAGCAAAGATGTGGGTGTGCATGTGTCTGTTCTTCATGATCACCATATAAAGTAGATATTATTTCCACCTTTTCCACCATGGAAACTGAGCCACTGAGGGTTAAGCAATTTGTCAATGGTAAGCCAGTCAGTAAATGGTAGAGCCACACTTTAGACTAGCTTCAGAGCCTATGTTCTTGATCCCTATCCTATATTGCATATTATTCTCTTATAGACTCAATAGACATCATGACAAAAGAGAGGATCTCTTCTTATTATGAGTAAATTGAATTCTAAAAAGTTATTCTTAATTCTATTTAACAGCTCCCAATTAATACTGTAAGATTGAGATCTTCTCTAGTGCATGGCCAGGAAAGCTTGTTTTGTCAAACAATTGAAAATAGAAAGTTTCATACTGGTAAAAGGAAACAAAGCACAAGACAGAACAATAGACAATAAGGTTCAAGGAAATTAAATATGTTGTTTAGTACCAAGTAACATAAGTACCAAGTAGTAAAGCTAGACTTTCAACCCAAAGCCAACACACCTTCCATTTTTCCACATAATTATGCCACTATATTATCCCTAAGGAGATAAAGAAATTGGAAAGGTTTAGGAAAAAATGATAATCTTGTTAGGGTTGGAAAAATATACCCATGAGAAAAGATCATTTGGTCCCAAGAAACAAATGATGTGGTTTATATTAAAATAATAGGCAAGAGTGACATGGTCTCTGTAATTCAGAGAATTCAATGAATAGAATACAGTAATTTTTAAAAACATAGCCTTTAATTTAATATAAGGCAAATATGCAATCTAATGAGTACCTCTGAGACTACAGACAGGATTGTGCCTAGAATACAATGGTGACAAATCAGCAAACAAAAATAAAGCAATAATTAGATTTTATAGAAGTAATATAGAAGGAAGCATTGGAATTATAATATTCACCTATGAAAAGATAGGCAAAATGATAAGATTTTTGATAAGGAGAACATAAATGACATAATTGTGTGAACAAATCACAGTTTATCCAGTGATAAGACTTACATGGTGCTGTCCTAATACAGAAGATCAAAATGTCCTAGAGGCAAGACACAATAGCAATAGAGGCTTTCACATATGTGAATACCTATTAAAGTCCAAATTATGCTAAAAGAGAATTCACTTTGCTTGCCTTTGCAACTCAGGATAACATTTCTACAACCAACATTCACTATCTGTCGGGCTTTGCCTTTAATTTACTTGTCAAGACATATCCTTAGCCATGAGGAAAAACACTACAAAAAAAAGTCAGAGGAAAGATTTCTATGACCTCAGGGCAAAATTTTGCACCAATTACTAAATAACTGAATCAGTAGTTGAATAAAAAATGCTACTCAGTGAAAATGGGATTGCCTTAGCCCACAGTCTTAGCTCAAATGATTCCTACCCTGTAAGAAATTAATTTTGGAACTTGTGAGCTACTGTACTGAAATCACAAGGAACCGGACTCTTACTACTACTACTAGGAACTGTAATATTAAAAAGACTGCAAACATCCTAAGCAGACCATGAAGAGCCTTCCTTGCTGTATAATCTTGGATAAATCTTTAAACCCCTTTGAGTCTATTTTATCATTTTTAATTGGGATAATGGCAGGACCTGAGTAAAAAGATATCACCACATAATATACAACCATACTCCCTAGCACCAAAAAAAATTTCCAGATAGAAATTGGATAACATGTGTATGGGACTCTACAAAAAGAAAATTAGATGGGAAACCAACTAGATCCTAACTTTCAGACTCCATTATCCATCATTATCATATTGATTTATTTCATTTAACAAACACCTCTATTATTAATTTGGTGCCAGGCCCTGTTCCAAGCACTTTTACAAACATTAACTCATTTAATCCTCACTAATATTTGTGTATGTGCATCACACTTTACATTCTGATGCTTGACCATTATAACTATGTCCACTCTGGCTACAATAGACAAGAAATTACCCATTGGTTACGAATGTACTGAGTTTCTAAATTCAAGGTATCAAACAGCTTTGTGATCTACCATAACGTTTTGGTAACCTTCATAATACTAAAAGGGATTATGGGTGGGATTTTTTTCACCAGTTGAAAATGGACAAAATATAACATGTGTACTGTCAGACACTATAGTCTAATAGATCAGTTCCTGGGTTGAAAGTTAGGACCTTGAATGCTGCATCATTCCATTACAGAATTACCTCATATCTGAGTGAACACATATAGACAGGAACAGTCAATTTAACATTTTATTAATGGCCAATTTGTGTGATCCCATAGTTAATCATATGGGTTGCACAGAAATACAGCTGGGGAATATGAATCTATAATCTATAGTAAAACAGCAACAACAACAACAACAACTCCCAGTTTGGAGTGGCTTAACACAACAAAGAAAGATTTTTCTTGCTCATGTCATAATGAGTAAGTGATTTTCCTCCACCTTTCACAAGGTAGAGATTTCCTTCCTTCCATCTTGCAACTCTGCCATTTGAAATCCTTTGCTTACAGCTTTGCAGTTGACAGAGATCATTAAAAACTTATCCTATTTCGCCTAATTCCCTCATCTTGAAAGTGACAACCATCCCCTGCATTAATGTAAGGTTTTTGTCACATGACTCCAACCTCACTACAGGGGATGCTAGAAAATGTTGGAGAGCATATGGGAAATTTGATTTGCATTAATGATCTCTTCCAGAAGAGGTGAATGACTATGGGTAAGATAATAGAGCACATGCTAGATTCAAGACCAGAACTCAGGCCTTCTAGCTACTAGTTTGATGATCCCTCTAGAAAATATGTGGGGTTAATATACCAATATCTCCAAAGCCTTTGAAATTAGCAAAGGGGCAGTTATTACTCACTGTAAGATCTTGCATTTTCATTGTGATTTCTTAAAGGAAAAAATAAAATTTCTTCAGCCAATACAGAAATTGTCTTAATTAGCTTTCTTAGGGAGGTTAACAAAACCAACTTGTATTTCACTGTTTTTCATTATTCAGAAGCTCTATTCCAAAAGCTGTTGCACCAATATTCTTGTTTGAAAACATTTTATCAAAGGCAAAATCCAGACTATACCTTTTTTTTTTTTTTTTTTTGATATTTCATCCTCTCCAAGTGAGAGTCTTAGAGCTGAGAATCTCGTGTGAGTAGCATGGACTAATGTTGAGCTACAAAGTACAAAGATTTCTCAGCGGTATTTGAAAAAAGGCTTTTGAAGCTTTCTAGGCTAAGAATTTTGAATTTTAAGATCCTTTCTTTAAAACCAGGATGAAAGAATAAATCCCATTGTGTTTTAGTGGCTGCCTGCTTCCTCTCAAGCATTCTTGGATTTAGTGGTTGGTATCAGAAGCCAGAGAAGCAATTCAGTCTACTGGACATTTTAAGAATATGTGGTTATCCAAAATCTAGGTTCTAATGAAATCATGAGTTGATCCCATGACTTAGTCAAACCTCTCATTTTTTTTTTATTTTTTAGAGTGAAACTTTTTACATAACTCCAACCAAGAAATAAAAGAATACAGGAAGATAATGTTCTGTTACTCTTTAATTCACCGTAGTGGTATGTTCTGATGATCTTTCTGCCTTTAGAAAACCCACATTCTGCATCCTTTCATTAATCCAGCCAGGAAAATAAATGGTAAGAGCATACCTGTGGTGAATAGCATCGACACGTCTTCCATTTCTCCCAATTAGTCACTAATGCATTTTCTTTCCCTTGATGATCATTGCAACCCTTGAGCATAGTATGCAAGTAGTTTACGATATGCATCTCTGATACACTGGTAAAAATGTTGGTTGCTACCATCTTGTTCTTTTCTTTCAAGACATGGAAATTCAAAACAAACTGAGCCTTTCATGTTTAAGTTCATATTTCTCTATATGTGAAATGAAATAGTTATATCAATCTATCTTCTCTGATGGATATGTTAAAATCTATCTTGTGTTCATTTTCTAAATAAAATGTTTCCATTTTTATTGAAAGTACCATCACTTACTTTTACTAATCTAAGATTGATCCCTTATCAATAACATTAGGATATGCTTCTAATGAGAACTTGAACTGATAAACCTTTTATTGCACTACATTGTACTTGTTTACTTACCTTTTTATCTAACAAGACTGAATTAAAAAAAAAAAAAAGACTGAATTTAAAGTCAAAACCCATCTCTTACTCATCTTTGAATTTCTTATCCCTAGGACCCTGAGGCCTTAACAGGTATCTGAAAAATAAAAGAAGAGGCCCTCAATATTCTTTAATGGATTAATATGTAGTTCTTGGTCCATAGAGAAAATAGTACCTATTCACTTAGAAGTAGCAGTAAAATGTTAAATTAGCATGTTACCAGCTTAATTAGTTTTACTTCCTTCAAGACAAATTTAAAAGTTACAAGGTCAAAAGTTATTATAAAATTGGCACAATATCACACTAGAAATATAAATAATGCATAATTCTAGGCTAGCCAGACTAAACTAAACTAATAGAATGTTCGGTGGAAAGAAACATTGGGAGCTTCTAGTTCTTTCCATTTGAGGAAAGTAAAAAACAGAAAGGAGAAGAGCCCAAAAACAAAATATAAATTCATGGCAGAAACTAAACCCAAATCTGGGCAGTATGAACAAGAAATCAATGCTTTTCCCCCCATTCTATTTATTTAAATATAACGAGATATTTAAAGACTTAATTCACATGCATGCCAGATGTCATTAATTTTAATTTATGTCACCACATAAGGTATTAATAAACAACTCAACAAAAATATTTGAGGAGGCTGTTGATATTTAAATCTTGGAATGCAATACTTCAAGTGTTCAATTTAAAAAAAAAAACTTGTAAATATGAAATATTTGCTGTGTTAGGATTTCAGAATTGGAAGACCTTTATTCAAGAGGTAATCCGCTCTTGGCTTCAGGGTAACAAATGTTAAAATTCTCTTACATTTTTTAACAAATTTATTTGTAAAGTCTAAATTCTACAGACATAATGTTTATGATCAGAATATTCATATATTCATTAATTTCTCCATTTGATGCTGAGAGAATACTAAAGAACATTATGATAACATATTTAAGTTCTTATGTGAGCTTTTGTACATGTGTCCTAAATTTATAACTGCAATATTTTTGGCATAACCTTAAACAGATGGTGGGGTATTTGGTGATGCCTCTGGGGGAAAATCATGATATGTTAAGGCAAGGAAACATGAATGCAAAGAGAAACTTACATTTTCTATCACCAATAGCACTATTTTTGTGTTTGTTTTTTGTCTTTATTGCCTAACATATAATTTTTTTAAATAAAATTTTAGGAGACCAAATGACTGTTCAGGATAAAATAAATATTTGGAAAATGTAAAAGAACTTATACCTGAGATTTTTCCCTGAGGACTAAGGACCACATTTCTCTTTTTTATAACAAATAAATATAGTTATAATCTGTGCTGTTCTTTCTCCCATCTCAAATGAGTAATATACATTACTTTTAACTAATATCCAGAGATATTACACTTGTAGATTATTTTCTTGGTAATAAAATACTTACAACTTAAGTAAATGGTCCCATTTAGACACAATCTATGATCATGTAATATTGAAATAAAGCCCTTCATAAAGTACATGAATTAAAATATTTCCCAAGCTCACTAGAATAGCTGCTTCTTTTTAAATCAAATTTCTTTTCCATAATACACAGTTATATATAAAAGGTTGTTACAGTTATATAATTAAATATACCTTATTGTTGCTTTGGAAACATGCGGAGTGATTTTCATTTTGCCATGTAAGAATATAAGATGATTAATATTCAAAACATCACAAAACAATTCAATATACAAATATCTCACGCTTTGTATCCTTATTACAAAATCTTCTGAAATTATCTTAGAGTTGATATTTGTTCCAGTAAAAAAAAAAATTACACTTTTCCACACAAAAGAATTATTTTCTAACTTGAGAAACCCGCATTTTTCATGAAAGTCACTGGCTTGTCTCAAGGTTTAATTGAAACCAAATGAAGTCTAGTAAAACTAATCAAAACCAAACAAACCCTTGGGCTACATGAAGAACTTACAGCTAGCAGGTTTCACCTCGAGTTACAGTTCTTCAGGACTTGGTTAGAGCACTCTAAAATCAAATTTAAAATGTTGCCATGCCATGTGAACTAGACATAAAATACTCTCTCAGGAGTTCCATGAATAGTTAATTTACAAATGCAACCTAATGACCTACAGAATTATACTATTACCATCAAGAAAGGCAAAAAATGCTGAACCAATTCATAGAAAGTAATTAACGGTAAAGAATTAACCTAAGACATTAAAGCTTATCTCATGTGCTATATTTATAACACTCATTAAACAAATTTTAGGAAATCTCCCAAATGTCAATGTGTAATTTGCATAAATTATTCCACAGAAGCTGAAATCTCTAAAGTAATGCAAGAAGAGAGATAAAGTAGTAAAAATTAGGGGGAAAATACTCTATGGATTCTGGGTGGAGTACCAGATCTCAAGCTGAATAGTCATGTGACTTTCAACTTTTCACACCAGAGTTTTGCTACAAAATGAGAGTAGTAATTTCAGCCTTGACATACACTTTTCTCCGATGGAGCCATGTTAGAGTGATGCAAATGGAAGTTATTCTGAAAGCATAAAGCAGATATCAGAAAACATCTGGAAGGTGAGGAATAGAAAAGATGATTGCTTGCAAATTACTGGTTCATGAGTAAGAATTTCTCTTTGCATTTGAAATTATCCAAAGACCTGATAGAGAAAAAAAAATGACCTCAGCTTTGTTATATAAGAGTACATGTATTTTGATTCATATTAAATCATGAAATTTATTGTTGTTCTAAAGAATGCATGTCTTAAGTGAATACCTATTCGATGTTTCAGCAGGCAGGATACTAAGTAGTACAGCCATATGCTAAATAGAATACATACGGCAATATAAAAGTGATTTAAAATATTTGGTATTACAATAATGAATAGGTCCAAAGATGATTTTTTATTGTATGTAACTTGGCTCCTGCCAAGTCACTTTTAAAATTATGAGGTGTTAAAAAAACAAATAGATATAAAAGAGAACAGAACTGTCCTAAGAGAAAATTTCCTTTTAGACAGTTAGATAACCTACTTTTTTTACAAAGAAAAAGAGCAAAGAAATATGATTGAGACATACAATTATTACCAAAAAATCTAGTGTTGTGCTTAATTGAACTTTCTGGTTAACTGAAGACATAAGGATATAATTATATACTTTTGTTTATAATTTTAAACTGCTGACAATTAAAAAAATTTGGTAATATATCTGATCACTTTCTTATATTAGTGAGTTAGTAATTTAGTAATGTAATTTTTAGTAACTTAGAATATTGCCATTAGCCAATTATCATTATGTGTACCTTATGGCAAAACAGACTTTTAACAGTTACCTTTTAATTTCTAATGCCTTACATACATTTAAAATTATTAAACAAAAAAAAAATAAATAAAATAAAATAAAATTATTAAACAGTCTCTCCAATGATGTATTTGACAAACCCAATTGCATGTGCTTTCTCTGTCTTTATGGTAAGCATTAAGCAAGAGAAATGAAAAGAAAAAAAACTCTAAATATTTACCTGGGAATAATAATGTAAGACTTATTCATTCTTTCACATGTGTGCAGAATACCTACTTACTCAACAACTTCATTTTATCTTAACTGAGTAGATTTTATAAGTTAATGTCTTTTCTAAATCCATTATCATCAGTGGAACTAGGCTTATTCTCTAATGTGTATGGGGATGAAGGAAAATGGTAATGTACTCTATCTTCTTTTTCCAATGACTACTTCTTAGACATGAAATTGCACAGAAACTGAAGAATACTTGGAACTTCTGTTTCAACTGAAGATGTACTTGTTAATTCAGACCAGTCTTTTGGTTGAAAACTAAAAATAGCTAGATAAGATATTAAAAAGAAAGCTTCTTCAGTGTATCAAAAAGTTATAAATTCATGAAGAATTACTGGGCTGACATCCAGGGGAGGGAGGGGAACTCATAAAACCAAACCCAACATTCAAGGCTACTTTTGTACTGGAGCTACTTAAGCTACTTAGCAGCCTTGCAGAGATCAAAATACAAAACCTGGAGTGCAAGGTTCTGAAAGGTTTGAGCTATATTGGGTTTAGAAGCACTCCCTATATCAGATTGCAATCCCAAAGGACTGCTCCCTAGGAGTACAGGTGAACCAGAAATAAACCAGCCATTAAAAATACCTATAGCTCAGTACATTATCAAGAGCCCATAAAAATGTTAAGTCGAAGTTGGACTAGGGAATCTAAAATTTCTTTCACTTTGAGACAGTAACAAAAGTAAACCAAAATTCTCTGTGTGGAAAGGTAATAATATATTGACCTTTAGAATTCTTCTATAGTGTTTTTTCAAATACAATGTCTAGTGTACAAAGATAACTAGGTACCCCCCAAAAAGACATCATTTGCAAAACCCAAAGGAAACAGACCCATGAAGACTTTACATATTGGAATTGCCAGATTCTGATTGTAAAGTAACCATATTTAGAATTTTCAAGAAAATAAAAGCCAAGCTGGAAAAAATGAAAGAGTATTCTGAAGTGATAACAAAATATTTGCAAAAGAGATAAATAGAATGTATAGGACTGAAAAGCATAATAACTAAAATAAGAAACTTAATGGATTTAAGAGCAAATTAGACCCAACTGAAGAAACTATTTGTGAACTGGAAGATAAGTAAGAAGAAACCTCAAGAACAAAGTACAGAGAGACAAAAAGATTAAATTATTGGACCAAGGATATTATACTTAAGGATACAATAAGGAAATGTAACATTTAATTGGAGTTTCAAAAAGAAAGAGAGGGATGCCTGGGTGGCTCAGTGGTTGAGTGTCTGCCTTTGACTCAGGGTGTGATCCCAAAGTCCCGAGATCCAGTCCCACATCAGGTTCCCAGTATGGAGCCTGCTTCTCTCTCTGCCTGTGTCTCTGCCTCTCTCTTTCTCTGCATCTCTCATGAATAAATGAATAAAATCTTTTTAAAAAGAAAAGAAAGAGAATGAGGCATAAGAAATATTTGAAGAAACAGAGCCAGAGAATTTTCCAGAATTGAAAATATCAGTGTGCAAATTTAAAAATGGAATGAAACCCCAAGCAGGATAAAGAGCAGACACATCACAGTAAAACTCAGAAAACCACAAGGAAGAAATCAGAGAGAGAAAGAGAGAAGGAGAGAGAAAAGATAAATTTTCCAAGGATTAATGGCTGACTTCTTAACTGGAAGAAAGCATTAGAATCTTTTTCTTTAATTAATTAAAATGAAAGAATTTTCAACAGAATATTTTATATCTAATAAAAAATATTTTAAGAATGAAGGTGAAAGGGGGGTATTTCAAACAAAAAGTAGGATTTTATAACCAACAGCTATATTCTGAATGATATACTTCAGTCGAAAGGAAAATAATCCCAAATGAAAGCTCAGAAAAGCAAGGAGGGAGAAAGCACAAGGAAAAATATGAAAATGTGGATAATTCTTTTTTAATTTAAATTTTGTAGTTAACATATAGTGAAATATTGGTTTCTAGAGTAGAATTCAGAGATTTATCACTTACATACAATACCCAGTGCTCATCACAAGTGCCCTCCTTAATACCCCCATCTATCCCATCCCCCACTCAACCACCCTCAATCACCATTCAGTTTGTTCTCCACCCTCAAGGGTCACTTATGGTTTGTTTTTCTCTCTCCTTTTTTTCTTTCCCCCTTACCATATGTTCATCTGCTTTCTTTCTTAAATTTGGAAATGTGGAAGATTCTAATTAAATACTGACCCTATAAAACAATAATAAAGGTATTTATGTAGTTTATAAAAATATATGGAATTAAAAGAGTCCTACCTCATACCATACAAAACAATCAGTCCAAATTAATTATATACACCAATTTAAAAGAACAAAAATGAAGATTCTAAAAGATATAGAATACAAAACCTCAGAGTAAGAATAAGCTACTGAAACTATATGAAAAATGTACTAACCATTGACTAAAGATTGATAAATTTTATTAAATTAAAATTGAGAATTTTAAATTAAGAAATATTTGCCAGGAAACATCCTTAAGAAAGTAAAAAGTCAAGTCCACAAGAAGGCATCTTACGAGTTATAATTCATATACTGAGAGGGCTCATTTCTGGAATATATAATGAACTGTTACAAATCCATAGCGAAAGTCAAGCAACCTAATTTTGTGAAAAGAGGAGGGGATTTGAATTGGCATTATATTTTATTTTTTAAGATGTTATTTATTTGAGAGAGACAGAGACAGAGAGCATAAGCAGGGGGAGCAGCAGAGGGAGAAGCAGGCTTCCCACTGAGCAGGATGCCCAACAGGGGGGCTTGATCTCAGAACCCTGGGGTCATGATCTGAGCCAAAGACAGCCACTCAAGTGACTGAGCCACCCAGGTGCCCCAGAATAAGCATTTTAAAAGCAGGATATCCAGATAGTTGCTAAGCATACTAATAGATACTAAACTTCACTAACAATGGGAAACTCTAATTAAAAACAAAATGAGAGGGGAGGGGCAAGATGGCGGAGGAGTAGGGTCTCCAGGTCACCTGGTCCTCAGCAAATTACCTAGAAAACCATCCAATCATCCTGAAAACCTACGAATTCGGCCTGAGATTTAAAGAGAGACCAGCTGGAACGCTCCAGTGAGAAGAGTTCGCGCTTCTATCAAGGTAGGAAGACGGGGAAAAAGAAATAAAGACACAAAAGGCCTCCAAGGGGGAGGGGCCCCGCGAGGAGCCGGGCTGAGGCCGGGGCGAGTGTCCCCAGGACAGGAGAGCCCCGTCCCGGAGGAGCAGGAGCTGCACCGACCTTCCCCGCAGAAAGGGGCTCCCCGGGAATTGGAGCAGGATCCCCAGAAAGGCGGGGATGCCCTCGGGCTCCCTGGGACAGTAACAGAGGAACTGCGCCCCGGGAGATGCACCGAGCTCCCTAAGGGCTGCAGCGCTCGGAGGGACCCGGAGCAGCTCGGAGGGGCTCGGGGGCGGCTCCGCGGAGGGGGCTGCGGGGCTCCGGGAACAGCTCGGAGGGGCTCGGGGGCGGCTCCGCGGAGGGGGCTGCGCGGCTCCGGGAACAGCTCAGAGGCGGCGGCTGGGGCAGAGGAAGAAGCTCCGCGCGGAGGGGGCTGCGCGGCTCCGGGAACAGCTCAGCGGCGGCGGCTCGCGCAGAGGAAGAAGCTCCGCGCGGAGGGGGCTGCGCGGCTCCGGGAACAGCTCGGAGAGGCTCGGGCGGCGGCTCCGCGGAGGGGGCTACACCGCCGGGAGCGCGAATCCAACAGCGCAGGCCCCGGAGCACAGGGCGCCGGAACACAGCCCAGGATCCGGCCTCCCCCGGGACAGGCAGAGGCCGGGAGGGCCCAGGACAGCAAGGACGCTCCTGCCTGGAACTGAGCAGATCAGCGGCCCCGCCCCGGAGCCCCCAGGCCCTGCAGAAGGAGAGCCCCGGAGCTACTGCGGGGGCTGGATCCAGGGTCCCAGAGCTGCCCCCGCCACTGTGGCTTCCTCCCGGGGCCTCACGGGGTCAACAACCCCCACCGAGCCCTGCACCAGGCAGGGGCAGAGCAGCTCCCCCAAGTGCTAACACCTGAGAATCAGCACAGCAGGCCCCTCCCCCAGAAGACCAGCGACACGGACCAGTTCCAGGGGAAGACAAGGGACTTAAAGTACACAGAATCGGAAGATACTCCCCCGTGTTTTTTTTGTTTTTGTTTTTTTTTTGTTTGTTTGTTTTGTTTTGTGCTTTTTTTTCTCTCTTTCTTCTTGATTTCTGATTGCTTCCCCCACCCCCCCTTTTTTCTTTTTTCTCCTTTCTTTCTTTTTCTTTCTTTTTCTTCTCTTTTTCCCCTATTTTTTTCTTCTTTCTCTTTTTTCTTTTTCTCTTTTCTTTCCTTCTCTCTCTTTTTCTCCTTTTCCCAATACAACTTGTTTTTGGCCACTCTGCACTGAGCAAAATGACTAGAAGGAAAACCCCTCAAAAAAAAGAATCAGAAACAGCCCACTCTCCCACAGAGTTACAAAATATGGATTACAATTCAATGTCAGAAAGCCAATTCAGAAGCACTATTTTACAGCTACTGGTGGCTCTAGAAAAAACCATAAAGGACTCAAGAGACTTCATGACTGCAGAATTTAGATCTAATCAGGCAGAAATTAAAAATCAATTAAATGAGATGCAATCCAAGCTAGAAGTCCTAACGACGAGGCTTGACGAGGTGGAAGAACGAGTGAGTGACATAGAAGACAAGTTGATGGCAAAGAGGGAAACTGAGGAAAAAAGAGACAGGCAATTAAAAGACCATGAGGATAGATTAAGGGAAATAAATGACAGCCTGAGGAAGAAAAACCTACGTTTAATTGGGGTTCCCGAGGGCGCGGAAAGGGACAGAGGGCCAGAATATGTATTTGAACAAATCCTAGCTGAAAACTTTCCGAATCTGGGAAGGGAAACAGGCATTCAGATCCAGGAAATAGAGAGATCCCCCCCTAAAATCAACAAAAACCGTTCAACACCTCGACATTTAATAGTGAAGCTTGCAAATTCCAAAGATAAGGAGAAGATCCTTAAAGCAGCAAGAGAAAAAAAGTCCCTGACTTTTATGGGGAGGAATATTAGGGTAACAGCAGACCTCTCCACAGAGACCTGGCAGGCCAGAAAGGGCTGGCAGGATATATTCAGGGTCCTAAATGAAAAGAACATGCAACCAAGAATACTTTACCCCGCAAGGCTTTCATTCAAAATGGAAGGAGAGATAAAGAGCTTCCAAGACAGGCAGGAACTGAAAGAATATGTAACCTCCAAACCAGCTCTGCAAGAAATTTTAAGGGGGACTCTTAAAATTCCCCTTTAAGAAGAAGTTCAGTGGAACAATCCACAAAAACAAGGACTGAATAGATATGATGACACTAAACTCATATCTATCAATAGTAACTCTGAATGTGAACGGGCTTAATGACCCCATCAAAAGGCGCAGGGTTTCAGACTGGATAAAAAAGCAGGACCCATCTATTTGCTGTCTACAAGAGACTCATTTTAGACAGAAGGACACCTACAACCTGAAAATAAAAGGTTGGAGAACCATTTACCATTCAAATGGTCCTCAAAAGAAAGCAGGGGTTGCCATCCTTATATCAGATAAATTAAAATTTACCCCGAAGACTATAGTGAGAGATGAAGAGGGACACTATCTCATACTCAAAGGATCTATCCAACAAGAGGACTTAACACTCCTCAATATATATGCCCCGAATGTGGGAGCTGCCAAATATTTAAACCAATTAATAACCAAACTCAAGAAATACCTTGATAATAATACACTTATACTTGGTGACTTCAATCTAGCTCTTTCTACCCTGGATAGGTCTTCTAAGCACAGTATCTCCAAAGAAACGAGAGCTTTAAATGATACACTGGACCAGATGGATTTCACAGATATCTACAGAACTTTACATCCAAACTCAACTGAATACACATTCTTCTCAAGTGCACATGGAACTTTCTCCAGAATAGACCACATACTGGGTCACAAATCGGGTCTGAACCGATACCAAAAGATCGGGATAGTCCCCTGTATATTCTCAGACCATAATGCCTTGAAATTAGAACTTAATCACAACAAGAAATATGGAAGGACCACAAACACGTGGAGGTTAAGGACCATCCTGCTAAAAGATGAAAAGGTCAACCAGGAAATTAAGGAAGAATTAAAAAGATTCATGGAAACTAATGAAAATGAAGATACAACCGTTCAAAATCTTTGGGATGCAGCAAAAGCAGTCCTGAGGGGGAAATACATCGCAATACAAGCATACATTCAAAAACTGGAAAGATCTCAAATTCAAAAGCTCACCTTACACATAAAGGAACTAGAGAAAAAGCAACAAATAGACCCCACCCCCAGCAGAAGAAGAGAGTTAATTAAAATTCGAGCAGAACTCAATGATATTGAGACCAAAAGAACTGTGGAACAGATCAACAGAACCAGGAGTTGGTTCTTTGAAAGAATTAATAAGATAGATAAACCATTAGCCAACCTTATTAAAAAGAAGAGAGAGAAGACTCAAATTAATAAAATCATGAATGAGAAAGGGGACATCACTACCAACACCAAGGAAATACAAACGATTTTAAAAACATATTATGAACAGCTGTACGCCAATAAATTAGGAAATCTAGAAGAAATGGACGCATTCCTGGAAAGCCACAAACTACCAAAACTGGAGCAGGAAGAAATAGAAAACCTGAACAGGCCAATAACCAGGGAGGAAATTGAAGCAGTCATCAAAAACCTCCCAAGACACAAGAGTCCAGGGCCAGATGGCTTCCCAGGGGAATTCTATCAAACGTTTAAAGAAGAAATCATACCTATTCTACTAAAGCTGTTTGGAAAGATAGAAAGAGATGGAGTACTTCCAAATTCGTTCTATGAGGCCAGCATCACCTTAATTCCGAAACCAGACAAAGACCCCACCAAAAAGGAGAATTACAGACCAATATCCCTGATGAACATGGATGCAAAAATTCTCAACAAGATACTAGCCAATAGGATCCAACAACACATTAAGAAAATTATTCACCATGACCAAGTAGGATTTATCCCTGGGACACAAGGCTGGTTCAACACTCGTAAAACCATCAATGTGATTCATCATATCAGCAAGAGAAAAACCAAGAACCATATGATACTCTCATTAGATGCAGAGAAAGCATTTGACAAAATACAGCATCCATTCCTGATCAAAACCCTTCAGAGTGTTGGGATAGAGGGAACTTTCCTCGACATCTTAAAAGCCATCTACGAAAAGCCCACAGCAAATATCATTCTCAATGGGGAGGCACTGGGAGCCTTTCCCCTAAGATCAGGAACAAGACAGGGATGTCCACTCTCACCACTGCTGTTCAACATAGTTCTGGAAGTCCTCGCCTCAGCAATCAGACAACAAAAAGACATTAAAGGCATTCAAATTGGCAAAGAAGAAGTCAAACTCTCCCTCTTCGCCGATGACATGATACTCTACATAGAAAACCCAAAAGCCTCCACCCCCAGATTGCTAGAACTCATACAGCAATTTGGTAGCGTGGCAGGATACAAAATCAATGCCCAGAAATCAATGGCATTTCTATACACTAACAATGAGACTGAAGAAAGAGAAATTAAGGAGTCAATCCCATTTACAATTGCACCCAAAAGCATAAGATACCTAGGAATAAACCTAACCAAAGAGGTAAAAGATCTATACCCTAAAAACTATAGAACACTTCTGAAAGAAATTGAGGAAGACACAAAGAGATGGAAAAATATTCCATGCTCATGGATTGGCAGAATTAATATTGTAAAAATGTCAATGTTACCCAGGGCAATTTATACGTTTAATGCAATCCCTATCAAAATACCATGGACTTTCTTCAGAGAGTTAGAACAAATTATTTTAAGATTTGTGTGGAATCAGAAAAGACCCCGAATAGCCAGGGGAATTTTAAAAAAGAAAACCTTAGCTGGGGGCATCACAATGCCAGATTTCAGGTTGTATTACAAAGCTGTGGTCATCAAGACAGTGTGGTACTGGCACAAAAACAGACACATAGATCAATGGAACAGAATAGAGAACCCAGAAGTGGACCCTGAAATGTACGGCCATCTAATATTCGATAAAGGAGGAAAGACTATCCATTGGAAGAAAGACAGTCTCTTCAATAAATGGTGCTGGGAAAATTGGACATCCACATGCAGAAGAATGAAACTGGACCACTCTCTTTCACCATACACAAAGATAAACTCAAAATGGATGAGAGATCTAAATGTGAGACAAGATTCCATCAAAATCCTAGAGGAGAACACAGGCAACACCCTTTTTGAACTTGGCCACAGTAACTTCTTGCAAGATACATCCACGAAGGCAAAAGAAACAAAAGCAAAAATGAACTATTGGGACTTCATCAAGATAAGAAGCTTTTGCACAGCAAAGGATACAGTCAACAAAACTAAAAGACAACCTACAGAATGGGAGAAGATATTTGCAAACGACATATCAGATAAAGGGCTAGTTTCCAAAATCTATAAAGAACTTATTAAACTCAACATCAAAGAAACAAACAATCCAATCATGAAATGGGCAAAAGACATGAAGAGAAACCTCACAGAGGAAGACATGGACATGGCCAACATGCACATGAGAAAATGCTCTGCATCACTTGCCATCAGGGAAATACAAATCAAAACCACAATGAGATACCACCTCACACCAGTGAGAATGGGGAAAATTAACAAGGCAGGAAACAACAAATGTTGGAGAGGATGCGGAGAAAAGGGAACCCTCTTACACTGTTGGTGGGAATGTGAACTGGTGCAGCCACTCTGGAAAACTGTGTGGAGGTTCCTCAAAGAGTTAAAAATAGACCTGCCCTACGACCCAGCAATTGCACTGTTGGGGATTTACCCCAAAGATTCAGATGCAATGAAACGTCGGGACACCTGCACCCCGATGTTTCTATCAGCAATGGCCACAATAGCCAAACTGTGGAAGGAGCCTCGGTGTCCATCGAAAGATGAATGGATAAAGAAGATGTGGTTTATGTATACAATGGAATATTACTCAGCAATTAGAAACGACAAATACCCACCATTTGCTTCAACGTGGATGGAACTGGAGGGTATTATGCTGAGTGAAATAAGTCAATCGGAGAAGGACAAACAGTGTATGTTCTCATTCATTTGGGGAATATGAATAATAGTGAAAGGGAATATAAAGGAAGGGAAAAGAAATGTTGGGAAATATCAGGAAGGGAGACAGAACATAAAGACTCCTAACTCGGGGAAACGAACTAGGGGTGGTGGAAGGGGAGGAGGGCGGGTGTTGGAGGGGAATGGGTGACGGGCACTGAGGTGGACACTTGATGGGATGAGCACTGGGTGTTTTTCTGTATGTTGGTAATTTAAACACCAATAAAAGTTAATAAAAAAAAAAAAAAAAAAGAAAACCCCCCCAAAAAAAAAAAATAAAATAAAATAAAATAAAATAAAATAAAATAAAAACAAAATGAGATATCACACCCACCAATACAACATGCTGACTAGGATGTGAAGCAACAGGGAGTCTCACACACAAATAGTTGGTTATAATTTAATAAGGAGGAAGATCACTATGAATAGCGTTCAACTCCCACTCCTAGGTAAATACCCCTCCCAAATTATATGCGTATGTAGAATAAGACTCTTCTATAAGAATGCTAATACCATTATTTTAAATATATAGAAACTAAACTATCCATAAATAACATAATTAACATTCATTGTAGTACCTAACAGCCATGGAAATGAACTACCTATAACTACCCACAGAAATATAGATGAATCTCATAAACACAACATTGAAGGAAATAAGCCAGGCACAAAAGAAACTTGCAAAACAGACAGAATTAACTTTTGGTGTTAGGAGTCCAGAGAATGGTGACCAGTGGGGATAAGGTTGAGACAGAGGTAATGGCTGGTGAGATCTAAGGAGATCTTCTGGGTTATATCTTTTTCTCTGTTTTTTTTTTCTTTTTTAAGATTTATTTATTTTAATAAGAGAGAGTGTAGGGGGTTGGGGGAGAGGGGGATAGATGAGGGAGAAGGACAAGTAGACTCTGCAAAACCGAAAGTCCCACGTGCAACCCAACTGACTGAGCTACTCAGGTGCTCCCCTTCCTCTGAGTTTAGCAAAGCTCATTCTCTACAAAATCAACATACCAAAATCTTTTAGTGTTAATGATCAGCCATTAAAAAGTATTTCTAAAAGTAAAACTTAGCATAGCATCAAAAATATTAGGCAACAAAGAATAACTCTAAGAGAGGAGATGCAGTAATTTGATGGAGCAAATGATATAACGTCACTGAAAGAAATTAAAGATGATCTATCTATGTAAATGAAGAGCCATATTATGTTTATGAACTGGAAGACTCAGAGATGGATCAAGTCTTCACAAACTGATTTATAGATTCAATGTATTGCCAGCCAAAATCATGCAGAATTTTCAGCTATTTAGTGGATTCTTTTTTAATGTTTTTTTTTAAGATTTTATTTATTTATTCATGAGGGAGGGAGAGAGAGAGAGAGAGAGAGAGAGAGAGAGGCAGAGACACAGGCAGAAGGAGAAGGGAAGGTCCCCCATGAAGGGACCCTGATGTTGGACCCCAGGTTCCAGGATCAGGCCTTGGGCTGAAGGCGGCACTAAACCACTGAGCCACCCAGGCTGCCTTATTCATTTGATTCTAAAATGGAAATGGAACTTTAAAGGGTCATGAAGAGACAAACACTCTTATATGAAAATAAAACACAGAAGGCTTGTTCAACTAATATTAAATCTTACCATAAAATATATTAATATTTAGAAATTGTGATAGTAGCACAGAGAATAACACAAAGATGAACAGAAAAGACTAAAGATCCTGAAAAAAGACTACTACATATATGGACCCTTTAATTAGCTGTCCTGCATAATAAGGAAGGAACATTTTCTTGAAGTACATTGTTAGGACAATTTTTAATGCTTAAGCTAATACTTTGGAGATTTTTTTTCATTTCCTAATGAAAATAGTCTTTGTAGAATATCCTTAGAAAGTTTCTATATTTCAGTATGCTCAGTTTCCTCAAACAACTCCTTCACTGTGCTGTTTTTTTTTTAAAGATTTTATTTATTTATTCATTCATGAGAGACATAGAGAGAAAGAGAGGCAGAGACACAGGCAGAGGGAGAAGCAGGCTCCATACAGGGAGCACAGCGTGGGACTCGATCCTGGGTCTCCAGAATCACACCCTGGGCTGAAGGCAGCGCTAACCGCTGAGCTACTCAGGCTGCCCCTTCACTGTGCTGTTAAATTTAGGTGAATACCTCAACTTATAATGCTGTCAACAAAAATTAATTATTTTGTTTTCAAGGGATAGAAAACTTGGAAAATCATGATGATGCTCTCAATAAAATCATGACGTATATATTATTGCTAAAAATTATTTATTGTTAAAAAAGGGACTTTATAGGTGCACCCTAAAAATTGTTCAATGACTATAGAGCTATTTCAACAGTGATTTCATCTTTTCCACTGCTTAGATTCTTAAAAAGAAGAGTTGCATTTAAAAACTACATCCTTTTTCCTATTGTCTAATGGCCATTATAAGGCAGTCTGAAATAATGCCTCACAATTACTTTAAAAAATATTTTAATACCTTTTTAATGAACATTTGTAATGAAATTCCTTTAAATTATTAATGGTGTTATTAGTATTTATTAAGAACAAAATATACTAAGCATTAATGTGGGCCTGTAGGTATTAGATACATTTTGAAGAAATATATTTTCATTATATTAATATTAAGTTGCACATTTGTTGACTCAGAAACTGGCAATTTCAAATGGAATATATAAAATTTTTAAATATAAAATATATATTTGTATACTATATATAAATAAATATTACATATATACAAATCTTTATTTCAACATAATCAGTCTTTTTCTCTAAAATATTATCATATCTAAATGTTAAAAATATAGTAAATCTTGCAAACTTAGCAGGGAAGAAAACTTCTCTCTCATTTTGTATGAACGAAAACAGAATGTAGACCTTTACTTTCTAGTATACACATTTCTATATTTTTAATTATTTAGATAACTTTTGCCTTTACATTTCTAAATACAAAATTATCGATTTATAAATAAACAAAATAGCTTGATTATAAATTTTATTTTTATGTATTTAATTATTAATCAAAATCTATCGATATAACTCTATAATAAGGTAATAAATACTGAAAAATATTGGGAATTTGTAAGTCAGATATTATTTGAATTATAACAAAATATTTGCTAAGGAGTTGTTGATACTAGAAGTGGTCACTGCCAATATAATGTCCTACTTTTAGGAAAGAAATACAGTTAGAGCTCTCTTCATATTACAGAATTAGCACAGAAATCTGCTTCCAATTAAAAGAACTGTGGGAGGACCCAGCTGTATTTGGTACTTGGCAAATGTATTAAACTGTGCTCCAAATGCTTTGGTTTCACTAAAGCCTATAAAGTTTTTTCTCATGTCTTTTCCTCCTTAACTTTAAAACACATGTACAGAGCGCAAATCTGCAGCCTCTCTCTCCTTCCAGTTTCAATGCTTAGAAAAAAGTTTTAATATCCAACGCCTTTAATATTTTTATCTCTCGAATACACAAAGCCTGAAAAAGAATATTCATGAGGTCACCTGTGTAAACTATCCTGGTTGCTAGAGTGTTTAAAAAATGATTCACTTTTGATTGGAACCAAGAAACTAGGTTTTGCCAAAGGCTGATGGCACTCAGGCTTGGAGTGGTTTGGATTTAGTTGGAAGTATAAAAGCCAAGTAAGCAAGGAGGTTGTTTCAGGATAGTTTTAAAGTTCCCACAACTACTTCTCATGACCTGTGCACCATTTCAAAAACTAGGGTTCTAAAGCAACTTTGTTATAGGGAGAAATTTTTCTAGGGATATTAAGTCAAAGTTAGAAGATATAAAAATTACAAGCAGTTTTGAACTATGAATGAATAGAATGAATATGGTATGGGAAACCACTGAAATTATTCTAGAGGATATAAAAAATGATAGCTATCTTCAGAGCTTATATGGTATATTTCACTCTTAAAAGTAAAATAGATTAGCTTGCTGCTCTTTCATTAGCTCACTCAGTAACAGTTTTTCCATGTTCAATCCTTAGTCTCAGAAAGTTCTAGGAAAACATGAAAAGTACAAATGGACATCAGACTCTTAATGTCATACTTCCTAGATTTAAAAGACCATCTATAAGAGAAATAATATATTTTCTTCCTTAAGATAGGCAGGGGAGTAAAATAATATGATTAACACCAACTCACTGTGTGCCAGGCACTATTCAAAACCATTTACATATATTAATGTATTGAATCCTTTCAACAACTCAATGAGATTAGATACTACTATTATCAACATTTTACATGCAGAGAAAGTGAGACATAGAGAAATTAAGTAAAACTTAAATAGGTTATATAGCTATTGCATGGCATATCTAGGATTCAAACCCAAGCAAGGATCCTTGACAAATACTTCATTTAATAGTGCAGTGGCACTATATGATATCAGGGAACCTGACAAAATTAGACATAGTTTAAACACTAAGGTTTTCACTTATTGAGCACTGGGACCTCCAGTATATAATCTATGTTACTGGTTTTTTCATATGTATAATACCAACTATGGCATAGAACTATTCAAATTCTAAAAGGATAGAAGTTCCTGGCACATTTTAAATACACAATGCATGTCAGTCCCCACTGATACAAATTGTTTACCAGCTTAGTTCAGTTTTAAAGTAATGCAGGGTTCTTGGTTAAACCTGGTGTAGTGAGCATATTTATTCATCTCCTTTGTCTTTAAAAATTCCATTACAATATCTATGAAAGAGTTTTTTAAAGGAGGATTGCCCAGGAAAATGAAAGACTGGAGAGGAGAAAGTAACAAATAGGAGATTTCAACTAAAGAAGGAATCTGGAAAGAAGGTGGGTGAATGGTGAAAGAAACATATAGGAGGGTCCTGAAATCTGAATCTCTGAAAGTAGAAGAAAGCCAAAGCAAATTGGTATGCACTGTATACCAAGAAAAGCCTCAAAATATGAGATACCACAAACTCTGAAGACAGAGAACTGGTTGAAAGTCTGTGTGAGAAGTTAGATTCCTAGATGTCCCTTCTACCTCTACACAATCAAGTGATGAACTTCCACTAAATTCTTCCAAAAGCATGAAAGATTGTTCCATAGCAAGGCTGAGCTAGAACTTTAGACTCAGAGTACCACACACACTAGAAGGTCTGGTTGCCCTCTAGAAGCAGATTAAACAAAAATTTGCATGCTAGATAGAGAGACACGTCCCCTAACCTTCCATGACCAAATTCAGTTCTTACTGGGCTTGGACAGAAGTGGCAGCCTTGTTTATACCCTTGGGGGGAGGGGAGCATCTAGGGATTCATGTCTTTAAATACCGGCTTTCAAAAAATGATACATAGATTCTGATAGTTAACTCTCAACAAAATTGATATATCCTTACCCAATCATTCTAAATTAAAGCTCTTAGCTTAGCCAATATTGCCAGCTGAAAAGCTGGTAACTCTTTTTTATGCCATGGTAATCATTTGGTAGAAGTTAGAAGGCAAACTATGATTATTGATTCTATAACTTTAGGGTAGTGTGACACATTCATATAGATACTAAAAAACGGGATAAATTTCTACATCTGTGCTATTGATGTAAGAGCCACTAGCTATGTGTGACTACTGAGCACTTGAAATGTACTATTGCAACTGAGGTGGTAAATATTAAATTTTGTTTGATTTTTATTAATTTACAGTTAAGCAACTTACATACACTTAGTGGCTACCTCTTTGGACAATACAACTATAGAGAAGGTAATGAGAAAAGTCAAAAGTGTGGTACTTGCTGGCTGTCCGTTGCCACTCTGAAAGAGGCCTAAGAGAAATAAACTTAGCAAGAGTTACTCTACTTGAAAGAAGAGGATGAAGAGACTAGAGCTTTTCTAAAACGGTGTCTCTTGGGATGCCTGGTTAAGCATGGCGTGGTTAAGCATCTGCCTTTGGACCAGGGTGTGATCCTGGAGTCCCAGGATCAAGTCCCATATCAGGCTCCCTGCATGGAGCCTGCTTCTCCCTCTGTCTGTGTCTCTGCCTCTCTCTCTCTCTCTCTCTCTCATTAATCAATCAATAAAAATATTTTTAAAAAATGTTTCTCTTTCAGTCTGTTAACTTCAATTTATATTGATGGAAGACAATTCAATTTGGGCCGCATTTACTTTGGAAAAGCTAACCAGCTATTACATCTCTAACAGCAAGAGATAAGAAGGGGCCCTCATGCCTATGCCAGTCGTGTCCCAATGTGTTCTGGGCAAGAAAGATTGTTCTTTCTCCCTTATTAAGGTTGTTTCAGATAACCTTCAGAGTAGCTTTCACTAAGTTGGTCTTTCGATGTGTTACACGTATCTCTCACATGTTTATTGGATTTCATTTTTACATTCTTTTTTTTACTCTGTGCTTTTGTTTTGGTGTTGACTTGTCTTCTAGTTTACTATCCTTTCTTTCTTTTTTTCCAGTCTACTGTTAAAACCATTTCTTGACATTTTAATGTCAGATATTGATATTTTACTTTTATTTTTCAACTCTAGAATTTCCATTTGAAAATTTTCATAAATAGTAATTATGTACTGAAATTCTACATCCTTGCATTTTATTTCTACTTTTCTTCAGTTGTCATTAACATTTTAATTATATTTAAAGTTATTATCAATATGTAAGTGACCTATGCATCTGCTTGGATTATCTATTCTTTCTCTTTACATTTTCCTGCCCCTTTACATGTTTAGTAATTTTTATGATATGCTGAAAATTGTGATGAAGGAACCACAGATTCGAAATAACATTATCTTCCATCCGAAAGGGTTTGGCCCTGTCCTTTGTTAAACACATTTAATGAGGTACTGGCCTCAACCAGTTAGAGATTAAAATCTTTAAGGATTGGATTGAAGTTTTGGTAAGACTCAGTTTACCTGTTGGTTAACCACTGTGTCTATGGCATGAACTCCCTGGGTTTTTGAAAGTCTGGCAAATATACTTTCTTCATCTTAAAAGACTCAGGAGATGAAGCTCTGCTGTTACAGGTCTCAAGGTCAGTTCTTCAGCCACTTGACCTTCAAATCATGGCACTTCTATTCAGGGGGAGATTAACTGTGTGGTCGAGTAAATTACCCTCTCTTTGGTGATTTTTGTTTTCTTAATCTCCACAAGTCTGCCAGAAATTTCACTCTGCCTTTTTTGATTTATCTCCTCAACCTCTTGAGTAGTCTGAGAAGTCAGCCATGTGTTAGAGGTTTACAGCTTGTCACTCTAGTTTTCCAAGTTAACTAAAAGCTTTGTTGATTCTTTTTTCCTAGTAGTAGCCGTCTGCTTGGACTAAGCTAATTCTCTGCCCCCATTAAGAATTGGCCAGTGCCTTAAGGACTTAAAGGCATCTCGTGATCTTCAGATCATTTCAGAATGGCTTCACCCTTTCTGATATCTAGTCCTTATTGTTCTAAGATACCTTTACTAATATTATTTTTAAATTTGTCTTCTTTTTTCTGGTAGCTATAATGCCAGCTGTGGGTTGAGGCCCACACAGGAACAGTGAATGAACAGGAGATTTCAGGCTTAAAATCTACAGTGATATGAAACCTCTGCTTATGCTTACTTGCACATGGATTTGACTGAGACTAGTACATTTTTATGTAAATTGTCTTCTCAAAGAAGCCACAAGGGAGACTTACAAAAAGGCTGTGACTTTTCAACTGTCAAAGCAACCTCAACGTCTCCAAATCTATGCTAGTAGGAAATGGACTGTGAAATCTGTATTTTTCCAAAGGATGGCATACATTCCAACACTCGCTCAAGATATGGCCATGAGGAATAATGGATAAAAACAAACAAAATGCTTCCCAGATGGAAAAATCTAGGAGCCATGAGGGACAATAGAAAAAAATAGTTATATCCAGAAAGCAAAAGAGTAATGATCAATTTTAGAAGGTCTAGAAATTCTTGCTTAGCAGGATTTCAAAATTCGAATGAACTAGTGGCTTTATTGAGTCATAGATATTCTGAACAAGGAAGTTTTATAATGCGCTTTTCTCCCCCTCTGTAAAAGAGTTTGTATGTAGAGTCAGGAAAGAGGTAATTAATAACTCTTCCTTTAGTTTATGAGCTGCTGGATCACAATTTGCTTATCTCAACCAAAGAAAAGAGTTAAACACCCCTTAAATTAAAAAAAAAGACTTTGTATCAGTTCATGTGAGGTGGAAAAAAAT
This sequence comes from Vulpes lagopus, assembly GCF_018345385.1. NCBI lineage: Eukaryota > Metazoa > Chordata > Mammalia > Carnivora > Canidae > Vulpes > Vulpes lagopus. Next base: position 26,509,654 of record NC_054843.1, read on the forward strand.
GTATATTAAATATACCAAAATAACAAAAACAAAAGCAAACAAAAAAACTCTCATGGTTATATGGGTGTTCAGGCTATGAGAGAATGGTATTTGCCAACCAATATGGATTCTCTCATTCTACTCTTTTAGTAACTGAACTTCTAAATACTTAGTTGAATGTATAACTGCTAGGAGAAATCATGTAAATAAGAAACAGCCTCCTAGATGTGAATAGAAATGGTGCTAAATGTGAACAGAAAAGTACACGGCCCTGAAAGGAAGACATTTGTCTTCAACTTCTTCTCCTTTTTCCTTGTGCCAGTATAAAAGTATGCCAGATTTAATTATGTAGACAAAGGAAACATGCAAGGGAATGGCCATGTAGAAATATAAAAGAAATAGGATTCTGAAAGACCTCAACAGGCAGAGCTTCTCTCTCTATCCCCTTTCTGCAGCCTCCTCCCCTGCTCCCAACCCCACAACCACATCAGGCTGCCATCTTGGATTTTTACTAGAGAGAGAAGCAAAGCTTCTGTCTTATTTAAACCATTAACCACTTGGTCTATTAAAGCAGTGAAACCAATATTCTACTTAATATATAAGCTTTGTAAAATTATATGCTTTTAAAAAATATGTGCAACTGCAATTTATTATTTGGTTAAAAGCTAAAATTATATTTTATAAGAAAAAAAGAAATGCTAACCTGAAAAAAACTTGAATACATCAAATATTTCTTTTTTTTTTAATTTTTATTTACTTATTATAGTCACAGAGAGAGAGAGAGAGAGAGGCAGAGACACAGGCAGAGGGAGAAGCAGGCTCCATGCACCGGGAGCCCGACGTGGGATTCGATCCCGGGTCTCCAGGATCGCGCCCTGGGCCAAAGGCAGGCGCCAAACCGCTGCGCCACCCAGGGATCCCACATCAAATATTTCTAAATTATAATTACCTTAGTGTTATTTTGCTGAAGCTAAATAACATTTTAGTTCTGTTTAGAGACATTATTCATAAAACATTTTCACATATGCCTACTTTAATGTGCTTAGTATCATTTATTAAGAATTATGATATTCATGGCCATAGTTAAGATTGAAAATCTAGAGAGAGAATTCCCTATTGTGGAATATCCAAGCTTCAACTGCCTTCAATGGTAATATGATGTTAGTAGAAAGAGTGAAAGTCTTGGAAGTCGAAGGAACCAGGCAAGTTTTAACTCCACCCACCCCATTCTCTTTAGCAGTGTGCCCAAAGGCAACTCACAGATTCTCTTTGAACCTCAGTGTCCTCATTTACATTTTGAAGATAATAATTTCCTATCTTTTTCATAAGATAATGTCAGGTTCAAATGAAATAATATAAATAAATGTAATTTTCAAGTGTTGTAAATCAAATGTTATAAACCTTAGAAAATAAGTGATTAGTAACTACCCAATAGATGATGAGTCTAACTTTTCAGAATAAGTTACTTCTAGGGTAGAATGAGGCATAATCTGAGGCAGGAAAACAAGAACAAGCAGTCAATAAAACTAGCTCTAAGGATAAAAAGTAGACAATGTCTAAATTCAGATAAAAGGCTAAAATATTTTTTAAATGTATTTATTACAAAGGATATTTGTTTAACATTTTACATGGAGTTAAACAGCACTTGTTTCTCAAAACAACATGAATAAGACATTTTAATCAATTTCATTGAATATCAAATACATTGCAGGATTTGGAGGTTGGTAAGAAAACACTGTCACTGTCCTGAGAATTTTTAAGACTTAGAGAAAGGCCCTTTCCAAGAAGCTCTTTCCCTCTCTGAGTAAATCATGGACACTTTCCTGAACTGCTTATCATCTCATAAATAGTAAGGGTCTTGATGCTGACTCAAGTCTTGAATCTTCCAGGATAGGAATGACCACTACTGCTACCCCACCGCTCTACTCTCCCATCCCATAGTTTGTAAATATGTGATATTGTGATAGCCTTCCTCACAGTCTTATAAGTTCCTTTTAAATGGATAAACAGGCATCCTTTCATCTACTGACTTTATTCTCATATTCTCTTAATATTCTCTAGCTTCTTTTTTTTCTGGTTCAAATATGGTTTTAATATAAAGCTTCCACTGAGTTTTCTGTTCTAAAACAGCCCTGTGTTGCTCTGCCATAATTAAAGGCCAAGGCCGTGGCCCAGATTCCACATTAGCCATCTTTTATTGTAAAAGTACCCCAGATGGGATGAAGATTCTTCCTGAGACTGAGACAACATGCTTGGTTCAAAAAAGTAAAGAAGGTAATGAGTGGTCTCATCTCAGAAAGCCTCTTTTCTGCTAACTATCACAAGCCCATCTGAGGAGGTCTAATTTGAAGGGCTGAATGGGGCAGCTGCTGGGCCACTCCCAAAGTCAAGCGATCAGCTTACAGAACAGATTCACTTTCTGATAGGAGAGTATTCAGGTATTTCCTAAGGTGATCTGGGAAATTATGAATTACAACCAAAGCTGGTAAGTAAACAGATATCAATCAAGCATATACATCAGTGGGTTATTAGATTAATTTTAACATGATAAGCAATGAAGTTAGAGAATTCACATTCACATGTGCTTTTTTTCCCAAGTACTAGCATGCCCAGTGCTGGATGCTGAAAGGCGAAGACCAGAATGGCTGGTAAATGTTTCTTAATGGTTATTGCAGAGTGATCTGAAAGGATCCTAGTTTCTTTTAGAAGGTAAGTTAAGAAAGGAACCGGGATTGGTTTATACTCTTATTTCTTTGTTTTCTTCCCTCAGTATTTCTTGTTTTCAATTTTGACAACTGAGCTCTAGTAGAGAGCTTGATAATTTGATAACTTCTGATTAAGATAGCTACAAAAGAATAATCTGTTAGGAACCAACCATCCTGCAGCTAAAACCATTCCATTTACTTAGTAAGGTAACTCTGGGGTTAAAGACTTAGTTAATTTCAATAGATTCCCCCCCTTCATTATGAAATAAATGAAATATGATGAAAAAAATGTACATGAGCATGGAGAGAAAAACACAGCTTTATAATGTTGGCAATTATGAAAAGCATCTTGTATTATAGATACATAGTCCTCTTAACATAAAAAATGAGTCATAAGGATTATTGGAGGTAACAGAACAAAAGTAAAGCTAAATTTGTTAAAGTGAAACATGTAGATTGAATTTAAAAAAGAAAAAGTATGGGGTCGGGCAGTTCCTGGTGGCTCAGTCAGTTAGGCATTTGACTCTTGATTTTGACTCAGTTCATGATCTTAGGTTCATGGGATTGAGCCCCAGCACAGGCTTTGCACTGGATATGGAGCCTGCTTGGGAGTCTCTTTCTGTCCCCCACCCCCAAAAAAGATATGAATTGATCAAATAGATGAAATTTTCTTTCTCCTAAAAATCATGCCAATATACTAACAACATTTCTTTTATTATTTCTAAATGCAAATCCAAATAATGAAATTGAACACTTAACTAAAATGAGCAGAAATTACTTCTCAAAGTATAGTTTCTAAATTATGTAATTTCCACTTATCCTTTTAAACCTAAAAACAATAAGCTTTTACTCATAATGCAAAGAGAATCTTGGCATATTTATTTTGGATGCTTTGTTTCCTAAAACAGATTTAATATCCAAAAATCAATTTGCTTTCAGGTCATTTTAGTCATGGATACAGTAAATATGCCAGTAAGTCTTAAAATCCATCCTGTACTCCCTCACCAGAATTTAATTATAATTTGGACAATTCAGTTTCATTTCTTCTTAATAGAACACCATGGAAACAATATTAATAAAGAAGAAATTATTCCTCTCTTTAAATATTTTAAACTCTTCAAACCAAGTTTTCTCAATCAAATTTTTTAAAAAATTGAACCCTGAATATTCACATTCTGCATTATCACAAACAACACTATCATATTTCCTAAATGGCATCATGTTTTTACTGATTTCACTGGATATGTTTTAATGATACAGGATTGTCTCTTTTTCCTCATACCGTAAGATTTTTTTTCTTAAATAAACGGTAAAACACTTGATTAGTAAGAGAGAACAAAATAGGGAAACATTTACCCATGAATGCAAACTTTTCTCTTTCTCTTTTAAGCAAATGCAATTCTCCAGCAATTTGTCTCAGCTCTGCCTTCAAAATCAACCATGTCCCATAAATTCCAAGCTATCACCATAGAACACATGCCTGTCCCAAACTGTTTACCACAACTTGCCTGAAATACATTGTAGTAGTCTGCTAGGACTGCCATAACAAAATATGACAGACGGGATGGCTTAAATGACAGATTGATTTTTGCAGTTCTGGAAGCTAGCAGTCTAAGATCAAAGTGCTGGCAGGGTTGGGTTTTTCTGAGACATCTCCCTTCCAGTTGGCAGATGACCAGCCTCTTGCTGCCCCTTCACATGTGGTCATTCTTCTCTGTGCATATGTCTCTGGTGTCTTTTCTGTGTGTTCTAATCTCCTGTTCTTAGGATATCAATCAAATTGGATTAGGGTACAGTGTAATGGTCTCAACTTAATTATCTCTTTCAAGGTTCTGTCTCTAAGTATAGTCACATTCTGAGGTTTGGGGGTTAGACCTTCAGCATAAGCATTTTTGAGGGGAAACAATTCAGTCTATAACATGCGCACGCATGTGAACACATGAAATATACACATAGATGATTTTCATTATCTGTACTAAATAGATGCTGTAAACAGTGAACTAGCATATATGAAACCATTGCTCCTAGGGAAAATTCAGGGTTATGTTCCTGCATGCCTCTGGTCACATTTTAGTCAATCCATCAACCCATACCCCTGTTTCATGTGTATTTCTAGATAAAGACACTTCATGTAAAATATTTCTTACAGGGGCACTGGGGTGGCTGAGTTGGTTAAGTGTCTGCCTTAGGCTTAGGTCATGATCCCAGGATCCTGGGACCCAACCCCACATCAGGCTCCCTGCTCAGAGGGGAGTTTGCTTCTCCCTTTCCCTCTACCCACCGCATCCCCCAAGCTCTAGCTCTCTCTCCCAAATAAATAAATAATTTTTAAAAATCCCCCCCAAAACATGTATTTCTTACAAATAGTCAATTACAAAAAAAAAAAAAAAAGTTAATTACGGGTCCTCAAATGACATAAAGCCAATAGCTTTAGAGGACATTTGCATAATATAGGTTTATTTGTCTACCAATGTCATTGTAAAACAAACCAGTCTCATCAGAGTTGAGAACCTATTCTTCCATGTAATCCTTCTCCTGTAGAACATGGAGCAGGTATTTTTAAAAATTCATAAGCCTCTTGATCTGCAGAACTTGCTTTGCCTGAAAGTTTAAGATTTTTTTTTATACCACATCGCCTTTTGAAACGTGTGAGCCAGCTGGGACTAGCTGAGAAGGGTTTAACATTTTCCTGACCCTGGGTAACATGACTAAATTTCTGTGGCCTTTGCCTCCCAACAATCTTGTCTACTATGCCTTTTTTATTGCTGTTATGTCATTAATCCACAAATTGACTTTTCATCTTTTCCATAGCTTCATCATGTACCATAGATGTTTTGTTAGCATTTTCCAGAGCTGTCTCACATACAGATTGGCAAACATCCTTCTTTTTCTGGATGCTTCATACTGTTGATTCCTTAATATTTAGGTCACAGCCAAGAACACTGTAACTCACAGCTGAACGGACAGATTTGACACATATACTTCTTCTATAAGGCATATCATGGCCTTCTTGCAATTAGTAACACTGGACAGCATTTTAGCACTGCACATGGGACCACCTTTAAACAATAAAATCACTAACAAAAAGCACAAAAAATGCAAAGAACATGGCACCATATAGACCATAAAAAGGACACTTGTTCACTGTATGAGAGCTAAAACAAGAAAGCAGGGAGAGAATTCTCTTGTTCGGTCTCAGATGGGAATGTGCACATCATACCTCTCAAATAGTTTGCCATTCTGAATATGTACATGTCTGTCTGTGATGATTAAGGGTTACAGATAAATTTTACCAAGTAGGCAAATTCACACATATGAAACCTGCAAATAATGGGGATCAACTATATATATATATATATATATATAGTTGAATAGTAAGAGAGAACAAAATATATATAGCTGATCCATATATATATATATATATATATATATATAATTTTACCCTCAGCTCTGCCACCATTGTCTATATTGAATATGACAGCCAGAATAATTCTTCTAAAATGTAAGTTAGATAATGTCACTCCTCAAAACCCTCAGAATAAAAGCCAATGTGTTGACAATGGCCTACAGAATCCCCCACAACTAGACCCTGCCTATTGCTTTGAGCCCATTTGCAGCAGCTTTTCCCTGTCACCATGCTGGCCTCCCTGCTGTTACTTAAACTTGCCAAATACCCTTTGGTGTCACATTTCTGTACTTGCTATTCCCCTGCTTGCAAAGCCTTCCTCCTAAATGTCTGTGTGACCCTCTCTCATCTCATCTCGTCTTTTTATTCAAGTATTTCCAAACCACCTTTTTGAAATAGCCCTTCATCCCCATTCCCTTTTCCTCTTTTTCCCCTTTATTTTTCTCCAAGGCACTTCTCAGTATCTGATTGGTTATAGGTTTTATTGTACCCATGGAGGTCACTATTCTTACTCCCCTTTGCTCCATGAGGTCAAAGAGTTCTACTTCTTTATATGCCCATTGCCTACAACAGTGCCTGACATATGTGGAAGCTTAATAAATCTTTGTTAATAAATAACTGAAGGGATGAGATGTATTTAGTTAAGTTTATTTAAAATGTAGATAAAAGAAGAAATATAAAGTTGTGCAAAATATGCAAACTTCCATAAATTTTGTCCAAATACACCTTATATAGTAAGTTTTGCTTAGGTCAAAATTAGATACCTCTCTGGTTAAGATAGAAAGTTAGAGGGATGCCTGGGTGGCTCAGCGGTTGAGCACCTGCCCCTGGCTTGGGGTGTGATCTGCGGTCTCAGGATCAAGTCCCGCATCAGGCTCCCTGCATGAAGCCTGCTTCTCCCTCTGCCTATGTCTCTGTCTTTCTTTTTCTGTGTCTGTCATGAATAAATAAATAAAATCTTTTTTAAAAAAAGATAGAAAATTAGAAAGTCAGAAAAACCTTGCCACAAAAATATTTGCTGAATTGTTGAAAAGGTTTTGTGCTGACTTTCAAATCAAAATTTCATCAAATGAGTTCAGCATTTACTTGAGTACCATATATTTCTCACTTTTCCCTCTTTCCTATTCTTTTAGGATAATACCTTCTGATGGACTTTTTTGTTATAACCAGTAAATCAAGCAAGGAGCTTCTCAGTTTGTATTTATAACTAATCAATATAGCTTCTATAACTTACTCATCAAAACACAAATGCAGGATGAGTTAATTCTCTAGATTTTTAGAAAAAAATTTTCAAAGATGGTATCTAGAATCAGATATCTGCTGTGGTTTGCTGTGACACTGTACTTGCCAAAACCATTTTGCTGAACAATCTGATTGTAGCATCCCTTCAATTAAATTGATAAATGGATTTCAGCCTACCTTTCTTTAGCACGATTCCTGCTTTCTTTATTTTGGGCTCTGTAAGAATCAAGAAAATCTATTTCCTTGAGTTCTATTTAAAAACAAACAAATAAACAAAATGAGGTACTATTCTATAAGTTCAGAACAAAAGTACTCAGGATACAAAGTGCTTCATGCAGGAATAGAGCATAATCCGAAGGTATTCTTAATTAATTCTTAATTCTTAATTATGTTTATAGGAACATTAAATATATTTATAGGAACTTGATCCAAAAACCAGTATGTATATCTGACATTGTGTGGCAAAGCATTTTGGATTGGCATACCAAATTTTTTTCTGGTGCTAATGAATTTTTACTTTATTTTGTTAGGAAAAAGATCTATATCAGGAAGGAGATTTATTTTCATTGTATGGCTAATTGTTCATGATTAATTTCTCAAGAAAATTGAAAATAATAACAAAATGCATAAGGCTCTGAAATTACATGTCTTATGATTCTTTTTTAGATGATAATCAACTGGATGTATGATGAGAGAGTAAGTGAAAGTTTAGAAAGAAACAAGAACATTTATTTTAAATGTTTTCCTTGTACTATAACATTGAAAATCACAAAGATTAAAAAATTATGTAATAAAAAATTTACAGTTTTACCTTACCTTTGTCTCAGAAGTCACTGAGCTGTGAAATGAGGAAGACACAAAATGAAGATGAAGAAGCAGAGCTATTAACTTTGCTGTTGTCCGACACTGAGAATTTAATGAAACCAATTGGACCAGTGACAGCACAATGCACTACATTGTGGAATGAGGATGATTAAAGAAGGTAGAAGAAATGGCCCAAATTTCTACCTGTGACCTCATTTTTATCACATTTTAGCTGGTGGGATAAAAGAAATATGAATTTTTGGCTAAAGCCATTATATCATCTTAGATTTTATATTTTTCAAGAAGGAAAATGCATTCATTCATTTTATAATGGTTATTCACCAATATGTCATAGTATGAAAAATTGAAGACAATTTTAATTCTTACTACATGGAAGGTATTGTGCTCATTTCTCTGAAGTAGAAAACTATTACTAAGCCCATTTGCTGGTATGGAAATTCAGGCAGAGAAAAGTTCAGTTAGTTGTGCAGAGGAATAGAAAGAGAATTTCAACTCCGCTCTGTCTGTCTTCAGAGACAAGGTCTGTCCCTAGAGCATCCTGCATCCACTGCCTCTGTGGATCAGCATTAGGCTTTATCTCAAGCACAGAAGGATGATCACGTTAAAATCCTGACTTCAAAAACAGTTTGATAGGGAAATACTACAGTCATTGTGATCTAAATTTCAGGAAGCTATTTAACCATTATATTCTTGTAGACCAGATTGGGCAGTGTCAGCTTAATAAGAATACAGTTAAGAAGACAGAGCAATGATGAGAATTTGAACTCACAAAGTACTTACTACATGCTAGGCACTTTACTGATTTATTTTATGTGATTCTGATAATAGCTTCTCAAGTTTCTCCCTTAAAAACCAAACAAAACGCAAAAAGCTACAGATAATACATATATGAAAGCATATAGCAGATCATTAATTCTGGGGGCACACCATGTTTTATACCAACAAACATGTAATTGGCTGGATAGTCATTACTATGAGCCTGCCCATGGGCAGTTAATGAGGTATTTCTAGTAGCATGCTGCCAGACTTCATCTTCTATTTTGAGGCACTTAAGGATTCATTAGTCCTATTAAATAGGAATGGAGGAGAACTTGAAAAGGTGATGAGGGAGACACAAAAATCACTTATTTGGTGACAGATCCGGGGATTAGATTTAATAGTCAGAACAATGATTCAAATCTAAGAAGGTTAAATATAACAGAAATAATTGTAAAATTCAGCTATTAGCATCTGAAAAACAAAACTGCAAGGGTACAGAAAAGCATCATAGAGTGAGCATGAATGAGTTTTTATTTGACTTCAAATTCCATATTGGTCAACAATGTGATGTGTGAAAAAAGGCAAAAACATCTAGTACAAACGTAAGCTAAATACATAAAAAGAACAAAGAAGGCAAAGACTCCACGGTCATAGGCCCTTGTAAATCACCAGTGAGACATTTGATCAATTTAGGACATTTTTGCAAATTAGGACATTCCATCTTGTTATAGAAGAGATTTGTGCATCCTGAATTGTTGAAATTTTATTTCTGAGTTTCCTTAACAATTCATTATTGTGTGAAACCCTTCTGCTATGGAAAATTCTCTTCTTTTTTTTTCATGTTACACTCACCAGAATGTAAAGTGTTACTCCCATGACTCTAACTTAATGGTCTATAAGTAATTCCCTGTTCAGTTTCAACCTATTCTTCAAACACCCTGGATCTAAATAAGATATAAGAAAGGAAAAGCCTCTCACGTGGTAATCTGTGCAGGTCAGTTTGGAAAGATTTGTATTATAGCCTCTATATCAGTTACCATCTGAAGAAGATGAATGATGGCACTTGACAAAGATGATAGCAAGATGGGTTTTTCTTTAAATGTTTTGTAGCCTCATTAGTTATAAATAAAGTATTAAAAATAAATGTTTCATCTTTAAATTTGTATAGCAAAACAATATTAAAAAATACAAACATCTTTCAAGTCTTTGCTCAGGTATCATTTACCTCGATCATCCTATTTAATGCTAAGAATACTTCCTCCAATTCTTTTTTCTTAGCCCTTATTACTTCCAAACATGGTATAAAATGTTCTTGTTTTTTTTTTTTTTTTTCCTGTTTTTTGTTTACTGTCTGACTCATTCCTCTTGTATGTTAGTTTCAATAGGCCATGGCTTTGGTCTGCTACCAATGACTCTTAGGCACACCCAAATTAACATATATATAATATCAGCTGACACATTTTGAGTGCTTACTATGCAATAAATAGTGCTCTAAATGCTTTACTTATTGTATTTGTTATGGTTCAGTTGCAGAGAACAGAATCCACACCTTACATTTTAAACCCCAAATGATTTATTGCTGATTGTTAAATGGCTTATAGAATCACCAATAAGGCTGAAAAACAAAAACAAAAACAAAACAAAAAAGAAACCACCAACATTTTATGTTGAACTTTCAGAAAGAACTCCTAAAGTCATAATTCAGGACTAGGCCATTGGGGAAACCATTGCTCCTTCTACAATAGAAAGCTGCCTGGCACATTGGGAATCTTCCAGTAGCTTCCATTGGCTTCCAGCTAGCCTCAAAACCACATCATCACAGACAGAATGGGTTAGCCACTAAGATTAATAAACTGACAAAATCGGAGTCATTACCAACAGGAAACCACATCCACTGTTGCTGGATTCAAGACCGAATCTTATTTGCTAGATTATCCACAGCACAACCAGGGATTCATTCTCTCTTTCTGAGCTGTTAATAATTTTCACTTCTTCTCCATTCTACTCATCCATTCTGTTCTTTGCTACAGACTGACTTTTCTGTTCCCAACTCGCCTATAGGAAACTATAGTTTTTGATAGCTTCTGAATCTTACACACCCCAATCCAGGCACTCAGAAGATTGAGCTGGCTCTCAATTCCAATTACACTTACAACTGTCCTAACAGAGGCCATCTGGTAAGCAGGATTATGTTTTACTAAAATGCCAATAAGAATGGAGAGGAGGAGAAGGGGAAATTCCAATACAAGAAAGTACAGTGGTAAGCACAATAAAAATACGAATGCCTACTATAATGACATCTGCCAAATCCCAACACTACTCACTGAAGCTACAGGCTGCAGAGATAAAGTCTAGCATGCCTTTAAATAGCAATAGTTGAGCTTTTGAAACCTTTTTTAATTAAGATTATGAGTTGCCCTGCTCTTTTTCTAAACTTGACACATGCTCATCTCCTGACACTAAGAGGTCAAAACCTTCAAATTGGCTCCAAGGATAGCATTAACATACCCAGGGGAGGCTAACAAACATAAGGAATATGACTGAAAAAAACGTTGTCATCTCTATACCTTCCAGAGAAATAAAAATTAAAACCACACTGTGAAATAAAAGTGTAAAGGCTGGGAAAAATATAGAAAAACATGAGATAAATTTTTTAATTCACATAGAGAATTTTTTATTTTTTTTCACATAGACAATTTTTTAAATAACTTTTTTGAGAATGCCTTCATATTTCCATAATTATTTTAAAGTTTTATTGCAACTCAGTCAATTCCTAACTAACAAATGACTGTCAGAAGGACATATCATCCACACCATAAATGAGTTCAAGGGTTAAATAACAAAAGGCAAGAACAAGACCCCAAGTGCTATAGATTTTTGAGGCTGTTTGTTTCTGATCTTTTTTTTTTAATTATAAAAAGCACTGAGAAATAACCCTATTTTTTAAAAGTGATTTTAGAAAAGACAATATCCACAGTTAATACTAAGGACACAAATAATGCATGACTTTAGGAAATCAGTCCACACCTGATATATCTGGGTTTCTCTGAAGATTAAAGTGTTTCACTTCTGCCTCTATTCAAGTCCTTGTCCAAAGCTGGATTGTAGAAGAGTCACTAAATAGTTAATATGTGAAACCATTTAGCTTTAGTGCTTGAAGCTAATATAAATTAAATCCAACACTGAAGGCTAAAAGGCTCAATGGCCATCTCAAATATTGTAGGAAAAAAAAAGAGCGTGTATGCAATCACATACCAATTACAAATACTAGATGGCTTTATCAACCATCATGATGAATCTACCTTAAAGCCTACTTCACTATGTCCTCAAATTTAATGAATCCTACCTATTCAGCTCAGATTCCCATTTATTCAGATTTCCAAACATCCTCCATTAATACCTAAAGCTTTTAGACACTCGGTTACTGCTTAATGGATTTTACAATGATGAATCTTGTCTAATAAATGAAAATATATCTTTGCCCAGAGGCAGAAGAAATACGATGTTCTAATTTAAACAAAGCAATACATAAATATTTTTTAAATGTAGCTTGTTTGCTATACCTAAGAGTGTATGTTAAAATGTCTAATATGTGTACCTCTGCCTCTAAAATAGCTACTGTTACTGATTTTAAAGGAAAATTGTAATAAGTGTAAATTACTTGTAGTTAACAAGTAAAATGGTAATATCTATATATAAATAGGAAAGGAAAATATTTTCTGAGCTTTACTTTTCCTATAGTGAACTATTTAATTGCAAGCTACAAAGAGAAACTTTTCTATTAACACACCTTTATAGACACCGCTTTAGCTTTTAGCTCCGCTTTAAAATATAATATTAAAAATTGGAGAAAGCGTTCTTTATATGTTAAATATGACTTCAAATGAAGTTCTTTAAGAGTGTAATAGAAAAGATAAAAGCAACTAATAGACTTTGTGACACAAATTCCAAGGACAAGTAACAATGAGCTTGCTCCGATACATTTTGACAAAAACCTTCACCAAACCGAAATCCAAAGTTCAAAACAAATATTCTTGATTCATATAAATATCAGAGAAAGGAAGAAATTCAATTGTATGGTTTTCCTTGATAAATTCTATTTAGTAATTATTACATCTAAATATCAGTACTTATAAAGCAAATCAGCATTACTGAGGAGTATTTTGGAGGTAACAATTTCTTGATAAATTTCAAAGATTAATACATATTCACTCAACAAATATACCCTGAGTACCCATTCTCTACTGGTCACTATTCTACGTGCTGGAAATAAAGCAATACATAAACAGAACAAACATTTCCTGGCCCTGCATAGTGCATAGAAATGGACATACAAATGTAATATATGTATATGGGTATGTGCTTGTGTGTATGTGTGAAAGGTAAGTATATTTTGTGAGACTTTATTTTAGGGACATATGTATGTGTGTTTATGTGTCTACACATGTACTAAATGATGATGCAAAAGGTATTTCTTACTGTGATCAAAAAAATGCAAAAGCTACTGATCTAGTAAATAAATGTGGTTGGATATATTTGCAGGAAGAAGACCATGAATATTAGACATATTAGGAATTTCAGGCAGACACCAAATGCTTTTAAGCAGGAACCAATATGATGATCATATTTCTATTTCTAAAATTCCCTTTACATGTTATGTGAAAAATGGATTATAGAGGAACATGAGCAGTAGTAGAAATACCAGTGAAGATATTACCATTCAGGCTGAATTGATAGAATTCAGCAGAGACAGTAGAGATAGAGGGAGGAGGACAAATCCCATATACATTGGGGAGGTTGAGATGAAAGGACTTTGTAAGAAATGCACACACACTGAAATACACACACACACACACACACACACACACACACACTGAAGGAAATTTGAGAGGAAAGTGGAAAGATAAGGAGCAAAATGGCAAATCTCAAGCATCATCATCCTTCCAAACTTTGTTTAGCATGGACCTTAATCAAGATCATTTAGAGTAAATACCCTCTGGTTATGGAGGTTTAATATTAATCATCAGCTATGGGATCCATACAAGGTAATCTTTTCAATTCTGTCAGAAATAGCCTATTTTGGTTAATCATCTGACTCTTGATTTCAGCTCAGGTCATGATCTTGGGGTCATGAAATCAAGCTCCATGTCAGGCTCTTGGCTGGGCATAGAGTTGGCTTAAGATTCTCTCTCTCCCTCTTTACTACCCCTTCCCATCCTTCACTCACACTTAAAAAAAAAAAAACTATTTTGTATCACAATGGAAAATGTGTATCCCTTCATCCCACATAAAGATAGTGGCTACCATAGCTTTTGCCATAGCCCTTTCCACCACAGACAAACCCACACAGTGAAAAATGGTGCTGCTAAGAGGAAAACAATGACAACAGGAAATGCCACTGCTATTTTCACAGTGCCTGGTGTCCTCACTACAGACAATAGCATCAAGTTTTAAGAAAACTTGATGAAAAGAAAACACTGGATGAAGCCCAAAGCTTACTCCTTTTCTACTGCCTTTTAAATAAGAATCCAAGGAGAGCCAAGGACCCAGACTTTACTAACTAGAAGGAAAAGAGTATTAAAGGGAATGATCTTTCTGAGATCAGGCCTAAAAATTATAAACCAATTCTTTCTGAGACTGCACATTGATTTTGGAATTTGAAAAGAGAGGGGTCATGACTAGAAAAATTCTGAGCATGCGGATCACTGCAATAATTCTAATGAAAAGTGATTTGCTCAGAGAAAAAAATTCAATCATGTTATATAACCAAACAATGTGTACCAGGTGTTGTAGCCAATATGGTTACTAAACTGCTTTGTTCCTGAGGGCTAAAAAATAAAGACTCTCTCACAATTAATGATTAGGACTGCCGGTTCTCAAGACAAGCTGTCTAGGTTAATCTTCTGATTAATTGTGTGAACTTTATGTCTCTAAGCTTCAGTGTTCCTTATCTTTAAAATGGGGATTAAAAATTATTCCACCATCATGGTTCATTGTGAAAACTAAACGAGACTCATTCATAAATACATAGTCTAAAAATTGGTATATAGTAAACACTCAGTAAATGTACATTATCATTGGCAGTATTATAGTTGTTATTAAACTAGAACACAACATGTGTTCATTTAATAAGTATTTATCAAGAATCTGCTATTGGAAAGAAAGCCAAAAAATATGTTTGTTTTCAAAAACTATTCAGACAAGTTTACCAGCTATGAATCATTCTCTGGTATCAGCAAAACAAGTAATGCCATTTTTATACATTATTTTTTAAAATAAAATTAACTTCAAATCATAAGCACAATAGTTTAGTGTGTGGGAAGTCCAATACTGATCCACTTCCAGGGTTTTCCCTGATCTTCTAGAGGTCATACAAAATCAGAAAAAAATCTCAGGCCTTATATCGTCTAGGACATAGGGAGATCCATGATTCTCAGATTATATCACTTGTTCTTGCTAGAACTTTTTTTTACATTGATTGATTGATTGAGGTATAATTGGCCTAACATTTTGTTAGTTTTCGGTGTACAATGTAATGATTCAATATTTGTATATATTGCAAAATGATCACCACAATAATTCCAGTTAACATCTACAAATAGTTAAAAACATTTTCTTCTTGTGGTGAAAAATTTTAAGATCTATTCTCCAAGCTATTTAAAAGTACAATACTATATTAACTAGTCACCATGCTGTACCTTACATCCCCATGACTTATTCACTGCTGGAACTCTTGACCAAGATCCATATGGAAGCAGGAATTGTCACTCATGTTGTGCTTAGCCTTGAAGGCCATCCAAGACGAGTACCCTGGTGTTAACCTTATATTGGGTTCTGCAATCTCTGTGACACTTATTCATATTGCTTCCAAGAACCTAAAGCCCTTCTCCACCAGTCCAGAGAAATGTTTGTTCTTCATCTTAGCAGTGGGTCTTCCATTTTTACCACTCGAAGATTCAGTCCTTCCCATTCTTGGGTAAGCTAGCTTAGTTCTCCTTCAAGAGTTAAGAAATTAAAAAGCAAAACCTACTGGGGTTCTCTCCCAAGTGGCCCATTCTGTCCATCAATCCCTTTCTTCTTTTCCTATGCTGGAACATAAAAATGCTTTTAACTTGTCCCTGGGAATAAGGTAACATAGAGGTGACCAGCCACCTAAAATAGGATGAGGGAAAGGGAAATTCATTCTATTCCTCCTGAGAATACAACAGTAATGAGTAATGAGTATTTAATTTTTAGGTTATTCTCTGCAATTTTTTTTGCTAAAGTTGCTATCTATCATTAGCATATATATTAATTAGCAAAAATATTAATGTGAAATCTTATTTTAAAACAATCATTTTTGACACTTTTGGAAATATTACACTCATGTGTAAAATAATGTAGTTATGAGGATTAAGTAAAGTAGTCTGTGTAAAATAAATTAGCCAATATTAAAACATTAAATAAGTGTCAAGTATGTATAAATGGTTCTAATTATTTCCTTCCTTGATGATAGAGCTGATACAGTAACAGTCAAAACAGAGTTTTACCAAATTGATTCCACCAAATTTTGTTGTTGTTTTTTTTTAATTTTTATTTATTTATGATAGTCACAGAGAGATAGAGAGAGGCAGAGACACAGGCAGAGGGAGAAGCAGGCTCCATGCACCAGGAGCCCAATGTGGGATTCGATCCCGGGTCTCCAGAATCGCGCCCTGGGCCAAAGGCAGGCGCCAAACCGCTGTGCCACCCAGGGATCCCGATTCCACCAAATTTTGAAATCCATCACAGAAATACCAATGTCCAATGAGCCAAACAATTTGAAAAGAAAAGGAAAATTATAATGCTAACTATATTTGAGTATGGAAAAGTACAGCCATCTTTCAGAGATAACTGTTCCCATCTTTCTTTCAGAACCTTAAAAAAAAAAAAAAAAACCTCACTATGCATGGTCCAAGGCAATCTAGTGGTAATTTACTTCAAGGTATATTGTAAATTATAAATAATATGTCTTTTGAACTGGGCTTCCAAAGTTACATAATTTGTACTCTTTGATTAAAACTAACACCATTATAAGTAAGTTACATGTAGTAAGTCAGTTGATTCTCACAAGAAAACCTGTGAAGACCTTTTATTTCTCCTTTTTTATAGGCAGAAATGAACATATGCAAAGTCAGGAAAGAGATAATAAGCGTAAGGTACCTTGTAATGGCTGGAGAATCAAGTGCAATGGGAGTGGGGCATGAAATGAGGACAGCAAATAATGAAGGTCCAAGTCATAAAAATATACAAACATTTATAATGACTTTGGACTTTACTTGGAGGGAGTCATTGGAAGGTTTTAAGCACAGGAGAAGCATGACCATCTTTGAACTTCAAGAGACCTTTTATTTTGGTTATATGAATACAGTTTGGAGGGGAGAAACATGGAAGCAGAGACGCTGGTTATCCAGATGTATCAATGTAAGGCATCGTTCACAAACTGTAACACAGAGGCTACAGGAGTCTACAGTTCATACAACTCTTTTACAAGACTTTTGTTTCTGACCAAGATAATAAGAACTGAATTTGCCTTCTCAAACTCATCAACTAGAAAACCAGACACAATAGATGCAGGATAAGAATCTTCATACCTTGGACAACAGCTAATGCAGGAGTGTGATACAGGAAAGAAAGGAAACATTCAAGGTAAGACCTGACACTATTGCAGCTTACTGTGTGGAGGTGGTTTCCCGGTCATAGAACCAAGAGGGTAAACCTAAATAGAGTCTGACTGTCTCTCTGGCTGAGAAATGAGGAGTGGAAACTTGGAGATGTCACAGACAGTAGAACTTGTGCAAGGAGCTACACACAGAGAGAGACCTAGAGATTGTATGGAGAGGATCCCCTTGAGTCTTTGGCTAAGTACTAATCTATGCATGTATGAGAGGAAACCATGAGAGACTGGAGAAAAAACAAAACAAAACAATATCACTTAAAAGAATTGGACAAAATAATTCCTAAAACTCACAGAGGGCTAGAAATAAATTATGTTCCCATCAGCCAGCGTGAAAATTCTTTATAAAATACATGACCTGGGTAGACTCCTCAGGAGAATAGCATCTTAGTGCTGATACATACTGGTTCAGGAACAAAGTATGTGGGGCACCTGGGTGGCTCAGCAGTTGAGCGTCTGCCTTTGGCTCAGGTCGTGATCCCGGGGTCCTGCGATCAAGTCCCACACTGGGTTCCCCACAGGGAGCCTGCTTGTCTCTCTGCCTGTCTCTGCCTCTCTCTGTGTCTCTCATGAATGAATAAATAAAATCTTTAAAATAGAAAAAAAGGAACAAAGTATCTGACACAGCTCATAAACTAGATAGGGCCCAACTGATTCTAAGTAACAGAACTATGCAAAAAGAAAATTTTACATTATTTAAAGGTCTGTGACAAAATCAAGCCACAAACAAGATAAAAAGAACAATATTTAACATTCACTATGAACTGACAGCACAGCAAGAAGGTGGCTGCCTACAAGCCATGAAGAGAAAGCTCACCAGAAACAGATCCTGCTGGCCCTTGAACTGGGACTTCCAGCTTGCAGAACTGTTAAGAGAATAATTTCTGCTGTTTAAGCCATGCAGTCTCTAGTATTTTGTTATGGTGGCCTGAGCCGACTAATACAACATCCAATAAAAAATTGCAAAGCATGTAAAAAACAAACAAACAAAAAATATGACTCTAAAAGGAATAGAAACAAACTCATAAATGACAGAAACAAACTATTAAAAGGTATTTTATAACAGCTCCATAAATGTATCCTATACATTCAAGAAGATAAAGAAAAGGGGGTGGGCAGAAGGAGACTGAGACAAGTGCCTTGTCCTCAGCACTGAGCAGAGGGGCCTCATTTCTCTTCTTTCTCAACTATAAGCCCTAGGGGAAGGGGGCTGCCCCTCTAGGCCTGCCCAGGACCCCCTAAAACAGCTTTCTTCTTGCTGTTCCACATTCCCAAACCCTAAGGATAATCACTTTTCCACCACCCCCTGCTTCCAAGTTCGAGACCAAATCTGCTGACTGTCCCCTCCCCTCTCACCACTTCCCTATGTGTTTGTCCAGGTCTGTCCTCCTCCACCCCCAAGGCACAAAACCCTGTGCCCCGTGTAGTCAGCACCCATCTCTGTTAACTCCTTGAGTCTAAAGGCAATGAATTTAGGAAGGAAAGGAAAGGAAAGGAAAGGAAAGGAAAGGAAAGGAAAGGAAAGGAAAGGAAAGGAAAGGAAAGGAAAGGAAAGGAAAGGAAAGGAAAGGAAAGGAAAGGAAAGGAAAGGAAAGGCCTTATAACAAGAGAATGGAAAGAATTTTTAAAAGACATGAGTTTTTTTAATTTTTAATTTTTTAAAAATATTTTATTTATTTGACAGAGAGAGAGAGAGAGAGCACAAGCGGGGGGAGTGACAGGTAGGTGCAGAGGGCCAAGCAGACTCCCCTCTGAGCAGGGAGCCCTTTGCAGGGCTGGATCCCAGGACCTCAGGATCATGACCTGAGCTAAAGGCAGACACTTAGCCAACTGGGTCTTCCAGGCACCCGAAGAATGAGACTCCTAGAGATGGATACTACTATACCTGAAATGAAAATATGCTGGGTATAATTAACCACATATTATATATTACAGAAGAAAAAAAAATCAGTGAAGCTGAAAGCTTGACAATAGAGACTATATGAAGTGAACCACAGAGAGGAAAAAGACTTTTTAAGAAGCCAATGAAGGGGCTCGGTCAGCTGAGAGTGGGACTCTTAATTTCGACTCAGGGTTGTGATCTCAGGGTCCTGAGATCAAGCCTCATGTCAAGCCCTGCCTGGGTTCCACATTCAGTGGGAAGTCAGCTGGGGATTCTCTCTCTCTCCTTCTCCCTCTGCCCCTACTCCTCCTACTCGCACATGCATACATGTGTGAGCTCTCTCTCACTCTCTCAAATAAATAAATATATTTTTTAAAGAAGTCAATGAACAGAGAAGTGACCTGTGAGAAAATGTCATATAGTCTATCTACCTTATATGTAACTGTAGTCCAAAAAGAAGAGGCAGAGGGGACAGAAAGTATTTTTTGAAGAAATAAAGGCCAAATTTTTCTGAATTTGATAACATTGATCAAACCACAGATTCTGAAACCTCAACAAATCCCAAGCAGAATAAAAGTAAAAAAAAAAAAATACACAATAAGTGTAACAAAATCATATCGCTGAAAGTTACCATTAAAGTGAAAAACTCAAAAGCAGCGATGGAATAAAAGACACATCACATACAGAGGAACAAAGATAAGAATTACAGCGGACTCTTCTTAAAAAACTGTTTAAGCCAACCACAAGAGAGAAATATTTAAGTTCTGAATGGGGAAAAAAGCACTACTACCTATATTTTTTTACCCAGAGAAAGTGTGTTCAGAATGGAGGTAAACTTAAGACTTTTTTTCAGAGAAACAACTATGGAGGGAATTAATCACTAGCAGAACAGTGCTACAAGAAATGTCAAAGACTATCCTTTAGGCAGAAAGACAATCATACCAGAAAAAAAAAAAAATCTGTATCTGCACAAAAGAATGACACACAATGGAAATGGCAGTCAAATGGGTAAATATAAACATTTTTATCATAAAAAGTAATTTGATCCTTTAAAAATATACTGTGTTGTTTATAGCATATGGGCAAATAAAATGTTCCGCATAAAGGAATAGAATACTAGGGAACAGAAGTACACTATTAGGGAATAATGTACTATCACAAGGTTCTTACTGTGCCCATGAACTGTATGATATTAATTGAAAGTGTATTGTTGTAAGGTAAAGATGTCTATTATAAACTCTAGTGCAACCAATAAAAATTAAAACAGATAAAGCCAATAGTGAAAATACAAATATATTTTTTTAAATTATTCAACCCAAAAGAAGGAGAGCAAAAGGAAGAAAAAAAGGAACAAATAACAGATGGGACAAGTAGAAAAAATAGCAATATCACAGATGTAAACACTACTATACCAAAATTATATTAAATGTAAATTTTCCAAACACTTGAATTAAAAGTAATGAAAAAACAGGGGCACCTCAGTGGCTCAGTTGGTTAAGTATCTGACTCTTGATTTTGGCTCAGGTCATGATCTCAAGGTGGTGAGATCAAACCCACTCATCAGGCTGCTCACTGGTCATAGAGCCTGCTTGGGATTCTCCCTCTCCCTCACACCCTGCCCCTATCCCCACCCATGCACACACGCACCTGCATGCTTTCTTTCTAAAATAATAAGCAAATAAATCTTTCTTTAAAAAGTAAAAACAAAAACAAAAACAAAAAACAAACAAACAAATAACAACAACAACAACAAAACAAAAACCCACACAAAATCCAGAGATTGTCAGATGGAATCAAAAAGCAAGACGCGACCGTGTAATTGTTTAGAAGAAATCTACTTTAAATATAAGACATATATAGTTTAAAAGTAAAATGTTTAAAATAAACATGCCAAACAAACAAAATTTTTAATGAAGCTAGGGTGTATTCATATCATACAGAATACAGTTCATGATAAGGAATGATATTCAAAAAATGGCATTCAGAATGATAAAGGGATCAATTTATCAGCACATTAAAAATGCTTAATGGGGACACCTGGGTGGCTCAGCGGTTGAGCGTCTGCCTTCTGCCCAGGGCATGATCTTGGAGTCCCAGGATCAAGTCCCACATTGGGCTCCCTACATGGAGCCTGCTTCTCTCTCTATGTCTCTGTCTCTGTCCCTGTCTCTCTCTCTCTCTCTCTCTCTGTCTCTGATGAATAAAAATAAAATCTTTAAAAAAACCCCAAAAGTCTAAATGTGGATACACTGATAACAGAACTCTAAAATGCATAAAGGAAAATAAGTTACTTGAAAAGTCAATCATGTATTTACCATACAACCCAACAATGCCATTTCTATACATTTACCTATGACAAATAAAAAATATATCCACACAAAGACTTGCATTTGAATAGTCACAGAATATTTATTTTAATTTCCCCAAACTGGAAACAATTCCGATGTTCATCAAATGATGATATATTCATTTAATACAGAATACTGCTCAGCAATAATTAGGAATGAACTATTGATACCCTCAATGATGTGGATGATCTCAAAAGCACCATGCTGAGTTTTAAAAGTCAGACATAAATTACTGTATACTGTATGATTCCATTTATATGAAATTCCAGAAAATGCTAAACTGTAATACAGAATGTAAATCAATGGTTGATAGAAGCTGAAGGTGAGTGGAGGCTACTGACTACAAAGGAGCACAAGGCAACTGGGAGAGGTAAGGAGAGGAAAGGTTCTTTCATTCAGAGAACATTTCCTTACCTCTCCCAGTTGCCTTGTGCTCCTTTGTAGTCAGTAGCCTCTACTCACCTTCAGCTCCATGACTATGGTGATGGTTTTATGACTGTATGGATTTGTCAAAACAAAATAAAATTTTAGTATTTTTATAAAGCTGACTTTTTTTAAAAGTCTATTTACATAAATGATCCCATTTAACCCTTATAGTATCTTTACAGGTTAAATGTTATAAATATCATTACATAATTAGGAAATTAAGGTTATATGGTAGATATATACAACTCTATTAAATGGCAGGAACAGGACTATTCCTTTTAATATGCTGATTATATCTGCATTGGGATCTTAATTAAATGTTTAAATTAAGTTAAATGCCACCTACATGCCACTGCTATAAGAAGTAAGACAAACAAACAAACAAAAAAAAAGAAAACTGATAATTCAATTAAGATAAACCCTATTTCCAATGAAATAAGCAGATAAGCAGCCCAAGATCTATCCTCTTAATCATTCTATATCATTTAATATGAACAAAACACACTTATGAATTCAAGGAAATTGGTACAATATATAAACAGTCTATTGCAACCTGCTTAATTTCTCTAATTTTACTAAAAATGCAATCTGTACCAAATAAATTAATTCTCTCCTCTTTTTTCTTTCAATTACACAATTGATAATTTTTTTTTAAAAAATAACTTCATTTGGCTTTCTCTTTCTAATCAAGTTAGAGGTGTGATTTGATTACATTCTAAAGTAAGAAATGGAAAAGGAAATCCTTCTTTCCTACAAATCCAGCAGAGTATATTAAAAGATCACACACGAATGACTTCTGCACAAAGAAAATAAGGTTCCTTTAAACATGCTGCTTCTCCCTGGTCTCAGCAAACAAGCCAATAAAAAGCATTTTTTAGTCCTAACATGGGCTCCATATATTCTATTTATTAGGATTACCTTTCTTAAAGTTAACCTGTAAACCTAAGATATTCACCTCTTCTTTGAAGAGCAAGCTGCTTGGTTCTCTGGAACCCCGAGTTCTATTGTTATCTGAAGTATCAGAGCAAAGAACTTCAAAGGGAGACAGCTGCAGAACATATCTTCACGGCTCCTTGATCTCTGGATTGGAGTGTGTACATATACTTCTAAATTCTCTAAAGGGAAATTTAGAGTTTACTTTTGGAATGTTTAAAGGTAACTTGTTCTGATAAAGTTGAAATGGGGAGACTGTTATTCCAAAAGATAGTATCCATTTTAATGTAGCTAAATGCCAATGTTAAACTTCAACCCAAATCTATTTTGACAAGTATTTGTTAAACGGATATTATTATATGGAAACCACGTAATAGTATATTTATCAAAAAGTACTTTTCATTTGGAGATTGAATGCTGAAATGTGTAGGATGAAATTATAGGATGTCATAGGATGTCCAGATTTACTTCAAAATAATTAGATGGGAGTATAGACAGGATAGAACTGGCCATTGGCAGATAGTTGCTTGGATTAAGGTAATAGCTATATGGTGGTTTAATATGCTATTACTCACTTTTGAAATCCTCAAATTTTTCCAGAATAAAAAATAAAATATTAATATTACTAATAATGAAAGCTACATTAAAAACCACTGTTTATGCCCGAATGAAATAGTAACTATTTCTAAAATTCCTTGGTAATTGGAAACTAGACCACATTTTTCCTTTGATGCAATATTTTATATACATGATGATTTAGGGCCTGAGCCAATCCACAAAAACCTATAAATTTTAATTTTACATCTATTAATCACTATGTTGTAGCTCAGTTATGGATTTTAAAATCTTTTGTGGGCTGGCCTAGGCATCTGTCTAACATCTCCATATAATGTTATTTTCATGCAGTGATATATTCCCCAGCACTGAGAAAGGAAGTCTAGCTATACACAATACGTCTTCCAAACTAACACTGATCAGTCTCACCTCATGGTCATATGACACAATGTATTGTCCAATTCTTCCCAATCTTTGAATGAAAGGGAATGCTATCATAAATGACCAGACAATGTGCATAAACGGAGACTGCCCCAAGCAAACCAGGATGTAACAGCCATCTCTGTAAGGTGAACACTTTAATGTTTTTGGGCTGAGCTTCTGTGTCACAGAAACTTAATTGGTTTTCTAGTTAAATAACATCATTACTTTAAAAATAAAAATTGAGGGATCCCTGGGTGGCGCAGCGGTTTGGCGCCTGCCTTTGGCCCAGGGCGCGATCCTGGAGACCCGGGATCGAGTCCCACGTCCGGCTCCCGGTGCATGGAGCCTGCTTCTCCCTCTGCCTGTGTCTCTGCCTCTCTCTCTCTCACTGTGTGCCTATCATAAATAAAAAAAAAAAAAATTAAAAAAAATAAATAAAAATTGAGAACTATAAAATTATATATTGATCTTTTAAGCCACAAAGTATAAAATATAATAGACATTTCCCTCTCATAAGAATTCCTACAGATTGTATTTGGTGGCTAAAATAATTCTACAGGCTCTGGACCATTTTCCACCTTGTAGTCAGATTAAAAATTATTTGTATGATAGACTAATTTCATGTCTTTTCTACTTTTAAGCATTAGCTCACTGAGTACTTGTTGGAAAGCATCTGAGGTATGACAAGGACTACACTAAGTCAGAAAGTTAAATTATAAAACTAAGCTTCATATATTCCTTACATTAGTCACGAAGGGTCAGATTACACTATGGGAGCAAATGAGCCCTGAAATTTCAATGACTTATGGCATAAAAGTATTTCCTCTTCACTTCATAGAGAGAATATTTTATTTCTCCCTATTTTACTTCAGTATAGCTTCTTTATAAGCAGAGTCTTGGGAATCCTGGTTATGTCTGCCTTGGGGCCCTGCTATCTCAGTTCATGGGCCCCACCACTACTATGACAAGAAGAAAAAGAGAATGAGTACACTGACTCCTGAAGACTCTGAGAGGAAGCAGCTTGGAGCATTTCTGATCACATCCATTAGCCAGAACTACTATATGATGCCATCTAACTTCTAGAGCTAAGAAACCTACTCTTTCCTTTGTACTCTAGAGAAGAAAAGTAAGATGGGGTTTGGTAAACAGAAGTATGTCCTTCACAGAGCCATAGGACGTTTTCAACCAAATAAGTGGCTATTTCTTTTTTTTGCCAAAGATTTTATTTACTTATTCATGAGAGACATAGAGAGAGAGGCAGAGGTGTATGCAGAAGGAGAAGCAGGCTCCCTGCAGACAGGGAGCCTGATGTGGGTGGGACTCAACCCCGGGATCACAACCTGAGCCAAAGGCAGATGCCCAGCCACTGAGCCACCCTGGCATCCCAAAAGATGGCTATCTATGCTTTCTCTCTTTAAAGCAGTATGGCCGCTATGTTCCCTGCCCCCCAACTCAGCATGATGATATCCAAAACACCATAAGTGAAATGAATGATTTGCAGAAAAAAAGGCTTTGCACAAATGTCTTTTAGGACCCCATCCTGATATCAGGATTCATGAAATTATTCTAAACAAAATGCTTCAAATTATAATTAAATCTCTTAAGTATTTTACTTAGAATTGGGCAAAAAGCTCATCACAGTTCACTCTAAAAAACAAAAACAAAAACACACCTTTATATTTTGAAAAACAGTGCCACTCAATCTCTTTGAGTGAAACATTTCAGTCACTTAATAATTGTTCATTTTCAACCTGTTCTGAGGGGGAAAAAGAAGGAAAGAAAGGTTTTGCAATCCAAGATTTGCTATGTTAACTGTATTCAATTAAAATAATAGAGGACTAATGTGGAGAAAAGAGTATTTAAAGATCTAAAGATATGATTATTTAAGTGAATTTGGGGTAATGACTTGGATGGAAAGATAACTACTTCCCATACATTTAAGCAGTGATGTGAATTATTATTGAGTGATAATTAGAAGACTCAATCTACCATTTATGCATAAGAAATTGTGAGTGAACCATCTCTGAAGCTCTAATTTTGGAATTTTCTCCAATATTTATAATGTAATACAGGCAAGCCATTTAAATTCTTTTCTAGCTTTGAGATATCCGTGTTAATGAAAATCATATTCTCTTTTCCACAATGCATTAAAGAAATACTATATCTAGTGGATAAAACTAAACTAATAAGGTAGGAACTTGAATTTAAAGTTACCTTTTTTTCTTTAAATTCTCTTTTCTTTTCTTCTAAGGCCTACATAATTGGCAGTCCATACAACTCGAAATGCCTGTGCTTCACAACTTCCTGAGAAAGTGACTTCAGGCAATACTTTTCCAATGAACTATATCTTGTGCCACATGACCCTGGCCCGAAGAGCAGAAATCAGTGCTCGAGGCAAAGACGACTATGTATTCAGGTAATACTGCAATTTATCATCCTAATTGGAAAAACTCTAAGAGTAAAATGGGGAGCTATTATTAATTTCACCTGGAAACAGGCAAAACCTTTTTGATCTTTTCCCTTGACCTTTAGGCATAAACTGCTTCTAATGGGATCCAACCAGCTTTATGGGAATGTAGTCAGAGACTGCCTATAAAGGATGGTCCATGTAATATTACAACAAATTGACTCAGCTAGCTCTTCTCTCCTGAAAGTATAAATAAGTCATGCCAAAAAAGATGAGCAGGGGTCATCTTTCAAGGGATCTGCATTGACAAGAAGTTACCAAAACTATTGGCTCTGGAAACCAGCTGAATCATGAAGAAAGGAGCTATTTTGCCCCTCCATAACGCTGCTATATATTCACACTTGGATGGACTGGAACAGTTTCCTGAATTACCTCGCTTTCAAAGTTATCTTTATCAGAAACTTCCATCACCTAATATACCTGAGAGCATCTCCTCCTTACAACATTAATATGCAACACAATGCAGACTGCCATGATCATTGGAACTTCAGTGCTCTGGAAATGGGTATGTGTAAGGGTAAGAAAGATGAGAAACCAGGTCTCCATCTTCTTTGGGTTAAAGATTAGGCTTCTAGTAAAGCTGAAAAATCATATGGGTGTTACTCATAAATTTAGATGCTTGGATAAATGTATTTATTTGAATATTATTTAACTCTTAAACAGTTCCCACAACCAGAGCAAGTAATATTTTACCAGGCATCATACTGTTTGGACTAACCAGTAATTCCACAATGCCTTAAAAACAGAACAGAAAGTGAGAACAAATTAAGAGGCTGGTAAAGTGTTTTAAAGTGTGAAATATGAGAAAACATAATTCTTCTGAAAGTTTTCTAAGTAATCTAAATGTGCTTAAATATTGGACCCAAAATTATCGATTAAAACTTTTAGAACAAAGATTTGATCTACTGCCATCTAGTGGAGATTTAATTTATATTTATTGATTAGCTGCTGACAAAATCTAAAGCAAAAACAAGAACAAAACATAACAGTCTAACATCAAATCCTACAGAACCTAAGTGATTATTTATTTCAGTGGCTTTAGTCTCATGGAGCTCTGAGACTGTCATCAAGACAAGCCACCACCTGAAGCGAAGGAGGGGGGAAAAGCTAAGGCTCTGAGGTCTCACCCTAATCCAACCATGGCAGTTGCAATTTTACATATTCTAAATGTTGATCTACTGACTTGATTTCATTTGAAGAAAAGATTTCACTTTGAAAAAGAAATGTTGAAAGACCTTATCTGAAAATGTATAGGTTTTTTTGAGTTAAAGGTTCTGACCTCATGTCCATCATTCTATAAATGGATACACCAATAAACATTGGTTTTCTAATGTCACACAAATGGCTAGTGGCACACATAGCAGAACTGAAAACTTTTGATTCCTGTTCTTGTTCAAATAATCTTGGATAACTTCAAGTCCAGTAGAGTTCAAGTCCACTGGTCTTTGTTCAATAGCACAAATAGCTTAATTCAGTTAAAAATAGATTATTTCCTTGATCTTTATTTAAAATAACTTGCCTTTACAATCTTCCTTGTATCAATACAAACATGAGCCATATAGAATCCCAAAGTAAATCAATGTAAATGAGAACATAATTGTAAACTGTAATTATATCATATCAAACACACATTTAGAATTAATCTAGAACTCCCCCAAAATAATAACGAAGTTGTAACTTTTGAGGGACATTTTCTCTCCTCTCCTTTAGATTCACTTAATTTCAATGGTGAAAGAGATATCACAAATCATTTAAGAAAACTATCATTTTTTAAATAAAGCATAAAACCTAGGTGGCTCAGTCAGTTAAGCATCCAACTCTTGATTTCAGCTCAGGTCATGATCTCAGGGTTATGAGATCAAGCCCCATGAAGGGCTCCACACTCAGTGCAGAGTCTGCTTGGGATTCTCTCTCCCTCTCCCTTTGGCCCTCCTCCCACTTGTGAATGCACACTAGCTGTCTCTCTTTCTCTCTCTAAAAAAATTAATTCTTTTTTTAAAAAAAGGCATAAAACTATCCAACTCTGCTGGATTGCAGAGAAGTTACACTACTAGTTCCAAGTTAGTCCAAGTGTTTCTCCAGCTCTCCTGACCTCCCATTAGCAATAGGATGGATGAGTGAGAGATAGAGAGCAAACAGATCTATGGGAGGTGATGGTAGTTGTTTTGTCTGCTTAAGACAGGTGAAAGTTGGGGATTTTTGAGTTCTGGAGTAAAGAGTTGGTTGAAGGGAATTGATACAGAAGAAAAAAAGCATCATCAGTGAAGTAATTTCCTTGAGGATTTAAGAGAAAATATAATCCAAAATGTATATGGAAGAGATGCTACTTGCCAGGAGTGAGATGGGATATCAAAATCTATAATAGCATTATCACCTTGATATATTTCACTTGAACTTGACACAAAACAAATATTTTTATCAATGTCACTGAAATTTTCATATTATACATTTATCCTAGTTCATCTCATTATAATTTGTAAATTTGTAATTCAAAAACTAGGGATTTTTCCTATATCTGTCTCCTAAGCTACTTCCTCCTTCATTTTTAATCCAAATGTACATCCCTCATATGATAACTCATAATATTATGTTTCTTTTAGTGTTCAAAGCAAGATATACAAATGTTTATAAGATGAAACTTTAATATACTCAAAAAGGGTATATTTTTAAATAGAGTTTATGTAACCATGATAACTTATATAGAGTAAGTTAACTAGACATTTTACTTGTCTTCCATATTCTTCTTGAATTTTTCTAATTTATAATAGATAAAATATTACTTGTATAATCAGAATTCTTTTTAAAAAGCAACATTTAAAAAGAAATCTTGGTTCTTTTTCAGAGTCTGCCACAAAGTATTCTGTGAACGTAGGCAAGTCAAAACCATTTCTTTTCCATACTTCCTATGCCCTTTTGAAAACTAAGGGGGTGAAACTAGATAATTTTATTCTATTTGAAATGCTAAATGGTTCTGATTTTATGATACAATTATTCCCTTTTTGAATAAGGATGCTTATTTGGTATATAAATTGCTGATTATTTCTTTTATGCCCACAAGTCAATAAAATTTTAAAATATTCATGGGCTTTATGAAGAACTAAATAACAAGAGAAGGTGCTTTCTCCAAAGAGAGAAATCATTTGAAAAGCTCCAGGATACATTTTAAAAGATGAATTATATATGTTGGTAGAAAATGACAATAACCTATCCTTCCCAGTAAGGAAAGATAAAAGTTTTCAAAGACAAATGAGTAAGTTTTCCATATACCCTTACATATTGACTAAAACACAGGAGATTTTAAGGCTAGTAGGAATTTGATTTTTGTGTTTCCTCTTTATTAAATTGTCACATAAAAGTCATGGGCAAGGCACCATCAACTCCAGGAGGACCTAAGATGTCAGGTAAGCTATTGAGTGAAAGAAAAAAGGTACTCAGTAGGAATTTATGGTCTAAAATTAGCCTCCATCATGGAACCATCTTATTAAGAATGGGCCAGGTTTCAAATAAAACCTTCCACCTCTCAAAGCAATTTGTACAAGAGAGCAAAACCTCACCAATATAACTTAATAAATATATATTATTACTATATAAAAGATACTAGAACAAAACTTCATGAAAGCATAGAATTTTGTCTATTTGCTTTACTGCTATATTCTCCGGTGCTTATAGCAGATTGGCACATAGGTAGTGTTTAAACAAACAACATCTATGAAAATAATTAACATCCTGGACTTCTCCTTGATTTTAGTGGAGACCAGCATACCAATGAAATCTGATGTTCAAATGAGAGAGTTTAATTCAGCAATTACTCACTGAGTGTCTGACATGTTAA
Source organism: Vulpes lagopus (assembly GCF_018345385.1). Classification (NCBI taxonomy): domain Eukaryota; kingdom Metazoa; phylum Chordata; class Mammalia; order Carnivora; family Canidae; genus Vulpes; species Vulpes lagopus. The sequence continues at coordinate 26,540,131 of NC_054843.1, forward strand.
CAAAATTATCTATCTCTATCACTACCACACTTTCAAACCCAAAACTCGGTTTGCATGGTCTGCCAAGTGCAAATAACCTTGCGAAGACAACAGATTGGAACATCTGTTGCTGAAAATAAATTCAGAGGTTAACTTTATATTACAGAATAACCACATAATTTCTAATCTAAAATGGGTCACTATGGAAAACGAAAGGGTGCATCTTCAATATTTATCCTGAGCTCTCATGCCTTAACTAGAAGTGTCCCTGGGGAAACAGTGTGTATGATTTCTTTAGTAGACTCCAAGTAAAGTCTAGGCATAGTGAAAGGTATGTTTCCACAGTGGTAAAAACTCAGTCAATTCTAGAAAATCAATTATTAAATAAAAAAGGTAAAAAAATTAAACTTAATGAAATTTGAAAGACTCTGAGCCCATCAGGGCTAAGAAGGTAAAGGCAAAGTTTAACTCCATTGCAAAAATGAATAGCTTTTAAGAACTGAAAAAAACAAGTAGACCCTCATACACAATGACACTGATACCTAAGACTATTTTAGGTGATATTTAATAGAATGCTAGCTAATTGCTGTTTAAAAAGACAAGAACACCCAGGAATTATTAAAATACAGCATTGCTATAAGATACTCAAAACAGAATGTGTAATTTCTTTGCTTTCTTATATACATAGCTTAAACAATAACTACGCCTACCAGGTATCATGACAAAGCTCATTTAATTGCCATCCTCATTACTGATACATGAAAAAAACATAAACATAGGATGGAGGAAGTAGTAACAAGCCTTAATAGATAATATGAAACCATAAAACATCACAAAATTGACACAAAGAAGTTCAAATATGATGAATATCACCTCTTCACCTTAATGATACTCCTGACGATTTGTCACATCTAAAAATCTATATGCCTTTGAACATCCCTCCAACTCAGTGGAAACCCTTTCTGATTCTCTTACCTATTCAAATATGTTAAAGTCCTCTGAGGGAGAGAGACAGAGAGGCACAGTGACAGAAAGAGACAGAGTGGGGGAGAGAGAGAGAAAGGGAGAGAGGTTCTTGTGCTTCCTTTCAAAATGTACCAAACTTCAATCTTAGTCATTCCCAGGTTAAAATAAGAAAACAATCTGATTTAATTAAGTTGCATTAACAATCCTTTCAATTCAGTCAAATTAATGGGAGTTTTTATTTGAAATGTAAACAAACGCAATCTTATTCACTAATCTAGAACACATAATACTAGAGGCTGTCTCTTCAGAGCTGGGATTTTAGTGAAATCATACAGCTCTTATTGACATTTAAGCACACACTTGAACAGGCTTTGCAAAGTCTACAGAAGAGAGAGAAAATGTTACTCCACAGGTCTTCTTACTTCACCCACACAACCTACTTTTCTTGGTAGTCATTATAATTATCTCTATTTTATAATAAGAAAAGTAAGGCTTAGAGAATTTACATAGGGTTCTAAATAGATTAGAATCATTTTTTTCTTCCTAAGCATAATGGAGATTGCCATAGGAAAGTTTATGTGTGTCAAGTATCTGGTTGATGAGCATTAGACATTTGAACTGTGAGTTAAGCTTATGTGCAGAATGCCACTGGTTAGGAAGCTATCCCCTGGGGCACCTGGGTGGCTCAGTGGTTGAGCCTCTGCCTTTGGCTCAGGGCGTGTTTCTGGACTCCCAGGATCGAGTCCCACATTGGCTTCCTTCATGAAGCCTGCTTCTCCCTCTGCCTATGTCTCTGCCTCTTTCTGTCTCTCTCTTTCTGTTCGCCTCTCATAAATAAATAAATAAAATCTTTTTTTTTAAAAAAAGGAAGCTATCCACTGGTCATTCTACGGTATTATGATCTGAAATATTAGCTCTACCACAGAGCTTTGAAAAAATAAAAATAAGTGGTTTCGTGCATATTTACATAAGTCTTAAGACTTTTTTTTTTTTTCTGACACATCCAACTACTAAGGGAGTAAAAAGTAGAATCAAGGAACTAAATATTATTAATTGCCTGTAATTGAAAAATTATACCAGTATAGTTTTTTTTTTAAGATTTATTTATTTATTATAGACATAGAGAGAGAGAGAGAGGCAGAGACACAGGAGGAGAGAGAAGCAGGCTCCATGCCAGGAGCCCGATGTGGGACTCGATCCCGGGACTCCAGAATCGTGCCCTGGGCCAAAGGCAAGCGCTAAACCACTGAGCCACCCAGGGATCCCTATACCAGTATAGTTAAAAGACGATACAGTTTTTAAAAACTTTTAAAACGAAACCAGTATTTGATGAGACAAAACTGATAATTATATTAAAACCATAGTTTGATAACTTAGCCAAATAGAAGAAAAACTGATTGAATAGGTAGAGGCAATGAACAAAGCATTTATACAAGCATGAACACATCTGTTATAGCACTGAACTATACCATATTAATATAACATATTAGTATTTAAACACACACACACTCACACTTGCCAACTACACTTTGCACTTTAGAGAAGAGAGACCATGAATTTACCCATATTTATACTATCATCCTTTGCAAAAATTCACAGAATCCTCAAATCTTATAAGGTAAATACTATTATACAGATGAGAAAACTGAGACAAAGAGAAATTATATAACTTGCGTAAGGTTGTGTATGTAGTATGTAATGGAACCCAGTTCCAGAACCAGGCATATGGCCAGAGCTTCCCGTGCTCCTAACCACTTCTGTGTGGCCCACAGAATTAAGAGATCATTAAGTAATAACTGACATAGTTTTCCTTATTATTAGCTCTGGTTTTACTGTGTAAAAATAAATATCCTGAAAATAAATACACCTTAAATACATTACTGTGAGGCACTTTCTTGGCAGGTTCAGAATGCAATGAGAAAATCCACTACGTTGACCTTCATTCTTGGCCATAAATAAAAAAAAATTGTTAGTAACTTGAAGTAAAGGAATCTTAGAAAGAAAAAATGATCAACTGTTGAACATAGAAGAGGATAATAGAGGGCATAGGCAAAATCACAGCATGACCCTGAAAACTGCTAATGAGCCTTTAGACCACAGCAGGTCTCCTGTTTTCAGAGTAGAGATAGCACTGCTTCCGCCTGCATTGCTAGATCTTCCAAGGAACATTCTCTTGAATTTTTCTACATGTCAAGATTATAGAAGAACCACAGTGTGGTTCTGTGACATGTCTGAGAAAGAAAGAGTCAGAATAGAATATTGAGAAAGAGACTGGACAATAATTCATCTGGAAAGGGAAGAGAGTATGCACATTTCTATTTTCTCCTTTGACTTCACTAAATTAAAACAATTCCGTTAAACGTCACAACTTGTTGACTCTTTCCCTGAGGCCTGACCATTAGGTAAAAGCTAGAAAAATCTACCATTAGGCATGGGATTTTTAGTAAAGAGTAGCTGAGAGATTCTTCTCTTTTAGCATCCTGTGGATTGCAGTGAGTTGGACACAAACTGTTAACCAGGGCTGAGGAAGCAGAGATACCTCAAATGTCTGAATAGTCAGGATCTAGTGACACTAAGTGACATTCTGCAATTGCCAAATCAATAAGTATTAATTTTCTCATAAAATAGGTGACATATTTAGCAAGTAATATATCTAGAGGAAAGAGGAAATGGAAACATTTAGCCTAATAATCATTTTTAGTAATTCAGACGTAGGAAGGCATTTTAATAAAATCATGACCTTCCATTTATATGGTACTTAAGTATTCTGAAATTGCTTTTGTACGCATTACCTTAAGTGATGTGAATTGTATACATACCAAAATATAAGGAAAATATTAATCTAGATGTTATAGCTAGGTCAATAAATAGCTTTCAACCAGATTTATAAAATACTAAGGGAAAAATGTATGTGCACATCTAACAGAATGAACCAGAGAAACTCTTTATGGATGTAGCATAAGATGTTTCCACAGCCCAACAGCAAAATCATATGTAGTGATTATGGTTAAGTTTAAGGATACGTGTTCTCAAGGGTCCTCAAGTCAGAATCTTTGCTTTGTATCCCAGTTTTGCTGCTGTTTAGTCATATGACTTTGACAAGTTGCTTGACTTTTCTGAAACTCTGTTTTCTCATTTTTAAACTAAAGAAAGTAATACCAAAAGACTGATTTGAGAACTAAATGAAATAATGCCTGCATAGTACATAGTGTAGCATATGACATATAACTCAACCCTAGTGGATATTAGCTATTAATATATATTGTGTTCCTCCTCTTGCACCAGCAGCCAGAGAGCAGTGTCACTATGACACATGATCATCAGTGTCATGAAAATAATCATTAAGCTCCCAAATATACTTGATAACTGCTCCTGACACTGAGCATGTTTGAAGTTTTAACTAGGAATAATTGCTAGAATATGAAAGCTGTGTAGGTCAGTTTCATCTGTTCTTTGCCATCTATACAAATAAGTGACTCTCAGTTGCAGACATCACAGTTTTTTTGGACAAGCATAGGTCCCAATATTTACTCCTGCTTTTCTAATTCAATAGTTCATTTTGGAATAAGAATAATACGATTATCCAAAAAAAACCTGTCTACATACAGGGGACTATCCCATTAGTTTTTTTCTTACTTATCACTACTTTAATGGGTCTAGAAAAGACAACAATATTCAGGCAAATGGATTTTGGTTATCATGTCTCAACCCATGATGCAAAGTAACATTTTTCTTTAACCAAGGTGATCTATATTTACTCAATCACTCTCTGAGCTCTTAAATATCATTATCTGAACAGAAGAAGATGGACAGACTCCTACTATTTTTCCTGTCTTTGAGAAACATTTTTCCTTAAAAGGGCACAACTCATCTATATATAAGAGATTCAGAATTCTATTGTTAAGAACCAGGCTGAAAGGAAATACCCTCCTTGAGATACCTGAAGATTTCAGCAGGACAAAAGAATAAAAAGAAAAAAAAGTCAGTGATAGTAGCTCAGTTCATTGGTTTAAAAACAAAACAAAACAAAACAAAAACATGTTGCAAACTGCTCCATTCAAATCTTATTTAACCAATTCTATAATTTAAGATACAATATTCATGTCAATTGAATTCAAAGCCACAGCAAAGTAAACCCAGATATGAGGTTTCCATTTTTTCTTCATCGAAACCAAAATTATTTTGTTTTTTATTTTTTTAAATTTTTATTTATTAATTAATTTATTTTTTTTTACCAAAATTATTTTGAAGAACACTAATATAAATGGTGATTTATCAGTAATGACATTCTTATAGGGTAGTAGAAAAAAAATACACCTCAGTAAGTTTCTGTCTCCTTGTTTTCAACCATAAAATAGGAATAAGAGTACTATACGCTCATAGTGAATTACAGTGAATGTAATTTATATTAGCACGATAAAATTGTATAATCCTATCTAGCTAAACTGTATAACACTACAGATTATTTGGTGGAGTGAAAAGAATATTGAGCCAGTTGTTCTGAATTCTGAATACCAGTCTCAGCTGCTCTGAGGAACTTGATAGAGCAGTCTTGGGCAAGGTACTTTTCCTCTCTAAGACTTGTATAAAACATGGACTTTAGACTAGCCGATTTCCAGCGCTAAAATTTCTGTTTGCCCAGATATTAAAAGTAAAAATGTATATATTTTCTGGTTACTTCATTCTCTTCTCATAACATGTACTGGACAAAGAGTTTGAAATAGTATTTTCAAATTCTAAACACAGCTCACAAACATATTAATTAGAATATCATTGTTTGCAAAGAAATTAATCTCTACTTAGCAGTAGTACAGTAGCAAAAAGTATAAATGTACATGAGCTGCATAAAATCAAAACCATATTTTGGCATTATCGGATTATACCAGGTGCACCTAGAAATATACTCTTAAAAGACCGTTGTACTACTTCACAGATTAAAAATACATATCTTAATTATAACACTAAGAATAAGATCCAGGATTCCATATTCCCTGATTTATTATGCTTTATAGAACATTTCAACACCCAACATTAATTGCTTACCTCTTCCAAGTAATTAATTTTTCCATATCATTAACAGTAGAGCTTGATACTATAATTTGCTTATCATGGCTGCTTTTGCAATTCATTTACATCAATTTCACTTATTTTTTAGTTTAAAGCACCAAACGAAGTTGGCTTAGTTCCATATCTGATAAATAGAGGATTTACAATTTCCTAGAACTGGTTATTTAAGAAAAATAACGCAGCAACCATTTATTCTGAGCTTTATAATGTAGGACCCGTGAAATGAAAGGCATAAAACTGATAAGGCAAAACTGACGTTAGCCGGTACCTGGTGGTAATAGTTGACAATAGCAATAGTAACCCTTGGAATTTGTAAACACTCCCTCTACAATTTACAATGAACCTTTAACTCGTTAATTAGATCATTGATTTAAAACTTAGGAGCATTATTCATTATTCTTAGAGCAGAGGGTGGAGGGCGAATTCAACCTGGTCTCTGTCCCCAAGGGGCTTTCAGTCTAGTGGCAAAGATATGCACACATGTGGCCCTCCTGCAGCGCCGACTGCCACACAGACAATAATGGAGACACAAAGAGAATGATGGAGAAGTGAGAGATTCTGGCCATGATGATCTGAAAAGATTTCACAGAAGAGGGATACTTAATCCTTGAAGTAAAGAAGGATTTCAGATGTTTAAAAAAGAAAGGGGGGGGGGTATTCCACATGCAGAGAATATCTCTGTCCTGGCAGTATATTTCATTTTTACAGATAAGGAAAAAGAAGGAAATTACATGATCTGATCAAAGTCAGAACAAGAGAGAATCAAAACCATTCCCTGAACTTTTAGCTCCTGGGTCAAATGATTCCTGCCATATCCCATTGCTTCCTTCCCAAGGTGAGACAAGGTTTCTGTGTTTTCACAGCCATGGACGCCCTCCACTTGGCCCTCCGTGTTGCCACACCCTTTGCAGGACCTTGCTAGGATGTCCAGAGAAACACACCGAGGCAGCCATGTCTTCCTAGAACACGTCACCTTTCAGCCTGTGTCTAAAACTCAAACGAACACATCGAGGTCTCTTTCAGGGCCCCTTGCCCCACCCTTCTCCATCATTTCAAAGGAATGGGAGCTTGCACTTTTGCCACATGGCATGCTCAATAAGATTGTGATCCATTCCTCTAACCCTTCCATTTTTCTACTTCGGTTTTGTCAAGTGTCCCCAGTTCCAAGAAATCGTAATTCAGAGCGTGGGGGAGGTTGCAGATTTTTGGCTCAGGAGGTCGTGCAGATGTTATTCCTTAAGGAAGATGATCATGATTGCCTATGTGAGTAATGGCTGTGAGTCGGCGAGGAGCCAAAAGTTCTCTTATAGCAGAATGTATAAACCATTCTCCTACTGAAAGAAGGCCCCCAGTAGGATAATATATTATTACACATGATTCAAATTACAGGATCTGCAGCAGGGGAGCTCATGACTGATTCAGGACAGTCGCTCCCTGAATACTGATGATGGGATGATGGAATGCCTCATGAATTAAAAGGGCTGTGGTTTAGCGCCTAAATCCTTCATATGCTTTAAAAAGTGTCTATGCCTATCATTGTACTCTTTAAGCTTCTTAAACGAATCATGCACTGTTAGGAAACCCTTGTCGATGTTTTAAAAATTCCATGTCTTTGAATAATCATATTCAAAATATTCTTTTAAAAAAAAAAAAAAGACAATGAAACTTTACCTTCTCTGCCAGAAAACTGTATCCCCTTAATGCCAATATGCAATAAAGATATGGCTTAAGACAAATCGCATTTAAGTGTGACCTAGTTTCCGCTCTTTGGGATTCTCTAAAGCAACCTGAAAATCTTCACATGCCACACATTCCAGCCTTTTTAAGTTACCTATACGACAAATAAGTTTATCTCTGACAAACCAAATACAAACGTACAATACGAGGCAAAATTATGTTTCCAGAGGTTTTCTGCTGACAAATGAACTCATTCGTGAATATTATTTCATTTGGTCTATTTTAGTTACATAACAAACCAATAAATTAGCCAAAGGTATTACAGTGGGGACGGAGATCAGGCATTTTTATAGAAACACTAAGGCAGATGTTAAATATTACACATTCTAAAACACAAATGCTGCGACATATTCTAAAATAATATGTAAGCTGGTCCCTTAACTTCTTTTCAAGCTGGTTCTTGTATTCAGTTTTTCTAGTAAATGGATGCAAATCAGGTGCATTGTGCTGGGATGGGAAGAGAGAGATTTGTCCAGAAATGACCTCAGTTCTATTCATTAATAAAATGACATGTTGGCTGAGCGCAGTGAAGAATGAAATATAACAAGAGTGAACTTTCCTCCATGTGACAGATGCACATAAGTGCTTTTGGGATAAAACACTGTATGTAAAATGGCCACTGCAGCATAAAATCCGAAAACATTAAAGGAAGCTCTAAAATGCAGATTGCTTGGAAAAATTGCAAGTTCCACGGCAATGCACTCCCTTATTCTCCATTACCTTGCACAATTCTGAATCCCAACTTGCAAAAAGCATGCCATTCATGAGGGGAGAGTGCAGTCAGATAAACTAAACAAAGGTTTAATTTTCTTCTAAGACTTTTTTCTTTTTTCTTTTTTTTTTTTAAGAAAGAGACGATAATTTTGCAAGGTCAAAACAAAACAGAATTGTACCCAGAATCACTTTCAGTGACAGCAGACACCAATGGGTGGGGTGGGAGGGGAAGGTAAAAGCCATCAGAGAGAATGTAGCCACATTTTTGCATAGAGGTTTAAATTATGCCACCAGAATAATTAATGGAAGGACCTAATATGGGGAGGGGGGGTAACAGGAAAGGGGGGAGGCTATGTTAAACAAAGTTCATTACTGCATGATGTAAATGAGTTTCTCACCAGTGATGTCACTGATTGGCTGAGCTGCAGAGCTGGCTTCGAGCATGGCCGGATTGGCTGCTAGCTCTTCTGGTGCCTGCCTGCTTGGGCAGCGGTTGAACCAGATACTTTCTGTCTCTCTTGTTGTCGTTTGAAGCAAATCTTGTTCAGCCCAGCTGTGTCTCCATAGTAGTGGCACCCTAAGAGAGAGTGTCCCTCCTGCTTCCCACAGCTCGTCTGTGAGGCGGTCGCTGCTGTGAAATACCAGCGCTTGGCACCAAGCCCAGACAGCGTTCTCAGATCCATCTATAACACACACATACAAAAAAGAAAATAAAAAAAAAGCAGTTCTTTCATCTGAATTGCATCCTAAGGAGGATTAAGAAGGCTTCTATTGCTACTGATTTGTGTCCTTTCAATTTGATGGCTAAAATCGTTTTTGAAATACAGTATCCTCTCAGCTGCAGTAGAACACCATTGGTTAAAATTGGTTAAAAAAGATAGGGGGGACCCCCCTCTCCCATGTTTACCTTGATTACAGAAAAATAATTCTTCATTTCCCTCCTAAGCACCGTAACTGATGGTTTCGGTCCCCTACCAGAATTTTAAACTCTCGCCAGCTTTCTAATTATATCCGAGTCATTATTTTCAGGTTAAGACAAGGGATCTTAATTAGCATTATTATTATTATTTTTTTTAGCTATGCAAAATGAGACAGGGCATGAAACAGAAACGATCTATGGAGAGGCAGAGAGAGAGAAAGAAAAAATCTGTGCAGCTTTTACAGTTGAGCTGACACCCCCTCCTTCCCCGCTCTCCCTCCACCCCCCTTGCAAAAAAGAATGCAGTCATATGAACTTTACCAGACAATGGAGTACCTACAGGCTCTCCCCTAGACAAGTCCTTTATAACCAGCCAGTGCTATGTGCTGCAGACAGTGGCCAATCGGCAGGCTCCTTTCTGCAGCAGGGACACAATAGGTGCATTGGCCACACTGTCCTCCTAGCCCCTGACAGCAGATCAGGTTCATTTATTGTACACTGGAAGGCACATATGTCTTTAATATTCACTGTGAAATTATCAGTGAGGCTGCCTTTACTTCACCGTAATTACATCAACCTAATTACCGCACACGAGCTGCAATAGCACTGTTTGCACAGAGTGGCGCATAGGCATGCATGCCGTAAAAATATGCATGAACATGCTTGCTTATTTCAATAATAAAATCCCCCAATTATTTCCTTCCCAGAGCTTAATGTTTCATCCAGAATACTTCAGTGGATATAGTCATCATGTCTCCCCTTGCAGAGAAAAAAGCGTCTGTGCATATATGTGTGTGTGTGTGTGTGTGTGTGTGTGTGTGCATACACACATATATGTGTACGTGCATAATTTAAACATTGTTTTAGTCATATATTGGGGTGAGGTATGGAAGTGGAACCTAGTCAGCAAATAAAAGGTTACTGAGGACCTAAGGCGTTTTCCCCTTATCACTAGGCATCAGAATGAAGTAATAAGTGAATCTGCATGCATCGCCATAGCCGTGCATAGATGCCGATTTATTAGGGGTTCAACTACCATGATCTACATACGTCTCAGTTAGGTATTTCCATGTTACATAATTATAGCATTCCTTGCAACACCGACTCAAAATGAGTGAAAAATTGAATCTTTGCTTTTTGTGTATTAGTTATACAGAGTTGGGAGCAGTATGCAGTGGGAACCGCCCGCTAATTTTTTTTTTATTTTATGCATGTTGCATTTACATATTCATGAATAGAATAGCTGTTATGACCGCTGATTCTGCAGCAGGAGATGAAAAGACAGGAGCCAGCAGACAGAGTGTATTAATTTCTAGGGAAAGAATGGCAGTGTAGGATGAGCAGGAAGAGAAGATGCTTGGGGTTTCATTGGGGGGGGTGTTACCCCATTGTGTAATAAAGGATCTGGGTAGACAACGTACCAAAATATATGTAAGTATAATAAACTTAGAAAGTAAAACCGATTTGCATTGTTCACGGCCATTCAGCCACACTGTAAAGAAATAAGCATTTTGAAATGGAGATTTCTGGCTCGGGTCTTTGCAGGTAAATAAAATTGCATTTTCTTTTATGGCTACTTAGAATATCATCAAAATGGGATGTGCTTAGCAGCTCTGCATTTTCTTATTATTTTATGATTTATATATTTCTGGTTCCAAATCAGAATGCTAAGCTTTAACCATTGATTATTTCCTAAGGTGGAATTTCACCAATGTTTATGGGTATATTTTGATTTTTAGCTCACAATTCTCTAATCAGGAAGAGAATTCATCATTATAGGAGGCACATGAGGAGAAACAGTATATCCATATAGATACATGCATATAACACATAGTTCACCCATACCAGAAAGAATCCCAATGCTATTTTTATCAATTTATATTTTATAGTACTTTTTACTAATATTTGTAAGATTTGTATAATAAAATACATTCAAATTGATTTTGTACTTTATAAGCATTTTTTAAAGCACAGTTCTTCTATCTATACTTTCCAGAAATCAACTTTTGGTAGGAAGGATGGGTGAGGCAAACCAGAACAGTAAGATATCACAAGACTCAGTTATAAAAACAAATGATATAAGAAAACACTACATTTTTATTCCTGAACTACTACATACATTGAAATCAAAACACCGGAAATCAAAGATGTAGATTAGTTACTTGATATATAATGTAAGATACTTCTTTTCTAAGTGATTGCAGAAAAGCCTAAGAAGCTATCTGCCTTATCTTATTGATGGTTTTTCTAATAAAGGCCAGTTTTTCTAAATCTTCAAGTAAATCACAAAAAAAATGCTACTGGTAATCAAATTAAGATCTGTAGACCTCATCTTCATCTCTCTCTCTCTCTCTCTCAAACACACACGCACACACACACACACACACACAAATACATGTATATATAACCATGGCTGTTCTCTTTTTGTGTAAGAATGTGCAACTTTCCTACCTAGTCATCTCAGTTCTTTGATCTGGCAATGTACAAAAAAGCCTAAGAAAATTCAAAAGATAATACTTAATTGCTAGTGGTCCATTTTGCTAAGTAAAAATAAAAACAAAAACAATAAAAATAAAAACAGGATAAGCTCTCATAATATTAATAAACTCACATATATTTAGATTCCACCAGCACATAAAATGTACTTAGAAATGAGCTGCTATGCAAAGCATTTTGATGAATATAATAATTTTATAGTAAGATTAGTGGATGGTCTATCCTTAAACAAATAGGGGTTTATAAACAATAAACCTTAAAAATAAAAAGAGGCCTTCTTGAGTACCATAATACATTAAGCCTACAAGTTAGGCCTCCCACTTCCTACTATAACATCCTGTCATAGTTTGAATTATTTGATATATTGGAAAACAACATTGCATTTTTCATAGTATTTTTAGTATTAGGATTTACTATTCTTCTCACAAGCCAAATATAAAATGCAATTGTGAGATTTTTAATATGCTACTGGAACCAAAATAGTTTTGCAATAAAATTTTATTTGAAATCATTTTACTAGAGAATTTAGACCTAAGATATATCTTAGAAATTTAAACCATTAACTTTAGACATGATATCTGAAGAAAATTACTAACTAGTTAGTATATTTCCATTCATCATGCTACCATACTTTATTAAAAATACAGCTCTGATCTGCTATTAGGATATTCTTAATTGGTTGAGTTTTACTAAAGATAAAGAATTTATGGTGTCTTCTCATAAGATCAAAGACATGCATTTATAAAATAAGTGTATGGAGAATATGAGTGCCATCTGTGTTCCCAGGATGGAAGTAAGCAAACTTCTTTATAAAGATCAAAAGCATAACCTTAGACTTACAATCACGATGATCTCATCAAAAGAGTCAAGTCAGCACAAATTGGCTGTAAGAATGTAAAATAGCAGCCAATCACATTAACTTTAAAAATAATACAATGCATTCTATATGTGGTGCCAACTTGGAGAGAGATGCAAAATGATAAATTAAAAAGCAACTTGTCAGTCTCCTGATGTGACTCATTCTTGAAAAAAAAACTTAAGCTATTTTAATGTGTAGAAATTATTCATTGTATAATCAACATCAAGAAACCACTGTTTATGTCTCTGTCTACACAATGACAAGCACCCAGATGACAAAACGAGATGCAGTTAATCATCACAAAAAATAGATATCTGGCTGTTTTTGTGCCCACAAACTCAGTGCTTAAAATTTCAGTGTCTGTATTTTGGATTCCAAAAGAGCAATTCTTGAACTCTAATAATGATCCTCTTTATAAGATATGAAAATCGTAGGATTTTCAAAGGTGCCACTTTTGGATTACCCAGTGCATGAATCTGTTCCCAAAGAATACTTTTTAGAACGTAACTGTGATTGATCTCATTTATATAGAACTCAAAAAAAAAAAAATGGTTAGCAGTGCATCCTTTCTGGAATAAAACACTTAATGCCTCAGTTTTGAAAGCTTGTTTCTTTTGCAAAGTTCCCAGTTGTTTCAATTAGGATTGTTTATTAAAGGTGTACTTCATGGGGGGAAAAAAACCTCATAATAAATAATGACACCTAAATACCCAATGGAACAGAAAAACTTCAAGCAGATTAATCACCTAAAGAGAAACATTCTATTAGAAAAACAGCCACAAGTTTTACCAAGTGTTAACATGATGCTCTATAATTACTATTATTTGTTAATCTATATACAAGGAATAACAGAAAACTTGAAAAAGAAAATTAAAACCTTTCATCTGAGAAGTTGTCACCAAGTATCTAGAATTATCTCCCTGTCTTTGGGTAATGATTTTCATCTGAGTAAAAATTATTTTTAACATCCAGGATGAATAAAAGAGAAACGTTCTACTCAAACCATGACATAAAGCTAGAATTTTATTAAGCAGTGGTTTCTAAATCTATGATTAATAAGAAAGTTATTAGATTGTATCTTATAACCTACATACAGTGAAGTAAAAAAAATATTCACCCTATAGGACTGACGTGCAAAGGAAACAGGGCTTCTCTACTTTAAAAGTGATCTAATTTTATTCATATGCCCATCCCATTGAGTAATTGGGAATGGGAAGGGGAAGTTAAATTTGCCAACTTATCTCATTCTTTTATGGTTTCAATAGTCTCTTTTGAGTTACTTCTCTTGTGGTAGACAGAATAATGGCCCTCCAAAAATGTCCACAAACTAATTCCCAGAACCTATCACTATGTTACCTTACATGGCAAAGGAGAATTAAAGTTTCTGATGGAATTAAGGTTGCTAATCAACCGATCTTCAAACAAGGACATCATCCTAGATCATCTCCACAGGCCCAAAGTAATCACAAGGGCCCTTATAAGCAGAAGAGGGAGGTATAAGAAAAGAGTGAATTTCTTTCTTATTCACTTTAGAAGTGAATAAGAAACAAAGGCAACATTTAGAGGATGGAAAAAGAAAGAAAAAGGAACAAAGCCATGCCAATACTTTGATTTTAGCCTGGTAATACCTATTTTGGACTTCTAATCTCAAGAACTGTAAAATAATATATTACTCTTATTTAAGTCACTAAGTTTGCATTAATTTGTTACAGTAGCAATAGGAAACCAATAAATGCTATCTTTTGAGTAAGTGAAGGTTTTAAGTTAAATATTTCTCTCCTCCAAAATGATGGAGAAGAGATGGGCTTCAGGATCTTGTGATTTTGAGGAATGGAGAACTGCATTCTTGATGATCTCTTCTTTGAATGTGTGCCTTGACTGCTCCCTGGACTTCTGTGTAGGGTTCATTGAGGTAGTGTAGCTGGTCCTTTGGGCCTGTTAGAGAATTGCATTGACTCAGGCTGAAGTCCATGCATATCAGCACTTTTCCCTGGTCATAATATCCTCGTGCTGTATAGTCTAATTCTAGCTTCAGCCTTCCTTTGGAAAAATCAAGTCTCTCAAACTCACTGCATTTACCTATTAGGGCATGTGAAAATGTCTGGATCCTTTATAAACTGTGTGGTCATAATGAACCTACTTCATGTTGTTCTGACACGAATCTTAACATGACTCTGAGCATTCAAAGGGGATTACAACTCTCTCAATTCATGACCAGTCAATCCCTGTGGCCATGCATAAAAAACTTCCTTTGGAACTTCAGTCCAGAGAAAGGAAAGCAAGAGCACACACGTACACTTGCTTCATCTTCCATTTGTTTTCTTCCTCCTACACTCACCCATGTCAGAAAGGTAGTATTTTTCGTTCTCATATTATAGATTTCCTTTTGCATCATATCTTCTATCCTCATGAGGTAGTACCTATAAATCCTTCTTTCACAGAGTCCAACTGGTAGAATGGCTATCGAGGAATATGGTAAATATGATTTGTAGGGATAAAAATGTACTTTTTATTATTTCAAAATATTATGCCCATAGACTACTGGTTAAAATCGCAAATTTAATCTCAACATTTTACTAACATTACAGAAAAAGTATTTTTTTATGGGGGTGGCAGAGAGAACAAAGGAGGAAAACAAAACAAAAATTTGAAAGGTAGGGGTAACTGGGTAATGGGCATTAAGGAGGGCACATGATGAGGAGATGAGCACTGGGTGTTATGCCATATATTAACACATTGAATTTAAATAAAATTTTTAAAAATTTTTGAAAGGTGGAAACAGAACAAAATTTTGAAGAGTAAAAGAAAATTTGGAAAGATGGATAATTGGTGACTGATTTCCCAGACCTAGGAAAACTAGATCCTAAGCCAGCAACAGATAAGACCAGAAACCATATCAAGAGAGTTTCAAGAATCAGAAGCACCAGATACTTTGGGACATAACAATAGAGAAGGGTAGAATTAAGAAAATGGTTAGAATATATTGACAAAGAAGCTAAATCTCTATATCTCATTTTCTATTCCATGTTTATGGGCAAATTACTATCTTCTGCTCCCTAACACACACCCAACCCACCACTACAGCAGAAGACTAAAGGTTTATTATCTAAAGCAGAATTGGCACAGTTGAGGATAGAGCTCTCCTACTCTAAAGATAAGCTTTAAGTCAATATGTGCATTCTAGATATTGAGACTCTTCCCACACTATTTTCTTCCCCAATTAGGTTGGCTCTCAAAATCCTAGCTTCTGCATCTTCTTCTCTGAGCAACCTGACTTAGCAAGAAAAAATAAAGTAAAATAAACACAGAATGTAGATGTGATGGCTAGCTATATAAAAAAATTATCATCTGCTTCCATAGTATAGATTTGTCCCTATGAGGTGGATGTCATGCAAGAAACTGTATTTCCTATCACCCTATAAATGTATACGCAAAATAATGGTGATGGGATATGAGCAGAATCAATGTGCACCTCTTCTAGGCCTGGAAGGTCTATAAAACCTTGTCATAGAGCTTTTCTTTATGTTCTTTATCCCTTTAAGCTGTTTGAAATGTACATGACCTCCAGGGTGACCTTGAACGTCACATATTAAAGATGGCAAAGTCTCTGTTAGTCTACAGCGCTAAATGATGGTGTGTAGAAGGGATGTTCTCCAACATAATTATCTGCAAGAAATGATTTTATGTGTATTTCTGTCATTGAACATTTTGGGTCTACTGGAGATAGCAAATAGCATAATATAAGTAATATATACAACAACTATACCAGCCATATTACATATACTGAAATTCATGAATAACCCTCATTCATGCACTGTCAACTTTGTAGTCCTTATCTCTTAATCTTAAGCGGAAAACAAGACATAGAGGACACTGACAATATAACATGGAAATTAGGAGAAAAAAACACATTAACAAGAAAAGAGGCAAAAATGGAGGTAACAAGACTATGCCATTTAAAGCTTTTTAAAAGACTATCATTAATGACATCAAAGAAATATGAAAAACAATTATATCCATGAGTCAAAGATATTACAAAAAGAATCTAGATAACCAAAAAAAGTTACCAACACTTAAATTAATAATAATAAAAATAAAAATCTAAAGAGAAATTGGATGTTAAACCTGAGAAGAATCTTTCACAAAGCCTAGAAAGAGACAAGTCAATCCACAACATAAGAGAAACTATAAAAAGAAGAGAGTGTCAGGAAGTGCAAAATTTAAACAATAGAGAAATTTATGGGAAGAAAATTAAGAAATAATATTACCAATGATATAATCAAGGAAATATTCTGGAACTAAAGAATACAAGTTTCCAGAAAGAGTTCCCTAACTTCCCAGCAAAATAAATGACTATGGATTCACTCTATGGCACATGAGTTCAGAATTTCCAGTCACTTGGAACAGGAGCTTCTAGTTCTGGCAATAGATGTAGTAGCTGATATTAACCAAATGCTCCTCCTAAAAACAATTATAAGTTTGAAAATAATATAAATACTAACTCTTTGAGAGCATTGGAGTGCAACCAATATATATAGGAATCAAGATGCCATAATCCTTGAGAAAAGGAAAGCATATACTAAGAGGTGTTCATATTCACTCTAGCTTTTTCTTTATGTGCATGTTACAATTTGTGGTGCAGGAGATTTGAGCCCAAGCAGAAAATAACAGTCTTACTGGCTAAGGAGATATAATTCAAGTTTACAGCAGATCAAGCACTGAAACTTGAGAGGCACAAGCACAGAAAAGGGTAAACAACAGATAAAAAAAAGTTTCAAAATCTATGTGTGGGGGTATCTGGGTAGCTCAGTGGTTGAGCATCTACCTTTGGCTCGAGTTGTGATGCCAGGATCCTGGGATCAAGTCCCACATCAGGTTCTCCCCAGAGAAACTGCTTCTCCCTCTGCCTATGGCTCTGCCTTTCTCTGTGTGTCTCTCATGAATAAATAAATAAAATTAAAAAAAAATCCATGTGTGATTGCCTCTCTAGTCATTGACTGACATCTGGGCTGAGTATGAACATGTGTAAGGTGAGAATTCAAGAAATCCAGCAGAAAACAGCAGTTGGGAAACTGAAAATCTAAACAGCTACTACAGTTAATGAGTGATATTGTAAGACAAAGATGGGAGTTCAAACCTCACTATGATATAGAATTTTCTAGGTTTTCTATTTAACTCTCTGACGGTTCATTCCCTAGGGATTGTGATCTCATCTGGGGGCTATGAGCCATGACCTAGAACTAAGTAAGGGCTTTTCTAATATTAAGGGTAAAAATAAAATATAATTACCATAATAAGTCCTAAAGCTAGTCTTATACTAAACCTTGTTGATCCACCATTCTATTTTCACCCCAAGTTTCTTGTATCCAGTAAAAACTTATAATGCATATCTTAAAAAATACAGGACAAAAAAATACAGGACAAATTTACTGAGAAATAAGAAACAAACAACAGACCCAAATTGATTTGGATATGGACTCAATAGATAGATGCTCTAGAATAACAATCACTGATGCTTTCATGAAATTAAAGGAAATATGGAGAATTTTATCAGAGACAAGGCATCCATTAAAAAAGGATTACAATGGAAATTGCAGAACTGAGAACACATAAAAATTAAGATGGAGAATAAATTTATATTTAATAAAATATTAGAAATAATAGACCAGAAGATCACTGAACTGAAAGACGGATCAGAAAGAAAAGAAGGATAAAGAGGATAGAGACACAGGAGACACTGGAAATGTCTAAGATAATGTTATAGGGCTCCAGAAAGTGAGAAGAATGAGAATGGGGGCAATGCATTATTTGAAAACATTCTGACCAAGTATTTTATAAACTGATGAAAGAAACTCATAAATTTAAAAAACTGTACAAAAGTAAGCATAAAAAATACACACGGGTACATCATAGTCTAACCGTGGAAGACCAAGAAAAACAGTTTCAGTTTAGCACCAATAAGAAATACAGCTGACTTTTCAATTGAAATAATTAGGATCAGAAGACAATGGGATACACATTGAAAGTGCTAAAAGAAAGAGGGGCAAAACTGCCAAACTAAAGTTTTTTTTTTTGTTTGTTTTGTTTTGTTTTTGAAGAAGAAGACAAACTACATTTTAATGATTTCCGTGGCCCACAGGAAACTACGTGGAGCCTGGTGAGGGTTGGCAGGGCCATCATACAAAGTAGGCAGCCAGGGCTGACATCTTGTCCTTCGGCGGCCTGGCACTGGGCTTCCCTGTGGGCCACCGGCCCTGAGCCCGCCCTCGGCCCTGCCTCCTCCCTGGCCCTCCCCAGTGCATGTCTGGTAAATATATTCCTCAAAAAATGAAGGCAAATTAATAAACTAGACATATAAAAGACTTTGACACTAGCATATATTATTAGTAAATATACTTAAGAGAGTCCTTCAGATGAAGGAAAATAATCACTGCTGAGAGTATCAGTAAGAATAATATGTAAGTGATTATAAGGATTATTGACTGTTGAAAACAACCAGAATAATATTGGCTTGTGGAATTTGAAACATTTGTAAAGTAAAATATATGCCAACATATGGTAAGAGGTCATAAATAGAATTAAACTGTGATGAGATTCTTGTTTCAATGGGGAAAGTTGTAAAGGTACTACCTTCCTGTAGACTGTAATAATTCAGTATGATATGTAATATGTGGTAAATCCTCAAAAATATTAATACAAGATTATATAACTTAAAGAGCTAATCAAAAGGTTTTAAAAAACAAAAAATCTTGATTAATACAGAGAAAAGTAAAAGAAGAAACAATAAATAAAATAGAGTAACTAGAAGACACCTGCAAGATTAACTTAAAACCAATTATATCATTAATATATACACACTAATATTTAAATTTCAAGAGAGTGGAACTATATGCTGTTTGTAAGAGAAACTTTAAATATATGCGTGAATACAAATTGAAAGTAAAAGGATGGAGAAAGACATCCTAAGACAATACGTTAAAAGAAAGCTGGTGAAATTATAATGAAACAAAATAAAATTCAAAGGCAACAAATATGACATTTCACAATAATAAATAGGTCAATTCAATAGGAATATATAATAGTACTAAATTTAGATTAATCTAATATCATAGTTTCATAATATTTATAGAAAAATGCAAAGCATTAGAACAAGTAAATGAATGCAAAATTATAGATGATAATTTTAATATAATTTTTCAGAAGGATTTGAGCTTTCATTAAGAGAGGCTAGAAAAATTAAAACAATCTTAAATGAAAGTAAAAAAATAAATAATAAATCAATGAAACAAAAGTAGTTATGAAATTGGGAAACTCAGTTAAAGAAAAAGTCTTTGAAAATATTTTAGAAATTGATAGAGCCCTCACAGCATTGACCATGAAAAAAACAACTTAATACCCCTATCAGCATTAATAAAAGGAATATAGCTACAAATACTAAAGTCATTAAAACAGTTTAAAAAGTATACTAAAAACATCACCATGCCAATGACTTTGAAAACATATGTGCAATATATAAAAAGAGGTCATATTTGAAATATATAAAGAACCTTATAAATAAATAAGGAAAAATACAAGCAGCCTGATTAAAAATGGAAAATAGAATGGAATAGGTAATTCACAGACAAGGATATTTACATGGCCAATAAATATATGAAAATTGCTCAGCATCATTTATTAAGGATTTAAAAATTAAAACCACAATGAGATACTACTAAAAATTTACACAATGGCTGAAATTGAGAAGATGGACAAATTCAGGTGTTTTCAAGAATGTGGACCAATGAAGACTATGGTACTTTGCTGGCTGAGGTATAACTTGGCACATGCACTTTGGAAAACTGTTTGCCAAAGATCTGCTAAGTATAAATATCCAATGCTCCAGTAATTCTACCTCAAAGCATACTCAAGTGAGTAAGAAATGTATGTCTACCAGAAAACATGTACAAACATATTTGAGAAATAACCAAAATGTTAATTGATAGTATAATGGACAAAATAATTATACTATACAGCAACAAAAACAGATGAACTACATCCACGTCCAACAATACAAATAAAATGTTGAATCAAAGGAGTCTTTCACAAAAATGTATATATTGTGTGGTTCCATTCATATGAAGTTCAAGAACAAGTACAATTCATCAATAGTGACAGATCAGAATGGCTTTTACTTTTGGTAAAGAAGGATATTAACTAAAAAGGGACACAAGAAAACTTTCTGGGCTCAGCAAATGTTTTATATCTGAATCTAGATGGTAGTTAGACAGATGTGCACATGTGCGACAACTTATCAAAATACAAACTTTAAAAAAAAATACAAACTTTTGATTCAGCAATCTACTACAAAAGTGTTACAACCAAGTAGAAACTTTTTTAAAATAATGGAAGACAAGTTTCATCCAAATGAAAGGAAAACAAGAAAAAGGATGATGTGAGATGACAGGGAACTCAACATGGAAGAGAGGTAAAGGAAATCTCTGAGAGTAGGTGAAGGAAAATCCAAGTGTCAGCCGTACTTATTTATAATCAACAAGGCAGAGTCAGGCAGTATGACACAATAATTGAGGTTGTGGAGGGCTATCCCAGAGATCTCCCTTTCCACTGCCCTATTTTCTTCTCTTGTACTTAAGAAATAACATCAGGTTGAGCCTTGTCTTGACATGGTTAGTGAAGATTCTGGTTTCCCCTCTAGGCCCCATTGCCTTACAGGTTGAATGTCCTCATTTCAGCCCACAACACTACCCTGCTTTGGCATTCCCCTGAGAACCAAGAGACTCTTTTAAGCTTAGAAAAAAATGATTCCTTTTACCCACACCCCTAGTTCATATCCCAGAAAGGTGGTTCAGTAGCTGAACTGTAAGTAGCTTTTTGCAGGATGAGAACAACAACAAAAAATCTTTTAGTTTTTTGAAGTTGCAACTTATTACATTTAATAAAACACAATCCTTACTTCTGTAATCTTAATACTAGCCAATAAAATCTTGCAAAAAATAAATATCAAGCGTAACATCATGTTTAGAAACATTGTAATTCATAAGTGAAGATGGACATGAAACATAAATTATATATACTTCTTTATTCTTACTAATCTTAACATTTTCTGTGAAAAAGAACAAGATTTTGAGCACATTAATGATTTCTTCAAAATATTTACCAGACTATACCATCTTGAGCTGTCTAAATGATAAATCATAATGAAACTATATTCAAACATTAAAAGGAGATGAGATAGTTATCTACAATAAAAAAATACCAATGAAATACCCTTAAGTGTTAGAAATCAAAAGCAAACGGAACTGTAAGCATAATTCCACTTGTGTGAGTGCATGCTGTATTCACAAACAGAAGTTTAAAAATATCCAGGAGAATACCCACCAACATGTTGAGTGGCCATGCCTTGATAAAAGAGTTGGGAAGAAGATGAGGACTTCTTTTCTCTCTCTGTGTTTTTTGTACTGGACATAATCAAATAAAATATCTAAAAAAATAAATGACACTAAGCATAAGCATTACTCAACTAGATGATGCCAAATGTATGGGTATTTGGAAAATTTGGCTTACCTATTTTTCCCCACATTCTTCCAAATGGTTAAGATCATGTAGACACTTCCTCAGTTAATATTTAAGAAGTTCTAAATTTTGTAGCCATCCTCTTTCAACCGGAGTTATAGATATTATAGATATAATACTTTCTCACACTTATTTCTCCCTAAAATAGCAGTGAGTATTTCTGATGTGGAAATTAAAGTAAATAGTAAAGTAATATAATGGGGAAAGTATAGGTATGGAAAGGAAGCATGGGTTTAAATCTTGGCCTCTCTGCTCTGAGATAAAATTTATTCACTTATAGAATGGAGAAAATCAAACCTGGTTTGGAACATTGTTGTGACAATTAAGTGAAATAACGTATTAAAATATCTTCCTTGGGGGATCCCTGGGTGGCTCAGTGGTTTAGCGCCTGCCTCTGGGCCAGGGCGCGATCTTCGAGTCCTGGGATCGAGTCCCGCGTCAGGCTCCCAGCATGGAGCCTGCTTCTCCCTCTGCCTATGTCTCTGCCTCTCTCTCTCTCTCTCTCTCTCTCTCTCTGTCTATCATAAATAAATAAATAAATCTTTAAAAAAATATCTTCCTTGGATCCCGCACAAAATATGTACTTGATGTTTGTGATTTTCCTTAGTCTCCTGATAATATCTTATTTCAAGTAGCTTTTAGAATAAAATCACTTTTTTCTACTGACAATGATTCAAAATTTTGAAGATAAAATGCCATGGTGGTGGGGAAGTATGAAAAAAAAAAAAAGCTGGAAACTTTGAAAAATCCTCCTTAGAATTAAAAGAGAGAGAGAGATCGAGATGAACTGGTCCCTTCCATGTATTACTCTAAGGCAGTTGTAGGTCAGGATATGATGCCTCCACCAATGTTAGGAAAAAGGTATGATTTTCATCTGAGTCAACAAAGTAGAATATGGCCAAAGATTATCTTATTACAGATATGGATTTAGACTGCCGTATTAACTCTTTAATGATTTATTTTTGGTGTTTTTTAATGGCTTATTTTAGTAAGAGTTTGGTTATTTAATATCCATCCAAGTATCTAAACCAACAGCCACCATCATGTAATCAAACTTTCCTTTTTCATTCAGACTCTGGCCTGGACCAAATAAAAGTGGCAGCATTTTATACAAAGCAAATATAATTATAATGTTGTTTTACCTGTTGTAATTTGCTGTTCAAAGTCTGGTTCTCAGTCTTTGCATGTAAGAAAAGGACCCATGATTGTAGGTATCATCCCCACTTCCAGCAACAGCTGTTTTGGCTGCCTTGTTTGAAGTGATGAGGAATGGTACCCTTGAATTTTCCTCTTTGTTGGGAGAGGAGGACCTTTACCATTCTCCTTCACTGGGATATGCCAAGAGCAGAAAGTGTTCCACTTTCATTTAGTATGTCTCTGTCTAAAAGACTTCTTTTCTAAAGAGAAAAGCACTTGCTTTACTCTGTGCACCCAAAACATTGACTTTTCATCAGCTGGATTAACTTTTCTTTCAGGCCTCTCTCCAGGAAGCATCGCCACATTAAATAAGACTTTCAAAAAGTGAAGTCCCTGAATATATAATCTTGGAGCTTTCTGAGTTGCCTTCATGAGTCACAACAAAGACTTTGCTCCTTTTAAGACCCAGTAAGAAAATTTTGTATCTTTTCCTAAACCACGGTTAAAATAATGGTCTTCAGTTCCTCATTCTAAGAAAGGTTGCTTCAATAAATCCCAGCTCTGGTACAGTCCAAAGAAACATGTTACATCTCCAGGTGTATTTGCATGCTGTCATCAGAACACAACCATGTAATTAAAGATGTTTCTCCTTTTGCCTTTGATGTCAGAAAGAGTGAGAAAAAAGTTGCTGTGCTAGTGTTGTCGTCTGTACTTGCTCTGCCTCAGTCAGTGGGATCTTTATACTTTTAAATGTCTCCTCTCATGCAGTGCTTTAACCTCTAATCTCTCTAGATGGAGGGATATATTATTTCCTATTGTTGCTATAACAAATAATCACAAATTTTATGGCTTAAAACAACCCAAATTTATTAACTTACAGTTTCTGAAGTCAGAAGTTGAGAATGATCTCAGCTAAAATCAAGGGCTTGGCAGGGGTTCTTTCTCCTCCAGGGTCCAAGACAAAAATCTGTTTCCTTGTCTTTTCCAGCTTCTACCACTCACCCACATTCCCTACCTCATGGTCTTCTCTTCCATCTTCAAGACTAATAAGGTTGTAACTCTCTGGCCATTCTTCTCTAATCACATCTCCCTCAGATCCTGAAACCTTCTACCTCCTTGATCCTAACTACTTAATCCAGGATAATGTCAGCATCTGCTGATTAGCATCCTTAATTCCATCTGCAATTGTAATTTATCTTTGTCACATGATGTAACATATTTCCAGGTTCTGGGAATTGTGGCATGGACATCTCTGGGGACCTATTATTCTGCCTACCATACAGGACAAGTCTTAAATTAACAATGGAGAATTAATATTCACAAAATACATAAAATCTGATTTGGAAAATTAGCCAGAGGTCAAGAATAACAACCAAAATTCCCACCCAAAAAGAAACAGCATTTGAGTTGAGATTACCAGACAGAAACCACCTGGTGGTGGGCAGGAATGGAGGGTATATCCAGATAACAGGAGAGGCCTGGGAAGCAGACCATCATCCATAACAGAAAGCGCCAGGACATCAAATTCCAAGCCACCTCTCTGGTCTTCCTCCTGCACCAGACCCAAAAGTCTTTCTCTGGCCACAGCTCTCTCACTGGCCTTGACTCTAGACTTCATTACTTGACTGACCTATGCTGGGAGGGAGGAATTGCATGCAAATCCTGAACAAGTGCCTGAAGGAGGCTTACTCCCACAGCATTAGTGGCTGTATGATCGCTGTACGCCATTAATTACCAAGGGCCTAACTGAGTCTAAATACTCAGGCTAGAAGATTATTTATTCACTTACCAACAGCAGAGGACTGCGGAATCCAAATATAGAAAGAATTCAGATAGATGTGAGGACCAAAAATATGGACATCACTGAAATGCACAGCAGACTACCCTACCAATGAGCTCCATATCTATTCCCTTCTTTTCTTTAGTATGTATGGTGGTTTCCTTTCACTGCTGTAAAAGTCTGTCACAACTGTGGCTTAAAGCAGCAAAGTTTTGGTAGGGCTTGTTCCTTCTGGAAGCTCCAGGGGAGATTCCATTGCCTTGTATTTTCCAGCACCCAGATTCTGCCTGTATTCTGTGGGTCCCCACCCCTTCCTCCATCTTCCAACTCTTCACTTCTACCAACAATCTCCTTTTTCAAACGGGCATCACTCTTTTGAGGACCCTTGTGATTCCACTGGGCCCACCTAGACAACCCAGGATAACCTTCTCCTCTGCAGATTCTTAATCACAGCAGCAAAATCTCTTTTGTCAGGTAAAGTAGTGTATTTGTAGGTTGTAAAAATTAAGACATGAATATCTTTGAGGATAGGAGACATTACCATGGTAAAAGAATCCTGATTTTCAGCTTAGTACATGACCAGGTGGGATGAAAATCACATATC
Source organism: Vulpes lagopus (assembly GCF_018345385.1). NCBI lineage: Eukaryota > Metazoa > Chordata > Mammalia > Carnivora > Canidae > Vulpes > Vulpes lagopus. The sequence continues at coordinate 26,565,959 of NC_054843.1, forward strand.
TCCTATGTAATTAGATGAAACTAATGAGATATAAGCTGAAGTATTGTGTAAAAATTGCAGGAAGTAAGCCTAACAGAAAGTGGTATGTTCTGTTGCCTTCTTCCATCCTGATGGCCAGAATGCAAATACAGTAGTTGAAACATCAGTAGCCATCTGGGATCAAAGAGGAAACCCTTGACAATGGAAGCCATATAAAGTAGAACAACAAGATATGAGGAATTTGGGTCTCTTTTGGAATACCAAAAGAAGCCTGAACTGACTTCTTAAATGGGAGACAACTTAAGTTTGAGAAATATACTTCTAAGATTATTGAAGTTTTCTGTTACGCATAGCCAGATTCAATGCTAACTAATACAAATATATTTTTGCATTATATGGATTAGTGTTAAACTTTCATCTTTTAGAAAATTTATACATTGGCTCTATGAATATAAAATATTTTTCGTAACAGAGGGATTTGTTATAATGATAGCTAATGTGTTTATATGCAAGGAACCAAAAGGAAGTCTCCAGATAAAGTTGGATTTAGGAAGATTAAATATAAACTTATATCATTGGTTAATTTCCTTTTTACTACTCCTTTTTCCTTTGAAAAATCCTAAGAATTTTATAACTTTAACGGATTGGTCTAAAGGTTAGCACCAACTATTGACCAAAAAACAATGCCAATTTAGAAAAATACATTTAAGGATCTTAGCACAGGTCTTCTGTGTTTCTCATTAGGACCAGTCTAATTCTATGTTTAAATCTGTGGGCTTAAAAACAAAGCTATGATTTAAAAATTTAAAAAAGAACAAGCACACCAGGAATGGGATATATTTTTATCTTCCCTTTACCTAGCAGGTTGTTGAATATATACTGTCTCTAGCATTTTACACTCAATGTATGAACCTATAAAAAGAAAAACTCTATATTTGAACATGTCAACTTAGTAAATATATATTACCAGACAAAATTTCTCAAGCTAATTATTTCTATATTTAGTTTACACACAAACGCATGCACACACACACACAGTACTTCACTGAAATATGTATTGTCCCCAAATTAAACACAAGTGCATAATGGAGTCCTTTCTGCTATGTATTTATCCCATTTCTACCCATTCTAGTATTACTGAAGAGAGGACAGCTGGTTACCATCTCCTTAACATTTGATTTGTATATCTGCATATAACAGACATATTTCATACATCTGAATATACATATTTATAGTAAATATTTGTGAAAGATGTACTTTTGCTTCTGTATAAATAAATTCTTCAAATATTATACCTACATGTGAATAAAATGTTAAAGGCAAATAACAGAATATAATATTTAGGAGAAAACATAATGAAATATCATAATTAACTCACAGAAGCAAACTTAAGAGTCAAGATGACTAAAAGCACAAGAAAAAAATCGCTGCATGTCACAAATGGACTTGCATAACTCCTAATATTTGACTATTTTGCATCTACATAAATTATCCCAAAGAAAACAGATATATAAAGTGAATAATAATGGAGCATATACTAGTAGCTTCCAATTTGCAAAGAAATGATGCTCTGAAAGCTTCTCTGTAAGTAGATTGCTTGAAACTCAGAGCTTATTATCATTGTTTTCTTTCCAACATTGAATTGTAAAAAATTTTAAGCTTTCAGCAAACTTGAAAAAATTTTACAATGAATGAGTGTAACCTCCCTCCCCTAGATTATCTCGTTAATGTTTACTATATTCACTCTATCATATATCTCAAAATAATTAAATAATTACATTTTCTTTCTGATGGCAGACTGCTGTTCTAGGTCACATAAATTGAATTAAGCTTACAGCATAGCAGTAATTTACATTAGGTTGTTTAACATTCTCCAAAAGAGAGTTTAAGTGGTGGTAGTACATTTGTGTAATAGAAAACTGGGAATTGTAAGAAAGTAGAAGAGATGGACCATCCATAATCATATCACAAACATAAACAATGTAAATACTCACAAAGCAGATTCAACATTTGCATTTTGCTTTACATAGAACTAATTTTTATATAATAGTGATTATATTTGGTAATTTTCATAAGATTTACATACCTTCTGTTCTCATTTTAAGTAACAGTGTGTTGATACCATATTGAACACCAAAAGCCTCTTGAATGCTTGTCTCAAAACTTACTTAACCATTACCTAACCATTACTTAATTCCCTTGTAATGTACCATTTGGGTGGTTTTCATTTCTTACTATCATAATAATGCTGCAATGAATTATTTTGTGCTTAAATTTTTCTCCTTCATCTGTTTTCCTTAGATTCAGAGGTGAAATTCCTGTTTTAATAGAAGAAAAAAATATTTTTTATTTATCCAACTTATGCATTAACAACTCCACTTTTTATATGTTTGTAAACATCTACTTTTGATATCAAAGGATGAGAAAAACCAGTAATATCTATCTTCTGATATTTAAGGTATGTCTCTTTCCCACTTCAACAAAAATGCTCTATTTCATACTTATTTACAGTAGGAGGTCTAATAATTAAAAAATATAGTATGTTTTTGAGATATACAGTGGGAAAAAAAGCTGGGAGTAGTATCTATTGCCACAGATGGAGCTTAAAGATAGGACTATGACCACTCTCTACCCTGGAGAGCCATCCATATGTCACAAGAGATAAATTAAGCTAATCTGTACTCAACACTATTTTTGTACCTTTCAGGTGGACTTGGTGCTCATAAGCTATTAAAATTATGGAAAATAAAAACATCTAAAAATTGAGAGTAATTTGTGGCAGCCTTTAAGTTGATACTGCATGTGAGAGTTGTGTTAAGAGTAAAAAGAGAAGTGAATTAAAGAAGATAAGAAATAAACCATTGGGTGAGAAATACAGTAGTCCTCCTTTATCTGTGGGAAATACTTTCTAAGAATTCCAGCAGATGCCTGATGTTGTGGATAGTACTGAACCCAATATATACTATTGCACCTATGAAAAGTTTAATTTCTAATAGGGCACAGGATGAGACGAATAATAATAGTAAAATAGACCAATTATAACAATATATTGTAATAAATGTTATGTGAATCTGGCCTCTCTCTCAAAATATCTTACTGTACTGTACTCACTCTTCTTTTGATGATGTGTGATGATACAATGCCTATGTGATGAGATGGAGTGAAGTAAATTGACTAGACATTCTGACACAGCAGATGCTACTTGACCTTCTGACCATGAGCCAAAAGGAAGATTGTCTGCTTTTGGACTTGGTTGGTTGGAGTAACTGAATCCAGCCCAAAGAAAGTGAAACTGTGGAAAGCAAAAGCTCAGATAAGGAGGACTAGGGGAAAAGTGAGAGGAAGCATCTGGCAGAGACAACGCTGGATTAACAACCTAAGGTTGTTACACATTTAGTAAGATCTTTACATCATTATGATCTTTGCCTTGGAACCTACAATAATTCTGTACCAATGATTCAAAACCTTGTTTGCACAACAGAAGAAGACTTCTTCAAACGCTTATTAATAAAAAGCAGTCTGGATCCTAAACATGTTCATCCAATTCCTAGGTCCTAAAGCAACTTTTGAAAATCCTTTCAGTGACAACCATTAGAGAAATGGAAAGCTTATTTTATACTTGGCTCACAGGTAAGATCTCCCACCCAGCATCACAAATGTAGACTTGGTATAAAATATTACTTCATGAAATGTTGCATTAAGGGCTGGACACAATCTGCTTACATTTATCTCCAGCCCCAAGACACATTATTAGAACTCAACTATCACTACCTAAAATCTAAATTTAAGAAAAATTTATTAATATATCACATTGATGGTCTGTTAATCCCCTTCTCCGTGTTCTACATTTCCCCCTTCTTAATGGAAATTCTCATCGATTACTTAATCTTGTTGTGCTTTTGCTAAGTGAATTAATATGCTTAGGATTTTAAATTGAAGGATCACTGTTCATATGCTTTAACTTTATATTTTCACCAGGTTGACAGATTAATTTCTAAGAAAAAATCATTAGCAATAGTCTCCTCCCTGCTATTAAACATGACATATGAAATGAAAATAATTTGAAACAGCTGGAGCAAGACTTTCCAGGATAAATACTTAAGGGCTATGCCAAGTGAAACATGAATCCATATTATTATGTTGGAATAAAGTTTGTTATATAGTACAAAGCTCAACACAATTTTTAGAGAATTGTCACATATCACTAGAATGGAATGTCTGGCAATGGAAAGGAGTTACAGGTCTCCACTGATCTTAGCCAACTACAGAAAAAAGAGACTAGAAATTTAGAAGAAGTAACTAAAAGGAAAATAAAGAGATATCTGATACACTTTCATTATAATTGCTTTTTGCTACAAATCATTGCCATTTGTCTAAAATCAATCAAGTTTTAGTTATTATATTTAGAAATCACTAAAAGCATACTATCTTAAATCAAAAATGTTTCAGAAGTTCATTTCCTAATATAAATTATTACAAACCAATTGGACTCTTTAAAAGGAAGTGCTGAATCCCTGAACCTTAGAGTTGCTGAAAAAATACCAAAGTATTTACAAATTGATATGATACTTAAGTCTTGCTTATTTTTAGTAATCCAGCAGGGTGAGAGGATTGAGAGGAGTGGAGAAGGTCAAATTAGCCATGTGTTGACAGTTGTGGAAACCAGAGGATGAGTACATGAGCATTTTCATATTCTACTAACATATATTCATCATCTACAAAATGGGTGTATTTTTTTAAGGCAGCACCTGTACACCATTTATTTAAACCATATCTAGTAGCAACATTTGCAAATTTATGTGTGAGAAAGAAATAAAGAAGAGAATACCCAAAGGGCTGAAAATACTTTGTTTCCTAATAGACAAGAAAGCACTCCTCAGGAAAATACTGAAGCTAGAAAAGGCAAAGTAAGCAAATGACAGGTCAACAAAAGGAATGTAGAAATCAATGGTAAAACTCTACAAGCAGTGAGAACTTCATAAATTCCCTGTTCTGGTTACTTCTGAGCCAACTGCATCCAAAAATTGAACTTCACATGATCAATCATGTGAATCTGGTTAGTTTCTTGGTTAACAAAAAGTTGTTGAGTACGTATTATGTGCCAACCATGAGAGTAGGTGCTGAGGATACCAAAAAACAAAAGCATCCCCTTTTGCAAGAGAGACAGGTATTCAAATAAATGATTACTATATACATATATATATATGTATATAGTAAGTAATGTAGCAGGATTATGAATAATACTACAGGAAGAGGGAGAACAACCTAACTCTTTGTGGTAAGACCATAGAAAATTTATAACAGAGGTGAAACTAGCACATGATTTCTTTTTTTTAAAAAAAGATTTTATTTATTTATTCATGAGATACACCGAGAAAGAGGCAAAAACATAAGCAAACTCAATCCCCAAGCCACCCAGGAGCCCCAGAACATGATTTTTTATTCCTAGTTCAAGGTTATCTTTGTTATAAACCATTGGTTTGGAAAAAAAAAAAACTCCTCTTCAAATTAGATTTTCACAAACATATATCATAATGATACAGAGAACAGAACTGCAGAAAATATAATAATAATTGCAGAAACTATAGGAACACAATTGCAGAAAGTGCGAGAAATATAGAAAAATAAAGGATTTATCAGACAGCAACTCTAGGGCCACATTGTTTCTCATTTCCACGCCTTTCCTGAACTTGTTTCCATTTCTTTCTACAATCTGGCATCTCTCCTCACTTTTATGCTTTTATTATGAACCATATCATGGCTACCCTGAAGTGAAAGGAAATCTGCATAATCCCAGCCCAATCTCCTACAATTAATGGACTTAGTTTCTGGGACCTCATTTCAAATTCCCTGGAGAGGGAATGTTATGAGTCATATGGGCATCAAGTGCTCTCCCTCACAGAATTTGCTGTGGAGAAAGGAGGCGAGACTACTGGACCTAAGCCCTTTCATGCTGGGGCTGAGGTACAGTCTCTCAGAAAGAAGCCTGGTAATGGTAACTATTTCCTGGTGAAGGGTTGTTTCCACTACTTCCTCAACAAGTGTGTTATGCACATTAATTCAACCCTAACATAAAGGTCTCTGATGGGGTACCTGGTGGCTCAGTGGTTGAGCATCTGCCTTTGGCTCAGGTTGTGATCCTCCAGGATCAAGTCCCCGTATGGGCTCTGCACAGGGATCCTGCTTCTCTCTCTGCCCATGTCTCTGCCTCTCTGTGTCTCTCATGAATAAATAAATAAAATTTTTTTGAAAAAGAGAGAGAGCTCTCTGGTAATACTATATTACACTATGGTAACATAAGCTTGTCTTTTCTTAAAGACAAATGATAAGAAACATAACTTAAAGATAGTAAGTGTCTTGTTTTGTTAAAAGGAGATAGGTTGACACTTTTTGAAGGTTACCAAAGCAAAACAAAGGCAACAACAACAAAACAGCACAACGATAGGGATGAGGTATAACTCACGTTAACGAAATTTCCCTAATCCCAATTCCTTAGGGTTCACTAAGGATTAGAGAAATAATTGTATAGGGGCACCTGAATGGCTCAGTTGGTGAAGCATCCAACTCAGAATCCTGAGTTCAAACCTTGCATTGGGTTCCATACTGGGTGTGGAGCCTACTTAAAAAAAAAGATGATAAAAAATAATTATGTAAAGATACAAATGCTATGGTATTACACTCCATCTTTCTTAATTCTACAGATTATATGGTACTGTATTCAGAAAGGACAATGTTTTTCAACACAGAAAAAGGTTATAAATTGTGTCTTTACTGGGGATCCCTGGGTGGCTCAGCAGTTTGGCACCTGCCTTTGACCCAGTGTGCGATCCTGGAGTCCCGGGATCGAGTCCCGCATTGGGCTCCCAGCATGGGCCTGCTTCTCCCTCCTGCTGTCTCTCTCTCTCTCTCTCTCTCTCTCTCTCTCTCTGTCTCTCTGTCTCTATCATAATAAATAAATAAATGAATCTTTTAAAAAAATTGTGTCTTTACCATATACTTAACAAAATAGATTTTGTAAGCAAGAAAGGATAAAAAAATTAAAATGTATTCAGAATCAAATGTGCCTCATTTTCCTTACCAGGAGCAGCTTGTTTGACATTTGTCTAATACTTCAGACTATAAAACATATATTCCTAAGTAGTTTGCAGCAATAATGAGATCATAGGAGGGATTATGTGTGCAAGAAATAATCTCAGATCAACAGAGAGGGAATTAGAAAGAATTTGTGCTGGGGAAGAGATAACCCTGAAATATCATCTTGCCCATACAGTATGATAATGAATTAAAGCAAAACAAAGTCCAAAAGGACATGCACATGCGTACAAATACTACCAACAACAAAATATTAGAGATAGCTATCATCTAGATGTATCAAGCTACAGGGTTTTAGGAAGTTGTCTAGGCCACTCATGAAAGGGAATTCTAATGAAAATGGAAATTTAAGAACTAGCTTTACAAATAACCCCGTACCAAAAGTTAGCTGAAAAGACCAAGTAGAAACTAGAAGACAAAGAGAAATCTTTCTAACCCTTCTAATACTTTAGAGAAGTATTAAAACCACATGCCATAAACTTAAAGGGGCTTTTACCAGATATACACAATTTGGAGAAAATGGAAAAAAAAATAGCATAAGCTGAAACACAACCCCTTTACTCAAGAAAGTAATTTTATAGTAAATAAGTGGAGAACGTTCCAATGAAGCTAATGCCCCCCAGTTAATAGCTCCCAGCTTGGGAAAACAAAAGAAGAGGATGTTAGACAGGCTCTCCTTTCCCTACCACTGATCAACAGCCTGCTATGGGCTTGGCGCATGAGGACAGTGTCCCTGCCCTCCAGATCAAATCCCAGTAGGAGAGGATAGATTTGTCCCATGACTGCAGAGAATCTATGCCTACCTGCAGAGGCAAGATCTGGGGGCAAGCTGAAGTCTGAAGTTATCATAAATAAGAACTTTTATACTTGCAGACAAAGAATAGAAAAGACATTGGGAAAAAATACGTGGAGTCTTAAAAAAAAAAAAAAAAAAGATAGCCTTCTGTGTTTTTGTCTCCAGTGTGGTTAGTGAAAGAATTAAAATCCTGAAAGTCGCCCACTAATGAAATAGCTGCTCCTCCACAAACCAAGAGACATTTAAGTACAATAATTTCTATGAACATAGACGAGCAGTTTTCAAAGACCAGTTTCTTCAGCCTGTTACTATTCATGGCTATACTCATTCCCCCATGTCCCACGAGCTATGAAACGATTAGAGAGGATCCCCCGGGGATCTTGGAAGAATAAATAAACAGGGCAGTCACCAAGAAAATTGAATAACATTGTTTTGGGCCAAGTAAAACTAAATAATCCTGGATGAACCAGGTCCCAAAGTGATATGTACACACACACAGACACACTCACACATAGTAGGACTTATACAAAAATTGTGCAAAAGAAAAAGTAAAGAAGTAAATAGCAGGACCTGCCATGCGGCTTCAGTAAATTAAATGGCATGTTTTGTCTGTACACTTCTTTATCAATCCAGATGCCTGGAAAACACTGTGTATTTATTGATGGCAACCACCCTTCTGAGGGATGGCACTCCAAATCCCCACGGGTGGCCAAAATGAAATATATGTGTCTGAGGAAAGGGGGTTTTATAAGACCTTTGTCCTGGAGAGTAACTGATGAGAGCCACTCATCTAAGAAACACTTTTAGGACAAATAGTTGCCTGTCTAGGGACATAATAAGCTCATTTGTGTTTTGAAGTTTCAAAGGAAAAGTTACACAGCAGTGAGGCGGATTCGAGGGGTGCAGGAAAAGAGGAATGTGGTACTGAGTACACAAAAGAAAGAATCTCACATCAACTCCAACATAGCACACTAGAACAGATCACGGAAAGAGGGAGCTTTCCAGGCAAAGTGAATGAAGATTTATGTGCAAGAAATTGTTTCTACGGATCCTGTGGAGGCAGGATCCAGTCTCCACTACTACACTCTGATCTTGAATTTAAGACCAGCTACTAGAGGGACTCCTGCATGGCTCAGTGGTTGAGCATCTGCCTTTGGCTCAGGGCGTGATTCTGGACTCTCAGGATCGAGTCCCACACTGGGCTCTTTACGTGGAGCCTGCTTCTCCTTCTGCCTAGGTCTCTGCCTTCTTTCTCTCTTTAAAAAAAAAAAAAAGACCAGCTACTAGATATGGAATGAATATGACTTGGAGACAAAAGGCTCAGCATAGAGAATATAATCATTGATATTGTAATAGTCTTGTATGGTGACAGATGGTAGCTACCCTTGTGGTGAGCGTAGCATTAGGTATAAACTTCTTAGCATTAGGTATAAACTTCTTAGAATCACTATGTTATATACCTGAAACTAAGGTAACATTGTGTGTCAACTATACCTCAATTTTTAAAAGACCAGCTACTAGGCTCTTCCTTGTTGCCACTGCTCAAGACAAATCCTGGGGCTGTTTTTCTACTGTGTGAGATGGGAGGTAATTGAGCTCTAGACATCAGCACTACACACAGGTACCTGAAGTCACCCTTCCTTGCAGTCATTACAAAAAAGTATACAAAACATACATAAATAAGGGATGGCTGGGTGGCTCAGTGGTTGAGTGTCTGAGCGTCTGCTTTTGGCTCAGGGTGTGATCCTAGAGTCCCACATCGGGCTTCCTGCATGGACCCTGCTCCTCCCTCTGCCTACGTCTCTGCCTCTCTCTCTCTGTGTCTCTCATGAATAAATAAATAAAATTTTAACTACAAAAAATACATAAATAAGATTGAATTCAATTTTCCTATACATATAATCCTTAAAGGATTCCCAAGGACACAACAGATAGGGTGTTATTTTGATCATGCTATTACCTGAAAAGGACAAGCAGAGGTAGTGGGTAGTGTACATGCTTTTGAACTCTGAGGCAGAAGTAATGCAAATTAGCTATACTTTTGGTTACATGTCTTGTCCTAGTCTGGTTCAGCTGCTATAACAGCACAACAGACTAAGTGGCTTCTAAACAACAGATATTTGCTTCTCTCAGTTATGGGGTCCAAGTCCAAGTCCAAGATCAAGGTGTCAGCAGTTTCAGCATCTGGTGAGGAGGGACTACTTTCTGGTTGGTTGATGACACCTTCTAGTTGTGACTTCCTATGGCAGAAGGATAAATGATCTCTCTTGGGCCTCTTTTACAGGACACTAATCCCACTCGTGAGGGTTCCACCCTTGTGACCTAACTACTTCCCAAAGGTCTCACTTCTAAACACCATCACATTGGGGTGTTAGGTTCAACACATGGATATGATGGGAGGGACACAAATATTTAGTCCATAGCAGGGTTATAGTGGGAGGCACACTATTTACAGGTATAAAGATAAACGCACACTATTTACAGGTATAAAGATCTTTATTTTTTAAAGATTTATTTATTTATTAGAGACAGGCAGAGAGAGAGAGAGAGAGGCAGAGACACAGGCAGAGGGAGAAGCAGACTCCATGCACGGAGCCTGACGTGGGACTTGATCCTGGGTCTCCAGGACCATGCCCTGGGCTGAAGGCAGCACTAAACCGCTGAGCCACCACAGCTGCCCAAAGATGAAGATCTTACTTGTAAAGATGTAGCCCAAAAAAGGAAAAGAAATTTTAAATAGTGACTGCTTTGATCTTTCAATGTACCTTTCAATGACCTTTAAATATTTTAAGGGTCTTATATACATATGATATGGAAAAGGAGATAATAAAGTATCTCAAAAAAAAAAATAAGGTACAGCTAGGAAAAGAATTTAATGGATAAAGAACACATTCAAATCAATCAGAAAAAGACAAACAATCCAATTAAAAGGGGGCAAAAGCCTTGAATAGGCACTGGACAAAAGAATATATATCCAAATGGTAGGTAAATATATGAAATATGCATTGGAGAAGAAAATAAAACTGCAGTAAGCTATTACTACACACCAAAAGAATGGCTGCTATGAAAAAAATCATAAGTGAGAATGTAGAGCAAGTGGAGCTCTTACCCACTGTTAATGGGGATATAAGGTGGAATAATCACTCTGGAAAACTACTTAACATTATGTGCCAAAGCTATGTATTCATATAACCAATGACCCAGGAATTTTATCTCTAGAAAGGCACTCATGTGTGTAGCAAGACATCTCAAACATGTGCATAGCCTTATTCTAACTGGTCCCAAACCTGAGACAACCCAAATGCCCATCAACAACAGAATGGGTTGATAAATTCATTAAAAAAAAACAAAAACAAAACAACACAAAAAAACAAAAACAGATATCACTGAAAATAAACACACTATTGCTACATTCAAAAATCTCACAAACATAATATTAAATAAAAGTAGCCAGACACAAAAGAGTACTTATTATATGCTTCCTTTAAGTGGAGATCAAAACAGACAAAGCTAACCTGTAGTGGCTATCATTGGGTGGTGGTTCTATAGGTTTATCTATAAAAATTCATCTAGCCTATACACAAGATTTGTAAACTTTACAATAATTATTCTACACTTAATCAGAAAATTAAGAAAATGATTTAAGGAATTAAAAATACTGGATCTGAACTAAAAATGGCCATAGAAGTAGAAAAATGCAGAATCACTATTACAGAAAATCAAATCCATCGAATCATATCCTCTACAATACAAATCGAAACAAAAATGAAAAAAATACAGTCTACTAGAAGATAAGAATTTTGAAGGCATATAATCATGATGTGATCTACAATAGTTAATTAAAAAATAACATAACAAAATTAACTAAAAAAAATAGTCGAATTCATAATAGATAAAATCCTGACCAAAGTAAAAGTGTAAATCTTCACATCAAAAGCCCTCACCACCCCAATGTTTCTATCAGCAATGGCCACAATAGCCAAACTGTGGAAGGAGCCTCGGTGTCCATCGAAAGATGAATGGATAAAGAAGATGTGGTTTATGTATACAATGGAATATTCCTCAGCAATTAGAAACGACAAATACCCACCATTTGCTTCAACGTGGATGGAACTGGAGGGTATTATGCTGAGTGAAGTAAGTCAATCGGAGAAGGACAAACAGTGTATGTTCTCATTCATTTGGGGAATATGAATAATAGTGAAAGGGAATATAAAGGAAGGGAAAAGAAATGTTGGGAAATATCAGGAAGGGAGACAGAACATAAAGACTCCTAACTCGGGGAAACGAACTAGGGGTGGTGGAAGGGAGGAGGGCGGGTGTTGGAGGGGAATGGGTGACGGGCACTGAGGTGGACACTTGACGGGATGAGCACTGGGTGTTTTTCTGTATGTTGGTAAATTAAACACCAATAAAAAAAAAAAAAAAAAGCCCTCACCATGTGGTAGGCCAAAGTGACAAAACACAAAGAACCTAAAGAGTTTGGTAGAGTATTAAGGTTTAATGATAAATGAAGGATTCTACAAGTTTCTCTTCATAAGCTTGTCTAATGAGAAGTATACCTTCATCCATGCTGTTCCTTAGAAAGTTAGCAGAACAAAAAGCTACTCATTGAGGGCAAAAATCAAACTGGTGCTAGATTTTCTCATTACTATTAGAAGCCAGGAGATGGAATAGCTGGAGATAATTGACAGGTAGATCTGAGAACTCCATTGTCATTCCAGTTGATATTTATTTAGTAGAGCAACAAAAAAAAAAATTGAAAAATGTAGGAAATTAGGAACCATATATCGTCATTGCTTCCTTTCCATGAGAAAAAAAAATACAATCTGAGGCTATCTAAGAATAAACCTAAATATAGAACCATTTTGGAATTTGACAGAAAAAAAATACCTATAATAATAATTTGCTATATGGAATGTTACTTTGAATTTTAAGATAAGAGTCTGGGCGAATTAAATCAGATCTTTAGTTTATAGATGGTCACCAACTTAAAACAGTCTGACAATTTTTCAACTTTACAATGGTGTGAAAGCTATACATTCAGTAGAAACCATACTTCAAATTTTTAATTTGGATCTTTTCCTGGGCTAGCAATATGTGATATGCTAGCATGATGCTGGGCAATGGCAGTGAGCCAGTTTCTAGGCAGCCACGTGATCACAAAGGTAAACAACTGATCTACCTACAACCATTCTGTATTCATACAAACATCCTGTTTTTCAATATATAGTACAATATTCAATACATCACGAGATATTCAACATTTTATTGTAAAATAGGCTTTGTGCTAGATGATTTTGCCCAACTGCAGACTAATGTAAGCGTTCAGCATATGTTTAAGATAGGCTAGGCTAAGCTATGGTTGGTCAGTTAGGTGTATTAAATGAATTTTAAAATTTTTTTTTATTAAGTGAAGTTTTGCCTTAACAATATTTTCAACCTATGATGGGTTTATCAGGACATATATCCAGTGTTAAGGAAACTGTTTTTCTGAATCATAAATTGAAAAAAACTAGGGATCCCTGGGTGGCGCGGAGGTTTGGCGCCTGCCTTTGGCCCAGGGCGCGATCCTGGAGACCCGGGATCGAGTCCCACGTCGGGCTCCCGGTGCATGGAGCCTGCTTCTCCCTCCGCCTGTGTCTCTGCCTCTCTCTCTCTCTCTCTCTGTGACTATCATAAATAAATAAAGATTAAAAAAAAAAAGAAAAAAACTTAGTTCAATAGTTATCAAGTGGTGGTGATGAGGTCAGTGGGGAGGGGTGAGAAAAAATAAGTTTGTTTTAATTGTGCTTATAGAATGTAGCTTCAGCTGATCAGTTCTGGGGAATTTGATCATTAAAATCTAAAGATACTGGCAGTTGTTCCACAGGTGCTTTGTTTACAGTTTCCTGGGAGATGTCTGTAAGGTTTTGTTTTGAGGAGAACTTCTGTTGTATGGAAAAGATGATATAATTGCCCAGACTCAGAGCATTTTTGAGATAACCTTGTCAGAGAACTGCATGATTTATAGAAGAGTGCAAGTGACCATTTCCCTGATCCCCTGTGCCTGCTCCATGGCTTTGTTCCTTCTACCTCTACTTATCACATAGACCTCACAGAAGATATGACTTATTTCCTATATCTTATGTCTTACTTCTACTTCTCTGTATGATAGTTAAAATGTTTTTTTTTTTTTTAGTTAAAATGTTTATAGTGACAACCAAGCATCAAATCCATTTTTTAAAATAAACATGTAAAAATGGTTATATAGTAAATGTCAACATTAGAATGGTATACCATGAAAAAAATAAATAAAATTATATACCATGTATTTTAACATTCAATGTGAAAATGATAATTTTAGTAAAACAAACTGGGGCCCAAATCTCAGAGCATATCAAAATTTGAGATGTGAAGAAGGAGGAGTAGATAAAAGGAAATATAAGTGTGTTTGCCATCTAAAATTCCATAGAGGAAAAAACAAAAAAAAAAAAACAAAAAAATAAAAAATAAAAAATAAAAAATAAATAAATAAAAATAAAATTCCATAGAGGAGACTAATACTTTAGTACTGATGCTAAAAAGTTGCTTAATGCAAATGTAAGCATGTTACCTAATCTATAAAAATAGTCATTTATAGAAGAATAACATCTAAAAGCTATGCATCTTAAAAATAAATTTTAAAAAATAAAAGCTATGCATCTTACGTCAATAGATGACATGGATGAACACAGATCTACTACTAAAGGTTGCATTCCAGTTGTACCTGGGCTAACTAGATTAGACAGGTTATTTCTACCTTCCCAAACCCATCTTATGGGAAAACACCTATGGGAGCCATACTTAAGGCTCAGAAATATTCATGAATCTGACGTAGCTGGTGAGAACATAGTCACTGTAACCAAAGTGAGAAATAAGGTTGCTCAGATCAATATAGCATAAAAGGGACAGTATGTAAAATACCTGCTTGTGTCAACAACCCAGGACAGAGAATTATATGAACAATTTTCTTTCTCTCGTGACCACTTTGCTCCCACTGAAACATAAATATACAGTCTATAAGCAAACGAGCAAGCAAATAAATAAATAAATAATAAAATAAATGAATAATAAAATAAAAACAAACAGTAACAAAAAAAAACACTGAATTCCAGAAGAATTTAATTTCAAAGACAGTTTTGCCTAGGCTCTGCTCAAGTCCTCATCACCTTTCAAAAAGAAGTTCTTTCTTAAAGAAGATGTGGTGTATGTATACAATGGAATATTCCTCAGCCATTAGAAATGACAAATACCCACCATTTGCTTCCACGTGGATGGAACTGGAGGGGATTATGCTGAGTGAAGGAAGTCAATCGGAGAAGGACAAACATTATATGTTCTCATTCATTTGGGGAATATAAATAATAGTGAAAGGGAATAGAGGGGAAGGGAGAAGAAATGGGTAGGGAATATCAGAAAGGGAAACAGAACATGAAGACTCCTAACTCTGGGAAACGAACTAGAGGTGGTGGAAGGGGAGGAGGGCGGGGGGTAGGGGTGACTAGGTGGCGGGCACTGAAGGGGGGCACTTGATGGGATGAGCACTGGGTGTTATTCTGTATGTTGGCAAATTGAACACCAATAAAAAATAAATTTATTATTAAAAAAAATAAGTTCTTTCTTGAAATTTCCCCAGTAAGCTGAAAAAGAAAAAAGCACCAGGAGAATAAAGAATAGAGTCCTTGAGCCAAATGGCTATTAGAGGAGTCTCCTGTCTCCCAGAAAGTAGAATAAGTATCCCTGTTCTGCTCAGTCACGGGCTGAAAGCAGCACATAGCAAGTGTGGCCTCATCACAAACATGCATTAGATTTTGTAGGACTTGGGCCCTTAGTCATCCTTCCCATAATTAAACACTTGTCAATCCATGAATACCAAGCACTTATGGCTTTTGCAAATAAACAAGTTGCATTAATAAAAATTCAGGATGCCAAAGTTTTTTCTTTTAGGAGATTAGTTAAAAATAAATCTCTCTCTCTCTCTCTCTCTCTCTCACACACACACACACACACACACACACACACACTGACTTATGTGCATCAAGCACTGAAAGATTAGTCCCTGAGGAAGAATGGAAAGAAGGTAAATTTTTTTCTATAACTTTACCATCCTTAAAAGGATTATACTAATAAAAATATGCAGATTTCTTGCCTTCCCCTAAAGTTATTTAAATCTGAAGGGAAAAGGGAACCTAATATTTTTTCTAGATATATTACATATGTTATCTCAGACCTCATCATAATACTATTCTGATATATGTATAATTACCTCTATTTTCAGAAATGAGGAACTGGAACTTTAAAAATTTTTAAACTGGCATTAGCACAATCATTAGGTTTTGGACCGAGGTCTGACAGCCTTTACATTTATTCTACTGTACTCCTTCAGAATCTTCCAAACAATTTTAGACTTAGAAGAAATATAACTCAAATTAACAATGAAATGAAACTTTACCAAGCAATATAGCTTATATTTTTAAGAGATGCAAAAGAGAAAAATTCAGATAAACATTTGCTGCAAAAATTATCAGAGACTATGAAAAGGAAATCATTACATAAACTAGGAAAAAAAGAAAAGATGGAATATACTATTTGGCAATTGCTGACATGTTATTTATCCCAGAATCCTTAGTAACCTATGTAAAAAGAGAACATAAAATCTTCACACCGTGCAAACAGGAAGAGGTTGAACATACCTCATTTGTTTATCCAAACATCTATGAATGTTTATTTGGGTCATTTTCAGTTTTGGGCCACTATGAATAAAGTTATTATTAACATAAACATAAAAGTCTTTATTGGACATATGTCTTATATCTCTTAAAATGTCAACAAATGGGGACACCTGGGTGGCTCAGTGGTTGACCACCTGCCTTCGGCTCAGGGCGTGATCCTGGTATTATTGGATCGAGTCTCGCATCGAGCTCCCCATAGGAAGCCTGATTCTCCCTCTTCCTGTGTCTCTGTTCCTCTCTCTCTGTTTCTCATGAATAAATAGAAGTCTTGAAAATATATATATATATATCAACAAATGGAATGCATAGACCATAACATAGGTGTATACTTTTTAATATTTGTTTTTCTAGTGGTTGTGTAGCACCATCTCATTGAGATTTTAATTTATAATTCAATAATGATTAACACTATACTTCATATTTTTATGTACTTACTTGATGTTTATGTATCTTCTATTCAAATATTCATCTGAGGTGAGTATTTTCCAGACCATACACTTTCACTTCATTGTTGAGTTTGTTTATTGAGTAACAAAACTAACATTATTGAGATCCTGCTACAGTGGAGAATGGGAGCCAACCATATACCTCTTCCAGGTAAAAAGGCTGAAAGGACCCAGAGAGTTTATGGCTTCTCTGAATTGAGGTGCTTTAAACTTGCCTTATCCTGTCTCTTGTGACCACATTCATCTTGACAATAAAGTAAGGATATCAGCAGACATACTTAGGAAACTCAAGACCTCTGATTTATTGTTGCTGTTCATATAATGTGGTCTGCCACATATCCTGTCTTAAGGCTAAGTAAACTTAATCCTGGTTGAAACGTATTTTGACTTGTGCATATGAGAATCACTTAGAAACCAAAAGCAATGCTCATGTTCTGTGAACCACTGACAGCTCACATTATCATAAATGTGAAAATTCTACAGAGATCCTAGAAAAGCAAATTCAACTGTGCAATAATGTTTTTAATGATGAGAGACCATCTCAAATGGGCTTAAACATGTAAAGAGATTTATTAGCCCACGCATAGCAAAAGTCTAGAAGTAAACCTCAGGTGGAATTCCCTGTGGCTTCTGCCTCAGTTCTCTAATCTGAATTCCTCCTCCAGGTACTTGCTGGATTTGTCATGGCTATGAAATAGGTACAGTCGTCCCCAGTATTGTGGCCGGACCCTTGGTTTCTGGGCCTGTTTTGAAAGTATAAGCAGATCTATAGTTGTATTCACTGCATTATTAACTTAGCTTTACGTTCTATTTTGTTCCCTACTTATTTTGTGCACCTCTTAACTGCATGCACAATCAGTCATTGACTTTGTCTTCTTACCACTACTTCCTATTTACCCACTGACTGTAGAAGCCTAATGGGGACAGGAAGGTAACATTTGTCTTGATGTACCTGGCTGTACCAGGTCTCAAGTAGCACTTCACTGTCTAGAAGAATGCTTACCTCCAGATTTTTCAAGCCCCCACACTTTGAGGTTTCAAGAAACCCCTTACCCTCTTCTCATGTATATAAGCCATCCCTAGGCTCCACAGGGGCAAGGCAGCTTTAGAAATGATCCTGTGTCTTCTTGTTGGGTTGCCCTTCTGATAATACAGCTTTCTTTGCTTCAAAATTGGTGTCTCTGACATTGGCCTACCGCACATCGGGTATACAGACAAGTTTGAGTAACGGTAACAGTACGACACCTTCTCATAAAACCAGCCAGAAAAAGAGTCAACATCTCTCAACTAAAAATGTCAAGTGAAATTCACTGCTTCATTCTATAGAAACTTAGGTGATGTCCAACCCTTAGTCACCATAGTCAAAAGAGTGCTATGTACTACCGGCTTAGACCCAGCCTCCATCAATAAAGCAAATGTTACAGCATCAAAGAGAAGATTAAACTTGTTGGGTTTTGTTTTGCTTCAAGAGTGGAGATGAGGGATCCCTGGGTGGCGCAGCGGTTTGGCGCCTGCCTTTGGCCCAGGGCGCGATCCTGGGGACCCGGGATTTAATCCCACATCAGGCTCCCGGTGCATGGAGCCTGCTTCTCCCTCCGCCTGTGTCTCTGCCTCTCTCTCTCTCTCTGTGACTATCATAAATAAATAAAAAATTAAAAAAAATAATTATAAAAAAAAAGAGTGGAGATGAGAATAGATATAATATGCAGCAGCTCTTTCTTTTCTTCCTAGGTTCAGAAACAGAAAACAAGGCACACGGATAGACACATGGAGAGCAACATGTCAGCCCTTTTTCTTATAGACTGAATAGAGAATATGGCTTAGATTGGGACCCAATGGGTTTGCTCACATTTCAACCACAGCTCTCTGGAAAACTTTAGACAGACAAAGCCTCTACTACTAAGTTTATTTACTTATGTTAATAAGTAAGGCAACCCATGTTGCCTTACTGAGGGGAAGAAAATCTAGCAAGAGAGAAAAGAGTTGAGTTGGGAACATGAAGTTTCATTCTATCCAATCAGCTATCACTCTTTTCCCAAAAGAAGACTGAATAAGGGGAGTGTTACTCAATCTGAAATCTCTCCATATGGAAAAATAAAGCCAAGAACTGCAAGATTCTTCACCCTCCGCTATTGATGATGATGATGGCCTGGGGTCCATAAGAACCTACTCCTTCAAAACCACAAAGGTGGTAAATCTGAAGTCTTATTAACAATGGGTAAATTCCCTGATGCCAGGAGAGTTAATTGGTTCTGTCTACCACAGACAGTATAAACATGTATCATGACAGAGACTTCTGAAAGACATGGCAGACACATTTCTCTCTGCTTCTTCCCTAAACTTGACTAAAATGGAACTTACATAGTTAAAAAAATAAATAAATAAAAGCATTAACACACAAGACTGTGAAAATGGTAAAGGAAATAAAAGCACTCTAATGAAGTCAATAAAAATTGGGAGGCATATGGTTGGAGTAATAGTAACAAAAAGCTAAGTGACTTCTTGGAGAGTTGCCAGCATAAATAAGCCAAATCACATCATAAAATTCTAGAAAGGCTCATGAATGAAGATACCCATTATCTTCAGAGAAAGGGAAGTAGGGATGTGGGGGGTAACCCATAAAACAGGAAGGTAGGTAGAGAGTCTGAAACAAAAATGTTAGAACTATAGATGCCCCTTTTCAAGTCGTGCAACATGATTAACCATCCTTCACCATAGCTGACATGCCGATTTCTAAAGAAGCTGCCCCACAGAGCAAAGAAACAGCTGATAATAAAGACAAGACGTTATACTGTCAAAGGAGAAATAAGTGAAATTCTGCATGCTGAATTACAAGAATACCCTTCCAAACCTTACTGATGCCCTGACAACTATCTCAAGCAGAAGAGTGTTGGGAAAACTGACCAGCCCATAGGAATGCTGGGCATCCCTTGTTAATCAACCCTCAGTAAACACAAGAGGTCTGTAAGCCTTGCCAGAGCAGACTGAGCTTCCCATAAGCATTTTGGCAAACTCTTAGATATAAATAGATTGCCTAAGCCATAAATATTTGAGTAAATACTCTATTATTGTAGCTATTTTTCCTTCTGCTTATTTTCAGATTTAAAAGCCAACCAGTATATGGGATTTAGTATGACAGAACAATTTATCACGATCTAAAAAGTTTAGCTCAGAAATTCTATAATTTTCCAATAGAAGGATATCACAATCACAACTTAAGAAATATGTGCAAAAATATAATAGGTTCAATGCATACTTTTAAAAGTACATTGCTCAAATTCAACATGTATTTGTTATAAAAAACAGTGAAAATGGAAATAAAATTCTGATTACTTGTCATGATAAAAAATGTCTAAACTAAAGCAACTGTCACCATACTGAAAGGAAATGTACATACCTACAAGAAAGGAAGAGACATATCATTATCAAGAAATCAAACTATAACATGTAATTAAGTCTAAGAATGAGACAGGATAATAACATAATACTCAACAGCATTCCTAAATAACCAAGTAAGATAGTAAAAAAATGAAAATGTATCTCATCAAAATATTAGCTAAAATTATAATCATAATTTAAAAATCTGAATGAGAAAGATATTTGACATACTACAAACACTAAAAACTGTTAGAAGAAAATTACGTTTGATGAAATGTAAAGATATAACATGTTCCTGGATGGGAAGAGATAGTTATGTATAATACTGGTCATTTCTAAAATAATATAAATGTTTAATAAAAATGTAATAAAAATCATAAGCTCCTTCTTGGACCATGGGGGAGACTAGATTTACAATATTAAAATATTTGCTAACCAATCAATAAACGAAAATAGTGTAGTACAAAAATCAACACATTACAAGGAAAAGTTGGGAAAACTAAAAACTAACCCATATATCAATACAGAAAAAAATTTTAATTAAAAAAAAAACTTAGACAATTCTGCAAGTTTGAGAAAAATGTCTATTCAAAAAATAATAATCCATCACAAAAAATAATAACCCATCCCTAAATATACTCTAAATGCACTTTAGATCATTATACAAAACATTAACAATATCTAGAATGCCTCAAATAAAATAAAACTGGATATTTGTTTATTGTGAGGCAATACGAATTGTGGTCAATAACTTTTGACCTATTTAAGAAAAAAGGTAATTTCCCTCAAAAAAACAAACAAAAGAATATAAAATTTTGAAATTTCTGAATTATAGCCATTAAATAGAAATCCAAAAAGGCTAAAAAAATCTAGAGCAAACGTAACAGGAAAACATTAAAACTTAATTATAATTATTGTTTTAAAATTAAAATGAGCACACAAATGAGCAAACACATGAGCAAACAATTTACAAGATAAATACAATTTTGGTAAATAAGCATTAAAATGTTTAGCCTTGGGCAGCCCCAGTGGCACAGCAGTTTAGCGTGATCCTGGAGACCCGGGATCGAGTCCCACATCGGGCTCCCTGCATGGAGCCCGCTTCTCCCTCTGCCTGTGTCTCTGCCTCTTTCTCTCTCTCTCTCTCTCTCTCTGTCTCTATTAATAAATAAATAAGAAAAATCTTTTAAAAATAAAAATTAAAATGTTTAGCCTTTATTGTATCTCAAATGCAAACTGTAAACTCAGAGATATAATTGCTTACTCTATTAGTAAAATTAAATTAATGATGCATGCTTTGGCAGAAAATATCTTAAAACTGGCACAACTTGGAGAAGGTAGATATGTCCCCTTGTAAGGGTGACACAGAAACCCATGAAGCATTTCATTTTTAAAATATACACTAAGAATAGAGAACGCAAGTCTCAGTTAATTAAAAAAATGAAGATTATAATGAAATAATTGACCAAAACACAAAGTAATTTGGCAATTTGACTGTGAAAAAATTCATTATTAATTCAGATCAATGCAGCAAATATTTACCATTCATTGGTATGTGTTAGGTATTGTTCTAAGTGTTACAGAAAATTAAAAGTTGAGCAGTAAATTCACTGCTACATTTTTTTCTCCAGAGGCTTATGATTTACTGTGAGTCTGAAAGGGGTACAGTTAAAAATGAATAAATAAAACTTAATTAAATGTAATTTCATAATGTTGGAGAATAACAAAGACAATATACATTGTATTATGAGATATAATCTGTTTAAAACTCTTTTTTGGAAAAAGTTTGGCATTTCATATAATGAATCATAAGCATTTCAGAATCTTTTATTCCATAATTCTGTGTCTAGAAATTTAGCCTGGGGAAATACATTAAAAAGGAGGAAAAAAATCATAATAAATTAATTTGTTTAGTAAGATTATTGAGGCAGTCAGAAACTAGAGAGTGTTCCTTGAAAAATTGGTTACATCTAATAATGATCATGAAGATAATAGCCACCAAGAGGAAAATTTTAAGTCTTACATAGAGAGGGACACCTGGGTGGCTCAGCGTTACCGCAACTGCCTTTGGCTCAGGTCGTGATCCTGGAGACACGGGATCAAGTCCCACATCAGGCTCCCTGTGTGGAGCCTGCTTCTCCCTCTGCCTATGTCTCTGCCTCTCTCTCTGTGTCTCTCGTGAATAAATAAATAAAATCTTTAAAAAAAAAAAAGTCTTACATAGAGAAAACTTGAGATGCATAATTTTAATATACTGTTAAATATGTTTCAAAAATATAAATTTGGGAAGAATATCCAGAAGGAAATAACATAGTAGAAATGTACATGCTCAGGAGTGACTTATTTATATTCGACATCTTTTTAGCTTGCTAAAAATATAGACTTCCCCTGGCAAACATTCTCTTGAACTCTTTAATGTTGTTGGACTCTAGTAATTAAGAGAATGCAAACAAAGGAGTTTTAGACACTTTGCCAATGCAAATTTTTAGAATCCCAGATTCCCAGTGTTCTATTCCCTGTGGAAATTATATCTTAACTTGTTAGCCAGTTAACTGCTGGGGAACTGGGTGGCAGAGAACAAGGTTAATAGATGGAAAGCCTCTAAGGATTTGGACAAACCCCTACTTGGTCCATTGAGACTTAACATTAGTCTCTCAAAACCAGACTTGGATCAGAAGGTCGAACTTCAACCAAGACTGAAAAAGCAAAGGCAACCTGGTCTTGTCCAACAATGTGGGAAAAGAGGGACCAGAACAGCACATTCAATATCGTGTATATGGAAAGAGGGAAAGAAGAAAAATTTCACATGTATTTACAATGTGTTCATTCAAAAATTTACTGTGAATAAGCAATAACACTGACTGCTCTGTGCCCAGAAGCAGCCTCCTCACCTTCTCCTGAGTAATTCTTTCCAAGAGCAGACATAGTCCTTCCCTTGACACTTAGCTCTCACCTCCATAACACAACCACATGAAATTCCAAAGAAACCCCAGTAGTTCATATTATATACTCAAAGTTTGAGGTGTTTCGCCTTTAGCAATCCACATTAGGCACTTTCAGTATAATCTCAATTTCTCTCTCAGGAAAACCATTTTTTTTCCCTTACTTTCTCAAGGAAATGAGCGATATTAAAACTGAACTCAATTTACCTTACTTAACCAAGCATTTCATATCCTGCTTGAGATGTAAGTGACCTTTCATTTCTCCAAGGGCAAGGAGTAATAAATTGCTTAACTTTGCATAATTAAAAAGTCCATCTTGTTGTCATTTCAAGTCTTAGATCACAAATAAAATCAACTTTGTGACAGGAGATGGCATGTGGGTTTTGATGGGTTGGAAATAGAAAACATCACTGCAGAATGAGTTGACTGAGGAAAAAGGGCTTAGAGGCTTTATTCTGCTTTCTTTTGGTTCAGGGAACTGTACCTGGCTCAGAGTGATTTGGGGTTTCCTGTGCACAAGGCAATACAGCAGGACATATGCAGCCAGAGATTCAGGCTGGTGGCTGGCCACAGAAGAGTGAAGCTGCCACCTGTGAAACCTGTGAACCTACATTGCTTGCATTGCACATGACAGGTGGCCCTTCTCTCTTCATTTGAACACCCAGGGTGCAGTCTCTGGACTTCCATGTACAGAAGCCAATAAAGCAGAGTGGTACTCAAAACACAAAACAACCTGTGTGCTGTGATACATAGGTACATATAAACCAATATGTAATAAATTATTCAGACATATGTACTTAAACATATGGAGGCTGCTGATTAAATGATATATGTTGTAACATCAATATAACTCATAATATATGCAATTCATAAAATCATTCAAATAATTTCAAAATTGATTTTTTAGAAATTGGAGTCCTGATATGGCTGCCTCTAGCTAAATGATGCCTGTATTTGAGTCATAATTTGACGTAAGAAACTGTATTAACTTCTAAAACTTCCCCATAAATTGTTCATTACTATGTGACATAGTCCAAGCAGAGAAATATAATTCATTATGTTGAATTCTCTCTATGTCTCTGGTAAATTAGCAAAAGTTATATGCAAAATATTTTTAGCTTATAATACACTATGGTTTAACACATTAAATATGTCGATTACTAGGACACTTGGGAGGCCCTGTCGGTTAAGCATCCAACTCTTAATTTTAGCTCAGGTTATGATCTCAGGGCGGTGAGACTGAGCCACAAGCTGGGCTCTGCACTGGGCAGGGAGCCTGCTTCACTCTCTTAGGGCACCTGGGTAACTCAGTCAGTTAGCATCCAAACCCAGCGGCCTCCAGCTCCATGCTCAGCAGGAAGTCTGTTTTGGGATTCTCTAACTCTGCCCCCTACCCCCTCGCACAAGCTCCCGTGCTCTGTCGTCCTCTCTCTCTCTAAAATAAATAAATAAATCTTTAAAAAAAAATTATCTCTCTCCCTCTCCTCTTCCTCACTCTTCCTCTCTAAATAAAAATAAATAAATACGTCTATTACTAATCCATGAAAATTATTTTAAATATATTTAGTTACTTAACCTAATGCTACTGATGTTTATTAATCACTAACCCATAAATAATATTATTTGAAAAGGAGCTAAGACTCAATAAACTGAAAGCACTTAGAAGTTTATTAAATATTTCACTTGTGATATCAATTTTACGTGATTTATCTGTGAGTATAACAGCCTTTTCATTGGAATTATTTTGTTCAAGTGTTATAACATGTGCCTTTATTTCTATATCTTGTTCTCTTTCCCAACTTTATTTAGTTTTACAGATTTCATAATTTTTATCCATGCATCCAATTACTCTGCCAGCTTTAATAAAACAATTTTAATATAAAACTAAACAAAGTAGTTAAAGCCATAAGACTATTGTTACTCAAACCTGAATCTCTCAAAAAATACGTTTACGGGATCCCTGGGTGGCGCAGCGGTTTGGCGCCTGCCTTTGGCCCGGGGCGCGATCCTGGAGACCCGGGATCGAATCCCACGTCGGGCTCCCGGTGCATGGAGCCTGCTTCTCCCTCCGCCTGTGTCTGTGCCTCTCTCTCTCTCTCTCTGTGACTATCATAAATAAATAAAAATTTTTAAAAAAAAATACGTTTACTTTTCAAGTTTTTAATTATTTCTATTTTAAGTTTCTCTGATAGTAAACTTACAATACTTAAAACTTCCAAACCACATTTGCTGATCTAGTGGCATTAGCTGCCCATAGAGGTACAAACACTTCAATTTTCGTTATGTGAATTCTCAGTAAGTTAGTAAGTCATTCAATTCTAATGTTTATCTAACATATAAGTATAAACCTTATCAAGAAAGAAATTTAATGATTTGTGTTATTTACACCTTCTAATGCCTTATCCAGAAATAATTAAACGTGATAATGTAGTGCTGAATTAAAACATCCAGAAACTCTTATAGAAATCTGTCTTAAACTTCACACTCTTTCATATTTTATTATACAGCTATGAGAAATTATACCATAAAATTTTCATCCAGATATTACTCATTTAATTTTTTTGATCACCAACAATAAAAACCGATAGATTATTTCAGATAATATTCCTTTCAGTTCCATGATCAATGAAAACCATAAAATTACCTTCAGTCTTGAATTTCACATTTATTTATCGATTACTTTTTTGTAAAACAATTGACCATTTATCAAGGATAATTAGAATTCTAGTATTTTATGTAGATTTTTCCAAAAAACTGGAAAAGTTCCAAAAATGCTTCCAAAAATAATGTTTCCCTACAAATGGAGCCATAAGTCTAGATTACAATAATATGTACACATTAGTATTACTTTTCTGAAATGCTATTAATATTTTCTTTTTAATAATAAATTTATTTTTATTGGTGTTATTAATATTTTCTATCTAGAAATCTTTGAATATTTCTAATATAAATTAAAGTTCTAATGATAGTTTCTGATTTTTTTTACTTTATTGTCATTCTTTAAAAATTTCTTTTTGGAAGTTCATATTATTTCAAATGGTTTATTATGTAATAGTGATTGATGTGATATTATGTGAAACTGAGCTGGTGACTTAATTAATGATTTCCCCTCTATGATGGTTTCAAATTTTCTTTATTTGAACCATGAGCTTTAATGGAACATGATTAACATTTTGGTAAAAGACATGAACTTAGCTCTTTCTACTTTATTGACAGAAAATTTGGCATTTTTTTCAATACTAAAAACAATAATAAGCTACATATAAACTTTGTGAAAATAAGTTGTTTTTCAGTCAAGAAATATGAATTATTTGTTTTTATATTAATTCTTGCACACTATCAAAATACATTCCAGGCATTTCTGAATTTTGTCCATCATCAGAAGATATTCCAGGAAGCAGTTTATTATTTTGTTTCATAAAATCTCTGCTGTGGCCCCACAGATTCTAAAGATTCATAATTAGAGGTGCCTGAGTGGCATAGTCAGTTAGGGGTCCAACTCTTGGTTTTGGTTCAAGTTGTGATTACAGAATCACAGGACCCACCCAGACCTGCGTTGGGCTCTGTGGCCAGTGTAGAGTCTGCTTAAGACTCTCTCTCCTTCTCCCTCTGCTCCTCTCCCCTGAGCAAGTATGCTCTCTCAAAAAAATAGGTGGATCTTAAAAAAAGAAAAATTGCATTTATAACACAGGCATCTGTTGCTATCCAAACTCTCACTATCCCAATAGATTCTTATAGTAAGAGATTTTACTTCTTGAAGGGAGAAGCAGCAACATGACAATGCAAAGGGGCATGGATGCATGAGGTGTGGAGAACTGTGGCCAGTTCTACAAACTACCATTTATATTCTGACAATACCTTCTAAAGAATTATCCTAAATATGAAAGCTGGCAGTATTCCATGGACAAAGATAATTATAGAAGGAAGGAATGGAAGGTAAAATTAGGAAGGAATGGAATGGAAGGAAGAAGGTAAAATTAGGGGAAATATTATTTCCATCTCTTTGCAAAAATGGTCACTTAAGTTATGAAAAGTTTACTTCGTGGAATAAGATGCAGATAATATTTTAAATATCAGAAATAAATATTTGTAAACTTGAAAACAAAATAGAAAGTGTGTCATAAAATCACACCTTGAAAGGAAATATATCAAAGTGTATACAGTAAAAGTGTCTGGGGATTAAGACTTGGTGGTTTTTTAATTGGCTTAATTTGCAAATTTCATATTTCTCTGTATTGAGCATGGATAGCCTCCAGGATATTGGACATAAAGTGTTTCACTGACAAAATCCATTCATCTTATTCTTTCAGAAGATATTTTAAAGATGATACATGAAAAACAACATCACACTTTAGAGTGAGGAGAGATATCTTTTATTTCTATTTCAAGTAGGAAGTGACCAGACCTCCTAGAACACCAAACTCATCGTGATCGTGGAGTAACCAGAGAGAACACGGGTATAGACATAGAACAGTATGGGGAGAAAGGTAGAGCTTTCTTTTACTGAAGTAAAGAAGTCCACAATTCTCATGTAACACACAAGCAGCACTTCAGAGCTGTTAGGTGGTAGAGACTTGATCCATCAAGCTCTACTTCGAGGAAGTGCGGAAGCACAGATTAAGGAAATTCCATCATCTGGAGCTAGGGTCTTGGAGCCAAAGCACTGATTCAGCCCAGATCAAATTACATAGATTAGAAGTGGAGACAAGATCAGAGAGACAGAAAAGTAAGGCTGTAGCTACTCCAGTTAAGAATTAGAAAGTTCTGTGGTGAGAACGATATAAAATTATATATGTTTAAGAGCTTTTTCAAGCATATGTGTTATATATAAATAGCACATAGAGCCATAATCACAGTCACAGGCAAAAAATTAGGAACTTTTGAGGATGTAAAAAGTGGGGAACAGCAGAGCTGTAGCTTTGCTGTTGTGTATCCAGTACAATAGAGAGTTGAATCCTGAGCGTTTTGTTTTTTGTTTTCTGTTTTTTGTTTTTATTTTTCTTCCCTAGTCTACATGTTCTGCACATGTTTAGGACGGTGGAGAAAATGGCCTTCTGGATCCTTTCTAGTGTTAAACTTCTGTGATTTGAAGACTGAGGATTGAATGTTGGTTTCCTAAATACTGGGTCTTAATGGGACAGCTCTTAATGGGCCCCTCCTTGGCTTGTTTAAATTAAGGTTTTGGATATGAAGAGGTAAGCTCCTCTTCTTAGGGAACGTGGTCTCATTCTGAAGAGAGCTGTCTGGTGCTCTTAGGTAGTTCTAGAAACACTTAAATATAACCATTAGGCTGTAGACAAGGATGAAATAATCATTATGTTATCTTTGTAGTCAGTTGCCCATCATTGGTTTCTTCATTAGTCCCAGATCACAAACTGACATCTCCTATTTCTGAACTGGACAGGTATTTTTTTATTCATAGCATGGATCTTGATGCCCAGTAATTCCAGACAACTATCATTATCTGTACAAACTAATCTATGCTAACCCATGGCCTTTCCAGTGGTGTAAAATAAGTCATTAAGAACATTAGAATCAGACTGTGGTTTGTGGTAATTTGTTACAGCAGCAATAGAAACTAATCCACATAGTACAAAATCATAATATAGTTGGGGATTACTGAAGTGCAAATATATCTTCTATATTTCTTCCTACATTTGCTGCTTAAAGCCTTTGGGATGGAATGGGCTTGATCAAATTTTGACATTGCATAGAATAATATTTCCCCCTGAGGCACTGTATTAGAAAGAGTTGTTCACATTTTATTACCCTGAATGTATTTTATTTATGTGAAAAAAACACTTAAGGAAGAGTGACAGGAAAATAACAAAACTCTTCAGAATTCAGAGATACACACAACAGACTAAAAATCTGCACAGGAAATAAAAATAGTTAAGAGCAACCAGACTGAAAATATACATCATGATGGACAAAGGAGATATATAAAATAAAAAAATAAAACAGGCAAACAAAAGCAAGAACACTGTTTCCATTTCTACTTGTTTTGATTATCTCCAGTCTTACAATGATTCATGTTTTATCAGATAGACCTTCATAGACAGACATATTTTATCAGAGAGATGGAGCATCTTTAGTTGTTTAACTTTTTTAAAGGTTTTTACACAGCTAACTTGATAAATTATACTATTTCTAAATGAAAATCTGGCCAATTCATTTTTATGCCAGCTAAAATAAACAAGATTGAAATATTGACCTTTTCTCACTGTAACAATTTTAGTGATTGTCTTATGCTCCAAGGAGGAATTTTTTGTTTGCCATGAAATATTTACTTTAGGAGAACACTAATCATCTCAAGTTTATCAGTTATGTAAAGAACAAGATAATGAATAGGAAAAAGCACCTGAAAATTAATTTCATAAATTTTAATAATCACTTCATCCAGCTAGCTATGGAGGATTATGTGACAGAAAAGAAAAATCATGTTTTGATGATACAATAGAAATAGAACAAAGGCATTTGCAAATAGTTTAAATTCAATTTCTGACCTTTCCCACAAAATACATAATTCAAATCCCTACACACTTAAGACCACAACTATTTTTCTAATCCAACCCCATTTTTTCTTACACACCATATCATAAGTCAGTAAATTAGATTCTCAAATAGCCTCTGAACTCAGCAGAAGCAAAACTGAAATGCTGGATTACATTTAGCGTTTTAAACATATGATGCCTTCTTTGTTTTATCAAAAAACCTTAAGAATGTCAATTCTTAGGTTACATGACTACAGGTAAATTGTTAAAATACTATATGATTCAAGTTATCCAGTTTGCGCCTCCTATCTATTTCATAGATCTATTTCATAGATCACAGTATGAGTAAATTTCTTCGTCATTTAATCAATTCAAAGCAAAAAGTATATTTTGTCCTTTCTATTTGTAAGTTAGGCATTATGATAATATTTCATAAAAATACTCCCATGTGCTTTAGCAGAAGTAAAAAGTTCAACATAGCTTACAGGTGATTAAAATAAAATTGTTAAAATAGAAATTTTAACTTGTAATCTTCATCAGAATGGTGAAAGACTGGGGACACCTGAGTGGTTCAGCAGTTGCACTTCTGCCTTTGGCTCAGGGTGTGATGCCAGGGCCTGGGATTGAATCCTACATTGGGCTCCCTGCATGTAGCCTGCTTCTCCCTCTGCCTATGTCTCTGCCTTTCTCTGTGTGTCTCTCATGAATAAATAAATAAAATGATTTTTAAAATGGTGAAAATTGTATTTAATTTAATCCTCTACAAACCAGATATTTTATTTGTTTATATCAGGCATAGAGGCTGTTAAGAATATGTGAAAAAGAAGGATAAGACCAAAGGTAAGGAGACATCTGACCTGAAAATCTTTGATGCCATAGAAAATGAGCGTGAGTTTGATTCTGTAGGCATTGTGAAGCCATTGAAAGATCTTAAGGAGAGGAGTAGCATGACATATTCATATTCTAGTGAACTCAATCTGGAAGCAACAGGATAGTGGAATAGAGAGAACGATACTCAAATCAGGAGAAAAAGTTATGTGAGATATGAGGAAGTTCTATACTATGATAATAGTAAATAGACTTGATAAGATGATGATTGATTCAGACTGGGAGCTAAAAGAGAAAAGTAGATAATTATCGACTCTTTTTCCTTGGGTGGCTAATTGGAAATGCTTGCTGATATAAGAAATACAAAAATCAGAAGTAATGTCAGGAGCAAGGGGTGGAGACAAAGAGTTTGATTTGGGAAGGCAGGATTGTATATGCCTGTGAGTGGCCAATGGGAAATGTCCCATAAATTGGAACAAGTTGAGGGTGGAAACACAGATTTCATGATCACAGTTGACTGATGATTCCATGATAAAGAATGATGTTGGTTAGGATGAGTGTATAGTTAAGAACATCCAAGAAAAATAGCCTGGATGATACAAATGCTTGGAGAGTGGGGGGAAAAAAAGAAAAAGAAAGAAAAAATCCAACAGGAGAATCTGAGAAGAAATAGGTAAAAAAGAAGAAGGAAGTGTCAAGAAGAGAAGAGTGGTCAACATTGCCAAATGCAAAGAGGAGGTCAGATGTGATAAGGGCTTCACAGAATTCATGGATTCCATTCTCCACGTTTTAGTAACATAAAGCCTTCCGATATATTAAATCTCTTGCCAATTATTCAGGTGGAAATATTCTTATTCCTGTTTCAAATTGTAGACAACATTTTAGCCCCAATGACTAACCATCATGCTCTTTGTTCTTTTTTTTTCCCAGCTTTCTGACAATCTTTAGTAGAAACAGATCCTGGACACTCTTTTTAGTATGTATATGCAAAATATAAATAAACATAAATAAATATATCTGTTCATATATTAACAAAATATCCACCCTCCACCCATCAGGTATTCACAGAATAATATTCATAGACATATGCATTTAGGTCTCATTTCTCTAATCAGAGATCCTGACCCAAGTCCAGTGATGACAATTGTAGTGAAGCACTCCATGGGCTTGCACGCCTCTTGAAGGAAAAGAAAGTTATCAGTCTTATATTGGGAATTAGAAGCAAGAAACCCAGCAGTCGAGGCAGTATAAGAGGATGTAGAGAAGCTGAGCTATATAGATCGCCAACACCATGCTAGTTAGTAGAGAGAGGAACAGAGAGACCAAGCAGAGAAACCATGCATCCCAGAAATCTGGAGAAAGAGCCAGCATACCTTAATTTATAGGCCATAAGGGCTCATAAGAACACCCTTTGTACTTGTAGGTAACTTGAATGAATCTATTCCTTTCAATCAATCTGTAAAGACAAAAACTATTATGAAAGTTGACAGACAGGGAGGAGAATTTTCAGCTCTGGAAAGAAAAAGCAAACAAATGTACAAACAAGCAAAAAAAAATAGAGCAAAGGTGCTTGGAGGAGGTAATATTTGAACTAAACCTAAAATACGTTGGTGTGTCTGGCAAGTTGGTTTGCCAGTATGTCTTTCAGATGGGAGCTTGATAGTCTTGGGATCAGGCTTGTGATCTCCAGTGAAAAGTATATTTTATTTATGAACTCGATAAATATTTCCACATTGTATGAGGAATACAGAAACATGAGAAATTGTCACAAAAAGTTCACCTTGGTACAGCTAAATATAAAAATATATGTTTTGGTTATAAAGACAATTTAAGAAATGACTAACAAAGATGTCTCCCCATATTCCTTCAGTCCTGGAATTTATAGACCATTTTCACATAAGAAACACCCCAACACCTCTTTGAATATTGTTATAACCAGCATTTTACTCCACTGAAGACAAAAAGAATAAAAATGGTCCCCAAGCCTTTTAAAACATGTATCTTATTAATGTTGTATCCTCCATTCCAGATTTTAAAACCAACCAAACAAGTAAAAAAAAAAAAAAAAAAAAAAAAAAAAAAAAAACCTTAGCCTCACTAAGCCAACTTAATGTATTTTAAATTCCATGTCGCTTGTAAGCTTATATGTAACTACTAGAAAGATTTCAAAAGCTAAGCTAAATAACCCTGTAAACAAGAGGACTTACCATGGAAATATTTTAAAGTTCCTGATCAGTAATGGGGTTACTATTGAGAGCAATCGGAATATCTCACAAAGGATTCTAAATATATTGTGTCACGTTCAATAAGCAAAAGTATTTTATTCTTCCACATGATTCCTTAGCAAACAATCTCATCCCTAAATATCATGGCACAGGGGAGAAGTAGTGCTGGTTTAATTTAGATTTGATTTATGTGCTATATCATCAGGAACAGATAAACCTGAATAATAAACAGCATATGTTGGCCTTAACCAAGCATGTGGATTCTGTTATATGAAAAGCAAATGTTCAAGCAACAAAATTAATATTAATGTGTTTTGCAAAATCAAAGTCAGGAGTTACTTTTGGAGGAGCTGAATAATCACAGACCCTACTGTAAGCTAAATCACATAATAAAAGAGACTTGGTGGTCTCCAGTATGGGATTTCACAGGTCTAATAACCAAAACTAAGGTTTTTATTCTTCATATAGAAAATTCCTCCATGAGAAAAATAAGTTTTATAAAAATTATAGTCTTTGACAACAAAAATGGAATTATGCAAGCGATAACCACCATTGTTGCAAAATTCTTCCAAGCCATGTTCACAGTTAACTCTGTGTTCAGTTGTTTCACTTCATCTTGGAATGGTCAACTGCAAAGATCATAATAGGCAATAATAAGCCAGGAAAGAAATTCTCTTTAAGGACAAAGAACAGGACAATTGTGGTCAACTTTACCCAAATCTTTGCTACTAAAGGTACATTTGTGATTATTTAAAATTTCTAAAATTATAAATAATGTTAAAAAATTTTAATACAGCTACCCCAAGAGGCTAGTTTTCCTGAAATCACATATTTGCATCTCAGTTTTGCTCTCTGGAATAACATTCACTCATATATATCATATGCACACTTTTCCATATTTACTGCTTCTCTTTTTGGATCTTTCTGTATCTCATTCTGTCCACTATGACAAACAACAGTTGTCAAGGCTCCACTCTCTCCACAGATGGGACATGGAAGTGTTTTTTTTTTTTTTTTTTTACTTTTCATAAAACAATTCCTCCTACAGTGGGCTGACGGCCAACCTGATTAGAACCAAGTGTTCCATTGTCGATATTTCTCCAAAATAGTCAGAAATAAATCTGTCTGCTTAATATTAATGTGTACTCATATCTTAAAAAATCAGAATAAAGTGCCTTGGGGTCCTATCATTTTATCTAACAGAGAAATTTTCAAACATATCCTATGGCTTTCCCCATCATTAAACCACCCAAATAAATCCCGTAACTCAGTGATTCAAAGTTCTATATATCTGACCTCACGTAAGTGTGAAGAGTAGAATAGAAACAAGCTGAGAAGCTACTAAAAGGTCCCTGTGTTTAGTTATTTACAAAAGAAAAAAAAAAAGAGGCTACTAGCTGAAAAGGCATTTGTTTGTAATAATTTCATAATACCCAACAACGCTTTTAAAATGTACTTTTAGTAACCTGCTGCTGAGGTCCTATGCCAAAAATCCAGGCATTGAAGATATCATTCATTTCTTAAAATAACTTTATTTCTCAAATATAAAAAAATATGCTTTCTACAAAATAATCCATAGGAATAAAGCAAAATATGGGGAAATAAAGATAGCCTGTGATCCTTTATCCAGACATAACCATTGTTCATTTTTTTATTTATACAGTCTTATAGTATGTATATGTGTATGTTATAGAAAGTGGATCATACAGCTGCATGCATAAGCAGCACTTTACACTTGTCAACAAATATGTCAGGAGACCTTTTTTGCCTCTAATGACTAGAGATCACTTTTAATAACTACATACTGTTCCATTGTATAACTTTTGCACAATTTTTAAAGTGGCAATTAGGATGTTTCCAATTTTTTCCTACTGAAGACAAGGTTGTGTTGATGATAGTTGAAAATACATCTTGGTACACAAATTTCATTACTTCCTTAGAATACATTTTTAGAAGTGGAATTGCTGAGCTAGAGAATAGGCACATTTTATAATCTGAACCATATTTTCCAACTGGCTTCCAACCAACAGTAGATGGTGGTGCTCCCATATCCTGTCTCCCACTCATTTTACTTTAAGGCAACAGACATTTGTCACATGCTTCCTATGCCTGAAGTGTGTATTTGGTACAAGATAAGGAGACATGGAAGGACTAAACCATGTTCCCAGCCACGTCCTCCTGGACCTCATAGATTAGCAATAGGATATACATGTAATTTAAATGCAGTGTCACACATGACAAAGTTTTAGCCATCTGTGTACAGTGGATTAAGGAGGATAAATGATATTCCTTAAATACTCACTGAATATAATTTAATATGGGTTACCTCATTTTCTACTTCAAACTTCATAAGAATGGCCCTTATTATCTTCATTCTACATAGGGAAAATCTAAGGCCCAGAATATTTAAAAAATAAAAAAGTTATTACTTTCAATGGCTTGGCTGCTCTGGTCTCAGTTCCCTAATTCTCCACCATTGTGATTTTGGATGAGTAAACTTCTCTAAACCTGAGTTCCTCATGTGTAACTTGAGGATAAAACAAAAGTCCAGGTTTGTAGCAAGGATTGAATCAAATGTGAATTCTTGTAAAGCATTTAGCATGGAGTGTTCAGTAGACAGGAAGTGGTCGGTAGATGTCATTACCCTAAATACTTCTACTGACTACTTATAGCCCGATCGCAAAAGAGAGATAAAGACCACTCTGCTCATGGTCTAAGAACTTCTCTTTCTTAAATAATGGAAATGTCTCTATTGTTGCCTTTCCATTTATTATTTACTGATTTTAAGTTATTTTTATGAAAAGCTCACTGTCTATTAAAGATGCACCAGACTCCTGCACTTGTTTTTGAGCACCTGAAGTTCTTCTATTTTGAGTTCCTAAAGCAATCTAAAATACATTTTTAAAAATATTCCAGCAGCGTGAACAATGAGCTCACATGATTATCTAAGGGTAGGAAGGACAGACTATAAGAGAGTTAAGTTACATCTGTAGAGTTTTAGGGCAAAACGAAAAACAAAACACATCTTTTCAAAAGATATTTCAATTTTAGCATCTCATTCATGTAAATACATAAAATTCATAAGTGATATATTCTGAACCTCCCAAATAATTTATTAAACCAGATCCTTTTTTTTTCCCATGAGTTGTTCTAGAAATTGCTTATGGTCCAAAGCATGGCCGGCATTTGGTTCTCTTGTTTTGATATTGATAGTGTTTCTAAATAAAAATAAGCATTTCACTTTTGCTTATTTTTTGTTAAACAGAAAGATCTGTTTGAGAGAAAAATTTTGATTTGTATTCATGCTTGTAATATTCAAATTCATCAGCTGAGAGGCTCTATTTGATTTTGGAGCACGGATAAAATAGGCTTCAAAGTGAAACTATCTCAAGCTTCCCAAAGATATAGAGATGTTCCTCATTAAACATGTACAAATGCAGGAAAATTATCTCCCTAAAAATGCTCAAGTAAGCAACAGTGATGAATCTAAGAAAGGTTAATATCAGTACCTTGAAAATTTACTACTCTAAGCATCTGACTACATAAACTCTTAGCTATTTGTCACTTACTTAAGGTTAGTTCAGTGGGGTGTTTCTTTAGTAGGATCACTAATTGTTCTTATCGTTTTTAAAATACTGTTTTAATTTTAAGATTTAGGGTAAAAAGTTTTGGTGAGGTCTTTTCCCAAATCCCAATATAATTTTCCTTCTGTTCTATAATTTAAAGACTGGATCACTCAGCCTTATTTATTACAATAGCAAAGAAATTCATTTAAATCATCTCAACAAAGAGTTATTCTTAATGTAATATCACTACATTAAGAATTTGTGGGATCCCATTCTACCTCAGTAGGAAATATATACAAATACTTGCAATTATCGTAATTCATGGAACAAAAAAAATAATATTGTGTTTGATCTGTTACTCTAATTGTTATTAGCATGGATATTGAGGTTGTTTTTTTTTTGGATATTGAGTTTTTAAAGCCATTTATAAATTCAGATTGCAAAACAGCAATACAAACCTCCTTTTAAAATTGAATAGGACTCACTTTTCTTTTTCCCACATGAAATACACCTTAGAAAGCCTCTCTGGCCGGAAGAGAACCATATTACCCAGTTGTAGTAAACATTCTTTTCTTAGAAACATCAACCTTGCAAATGCAGTATCAGCGAACTCACTATTCCATGGAGCCTGAAGGCCAGCAGGCTCGGACTCAATAGAAGAAAAAAAAGATTTATTTTCTCTAAGTGTCATACATTCCTTCATTGACTTCAAAGTCAGACCCACTTCCAGTCCTCTAAGACGTAAACGGTGGTACTCACGCCAAGTGGATTTTCTAGTGGGTTATTTATCTCCATCTGTCTTATATTTGTGGGCAGGTTGAATGGATCTGAGTCTGCTTGAGAGAGAGATGAAAGATGAACTCTAAGAGCTGATTTTAAGCAAGAAAATAAGACTCAACAATAGCAGATGATACATAAAAACCTTGGGGAAATTCGGATCCAGACAATTTTAAGTGCAAATTTTAACTGACAGATAAAGAAATTTGACAATTGCTACATTATTATATATACCATAATGAGAAATAATAATTTGTGTAAATGAAAGTGATATGTCTGTGTGTTTCCTAGGAAGCACATTCCAGTTTAGTTTTACCCATTGATTTTGTTTCTCATTGTTCTTGTAAAACTGCTTCGGTTTCCCAAGTTCTCTTTCATGCACACCATCCACTCCTAGCCTTCTCGTTTACTTTTGTATGAAGCTCCATTCCTTATTAAAACTTTGCACCAATAATTAAGCAGAAAAATAAATGTTCCAGTGCAGACACATGCAGGATAGAGGTTCTTGACTCCTCACCACTCATTAAACCTGCACACAATTTCTGTTGGCGTTAGCTGCAGATTTATGTCCTTTGAACCTTTTTAATAAGTGAATGCTTTATTTCCCTAACGTAAACACTGCTGCTCATTCAGATTCTTATAAAATATTTAACAAATTACTCTGGTGTCCTTAGGTAAAAATAAATTAACTTAGAAAATGAAACCAGCCTAATTAAATCATGTGCTAGGTAGCTTTCTACCTGCCTATAATTATAGATTAAAACCAATATCGTAAAAAAAAAAACAAAAAAAAAAAACAAAAAAAAAAAAACAAAAAACAATATCGTGTACTAAAAAGAAAATACATCCAGTATTAACTAGTCTTCTAGGGTGGCTAAAATGTTAAAAATTGGATGTATTTAAAACCAAATAATTGACATTCCCGTGATATAGGAACAATTGTCAGGGGCATGAAATACAGTTAGAAGGGGTCAGAATTGGCTGCACAGGAGCTTTTAACTTTCTTTTAGCTTGAATCTATATTAAATAGTTTTTATTCTGAACACCTTTCACTTTCTTTTTTTTATTCAAATTGAATTTGCCAACATATAGTATAACACCCAGTGCTCAGTACATCACATCCCCTCCTTAATGCCTGTCACCCAGAAAGCTTTCACTTTGTCATTTAAGTGATCTACACCAATGTTTAGTGGAAACAACCCAGGTAAGTTTTCTAATTGGAAAATCTTTGCAAAATTGATTTAAGAAAAAAAAGGATTAACTCCAGGTCTCAATGGCTTAGCATACAGTTCTCTCCTTGCACACAGTTTGTCTGACATAGGTTGACTGATCTTACCCAGGACTTAAGCTTTCACCATAGCAAGAGAAGAGAGAGCGGAGAGAACTCAGCCACTTTTTTTTTTTTTTTTTAGATTTTATTTATTTATTCATGAGAGATACAGAGAGAGGCAGAGACATAGGCAGAGGGAGAAGCAGGCTCCCTGTGGGGACCCTGACGTAGGACTCGATCCCAGGATCACGACCTAAGATAAAGGCAGATGCTCAACCACTGAGCCACCCAAGAATTCAGCCACTCTGAAGAAAAGCACATCCTCTCTGTTCACAGCTCATTGACATAAGTTCCAAGGGATGTTAGGAAATTAATCAAGCAAAGGGAAAGTAATCAATTATGGTAACGACTAGTAATCTCTATCACCTTCCATTCAATAAATATTCAGTTCCCTCCTCTTCCCACATACAAGGAGACAGCCAGAGACCCATCCAATCAGTGCCTGAATTTCAAAGTCCAGGACACCTAGATAAAGTTCAAGCCCCTATGTGGCTTCTCATGGTTTGGACACCTATGAATTTAAAAGCCAAATTATCTTTTCTTACACACACACACACACAATCCACAGAGGTGTGACAGGGTCAAGATAATTACAGTAATACACTCACTTTCAGAAAGAAGACAAATGGGTCATAATCAGCAGCTCATATGAATCCTGAGGTCCTGCTGAGCACACAGTGAAGGCTCCCTACCGATGTGTGACTTCAGTCCCCACTCTATGACAAGACCTTTTTCATTTCCATTCCCTTCTTTGACTGTATGTGACACTGAGTCTCCTCAAGGCTGCACAGTTCCCTTGGTCTCCATCTTGCCCACTTGTGATCGTGAGCACAGAGGCCATTATTTTCAGCTGCATACAAAGGTGTCATTGGTCCAGGCTTGTGGTTTTCTTGGCAGTACATTTCTCTCAAATGCTTAAGAGGCTTCGTCTCCATTTGTTTCCAGTCAGTTCCACATGCAGTAACCACACTCACACTTTAAAACACTTAGTTCTCAAGTCCCCAGTAGTTCTTGGTTTTCATGACCCCGTGTTTCCCTACCAATTAGATGGTGGCTACCTAAAGCTCATCTCTAAATAACAGAGAGGAAGACCTACCTCACTTTTAACACTTTCTCCGCCTTCAGTACTGGGCTCAGCTGAAAGGTTTTGTTGAATGTGTCCACTGTCTTTGTGTTCATTTTGGCTCTAGAAGTGGTTTGCTTTTCTAATACTGTAGGAATCCATATTTCTAGATCCCCCTTATTTCTTCTAAGTTCTGTTGTGATTCAGCCAATCCTTTCTTGAACTCATCTTTACTTCATAATACCCTTGCCAAGCATAGCCAGTGACAGCAGACACTACTATGGTTCTGTTTTAACCTCTTACTCAGAAGCTAAATTTACCTAAGCGTATGATTCACCTTCCAAGTTCTGACATACAATAGTCTCACCAAATGTTTTACCGCCATATGACATACATTTTCTTCTTTATCTCCTCCAGGATCATTTTCTCACTGTCTACTGCCTTTCAAGTACACACTAAGTATTTCGTTAGAAGAGAGCCCACATTTCTCATACTAATTTCCATGTTCATGCGGATGTTTGAGGTTATATAATCACAACAAATTCTCCATAGAAACTAAGTGGCTTATCATAACACAGGTCAATTTCTTGTTCACATAAATGCACAAGTTAGGAGGAAACTCTCATCTACATAGTCACTCACGGAGCCAGGTTATTAGTGGCTACATCGCCTTTAGTTCTGCTGTCTCGATCTGTGGCTCCCAATGTTGTCAGGTCAAGAGGAACTCACAATAATGCTTAAATACCCCAGACTTGAGGGGACATGTGTCATTTCCTCTCATGGCCACAGTCCATAGTCCACATGGCCCTGCCCTAATGACAAAGGGGATGGAAATCTACATGGAAGAGGAAAGGAAGGAGAGGAAAACTGAATGTTGCAGGGTCTAGTTATTTCTCTCTCTTTGTATGTTTAATGTTCAGATCAATATGGAAATATAGATATGTCAGAGTAAAGTTATTTGATCACTGTGATGGGGAGCACTTGCCAAACAAAGTATTGGATCATATCATAAGTGTAATTGGGACCCATGAGTTTGATTCATTTCCTCAGGTATAAAAATCTAGTGACTTATAGGTATTTGTAAAAACTACTATAACAGAGTGCCTGAGTGGCTCAGTCAGTTAACTGTTTGACTTCAGCTTGCCAAGTCATGATCCCAAGATCCTGGAATTGAGCCCGACATCCAACTCCCCGTTCAGTGGGGAGTCTGCTTCTTCCTCTCCCTCTGCCCTTCCCCCTGCTTGTGGGGTTGCTCTCTCTCTCTCTGTCAAATAAAATCTTTTTTAAAAAAGCTACTGTAACAAAATAATTGGCTCTTAATTTTTTTTAAAAAAAAAGGCTTCCTCAGAACTAATAATAGGACATGGAAAACAGATTGAACAAAAGCAAAGTCATTAAGCAGGAAATAGTAAGAAGTAGAGCATTTAAAAAATGGAGGAAAAGAATGTAAAGGAGAAAGGAAATAGTAAAACCATATAAAAATATTCAGGAAAGATTTAGAGTCTTATAAAACACACAAAAAAATATTTTTTAAAGATTTATTTATTTATTTGACAGAGACAGAGAAAAAGAGAGAAAGAAAGAGAGAGCAGGGGGAGAGGGAGATTGAGAATCCCAAGCAGCCTCCCCACTGAACGTGGAGTCCAGCATGGGGGGCTCCATTTCACAACCCTGAGATCATGACCTGAGTGGAAACCAAGAGTCAGCTGCTTAACCAACTGAGTCACCCAGGCGCCCCAAAGAATTATTTTTAATAATGCCCGGAGTCCATATAAAACACTGCTTTATAGCATCAAACTTTATCATAGCTAGGATTTCAAAGTGCAGTACAAATAGAAGGATCCTAAATGATTCCCAGAAATGGATATTTCTTTTTTTTAAGATTTATTTATTTATTCATGAAAGACACATGGAGAGAAGGGTAGGGACATAGGCAGAGGGAAAAGCAGGCTCTTCAAAGGGAGCCCGATATGGGACTCGACCCTGGATCCTGGGATCATGGCCTGAGCCAAAGGCAGACACTCAATTGCTGAGCCACCCAGATGTCCCATGAAATGGGTATTTCTTAACATGTAGGTCAAGAATGAGGGTTGTGAACATTTTGGTGAGACAGTGACAAGTCAGATAAAAAATTGGCCCACCCACCATCATGATAAAGAGGGCAATACAGCTCCTCTAAGTTAATGAACACTGTATGTGTCATTCCTAAAACCCAGGCACAGGGAGTTTGAGAGAAGGAGTAATTGGAAACCCCTTATATGAGGAGATTTCCAGGGCCTGATTAGGCAAGAAAATCACTTGAAATAAAATATTTACACGAAATATTTCAAACAAGAGTTAAAATATTTGCCAAATAAATAGCTCATTCAAATTGATAAAAGCATGTCTTAAAAACTAGACCTCTAAAACATTAGGAGGGATCCTTAAACTCTTCCTGTAGAAAATCAGAGAGTAAATATTTTAGATTTTGATGACCATACAATCTCTGTCATAGCTACTCATCCCTGCTGCTGTATCAAGAAAAAAAAAATACAGACAATATGATACATAAGTGATGGGCCTGGTTGTGCCTCAGTGAAACTTTATTTACAAAAATAGATTGCAGCTGAATCAGCCTGAAATCCATAGTTTGCCAACTCTTGCTTTAATAGAGGAAAGGGCCAAGAATTGTAACAAAATTCTAAAGTAAACTGGTCAAAGCAAAACAATGTTCAACCATACCAGTAATAAAAGAAATGAAAAGGAAAACAATGAAATCTACTTTCCGTAAAATATTATGAAATACCAAGATACATGACTAAGAGGGAGAGCATATTGACATAAGCTTCATAAAATTTCTGAAGATCAAATGCATATATATGTGTGTGTATGTATAGACACAGACATATATTTTATATACACACACACATATATATATAGACACGTGCACATGTCCAAAAACATAGAATTAGATTTTGGAATTCTTACCAAGGATGCATGGTATTTAGTTTGAATTACAGAACTTTAATTAGTCCAAAAGCTTTTTTGAGATGAATCGGGAATAACACAATACTTCTTGGGACCATAATGATGATTTATTTTGTAATATATATGCACTTTCCTAAGCCCATTATTTACCTGGAGAAGAAAAATAGGTAAGAGGTGGAAAAAATCATACAACCTCTCTCCCAATACTAGGAGCTCTTAACATTGGGAATATGAGGTCTCCAACTCAGTTTCCTCCTTATCACTTTCCTTCATCCAATGGACTGGAGAAGCTTCTGGAGAAATCATATTAAGCAAAAGCAGGAAGCATGTACTTCTAGCCATAGGATTGGCCATCTCGTATGAGGAGTCCTAATATCCCCATCTGTCCATAAGTCCAACAAAATTTGCATAAAAGTATTTTCCTAGGACCTTTGAACTCTAAGTAGAAAAAATTACAGTTTTTTTTAAATGAGGATTCCACTAAAAAGTAAAATTCATTTCTGATATGCTGTCAACTATTGGGAAAAACTGACATAGATTTGTAAAGAGTGCCATAGCTAATAAATCTTTTTCCCCCTTTTGAAATTATCTTTCTTTCTTCCCTGTTCACAAAAGTAACCATGAATCACTACCAAGTGTCACAAAGAAAGAACTTAAAGGAAACATTTACCCATAATGCCAATATTTAGAGATAACTACTATTGGTATTGTGAAGTACATTCTTTCAGATTTTTATATTCACCTATATGTATTTACCAAACTAAGATCTACTAAACAAACTAATTTGTTTAATTTGCTCTATTTCACTTAAAAAACAAACAATTTTAATGTACACAAGTAAAAATGAGCTCCTTCTCTTTTAACCACATTGCATTCCACTGGAGTATGTGCCATAAATTATTTATGTCATCTTCTACTGATGGACATTGAGATTGCCAAATTATTTTCACTATTTTCCACTGTAACATGAACATTTCAGTACACATATTTGAGTGAGTTTGCCCTATTACTTCCCTTAGGGTAAATTCACAGAAATGCAATTTTCTATGTTGAAGAGTATCTAAATTTAATATTTTGCATTATGTTAATAAA
This sequence comes from Vulpes lagopus, assembly GCF_018345385.1. Taxonomy (NCBI): domain Eukaryota; kingdom Metazoa; phylum Chordata; class Mammalia; order Carnivora; family Canidae; genus Vulpes; species Vulpes lagopus. The sequence continues at coordinate 26,609,687 of NC_054843.1, forward strand.
TTACCCTCTAGAAGAGTTGTAACAATTTACTCTATCCCAAAGTTTCAATATGAGTGTGTTTAAATAAATTATGGTATTTCTACAGACTAAAATACTATGCTTCAAAAATTAATGACATGGCAAGCTACACATAGGATTATATCAAGTAAAACAAGATACAAAATATAATAAAACATACCATTGATAGGATATATCAGTCTATAAATTATACATATATGGGGAGAGGAATAACAATATATATGTATGTGTGTGTTAAGTGTCATGACTTCGGGAAAGGATTGGAGCAAATCTTTAAGTTATTTCTTATGTTGTTCTATATTTGCTAAACTTCCTAGAATTTGCTCATGTTTTAGTTGTAATCTGAAAACCAGCATGTTAAAGAAATATTGGAAGTCCAAAACTGAAGAAACATATTTTCACATATTTTGTAGTTTGTCTGATATTAGATCTACAATTATAAAACAGAAAACCCCTAACGTGCCCCAATCAGAAATATTTAATTATACCAGACTGAATTACTTTTTCCCAACAGAAGACCTGTTTTAATTCATGAAATGTCCTCATGCCTAACAGCAAACAGAAGAAAACCTTTCTCTTCTCTACTGAGAAGACAAGTAAGAACAGATCGGTGAGTCCCCGAAAACAGGGAGGAAACTAGCTTTTTGAGCTAGCTCTAACCCTGGCTGCAGGCATTTTGGAAAGCTTTTTGGAAGAGAACAAATCATTAATAAAGACTCAATACTTACAGTGACCTTTGAGCAATTCCAGATGTAGACGTGCAGATTTTTCCACAAATAATAAAGAAGGGCCGGCTACAAGAAGTGACAGTCCGGAACAGACTCGCAGGAGGCTAGAATTACATGGGCCACAGAAAAGAGACTGAGCAGAAATGAAACAACACAAAAAGAATCCAGATCCTTCACCAAACAACCAGAGATTGATTTGCTTACGTGAGTTTTTACCAATTCTTTCCTTGGTGAAGAGGAAATACATGTTACTTTATATTTTCTGGATATGATTATGGTTTTATCAGTCTTTATGTTGCACTTATTCTCCATCCTAACACTATGTTAAGCTTTTATACAGAGTGACTCATTTAATCCTCATATAAACCCAACTTGGTAAAGACGATTATTCACATTTTATAATTAGAAGAGTGAGGCACAGAAATTTAGGTCGCTTGGCCAAGATCATGCATCTAGAACAGGGGTCAACAAACGTCTTAAAGGGCTAGAGAGTATATATATATATATAGGATTTGCTGACATAAGGTCTCAGTCACAATTATTCAACACTGCTAAAAAAAATTTAAAAAATAAAATAAAAAAAAACACTGCTGCACAGTGCAAAAAAAGCATGCAGAGACAGTCCTCAAACCAGTGAACGTGGCAGTGTTACCCAAACAGGTGGCGGGTTCACTGGCTGTGGTTTGCCAACCCTTGGTCTAGAAAGTTGTAAAGCAAGATCCTAACTAAATCTGCCTGCAATAATTAAACTATCATACAATAGGGGAAATAAAATCAATGTGGTTCTCATTCCGTAGTCTGGGTTCACTCATTCTCAAGTATTCTTTTGGCTCTCTATACCGTCCTATTCTGAGGAAATTGACCACTAAATGTGAATTGCCACTTAACTGCAATTTGGTGGAAGAAAAGATTTGGATTGCCAGAGGGCATAAACAAGGTAGATAGTTTTCCCTAATCCTAACAGGATTTAGCCATATTTTGTCAGGATAGAGTGCAGACCTGACATTTGGGCAATACTCAGCTTTCTAAAATGGTGAGGGAAAGAAGGAGATGATTTGGGGCCCATTTTTAATTAAGAAATATTTACTTTAACAGGTCCTATGACCTCAAAATTTTCTCTTAATTTCAAAATTTTTGTCACTGAATTTGTCTCATAAGTATAATAATATTGGGAAACATAACCATACTCATTTTAAGTGCTTACAATTCAAAGTTGTGAGGAAAAGATATTTCAATAATATTTTGTTTTTCTGGAGTTTATAAAGCAGCACTGAAAAATAATCAAGTTGTGCCAGTTATTTGATTTTTGAATAGAACTTCAACAGAATTTATTTGAAAGCTGCACCCACGAATACAGAATGAGTCAAGATTACATAATAGTGTTAAAATAATTAAGAAGTTATATGATCTATAGACAGGGAAAAGAAGAGTCAGAAATTTCAACTCTCCATTCTAATGTTATTATGGGCCAAATGACCTTGAGCCAGGATCTCTAAATCTGAATCTTCCACAGGAAAATGGCATTCATAACCACCTGATAACTGATCAGGGTTATGGTGAAACTTATACACAAAAATTAAGAAAGTTACCTTGTAGACTTAAAACATTATATTCATTAAGTTAGTCTCCTAAGACTTATGATTTATTTTTACAAAGAAAAAAAATATTTTTTTTCCTTCTACCTTTCACTGACCTATCATTTCTTTCCCCAGAAACAGAGAAAAGAAGACACCGAGAGTTCCAAATCTTTGCCAGCCCATCACTGTGAAAAAGCAAAGTCAACCCACAGTCCTATTATTTATTTTCAAGATCTTTAAAAAATTTTACCTTACTGTCAATAATCACCACTTCTAAATATTCCACTTACTAGATTCCTAAAAATTTTCTCAAAGACTGAATAAAGACTTACTCACAAGATCATTTATAACACAAGTTATTTGTTTTAAGTAGTTTACACAAATCGAATGACTAAAATTTTAGCAGATTTCTAGTATCATAAGGATGCTTAACAGATTGTGTTATTTTTTCTAAATATTTGTAGCTCAGCTCTTGGGAAGGATTATACTCCCCCACTGCACTGATGTCAACCTTTATCATATGACTCATGAAAAATGAACATAAGTGACATGTGTCACTTGCAAGGAGAAATTTTAAGAGCTACTATAGTTTGCCAATTTCTTTTTATTCCTGTGCTATAAGACTAGAATATTCCAGATAAGGGCTCCATCAGCCAGGGGTCCAGGGTGAAGACAACGTGTAACAGTAGTGAGACTAGCCCATGAGTCTACGTAGAATGAGTGAAAAAATAAAGTTTTGTTTCTGCTAGTCACCAATCCTTTAGGTCACCTGTTACCACAGGATAACGTAGGCTATCATAAGTGACTAATTAGAGAACGCCAAAGTCTAGTTACACACTGTACCTTGACACTTTAGTTATAATAATTAATATAAGAATGGCAGCAGCATAAAAACATCTCATTTATCCAGAAAGAAGCATTTCAATGCTTTTTACACATAACACAATTAAAACAGGACATAAGACTAAGTTCTGTCTGCACTAAACCACAAAAATGTTCTAAGGAATTCAGAATCCTAAAGAATGTTTAAGTTATTTATAGGCTAGGAAAACATATAACCAGAAAATCACATCCAGAAACAATTTGACCATTATTAAGGGATTATCTTTAACCTAGGAAATTGGGGTTCTCACCATCCTTTTTTATAAGCACTTTTTCCTTTTTCTCTTTTTTTTACCAAGAAACTTCAAAATTTTTTTCAATATAAAGAGGAATGACTCTCAAAATGCACTAGCAAATTCAGTAGATTTCCTGAATCCAAAGACTAATAATATGTGTGTTTCCTTGCCTAGTAGCTATGCCCTAATATTACATAGGTCATAGCAAGATTTCTGTTTTTAATAAGAAATAGTGTCATCAGTATTTTTTAAACCTAATATCTCTAATATGTGGCTCAACACAAGAAACACACGATTTCAAGGATAACATTAGACGTGCTTTGCAATTTCAAGAAATTATCAACACAGTACCAAGGATACCCTGCCCTCTGCTGTCTGTATTATAATTTTGCATGTTTAAGTAGTTAAATCACTTCATTTAAATTCTAATTTTTTCCCTCTACATTGTGGTATTTAAATGTTGTTTCTATTCTATTAGCTGTTTTCTTAGACAACATAACCTGTATATTTCACTTAAATACTAAAGCTAAGTAATCTTTTTATTCTGCTCCTATAAAGGAACACAGAGTGCTTTAATGTTAACTAGTCATTTCTCAACTTGGAGTCTCTTGTTGTTTCACAGTAATTTCTCTTACTTTTACCCCATCAATTATAAAATGTGATTATTTCATATGATAAATGCTTTCTAATAGTCACACCGGTATTTTCTATTTTTATTTAATTGTTATTCCTCTTTGCATGTTATACTTTCCTTTGAAATCACTTCTTATTTAGTGCAGATCTGCTGATGTGAAGTGCTCTCCATTCTTATTTGCAAAAATCTCTAGTTTGTCCTTCTTTGAAGGTTCAGAGGTAATTAATTCCAGATAAACAATTATTTTCTCTGGCTACTTTGGAGATAATATTCTCCGGTCTTCTAACTTCCATTGTTGCTGCTGATACCCACATCTCCAAATAACAGATGGCCTCCTTGGCTCTGTTTAGCAATTTTCCAATAAGTTGCCCCACTAACAATCTAGTCAAGCTCTTATCACTACCGATTTAGGGGGATTTTCCAGAGTTTTGTTTGGAAATTTAACTTTTTCTTTGGCTTTCTACATCACCTATATTGTAGGTTCCTCCATTCTATTCTGTTCCTGTCTGTATCTGTCCTTTCTTATAGTTTCTAGAATTTTAAATGTAGATTTAAAATGTATGGCTTACATCATCTGCATTTACGTCAATGAACAAGAAACATGTTCATGCATCACCATTTAGTATTTTACATTATCTTGGCATTCTATGTATATATCGATGGTGATCTTATACAAAAATACTCAATTTTTTAAAATCACATATTTGTATTTGTCACAAAAAATGCAGTGCTCTCCAATTATCATACTTTTTTGCAAATTACATGCAGTACTAGTATTAATCTTAACATTAAATAATAATGAACACATTTTTTAGACAAGTAAATTTAAATAGAATATATAGAATAGATTTTGCATATAACCTGTGCATGTGCTACCTGGTATCATAAAAGTTCTTAGAAAGATATATGTAGACTTTCTATTGAGCATTCTAGAGCTAGCACCATCCTTTGGACATTCCAGACATCTTCAGACACTTTTAGATAATTCAAGAAATAAGCCTGAAAATGCACACAAAGTGTTCTTTTTCTTTTTCTTCTTCTTTTTTTTTTTTTTTTTTTTTTTTAGGTTTATTTATTTTAGAGAGAGAGAGAGAGAGAGAGTATGCAGGGCAGGAGGGGCGAAGGGAGAATGAGAGTGAGAATCCTCAAGCAGATTCCCTGCTGAACATGGAGCTCAACATGAGGCTCAGTCCCACAACCCTGAGATCATGACCTGAGCTGAAATCAAGAGTCCGATGCTCGACCAACTGAGCTACCCAGGGGTACCAAACATATTATTATTTTCTATTACTAAATATGCCACTACTCAAATAACATTATGTCCCAACCAATATGCAAACAAAATGGGTGAAATCTTACCACTAGTCAAAGTAGTCCTCATTAATTCAACAACATTTGTTTTATACCTGTCATGTGCTTGATAGAAATACAAATGATAGAGCAGTAAAAGGTATATCTATCTGAGGTCATAGATTGTAGTCTCCTATAAAGAATGATAATTATCAAGCCAGTACAGTAAAGCATGGTGAGTGCTACCACATGAAAAGTACAGCACATCATGTGAGTTAATTTCAGAAATATTTTGAAAAGATTCAGGCTCTTAGGATTTTGGCTTGAGATCACACCATAGACAGAAACTTGAAAAGCATCTGTTTTATTTCTTAGCCCTGAGAATCACATCATAACTCATTTGTTCTCTCTACATTATTTGAAATCCTAGATGGCCACTAAAAACAGTTCATAAAAAATTAAAACTTATTAAAAATGTTAGTGATGATTTACAAAGCTTGGTACAGATAGTTGCAAGTCAATACAAGTTTGAAAGGGCATCTCCTGTGATGGATGGGTTCACTCAAAGTGCAGATTATTGGAGATTTTGTAAATCATACAAATATATCTGAGTTATCTGAAATCAAAACAGAGTGAAAACACAGCAACTAAAAAGGTTATCAGGATTGCAGACTCATTAAAATGGACGCTCTATCTTAAATACAACAACCCGATAAGCATCACCTTCCAATGAAGTGAAATGACCCATTTTCTTTTTCTCTGTCTTCTCTTAACATAGGGAAGTTAAAGTAGCAAGGGGTAATACATATACAGTCTTAGAGGTGTGCAATGATGTGTTTGAGAATTCACCAAGTCAGAGTAAAAATACAGTTCACCTTCCTGGCACATAAGATTTACTTAAGTGTATATAATTGAAACGTTTAGATAGATTACAGAGAATACATACATTTGAATAAGATGTTGTGACTGGACATATGACTATATGGTTGACCTGTGTCGTTGGCCTTTCTTTGGGGATATGTGATCACAGCCTATTTGGGTGTATTTCAAGAGATCTGAAACAACTGTTGCTAAGAAGGAACACTCAATCAGACACAGAAGCCTGGGTTGCGGATCCCTCTTACACCGAGTTGATGGCTGTGGACAAAGCTCCTAAACCTCTGGGCTCTTGGTCATGGCATCCAAATCCTCAAAAATGGGATCTCTGAGGCCCTTCCTCCTCTCACTTTCTGTGTTTCGGTATGGTTTCTGCTGAGGTTTATTGAGTCTCAAAAGCACAAGAATTCTACCTTCCTAAAAAAAATTCTTTGAGTACCCCAATATTAATGGACTGTATTTATTCACTGCCAGCACATATTCAAGGAATTTATAAGGTTGGGGCAATGTGCCAATGAAGGGTACATGCATAGAAGTATCTATACTCAAAATTGTCTTTTATTAACCTTCTAATGTTATCATTAGTCTAATGTTTATTCATGAAATTATTTCACCCCAGACTATAAACCTTACACTGTAGGAATTACACTCTTTTTTCTACCAGACAGTAAGTTCTCAAAACTTCTAGGTTATTCACTAAGTCAGCTTTAAAAATAATCAAGCAATTATTCGGCACTGAGAGTTTTTACCTGCTTTACTTTAGACAAAACTCTGAGGTGTGTTTCTTAAAAATAAAGTAAGAAGTTAAATAATTCTTCTCACCTTTATTCCCACAGTAGTTATGGGAGAAGGAAGGTAAAGGAAAGAGTGAAATATTTAATTCCAAAACAAGAGTGGGCAACACTATCATTTTATTAATGCAAACCCATACCTGTCATTTCATGTTAAACATTTATTAGTAGTAAATTGGTACATGAATTATTGGTAGGGAAATTTTTCATGAGGAAAATAGCCTTTAGAATAAATCTTGTCTCGAGTATAAGGGTATATACATAAGGAGATGGAAGCTAACTCCCAAAGGAGAAAGCTGTCTGAGCTTTTAGGCACAAATATAAAAAAATTTCCCCTCATTTCACCTCTTTCCTCAGGGCCAGATTGTTCCATGAACTGAGCCCATTCCAACTTGAATATATTTAATATGAATGAACATTATAGCAAATGTTAACAAGGCCAAATTCTGCTACCACAAAAATTTTAAAACAAATAATCACCATAAGGAAAATAGTCATAAACCCTGGCTTATGGCCCATGCCTGGTTGAGTTTTTAAAATATGCTACTCAAAATAATTCCACACAATTTTATCAAGTTCTTAACACTCATTACTCCAGTGGCTTTCAAGTTTTTACTGTGACCTCCAGTAAAAAATATATTTTACATCATGGCCAAGTGTATACACTTATGTGTGTGTATGTATGTATATATAAAATGTAGAGTTATATATATAATCGTTATGTATTTATATATATGAAATTATAAAATGAAAAAATGTTTTATAAAACATACCTACCCTTACTGCATGCTATACACTATATTTTATATTCTCTTTTTAAAAATGCTATTTAAGTCCCAGTTATTGATTTTGCAACTCAGTTCTGTATCATAAATCAGTGCACAATAGAAAACAAACAAGGACAAAATATTCTCTCCAAAAACATGGAATAAGAGCAAACAAAGTGGCACCTGAGTGGCTCAGTCAGTTGAGTGTCCAACTCTTGGTTTTGACTCAGGTCATGATTTCAGGGTCCAGGATGGATCCCTGCCTCAGGCTATATGCAGAGTCGGCTTGAGAGTCCCTGTTTCTCACTCTCTCTCTCTCTCTCTCTCTCTCTCTGCCTCTCCCTCCGCCCCTCCCTCCTTTTACAAAAAAAGGAATAACAATCAATCTCATTCAGTAACTCTGAGAAGTCAAAAGCTTTTAAATTATATTTATAATTTATAAATTCTTATTTCTTTAACTGGCACTTAGTTCATAAGATTACCCAACAACTGTGCAAAAAGTACAGACTTCAAAGTTGGGAGCCCGAGTTTTAGCTTTGAGTCTAGGTTTTACCACTCTTTCAAAAGGATAAATGATAAAACAAGGCAGAAGCACTTTGTAAAATCATATCCCCCAAACAATGTAGTTAATTACAGTACCATTATATTTTCATACTTGTTTAGAGTTAGAAAAAACTTTTCCATAGGAGAGCCCATTTATAATATGAATCTTTTCCTCAATCATTCTAAGATTGTCCCTTTCAATTTTCCTCCTGCAAAATAGTCCTTCCATGAGATTTGACTTTTTATTTACCTGTTACATTTTCAGAAATCCTCTCTCTGATCTGCAGGATTCAGCAAATGTCATCTTGAAATCAACCATAATGAAAACAAGTGCTTAGATTCAACTATCTTTTGAAATTAAATGATTGAGAATGTGCTACACTGCATATATTTCAGTGAAATAGTGGTCTTACTTTTTCTTTTATTAGGCTGAGACTTAGTAAATAAAAAAAGTCTGTACCTTAGTGCATTTTATTATCTTAATTATTAATTACTTTCTAGCTACTCCACTTCTGTAGTTCTCAAGGCAAGAGAGTCTTTAGATCTGAAACCAGAGGGAGCTTTTGAAAACTATGGGATGAATTGGTCTCATTTATCTGCCCTGAGGTGGGCCTTGGGCGTTGATTATTTAAGTCCCCAGGTGACTCAACTGGGCAAACAAGATTGAAAACCACTGCTTTCGTTTATCCCACTAATTAAAAGCAGCTAGGAGACTCAAAATTCAGTCAAGAGACTCAAAATTGATTCAGTCAAGAAACTCAAAAATTACATCCTTACATTCCAGTGAGAGAAAGTTATGAGCATATCAAAGATCAATCAAGAGTCACTATCCTCTTTCCTACAACAAAAATTTCTCCCTCTGAATATTCAGGGCAGCGTAGAAACCATCACTTGTCTCTTCTTTTAAAAAAACTTAAAATTAAAACCTTTTCCTAATCACACAACACCTTCTCACCAATACTTCGTTTCTGTTTTGCTTGATACCGGAAGTCTTCAGAGGATTTATACTGTCTGTTTTCACTTTCTTTTCTCATGTTCTCTGGAACTTCCACCATGTGTGCTTTGCCGGCTACTCCCATCATGCCCTTGAAATTGTTTGTTTCAAAGATATGAATAATTTGCACGGTCCTAAATAAAACAGCTAGTCCTCACACTTCTACAGCATTTGGGGGCAGAGGCAGTATTTTGATGGCTCCTCCCTTCATCACATACTATATTCACTGACTTCTAGGATAAGTTTGCCTGGTAGCTATTCCTTCTCCACTGCCTTCGCTGGCCTCTCCCTAACTAGGCCCAGCTGACGCTCAGCACCCTCACTGCACCTCTGCGCTCATTCCCTTTCTGGCTCCCAATCATTCTCAGAGCTTTAAACATCATCTCTCTATTGAGAACCAACAAATTTAAATCTCTGGCTCTTTTCTCTCCCTCAGTGTTTTTATACCCAACTGCTTATTTGACACCTCAGGTGAGTATCTATTAGGCATTTCAAACTGACTATGCATGAAAACAAACTCTTGCTATTAGCTCAGATGTGTTCTGTCTACCAGCTTCCCATCTTGTCTTCCTCACATTTCTAGTGCTTTAGGCCCCACACCTGGGAATCATCTAGGACCACTCGTTCTTTTATACATACACTCATTCACGCAGCAAGCCCTGAGGAGTTGGAGTCTACCTCACAAACAGATCCAGAGTTCAACCAACCTAAGCACCTGTGCTGCTTCCTCTCTAGACCATTCCTTCTCGCATGGGTCACTACAACAGCTTTCTGAGAGAATCTCTTTTCTTCCCTTAGTGTCTACTTCCACATAGAAGCCAGAGGTAGCATTTTAAAATACATATTGTATTGTGTCTTTCCCTTGCTCAAAAGATTTATATTCTGTTTAACTAAGAACTGAATTCAAAAGACTTAAAATTGTTTATAAGATCCCATGTGATTTAACTCCCTATACCCCCACTAAATTCATTTCCTGTGCTTTCTCATCATATGTGCTGCTCCACGTTGGCCACCATGATGTTCTTAGGAGCTACAGATATGATCTCATATCATGGCCTTTCTATTGGGCTCTTCTATTTGCTAGAGATGCTTTACAAACACTCTCTTAATACACCCAGATACTTCCAATGTCTGTCTCTCAGTTCCTTCAGGTCTTGCTCAATGGTCTTATCTGGCCAAACTACTAAAATTATAATACCTCTTATAATCTCTATGCTCCTTTCCTGGTTAGTTGATCCATGGCAGTTAATTAATTTATTACCATCTGATGTAGTGTGTGGTTCTCAGCCCCATAAGAATGTAAACTCAATCAGGGCAGAGATTTTTTATTTGGTTTTATTTTTTGGCTTCTTTTTAAGGTTCTAATTTTTTTAAACTTTACTGAGGTATAATTGACAAATTGTAAGGTATTATTGGCTTCTTAGTCTCCATTATGTCCACTCTTACCTTTATTATTTCCTCCCTTCTGAAACTTTGGGCTTAGTTCTTCTTTTTCTAGTTCTTAAGGCATAAAGTTAGATTTTGAAGATTTTTCTTTTTTCTTGATGTAGGCATTTACTTCTACAAACTTCCTTCTTTAAACTGCTTTTGTTGAATCCCATAAGTTTTGGTATATGTTTCCACTTTTCTTGGTCTCAAAATATTTTTTATTTCTTTTGATTTTTTTCTTTGACCCATTGGTTGTTCAGGAGCATGTTGTTTAATCTACACATATTTATAATTTTTCCAGTTTTCTTCTTGGAACTGATTTCTAGTTTCATACCACTGTGGTCAAGAGAGATACTTGATGAGAGACACTTGATAAGATTTCAATCTTCTTAAATTTATTAAGGCTTGTTTTGTGGTCTAATATATGATCTATCCTGGTGGATGTTCCTTGTGCACTTGAGAATAATGTACATTCTGCTTATGTTGGATGGACCATTCTATTAATGTCTCTTAAGTCCATCTAGCATAGTGCATAGTTTAGGTTCAATGTTTCCTTACTAAATTTCTGTCTGATTGATTTGTTCCTTATTCAAAGTGGGATATTCAAGTCCCCCACTATTGTTGTACTGCTGTCTATTTCTCCCTTAAATTCTGTTAATCTTTGCTTTATATATTTTGGTGCTCCAGTGTTGGGTGCATATTTACTAATTTTATCCTTTTGATTAATTGACCCCTTTATAATTATATAATGACCTTTGTTTCTAATTTACAGTCTTTGTTTTAAAGTCTATTTTGTCTGATAGAAGTATAGCTACCCCTGCTTTCTATTGGTTTTGATACGTATGGATTATCTTTTTATTTTTCTTTTCTTTTCTTTTTTTTTTTTTTTGATTATCTTTTTCTATCCCTTCCTTTCCATCTACATGTGTCCTCGGAGCTAAAGTCAGTTTCTTGGAGGCTCTGTGCCCAGGAGGGATTTATAGTGAAAGTGTGCCTCCATCATTTTTACCCATTTTGAGGCGGATATTTTCTCGCTTGCCCAATGTATAAGAGTCACTCAGCTAGTTTCTGGATTTCTTTCATAGGTAATTGATCTGTGGTCATTGTCCATTTGGCATGTCCCAGAGAGGACGGGAGTTCAGGATACTCCTAGGTCACTCTAATCTAATCAGCTTGTTTTTGTTGTGTGTTTTTTAAAAACAGTGTAAATAGCAGTGCCTAGAACTATGATGAGCAAATAGTTGGTACTCAACATTCATTTGCCAAATAAATCAATAAAAAGTGTGAACATTGTACTGGACACTTTAATCTTTTAAATTGTACCTAATCTATAGATTGATAATTTCCAAATTCCCTTCTGGTTCTAAAGTTGTATGACTCTAATGGCAACATGTGCTCAGTCTGATGACCCCTCTCCTGATTTACTATAGCCGAATTAGTTTGTTGCACTCCTCTTTTCTCCTAGAGCACTCTATTATTGCTTATATTAGCAGTTATAATATTTTACTGCAAATTAAACGAAGAGTTAATCAAGGGCAAGGTATTTTTTTATGTTTCTTCACATCCTTACTATATAATATACAATGGTGTCTAGCACTCATAGTGTTAGGCTTTCAATAAATACTGATTCAGTGAATGAGATTTGTATAAAATAACGCTTTAGGGACTGGAAAAGAAAAAAATGTTTCTTTTTTTTTTTTTTTAACATCCAGCTGAAGAATATAAATGGGAATATCTCCATAGAGGGTCAGTGAAAGCTTTTTTAGATTTCTACTATTCCCCAGTCTTGAAACCCAAGCATTCAAGCAGCAGATTTTTTTCTTCTCTAGGATGTTTTCCTTTGGGGGAATTTAAAAGTCATCATATCCTCTACTGGACAGCTAGGAAATCAGAAGTATCATTTAAAAGGACAGAAGCATATCTAAATCTGACAAGATAGATAAGTGAGAACTAATCCTAAAGCTTCCAAGAAATAGGTATTTCATGACTCCCTCTATTTTTATATTTTATTTCAATAACTTTTTGAAAAGAAACAAACTAGAAAATACCTAGTATCCTTTTTAATTGCGTACTATAAATAATAATATTTTTAAAAATAGAGACAAAGACAGAACTTTATAGAATAAAATAAATTTTAAAGAAATTTTGTTTTATTCACATGTTTAAGCTTAAAGAAACAAGATTTATGTAGTTTTATTATATATCTACAATGTGAATTCATACTTCACTAGTTATTGCAGTACAAAATATTGTTATTCTGACAAAAGAATAGAGTTCAAACGTGTAAATTGGGTTTATCATTCCTTTTCTAAAACTTATTTTTATGCATATGGAATAGATTTATTTGCAGTTGAATTTTCTCCTCTTTGAAAATATCTCACCTTCATTGAAGTAAAAATCAGAGCTCTCTTTAGTTTGTTTTGTTTTTAAGCTTTCCATAACTAAAAGTACTGACTTACCCTAACTGTATGTGCCAGATATATTCAAAAGGTAGAAAAATCAATTATAATACTAATAGTATCCACAATCTAAACATATGCTTAAGATAAAGGAAGATCTTATTAGAATTTATTTGGAATTTTTACTCAAAGTCAAAAGAAAGTTAAGGGATAGGGTTTTGTTTGAAAGATATTTGTCTTCACATTCAAAATAGTCATTATTACTTTTGAGAAAGAATTTATGTTTTTAATCACACTGGGGAAGGATGAAATCAAACATCTTCAAAAATGTCTTCTCTAAGTCAAATAAAACTGTGTTTTTATTGGAGGATTTAATTATCTAAACTACTCAAGTCTACATTTTCTAAATTTTTCAAAATGATGAATTGCTATCATATAAAGCTTTCATCTAATAAACTATAGAAATGATCCCTGAAAGTATAGTCTTCAAAGCTTTCATCTAAATAGCTCAGTCATTCCCCTAGTGAAAGCAAAGGACTTAGACTTGCCTTGAGAGGATCTCTCTAGTTCATCCCCATGCTTTGTTGGACACATATGCATCCTATAATCCTTTATCAAGCCACTTCTGCTATTGTGTGTCAGGTTTTAAAGATCAAAATTCTTGCTTCCTTCCATAAAGAATTAACAGACAGGAAAAATAATTAAAATAAAATAAATGTTTACTAGTATACTATGCAGGATACTCCAGGTTTTTTAAGGCCTGAAAAAGGCCTTACTTTATTTGAGGAACCTTTTTTATGAAAGAGAATGTACATTTACAAATATTAGGCATGTATATGAATATTTAGAATGAGAAAATAAATCATGATATACTGCAAAATTTAAAAATCTGAGAATACCATACACTATACAAAATCCACAAATTCTATTATCATTATCAGTCTTTTCTCCAATATAATTTATTGAAATTATTTCAGTTCTGATAGTTGTGAAAATTTATATCTTCACAACTTTTATTGGTAATGCAATAAAAATGTTTAGGATTGTTATCCAATTTGGAAAATATTCTATCAAGATTCTTTCATAGAAATAAGATTTCAGGCATTTCAAACATGTAAATGTACAGGGACCATCTCACATTGTCTGAGTTGACAACATGTATCAATCAATTTGTCACAAACATCTTCATTGCTTTAATGTCTTAAGAGTTTCATGTTATCCTTGAGTCAATAATGATGTGCAATCAGCAATAAATTTAAATCTTTTTCCAATGGGATCAGATGACTCATTCTTTTTCATTAATTTGATTATCTAACAATTCTGTAGCTATTTATTCCTTGCCCAGGAAAATATCTCCCTCTTTTACTAAGTTACTATTTTAAGTATGATTTGAACATGTTTTATTACAATTTGCTTCTTATTGTCAAGATAATTTTAGGTAATTTTAGTCAATTTAGTTAATCCCCTTTTTTGCTTTTGCTTGCATATTTCATTATTTTTTACATGAATTTTCTCTGATCTTAAAATATAAATCTCTCAATTTATCTATAATTTCTCACTTGCTAGATCAAAGCATTCCAAAATGTCCAAATAATAACTAAATGTTTCCCCCTTAGCTTTATCCTAAAAAATGTTCTAGTGCCTGTAATGTGTACAATGAGACTCAATTCATAACTAACTGCTTCACAATAAACATGTATTTATGGAATGGAAAAGTGCAACAAAAAAACAAATCATGCTAGATAAGTTCAAGGAAGGCATCACAAGGTACATGAATGTTGAGTGATTCTTAGAAAATCAGTCAGTGTTCATGAGGTAGGGAAGACTGTGGGCAAGAATTTGTGCAAAAGTTCAAAGCTCCACAGCATTGACATAAACCCGAGGTTCTGACCTTGACATCACCATCTTTCTCCTCTAGGTAGTTATCCAGCATCCTTGTTTCCCAATTTCTATCTACTCATGGGCAGTAGTAATTGAGGTTATTATAACTCAAGGTCAATTAAAATAAGCCATATGACATATAAATTTCTAGATGAAAATAAAATAAAGACACTTTAAGATTCTGGGGTTGTAAAGACCATGAGAATATATTTGAAATATATGAAACCATGAAGGACATGTTTGTTTTCAAGTCCATGGTACCACAAAGGAATCAAGTTCTGGAAACTTGAAAGAGGCATTGGAAAATGAATGCACACTTTTATTCAGCAGGTTTCATCAACCTGAAAGGTGATAGACATTAGAATCAGGAGTTTCAGGGCACCTGGGTGGCTCAGTTGGTTAAGCATCTGCCTTCTGCACAGGTCATGATCTCAGGGTCTTGAATCTAGCCCCAAGAGGAGCCAGCTTCTCCCTCTTTCTCTACCTGCTACTCTGCCTGCTTATATGCCCTCTCTTTCTCTCTCATTCTGTGTTAAATAACTAAATTAATAAAATCTTTAAAGAAACAAAAAACAGCAGTTTCAGGAAAGCTTAAATGACACCATGGATGAGAGATCTTTATCAAGAGGAAATGATCTACTTCTAATAAGTTTCTAATATCCACTCTGTGGTAAGTATCAAAGAAAAGAGATGCCATCCTCTCCACATAAGGGTTGTATTAAAGTCAGATGTTCTGAAGTTGGATCGACTTTTGCATAGACTATATGATTCTGGTGTTCTTGGTTTCTCAAACATCTCTAAAGCCTCTTAGGAAAATAGGTATCAACAACAAATCCCACAGATTTGGAACAAATGCACACTACACATATGGTTTCCTTTTTTTTTTTTTTTTTTTAATTAATGTGATGGTCAGTTTTATGTGTCAACTTGACTGGGCCACACAATGCCAAGATGTTTGGTCAAACATTATTCTGGGTGTATCTGTGGTACTGTTTTTGGATTTGGAGATTAACATTTGAATCAATAGACTGAGTAAAGCAGATTGATCACTCTCCCCTGCTTGAATGGGCTTCATCCAATCTGTTGAAGGCCTGAATAGTACAAAAAGCCTGACCCTCCCATGAGAGAGAGGCAACTCCTCTTGCCTGTTTGAGTTGGACCATTGGTTTTTTTCCTGCCTCCAAACTCAAACTGAAACATTGTCTCTTCATGTGTTTCTGAGTCTAACCATCATTTTGCCTGGCTCTTAAGCCTTCAGGCCTAGGCTGGAACTACACTAGAGGCTCCCCTGGGTCTCTAGCTTTCTGACTGCAGATCTTGAGACTTTTCAGCCTCCATTATCATATGAGCAGTATCTTAGAACAAATCTCTCTATGGATAGATAGATGATAGATAGATAGATGATAGATAGATAGATAGATAGATAGATAGATAGATAGATAGATGATATACAATCATGGAAGCTAAAGTTGGTCCACTTTATAGATAAGGAAAATGAAATGCAGTGAGTTTAAATATTTTCCCAAAGATATACAGCAAATCAGTAGCACATCTTTCCTGAATTCTAGCTTAGTTGTTCTATCCTTCACACCAGGCTACTAATTTCACACTTGATTCTTTTTACACTTCAGTGGTTTAATACGTAAAATGATCTCAGAAGCTAACTCATACTCCCTACTTCATTTATTGTGAGCCGATCCTTTTTTTAAAATGAATGCGTCCTGCTAAACAAGACAGGTCTTTAGGCTGGATAAGAAGTAGGCTTATATTTGAGGGAAGGTATGGCAGTGAAGGGCCAGGAGAGATGAGCAGAATGCTTCTGGCTCATGAGAGTCAGTCACAGAGAACTCTTTGTTGTCCACTCTAAGATGGGAAGGGAGTAAATACTGAACTGGTGCCAAGGTACTCAATTGCAAGAAGCGGGACGGGGGTAGGATGCCAAGGCCTACAGAGAGGCATTATCCTGGTAGCCTCCTTAAATCACCCCATCTCCAGAGAGGGCTCTGGGGCCCTGAACATGCCATAAACAAAGCTGACACTGCCACAACTAAGAAGAACAAAAATTTGTTTCAAAGGACTTTCCCTGAATATTCTTGTATGAGGCCCTTACTGTGCATCAACTCACTGCTTAGGGTAAATTTCACCACTACACTTATTCAATTTTCACGCTTTTGGAAGTCTCACTCAATATTTAGTGATACACTGGCTTGGCAAAATAAAAGAAACTGTAGATTATTCCTGCAAAATGCATCTGCTTGCTACAGAAAAAAAAATGTGGAAAGAAAAATAAGACATTATTTTTCCAATTGATTCCAATTTCCCTGGACAGATTTAAAGCCAGCTAAAAAAAAAAATTGTATCAAAGAATACTTTCTAATTTCTAAGAAAGCAAATAAAACAGTCATCTGATGTTGATCACAACTCGCTATACATTTTTAGTCAAATCTATAAGAAAAGTTTTATTTAGAAAACTGATACGTTCAGTATATTTTCCCTATTCTATGATTTCAAGCAAGATGTTGAAAGTTCAAATTATTGTAGATGTTTATAGTTGTATGTTTTGTTATGACCACTTTTACATTGGGTCCCTGGTCAGAAATGCGGCACTACCACCCATTACAATTGTTCCTATGGGAAAAATCAATCTTTTGGACAATAAAATAAGTCATGACAATTCCCATGAACATCTTCTAGTGAAAAGCAAGGATATGCCTCCAAAACATAGAAAGGACCAGAGGGAGCAATATCATAGTATTTACTTTGGATAAATCATTCAGATTTTATGAGTCCTCACATAGATCCATTCCCTCTGTCAGAACCAGCCATGTGTCTCTAAGGGGGTTTTACAGACCTCCAGGGTGCTGCTGAGCTATGGTGCTGCACGTCCATAGGCTGGAAGGTCAATATCCAGGACTACTTATATGAAGTATCTGATATATTCTATGGTCAGTAATCTGTGAATCCTAGGATATATTCAAGAGCTAGTTATTAGTGACCCTAACTGTATACTCACTTCTGATGCCTTTCTGTTTGGGGATGAATGAGGGATAAATTTAGGTGGGCACATAAATGGAATCAAATGCTTAATTTGGATGGTGGTGAGATATCCAAGAAGAGAAGCAATTTCATTAGAAATATTCAGATACATAAAATTGAATTTAAATAAAAAACAATAAACTATATTATATCCACAAACGGTTTCTTTTTTTTTTTTTTTTTCCAGAAGGATCTGTGGTTTAAAAGGTGTTTGTGACATCTGGATATTTATTTTCTGACCCAAGACTGTCATAAAGCCAAAACACCTAAATAAATATATCAAGACTTAACAAATTAGGGACACCTGGGTGGCTCAGCAGTTGAGTGTCTGCCTTTGGCTCAGGGAGTGATCATGGTCCAGAGATCAAGTCCCACATCGGGTTCCCTGTGAGGAGCCTGCTTCTCCCTCTGTCTATGTCTCTGCTTCTCTCTGTGTCTCTCAGGAATAAATAAAATCTTTTTTAAAAAAAGACTTAACAAATTAGACTCTACTCAAAACTTTCCTTCCCACATGATGCTAACTTCCATTCTTACTTATCGTATCAACCACTTAAGGCAACCAGTCTATCAGTTGGTTGCCTTGCCAGGAGTCATGAAAATCTGACAGTGGATACTGATTGCTAAGTGAAATGACCAGTTTTGTAAAAATATGTGGAGTTTCATAAAGTCCACAAAGTGATTTTGGAGGACTACTTTTACTATATGCACAGAAACTGACAATGAAAATTTAGCTGGCTTACTCTAATTAATAATTGGGGGAAAAATTAACTTAAAAGAAAATGACTATGTATCAAAAGGTTAAGAGGTGAGTCGGGAAAAAGAGGATTTAGGAAACTTCCTTTTTTTTTCAAAATATTACCAGATAGCTTTCTTCTTTGTGCATACTCTTTTCATTTCTTCATCTAA
This sequence comes from Vulpes lagopus, assembly GCF_018345385.1. Classification (NCBI taxonomy): domain Eukaryota; kingdom Metazoa; phylum Chordata; class Mammalia; order Carnivora; family Canidae; genus Vulpes; species Vulpes lagopus. The sequence goes on from NC_054843.1 coordinate 26,628,673, forward strand.
AATTGAAGACTCTTCCTTACAAAAATGAAATAAGAACAGAAATTCACTTCCTATCCCTCATAGAGGCTCACTAAACCAGTGATGCCTAACATAGAACAAAGTTGAGGAAAGTTTGAAAACCATATTTAGTATGATATATTTTTGAGATTTTATAAAGCAAACAAAAATATTTTGTATCACATCATAATAGTTAATAATACAAACCACAGAAAAGAAAGCCTATGAAACTTTGTAAGTTGTAATATGCATACAATTGTGTGACGAAAAGGTTTATTCATTCAATTAAAAAGTAGGGAAAATTTGAGAATTTTTTTCTAAGATGCATGTGAGTAGTAAAAGTGGGAGAAACATTGATATCTGTAAATTGGCAAAATATTTTAAGTTGGGAGAAAAAAAATAAAATCAATTTAGTCATTTGAGGTTTGACCAAATCTATTCACTCTAATCATCTCCTCTAATAAAATGACAAATAAGCTGATTTAAAGGTACCTTGGTGGATCTATTTTAACATTCTCTCCCCTCCCACCTGGATCCAGACCTCGCCTCTAAAATTGACTCCTTTATTTGATGAACAAGGATGGCCAGGAAAAGGCAAACACACACATAACCTCTTTGCAAGCTCGATCTATGTTTCTATGTTCCTATGAAGAAACCCTAGTGTTAAAGGCAAGTCATGTATTTGCATTGGTCTTAACTATATTTATAAAACCAGAGCAGAGTTCCTTCCTTGATCCTATAACTCATTCTGAGTTCTGGGAGGTTTGTATAAAGGTCAGCTGTCATAATTGTTCATTTATATGGGAAAGTATTTTAACATTTTTATTGAGATCCTGGGATTCCTTCTATAGCAATATAAAATTTCTTTTTTTACGAAACTCTTTAGACAGGCTAAGATATAGTACAGGATTTAGGCAACAGAATTTTAAGCTAGACCAGACCTTATAGATCATCCAATTTTCTCATTTTTATAAATAAAAAACTAAGGCCCAGAAAACTAGAGACCCAAGCTCATGCTTACACAGCAATGCTGCAAAGTCAAAGGAAATACTGCAGGTTTTGTAATTCTAAGAATCTGAACTTAAATCATAATTCTACCATTTATAAGAGTGAAACACTTGGCCAAATCATTTAATCCCAAAGGAAGATATTTTTACGTGACTAAAGTTAAACAATTTATCCGTCTATAGGATTAGGACAATAATACCTAGCTTTCAGGACTATTGACAGAAATACAGATAATATTTTTAAAAGCCTTTAAAATGTTAACTGCTATTTTTACCAACTAGACAAAATTCCAGAAGTCCTGAATCTTAGCCTTTTGCTCTAAGATTATACTGTCAGTTTCAAACGTTAGATTCATATTTTTTAAACTCTTTTAGTAAAAGCCTCCTTTTTCTTCATAATGTCTTCCAACAGTTTCATAATTAGGACTTAGTTGTTTGACATAGAATGGGTCTCAACAGCACACTCAGAATGCTCCAGAAAACATTATGCAAATAATTTAGGAAACAGTTTGGTATGGCTCTAAACTAAACAGAAGTAGATTTTATGAACATACAAAAGGTTTCTAAAAAATCTGCATATATGAGCTTAACCAGTTTCTTTGCATACTTAAAAAAAAAAAGTAATATCAATATCCCCACAGACTCCTGTTGCCTGGACCAAGTCCTCCCTAAAAAATAACAGGAAAGCGCTGCTAAAGGCACAACTTAACTGAAATGATATGGATAACTCGAAAATAATGGCTTTAATTCTTTCTAAGTGTTGAGTAAGTAAAATATCAAGTAGGTTGACTTATCTCTACTTTGAAAATTTCACGCATAGGGCTCCAGGGTGGGTGAAGTGGGGAGAGACTGTCCATGGGTTCAGAGTATCACCTTGTGGTTGCACAACATTATCAGTGTGCTAAATGACCCTCAACTGCTTCCTTTAAAATGGCTTTGTTTAGCTTATGTGAATTTTAACCTCAATAAGTTAACTTTTTAAATTTTACAAATGCATAAACCGTTTAGCTTCAGAGTACTAAAACCTAAATATTTCAAGCATTGTATGAGAAACCTACAAAAAGTTTCACAGATTTAAAACATGTATCATTACACATGACATTGTACATCTGAAAGTAATATAATGCAATGTCTATTATGCCTCAATTTTAATTATCTAATCAAAAAGCAAGTTTTCTAAATGGTCTCTAAGATGTCTGTATGTGTTTATAAAAATAAAAAATCAATATTTTTCTTAAGCTCTGAATTTACAGAAGCTATATAATAAAGTCAATACTAGGGGAAAAAAGGTATTTTCTACAGGTAGCTAATATTTTACAGGCAGATTACAAACCATCACAAAACACATATTGACAGAGATTGACTGTAGCTGCTGTAACTTAATCTCAGCAGTCGTGATCTCAAACCTCTGGAGTCTCACTTCATGGTTTATGATATAGTTACATCACAATCCCTCAATAGAATTACAGCTTTGTCACTAATCTCTCCCTATCAGTTATCCTGTAAGGAAGGAAGCTGCGAGGCACCACTAGAAAGAGGCAATGGCATGAATGATTGCATTCAGTCTCTTTCCACAACAATATCTGTAAGTCTGGGAGTGATAAATGGCACCCAAGTTATAAACGAGCAACAAGGTCAGTGGCACCAAGCAGCCAAGAGTTCAAAGAAAAGTCACAATTCTGACGGGTTCAAGAAAAGGCCACATACTGCTGGCGTGCATCAGCAGAGATAAATCCTCAGAGATGCCTTACTGCAATTACAAAACAGAATTAGAAGAGTCTGGTATTGAAGAACTAAGATTTTTGTCTAGTAATTGAATGAGGACATTTATTAGCATAAAAGTCAATGCTTTTATGGAAAAAATGATGAATTTAATAACACTCCATGACCAGTCAAGAATCTTGATGGAAAATATCTTGAAATGTTAAATAATTCTTTGACACTGAAAGATATGTAACTGAACAGCACTAATTTTCTTCTCCTTCTCTCCTTAGTAATTTCTCAAATATATCTACAGAGTCCAGAAGAGACATGGAGAGAAATAGCCTCTCTAGGATTATTTTAGGTTATGCCTATATCTCTTTACACATATCCTAAGGTGAATGTGATTTTTTTAATAAATTAAAATATGCAAATATCCTAACAATATCACAAATAAAAGCCACTCATAGTATGTTATAATGGAAAGTCTCCTGAGAAATCTTATTTGACCTTTTATGTAATGGAGACCCAGAAATGCTGAGGGTCTCTCCCAAGGTCGTGTCACCAGTAATGGCAGGTTAGGATTAAAATCATTGAGTTCCTAATGTCTTCTCCTATCTTCTTTCCACTTAATAAAAATTCCAATAGCTCAAATAGATAGCTGCTAAAGCTCTTGTAGCATCTAGGTCTCTCATTGGATGGCTGCAATCCTCAAACTTTTATGCTCTACATAGATTTGTAATAGATTTAAATAAACTTTGCTATTTCTCATTTATTTGTTCATAAGGATCATGACAAATTGTATCACACTGGAAAATTTGCTAGCCCATTGTGATGCAAAGATGAAAAAGAATATAAGAAAAGATAATCATTGGAATCTCCATTACTCCTGAGAGAAAGAAGACTTAAAACAAAGTGGTCTTGATGATATTGAAAGAATTTCCCTCCATTTTCACTCCACTTCCTCATGAGGAAACTCACTGTACTCTTGTGACAGCCATGGAGATTTTCTTCCTTATTTTAAGCAGCCATGTTTAAATAAAAATATTTTATTTCTTAAATAAAATAAGATTAAAATATTGGATTAAAAAAGACAAAAATATTGCATCACATCTCCCATGAGTGATTAACATTAGGATTATTATTTTAACAATGTTTCTCCCTGAAACAACAGCATAGAAAATGTTAAAAAGCTGCTCATTGCATCCAGCAGTGGAAATTTAAGGCACATTTTGTATATGTGTGCTTTTAAGATTCAAGATGATTTTACAAAATTTTAATGACAGGACACTAACCAATGAAAAAATATACTATATTTTCATCAGTGGCATAAAACTGTAATTAGTGCTAATCAAAGGACGTGGGAGCTCCTATTATCCAAACTGATGGACAATCCAGGAATGACTTACTTGTCTTTAAAGACTATTTTTTATATGTAGTTATTTTATGCATGTCTAACGTTCTGGAAATACTTCAAAGTTAGTATTGAAATTTTACTCTTAAAGCTTTGAAGATTTATTTTTCCCATTGTGTCCCATAACTAGCTCTATAACACTTTTCAGCTCTTCATGAGAGTACCTCTCTGATTGGCATGTGATGAAGCCCAAAGAATTTCTGCAAGCTTGCTGACTCACACCTCTCCTGAATATGTAGAATAATGTTTTGCTTCCAAAGTATCTCTCTTCTTGCTATGATAAACTTGAAAAACATACGTAAGAGGAGTATTTCAACCAAGTACATAATTAGTAAGTCTAGAACATGAATGTGAGATTTTTGTAATGGATAATGAAAAACTTAGGTGATCAATAGAAAGCCACACAGCTTCAAATACATATGAAAAGTTCTTGCATTTCTTTACTCCATGACATAAATTGCTCATGCTAATTTATCGTGGAAGCAATGCTATGTGTCCTGTTGGCTGGGAGCTTCCAGAGAGCTGTTCACCCCTCCTCACTCAGTGTCACCATAAATGCTTCCTTGCTAAGCTAGAAGAATCTATGCTCCATTTTCATGGGAGGACATCATGAATTGAGACATAACCCAGACAAAGCACTTTTTAACTTAATTAAGACTAATATTGTAATGAGCACATTAAAGCATAAACATTGTTGGCAATTGGCTGGAGCTGAGAGACTTTGAAAACCGTGGTGGATTTTATTGTTGTTATAATGGTTTTTACCATAATGAAATTTAATGCATTACCAGGAAAAAGCCATGCCCTGTGGTAGGGTGCTGCTTATATTTCGAAACGCGTTAGTGTGAAGCTACAGTGAGATCTAATAATAGAAATGAACTTACCTAAAGACATATTGATTTTTATATTAGGTCATGTTGAAAATTTACAAAGAACATCTAGTCCACAAAAAAAAAAAAAAATCCTCTTGAGAATAGCATTGATTGCAAGAAGGGTAATATTAGAAAAATGGAAATCCTCTCCTCCCGAAATGGTGTACATTCATATAATGGATTAAGTGCACTAGGTAGTTTAGGAAAGGTCATCTTTCAGATAAATGATAAATTTGATAAATTTCAGTAGATTTAATCACCCCCTGAGATTTGATCAAAACAATGAAGTAAAAAATAATATCCATCTCACCCACAGAATTTGCTTATTAAAAATACCTCACCCACGTTATTTATTCTAACTTCTGATTATTTCTATTATCATAAGCTATTAAATAAAATTCCCCATAAAATCAATTCCTACCATTTTAATACACACTTCAGTCACCAGATGGCTTCAAAGAAGATAGGTTTATCTCTTAGGCAAAATATCCAGAAAGAGAAGGACCAGAGGCAGTATTCGATTCTAGCTTTTACAGAACCAGAGATCCTCCCTAAAATATAAAGACTAGAGATGGAAGGTTACTTTCTTATGCCCACATTAGAAAGTTGGGATCAGCATTTAACAGTTTACACACATATATTTTAAAAAATCACTTTGCTAAACAGTTTTCTTCAGAGTTGTGTATTTCTGCATATCTGTCACTCTAGTTTCTATTGTTTATCCACATTCTCTACTATATGCTTCATGTATTTTGTTTTGAAATATTAGGTCAGTTTTCATTTCTTTGTAGGCATGCCTCTGGAGTGTTTTCCCAATATGTAGGGATGTTCCACTGCTCCTTACTCTCCTTTTTCCAATATTAAATTGGTATGAGACTCAACTCACTTTTTCTATTGTTCAATTTTAAGTAAAATGAACTTTCAGGTCCCTTTGAAGAAAGGGATGAACCAACTTCATGGCTCTAGAGCTCCCTCTTTTGTTGTTTTCTCAAAGTGATTAAAACAACATGGAGTCCTACTTTCTGAGATTAGCTTCCTTTGCTTCCTTTTCTATTTTTTACCTAGATCAAGGGAGGCAAACTACAGCTAATGAATGAAATATGGACTTCTGGCCTGTGTTTTGTAATGCCCTCAAGCTAAGAATGTTTTTCACATTTTAAAAATATTGTTTAAAAAAATAGAAAAGAAGAAAGGAAAGGAGGGAAGAGGAGCAGAGGTGGGGGGGAGAGAGAGAGAGGAAGGGAGTAAGGGAGGGCAGGCGATGATCCAACAGAGACTATATATGGCCCACAATAAAGCTTGGAAACTTACTATCTGGCCCTTTACACAAAGTTTGCATCTCCTGAGTCCTGAATCAATATCTTCCTTTTGAACTTGTTGTCATTGCTCTGTTCAGGGCAATGGTTTCTACTGCCAGAATTTTCTCCTGGTTCAAGACTTTGACCTGGAAGAAAGTTTCCATCTTTTCTTATCAAGTATTCTTGGGATTCGGATCTTAGAGTAATCCCCATTCACTAACAGTAAATCAGATCCTGAGAAACCCCTTCCACTTTGCTGTTTTCAGATTGCCACACTTTTGGTTGGTTTTCTATCTCTGTATCTGTGGAAAGATTCAGGGAGAGCTGAAGTTTAGGCCACTGCTTCCATTCTTCCCAAAAATCTTGAGTTAAATTTTTTTTTAATGACAAAGAGGGCTTAGAAAGATGAGGAACACTTCTGCATTCTCTTTATTAACTGGAACATGATTTTTTTTAAGGACCAAGTATGTCTTTAGTAAATGCTTATAAACTTGTTTCTTATCTCTAATAAACTATTCGGGAATTTTTATAAATTAATAAAACTGATCAAATAATTAAATTTCAATGTACATATCAGTCTACAATAAAATTAAATTCCCCTAAGAGATAGCAGGGTATTTCTACTGGGTTAATTCTTTGCCTCAATACCTCAATTATCAATAATAAATTCTGCAATCTCCGAGAGTTTAAGCTATTTTACTCTCTTTGTTTCTGGCTTCCTTTTCAAGGATGAAGGAGTAATATGAACCATCATAATTAAACGTATTCTATGAACATGATAGAGTTACTTATTGTATTGGACCCATAGACAGGTAACTATTCAGGATTCTGCACAAAGTATAAAGGTAACTCCAAGGAGATGCTGAAGAGCGAGCAAGAGCCAGAAGAAACTGGAGGACATTTGACTCTCTCGTGAAGGAAAAGTTGCTGCTCCACCAAAAATCTTGGCTGATCCCTGGCCCTAGCCTGGGTGGGAGATGGGGAACTATTGGTTTACAACCTCGGAAGTTGCCCTGGCCAAATCAGAAACCTGCTGGAAGATTGAGGGCAGAGAGGGACAGAAGGAAGTGCCAGCTGCTCCAGATTAGCAGGTGGAAGTTTTTAAAAGCAAGAAGACTTACCTGGCTCTTCTTGGGTGGCCGCAAGGCTAGTAGACATGGGCACCACGGGCCTGAATGTTGAGTTTAGATGGAAGCTGTAGCACAGCCCATTCATATAGATCTTCCAGAAGATCTCCACACATTACTCTCTCAAAGCTGTGTCCTTGAGGCGGCTCCTAGTGTGAGAAAAGTAAGGGAAACCCACATTCCTAGGGTAAGGGGGGCGGGGAAGAGCCTCCCACTAGGTTGTCCAGCTCTCAGGTCGACAAGCGGTCATGTCCTCACCATGGCCTCCTCCAGGAGGAGCTTTGAGGTTTGGTGTCAGGTGCAGCAGCTGGGAAGGCTAAAAGAACAGACCAGTTTCAGGAGCAGCTCTTCAGAGCAGACAGTTTAGAGTTTAAACCCCAAATAACTAACTACCAGCTAGGGCAAAAATCAGCACTCTTTAAGGAGGTTATAAAACCCAGAGTCTTTTCGGGGTGGGGGGAAGAGCAGACAATAGACCAACTCCTCACCTGAATAACCCAGATGTTGGAATTAGCAGACAAGCATTTTTAACACCTATTATGAAAATGCACAAGAACTTAGGGAAGAAATACAGACATAATCAACAAAAGGGGGAAAGTTATAGCAGAGAAAGAGAAAACCTTTAAAAAATAATAAAATGGAATATCTAGAACAAAAAATGTAAAATATTTTAAATGAGGATGTACCTGGATAAGCTTAATAGCCAATTGTAAATGACAGAAAACTTATTATAATGATGTAATTATTACATTTTACAATTTAACTTATATTTATGATACTCATATTAAATCATAATTATTAAATTATAAATTATTAAAATATAACATTATTGTATTTGTTATAATTATATTATTAAATATATTCTTATGTGCTGAAATATAAACATTAGTGATGAAAATTGCTAGCTACTGTCGAGTGTTCTAAAACCGCATCCGATGCTATCGGAACTTTGCTTTCTCGACACGAGTAAGTCACCTAATAGAGATCAGGACAAACACAGAGTCAGTCATTTAACTGTGAACACAGGAGGAAAGAAAGATTATTAACTGACTCTCATCAACAAAAGGTTTTCATACCAAGTCAGCTCAGACTATGAACTTGGACCTTTAATCTTAAGGCCTGAGAGTATGATAAAGAGAATTAACCCAGGTAGAGAAACAGGATTCTTAAAGCAAAAGTCTGAAAAAAAAAATTTTAACTGCTTTAGCATCTTCAATTTAATGTTTAAGTACTTGCAATATAGGTAACTTTACCTAAGGAAATCCCCCAATATCTCACCATTTATTTATTTATAACTTTAGTAAAAACCTTTTGAACATGCCCTGAGATGGGCACCACAGGAGATACAAAGTGAATGGGACATATCCTTAGCCTTTAAAATAATTTAAAATCTAGGTTAGATCTAAGATGTACATATACACATGCAAAAAATAAAAATAGAATATGATAATTAATTTAAGAACAAAAGAACCAGGGAATTGTAGTCATTCAGAGAAGGAAACATTTACTTCTTGGATGATTATCTAGAAAAGATAGCATTTTAGGCAGCTTTTGGAAATGAAAAGTTTAGTCTGAGTTTTGGCAGGGGGACATGTTTGTACAGGGCATTTTAGTGGATGAGGCCATGCTAATAAATGTTCACAAGTCAGATAAAAGAAGAGGTTGCAAGTTCAGACACTCTCTTTATACCATCATTACTCTGCCAAGGCTTAAATAATTTGAATTTTATGTAAAATAAAAACAATCTACTTTTAGATTCGATCACAAACAAATCTCACTACTTCATTAAAGTTATAAAACTGAAGAATCAGATTTTAATCACCAGCATATTCAAGAAATTTCTCATCATTGCAGTTTGAGTTTTAGGTGAACATAAAACCAGCCTCTTTTTATATTTAGTCATGAACAAATCTCACCATTTTATCAACATTATTAAAACCAAAGAATCAGGTTTTAATTCCCAGCATAATCCAAGAAATTCTTTATAAATTACTCTTTTTAGAAATAAAAAAAAAGAAAATCACACAAAGACATGAAATCTATACATGTTACAACCTATATGCTACTTCTCAAGTGAAAATAAATTGCATTGTTAATGACCATATTCCATGTACCAGGCATAATGGGAAAGCAACTTAGTGTATCACAATTTCATGTATGTGTCTATCTGTGCAAAGCACTGTGCTAGATACTACAGAAGAAAGAAGACAAGTCTCCACCCTTTAAGAAGTTTGCACATTAGTAAGAGAAACACACATGAGTTCAGTTACACCTAAATGAGATCTGTGCATTTATCAGTCCAAAGCTGTAAATATCCTTGGCTATTCAGAAAGAGAGAACATTTTTCCCTTACGTCGTATTTGGCTTACATCCTTTAATTCAAAACTTCCATTACAGTACAGTTCCTTTATCACAGCACTTCTTAGGCTGCATTTTAATTGTGTAAATGAATGAGTGGTAACTTAATTTTTTTTAAGATTTATTTATTTGAGAGAGAGAATTCAAGCAGGGGGAAGGACAGAGAGAGAGAGAGAGAGAGAATCCTCAAGCGGACTCAAGCCCACTCCTCACTAAGGAGGGAGCCTATCGTGGGGCTTGATCCCAGGACCATGAAATCATGACCTGAGCCAAAATCAAGAGTTGATTACTTGACTGATGGAGCCACCCAGGCACTACTGAGTGGTAACTTGAAAAATCACTTGTGATTGTAATCCCTGATTTAATAAAAGAGGACCACCGTAACCATAGAAATTACAGAGTTATAGAATAGGATGGGACCCAAAAAGATCAATCCTTTTATTTTCTCAAACTGACTTAAACAGTCCTTTCTAAATATTTTAAATATCTAAATTATTTTAAATATATTTTCTGCAAAGGGTAATCTATCATATATTTTGGTAGTATATGCCAGGGATCAATTAAATATTTAGATTCATACTTAATCTAAATTCTACTCAGAGAAAAGTTCTCATCTAGAAATCAGAACCTATTATGTGATGCAAATATTTTCCCTATAAAGGTTCTATGTCTTCCTTAGAATTGAAAAATAATAACAAAGTTTTCCAGGTCTTTCCTTTTTCTCCTTTTTTAAAAAATATAGACTGTTTTTTAAAGAAGATTATAGGAAAATTGAGCATAAAGTACAGAGATTCTTCATATACTCCCTGGATCTCATATCCACAGCCTCCCCCACTATCAAAATCCTACACCAGGGGCACCTGGGTGGCTCAATGGTTGAGCATCTGCCTTCGGCTCAGGGCATGATCTCAGAGTCCCAGGATCCAGTTCCACATCAGGCTCCCCACAGGGAGCCTGCTTCTCCCTCTACCTGTGTCTCTGCCTCTCTATGTTTTTCATGAATAAATAAATAAAATCTTTAAAAAAAAATCCTGCACCAGGATGGTACATTTGTTACAATTGATTTGTTACATTGACACATTATTATCACCTAGAGTCCACAGTTTACACGAGGGTTCACTCTTGGGGCATATTCCATAGGTTTTGACAAACATATCACATGTATCTACAATTATAATATCATATAGGATAGTTCCACTGCCCAAAAAATCCTGTGTTCTGTTTATTCATCCCTCCCTCCTCACAAACCCTTGGCAGCCACTGATCTTTTTGTTTTTCATATATAGATTTTATTTTTTAATGCAGTTTCAGGTTCACACCAAAATTGAGTGGAAAGCACGGAGAGGTCCCCTCTACTCCTTGCCCCACGCATGCACTTTTTCTCTTTAATCATTTCCATCATACAAAGAGTGGTAAATGCAGAACCAGAAGCCAAATGTCCTAATTCTAATCCTGTGTTCTTCTTTTTATTTTATAGGAAATTCACTTCTCTAAACAGTCCCCACTGTAACAGGTTGGGCGTTTGGGCCCACTGCACACAAAGTTCATTCAGGAATGACTGTGGCCCTCATTTGTTTACTAAAAATTCTCCTGAGAGTATCATAAAATATACCATTGCAATCTTAACCAAAGTTTAGTGAATACGAATACTTAGCATTCAATTTTCTGTGAAGGCTCATCTCTCAGAAAGAGCTCTGTGTATTTGGCCTGTGCTTTCCTTCAAAACAGCATTTCCTTTAATAGGAAGTCAGCTACCTAGTAAGGAGCCAGTCAATGAAATCCCTTCAGTTGTAATAAATAGTCTTTTGGATTAAATGACATGTTAGTCTCTCTACAGCAATAAATTCAACGACTACATCCATCATTCCTTCCCCCTACAGTATCAGAATCTTTCAGAAAAAGTTTATTAATTTAGAAAATTTAAATATTAATAAAACAATTTTGTATTCCAGAAATGATATCTGCTTCCAAGATTTAGCAAATGGGATAAGAATATATGAGATTAATTTAGCAGTGTATTGGATAATATTCAATCATTGATAACAAAAACTATTATTTAGATGATAATTATAGGTATATAGGTATCCTTATAGTTTTTATAATGTTGATTAATAATAATTATTGCCATTACTATTATTAAAATGAATTGATGCCAATATCGGAGAATAAATAAAAATATTATATCAGTGGAGTGCACTTACATGTTTGTAGAAAAGCTAAGAGTATGATTGGAATCTTCTAGGAGCCAGGATGTCTGAAGGAGAGGTTTATCAGTACTTCTCATCAAATAACAGACTTCTAGAAATAGAGTGACAGATCCCAGCCCCAAGATAAATTGGGGAAGGGGCCTTAAACATATTGGAGAGTAACTTCCCCTTAAGCTGTTGATAAGACACTCAAATGGCAAGGTACCATCCAAAACAGTACATCTGACTGGAGTATAACATCTCCACCAACAAGGTGGGGTTGTGAACTCCCCCTGCACTGTGAAAAGGATGTGCTTATGTGCTTCGAAGCCAAAACCTCTTGGGAGCATTCTGTTGGCACCATTTGCAAGGCTGACTCTTCCATGAGATCGTGGAGTCCATTTTGTGGAACTAACTCAAAACAAAATGAGAAACCATGTAGATGGTGGTGATGACTACCCCCCAGTCATCATGCTAGTGAGGGGAAATACTTGGAATTTGGGGTAGAATAAATTCCTTTAAATTATAACTTTGTATCCTGAGGTACCTTTCTTAAATTTTGTCCTCTGAGATTACATGCTGTAAAAAAGAAATTAAAATGAGGGTTTTTATCTTAATTACTCCATGCATCATTAAGAAATTAAAATGAGGGTTTTTATCTTAATTACTCCATGCTGGTTTTTCAAGATGCTTATATTTAGAAAATTGGATACTATCTAGTTCTACTTCGTGTCTATCTGAAAAAAAAAAAAAAAGCTATCGAAGATAGAGGACTTCACAGGTTAAAGTACGTAAGGAAAGGTTATAGTCCAGTGACCATTCTGAATGTGAAAATGAAGATGGAAATTTTTAAAAATACTGAGTATTAATGATTCATATGGTTTTCCATTTTTTATTGAAGCTATTAAGTGATGAAGTTAATTTTATAGAAACTAACTTCTGGCCTATTAGTGAAATGATTCAGTAGTTCTGTTTTCTTCCTGGATAGCAGGATTTCACATATCCATATGCCCACCACCCAGAGATCTGACCCTATTGAAGGAGCAGAATCACAGTGGTTCCAGAGACAGGGAAGAGCCCCGTGTAGGCACTGCCCCCCACTTCCAGAAAGAAACTTCACTTCTCGTCTTCTTTACAAAACAGTTCCTAAAAACGTTATAAGATGATGGCTTATACATCCTTTAATTTGAAGCTAGTGAAGTTGGTTCGCTGATTGAAACAATTACTCTTCATAAGATAATCATATGCTTGAATGCTGGTAAAATGTCAAAAGACACTGACTAAAATGAGGATTGCAATTTCCTGATTCTAAAAACACAGCCTGAGTAAAGATTGCTTTAGCCTTTGCTTCAGTTGACTATCTACATTGCTCACAGTTGCAGTCAGACATTGTGTCCTTTATTGATGAAAAACAGGAAGTTCAAGTAAGTTCAAATGGGAAATTTATACAGGAAGAAGTTCAGTATATCCTTGTATGACAGAGTCGATTCAGCTCAATGCCTCACATTTTCTATATCTAAAAAAAAAAGAACAATAACTGATTTTAAGGATTAGTGTAAAAAACAAAAATTACATTGTTTTGTAGGACATATAGAGAGGGAGATTTTATACAGTTAGGGAAGAAAGGTTATCCACCAGAGAAACCCAAATGATGCTAATATTTTTAGAGCCAGCCAGGGAATACTAGAAATTTTTAAAGCTGGGATGTGTGCCCTGACTAATCAAGTCATCTCTTGAAATTTTAGTTATTCATTATATCCCATTTCTTCAACGAATGAAATTATGTTGAGTAAATATCAGTTCCTAAGTGAATAAAAACATAAATCCCAAATTGAATAAAAACTCCTATAGCACAGTGACCTAAATTTCCAAAAAAATTAAGAACTCTTGAAAGCAGAATTTAAATCACTTGTCCCAACTCTGCGCCTGTTAAAATAGTATATTAAAAACACTTCTCTCCTCCTGTCTATCAAATCATTGTACATGTCATTATTTACTTGTCAAATAAAATATTTAACACTAAAATTAAGTTGTCGCACAGCAGAGCCATCCCAAATATAATTTTTGCCCCTGAGACCTACATCAACAATGGAAAGCAACCTTTTTCAGCTGCATCTATGCCTTTTTCCCTATCCCATTGACCCACATCCATCATATCCTTTCTGCCTCAGCTATTCACTTACAAATGTACTTTGTACCCTTCACTTCTGAAATCAAACACTCCTACATGTTTAAACAGTTTGCATGAACTCTCTCTTTTCACCCTAATTAAAATGTGGCTCCCTCCTTAATATGCTATTTTCTTTATAAAAATTCTGTAATTATAAAAGCCACTATAACCCAAGTAGTCTAGGTCTCTATTGTATCCCTACACATGGAGTCTAAACAGACTTGGAAGGAAAAGTAAAGGGCATTGACTTTGTGATTCCTCAAACCATAAGCATATACTCCTCATCAGTCATGATGTGGGTGTTTGATGATGATGATGATGATGATGATGATGATGAATTTAGCTGATCAGGAAGGAAAGGAGATACTTCTCCTCCACATGTCATTTATACTTCCTCCTCCATCTTTTCCCAAAGAAAATTGGCATTATATCCCAATGGCAAATTAAGCTGTTCTTAATTTAAAGCTGTACAGAGTTCAAGATTGAGATTAAACATCGCAAATACAACTTGAAACAGATACCTGGCTATCAGGTACCATACGTTTTCCTGGAATTCCCAATAATACCCTGAAACAGTGACTAAATATCTGTTCCTCTTGTGTACTTTATAAAGTTTATAGATTCTGGCATACACTTTCCAAGGCCTTTCTTGGAAAAGTAAAGATGGAGGAGCTTTGGTCTCATTGTCTTTGAATGGGGATACGAGGTTTTCCACTTCAGGCTACATTTTGAATCATCTAAGGTATCTAAAGTAAAAACGTTTCTCATGCTGTGAGAATTAACTTCCTTCAAAGAATATACATGAGATATTAAACTTTTTCCTACTGAGGTAAGCTAATCTCCAAGAATGACCTCAACAAATTTTCCCACTCTATATGTACATACTACTCTTCACATCAAGAAATGAATCTGATTTCCCATCTCCTTGAATCTAGGCTGGTCTTGGGACTAGTTTTGACCAATGAAATGTAGCAGAACTGACATTCTGCAACTTCCAAGCCGTGGCCTTAAGAATGACAGTCTTAATTTCTTACCTGCTGTGAGAATCACAGCAATGGATTGACCATACGGGGAAGAATAGGGACACTTTTGTCAGCAACTTGAGCTGAGCTACCAACCAATAGTCAATAACAATTGCTAGTGATATGAGACCACCATCTTGGACATTCTAGCCCAGTCAGGCTTCCAGATACACAGACCCATCATGTGAAGCAGAAGAATCACATAATTGAGTCTAATCAACCCAAAGAATTATGAGAACTAATAAAACTGGTTGTTCCTTTAAGCCACTACTAGTTTATTACACAATAGATAATCCAAATACCTATTAACATAATTTTGACTTTATGCCTTAAAAATTTAGTTTATTAAATTCATAAAATAAATGCTGATGTTAGATTAAGTGCTCATTGCGTTCAGGAATGCTGAATAGAATACTGAACCCAAGAATTAGACTTACCCATTCATTTATAGACATAGTTGGACTTACAAGTTATACAGCATTGTGGGGGGAGAATGAAAGTTAATCCTAAATGGAAAAAGAAAGACTTTGACAAGACTTCCTTAGGCTCTTTGTTCAAGTTCACCAGAGTATGTCATTCCTCTTCCTCTGAGAGAGTAGAGAAGAGCACGTAGAGGTTTAGGAATATTGTGATAACAAACCCGCCCAAGTATGAAAAATTACCAGAAGTAGGAGAAGGATTGCCTTCAAACATCTTCCTGCTATCGTTCTTTAAGTGATATCAAATGGCAACATGAAGATAGACCAATGAAAAATAAAATAAAAATGAAGTAAAAAGATAAATTTCACTTTCAGTTGGATATTAGAAGGCATAAAAGAGCTTTTCTCTGATTATAGTAAAAAGAAAAACCCAGATAAAGTTTTAAAAAACATAGATAGGGGGATCCCTGGGTGGCCCAGCAGCTTAGTGCCTGCCTTTGGCCCAGGGCGTGATCCTGGAGTCCCCAGATCAAGTCCACACATCGGGCTCCCTGCATGGAGCCTGCTTCTCCTTCTGCCTGTGTCCCTGCTTCTGTCTCTCATTCCCTCTCTGTGTGTGTCTCTCATGAATAAATAAATAAAATCTTTAAAATAAATAAATAAATAAATAAATAAATAAATAAATAATTGAAAAAACATACATTTTGACAGAATTAGAGAAAAGCAGTTGTTTCAAAATAAAACCTTCAATGATTTATCTTAAAAAACAATGGATATATCAAATAATTAAAAGTATTTAACTAAACAAAAATAATTGTGAGATTATGAGACACATAATGAGCCTTTTATAGGTAAACAGAATTCTAAGACAAAATTGAGCAGCTAATACATGTGTATATGGTGGGGGGAGGAGGGTAAAAGTATTTGAAAAAATAATGATTAAAGATTTATCAAATTTGATGAAAATTATGAACCTACACAGCCTACTGTACATTCAGCACACTCCAAAAACAAGATATACAAAGTATACCAAACTACAGCATAATCAAACTCCATAAAACTAGTGATAAAGAGAAAATCTTAAAAGTTGCCAGTTAAAAAAAAAAAACAGACATTACATACAGAAGAACAAAGTTAAAGATGACAGCAGATTTATATCAGTATTAAAGGAAGTCACAAAGCAGTGGGCCAATATCTTTAGGGTCCTGAAAGGTAAAACAGCCTAGAAATCTATATCCAGTGAGAACAGCTTTCAAAAGTAGTCAAAACATACTTTTTCAGATACAAAAATGCTGAAAGAATTTTCAGCAGATCTCTACTATAAGAGCTATTAAAGAGTCCTTTAGGCAGAAGATAATAATACCAAGAATGAAAATTCATATTTTCATACCCAAGAGAATGAATAGCATTGCAAATGGTATGTATATATAAAAGACTTTTTGTTGTTGTTGTTATTTAAAGTTCTTCGCAGGGGCGCCTGATTGGCTCAGTTGGTTAAGCATCTGCTTTAGGCTTAGGTCATGATCCTGAAGTCCTGCATGGGGCTCCTTGCTCAGGAGGGAGTCTGCTTCTCCCTCTTCTTCTGCCCCTCCCCCCACTCATGCTCTCTCTCTCTCTCTCTCTCTCTCTCTCATTCTCTCTCTCAAATAAAATCTTTAAGAAAAAATAAAGTTCTTCCCAAAATAATTGTGAAGCTCCTTGTTAAGTTGCTTGACATTGCTCAACAGGTCTTGTCTATATTCTGGGTCAAAGTAAAAGCTAGTAATACTAATACCCTATAAATGATTTTGAAGTCTTAAATGACTAATTTAGTTCATCAATTAAGAATGCAGTGTGCTGGGGGAGACTCTTTCCATCTTTCTATTCTCCCCTCCTTATACGATAAGATTATTTTCCTCATACCTATTGTGTAAAAATGGTCATACCTATTGCTGAAAAAAAAAGAAAGAAAAGAATGGCTACCATAGGTCCAACAGTCATGTTTACATTCTAGACAACAAAAGAGAAAAAAAAGTAGCATCAGATATCCTCTCACTCTCAACAAAATTTATCCCTAAACTCATTGATAGATTTTCTTATATCCAATTTGCTGAAATTTGGTCACATGGTCCCCCCAGGTACAATAGGGCCAGTATGTGACAGAGAGAGACAGGAATGCCATGTGTGGTATAGATCAATAATATTTTATCACGTAAGGCTGGGAATGTTGGCATCTCCCACAAATCAGGGTTCTAGTAACAAGGAAGAAGATAGAAATGGATATTGAATAAGCCACCATGCTTACTAGTCAGTAACTACAAATTACTCATTGTGAAAAGACTTAATACTAAAATTATAGAATAAAAAATAAGAATTCTGGGTGGTATCTGGGTTGAGTCCCAGGATCAAGTCCCAAGTCTGGCTCCCTGCTTGAGAAGGAGTCTGCTTCTCCCTCAGCCCCTCTTCGGCTCATGTGCATGTGAGCATGCTCTGCCTCTCTCCCTCCCTCCCTCAATCTTTCTCAAATGAATAAATAGAATATTTTTTAAATGAATGGTTGCATATTGTTCTTTTAAAAAATTATTTGTTTTTGTATTTATTTGAGAGAGAGCACTATGCACAAGCGGGGGAGAGACAGAGGGAGAGACAGGAGGAGCTGACTCCACACTGAGTGGGGAGCCTGTGGGGCCTGATCTCAAGACCCTGAGATCATGACCTGAGCCAAAATCAAGAATTGGACACTTAACCAACTGAACCACCCAGGTCACCCAAGTTGCATGTTGTTCTTAATGGATGACTGCCAATGTTTTCACATTTCATTCTTCAGTGTACTATGTAATTATGTATTATGTAATAATTATGTATTATGTATTATATAATAATTTCATGAAATCTATGAGATGTGACAAAAATTTTTCTAACATGATGACCACCAAAGGAACAGTGATAGAGTGGAAAGTTCTTATTAAAGAATGTTTATCAGTTTCATCAAAGAAATAGCCTAGCCTGATGTCCAGAGCTTCTAGTGACTAACAGGGCAATCTACTCCATATCTGGAATATAGACAGCAGTTATTTCTTATACTTAACCAAGTAAAAATGTGGTAATGAGTTTATAGCTGTGAATAAAATAAAATGTCTCTATTTTCTGGTAGAAGGTAGGAGGCCCTTTTTGTAGGAGTTATGAGATTAAATTATAAGCATTCTGAAGAATAACTGACTTTTTATTCCTGAAGGATAAGGGAGAAAAATGTGCTGTCACAAGATTGACATGAGTCTCACAAACTCCAGAAAGGCACTGACACCAATCACTGATGAGAAATCAACAGAGACCACACAAGTAACCACCCCTCCCAATTGACCAGCACCAGGAAATCCCAGCATGACAGTCAGCAGATGAAACAAGTATATATTAAGAGGTCAGAAATAGGATGCCAGTCTGTCTCTCTCTATTCCAACTTTAAAAAGTCATTATACAAAAAAAAAAAAAATGTCATTAATAAAGTGAAAGGAATCATGTTGAAACAAAAGTAAATTGAGAAATCTTCAGTTTCACAATCTCATAATTATTTTTGTTTACTTAAAGCCCTTTAATTCTCAGATGATTCCATGATTTGATATATTCTATTTCTTTGGGAGCTATTATATCTACTGGAAAAATAATTTTTTAGGCAGCTAAATAATATTACTAGATAACAATGAATGAATAGGCTATATAAGAAAATCTTTTGTTTAACAACTTTCTATAACTTCTTATAGAGTTTTTTCTAAATATGCTAGAAGTCTGAAAAACTCAAAGCTTCTTTGCCTAATATTACTGCTAGGAACAATTAGGCAAAGCATAAGAGATCAGAGTTTTCTAGTGACTATACAGCTCTAATGGTAAAAAAGCATGATCACAGAGAAACTAAATGAAGTCTTTTAAGTTAAAGATCTTTCACTTGCTTATAGTCTTAATTGTAGGGGTGATAGTGATGCACCTCACCACTCAGAATTAATTCAATTTAAACAACATGTAATGACTAAATTTGGCCTTAATTGATCAAACTAAGCAACAATTCATAAATGGTCAACTAAGGAATTCGTCAATATTCTAATCAAGAGATGAGTCCTATGATCAAATTTGAGTTGAAAATAAATAATACTAACATAATTTTAAGGTTAGCAACAAAAGGATCAGTGCCAATAGAATTTTTTTCTTAATATAAATGGGGTAAGAGATATTAGCCCAGCCCAGAATTACTCCACACTCTTTAGTACAGTCTTGTCCTTGAGACAGAACATTAAGGCCACATCAGCAAGGCCTTATCTACAGAATATTTTTTTTAAATTTTTATTTATTTATTATAGTCACAGAGAGAGAGAGAGAGAGAGAGAGACAGAGACACAGGCAGAGGGAGAAGCAGGCTCCATGCACCGGGAGCCCGACGTGGGATTCGATCCCGGGTCTCCAGGATCGCTCCCCGGGCCAAAGGCAGGCGCCAAACCGCTGCGCCACCCAGGGATCCCTATCTACAGAATATTTAAAGTAAGTTCTCTTGTCCAGAATATATCCCTTATTCTGACTCTTTGCTTAGTAAGTAAACTACCAATTATGATTGCCTAAAAGTGCCTATAGGTAAAGAACAGTATATCTTGCCAACATCATATCTGGCTGAATAGAAGTAACATTTATTTTTTAAAAAACAAACAAAAACTGACATTCCAGTCTATGTATTAGACACCTGTGAATTTAGATTAGATCATTGATAATATATACATTCTGGGCTTCCAAACTATAATATGGTAACCCTCTCAGAAAACTTTCAGGGGGCTGGCTGCCTTGTGTTGTCTACATTTCTTTTCCTCACTCTTTCAGGTCCATTATCCCACACTATCCTCTGAATATGAAAATTATGTCATTAGTCTACTCTTAAAAGGCACCTAGTAATTCCTCTAGAATTTGAGATAGATTGTGCTGAAAAATCAATAAATAGCCTTTTACTATTAGAATATAATTGAAACTCAATCTGGGAAATAAAGGTTTGATCTATGGTCAGTTATGGGAGTATGAACCCTTAACTTTAGCCTGCTTACCACCTACTGACAATTCATTGGGTTGCTAACCCAGACATTATCCAATAAGGCAGCCTCACTTGGCTGCCAAGGAGGACCTGGATCTCTGGGTAATGCTAGCAACATACCAAGAAAAGACCCCCTTTTTATTCTCCCATGGATTTTAAAAATTTAATCTTTGTCTTTTTCCTATTGTTTTTCTTCCACTTTGACTACCTGCTACAATAATCATAATTACTGCAACATCGACTTATGTTTGCTTAGCAAAAATTTCAATAATCTATAGCAAAATGCAGAGCATTTTATGTCTTTATGATGATCTAAAAGATTAGTCAACACCAATTAAGGCATTAATTTTCCCTTTGCCTGGTACAAAAATGTATGGATTCAAATACAGGTTGTTAGAGTAACTTTCAGAGACCATCAATGAATGGATAAAATAAAGGATATAAAGGATTTCTGATGTTTCTGAAATTTAACACACATTGTGGGCTCTCCATATCACAATTAGAGCAATATTTGGGGTAGTGAGCCAGCTGGAGGAGAATCAGACTTGAAATATAATAAACCCAGGAGAGGAAGCCCAGGACAGGAAGCTGGGAGCAGTATGGTGTTGGCTAATGCCACACTCAATCATCTGCTAGATTAAGTTTTGGCCAGGTCAGCTAGCTGGAGGAAAAATGTGAAGCAGAAACTTGCTCATTATCGAGGTGTAAGTTGACTAAAAACAGAGTAATACTACTTAGTAATTATCACCTTGCCTCCAACTACCCCCCCCCTCAACACACATCTAATAATGGATGGATATCTGGCATGAAAGTCTTTGACCACAAAACGAACAAGCAAAGGGTACAGGAATTGAGCCTCAGGAAAGAGCTCAAAAACCACTCTGAAAATCTTCACTTTGCTTCCCTAGGTTTATTGATGATGGTGTCCCCAAAGGACCAATTAAGGTTCTCTTCCCAGATCCAAGAATTCTTCTAGGTTAATGAGAGATACACTCTTTTTTTTTTCAAACCAAAAAAAAAAAAAAAAAAGGTTTAAAGCACTTACAGCAAAGAGGAGGAAAAGTTCTTTTTACCCTAGCTCTGTAAATGTTTGTTTGCATTAATATTTTTCTCCTAAAATACTTGATAATGCATAGTAAAAGTAAGAGAGCAGACATAAAATGATGTTTTAAAGTCAATACAACATAATCTGATTGAGGAATGTTGCTCTCTTCTACCTTCAAAACATAGAAAGAAATTGACCCTGATATATATTAAATAAGCTGTCACTGCATTTATGAGGGGGGAAATAGGGCATTTCCTAGAGACAAAAGGATTTAGACTAGACATTTGCTTTCATACAGCACCACTGAGAAACTGTTAGCATTTTTTGGGAAAAATTATTTACTTCACAGAAGAGCCAGAAAGTGGTGTCATCAAGGGTTGCACACACCTGATTCCTTGTTCCTAACTTGCCATTGTTACCCATTTGCTTTCACAGTCTTCCTATACATTTGGCCCTGTAATTTGGTTCTTGACGTGCTTCCTGCCTAATGGCCCAACCCACCCTATAGCCTAAACTTTAACCAGCAAGGGAGGCCCATACCTACAAACAGTTCTGTTCTACAATGACCACCTGTACACTTGGCTCTCAGTAGTCGCTGTTTTCTGATTTGCTTGCTACTGACCTGACTGGAAAGTAACTATTTTTTGCATTGCAAACTAGATTGCAATACTCCTCAAAAATGTAGCCCCCAAAATTTGTCACCCTTAGACCATTAGCACTTGTATCTGTGCACTTCCCTATGTCATTTCTTCCATAGAGAAAAGATTTTGTGCTAACACCCAAATATGTGAGGGACAGGTTTTCTGCTCTGTCTTACTCTAGAAAGACCATCAGTATTTGGCAAGAATTTATCCCAGGATGTGGCATTGTGGTAGGCACAATTCTAAAGATTAGAATTGTGTTCTAAATGGTGGGAGAATCTGGCCTGCCAAGATTTCCATCCCCTGATTATTTAAACACTAATCAAGGTACTGTTAGGAGATGTAATTAAGGTTACTCATCAGTTAACCTTAAAATTGGGAGGAGTTTATCTTGGATTATGTGGGTAAGCTCAACATAGTCCTATAAAGAGAAAGAAGAATTAATTTTAGGGATGTGTTAGAAGAGGAAGAAGAGAGATGTAGCAGAAAGAGGAAGTCAGAGAGATTCCAAGCAGAAGAAAGGCGTGACTGTACTTATTACTGGCTCTGAGATCTGGGGACCCACGGGCAAAAACCTGGGAAGGGTCTCTAAGAGCTAAGGGTACAGGGTACCTAGGTGGCACAGCTGGTTGGGTCTCCAACTCAGTTTTGGCTCAGGTCATGATTTCAGGAGTCCAGTTCCCTCAGGCTCCATGCTCAGCCCAGAAGTCTGCTTGAGATTCTCTTCCCCTCTCCCTGCTTCTCCTGCTTGTGCTCTCTCTCTCTCTCTCTCTCTAAAAGAAGTAAATAAAAAAAAAAGTAAATAAATAAATAAATATCTCTAAAAGTAAGTAAAGAGAGAGAGAGAGCTCCCACTAAGGGCAAGCCCCAGCTAACAGCCAGCAAGGAAATATAAATCTTGGTCCTAAAACCATGAGAGAACTGGATTCTGCCAATAACCTGAAGGATCTTAGAAGGGGATTCTTTCCTGGGGCTCCAGACAAGAGCCCAGCTCTTGAATTCAGCTTTGTGAGACCCAGAGCAAAGAAACCTATGAAGCCGTTCTGGACATAAGACCTGTAGAACTGTGAGCCATAAATTTGTATTGTTTAAGGCCATTAATTTTATGATAATTTGTTATGGCAGTAGTAAAGATACTACTTATAGATGTAAAATACACTCACAATTTCTTGTGAAAACAAATTTTTTTCCTTAGGAAAATAATACCTCTGATTAAAGTTAGTATCAATATTCTTTTTTTATAAACACAGTTAGGAGTTTATGTTTCTTGGGACCCCTAGGTGGCTCAGCAGTTGAGCGCCTGCCTTCTGCCCAGGGTGTGATCCCGGAGTCCCAGGGTCAAGTCCCACATTGGGCTCCCTGTGAGGAGCCTGTTTCTCCTTCTGCCTGGGTCTCTGCCTCTCTCTCTCTCTCTCTCTCTCTATCTCTATCTCTCTCTCTCTCTCTGTCTCTCATGAATAAATAAATTAAATATATTTTTTAAAAGTTTATCTTTCTTATAGTTCCTCTACCACTTAACTATTAGCAGCTTTTCAGAACCAAGTATTTCTTCTATCATTATACATTACTGAGCATCTCTGATGTCCAAAGGTATTCAACATGTACAATCTCTGCTCACCAACTCCTCCTTGTATGAAAGATGAGCTGACCCTGACAGGATAAAGTCTAAATACTGTAACATGGCACACACAGTGTTCAATCATCTGTTTTCTACATGCAATTCTCCCCTTACCCACTAAGATCCAGCCACACATGACACTGGCTGCTTTTTAAAACCCTTCCTTTCATGCCTTTAAAACTTAGAACTTACAGTGTCATACCACAAGGTGGCTTTCCCCTCCATCTGGAAACCTCCTCCCCCAGATATCCAGACGGCCCTCTCACTTCCTCAATTCTTTGCCATATTTTGCTCTTTAAAAAACTTCTACCCTTATCATTCTATTGACTCTTGCAAACTACCTCACCTCCAGCTCCAAATCACCCTTATCCCTGCACAAATTTTATTCAATAACACAATTACTCATTATTGTATCTTTTGGGTGTTGTCTCTCTCTTTTCCTAATAAAACATAATCCTTACAAGACAGTGACTTTAACTGTTGTGTTCACTGAGTGATCCCTAGCACCCAGAACAGAGCCGGGCTCATAGTAAATAAACTCTCTATAAATATATCCTAGAGCATTGAATGAATCTTTTCAAGGCTACAAATTTTTAATAATTACCTGCAGAGTGGAGTTTGGTGGAGCCCGTTAATGTCCATGCAAAGTGGAGGACTAACTAAGAAATGTGCTTGTCACTTTGTTAAAACCAGGAAACAGGCCTAGGACTCCACATTTGTCAAGTGTCTGGTATGTTCAGTGTTCTTCTAGAACTGGTCTACAAATATGGAGAGCACTGCTAGACAAGTTTTGGTGAAATGAGGGCCAATCTTGCATTAATAAAATACTACAAAAAATGAACATATTTTGAATTCTTGAAAGAGAACAGAACAGTTTAGGATTCACTCATTAATTCCTTTCTCCAATTGTCCCTTTTTATTTCAGCAGAGACATAAAAGCAATGCTAAATTGAATGCAATATTTATTTATTACCGCTCCAGTTCTATCCCTATTGGTTGCCAGTATCTTTTCCCATATACTCTTCAATCTATGAGTGACAGTTTCTTCTTGTCTTTTTTAAAAACCATTTTTACCTTGGTATCCATATACTGGGAGTGCAAGGATGAAAAGTGTAAAAATTAGATAAGACTTTTTTTTTTTTTCTTGTTGCAAATGCAAGTTATTCACTTTGAGGTTGTTCTTTAATTTTCTAATTGCTAACTCTTTATTCTAAGTTGTATCTAGAAGAAAAAAGTTTGCAAACAGCTATCAAGCACCTACAAGGCCACATATGGTTCCCCACATATAAGCCAAAGCCACAAATTGATATTTATAAAACTTCAAAAGTTTAAGATCTGTCTGGGATATGTGGCATAAAAGTACTAACACTGTCAGTGACAAGGAGCTAGTGTGCTTACTGGTAAAGAAATTCTAGCTCATGCTGGCCCTGAACAACGTGCTTGAACTTGCCCACCATTTAGTAGGTTACAGTTTGCCAACTTTACAAAGGAAAGGTTTATTAAGGAAAAATTTCAACCTCTCCATCTTTAGCCTTCTGTATCTTGTCCAAAGCCATTTTGCCAAAGCCAAAGGTTTAAGGGCTGGGCTCAAATTCTCCATTTTAAATAGAGACCACAAATAAAACTGTCAACCGGTAAGAATAAATGTAGTGAGCTTCTTGCCCAAAGTGGTAGACTTAGTTTGGCCAGCAGTGCCAGAGCAAATACATCCATAGGGCTCATTCAAAGACTGACAAATTTTGACTTGGTCCCAACAACAGCAAGTGGAAAAAAATCAGTCCTCAAATCACCTCCTTGTGGGTTTGCATGTTTTAAGTTATGCCTGCTGCTGAGACCTAACTAGCAGCTATTTTCAGACATGTTTTCATCCCCCAAATCCTAAAATGGATCTAATCACAGAGTTTCATACTTAAAAGCACAACAAGCAAACATGACCAATTTTCCTTTAAAGCTGGAGGCATAGCAGATAAACAAAGATAGCTTGAAACCCAACATGTTTAGACATGAGAGATGAAGGAATCAGCAATTTATTTCAAAAAAACCATGAAAATTCATTTTTTAAAAGAACTTCAAATTTTCCTGGCAAATTTCAATTTTTTAAAAGCAATCTTGACAGTCTGAAAACTCTATAATAGATGCTCCAAAGAGTACTCAAAGTAGAACAATTGATACTATTACAAAACATCTGATGTTTGCATTTCCTAAGGTAATGGTTGCCGGTACTATTAGAATCGCCTGAGTATTTTTTTTTTTTTTTTTTTTGAAGCTCAGGCTCTATCCCGGATCAATTAGACTAGAATTTCTGGGAGTGAGGTCCAAGTGACTCTAAAGTCTAGCCAGGGCAGTAAACTGAGTTCTACAAACAAAGGGAAGGTAAAAAGAATTGTGAGAAAAATGTTTTCCACTCTTGCCTGATGATCAGTGTCTTCGAATACCCACCCAGACCTACTGTATGCCATCCTCTGGGAAATGTTTTTTGTTTTTTGTTTTTTTTTTTAAGATTTTACTTATATATTCATGAGAGGCACAGAAAGAGAGAGGCAGAGACATAGGCAGAGGAAGAGCAGGTTCCCTGTGGGGAGCCTGATGTGGGACTAGATTCAGGGACTCTGGAATCACGCCCTGAGCTGAAGGCAGATGCTCAACCACTGAGCCACCCAGGCATGCGAAATGTATTTTTAAACAGCAACATAATAATATGTATCATCAGAAACCTGGTCCTGTAAGGAGAAATGTGAGTCACTATATATGGGCTTTAGCAGAGATCTATGGAAAGCACTCAGAACAAAATGTTATTTAAACTTACCTCCAAATCACTACCTGGGCCTTTTA
The DNA here is from genome assembly GCF_018345385.1 of Vulpes lagopus. NCBI lineage: Eukaryota > Metazoa > Chordata > Mammalia > Carnivora > Canidae > Vulpes > Vulpes lagopus. Next base: position 26,655,421 of record NC_054843.1, read on the forward strand.
GGAAAGGTAAGGTCTGTGTTAACTCAGGCGCACTCTAGAGAAAGCTTGTTTACCCTAATATTTTCAGTGTATCCCCAAGGAAAAGGAGATGTGAAAAAATTCAAGAACAAGACACAATCCTCAGAGACATTGAGCGGAGGTGGTGGGAAGAAATGGATTGGCTCAAATCCTGTGTCATTTTCTTGTCTTTGCACAGACTTACCCTATTCATATCACAGGTGTATGCTGTTCACTCTCCTTTGTGTGTGGAACTGGGGTCTGGAGCACCTTCACAGCAGCTGATGCCTCCAACTTCACAGGGCCTGAAGATACACATGATGAGGCCACTTACTAGAACATTAAAAGATAGCCGTATCAGTTTAAATGGCTGCATTCCACTGCCTATTTGTCTTACTATTTTTTCGATTTTACTCTTATTTTTACTAAGTTGTTTTATTATTTCCCCTGGTAGTACTGAAGAACAGCAGTATTCATTTAATAACCCTTCAACATTCTGTAACCATAAGGAGAGTAAAGACAGGCTTCCCCACTTTGCCACTAAATTTCCTACATAAGCTGCCCTGTGAGACCCCATGACATCAGTGACAATACCTAGTGGACCAATAGAAAAGCCTGGTAGGCACAGTTATGTTCTACCATGGTCTGGAGGGATACCCTCATACTAGTAGGGCATGGCAATACCAAGGACTGCATCATGAGGAATGTAAAAGAGCACTTTAGAAACAAGTGGAGTAACCACTAGAATATTCTCAGACAAAACATTGTTGCACTTTGAACAAGACTTGAGTTTCTATAAAGAAGATAAAAGCAAAGGACAAAAACTTCAGAGGTTATCATATCCAAGGTATCCTTATCTCTACCCAAAGGCAAAGGAGGACCAGAGATATATGAACTTAATCAAAGGTTTTTTTGTTATGTTTTGTTTTTAAAGATTTTATTTTATTTATTCATGAGAGAAAGAGAAAGGCAGAGACATAGGCAGAGGAAGAAGCAGGCTCCATGCAGGAAGCCTGATGTGGGACTCGATCCCGGGATTTATGGATCACACCCTGAGCCAAAGGCAGATGCTCAACCCCTGAACTATCCAGGTACCTCAAAGTTGTTTTCTTTATTTTTTTTAAAGTAGGATATTATAATAACATATACCCAACAATTTCAGTTTTGTTGGAGAAATCTGGGTGCATATTTTAAGACTTTAAATGAGTAGAAGACACTGTTAAGTGATTATCTCTGAGTAGAGGGATTATGAATGATTTTAGGAATGTTTTGTGCTTAATTGTATTTCCTAGATATTCTACAATTAATATTTATTTTTATAATAAGACGAAATATTAAAATTATAAAAACATTGTGACTGTTCAAATTTTATTTGTATACTATAGATCTGTGGTTTAGGAAAGTTAAGTCTTTAGACCTCATAATCTGAGGTAATTTGTTAGTTTTAAGCCTTTCACACTGTGACAATTTCTTAAAGAAATAAATGTGTATACTATGGAACTCAAGTTGTATCTTAATCCAACAAGGTAGAGGAATAAGTATTCATCATCAAAACACAAAAAAGTTGCAGGATTTTTTTGCTAAATACAATTTTTTTATAATAATTATTCACTGTGTTAGCTAATATTTTGTAACTCCAATCTTTTCCATTAATCTAGCCTATCTCATAAGTCATTAATATTGTCAAAGTCATTGACTGTGAATAAATTCAAGACTCAGATTCTTTAGTTTTGGGACCCAAATCCTAGTACAAGCTCAACTGTCCAGCATGCTCAAATCATAGGGAAGGGAATGGGATGACTTGAGAACAACTGTTTCAACTAAAAGTCATATTTTTTAAAGGCAGAGTAGAAAACCCATGGTTCTATTCAGCTGTTCCTGTGGAAAAAAAAGAATTTCATAATATACTTCACTATAATCCATCACTACATTAAATTAAACTATTACCCTTTTGACGTTAGTTAAAAATAATTAAGGTATTTTAATTAGTAAATATTAATGAGTGTTTGAAATATTCAATACTTGTTACATATAAGAATGACATATGAAAAATGTCATATCTTGAGGATGGATTTTCATTACAATTCATATTCTCTCTTTGTTCAGCAAATACTGAAGTTTTTGTAATCACAATTCAATAGATATTTTAAGATAGAACTAACAACATGGTGCTTGGATGACCATTTGGCCAACAGAAACAACTTCCATAATCTTCAGACTTGAGTGTAGTGGGTGATGAAATATGGAGATAGAGTTATTTAGCAGCATAGCATCCTAAACTGATAACAACTAAATTTACTCATCTTCTCTTTTTCTGATAAGGCACATTCTGAAATGGAACGACCTTATATCAGACCCAGTAGGATGGAAGTATCTATTGATTTAAGAAAGTTACCCAATATGGGGATCCCTGAGTGGCTCAGTAGTTTAGTGCCTGCCTTCGGCCCAGGGTGTGATCCTGGAGACCTGGGATCAAGTCCCACATCAGGCTCCCTTCATGGAGCCTACTTCTCCCTCTGCCTTTGTCTCTGCCTCTCCCTCTTTCTCTCTCTCTCATGAATATATAAATAAAAATATCTTTTTTTAAAAAAAGAAAGTTACCCAATGGAAATTTAATTTCACTAACTGTTAAACAGAGATATATAAGGGCACATCTAAAATGCTGCTATTTGAAATTATAAATTTATAATATATAGCATTTCATTATTTTGTTGATTGATGTCTATTTTATAGGTAAATTTCCAGAATATTGTTCAGGCCTCTGAAATTCTCAAAAACTTTCCTGGATGACATTCAAGAGCAATATGCCCATCATTCCCCCCATGACCAATGTCATCAACAATATTAGCACCATCGTCACTAAAATTATGATCGTAATCATCCTAGTTATAGTTAATAAACTATAACCAGAATTCACCATTTTGAATTTTATCTGTGGCTTAAGTCATGGCTATGGCATCCTTCTACCATGTAAGGTAAACCTTTTAAAAAATAATATTCAAAATTGAAGATGTGAAATAGTGAAAAACAGCTAATATTTAAAAATGTATTTCGTATATGTATCTTAAATCTTAAGAATATAAGAATATGACACACGATTTATATATATTTTTTCTTTTGTATTGCTTATTTTAAAAAATGTGATATTGAAGTCCTTCCCCTGTGATCCCATTCAGTATCCTTGAACATTATCATTGCTAGCTTATTATTGTAGTGATTCATTGGAAAATAAGTTAAAGCTATGGAGCCGAACATATAAAAATGTTGGCAGCAGGATAAATATCACTTGTAGTACTGAGGATAAAAATGGGTAAGTATAACTGGAGAGAAAAACAAAACATGAATAGAAATTCTCTGAAGCTCATTCACAGCAACACATAATAGGTAGAAAATCACTGTTGCCAACAATGTTCCATAGCTATAAGAAATTGTATTGAGCCATATTTTTAAGCAAAACTTACAGGCAAAATATATGCCTGGGGGCATATTTCAATTCTGGTAGACACTTGAATAGTGGCTATAGCAACAGGTATTTGGAGAAAGACTATACTTATAGTCCAAAGCATAACATTCACCTGTGAAAACTGGCCTTCCTAATTCTATCTGAACATGTAGGTCTCACTTTCCACTCAAATCATGCCCTCTAAAAAATGAGAGGATAACAAAATATATTTATCCTAAGGGGATAGAATACAACCATGTTGAACCCTGCTTAAACTAATCTGTGTTAAGGAGACTGATGGTCAAGAAAGAGTCAACCAAGAGTTATACAGGTAGAGGATCAATTGACATACATCAGTGACTAACACGGAACAAAGAGAAAGGTAAACAACAGAGAGTACAAAGGAATCAGCCCTCCTTTTGATTCAGGGATACTAAATGAAAAAGAAGCATTGGTAGAGAACACAGAGAGTGTTTATGGTAGTACTCTCCATGTGTTTGTCTTTTCAATTTCTTAATGGTAGCATTTAGAGGTCACTTAATTTTGTTCAAGTCTAAATTATTAAATTTTTGTTATGAACTATGCTTTTGATATTTATCTAGGAAATCTTTGCTTAACCTAAGGTCATGAAGATGTTCTCTAATGTTTTATTCTAGAGGTGTCATACTTTTGCCTAATTGTATTTAGATCCATGGTCCGGCACTGTTTCTTAATAAGACCAGACTTCCCCAGTTGGATTACTTAGCATATTTGTCAAAAATTCATTGGCACACACTTACCAATTTAAGATGGCAATATTCCAAAAATTGATCTACAGACTCAGCAGAATCCTTATCAACATCCCAGTTGTCTTATCCTTTTTTTTTTTAATTTGACAAACTAATAATAAAACTAATGTAGAACTGAAAGGAATCCAGAACATCCAAAATGATTTTGCAAAAGGAGAATGAAATTGAAGGAATAATTCTTCAAAATTTTAACACTTACTACAAAACTACAGTAATCAAGGCAATGTGGAATTGGATTAAGGAAAAACATACATATCAATGGAATAGATTTGAGAATCCAGAAATAAACCCTTACATTTATGGTCCATTGATTTTCAACAAGGGTACCAAGTCCGTCCAATGGAAAAAGAAAATTATTTTCAATAAAATCCTCTGAAAAAGCTGGATATCCATATGCCAAAAAAAAAAAAATGGAACTTGGAACTCTTCTTTAAACCATACATAAGAATAAACTTGAAATGACCATGGATCTAATTGTAAGTTAAAATTATAAAACTCTTAGAGGAAAATATAGGAGTAAATCTTCACGACCTTGGATTAGGCAAAGCATTCAGAGACAATGACAACAAAACACAAATGACAGAAGAAATATTAAATAAGTTGGACCTCATTAAACTTAAAAACTTTTGGGCTGCAAACTATATCATCAAGAAAGCAGAAAGATGACCTATAGAATAGGAGAAAATATTTGTAAGTCATATATCTGGTAAAGAAATTATAACCAAAATAAAGAACTGCTACAACTCATTAATAAAAAGACAAACAATCCAAATAAAACATGGGCGAAGGACCTGTCATTTCTCCAAAGGACATACATAAATGACCAATAAACACATGAAAAGATGCTCGATATTAGAAACATTAACCATTAGAAATATGCAAATAAAAAACAGAATAAGATACTATTTCATGTCTATGAGGATAGTTATAATGAAAAAGACAGATAACAAGTATTGGTAGAGACATGGAGAAACTGGAATTCTCACACATTGGTGGCCAGAATATAAAATGTTGATATCACTTTGGAAAATTGTTTGGCAGCTCCTCAAAATGTTAAAATCAGAATTACCATAAGACCCAGTAATTCTACTCCTAAGTATATACCCATGAAAAATGAAAACATATGTCCACACACTTACACACAAATATTCATAGTAGAATTATTAATAGTAACCAAAATGAGAAAACAACTCAAGTGTCCGTCAACTGATGAATGGATAAATCAATGTGATGTATCCTTACAATGGGATATGATTCTGCCAACTGATTTCTTACAAAGATGTAAAAACAACTCAGTGAGGAAACCATTTCAACAAATGGTTCTAGAGCAATTAGACAACCAAAGTCAAAAATTTGAATCTCAACCTGAAACTCCTATCTTATACAAAAATTAAGTCAGGATGGGTCACAAACTTATATGTAAAATTATAAAACTTTTGGAATAAGACACAGGAGAGAATCTTCAGGATCTAGGATGAAACAAACAAAGTTCTTAAACTTTATACCAAAAGGACAATCTATAAATATAAAAACTGACAAATTGCTCCACATCAAAATTTAAAACTTTTGGGAATTAAAAAACTCTTTAAAAGAGAACGAAAAGACAAGTTACAGTTTGGGTGGAAATATTTGCAAAACATATATCCAACAAAGGATTAATATCTAGAATATATAAACAGCTTTCACACTCAACAAATGATTGTTGATTGTTAATAAAACAAACAATCTAATTGGAAAATTGGCAAAAGACATGAACAAATATTTCACTGAAGAGCTTAGAGAGATAGCAAATGTGCACACAAAAAGATGTTCAAAAAAACAAAACAAAACAAGAAACAAAAAAAAGATGTTCAAAAATCATTAGCAATTAAGAAAACGAAAACTGAAACCAAAATGAGATATCATTACATACATATCAAGTAGCTAAAATAAAAAATGGTGACAACATCAAATATTGGTGAGCACTTGGGGAAGGGCCACCCAAACATCGCTGGTGGGAACATAAAATAAAACAGCCATTCTTTAAAATAACTTGGCAGGCCTGCCTTTGGCCCAGGGCGCGATCCTGGAGACCCGGGATCGAATCCCACGTCGGGCTCCCGGTGCATGGAGCCTGCTTCCCCTCTGCCTGTGTCTCTGCCTCTCTCTCTCTCTCTCTCTCTGTGACTATCATAAATAAATAAATTAAAAAAAAATTAAATAACTTGGCAGTTTCTCATGAAAATACACACTTAACCATATGACTCCACAATTGCACTTTGGGGCATTTATTTGAATGAAGTGTAGTATATGAAGTTCAGTGTAAGGAATAAGGCTGAGACCAAGGCTGCTTGTCAGTTCCACTTACCCTACCGTTCTCCTAACTTCAGTTCAGCCTGACTATTCTTTACTTGAATAATTTAGTCAAAAAAGTATGGATGGGGGGACGGGGAAAGAGTAGTGAGCTTTATCTCAGACGGTGCTATGAAATCCCTAAACATGTTTTCCATAGCACTTACTCTGATAGTTCAGTAAATAAAACATAACATGGAAAACATTTAATTCCAAAGTACCAAGGACGTATATAAAGATGTTCTTTGTAAAAGTAATACTTGCTAACTTTTTTAAAGATTTATTATTTATTTGAGAGAGAGAGAAGGAGGGAGAGCGCAGGGAGTGGGGGAAAGAGGGAGAGAGAGAGAATATCCAGTAGACTCCCCAGTGAGTGCAGAGCCCAACATGGGGCTCAATCTCATGACCCTGAGACCATGATCTGAGCCAAAATCAAGTCAGAAGCTTAGCCAACTGAGCTACCCACTTACCCCACTTTTTGCTAAAATTTTATTGAACAACAATAAAAGTTCAAAGTTATAGAACTTCTATTGCATAGAATGTTGTACATTAAGTATTTATATTTTGAGATTTGCCAGTATATTTATAAAACATAGTTTTATTAATTGTTACAATGATATGGTATATTCTAATCTTACCAGCAGGAATTCTGCTAGGCAAACATATTTTAATATGTTTGGAAAAGAAATATCTTGAAACAAAAATGCTGCTTTCTAAATTGCCATTCAAATATGAGAGACTCTCCAGTTCCAAAATCCAAAAAGATTATGTGAAATGACTGATATTTAGTTGAGATAACTTTATTTTACTTTGAGTTTACATTTTGCCTGAGCTTTATGTTCATGATAACACCATTTCTTTTGCATATTTTTGCAGTGTTCATTCTAAATAAGTCAGTTCTATCAACGTGTTTTCATTTTTATTAGTTTCATAAAAACATTTTCTAAAAATTAGGGGTTGAAAGTGATTGTGGAAGGATTTCATATACTCTCCCATCACATTTATGAAGAAACCATTCTTATCAATACTTCAGTGGAAAAAGGCAACCACTAACGCATTAGTTTCTCCCCCATCTGCATAGATATTTATGAACTACTTGTGGTTATTTCGTTATCTGTCACCACACCCCAGACAGCCATAGGAGACACCTTCATGCACAGTCTTTGCTCTTACCACTCTTTGCAAACTGCTCACGTAAAACTGACAATTCTTTCATGTTTATTAAGCTCCACAAGATTTGTCCACCTTTGAACACTTGGAATCGAAGGAGTTACTTTCAAGAAGTGTGTTTTCAAAGGCAGCAGGATGGGAAGGACTGAGCAGCAGCCTGGTGAGCAAAACACCAAGAGTTCCGTTGTCATCTCGACCTCGGTGACCCCTTCACTTCACTTCCCTCAGCTGCAAAAACACAGAAAGCTGCGTTACCATTGCTTATTCGTGGACATGAAAGGACACCATGCAACAAAAATGAGTAGAGGTCAGATTTGGCAGCAAAGTCTTGTGCAAAGAGGTGAGTTGGGAATCAGAGTACCCACACACTGTTTTCTGCTATCAGGACTGTGTGACCCCCACGAGCCAACACTTTCATGTCTTCATCACAAAATGGCCATAATCACAACAACAAAAAAATGAATTGCAGAGTTTTTGAAAAAGGAATACCTCTGTTGGTACTCTAAAATATAAATAAAAGCCGAATTGATTTGATATATTATAATAATTATCAAATAAATAACAAGATAAGCTCTGACCTGATAATTCATTTTTCTAGGTTTGAATAGGAACCAAATAAATTTTTAGTCCTCAGGCAAATGTCTTTTGGCCAAAGGAGTTTTAGGATTTTATTCAAGAGGAAAATAGATTACCAAAAAACAAAAGAGCTTCCTAAGGGATGTTAGATATTGGATATCAACCTTTAAAAACAAAGCTATTATAAAACATTGAAGTGAATCAAAACCCCATAGACTCTGTTCTGTCAAGTGATTTTAGAAACAAAAATGTTTACTCAGATATGATTGGAATTTCAGGAGAGACAAATATGAAACATATTTTATGCTATTTTTCCAGTGTTAATAGTTTATAGCAATACGTTGAAAACTGTATTAAATAGTTAAGAGAAGACTTTCAAAAAGATGTTACTAAAAAAATGTACCAATTACTTTTAATTTGAAAATATCTATTACCTAATAGTTTGCCAGCATGATTGTCATTTTTCAAACTCAAGGGTTCTTAATGACTAGCAAATCAACAGCTTAAAATATGTGCGGTCAATTCCAGCATACAACACCTAAGGTCAATAGGAGTTAGGAATAGTATCTGAGGAAGCTTAGAAATGCAACACAAATACTTTCAACTTATCTATCTTTTCTTGATCAAAGACTACAAAATGCCATGCACTTATTGACTATTCCTTCTGAATATTAATGATAATATGATCAAAAACATAATCTTGTTTTATTCTCCTAACTGCATTAGACTGCAACATTTTCAACACAGATGGTCTTCACATTATATGGGGATTTTGACAGTAAGTTGTTTTCAGAAAGAGTTTAAGTGACTTGAAGTCAAAGAGGGGCTGAAAGGAAAGTGGCTGTTAGTTTTACTCACACCATCTAAAGGCTGACCTTGTAGCTCTCTTTGCCTTGCTGAGCTGCTTGCTCTTTCACAGAAAATGAAACTATGTGGAAAGTGAATGAAAAAGTAAATGTGTATTGCAACTTTAAAGAGGGGAGTGGGGAACAACAGAAAACCACTCATGGGAAGTAGAAACTGTAACCGAGATTTGGAATACAAAAACAGAAAGAACAATTGCCATGCTTAACTCAAACATTATATCTTTTACTATAGTAATTATATAAAATGAAATCTAACCTAATTTTTGTCTAATTATACCTTATAATATAAGACACAATTATAATTGAATTTATGCCATGGTTAAGTGATGCCTATTTCACTTTACACTACATCATCCATGCTACTTTGAGTACTTACTCCCAATCAATGTTAACTTTATATGAAGGGAAGAAAAGTCTTCAGCAGTCTGTTCATGCACTCTTTCTTAACTGAGTGTGTTAAATGGTAGTTGGGAAAGTGTTTGATACAGTATCCAAGCATGGGATACCAAAAACTGGAGCTTATATCTGTGAAATCTTCCTGTTATGCCACTGAAGTAACACAAATTTTAACATAATTTTTAAAAATGTATATGAAACTTTAAAATTCATCCATCCATGGAGCTGTAGAGACAAAACCATGATTACTTCTAACCAAAATAGTTAAAGCATCTTTTCTATTACTTAAGCCAAATTGGCTTCTAAACATTCTATTATTCACCCACCGGGATCAAGAAAGTAAGGAAACTAATATTTCTGGCATCTCCTTTTTATAGGAACTTTTAAATACTTTCTCACTGAGTCCTAACAGTAATCATATGAGTCAGCTTTTATTATTTTTATTTTTCAAATGCAGAAAGAGACACATAAGCAATTTTCCTACGTAGAGGACAGGGAAGTGATTGAAATTCATTTGGCTCAAAGAAATTGTATGGCAAAAATGCTGAGAAAGTGTTATAAAAGGGAAATCATAATGTGGTATTATTTTTTTTCTATATTTTCCCCAATTTGTGAGTGATTTATAATACAAGTCACATCACCTAAATAAGGGTCAGCAGATGTTTACAAAGCAATTAGTATATTTCAGAATCAGATCAATGCAAGGAAAGACTGACCACTCCATATGGATAACTACCATTTGAAATGATGTTCTTCTATATCATTCACTAATGCCATCTAAATCAGTTTTTTAACAACAGAGGCCCTGTGAATTCGCTAGAATATTTTAAAATGTGTTTTCTTTGTTAATTCTTGAAATCATATTGATAATCTCAAAATCATTAATTGCATGAGTACCAATATTTTCTGTTCTGGTTTTGGTCTCTGTATCTTTTTATATGGTTTAGTGATACATCTTCCTTGTAGAGGCAGCAATGAGAAAAGAGAAACCAATGTAATACTTAACTAACGTGTTTACACAAAGTAAAAGGCAAATGATATCAAGATATACTGTATAAGTGATGTTTCCTGGAAAGACAGGAGGGCCTGGGAGAATTTATACATCATGCAGTACATAGGAATAGAGACATGCTAAATATTTTTAATATGCTATAGAAATCAGAATTACACCCTAATATGCATCATTTTAGTTTCAGGAAAAGAAATCATCTGTCGAATTAAATAACAATGCATTATGAGGTATTTACTACACACAAAAAACCCCACTTTGGGAATCATTTAACAACATATTAACAAAACTCATGTGTTAAAAACTATAGAACACTGATGAGAAAAATTAAAGAAGGAGAAATTTTAAAGACTTTTAAGCTATTGATTTCAGTACTTACTAGAGTAATTATGGTAATTAAGACATTGGTGTACTGAAAGTGAGAACAGGTAAGTACATCAAAGTAAGAGACCGGAAAGTCTACAAACAGACCCATATATATATATGATTGACAAATTTTCAAGAGAGATAGAAAAGTAATTCAACAGGAAAAGGATGGTGCCTTCAAGAGTACTGAAGCAACAAGGTATCAGTTTAGGACAAACTATCCTCATTGTTCACATCATACGATGCAAAAAATATTAACTTAAGATGGGTCATAGATACAAACATGAAAGGACCTCATCAAATTTGAAAGTATCTGCTCTTAGAAAGATACCATTATGAAAATGAAAATACAAGGCACGGTATAAGAGAAAATATCTGTAATATACATATGTGACAAAGCAGACCTATCCTGAATATATAAAGAAATCTTACAACTCAATAGTAAAATAAAATATTTTAAAAGGCAAGATTTTGAATAAATATTTCATAAAGATATACGAGTAGCAGAACAAGCACAGGAAAAGATGCTTAACATAGGTAAATTATCAAATAAATACAAGTTGAAACTATAATATAATATTATTACACATCTTATAAAATAGGCAAAATTTAAAAGGCAGACAAGACAATAGGGCAGCCACAGTGGCTCAGCAGTTTAGCGCCACCTTCAGCCCAGGGCGTGATCCTGGAGACCCGGGGTCGAGTCCCACATCGGGCTCCCTGCCTGGAGCCTGCTTCTCCCTCTGCCTGTGTCTCTGCCTCTCTCTCTCTCTCTCTGTGTCTCTCATGAATAAATAAATAAATTTTTTTTAAAAAAGGCAGAAAATGCCAAGGGCTGATATGGAGATAGAGCAATGAAAATCTCAAATGTTACTGGTAAAAGTATTAAGTTATATAATAATTTTAAAGAACTCTTTGGCAATTTCTTATAAAGTCAAACATAAATAATAAATAAAATAATAAACATAATAATAAATAATTATTATTATAATAAATAATAAATAATAAATAAAACACCCAATAATAAATAAAACACAGATGCCTAAACAAGTCTTTGTAAATGGAAGTTTATAACCATTTTATTGAAAATAATAGCTTGAAATAATGCAAATGCTCACCAACTATTGAATGAACAGATAAATAATTATATATGCATACAATGGGACACCACTCACAAATTAAGAGTCACTGATATACACAACAGGGATGAATCTCAAAAATATGCTCTCAAAAGAACCCAGACACAAAAGTGTGTACATCATGTGATCCGAATCAGATGAAATTCTGGAATAGGCAAAATTAATCTATTTGGCAGAATGCAGATCAGTGATTGCCTAGGGTGGGGTGGGTAGGGAGGAATTAACTGCAGAGAGATAGAAAGGAACTTTTTGGGATAATGAAAATGTTATATACCTTGATTGACTTGGTGTATGTATAGGTAAATATGTCTGTCAAAACTCCTACTACTGGGAAATGAACAAAGGATTGAGGAAGGGGAGGTGGGAGGAGGGTTGGGGTAACTGGGTGACAGGCACTGAGGAGGGCACTTGGGATGAGCCCTGGGTATTATACTATATGTTGGCAAATCAAACTTCAATAAAAACAAATGAAAAAAACCTCATGTACACTTAATATGTGCAATTTATTCCATATAGGTTATCCCTCAGTAAAGTATATTTAGAAAAATAAAACAGCACCCTGAATAAAGTAGATACAGAATGTTACTGAGACCTGTTTTCTTGGCCAGAGCTGGAAAAATGTGTCATGGTTGCAAATTACCCTCCACTCCTCTCTTATATAACTCTTTGTTATAATTGTTTTATCATCCATTCGCCAGAGTCTAAAATGTTTTTACGCCCCACATGTAAGGCAAGTCAACAATGGTGAGGATCTGTTGGCCCTTGTTGGTGCCAGTGTCTTCTTCTTGCAGCTTTGGCTTAGGAAGAGCAAAAAGAGAGCCCGAGAATAAAAAAGCCAAAGGAAATGCTGATTATTCTATAGTCATGGGAAGATATAACCACCAGAACTGGTTTTAAAGATGTCTAATCCACCAATGACAGTTATAACGCAATGGCAACAACAGAACTCGTTTTAAATCTGTATACTTGGTTGGTGACAATTAACTTCAGTGAACATACCTCTATAACCAAAAAAAACCAAAACAAAACAAAAAACAGGCTTTCAGAATGCCATCACCATACTTCTGCTTCTCTATTAGCAACACAAAACATGCCTCTGTAATTGATGTCAGCCCACTTATGCCTCTATACCCAGCACAACCCAAAACAAAATCTTTCTCAAGACTGCCAATCTGTTGCTCTACAAAATTATGCCTAATCATCAGCGCTCTTTCTGGTGTATGTTGTGGTTTTGGCACTTACATTGCAGATATTGAGCAAGACACTGAATTTTATACTTTGGCAATTCCCACATAGATCCTATTTTACAGATGGAGACAATAAGGCACGAAAAAAAATTAAAGAAGAAAATTAAAATAAATTAATTAGTAAAGAAAAATGTTTTTAATATAACTAATGTTTATATAGCTAATATAATCCAGTGGGAACTAAATATCAGTCTACTGAGAATAGGTCTGGCAGGAAAGAGTAGGTCTGCTCTTTCTCCCCTAATAGGCACACATGCACACATGTGTTCATGTATAATGGATAAAAAAATTTTAAAAATAATAGACACTATATAAGTTCCAAGGTTATTCAATATTATTTTCTTACTTAGGCATAAGGAATTCAAAGATAAATAATATGCCTCCTAGTACATAAGGATTGCAGTTTTGTGAAGGAGACATTCAGGTAAGAAATAATAGCAAAGTAATAATGGTAAATAGAACCAAATAAGCCGGACTTGTTCTAGATTTGTGGCAATATCATGATGTATAAATTACCTATCTTTTCAGAGTATCAATTTTCTTACCCATAAAATGCAAATAATAAAACACACTTGAAAGAGTATGGAGGAGTTTGAAGATTCAAGTTAAAAATCGCAGTGTCAGAAACAAAAATAGTCTCTATTCTCATTTTATCAACATCATCATTCCCAATAAAATAATTAGAAAGTGTTTTGTTAACAGACATGAGAGAATGGTTGCAATTTTGAAAAGATAAACCTGAGTAGAACATGATAGCTTATACTCTATCTAATCCATCATATGATAATACAATAAAGAATATACTTTAAGGTATATGACTACTTTATATCAATTTCAGAGCTATCTATGACAGTTGAGCTTTTCAGAAGCCATTGAAAGCATCTAGAAAACTAGCATATTCAAATATTTAACAAATATTTAATTTCTTTTGCAATATGATTAAATAATTACATGTGGTTGGTACAAAACACAGTATAAAAATTCAGTGTGCACAAAATACAATTTTTTTCTATTACTTAGTTTACTCTATAACAAGCTTCCAAGTAGTCAGATGACAAAAATTTAATATTAATTAAATATCCATATCACTGGGATGGGTGGGTGGGAGTTGCTGGACATCTGGCTCTTGTGTTATATTCTATACATGCTGGCATCTCCCAGGATTGGCTGAAAAATCAGTAATTAGTTCGTCAATAATTTCTATCCAAACAGGTCACTACTAAGTCATTGTTCCGTCCCACTCAAGAGGTCCCTTCATACATTCTCTCTCTAGGCTACCTCCCACATCTTTTAGGGTATGTAGGATCATTCTGCTGCCCCTCATCTCACAAGTCACAGAAACTTACAGGATGAGGGGCTATCTATAATCTCTCATGACTTCTTTGCTCCTCTTAGTTTCAGGAGATATTTACATTTCTCAGGTGCTAACGTATGATGTGAGCAAAGTGTGTGTTGTCATCAAGTGAACAGAGATGTTTGTCCACTTAAGTTTATTTTATCTTTTTCCTAGACCAATATTCCATCCTCCCTTGCTGAGAGGTATGACCATGTAACTGAGTTTTAACCAATGTGATATACGATCAGAGATAACATAGGCCACTTCCAGCCTCACCCCCAAACCTTTTACACATGCTCTTCTATGTTCTTTCTCCCTCTGCTGTCATGACACAGACAAGGCCCCAGAAGCTGCAGAGATACAAGCTGTACAAGCTGGAAAGGGCCCTGCTTCCTAAATGAGAGTCATAATCTGGAACACCCATTAGGACTTTTGATCAAGAAATAAACTTCTGTTGGGGATGCCTGGGTGGCTCACTCTGTTAACATCAGATTTTCCTAATTTCAGCTTAGCTCATGATCTCAGAGTCATGAGATCGAGCCTTGTGTCAGGCTCCATGCTCAGTAGGGAGTCTGCTTTCTTTCTCTCTCTCTGCCCCTCCCGTCTCTCTGTCTCTGTCTGTCTGTCTGTATCCCTCTCTCTCAAATAAATAAATAAATCTTTTAAAAAATCCTTTTTTTGTTTAGCCATTACTAGAGTAAGTCC
Source organism: Vulpes lagopus (assembly GCF_018345385.1). Classification (NCBI taxonomy): domain Eukaryota; kingdom Metazoa; phylum Chordata; class Mammalia; order Carnivora; family Canidae; genus Vulpes; species Vulpes lagopus. The sequence goes on from NC_054843.1 coordinate 26,670,789, forward strand.
AGATAGTAGATTAAGTCTATTTTTTACCACAGCCTACTGTAGCCTAATACACAGATCCATTTGATTTATATGCTAAATGTATCTGTACATTTTTACATACATATTTGTACACCTTTCTATTCTGTAATACTGATGTCTCCATGGAGTGTTGGGAAAGAGAATACAGGTATCACTTGTACTCTAATCCCTCAAATTTATCTGGAATCTCTAAATGACCTGCTGAGTTCATCCAAGACCAGGAGCCATCTCCCTTTTCCTAAAGGACTCTCGTTATTTATCCACTCACTGCTTCTCCATCTTATTGCTCTCTTCCCTCTGAGTTCCAAGAATCTTTATTATTTCAGTGGGTAGGTAGAAAGTTTTTTGTTACTCATCAAATACTCCTTAAAAAACAATGTTGAAGAGATTAAAAGATCATAAATTGATTAAATACTTCAGAAATAAGTAAGAAAATAAATAAATAATGCTTTAGTGGATTGAGACCAATATAAAAAAATAGCAAAGGTGAAAGAATCTCTATTCATGTTTCCAAACATTAACCCATAACTTTGCAGTCTTCCATCAAATCACATACCTAAGAACTGTACTATCTCTTAGGGTCTTAGTGATAAGCTTGAGTTCCACCCAGAATTTGGGAACTGTGACGCTTGAAAATTATTATTTTTTGATAGTGAAGAGTTTGGTCAATGAACACATGTTTACTGAATACCTACTATATATACCAGTCACTGTTCTAGGTATTGAAATCTTCAGAAGTACAAATACTTGTAATGAATAACAACCAATCTCTATTTTATTCCAAAATACAAGTAGCCCATGGAGATACCCTCCCTCGTACAAGCATGATCCACATTTGAAAAGGCTGAGCAAGACAGAGACCAAAGCAAGTTTTTGTAACACTCTACAGATATTTTCATAAATTTACTTAATGTATATACCTGGACACATCTAGGTATGCTGATATGAGACAATATGAGTGTATTATTATTATTACTTGCATTGCTTCTAGAAAACAAGACCCCTCAAGTCCAGTTCTTGAATTGAGACACATTTTCATTTCTCCCCATCCTCTGCAGAAGTACACATGAGGTTTTATGGTGCAGGATTCAGGCATCTAAGAAAATTGCCAATTGCCTCAACTTCTCTTAACACCTGCCTCACTCCTTAAACTGGAGTAAAGGAGCACATATTCAAACCGTAAACTTGACACATGCTTGGACAAACTATAGTTTTCTGGTTAAATATGCAGAGCAAATTTTAACACTGGTCTCAGGTGATGTGTTGGGTGTCAAATTTCCTAAAATAATTGTTTTACTGGTTTCTCAGTCATGAATCTATCTTGGTATTAAACATCAATCCATATTGTGCAAATTCTCACCCCAGCTGGCTAAGCTCAAAGAGTGAAAAAGGAAAATCAGACATGATTTTCACGTAATAAATATGAAAATTGTGACTTTCATGATGGAACACTGGAGAACTGAAGGACAAGGGATTTTTAGGTTTCTGGGGAACTTCCTTCTTCCAAAAACAACTTGATTTGCATGGGTTTGGATATTTTGAGGTTATGAGCTGTGAGTTAAAATAAAAGCACAGAGCTCACTAGTCTGGTAAAACCATGAAATTCTGTTTTAAACGGAATTTCTGGCAACACCAAGATTTGTACTGCTTTTACCTGGAACCATAATGACAGAAGTCAAGTTTTGCAAATGGACAGAAAAAAGAGAAAACAAACAAATAACACTTGTTTATCACATAACCACGCAGGCAGGCAATGACCCTTGTGCCAAGTCTGCCCAGCACTTAAGCAAGAATCCTGAAGAAAGATTCAGTGAGCCACTACTATTGCTTTAGCCAGTTTCTCCCCAAAGATTTGGGTACTTCCATCCCACTGTCCTGAGGGAGTGCCTTGGGCTAAGTCTGCATATTTGTGGACAAAATGGCCACAGTTGGGAAATATTGTTTTGAGAACATGCTGGTTACAACAGCCAGTGTGCAGTTTCACCATATTCAGTCAAATTAATCCCTGTCTCCCATCTCTCACTTTTTTTTTTTTTTTTGGCTTTTAAATGACTTCCTCTCCATCCTACTCCCATGTGGCTCAAACCTCCTTTCTTTTTCTTTAATACCTTTACAACTACTCACTGAAAAACTCATTCTCAATTTGGAAAGATGGACAAAAAACACTTTTCCCTATTTCTCCCACTAGGTACAGCTAAATATCCTGGACACTATATATAAAACAAGCAAAAGAAGGCTTTGAATGGTAGAAAGAAGAAGACAAATTGGCTAAGGACTGTTGTCCCAAGGAATGATACCATGGTGAGATCCCTGGGTTTTCTTTCTGCTTCATATGTCCTAGACTTGTAACTCAAAAAACCATCAAACAGGAAACACTAATGTACACAAACTAAGCCTCCATGTCTATTTTTCTCTGCCCAAAGGACCAGGAAAGGGACATCTTAGACAATAACAGTTCAACACCAAACAAACACCACAGAAAAAATTGGCACCTCCATGCCAACCCCACCCCTCTGGGTCAACACACGCTGGGTGAAATGACTAGACTTCTACCCATAGAGGTAGCTCCCCAAGCCCCATACCTGTTGGTGTGGTGTTGGAAAAGAGTGAGGAGGTGGGAAATCCACCTCCTTCAAGCACTAATGAATTCCACCCTACTCTGCAGGTGTCTTCTAACCCCACACTGTGGTAATAAAGTACCCCTCCCCCTACATGCTTCTGAGGTGTCAGATGAGGACTAGTGGAGAGTCAGAACTCTTAGCACTGCTCAGAGTTAATGAAGCCACCTCTATCCTTGCCCCACATGTCAGTGGAGGCCATGTAGGAAACAATGAACAGGCATTCTAGACAGGGGAGGTTTCAGCAAAGGTTTAGTGGAAAACCTGAATTTTCATACTAACCCAGAAGTACTGAAGTACCCTTCAACAACTCACCCCCCGTATCCAACTAGTATCCAACTAATATCCATGTTTATCCATGTTTGAGGCCTGGTGGGAAACCTAGATTTCTACCTTCTTCTAGCATTACTAAGGAGGTGCTCATATCCCTTGCCAGTGTCAGAGAAGGCTAAAATAAAAGATGCATATAAGATCCAGTTTCATTACATAATATCCACAATATCCAGGATATAATCACAAATCACTTATTATACCAAGAACCAGGATAATCTCAATGTGAATGAGAAGACAATAAATATATGCCAATAGCAAGATGGCACAGATGTTGGAATTATCTGACAAGAACTTAGTATCATTCCTATTTAGCATATTTACTATACACATTAGTTTCTCAGTAAAGTAGAAAGCTCGATTAAAATAAATCTCATGAAATATAATTCACACATAATGAAATATACTTGTAAAAATGCTCACTCACTATCAACAACCATAAAGAATTTAATGACAGCAATTAATGATGGCATTTTACAAAATGATACTGGAATATAGGTTAAAAAATTAAGAACCAGGGTAATAAAGTATCCATGTTTTACTTCACCTACACAAATTATTATCAAATCATTGTCAACTGAGTTATATGGATTGGGGTTCATTTGTCTAGTCACACTTATTTCCATATTTTCCTTCACCATCCCTCCCAATCCTGCTTTCAAATCCCATGATCACTTATGAGTGACTAATGGCTTACAAATTAGAATTATTCAAATATAGTCAAACACAATTTAGATGACTATTACTTTTTGACAGTGGAACCTAGTGAAGATGTATTAATCAGCATTCTCAGGATGCCTGGGTGGCTCAGCGGTTGAGCCCCTGCCTTCGGCTTAGGGCCTGATCCCAGATTCCCGGGATTGAGTCCCGCATCAGGCTCCATGCCTGGAGCCTGCTTCTCCTCCCTCTGCCTGTGTCTCTGCCTCTCTCTCTGTGTCTCTCATGAATGAATAAATAAAATCTTTAAAAAAAATAAATCAGGGCTCTCCAGAAAAACAGAATCAATAGGATCGATCTATCTATCTATCTATCTATCATCTATCTATCTATCTATCTATCTATCTATCATCTATCTATCTATCTATCTATCTTTATACATCTACATGTTCATAACTATTTCTATATGTTGAAAGAGAGAGAGAGAGAGAGAGATTGATTTTTTTTTTTATAAAGAATTAGCTCACACAATTGTAAGTCCCACTGTCTGCTGTCTGCAGGCTGGAGACCCAGGAAAGCTGATAATATAGTTCAATCAGAGTACAGAGACTTGAGAACCAGGCCAACCTGTGGTGTAAGTCCCAGTCAAAGGGCAGGAGAAAACTGACATCTTAGTTCAGCAGTCAGGCAGAAGGGGCAAATTCTCCCTTCTTCCACCTATTTGTCCTCTTCAATGGACTGGATGATGCACATCCATGTTGGGAAAGGCAATCTGTTCTACTGAGTCTATCAATTCAAATGCAAATGTCATCTGGAAACACTTTCACAAACACACCCAGAAATAACGTTTAGCCAAATATCTAGGCATGTTCCAGTCAAGATGATATGCAACACAAAGGACAAGTGAGCCATCAAATTCTAAGTTAAATAATTAATTTTATATTTGCTCCAAACTATTTTCTTTCCTTAAAGAGTTCTCCATATTTAGCTCCTTGAAACACAAGCCCCAAATTATTTCACTGAATTTGATAGTCTTTAAGATACCATTTCACTATAAATAGTATTTTTTTCTCTCTCTCTCCTTTTATAGTCAAATTTTATTGAGTCTTTATTTATGAGATAATGTCATGATTCAGAAGCAATACAAGGCTTTTTATAGACTGGTTTTCCCTCCAAAATAAGACTATAAAAGTTCCCATAAACCTCTCCACTCTTAAAAGCATGAATTGGCAGACCCTGCTAGGGTTTCAAAATCATTAGATGGCTTCAGCTGCATGGTCACTTGTCTTAACGTGATATCTTTCATCTGGTTTTTAATCTCAAGAGAAAAAAAATTGTGGATGACTTAATTTTTCATTTAAACAAATATAAAAAGATAAATTTATCATTCTTTACTTTTATCAGTTTTATTTGGAGTTTTGTAAATCTTGGGAATGTGTCCCATTAGAAAAAAAAAAAAAAGGAGGGTATTCAACCTGCATATAAAATAAAAGAAGGAAGGAAGGAAAGGAGAGAGGAAGTTTTTTCTTATGCAGCAGCTCTAACATGTTACCATATTTGTAGGGAATTGTTTTTTTTTTTTTTTTTTTTTTTAGGGAATTGTTTCTTGTCTTATAAAACAAATAAAACCATCTGACTGAACCATCTAACTGTGAATAAAGTTCTTGAAAACTGCCCAAAACACAGAAAATGGAACTTTTCTACCCTGGACTCTGTTGTATTAAAGAGTTTTCTCTGGTAGAGTACATTGATTATAATTCTTTCCAAATTAGCAAACCACAAAAATGTAGGAAGCAGAAAATTACTTGCAAGCAAAATGAAACCAGTTTTTACAATAATTAAAATATGAGGAGTTTTCTGGGAGGGGAGGATTAATTTAAAGTGGGAGAATCTATACTACTTAATTAGATAACAACACTGTTACAGAAACTTTAAAGAAACCAGCATGTGCTGAGCAGCCCACGCTCAACTCTGGTATCCAACACATTCACCCTTCCAGCTATTCAGTTTAGATGGAAATATGAGATGTAAATGCTTTAGCTTTACCCCTGCCGTGTTTCCTTTCTGTTTAAATTATAAATGTTTGTGCACAATTGCGAAATATGGTAGTGATGTTTAGAAACCCTTAAACCTTTATGAATTAACTTTGAGATAAGGTTAATTCCTTACACTAGTAGGTAAACTCTGGAAATCTTACACAAAAATAAAGAACTATATAAAACACCCTTTCTGATTTTTAGGATTCAGTCATATTTCTCTGTGTAATATCTTGGGAAATAGCAAACCTCTGTTCCAATTGAGTTATTCTCTGGTTGTATAGTCACCTCAAAACAAACTCTGGACATTAAGGATTCAGAACATTACAAGAGTTAAGATAAAATGCTAGGATGGAGAAAGGCTTAGGGGGGTGGCAGCTGTCTGAAGCTCTAATAAGGTTCAGACCCATTCAGGCAGGAGTTCATTTTCCCACAGAAGATATCTAGAATCTGTTATTTTATAGTAAATTCCAATAGTCACAGAGAGTTATAAAGAGTAAATTGTTAATTGGCCCACCTGTTGAGCACTGCCATGTCACTTCAACAGCTTTTAGGAATCATTTCTGAAAGTAGAATTGGAATAGTTTCCTGGGAGATAAATGACATTAGAGAAAGCCAAGTTGAAACTGGAATCCTTATGGAACAGCCTTTACATACTGCTTTACAGCTTACAATGTCTTGTAGATGCAACCTTAGCCAATGGCCTATTTATTCCCATCCAATCATGTTGGATGGAATACAATTCCATGTCTAGATGAATCAGCAGTACATAAAAATCAGCTTGGCCTTAACCATGCAAATACAATCTGAATTCAATTTTTAAGAAACCACAGATTTTCCCCTTAGGGAATGGACCGTTTGTGGGCAGGCTGTCTCTTTTATAAGAAAATTATTCTCCAACGGAGCATTTTCACAGACTAAAACTAAGAATCCCAGTATTTTCATTGCATAAATGTACCTAAACATTTCAAAGGAATATTCCGAAACCTAAACATGAAATATTTTCTTGTTTTTGCAGTTTAAATACCTATATGAAGCTCTATGTAAAATTCAACTCAAGGATTGATTTCCCTTATTGGGTAAATCAATGGATTCCACATTTTTAAAAATCTTTTGCTTTCACTTAGGTAAAAGAAAGCAATATCATTTATTTTGTGCCAGTTATCAATTGATCAATTAACTACCTCTCATTTCCAAGTCTACCCTCCATTGCCCTACTTATGATACTGGAGATGGATCTTGTAAACATTTCCCTTTTCTCAGGTGATACAATGTTAGATGTCAGCAGATGGCTAGAAAGACCGCTGCAGGAAAAATGAGGCGTTGTTCCAGTGTGTTTTTTCCTCTTCTCCCTCCTGTGGTACACAATATCCAGCAGTGCATAAGACATCCAGTGGTGCCTCCTCCCCACCAATGAGTTATGCTGAATGGCACTTCTGCAGGGGCAACTTCCTCTGGCATTTCAGAGGGCAGCTTCCCAGAAAATTCCATGAAGTAATACTTCCCTATCGACAGTTTTCCAAGCACCTGGAAGGCAGCTTTCTGGCAATTTCTGCTGGCATTCTACCTCAGAGAACCTCACCATCAAATGGGTCATGGCCACAGCCATAACCATTCTATTGGAAAGAAGGAGCATCTCTTCCAGATTTGTTCCTTAGTGCTTTGCTTCTCAGGCTTAGAGGTAATGGCTTTCCTCTATATCTCTTCTTCTATCATTCTTTAGTTTTGTTTTTGTTTTGTTGTGTTGTGTTGTGTTCTTGTGGTAAGTAATCTCAATTGGTTGTAGTTATTAATTCTTTATATTAAGCTTTCTTTGTTAAAATTCTGTGATTCCTATCTCCATATTGGACCCTGAATGATGGCCCAGTTTCTAATTCAATAGTACCTACCAATATAAGCACAAAATTTTTTCCCAAAAAATCATGGTATAATAATGAAGAAAATCTAAAACACCATCTTAAAAAACATGATCCCAGGCAGCCCAGGTGGCTCAGTGGTTTAGCGCTGCCTTTAGTCCAGGGCCTGATGTTGGAGGCCCCGGGATCGAGCCCCACATCAGGATCCCTGCATGGAGCCTGCTTCTCCCTCTGCCTGAAATGCTAACCTACATATTTTTTTTTTTTATTTATTTATTTATGATAGTCACAGAGAGAGAGAGAGGCAGAGACACAGGCAGAGGGAGAAGCAGGCTCCATGCACCGGGAGCCCGATATGGGATTCGATCCCGGGTCTCCAGGATCGCGCCCTGGGCCAAAGGCAGGCGCCAAACCGCTGCGCCACCCAGGGATCCCCCTAACCTACATATTTATTGGCTAAAGACAAAAGTTGTCCTTAATATATCTACATATTATCCCAATATCTCTACCCTTCCCCCATCTCTCTCTCTGTGTCTCTCATGAATAAATAAAATATTTTAAAAAATAAAAATAAAAAATCGGGTCCCACAGTTATTCTTTAAGTAGACAGTATTTTTAAAGTATCTGCTTACTGCCAACATAAACATACAATTTAATATAATAAATATCATCGAACTAATTTGTTGATCTCTGATGTTCGAAAGAAAATTTAGTTTGGCGGAAATGCTGCTGAAGTATCCACATGGGCACTGATCAGTTAAAAGGCCAAACAAAATGAGATCAATTTGTACTTTTAAAAAGAAATAGATTTGTTTACATGCTAGATTATATAACTTAAAGTACTTCTGAAAATGCCAGAACAGAAGGCTGTCAATGCTATCACTAATGGAGACATTTTAAAGCACATGGAGCAAAGGAATTGGGACAATATGTAGAGATATTAAGGACAACTTTTGTCTTTAGCCAATAAATATGTAGGTTAGCATTTCATCTCATCACTTCCCCCATTAAAAGGTACCTTCCCTCCCTCTACTCCAGGTTCAGAATACCCTCAACATGTCAGAATTTAGTTCTGTAACCTCCTGTAGGTATAAGGTTATTTAGTTACAAGCAACAGAAACTTCTGGTATCCAACTTAAGCAAGTATGAAATGGATTTTAATGTTATTGGGCAGCTTACAATATTAGCAGGAAGTCAGGTTCTGGAAAGCCTGAGCACTGGGCTCAGGAAAAGCTTAGACCAAGAGCTTCTCTGGAGTTCCAGGCAGCAGGCATACTGGATCATCCTATTAAGGATATCTAAGAGAAATAATGAGTTCTGAACACTGCCCTGAAGTATCTCTACTCAAAAGTCAAAGTCCTCAGAATGGAAGCCCAGTTTCTCCAGCTTAGTCATATGCCCATTCCTTGCTTAGAAGAGAGAGTATTGTGATTTTTCAGTCTCGTCAAAATGACACAAATTGGAAGGGTTAATTAACTCAGTAGAAATTAGGGTGACATTAGCTGAAGTGGGTGAAAGGAGACTGGAAGCTCAAAAATCTTTTTCTTTCTTTTTTTTTTTTTTTAAATTTTTATTTATTTATGATAGTCATACAGAGAGAGAGAGAGAGAGAGGCAGAGACACAGGCTCCATGCACCGGGAGCCCGATGTGGGATTCGATCCCGGGTCTCCAGGATCGCGCCCTGGGCCAAAGGCAGGCGCCAAACCGCTGCGCCACCCAGGGATCCCTCAAAAATCTTTTTCATTATGTGACACATCAAGGTTAAGTCTCTCGTTCCTTAAGCATCACAGCTAACAGATAAGTGATAGATGAAATAAACTGACAGTAATTGACCAATACAGTGACAGGCTGGTAAACTCAGTTTCTTGTGGACTACCTATATATTAAAAAAAGATTATAACCTCCCCCCAAATACTGAAGAGACAAACCTACTTTACCTGTTCCTCACGCGTGTTCCATCAAGCCAAAAATTAACAGACATGATAATATGGCATCCATGACTAAAATGTTCTCTCTTCTCCAAGAAGGATAAAGGAGATCCGGTGACTACTTAATTGTTTTCACTGTCCTTAGTACTCACTCAAAAAACGATGCTCAAATTATTGTGAAGAGTCCCTGAGTTTCCTGTGATTAGTATAACAAGTTATCACAAACGTAGTGATAACTGATGGTGATAGTGATGACGTAGTGTTGCTTCAACCAACAGAAATTTATTCTTTTACATCTCTGGGGGCTAAAAATACAATGTCAGTTTCCCTGGGCTGAAATCAATGTGTTGGCAAGTCTGTGCTTCCTGTAGAAGCCCTTGGGGAATATCCATTCCTTGTGTCTTTCAGCTGTTGGTGGTTGCTGCTATTCCTTTGCTGTGGTCCCATCACACCAATATCTGCATCCATCTTTACATGGCCTTCTCCTTTTCTGTCTTCTCTTCTTCTGTCTCAATTTATTTCTCCCTCTCTCATAAGGACACTTGTTATTGCATCTAAAGTTCATTCACATAATCCAGAATAATCACCAATGTCAAGATCCTTAGTTTAAGCATATATGCAAAGACTCTTTTCCTTTATACAGTAACATTTGTATGTTCTAGGGATTAGGACCTAATATCCGTGGGTGACCATTATTTAGCCTACTGCACTGAATATCACCTAAAGAACTTTAACTTTTGTCTAATAACATAATAGCTGAATGACTTTGGGCTATTTTCCTTGAAGAGAGGATAAATGTGTTCTACTCCTGGAAAGAAAAAGATGGATTATGAAGCAGCTGCCCCACTAGCATCTATATGTAGTCATGTGGCTGGTGTTTGTTCAATGAAAAATGAGTGGAAATGATTGACGTGTGTTATTCTGGGCCAAAGATACTAAGAAGCTAGTGTGTGTCCATAACAGTTTTTTTTTTTTTCCTTTCTGCTGGCTGGATTCAAACTATGAAAAGTGAATCATTTGGGACACAAAAAGAAAGAACTGAGTTCCTCAATGATTATGTGGAAGAAAAGTATCTACCAGTATATCCTAAACAGGAAAAATACAAAGGAATATACACCTGGAAATATTTGACTGAAAATGCAAACACCAAGCAAATAAATAATATCTTAAAAACAGAGAGAAAAGGCAGACCACCTACAAAGGCATGATAGTTTGATTGATGATACACAGATTAATGATGGAATTTTCAACAGTAAAAGGGAAGCCAGAATATAGTAGAAAGACGAAGTGTTTAGAGAAAATACCTATCAACTAAGAATTGTGCATCCAGCCAAACTCTATTACTAGAACAAAGGTGAAGTAAAGACATTTTAGAAATCAAAATCTTTGAATGTTTATCATTTTAATGAGAGGAACTTCAGATATACTTCCATAAGAAGAAAATTGATTAGAGGATGACAGTTGGAACATAAATATTGAACAAATACAATGATTAATGTGTCTACAAATATAAAACAACTTTTCTATATGGTATTAATGATAATATCTAATTTTGAAAGTTAAAAAAAAGGAATAGAACTAAACAACTAGGTAGCTACAGCACAGAAGTTGCAAGGCTGTTACTGTATTTAAGTCATCTGCCAATTTAACTTGTATACTCTAAATTTAGTTCTACCACAGGTTACAGCGAAGGTCTGGCTGAGGATGCCAGTTAAAAGAAATAACCAAGAAAACTACTTACTGCTACAAAGTGCATTTATTTTCATTCAACAAACTAATTAAGCAATTAATCAATTAAGCAAACAAGCCATCACAGCTGACAGACTGGGAAGGGATGCACTATTTTATGCTTATTTTTGACCAGACATTCTATTTCCTTTGGCCATTGTTTATTTCCAGCTGATCCTTTGTATTCTCTACCCAAACAGAAGTAGGTGGTAATAATAACCTCACATAACTGCAGCAAGATCAGTGCATTGTAGAGACAGGCAGAGAGTCCAGTGTCTGTTGGGTGTCAGACGAAGCACTTTATGCTAACTAGGGACTTAGGCAGATTTGATATGCCCTTACATCTACTGCTTCAAATTAACACCAACCTTATCAATGTCTTTATATTCAGAATAAATTAGATGTATACAACAGATGTTATTTGTTTGCAAATTTTCTCTCAGGTTTTTATTAGTATTAATTTCTTCTTCATCAGAAGATGCTCACAAGAAGCAACTATAAAACTTGGACTAATACAAAAAGGCAATGGAGAATGAACTGAAGCACATAGAATTAGATGTGCAGTATACCCTCAAGGGAAGGTAGTGGAGCAACATGAGGGAGGCACTTGTAGCCTAAAGTTAATTGCAGTCTTTGAGGCCATCCAGTGGTAGTGGGGGGCACTTGTAAAAAATCACACTATTTCTGGCTGGGAAGAGCCAGAAAACTGGTACCAGGAAAAGACCACTGAAGTGAGAAAAGACCCTGGGAGGGAGAGACAGTAAAAGAACATAAAATCCGTATCTCAAACCTCTGAAAAAACTCAAAATGGCCATTTTCTCTCATGTATTCTCCTGTACAAATTCCAGCCATCTTACCCTCTGTGCATTCTAGTTTCTGCCTTCTCAGTTTACCAAGACCACCATACTCTGTTTGATTTCCTTTCTGTGAGAGATTAAGGACTTCTTAGATCTTTCCTGGCCTGGGCACACCACAGCCTTGCCCATGTACCTGGCCTTCTACATGCCCAGGACTATGCCAGAGCTTTTTAAAACCCCATATGAACATCTTATTCTCCAAATATTCCTTTTGTTTTGGGGCCAGACTCTTATTTCCCCTAGCTGGTATCGTCACCTCAGTCAGCTACCTGGCTGTTAAATAATTGTCACTGATTGTTTTTCACGAATGCTCTGGGAGTAGGACCCTTCCCACTGAGCAAATTCTGAGTCAGTTCAAATAAAGATAAGTTCTTTGAAGTGGGCTTTCCCAGGTAGCTGCCAGACAGGGGAAGTAGTAACAATTATCTAGGGATGAGGCTTTTTGGAGCGTACCTGAACCAATTCTGTTTCCTTCAGCTGTTACTTAGCCCCTCGTTTTCAAAGCTGCTATGGAGTGGGAAGAGAGGATGGGAATAGGGCAGGTTAACATGCCACAGAACTCATTCTTCTTACCCAGATTGTCATTTTTGATAAATATACATTCCCTAGATTGTTACAATCCTTTCGTTAATTTCCAGAGTACAAAAAAAAAAGTTGACTTCGATCCCTTTCTGTAATGTTCTCATAGATTTTCTGGAGGAATATATTTTCAGAGGTTCTTATTCCACCATTCCAGAAGTGTTTTTTCTCCCATATATTTACTTTTTATTTTGCTCTTCATTTTTTCCTACATTTCTAATTGTCATTTGAAATTTTCTATTTTGCCAATGAATTCCTTGCCAGTATTAATAACACTTATTTTAAAGTCTTTGCATGATCTTTTCATGATCTGGATCTCCCATTTATCTTTTTCTAATGATTTTACCTTGTCATTTAAATTCAAGGTCATGTCTTCTTTTCTGCTAGTTTTTGTTGTACTTCTTTGTTTTGTCTGACTCAGCTTGCTTGATATTATATGTAAAGTTTGAAGAGACAGTATCAGGCAGTGAATAATGTATCTTTACTTTTATTGCTAGTAGGTAACCCAGCTAGAGGTGCTAGCAACTCACAGTAATCTCATCAGTCATTTCAAGACTCAAATCTGGGCTTTACTCCCTCCTAGGACCTATTTCTGTTTACTCTTGTTCTTAAAGTAAAACATTTCAAGGTGTCAGAACAAGGTTTTTTCCAAGGTCTCTCAACCTGTATGGGTCCTGAACTTCAATCCTTCCCACTCCCTCAAGCTCCATCAGTCATCCCCTTTGCGAATTGGTAAATGTGTTGAAGAGAAAAGCAGCATCTGATGCTGGGCTTATCTAACTTGATTCTTTCCTGGACTCAAGCCCGTGCAAATCTTTAATCCTCATTACTTACCTAGTTCTCCAATGCCTTCACATAGCTATCTGTACTTTATTTCATGAGGCTTTTTTTTTTTTTTTTTAGAGCAGGAATGACTGCTTTGAAACAACTGATTGTATCATTCCCAGAAATAAAAACTCCACTCAAAATTTTAGTTCTTGACCTTAGGTCTTTGAATCAACTTAGGAGAGCTAGTTTTGTTTTGTTTTACCTCAAGGAAGAGTCACTTCCCACCAGGTTTATGGAATCCAAAAGAGAGTATTGGTCTACGTATTGCTACTAGAGACCACCTTGGTTGGAATCAAATCTGCAGACCCCGTCTTTGTGTGTAGTGCCCAGATTTGCATTCTATAAAGTTTCTCTTTCATTTTAAGCAAAGGAAAGATTTAAGAACATTTGCACTAGAGGAAGAAACCAAAAAGATCATCCAAACATTAGCTGGTATATTTGCTAGGGTGCTATAACAGAGCACAACAATTTGAGTGGCTTAAAAATGGAAATTTATTTTCTTACTTTTCTGGAGACTAGAAGTCCAAGAACAAGGTGTTAACAAGATTGGTTTCTTTTGAGGCTTCTCTCCTTTTCCCTGTGTCTTCACATGCTCTTCCATCTCTACATGTCTGTGTATAAATTTCTTTTTCCTATAAGGTCACCAGTCATAGTGAGTTATGGCCCACTTTGATCATTGCATTTTCTCCTAATTACTCTTTAATAACCTTACCTACAAATACAGGTACATTCTGAGGTAATGAGAAGTTACAACTTCAACATATGGATTTTAAAGAAACACAATTCAACTACAATACCTGGAGAAATGGATCTTGGTTCTCGAGAAGAAATATCATTATTTCTATATTTGGAGGCCATTACAACATAGGGCCAAATCCAGAAAGCTACTATGGAGTGTTCAGGAAATGGCTCTTCAAACCACTAAACTCAGTGATAATGTCTAGAAACAACTTCCCCAGGGAATGTCAATGGATTCTTATGGCTAAGTCCCTGAGACTGCCACACTTTCTGTTCTTTCAAGGGCCTGGGTGTTCAACATTTTCCCGAAAATAATGAGATATCTCAGTATTTTTTGAAAAGTTTTTCTTAACTTAAACTATATCGTCTTAATTTTTTAATTTCAGAAAAGAGAAAGTTAAAAATGTTTTAACTTCTTTAACAGACTTTTAAAAATAAGTGAAATACTTATTGCTTTTGAAAAGAATTTAACAACATTCCATTAAAGACCAACCCTATGGGGAGCATACATCTTCAGATTCCTGACTACTGAGGTATCACAAGCATTAAATTATCAAAATAATAGAACTCACACTGTAGATACCTAATCTCTGGGATGTAGGAACATTTCAAGGATAAGTCAATTACTTAAATTTAAATAGTATCACATTTAAAAAACATTTTCCAAACGTCTATATAATTTTGATAGTTTAAAAAAGGCTCTGGGTGGGTACTAAACAAACACACACCACTAATCCATGGGCTCTATCTTCAAAGGGCATATAATCTGTGTCTCTGCCTCTCTCTCTCTCTCTCTGTGTGTCTCTCATGAATAAATAAATAAAATATTTTTTTTAAAAAAGAATCATCCTTGCAATGAGGCCACACTATCCTCTGAGTTGTACAGCATGTATTATATCGTCAAAGCAAATGTAAGAATTATTAAAGTGTAAGGTAGAAAATTAAAACTACATTCAATTCAGCTAGAAACAGTTGGATTTCTAGCAAGGCCAATCACTTATGATATAGATAGTTCTAGAGAGTAGCTAAAAGTAGAAAACATTTTGAGTGCAAAATAAAGGTTATAATGATTATAATGACAGGTTCTGCATTCCTGTTTGAATTCCAGAATACGAGCAGTTTCTTTTTTCATATGTCCATAATATGAGAGCAAAAAAGAAAGATTCTTGAAAACATTTTGGTCTTCTGATTTACTGTGTAGTCTCATATAACTCCAGAGGATAAAATAATAAAATACTGTCACTTTGTACATACTTTTTGTAAAAATATGAATTGAAATATTTCATAAAGAATTAAGGTGTTTGGGCAGCCTCAGTGGTGCAGCGGTTTAGCGCCGTCTGCAGCCCAGGGTGTGATCCTGGAGACCCAGGATCGAGTCCCGAGTCGGGCTCCTTGCATGGAGCCTGCTTCTCCCTCTGCCTGTGTCTCTGCCTCTGTGTGTGTGTGTGTGTGTCTCTCATGAATAAATAAATAAAATCTTAAAAAAAAAAAGAATTAAGGTGTTTGTAATAGTGCCGCTTCAGAAGAAAAAGTAAAGAAGCTTTTAAAATGAAAGTACATATATTTGAACAAGTATATTAGCGTTTTCTTCTTTTTCCACTCTATTAAATATATATATATATTCCCTAAATACAGTATTATGACACCACCTACTGGGAATTTAGAAGACAACAATCAATTTATTGGAGTGTAACTATGCCCTCTTCAACTAGAAGTGCTTTAAAAATGATCAATCAAGTGATCAAAAGAATGCCCAATATACACACACTAGTGAAAGCAAAGAAAATTTTAACAAAATTGTTAGTAAATTTTCACATTAAAAGGGCTTCTAGTTCAATCATTTTTCTTTGCTCTTTTGGGTACTATTAACCATGATGATCATACCTACACAAAGTAGTTTGGATTAATGAAACTGATTATAGACATTTATTAAGCAGAACACACATTTATTAACCTGTAATGAGGGATAAAAAAAATTTGGTCCTATTTTTGCATCAATATGCCTGAGAAATCTAATCACATCTAATTGGGTAAACATGTGTCACCAATTGCATTTTCCAGAAGCTCACACTGAGGCAGAGTTTGTATTAGAAAATAGATGATCACCTGTGGAAGTGATAGGGGAAGCCAGGACTAGATAGAGAAGAGTGAGGATCAAAGTTTTGCCAATCCAGTAGGGAACACTGGAGCACACATGGCCCTGCACTGGGCCAAAATGGCATGACCTTTAATATCGCCATGCATCTGTGGGACCCCAGCTGTGGGCAATGCCAGGAAGGGTATGCCCTTGGACGAAGCTGCCCTTTCCACTGATGCAGACCCTGTAGTAGTCCTGAACAAAGGGGATCTAAGCAATGCCCCCTCTGTATCCACATCAACATGCGATAAGAGAGATATTCTAAAGATATTTTAAGGTCTCATTTATTGGAAACTTTATCAATCTGATAAATGTCATCATATCTATCATGCTCTTTAACCCTTCTGCTTTTTAAAATTCTTCCTTTCCTAATGCATAACTGCTGTCAAAATGGGGCAAATCCTTTTCCAGCACCAACATCTGAAAGGACTCTTTATGCCAATTTCTGCAAATGTTTATATTTACCTCTTGGTCATGGCTTATATAAAATCAATTTAAAAACCTTGTTGCTGAGGGCCAACACTTTTCATTTTCTATTTTCAGCCCTTCTGGGTATAAGTTGCATGACGCACAAAGGATTTGATTTTGCTACTGCTGCCAGATTCCTGCTGCCACTATCAACCTGGCGCCACTTCAAAGGAAAAAGTTCTCATCTTGAGATTTTTCAGACCATGTATTCAACGCCAGTTCTAGCCTCAAACCATATCTCCAGATAAGCAGCTAGTGGCTGTAGATTTCTCCCTCCATCCATCCAGAGCAAAGGATGGAAAAGATGCATTTCTTTACTGCCTTCCTTGGGAAGATTTTTCCCATTTTGCTTAATGTTTTTTCTTCTTCCTGGGCTTTATGTTCTTTCCCTAGCTTACTGGCCTGAATTGGGTTTTATGGGTCCAAAGATCCAATTTATGGTGGGAGGAGGAGCTTTTAAATGAAAAATGTAAAATTATTTAGGAAAGTTAATATTTACTGGAGCAGGAAAAGAAATAGCAAAAATTATAAAAATATGACAAATAGTAACATATATAATTAAATCCAGTCATCTCCGCAATTCTTTTTCTGACATTTTTGGCCACATCTCTTCACATGTTAATGATTTTGTAATATTTTCTATGGGAAGACTAAAAAAAGTAATTTAGTCTTCCTTTTGGCATAGTTGATCAGAATGGATCCAGGCTTATGTGATTCTTGACCATTGAGAGTATTCCTCACTATCTTCCCAGCCCGAGGGATGCATTAAAACTGCTCTAATATTTTATCCAGTACTGACAGTGCTTTCTAGCCGCACAGTGCCTGGTGACTTCTTGAAGCCGGTCTATCATGCCTTCTGTCTCTGCCACTCCATGGAGATGACCGTTGTCAAGATAACAGACTCTCTGTCCCCATGTTACTCAGAAACACTTCTTATAAGTGACCAGTTCCAACTTGTAGAAAAACTCTTCTGTCTTAGGCTAAGAGATACGAGACTTTCCTCCCTCATTTGATGTTCTCTATTTCCTGTGCTGGTTTTCCCTTGAGCACAGCACCTTCCATGCTCCTCAAAACTCAGACCTGGGCCCTCCTCTCCTCTCTTGTCTCTGCATCATCTTATTATATATCATGGAAATTCCCTTCATTTTAACTACACCTCAAAGCTGATTTTCAAATTTATATCTCTAAGGGATAATTCTGTTTCAAGCTCCACTTGCAAACTTACATACATACAGAAAACTGAAACATATCAGATCATAAGAAATTGGAAGCAAGAGTCCCTGATGCCCTTTACCAATCACACATCTTTCCTCCTACCTCAAAGTACCATATAAGTCATCACTTATACGGCAATCCTTTTCTTGCTTTTTATTTTTATTTTACCATTTATGAATGAATTCCTATGTATTTTGATTTTGCCCAGGGTTTTTTGAATATTAAATACATTGAATGATTTTGTCTTGCTTCTCTCAGTGAAGGGATTCACTTTTGTTAACCTATACAGCTGTTGTCTGTTCCTTTTTATTGCTGTGGAATATTCCATTATGGGAATATCCAACAATTTATCATTTTACTGTTGATGGCTATTTGAGTTGTTTCTAGTTTTTGTTAGTATGAACAATGCTTCCAAGAACATTTTTGTATGCATAAGCTGATACACATATACCCAAATAACTTTAGGAAAAACACTTAGGAATTGCTGCATAATGTACTTATAATTTCAGATGTCCTAAATAATGTTAAATGTTAAAATAATGTTTTCCAAAGTGATTGCACTAATTTACACACCCACCAGAATGATTTAGGTGTTCCTGTTGCTATGTACACATCCCACCAACATTTGATAGTGTCAAAAGTCAATTTTTGACACCCATCTTGTGGGTGTTTGGTGGCTATCTTGTGGTTTCAATTTGTATTTGCCTGATTATTATTGAAGTTAGCACTTTTCCATATTTACCAGTCATTGGGTTTTTTGTAAAACTTCTATTTAAGTTCACTTCTTTACTGGATTCTCAGGATTTTTTGTATAACATATATTGTAATGTATGTATAACACATGCACACATACATTTGCTTTGTGGCTCTGTTTTTCTTCCATGCCTTCATCATATGTCACCTGTTAAAGCTCTAAGTCCATTTTCTAGAATCTCCTTTTCTTTATGATTTGAGTTAGCATTGGTAAAAAGATTCACAAGACTGGGAAAGTAGAATTAGCCTTTTTTCTCTAAAGGCCCTTGGTTAGATGTGGTGACTAACACCTGTGGATATGCCAGTATGTCCTAGTTTGTATCTGATCTCCTTCCATTCCACACCCATCTCTTTGCTAATTCTGTTGACTGTTAGTTGCCCCATGCCCATCATCAAGGTAGAGATGGGAGTGATACAAGCACACCTCCTCATAAGTCTCCCTGGAGTTTTCTCTTCAGAATCCAAGTTTAGCAACTGGGCATGCTTGGCTTCCCAGGTGGACTGCTCAGTGACACTTTCACTAATTTCCCAACTTTTCTTCTAGAATTTCATTTCCACATCCTCCCCAAATTGTGTTGTTTTAATTATCATAAGTATTATATCTCACAATTCATAGTAGCCTCCCCCATTCAACCTCATAAATATCATTATTGGTATCAAAAGTGGTTCCAGAGTAACAGAATCTTCAGAGTGATGAACTTTAATTTTTATCTCCAGTATGTTTATTTTTTTTTTAATTTTTATAGGAGTTCAATTAGCCAACATATAGCATAACACCCAGTGCTCATCCTGCCAAGTGCCCCCCTCAGTGCCCATCACCCAGTCACGCCAAACCCCCGCCCACCTCCCCTTCCACTATCCTTTGCTTCTTTACCATAGTTAGGTGTCTCTCATGTTTTGTCACCCTCACTGATATTTTCACTCATTTTCTCTCCTTTCCCTTTATTCCCTTTCACTAATTTTTATATTCCCCAAATGAATGAGACCATATAATGTTTGTCCTTTTCTGATTGACTTATTTCACTCAGCATAATACCCTCTAGGTCCCTCCATGTCAAAGCAAGTAGTGGGTATTTGTCGTTTCTAATGGCTGAGGAATATTCCATTGTTTACATAAACCACATCTTCTTTATCCATTCATCTTTTGATGGACACCGAGGCTCCTTCCACAGTTTGGCTATTGTGGACATTGCTGCTAGAAACATCGGGGTGCAGGTGTCCCGGCATTTCATTGCATCTGTATCTTTGGGGTAAATCTCCAGTAGTGCAATTGCTGGGTCATAGGGCAGATCTATTTTTAACTCTTTGAGGAACCTCCACACAGTTTTCCAGAGTGGCTGCACCAGTTCACATTCCCACCAACAGTGCAAGAGGCACTTTCTCCACATCCTCTCCAACATTTTTGGTTTCCTGCCTTGTTAATTTTCCCCATTCTCACTGGTGTGAGGTGGTGTCTCATTGTGGTTTTGATTTGTATTTCCCTGATGGCGAGTGATGCAGAGCATTTTCTCATGTGCATGTTGGCCATGTCTATGTCTTCCTCTGTGAGATTTCTGTTCATGTCTTTTGCCCATTTCATGATTGGATTGTTTGTTTCTTTGCTGTTGAGTTTAATAAGTTCTTTATAGATCTTGGAAACTAGCCCTTTATCTGATACATCATTTGCAAATATCTTCTCCCATTCTGTAGGTTGTCTTTTAGTTTTGTTGACTGTTTCTTTTGCTGTGCAGAAGCTTCTTATCTTGATGAAATCCCAATAATTCATTATTGCTTTTGTTTCTCTTGCTTTCATGGATGTATCTTGCAAGAAGTTGCTGTGGCCAAGTTCAAAAAGTGTGTTGCCTGTGTTCTCCTCTAGGATTTTGATGGAATCTTGTCTCACATTTAGATCTTTCATTCATTTTGAGTTTATCTTTGTGTACAGTGTAAGAGAGTGGTCCAGTTTCATTTTTCTGCATGTGGATGTCCAATTTTCCCAGCACCATTTATTGAAGAGACTATCTTTTTTTCCAGTGGATAGTCTTTCCTGCTTTGTCGAATATTAGTTGACCATAAAGTTGAGGGTCCACTTCTGGATTCTCCATTCTGTTCCATTGATCTATATGTCTGTTTTTGTGCCTGTACCACACTGTCTTGATGACCACAGCTTTGTAGTACAACCTGAAATCTGGCATTGTGATGCCCCCAGCTATGGTTTTCTTTTTTAATATTCCCCTGGCTATTCGGGGTCTTTTCTGATTCCACACAAATCTTAAGATGATTTGTTCCAACTCTCTGAAAAAAGTCCATGGTATTTGATAGGGATTGCATTAAATGTGTAAATTGCCCTGGGTAACATTGACATTTTCACAATATTAATTCTTCCAATCCATGAGCATGGAATATTTTTCCATCCCTTTGTGTCTTCCTCAATTTCTTTCAGAAGTATTCTGTAGTTTTTAGGGTATAGATCCTTTACTTCTTTGGTTAGGTTTATTCCTAGGTATCTTATGCTTTTGGGTGTAATTGTAAATGGGACTTACTCCTTAATTTCCTTTCTTCAGTCTCATTGTTAGTGTATAGAAATGCCACTGACTTCTGGGCATTGATTTTGTATCCTGCCACACTGCTGAATTGCTGTATGAGTTCTAGCAATCTTGGGGTGGAGTCTTTTGGGTTTTCTATGTACAATATCATATCATCTACAAAGAGGGAGAGTTTGACTTCTTTGCCAATTTGAATGCCTTTTATTTCTTTTTTGTTGCATGATTGTTGAGGCTAGGACTTCTAGTACTTTGTTGAATAGCTGTGGTGAGAGTGGACATCCCTGTCTTATTCCTGATCTTAGGGGAAAGGCTCCCAGTGTTTCCCCATTGAGAATGATATTTGCTGTGGGCTTTTGTAGATGGCTTTTAAGATGCTGAGGAATGTTCCCTCTATCCCTATACTCTGAAGAGATTTGATCAGAAATGGATGCTGTATTTTGTCAAATGCTTTCTCTGCATCTATTGAGAGGATTATATGGTTCTTGTTTTTTCTCTTGCTGATATGATCTATCACATTGATTGCTTTATGAGTGTTGAATCAACCTTGCATCCCGGGGATAAATCTCCCTTGGTCATGGTGCATAATCTTCTTAATGTACTGTTGGATCCTACAGGCTAGTATCTTGGTGAGAATTTTTGTATCCATGTTCATCAGGGATACTGGTCTGTAATTCTTTTTGGTGGGGTCTTTGTTTGGTTTTGGAATTAAGGTGATGCTGGCCTCATAGAACGAGTTTGGAAGTACTCCATCTTTTTCTATCTTTCCGAACAGCTTTAGTAGAATAGGTATGGTTTCTTCTTTAAACGTTTGATAGAATTCCCCTGGGAAGCCATCTGGCCCTGGACTTTTGTGCCTTGGGAGGTTTTTGATGACTGCTTCAATTTCCTCCTTGGTTATCGGCCTGTTCAGGTTTTCTGTTTCTTCCTTTTCCAGTTTTGGTAGTTTGTGGTTTTCCAGAAATGTGTCCATTTCTTCTAGATTGCCTAATTTATTGGCTTATAGCTGCTTATAATAAGTTTTTAAAATCATTTGTATTTCCTTGGTATTGGTGGTGATCTCTCCTTTCTCATTCATGATTTTATTAATTTGAGTCTTTTCTCTCTTCTTTTTAATAAGGCTGGCTAATGGTTTATCTATCTTATTAATTCTTTCAAAGAACCAACTCCTGGTTTTGTTAATCTGTTCCACATTTCTTCTGGTCTCTATTTCATTGAGTTCTGCTCGAATCTTTATTCTCTTCTTCTGCTGGGTGTAGGATCTATTTGCTGTTTTTTCTTCAGCTCCTTTAGGTGCAAGGTTAGCTTTTGTATTTGAGTTCTTTCCAGGTTTTGGATGGATGCTTGTATTGCAATGTATATCCCCCTCAGGACTGTTTTTGCTGCATCCCAAAGATTTTGAACGGTTGTATCTTCATTCTCATTAGTTTCCATGAATCTCTTTCATTCTTCCCTAATTTCCTGGTTGACCCTTTCGCCTTTTAGCAGGATGGTCCTTAACCTCCACGTGTTTAAAATCCTTCCAAACTTCTTGTGATTTAGTTCTAATTTCAAAGCATTATGGTCTGAAAATTTGCAGGGTACGATCCCAATCTTTTGGTATCAGTTAAGACCTGATTTGTGACTCAGTATGTGGTCTATTCTGGAGAAAGTTCCATGTGCACTTGAGAAGAATGTGTACTCAGTTGCGTTTGGATGTAAAGTTGTGTAAATATCTGTGAAATCCATCTGGTCCAGTGTATCATTTAAAGCTCTTGTTTCTTTGGAGATATTTTGCTTAGAAGACCAGTCGATTGTAGAAAGCGCTATAGTCAAGTCACCAGGTATAAATATATTATTATCTAAGTATGTCTTAATTTTGGTTATTAATTGATTGATATACTTGGTAGCTTCCACATTCGGGGCATAAATATTGATGATTGTTAGGTCCTCTTGTTGGATAGATCCTTTATGATATAGTGTCCCTCTTCATCTCTTACTATGGTCTTTGGGATAAACTTTAATTTATCTGATATAAGGATGGCTACCCCTGCTTTCTTTTGAGGACCATTTGAATGGTAAATGGTTCTCCAACCTTTTATTTTCAGGCTGTAGGTGTCCTTATGTCTAAAATTAGTCTCTTGTAGACAGCAAATATATGGGTCTTGCTTTTTTATCCAGTCTGAAACCCTGCGCCTTTTGATGGGGTCATTAAGCCCATTCACATTCAGAGTTACTATTGAAAGATATGAATTTAGTGTCATCATAATACCTATTCAGTCCCTGTTTTTGTGGATTGTTTCCTTGGACTTCCTCTTTCTTTTACAGGGTCCCCCTTAAAATTTCTTGCAGAGCTGGTTTGGTGGTCACATATTCTTCAGTTTCTGTCTATCTTGGAAGCTCTTTATATCTCCTTCTATTCTGAATGACAGACTTGCTCGATAAAGTATTCTTGGCTGCATGTTCTTCTCATGTAGGACCCTGAATATATCCTGCCAGCCCTTTCTGGCCTGCCAGGTCTTTGTGGAGAGATCTTCTGTTATCCTAATACTTCTCCCCATAAAGGTTAGGGATTTCTTGTCTCTAGTTGCTTTAAGGATCTTTATCTTTGGAATTTGCAAGTTTCACTATTAAATGTGGAGGTGTTGAGCGGTTTTTATTGATTTTAGGGGAGGATCTCTCTATCTCCTGGATCTGAATGCCTGTTTCCCTTCCCAAGTTAGGGAAGTTCTCAGCTATGATTTGTTCAAATACAGTTTCTGGACCTCTGTCCCTTTCCGCACCCTCGGGAACCCCAATTAAACATAGATTTTTCCTTTTTAGGCTGTCATTTATTTCCTCATGATTTTTTGTTTTTCTCCTTTTTCCTCAGTTTCCTTCCTTGCCATCAACTTGTCTTCTATGTCACTCACTCGTTTTTCTACCTTGTTAACCCTCATCGTTAGGACCTCCAGTTTGGATTGCATCTCATTTAATTGACTTTTAATTTCGGCCTGATTAGATCCAAATTCTGCAGTCTCTTGAATCCTTTATACTTTTTTCCAGAGCCACCAGTAGCTTTATAATTGTGCTTCTGAATTGGCTTTCTGGCATTGAATTGTAATCCAAATTTTGTAACTCTGTGGGAGAGAGGGCTGTTTCTGATTCTTTGTTTTGTGGTGAGTTTTTCCTTCTAGTCATTTTGCTCAGTGCAGAGTGGCCAAAAACAAGTTGTACTGGAAAAAGGAGAAAAAGAGAGAAAAGGGGAAAAAGGGGGGGGAGGGGGACAAACAGAAAACAAAAAACAAGGGGTAGTATCCTCTGATTCTATATACTGTAAATTCCTCGACTTCCCCTGAAACTTTCCAGTGCGGTTTGGTCAATAACTTGCTTTTCCCCTGTCCTTCCAGCTGGTCTTCTGGGGGAGGGGCCTGCTGTGCTGATTCTCAGGTGTGTGCACCTGGGGGAGCTGCCCGCCCCTTGCCAGGTGCAAGGCTCAGTGGGAGCCGTTTATCCTGTGAGACCCCTGCTCAGTCCCAGGTACAAGGTGACACCAGGAGGAACAACACCACTGGCGGCGGCCAGCCCTCCAGCCCTGGAGTCAGCTGCCGCAGTAACTATAGCAGCTCCCAGTCTGCAGGGGCTTGGATGCTCCGGGGTGGGGCATCGATCTGCACAGCTCGGGGCGCCCAGCGGCAGGAGCATCCTCGCTGTCCCGTGTCCTCCCGGCCTCCGCCTGTCCCGGGAGGGAATGAAGATCCTGGGCTGTGTCCACTGGGTGTCCTGGGCTCCGGGGCCGTGCCTCTGGAATCGTGCTCCCAGGCCGCGCAGCCCCCTCTGCAGAGCCGCCTCCGAGCTGCTCCCGGGCCCCGCCGTGCACGCTGCGGCCCTTTAGGGAGCTCGGCCACGGAGTGTGGCCACTCTCCCCGGGGCGCAGGTGTCTGTTAGTGCCCCTGGGTGCCTGAGGGCACCCCGCCCTCCTGGGGTCCTGCTCCAACTCCCTGCGAGCGCCTTTCTTTCCGGGAAGATTGGTGCAGCTCCTGCCTCCCCGGGACGGGGCTCTCCTGTCCTGGGGACACTCGCCCTGGCCTCAGCCCGGCTCCTCGTGGGGCCCCTCCCCCTTGGAGGCCTTTTGTTTCTTTATTTCTTTTTCTCCGTCTTCCTGCCTTGATAGAAGCGCGAACTCTTCTCACTGTAGCGTTCCAGCTGTTCTCTCTTTAAATCTCAGACTGAATTCATAGGTTTTCAAGGATGATTTGAAAGTTATCTAAGTTGGTGGGAACAGGTGACTTGGGGACCCTACTCTCCCGCCACCTTGCCCCGCCTCCATCCAATCTGATTAAAGGGAATTAATGTTGCTTATTGTAAAGGCACTAGTATGAAGGAGGCACTAGCAGTCCATTGATTGCAATGGCAAAATTGTGACTGAAATTATTACTTGAAATCACCTATGATTAAATACCCTAGAAGGCAATATTGGCCTATAACTAAGTAGCTCCTGCCATATTTTAGTGAAATCGGTGTAGAAAAAGATTGGTTACTTTAAAGTGCACTAAGAATATGAAGAAAGAAAATGATGAGGTTGGTGAACCTTACATTCCCATCTCAAAGTCTGCATAAAGGACAGGAAAGCTGCAACTGCCCTACATGAAACCCTTGTCTCCTGGAACTTCCAGGATGTTTTTAAAACCATATCTGCAGTTTAATTCTGTGGATGGTTGAATTAAAAAGCAAATTGAATTCACAGAACAACAGGATGTCTTATGTTAAAGTTAGGTCATCAACTAGGAAAGAGTGGGACCCTGAAAATTGGAACAGGGACACATGGGCAGTTTCCAAAGAAGCTCAGGACCTTGAACCTTTAAGTTTTGCTAAGAGCAGCCTCCCTCCCCTGTCAGAAGCTAGATACCCCTTGCTTGGAGTAGCTGTAATGGCCTCACCTGAGGTCACTGCCTTGTAGGGAACTGCTGAACTTTTTCAACATTTCCTCACTTACCACCTCTTATTGCTTGTAGGTCTACATTCAGACTCAAGTAGGTGCCAGGGTTCAACTGTGAAGTGTGATCTAAGAGGAAAGAGACATCACACACATCAAAGTAATGCAAAATTTTATCAATTTATATTGAGATAAACCTAAGAACTATGTGTGAAAATGGATGTTTGGTCAGGGTAAAGGAATATACTGTTGGATTGGCTTGAATCTATTCATATGAAGCACTAAGCAGAGACTTTGTATTCAATTGTTGGCTATGAAGGCTAGGAGCAGTTATAAAAGTTTTGTTTCATTATCTGAAACTTGGACTCACATGTGGCCAACACTGAACAATGTTGAGATGCCAGAACTTGCTTGGTATATATACCATATAAGGAGTTTCCAAAAGTTTAGGGAGATTGCAATGCTGGAATAGATTTACTATGTAAGACATGCTCATTCACCTACTATGTCTACTGAAGAGTCCAGAAAATACTCCCTTTATCAAATACTTGGGAAACATATTAGTGAAGTCATCACCAACATTCTTGAAGAACTCTTGTGGCTATTCTCTGTGCATCAGAAATGACAATGGGAAATGCTATTCTGGAACAGGTTCCCAGAATTCAATGGGAATAATATGATCACAGAGAGGTAAGGGGCATGTAGTAGCATCACTGAAGTAGCGGAGATAAGGTGGGCATGGTTACTTTAATGGCACCACAGCCAAAGTCAAAGTAACTGGAAGATGTGATCTTTGGCAACATCTAATTGCTATGGTATCCCAGGACTGAAATACCTAAGTAGCCAATTAAAGAAGAAAAGATTGTTAATCTGATAAATGGGAGTTCAACTTGAATGACCAAAATGAAGAGTCATGGGCCCTTGGCCAATTCCAAAAATGCGAGAGTTTGTAGCCCCAGGGCCACCTGAATGAAGGAGAGGCTAAGAAGCTGAAGAAAGCTCCCAATCATGTGGTGGAAGTATAAATATTCTAAATCATAACCTTTCCCTAAAGAGACTGTTGTCCATTTACCAAGGTGTTTGTGCATTGGGAGAAGGGATCTAAGTGAGCACTTCAGATTAATAATAGACACTGTATCTTCACTAATTCCTAGGGACACAGGAATGCTGTTATGGTGCATCAGGAAGAGTAGGAATTTACGCGTCAGATAATTAATAGTTTTGGGTTAGGTCCATCTTAACTGGATTCTATTCCCAGCAACTTCTGTCCTTCTGAAATAGTTTTATTTTTGACTTTTTGTTAGACTGCCTCAACCCCCTCTGATATCTTGCAACACCTTTGTTCTCATGTTCTTTTGTACTCATCCACATATTGAAGCCAGTGGAGCCTTCTGTCTCGCCAGTTGTTCTCAGATCTACCTGGAGAAGATTCCAGATTGAAATCTTCTCACTTTATGTATATTTATTGGTAATTTGTTTTCTGGAGGTCTTAGGACACACAGATTTTCCCTTTTAACTTGCTAACTACTCACATCTGCAAAATCTGCCAAGCCTTGCCAAAATATTGTTGTTCCCCATAGTTTTGTTCCATCTACTTGTACTTTGTATTTTATGAGAATGTCTTGTCACTTAGTTTGTCAAAAAACACTGTCTATTGGTTTTTCTTAGCCATTTTTGTTGATTTTTAAATGAAAAAGATCTGGGAACGTTTCCAAAACTCTATCTTACCCAAGCCATAAACCTACTCTTTACAACATTTTATTACTGCACTGTCCTCTTCTACATTGCAACTAACTACCCCCACTACATTGTCTTGTCTTTTTATTCACGTTAGGGAATCTCCTGATGGATAGAATTCTTTATTTAATGTGAATGAATTTATCAAAAATTTCCTTCATGTGTAATTTTTTTCTATTAAGAAATCATTGTTATGCCAGAATCTTAACAATATTCTTCTCTATACTATATTCTAAAAGATTATAGACTTCTGTGATTTAGCCATCATGGAATAGCAGATAACAGAATAAATTTCCCATGATCAATAACCATAACTGGATAGAAATATTTGAAGCAACTCATTTCAGTGTTTGGATGATGGACAGTACAGTGTTGTAGTTAATTGAGGGCAGTAGATAAGCTTTTTTCTTGGAGACATTTTCAAAATATGGGGCAAAGGAAGTGCAATCCAAGTAAAGAGCAGTTGTCTTACCGTGGAATTCCCAGTACTACTAAAGGCATACTAAAGTTCCAAACTGTTAAACTTAGACAATTTTTGTTTTTCAAAGAAATGGAATGACTGCTTTGAAAATGATTCCTATCTATTTTTAAACTCAATCTTTTTAGTGTTTGCTAGTCTGAACTTTTTAAATCTGACACAATAAATTTATTTTAAATTCAATTAACATAGTGTATTATTAATTTCAGAGGTAGAGCTCAGTGATTAGCTGTATATAACAACCAGTGCTCATCACATCACATGCCCTCCTTAATGCCCATCACTCAGTTACCCCATCCCACCACCCTTCTCCTCCAGCAACCCTATTTGTTTCCTATGGTTAAGAGTCTTATTGTCTCCCTCACTGCTTCGGTTTTATTTTTCCCTCCCTTCCTCTGAATTTTAATTCTATGTGGTGTATGGAAGTGTTAGCACACCATAATTTTTGTAATTATTACCAGGGATGGGGGCTATTATAATTAGTACTTCAAGACTCAGTTTTATGATATAAGCAGACTAGCCTCCAAAAGGCAGACTAGATAAAAATCTAGCTATTTTTCACTTAAAATACATTATTTTTAATATTTTTATTTTCCCTCCCTTCCCTTGTGTTCATCTGTTTTCTTAAATTCCATATATATGTGAAATCGTATCGTCTTTCTCTGATTGATACTGTTTCACTTAGCATAACACCTTCTATTTCCAACCACATCATTGCAAATGGTAAGATTTCATTTGTCATGGCTAAGTAATATTCCATTGTATATGAGCATATATATATATATATATATATATATATATATATATATGCCACATTGTGTGTGTGTGTGTGTGTATATGTATATATATATCACATCTTCTTTATCCATTCATCTGTTGATGGACATCTGAGCTCTTTCCAAATTTTGGCTATTGTGGACATTGCTGCTATAAACATTGGGTGCAGGTGCCCCTTGAAACCACTATCTTTTTATAAATACCTAGTAGTGCAATTGCTGGGTTCAAAGGTAGTTCTAGAAGATATATTATTTTTGGTAACATCTGAGTTATGTTGATATTTTATCATTTTAGAATATCATAAATTTTTTTCCATTTCAATTTCTAATATGGTAAATAGCAATAGATATAACTTGTCCAAACAATAGCACTGTTCGGTCCTCAATAATTTTCGAGTGTGAAGACGTCCTGAAACCAAAAAGGCTGAGAGCTACAATTCATTCCATTCCAATAGTATTCAATTAGAAAACTCAAATTTGGAAAGAGAGGTTCATTCGTAAACACCATAAAAAAAACATTAAAACACATTCAGATACCTAGAATTAAAGACAAATGAAAATAATTTTAAAACTCCAACTAAAGAAACTATGAGCCAAATAAAAGGACAGACAATATTCTTTGGGGCAGGAAGAGTCAATATTGTGAAGAAACCATGACTTCTCAATATGCAAATCTATGTAGGCCAGAATAATTACAATCAAAATGCCAATAAAACTTTTATTTGAAGTAAGATTAAATAAATCTAAAGTTTATAAGAATATAGAAAATTCTGGAAAAAAATTAGTATTAAAGATGTATGTGCCAGGGAGCAACAGCTGATGCATTAGATAGGAAAATATTTATTAGTTACAAAATATTTTAAATCAATGTTAAAACAACAGTGATTAAATTAGTAATGACAGCTGAATAGACAAAAACATAAATGGAACTCTATAAATGTTAAATATAAAAATTTATTATCTAGTGGAGTTTACATTTTAGATCAGTAAAGGAAAAGAGGAATTATTTTATAAATGGTATTAGACAACTAGATATTCGTGGCAGAAATTTATTAATCTTTACCTCACTCCTTAAATTAATATAATTTCCAACTGCAGTAGGAACTGACATAAAAAATAAATCATAAAAATATCAGAAGAAAACATGGATGAGGATTTTTATAATTTTGGACAGGGAAAATTCTTTGTAGACAGAATATCAGGCAGAAATTATAAAGCAGGTCAACAGATTTGATTACATAAAAGTCATAAAACAATATTATGAGCAAGCTTAAAATAAATGACAGAAGGAAAATTTTTGCAATGTTCATAACAAAGAATTAATGATTCCTAATATAAGCTACTGTAAATTTGGACATGCAGGCCCCCACAAAAGTGCAGAGTATAAGCAGTTAATTACACACAATAAATACAAATATCTATTAACATATTAAAAATGTTCACCTTCACCAAAAATAAAAAATACAATAAACTTCTGTCACTGAAAACAAAAAAAATTAAAAACTGATAATATTCAATGTTGAACCTGTAGAAATACTCTCATGCTCTAGTGGTGGCAGTATAATCAGATAGCTTTGGTGAAGGTCCATTTGACAATTTAGCCAAAATTTTAAACATATGTTTTAGATGTGCAGGATTATCATTAAAATGTCAAAGTGTCTAATTTCAGGTAGATGGACTTGTGTGGGTTATTACTTTTGTTTTACAAAGTCTTATGTATGTACACCTGGTAGATTATGTATGTGGCAGGCATGCAAAAAAAAAAAAAAGAAAGAAAAAAGACAAAAATGTAGAAGAAAAATAAAAATATATATGTGAATGAACGTCTGGGAGTGAATTCCTTCTGCTACTGATTTTAAAAAGTACAAATGGATCATTAAAAGGTTTCATTTGATAGAAAGAGCAACATGATTCCAATTAGAACTAGTACATTTACTCTTGAAGTCCCAGAGACAGTCTACATATACATTCCTGAATATTTGGAATTTTAGGGATGAACATCTTTGGACAGAAAGGAATTTTCATAAGGAAACTTAAGTGTTCTTTACCTATTGTCTCTCAGCTCCAATTCCACCCTTCTATCCTTTGCTCTGTGATGCTGGGGTTGGGACTCCCAAAATTGCATTTTCCTGACCCCTTGACTGCTACATTCCATTTAGGTTCTGCCAGTAAGTACTAGAGGGAAGTGGAAGGTAGGAAAAGGAAAACAAAAAGAAAAACAAAAAAAGGAAAAGGAAAGCAAGATTTACTTCTGTCTTTGCTTGCCAATCTTACCAGTGTTGACTTAATAATGTCAGTTGATTCCAGTCTTCAACTACTTTCAGAACATCTAGAACTATCTTCACTACATCCCTCAGAATAGCAAGACCAGATAGGTGGTGAACCACCTTGGAGGTTTATGCACCAAGTCCACAGCGACCCCTATTTGGGAGCTCCAAGGTTCTGGTAACCCCAATTTTCCCTTTTGTTTCTTCACCTCTAGGGATAGTGGCTACATCCTGCAGTTAGATCTCTGGGTTGTCCTCTACCACATCTCGTTTGTTGAAATACCTGTGGGCTCTCCTGACAGAGACGTGCTGTGAGAAGGGCTAGTTTAAAAAGCAGATGCAGTAAAGTGGTTAATGGGAAAATCAAGATAAAAAGACATAAATACGGGACACCTGTGTGGCTCTGCGGTTGGGCATCTGCCTTTGACTCAGGGTGTGATCCCGAAGTCCCGGGATCGAGTCCCACATCAGGCTCCCTGCATGGAGCCTGCTTCTCCCTCTGCCTATGTTCCTGCGCCATTCTCTCATGAATAAATACATGAAATAAAAAAATTTTTAAAAGACAAATACTAAAGACTGGTTTGCTCAGGTTAACACTCTAAAGGTGTTCGATGTTCTCGTGTTGTCAATAAAGGAAGACGTCCATACCAGCGAGGGTCTTTGGCAGCTCTGTACTTTGTGGTAATGGAAATGTTCTAAAACATGTTATCCAATATGTTGGATATAACACAGTAGTCTCATGTGTCTACTGAGCATTTGAAGTGTGGCTAGTATGACTAAGTAATTTTAACTTTATTTGGTTTAAATTTAAATAGTCACATACGGCTGGTGGTTATATCAAACAATGAGGGTCAAAGATAGCTGGCTAGGGAATCCCTGGGTGGCTCAGCAGTTTAGGGTCTGCCTTCAGCCCAGGGCGTGATCCTGGAGTCCTGGGATCGAGTCCCACGTCAGGCTCCCTGCCTGGAGCCTGCTTCTCCCTCTGCCTGTGTCTCTGCCTCTCTCTCTCTCTCTCTGTGTGTCTTTCATGAATAAATAAATAAAATCTTAAAAAAAAAAAAAAAAAGATGGCTGGCTAGAAAACCAGAGAACCTGTAAGACTACTCTTCAATTAAGTTGCCAGTTAATTTAACAGATGCTAAGGTTACAAAAACAGGATACTATCTCTCTCTAAGGAGCCCAGCAATCGAAGACAAACATAACACCTCTTTGATAGATTGTTCTGCCAACAGTATAGAAGATGGGCTATAAGGGGAAAGATCAATGACAAAGAGGCCAGTGTATAACAACTGTATTTCAACTAAAACAAAGAGCTGACAGAGGGCCATTAATGACCAAATCTAATTGTCCAAATTAAGAGATGAGAGATCTCATCAACATAGTAGTGAAGAAATGCATGAGCAAGGTATTAACAATTTTGACCTGTTGACACTTGGTCATCAAGGGGAAATAAAAGTAGAATTAAGAATAATTCCCCAAACGGATCCCTGGATGGCGCAGCAGTTTAGCGCCTGCCAAAGCCCAGGGCTTTGCCCACGTCGGGCACCCGGTGCATGGAGCCTGCTTCTCCCTCTGCCTATGTCTCTGCCTCTCTTTCTCTCTCTCTCTCTCTCTCTCTGTGACTATCATAAATAAATAAGAATTTAAAAAAACAACAAAAAAAGAATAATTCCCCATGTCTGGATTATTTCATTCACCAAGGGAATATAAGATAATTAGGTCTGGGAAGAGGTGATGAATGCAGTGTATGTGCAAAGTTTGAAATACCTGTGAAATATCCAAGTCTGTATGTTGACCAGACAACTGGAAACATATATGGATCTAAAATGCACGAGGTTGGTTTGGTTAGAAATTAGAGACACAGGCTTGTGAATCATCAGCATGTAGGCAGTACAAGAAGATAAACTAGTAGACACAACTATCCAGGAAAGGTGAAGAGTTAGAGGGCCAAGTACAGAACCCTGACAACACTCATGTTTTAAGGAGTAGGATAAAAAAGAAATGATACAGAATGCAGGTAAGGAATGAGAGTAGTCCAAAGAAGCCTGTCTCAGGAAGGCAGATTCTGAAAATCAGGAGTAATCAATAGCAACAAATTTTTGTAAAAAAAAAAAAAAAGGCTGACAATTACTGAACACTATATGGCAGATATTTTCTAAGAATTTTATATATAGAAACCCATTTAAGCTTTTAAGGTCCTATAAAGTAGGTTATACTATAATCCCATTTTCTAGATGAAGAAACACGGAAAGGCAGAAGAGTTGAAGAATCATAGCTGGTCAAGTAAACAGCTGACCCAGAATCCAGACCCAGGCAGCATTTGAGCATAGCTTTGGCTGGAGCACATACTAAAATGGACATGTTCCATGGCTGAGGGGGGCAGCAGCAAATGTAAATCACTTGCCTTTTCATGTGACATACAAGAATGCAAAAAGCAAATTTTTCCGTCCTGCTTTTGTCAGACTCCATTATTAGTCTCTCAAGGTAATGGCAGAGTTGATTCTTAGAAAAAATAAAGTTGGAGAAACACCTACCAAATGTTCTCATACTAGTTCTCACTTTAAAAGTCTTTTTAAGAATCCATGTTAGATAGGACCTAGGCACTTTTTTAAAAGAACACTCCTCATGTGCTTTTGATGCACAACCAAGGTTAAGAATATTAGTCTAGCTCTAGATTATTGAAAATGTGAGAACCATTTGCTAAAGGACAAACTGATGTTTTACTGGCTTGTGCTGGAATAAGGCAAAGAGTACGGTTTTTGAATTCTACAGAAGAGGAAATATGTCCCCCAGATAATGGATGTACTTTTAAGTAAAGGTGTAAGTTCATTTTACATCATATTTGATTTTATATTTTCCTCCTAACACTGGGTTATCAATGATATCCACCTCTTATTAGATCTCGGTTAACTAATAATTAACTGTAAATGCATAGGTATGGAGGTTAAAAGTTGAAGGGTATTATATCCAAGGGCTCCATTTTCTTGGTAAGGCAAAGGAAAAATCATCCTGTTTTATTGGAGCTGGCATGGACTAGGAGGTTGAGAATGGTAGTGGTTTGAAATAGCCATTGAGAAAAACTACACATAGAATGAATAAGGATATTTGAAATTCCAATGTGTATGCATGTGTGTATTCAGCTGTATATATAGTCCCCTCAATCATGACTCATATTTTTTATTAGTGTCATAGTATTTATTATTATTTAATTACTGTCACTTTTATTAAAGCTTATTAGAAAAAGAAGGAACTCAAGTCCAGAAAGACTGGAAGTGAGGAGGAGAAATGATGCATAGAATAGACGATCCTTTCCTTTTCTGCTCCCTCCCCAAAACCCAATACTTTTGTATATACACTGCATAACATTACCCAAACATGGCCACAATGGTTAACAGTAGTTACCTCTGGGCTGAGGGTGGAAAGGGTGATGGAAAAGGGAAGAGGAGCAGGTAAGAATAAAAACATTAGCAAAGTAGAAACAGATCCATGGTACAAAGTTAAGTGAAACTGATGGGGAAAACCCACATAAACATGGGAAGTCAACATAAGTATTTCATTAATTCAACAAAGATCTGTTCAATGAAAATACACTGAACTGATACTGATTAGATGAATGCATTGTGAGCAATTCCTAACTTAGTTTGCTATAGCTTTAACATGGTTTTTAGAAAACAGTGAAAGTAAAAACAATAAAGCGGATATAACAGCAGAACCATGGATACTTGCATTGTAATCTTGAGGCTAAGGGAAGAAGCTATCATACTTTTTTGTGTTTGGAAAGGAGGACATAAACACTGTCACACACTATGGACTGAATTGTGTCACCCACTGCCAAAATCCTACGTTGAAACCACTCCACCCAAGGTAACCGTATGTGGAGATAGAGTTTTTAAAGGCCGAATGAGGTCGTAAGGGTAGGGTCCTCATCCAGTATGACTGGTGTAAAATTTATTTTCTCTGAGAAAATAAATAAATTTGTTCGATAACCCACCCACTTAGCCTGTAGTACTTTGTCATGGCAGCTCTGAGATAAATATACATACTTTGGATAAAGTTATCATGGGCACAACAAATGATATATAATCTGCTTAATGACGTACAATAAATTTTAAAAAACAACAAAAAATGATTACATAAGGGTATCCCTACTCACTGCTCATAAGCATCTGAGTGACTGTACTTTTTGGGGATGCAGTAGGATTCAGAGGCAGAAGTCAACAACTCTGAATCATAAACAAAGATACTGAACTCTAGAGAATTAGGTATAGAAAATCCACCTTAGTGTCAATAAATCTAAAACTAAGAAAATGATTTTTTTAGTTACTTCCTTGACATCACAACTGAAGGAAATACTAAAAAGCTTCCAATAAGGGATCAGAGGTAAATGGAAATTAAACAGCATCAATTTCAGGTGCATAAAATGCTGACAGTTTTATCTACTGCCCTGGTCCAGTTTAGACCGGACTGAAACATATTGATACAAAAGCAAGTTGTTTCCCCAGGTCTTGAAAAAGGTCACTTTTAAAAAATGAGTACTTCAGGGTGATTAACAGGAATGAATAAGCTGGCTTTTTAAGTAGAAAGTAAAAACAATAATAATACTTACCTTCAGCCTAAGAACCACATACGATTTTCCCTGGATATGCCTTGTGAAGGGAGTAATTTCCACATGGTGTTTGAGCACTTTGTGTTCAGTGGGTCAATTATACACAGAAACACAGACAATTTTACCATTATTGTAGAATATCACAGAATACTGAAGATACTTTACAAATACTTTGCTGATACATATGGAGTTTTAAAACTTTGGACAGGATTTGAAAACCAATGTAGGATACTAATTCTGCCTAGTAGAGAATTTAAAATCTAAACCAAATCACATTTTGGTAGCTACAATGTGCAAAATCTAACCTTAAGATAAAAATAGTACCAATTCCTTGTCATTAATACCTCTGGTGCATTCATACCTTAAGGAACGTTACATAATTGCTTAATATTTTCTTCTTCCTCCTCTGTCCAAGATCTTTTATGAGAGGCACTTATAAAGAGTTCGAGTTTTGGCGGCGCTATAACAAACATACACATAGTATAATGATATATTTTACTATGCTAACAAAGTATCATTTATAAAGAAATTTTTATAAAGTCAAAAATAGGTTATTGGTAACATGATTACCTTTAAAGCATTGATTTCATTCACAATATTACTTCATTAATCTTAAACAGCAGTTCCATCTACAAAACATTCTACAGCTTTTTCTTCTTGAAAAGGAGGAAAATAAAAGCAGGTA
Organism: Vulpes lagopus; assembly: GCF_018345385.1. Taxonomy (NCBI): domain Eukaryota; kingdom Metazoa; phylum Chordata; class Mammalia; order Carnivora; family Canidae; genus Vulpes; species Vulpes lagopus. Next base: position 26,707,501 of record NC_054843.1, read on the forward strand.
AGGTACTCATAACTTCTAGTTCAACAATATCAACTTCATTTCACAGCATTGATTAGTAGAGAACATTTTCAATTAAAGTGGTATACAATTTACAAAAATAGAATGATTATATAATGTAAAACATTGTCCTCCATTATGAAGAATGTGTATATGTGTGCATGTGTGTGTGTGTATATACATATACAGATTTCTTATAAGTTTCACTATTAAATAGCCCTTATTCAAGTACTTTTTTCTGGTATCTCTTGAAATAATCACCTTGCTATATTATTTGTAAATACATAAAAAAATAAAAGGTTAATCTAAGAAAAAGTTAAAAGTTTCAGTGTGGTTGACTTAAATATCAGCCGCTTACTTCAGTGAAAACCTGATTTGAATTCAAAACAGGTTTAGGTGCCACTAAGTTTAACAACTTAGTCAAAAATATAGATACATTTAAGTGTCAAATATTTAGTAAATTTCCAATATGCTAACAGAGAAAAATTAAAAGTTTGTAATAATCTAGTCATCTGTCCATCCAATCTTACACAATCCCCAGACAAAATTCATTTATATATAACTAAAATAATACACTAATATACAATATACCTGCTAACAAACACATAGGTAGCCATAAATAAAACTTTATTCTTTAATTTCATTTACAAGCTACCAAGTATTATGTATCGTACACAGTGCTGAACACTTAAATGGCTGCAGTCATGGAAGGATCCAGACTGAATGGAAAGCTGTAGATAAAAGAAAAAAGCAAAGTAATACTGTAACAGAAAGGTGGCAAAAGCATGGTTTTGCCATAATGAAATCAATCAGATTTGTAATTATACATCAGTCCTGGTTAAAACAAAGTCTGAGCGCCATGCGATTCTCAGCTTTATTGTTTGTAGTCCGGCTAGAGTCTGTATAGTCATTTTGTGTTTTGCAGTTATTAAAATAAAAAAAGTTAAAAACTATAGCAGCAACAAGCAAACCCTGTGACAGGAAGGCAAGGGTTAAGAACTAAAAAAAGTTTATACAGTGTGTTTAGGGAAAGTGTGTGCAGTTTATCTTCCATCAGCAGGAGTTCGACTGAGGGACAACATGATTCGGGCAAACCGCTCACACAGTTCATGTGTGGAATATGAAGGTAACTTCGGTGGTTCGTGGAAACCTTTAATCTCAGTAGAACAATCGAGCAGTTTTGGCAGAAAATCTGTCAGCTTCTCTTGGAGGTTTGCTGTAAATACAAACAATTAGATGTAGCTAAAGATAGAGAGGGAAAGAAATTATCTTTAACATGATTTATTAAAGTGGTCAATTGATGTTTCATTTCAAAATATGCAAAATAATTACCATTTGGTAGAGAGAGGTAGAATATAAATGGCAAGGCAATGTGCACAACTTGGTTTGTAAACAGGAAAAAAAAAGTAATGATGTGAATGTAAAATATTACAGAATATAAAAAATGATAAGAATAAATAACATCTAATTCTAACTACACTTATCCCAACAACTGAGGTGCCCACTAGCACAGGTTAAACTTACATTCCATTTCTTGTCCAAGATAGGAGCACCATCGATTTCTCATGTCTTCCACAGCAAGAATATCTTTCTCTTCCATTTCATCCACCAATAACAAGGGCAAAAATGGGACAATAAACTCGTTCATGATAATCAGACCATTGTTTACTTCTCGATCCTCTCCAGATTCAAACAGTTCTGCCGCTTGCTCATTTAATTTCTTAATGCAATGAGGAAAAGAAAGAGTTTGGGTTTTTTTAATTAAATAAAAACACTTGTGTTAATATTGAAGATGACATAATAAGTATGTTTACAAACAATTTTAGAACAAATAGCAATCAGGAAAAACAATCTCAATCTATTCGAGCATGAAGTCTCTTAGAAAAAGCTGTGCATATAATAATAACAAAAACAAAAGCAAAAAGAAGTGGCGAAAATATTGTTATATTTTTAAAGTTCATATTCAGCTAATATTACTGTAATCATCACTACAAGGATCATTTTTATTCTACAGAGGTAAATTTCCCCTATTCTAAAATTTGGTAAGACATCAAAGTAATTTTAAAAATTAAAAAAAAAATTCAGATTCCATATTAACTTTGAAGAACATTTTATCATCTTCTATGTAAATGCCAAGTGAATAAATATTGTTATATTTCTTGAATATAAAATATAAAATCAATCACTTAATTTATTATTCCTTCAAAAACTTCTTAATGAATACATACTATATGCCAGAGGCTGTTCTAGTTTCAGAGGAACCCAAGTGATTAGTACAGGAAACACTCACGGAGCTTACAATTTGCCATCGAGATTAGAAAACTTCTGTAAAGGACAAGGTAAGATATACTTAAGGCTTTGAGGGCCATATGGTTTCTGCTGTAACTACTCTGCCATTGCTGCACTAATGCAGTCATATATAATATACAAATGACTGGACTATGTTTCAATAAAACTTTATTTACAAAAACACGTGGTAGACTAGAGTACAGGCCAAGTGTGCTGACCTCTGATAGCAGAAGACAGAAATTCATGAGATAAGAAATACAGACATAGGAAACAGATAAGGAATTACAGGTATAACAAGAGCTTAACATTAACATTAACATTAACATTAACATTAACAAGGGTTTAGGTCTGAAATTTTATGTTTAGAGCATGATAGATATGCTTTTGAAATATTCATAGTTTTAAGCTGAATTTCAAATAAAAAATTGTATTTTTATGTTTATGTCATTCTTGAAGGATTCATCTCTTGACTTTGTAGAGAGGCTTATGATCAAAATCTAACTCAGTCACTAAGCAGTTAGTTATCTAATCTTGAGCAAATACGTAATCTCTTAGCTTCAGTTTCTTCATATGGAAAATGGAATATTATCACCTTCCATATACAGTGGTTAAGAGAATTAAATGAAATAAGCCTTTAAGCACCTAGTATAATTTTTACAATATACATTCAAAGACATAATAGTTAACTATTATTCTGAAATTTAATGTTAATTTGTCTGGAAACAACTTAAATATCATACACCCAAACCCAAATTTATTCATCTTCTTTAGAGTCCCAGAAGCCAAACACAAAACTACAAAGTCAGGCAGTTTTGATTATTCTTTTTCCTTCTTTCCACTCATCTAGTAGTTACCAAGTCCCTTGATGGCACTTCTTTCATCATCTTCTATGCCCTCTTCTTTGTACCCACTGTACTTCTGCTTTGGTTGAGGCTCTCACCTTTCTTCCTCCTTCAAGGGACTTCAATCTCTACTTCTTTCCAGTTCATCCTCTAATATGCTATAGCCAGAATTATTTTCTAAGAACAAACCTGAACATGCCAAATCTACTCAAACTTAAAAAGGCCCAAACTCATTAGAATGCTGCATAAACTTCTACATAGACTGACATCAACAAGTACCGTTAGCTTCATCATTTCCACCTAACCCTGTTCCTCATAACCTAGCCACAATGGATCTATCTTCATTTTCTGTTGTATACTTCCCATGCCTTTTCATATACTGTCCCTCTGAGCTAGACTGTTCTTCTGTCTTCTCTTCAAGGCATAAAATTCCTATTTATCCATCAAGATCCAGATCAGTGTTGTTCGTATCTCTTACAGTTTTCCTTGACAACTTGCAGGCATATGATTTTGTGTATTTCTCATATTGACATTTATTCTGGAACATAAAAGTCATTTCTGTACAGACGGAGTTCTCAGAGGGCAGGATATAAACAGGTCTTGTCTTTGTATCCCTCAAATCTGACACTCAGTAAATATTCAATACAAAAAACCCCAAAAGGAACCCTGACATAATCCTCACGAGGTGTCATTTAAATCCCTGTGTAAAACACCAAACTAGATACGGCTGGTTTACTATTATAAACTAATGAGAAACATTCTATCATTTTTTTAAATGTTTTGAAGTAACCAAGTTTTGGCTGTATTTATGTTTAAAATAGCTTTACCAAAATATTTCCATATCCCAAGGCTTTAATGTTTTTACATTAAAAATTGCTTTAATTCATTCCATATACAAATATATAAAATCTTGTATTTTTTTTAAGCTAAAATATATTCAGGTCTTCCTTCTCAGGTGTTGACTAAAAACTTTTTGAAACTGGCCAAATTTAAGAACTATCCTCCATGGATACAAACCACTAACAATTCAAGTTTTAAAATACACTCAAATGCAATAAAAGCAGCTGAGAGAAAAATAGTAAGATCACAACCTTCTAATATTCTCATATGAAAATTTTAAAGATATACTAAAGACTACAATTAGTTTATACTATGTAGTTCTACTGAAAGAAAACATTTTACCAGCATACCTAGTTAGTTGTTTATATTTGAACCATGTAACTTATATAAGCTCAAAAATCATACATTCTTGAATAATTTTGTATTCAAGAGCAATGTTAGTAGTTAAGGATGAAATTCAATTGGAAAAATATATAAAGATGGATTTTGTCATTTAGTATTAAATGATATTAGCTAATGAGAGAAAGTACTCCAGACATCTAGAAAGTAATGTGGTGCAAAAAAAACTACTAAAAAGCTTTTTAAAGTTTATATAACAATAGTAATATTTCTGCACATGGATAGTAAAAATATTTGAGGGAAAAAAACCTACCAATGACTAGGTGAGAAAAAAGGATACTGTATTACAATGGAACTTTTGACATTATGTACACCAAATATACTATTTATAAAAACTCAAAAAAATCTATTTTTTTTCTGGAATAATCATAATAATTCCTCAGGCCCTCTTCTCTCACCATAAAAGGGAATGGCAGAATGATGAAGAAATCTAAATATAGAAATGTAATTATTTTTAGCTCAATTTAAGCACATTTCTAGTTTATCACCTGCAATATTTAGAATTAATCAAGAAGGGATAATGAAGAATTGAGAGCATTCTCACATTGTAAGGGATTAAACCCAGATTATAAACATCATCATGATGCTTTCCCCATCAGAATTTATAGTCAATCACACATGAATCTGAAAATGTGTTCAATGTAAGACAAAATGATAAAGTAAACAGGACCTATGTATATTCAACTTACTAGTAAACATTCTCTTCTATAATGTGATATCAATTCTTCATCATGTCCTCTGTTTGGGCCTTTGGACAAGAGTTCTTTGTTGTTCTGATAGGCACAGATAAGGAACAGCAGGGAATCTATATAACTTAAAAATTAAAAGGAACACATACCATTAGTATTTCATCTTTGTGGAAAAATAAGAAAAGTCAGCTACAATTATAAAATATTTTAAGTACACATTTAAGTGTTGATTATTCAGAACATTGCAATAAAAATATCATCCAATGCACTATAAGTCTGAGAATATCTTTTTAGCAACAGCCACATATGAAACCAGTATGTAGTTATGTCATAAAGTAAACAACAAAAACAAAAAACGGAGCTAGGAATTAAGAAAAGACTGGGAGGAAAAAGTCCATAATTACTGAATTTAGATAGTTCTAGTCTTCTTTGGTCATCATTTCCCTCATGTCTTCCATTTAGAGTCAAAATTAAGACTGATATGAAACCAAGAATCTACTTTTTTAACAACATAATGTCATTTTTGTTTGAAGGAAGGATCAAGTTACTCTGTTTCTTTATAACAAACATCATCTGTTTCATTCAGTGACCATTCAGGTTTTTTCCATGTGTAGGTACAGTTCTCATCACGGAGAAAAATGTAATCGGTAGAGGGGAGAATATCTAAAGGAGTCCAGGGAAAGTAGAAGGGGGAAAGAATCCTGCTAAATCTGAAAACCCTAGTGAGATACAACAAAAAAAAGAGCATACCTACATAAAAGCTGGCAATTAGGTCTCTCATATTTGATATAATATTAATATATATTAATGTAAGTCTAGAGGTTATGAATTTCAAACTATGTTTTAAAAAGGGATGAGGGTGGAAATGTTTGAGCATTCTATTTGCCTCTAAAATAATTATCCTCTCTTCATATGCTTAAAGAAGTAGATACAGGTATATATTTGGAGAACTGAATTATGAATGATAGTATATCTCCTTTGTGTCAGTTTTTCTGATCACAACATACCTTCTCTTATGGATTAACTCAGAAAATGTAACATCCTAAAAGGTGAAATATTATAAAGAAACACTTTTAAAACTCTAGGTTATACTAAGTTTTACTGCTTATTATTTAATTTCATGGGCTCAAATATAAATCAATTCTATACTTCAAATGTTAAATGTAGAATTGAAATTAATAACTCAAATTACACACCTGAAACTATTTCATAAAAAATAAGCTACTTCATACTTTTGAAAAGAAATTTGTTTTTAAGAAAACCTATGAATATGGAATTTTATCTTGAAATAATACAAAAATAAGCTCAGCTAAAGACTTTGTTTTATTTATGAAAGAAAAAAAAGAAGGGAGTGATAATAGTATCAAATGTTGTTTTACACCACTAAATTAAGGTAGTCTGCTGGCACATCTACCTTTTTTTTTTTTTTAATAGCTATTAAGTTTCCTACTCAAAAGTCTCCTTGGATGACATTCATATCTGGCCTTCAAGACCTGAGTTACCTCTCTAAGAATAGCTCTGAAACCATGACCTTGTTCCAATATTCTACTGAAGTACACAATTTCCATAGTTTATCAACGACCTCTAAAGAGCCTACAAACATATCTTCAAACAAATCAGAGTAAGACTCAGCAGTTCAGGTACCACATTCTTATTTTAAGATAAAACAAGACCATGCAGCCCCTGTAGATTCTCTTTATCCTCATTTACAGTATTGTAAAATTATGGTTCCTAAAAACATAATTTCACTTCACTACTCACAGACTTGACAATGGACTATCAATCAGTATTCCATTCAAGGCTTTCAAGTGCTATGTTTTTACTTAAAAAAAAAAAAAAGTTGGACAGAATCTTTGGCAATATTTTCTAACCTGCTAGCTGTGGTAATTGCTATATTTAAAGTGTAAAATTAACATTTCTTTTTACAGTAGCCCATAAATATTTGTCATTATTACTAGTTTTCTAGTTGACCTGATTCAATAACATTTGAATCTTCACTTCCTGAATAAGTATATATTTGAGAATAAGCAAATTATGAAATTTAAATACTTCCAAGTTATATCTCAAATTCTTTAACAAATGTTAATTAAGAAAAGCTAATATAGAAGTGAATGCAGAGAGCAAGAAAATGACAGTTTCATCTTTTTAATTCTTTTTGAGAAAAATAAATACTTCTTGTACTTACCCGATTTTATTAAATTTTATAAGAACACAGATCTCTATTTCAATTTTTCTCTCCCTAGTTAATTGTGTGACCTTGAAAATATTACTGTATCTCTCTGGAAACGTGTGTAAGAAAAAATAGTTTCTTTATCTATAAAATTAAAATGCCTTATTGATCTTAGATACTCTGTTCAATTATAAGGTCACATTACTATCCTTCTCAGAAATATTAATCCTAGATATCCTAAAGTGAATTTAAATACTCCTATTAAAGAAATAAAACTCTGACCAAAATAAAGTAACTCATAAAATGGAGCTACTAATCAAAATACTTTTCTGTTTCAGTGACCAAAGTGAATTACCTTATAAAGTACACACTATTTGTGATATATTTTTGATGAGCATTGGATGTTGTATGAATTCTACTCCAAAAATCAATATTGCACTCTGTGTTAACAAAGTTAAAATAAAAATAAATAAATAAATTACACAAGCATTAGGACTTTAGGACTTTAATAATTTGCATCCAAGTATTAACATTATTTTTTAATTTTGTGTTAACTTTTAAAATTTTGGTAAAAGTGATGGCATTGTGTGTTGTTCCACAAATAGAGGAATGCAGTCCAACAGAACTTTCTGCAGCAATGGAAGTATTCTATCTGTGCTGGCCAATATGGGAACCACTAGCCACAGGTGGCTACTAAACATTCAAAATGTGGCTAGTGTGACTAAGAAACTGAATTTTCAGTTTTAAAATTTTTAATTAAATTTAAATTGTCACATGTGTTTGGTAGCAACCAGGATGGCCAGCAGAGCTCTGTAATACCCCGTGTTGTCATCTAAAAACAAAATTGCATCAACATCTCAGTGGAGGTTTCCTATAGTTCATACAAAACAAGGAAAGGAAGGAAAGAAAGAAAAGAGGAGATTCAATAAGGCTTTTACTTGAATACACTATTACAGTCTATTAAAAATACACCACTTTCTAAAAAAAATCACTAGTCAAGGACATTCATGGTAAAGATTATGAGTTAAGAAATACGTGAATAACATGTAAACACAAACTCACTAGTTTATAATGTGTAAGTAAATAAATCAGTATCCATCCTTTTTTCTTAATAACACTTAAAAATAAATATTAGAATTTAATAAGTAGAGATTCCTTTAAAATAATATGTAATTTAAATGAAAAATGATCTAAAATGTGTTTGTAGTCACAAAGCTTAGAAGACAAGTGATATATTTTCTACAGCTATACTGTTTATAGTACCTGGAAGTTCGGACAAAGAGACAGATTGAAAAGACTATCTTTGCTCTGAAGTCAAGATTAGACTCAGAAAGAACATGAAAAAGGCTGGAGACTGAATGCAAATGTTAAGGAATACAAAGAATTCTCTGTGTTGGGCTACCAGCAAACTTGTAGGGTTCAACCTAATCCTATTCCATCCGAAACTTCAACTGTAGTATTTGAGAGTCAATAAAAACAAAGATTAACACCAACCTTACAGATTTAATTGAAAACTGAAAATATTTGGGGTGTATAGGAACTATCTTTACTAACTACACAATTTCTCTGTAAATCTAAAACTTATAAAATTAAAAGTTTATTAAAAATACATATTGTAAAGAAAATATTTTCTATAGATGAGGTCATAACCAAATAGAATTATGTACAGAAATTAAGCTCTTCCTTTCCTATTTGGCCACTCTGCCTTACCTTTCTCTTTGAAAATTTTCGAGCCCAATTATGAGATACATTGTTGTTTCCCTGAATTTCCTATAATCCTGATGCCACTCCTGTAGGTAAAAGAAAATATTAAAAGAATGCAGAGGAGGATATTAAAACCATAATGAAAACTGTTTATAAAGTAATGCATTGTTCTGACAACTGTTCAGATTAATAGAAGCAAAGAATTCAAAATTAACATGCACTAGACCTATATCAAGACTTTCAATTTCAATACACAAGACTTTATTAGTCTAAGAATAAATGTACATCTAGACATTATTAAGAAATTAAATGATTCACTGTAAGATAGCAAATATAAAGGCAAAATAATCTACCATGTTTTCTGTTTCTCAAAAACCGTTCTGTATAAAGGTATATTATTAAAACATTATTATAGATGTACATCAGATTGGATGTAAGAGGTAAATGAAGTTACTACTGTAACAGAATCAATACTGAAGACTATTATTTGATGAAGAATTTTAAGAAACTAAAAGAAAAATTATAATAAATTTATTTAACCTTTTAACTTTGCCAAATTTATGTTAAATTTTATTTTATATATGGTAGCTGAATAGTTTATTCATATGAGGTATGGTGAAAAGAATAAAAAGCATGTCATATTCCAACCACACCTCCCTCCAAAAAATCCAATTATTGGGCATGTAATAGGACTCAAGAATTCAGAACTGACAGCCTCTACCTAGAAAACATTATCCGGATTTTTTGTTAACTTATAAAAAAAAAGAAACTGCTTCAAGAAATACTGTAACTAAATTCAATATAGGATTTAATAAATAATTAAAGTTAGCTCTTGTGGGAAAGTATTCAAATTGCCATTCTTGTCATTAGAATTGCCTGAGAGGTCATAAGTGAACTTTTTCTGTAAAGACCTAGACAGTAAGTGTTAGGCTTTGCATGCTATGCAGTCTCTGTTGTCACTATTCAACTCTGCAACTGTAGTGTGAAAACAGTCCTACACAATACGTAAACATATAGTTCCAATAAAACTGTATTTATAAAAACTGGCAGTGGGCTGGACTTGGTCTGTGGGCCAACGTTTGCTGACTTGTGACTCAGAGCAAGATAAAGATATGCAGGATACACAGAATCCAGAAACATATCGTATAAATATGTGTAAGATTTAATGGCTCTGCAGTTAGAATATGAGAAGTGTTCAAAACAAAAATATGCTGTGTTCAATCTGATGAAGCAACCATGGGGAGAGACTGCAGAGTCAAATCATAATTAAAACATCAAGTCCCACGTAACTTGAATCTTGGAGACAAAGCAGAGTGAGCAACTCACTTGTCATCTCTGGCATATATCATATGTACATTTATTTACACATATGTTCTTAGATTTTTTATTCTGCTTTATTGTTGTAAATTACCTACCCTTATGCTTTTATTATTATAAAACATAGTGGTTAAGAATGGTATCTCTTGATTTCTAATAGAATAAGCCTTCCTACCTTGTTCTTCAAGAACATCTAGCTAGAGTGAGATGTTCGCATTTCATAAATTTTTCTAGGTTTTACTTAAGTAATATCTACACCCTACATGTGGCTCAAACTCATGACCTTGAGTTCAAGAGTTAAACTCTGCTGACTGAGCCAAACAGGTATTCCTCATAAAATTTTTGAAATCAGCTTATCAACCTTCATCAAACAACTTGCTAGAAGTTTGATAGGGAATGCACAGAATCAATAAACTACTCTGGGGAAAAAAATGGCATCATTAAAATACCAAGTTTTCCAAATATCTATGTATATCCATTTATTTAGGTTTTTCTTTAATGTCTCCTTAAGTCACGTACATTTTTTTGCTGAATTGTTTTCTAGTTACTGCCCACTCTTTGATGTGATTATAAATGGTGTCTTTTTAAAAAATTTCCCTTTTTCATTATCTGTTGCTGGGATAAAGGACTAAAAAAAACTGGTGCTTGACATAAGTTCTACATGTTGCAAAGCTCTCTTACTAGTTCCAATTATTTATCTGTAAATTTTGTTTGTAATTTCTACGTGTAAAATCCCCAAATAATGATAACCTTGTTTCTTCTTTTCCAATCTTTTACATTTTATTTTTGTTGCTTTGCTGCTGCCCACTTGAACTTCCAGTACAATTGTGAATAGAAGTGGTGGTTGCAGACATCCCTGTCTTTTTGTTGATGACAAAAGGAAAGCTTTCAATGTCCACAGTTCTATATATTTGATAGTTTTGTTGTTCTTTGAGAGACTCTTTAGCAGCTTAAAGTAACTGTACCTTGTATTCCAGGTTAAGGGTTTCCATCTAAAATGAGTATTCTTAGGGCACCTGGGTGACTCAGTAGTTGAGTGTCTGCCTTTGGCTCAGGTCATGATCCCAGGGTCTTGGGATGGAGTCCTGCATCAGGCTCCCCGGGGGAGCCTGCCTTTCCCTCTACCTATGTCTCTGCCTCTCTCATGAATAAATAAATAAATAAAGTCTTTTAAAAAATGTGCATTTTCTTATATGATAATGTGATGAATTACAATAATTGTTTAAAGGAATCTAAAGTAATTAAGTTTGGGACCACACATTAATAAAAGACACTATGAAATCAGCTTAAAATTTACTAGATTTATAAACTTAAAAAGACAATGTATAGCTAAATTAAAAAGCTGAAGAAATACTAGGTGTTTAAACTGATAAATTTTTTAAAAAGCATTAATTTTAAGGCCAAAGTTAACACGAAAGAATTTTGTGTACAAAAATTACCATAAGCATGATATGAGTGTGCATGCATGCTTTCTCTCACATGTACAACACTGTCCAATAATGACAAATGTATATGGCATACAGTAATTAAAGTCAAGTTTTTAACTTCTTCCCTAAAATATCTGATTAGGCAAACAAAGAAAATACAGCATGGGTTCAGTGACCATAATAACATTTAAGAATGCAGGTTCTATTAAATAGAAAGAAAGAAAGAAGAAAGAAAGAAAGAAAGAAAGAAAGAAAGAAAGAAAGAAAGAAAGGGAGGGAGATAGATAGATAGATAGATAGATAGATAGATAGATCGATCCAGGCTGTGTTAACCAAGCTATAATCTGCTAGCTGTGAAAACTCTGGACAGGTTACTTTACCCTTTTCTATGCTTATTCGCTCATGTGCTCAACTATGTTGAAATAATAGGTGATCAGTGAACAACAGAATTCCTCAATTTACAGCTCAACCTCTCAAAAGGCACTTTACCTCATATTCCTCCAAGTTTACTTCTTCAGGTTTTATCATTTCAAGTTTGGCTTGAGCAACTTTCATTATATTGTGACACCTTCAAATAAAAGAAATGCATTTCTAAATCAAAAGTAGAATTCATAAAAACTGAAAAATATGTGACACAAAACTAAACTACCCAACACATGAAAATAAAATCCACTGTCACTGAGCAATGGTTTTTTGAGGGAGCAACTCCCAAATGATTTTAATTGAAAATGTTTTTTGGATCAATGTTGGATGGTAAAGTACATAAAAAAGACAGCATCAATAATTTTAACTCAAGTTTACCATGCTATATTTACATATGGCTTTTAAATTACACTCTATCAATACATACTGCGGAAGTAAACAAATGAAACGTGTTTTTTTTTTTTATAATGTGTATCTATTAAGTAAGCTTAAGAGACATTAAATCTCATTTTCCCCTTTCAAATGGCATTGTTCATAAATAGCAAAAAAAGGAATCCAAAATGTGCCTATCTTCTCAGGTAACAGAGACATTCTAATGTATACAATCATTGTTACAAAGAAATCTCCACAGAATATATTTAGTTAGCACAGGAATCTTATTCTGTCTTTCAAGTGTAAGAGAAACTAGGCTATCAAAACAAACTGATCAATTTGTAGTCCTCAGAACAAAAATTGCAAAGGAATGAGAAGTCATTGCGATTATCCCATTAATATTTTCCCCAAGTGCAATAGTATATATATATTCACTGCAACATGGTGTCCCAACAAACCAAATAATAAGGGTCATAATCAGTCATATTTCTGAGCTCTTCGCAGTGGTTATATGTAAAATAAGTGATGCTCATGCTAATATTAATAAAATCGGAATAACCAACATTCACTGAGCACTTTATTGTCTATCATATATTGTTCAAATCATTTACTTGTATTATTTTACTTAATCCTAAATATCACAGCAGACACATGGTAAAACAGGAATTAAATCCTGAATGCTTTGTTTTTCTCATATGTTCCTCTGCTATACATATTTTCAGTATTTTTGAGGTATTCATGAAAAGATAATCAATTATTTCAGAATTAAAAGATAACATAAGTGTTTCTGTATTCTAAAACAATGTCCAATACTTGGATCTTTATCCAAGGTTTAAATTTTTTAAATAGTATTCATTCTAACTAGATTATATTTTAATTTTCTAATCATAGGAAAAAATTCTAGGAATTTTATACAGATTTCTAGGAGAAAACATTTTTGGGTAAACCAAAATACAGTAGATACTGACATAACATGGGTTTTACAGGTGCATTCACACACAGATTTTTTACAGTATTGTGTGTTTTCTCTTTCTTATGATTTTAGTAACACTTTCTCTTCTTTAGCTTACTTTACCATAAAAATACAATATATAATTTAACCATTTTAAGGCTTCTCTTGACGTCAGAGGGCATTAACTTATTTTATTTGTATATACAATTAAATAGTATATACAATTAAATACTTTTCTCCAGTGATTCTCAAACAGAGTAATTTTGCTCCTCAGGAGATTATTTGGCAATATCTGGAGACACTTTGGGGTGTCACCACTGGAAGGAGGTACTACCAGTATTTAACAGGGCGAGGTCAGGAACACTGCTAAGTCCCCTACAAGTTATAGGACAGCCCCCTACAATAAAGTGCGAACTGACTCAAATATAGATAGCACAGAGATTGAGGAATTCTTTATTTTTCTAAAATATTGAATCCCAAAAGGGCAGTGATTATAGTATACTCTTCTGTATATCTTTATGTTGCTTAGCTCAGTACCTTGGTCAATAATTCAAATATACTAAAACAATCTAAATTATTTTCAGCTCAAACTTTTTAAAGGTCACAACTATAAACTCCAGAGAAATTATAAAGCAACTGTTCAAATTAAGTGAAGTCAAGTTTTGTGCTGTATTTAATGAAATAGGTATAAAATAAGCATTAAAAAACTGCATTGAAAGCTATTTTAAAACGACAATTTGAGTATATGAGTTAGATATTTCATATTTTTAAGTTACCTTTCATCAAAACTCAAATTTCTATCTCCAAATTGTTCTAGCAATGTTTTCTCAATGATTTTCTTTGGTGCTTGGTTCTGGATAAAATAAACCACTACATGATGTAAACGATAATCTGTTTCTGGTGGGGTGTCTTCTTGGGCCAATTTAACCAATCTTGAATACTCCAACTTAATTGCCTAGAAAATATAACAAAATGCCAATTTGGGGTAATTATAATAATTAAATCCTTCAATACTACAGTTAATTATTCTTGTGTTCAAATAATTTTTTTCTTTTAAAGTATTACAAAAATACTGTCCCATATTACATAGTTGAAAAGAACTTTGTAAAACTGACCATATGTGTATTTCCTTATCCTTTCACTATAAAAATGTTTTTTGTTTTCATGTAGAGAAGTATTACTAAACAATACACCAAACCTTCCTATATGAATAATGCTATAAAACTTACTAGAGCTTGGTTGTCTAATCAGAAGCATCATAAGACTGAGATATTAAATAACTCTTACCCTACGTTTTCCAGTATCAGTTTCATTTAAAAATTTTATTTAAATCCAATTAATTAACATATAATGTATTCTCAGTTTCAGAGATAGAGATCAGTGATTCATCAATCTTATATAATACCCAGTGCTCATTACATCACATGCCCTCCTTAATGTTCATGTATATCTTGAATATCCCTAATTTTAGGGTTGGAATACATGTTTCTGGAAAATCTATATCTGAAAGAAAATAACTGACTCTTATAGGCATAATACTACTGTAATTACCTTTTAGCTGAAGGATCCAAAAATAAAGAATGAAAAAGTAAGCCCTCAGACTTTAGTTACCATAGAATGATTTCCTTGTTGTTTCAAAAATATTTGAGTTTTATTAGTGTAATAATTAATGAATATTATCATTATTACCACCTTATGCTTGAGCTTCCCTTTTCTTTATAAACAGATGATCTCAAAAATTTATAACAGGAAATAACACTGATACATGTTTTACACATAAGCAAATCATCTGGAAATATTGGCTTATACAGAAATAAATGTAAGCTTACTATCAAATACTGCTGTATACAAGAAACATGTATTATTAAAAATAATATTTTTATAATATTCATTTATATTGGACTTATATCTAAATCCTAGCTCTGTTAACCATAAAACGTTTTGGGGCCACATGCAAAATATTTTACAAAAAATCCATGCCTTTCTTAAGCAATTCTTGGCCATCCAGACACTATGCTATATTTTACAGAAGGGAAAAAAAATGTAACTGACAAACATTAAGTGAAATATTCTAGTTATACATACTTATACTTAATTAAAGGCAAGGCTAATAAGTCCTTTCTATATAACTTAGTATTATAAACAGAATTATTACTTTATAGCTAACATAAATTATGCTTTTTTTTTTTTTTTGGTTATACATGCCATTTTAAAACCTAACTGGTGTGGTTAAAAATAGTCATGAAAACTATATTTTCACATGTAGGATTATTAAGGTCACTTTAATGCATATGAAACTAGCACACATAAGCTTTGCTTAGAACTCTAAAATCTTCCCATTTTTCCAATTTGAAAATAAAGGGCACATGTTCATTTAATAGCCAAACTATACTGAATTTGAGAATAAATATAAAACAAAAACAATCAACTGTTTTTATTATGCTCTTCAGACAGTGACTGTCATAGACTATCACACGTTCTTTTGATATTCAAATATATCAGCTATCATGCTTTTGGTCAAAATTAGTATGACCAAAATATATTTGTATTGAGTCTCTTAAAGTGAAAGTGTAGGTTTAGAGATAAGGAATTAAAACACTAAATGGTTATACATATATTTTTTACCTATATTCAAAATAGAGTCTATGTATCTTTTAAGAGCAAAGAGATTTCTATTAGCAAGCTGCAATATTATCCCTCTTTTATTCTAAAATTATGTTTATCTCTTATATTTATTCTATTTAAGATTCTCCCAATTTGTACAAGTAAATGCCAAAGTTACAATCTATAGATAGTTAAACCAGTAGAGGTAAAAAGACACATTTAAATTTCTACAAAAAATTTTTCAAACATGCAAAAATCACTTTTTGCCAGCATAAATTATTTTTTATAATTATCAATTATTTTTATGAACCTCCTTCTAAAAAAGTTTTCTGATGTCTAAAATACACTGCAATCATATCTATTCCTTTGAAATTTCAACAGATGTTCCATGTCAGTATATTTAGCAGAGTTCTTCACCATTTATCATTATGAATAAAGTTAACACTGCTGAGCTGTCAAATTTGATACATACTACTTCCTCAGAATCCTACCCTAGAATTATGTTTGTCCTTTCCATACTCTGGCTGCCTGTGAAGATAATTACTTAAGTTAACTACCACAGATACTACAATGAAACCACCAAACATTTATAAAATGAAATGTAATACTGGTCATTAGGTCTTTCACTAAACCTTTAACCTGGTCCTACTATCAGGGCCAAAGTTACCTATTCAGTCTTATTTCCTATGACTCTTCAAGAAAGATTCCTTCCACTTAAGTCAGGCTTGTCTTCCCACAGATGCACACGGGTCCTTGTTTCTTAAGTTCTCTAAATACACGATGTCCTTTCTTGTTTGTTCCCCATCTATTTATAGATGACCCTTTCAACAAGACTAGTTTCTCTCTCTTTTGAAGTCTTAATGCTTTTATCTCTGAAATAAGGTTAGTTGACTTCAGAGAGTATGTATGTATGAGTGTGCATATAACTATAGATATGTATAAATTAAGTATTTATAGACTATTTTTAAAAAAAACTGACAGTGTACCAAAAGATGGAAGAAAATCTACTTCAAATTCCAAATATATAGGCTATATGATTTGACCACAATACAATTCAAATAGGAATTAAAAATAAAGACAACTCGCAAACTAACCTCTTAGGAATTAGAATAATACTGTCTTATTCTTGGGCGAAAGGAATCAAAATTATATTAATATTGGGATCATAAAATACCCAAACCTATGGGACATAGCCAGACTGGTAATCAAAGGAAAATTCCAATTTAATCGGTACAGGAAAAGTACATTTTAAGACACTGGAGGGAGTGGGGGAAACGAGAGAAAATAAACTAAAGTAAGGTAGAAGAAATAAAATATGTGGCAGTTAACAGTCAAAAGCTTTTCTTTCCAAAAAGCTGGATGGAAAACCAAAGTATGGGAGAAAACTCCACCACATATAAGAAAGGTGACAATACTAAAAATATATTTTTAAAAAGCTTTAAAATTTGTTTTAAGTATACATAACTTTATGCCAATAAACTATAAATTTTTGATTAAACAGATGATCTAGGAAAATATAGACTAACAGAACTGCTTTAAAGGATAGAGAAATTACCAAGTTCTTTAAGAGACCCAGTAAAGTACAGAAGAACTGAAAAGGTTGTCCAAGATCTGTACCCAATAAAGGAATCAGGCCCATTATTTTAGAGCTGTGCTGTTACACCAAATCTTCAAGGACCAAATGATTTCTTGATCTAAACTCCTCAAAGCCTGAGAAAAGGGAAGAATCTACTGAATGACTACATAAGGCCAGCATAATATGAACACAAAATACTGACAAATATAAAATAGGAAATTATAGACCAATTTACCTATGAACACAGATGTCAACCCTGGTCTATTCTTGATAAACTGTATTGTATACTAAAAGAATATACAGAAACAGTGTTTATAATGTTTAAAAAGGGGAGAGGGTCAGTGATAAAATCTTTACGTTCTAAAGATTAAGGATTACAAAGAAATCTGTTCATATCTCAAACAGATACATTAAAATATTTCTAAATTCCAACAACAATCAGTTTAGAAGAAACTCTCAACTATGAATTTGAGAAAGTGTTTTTAAATTTGTAAAGAGAAATCTATAAATTACTACACATCATACTTGAAAATAAAATACTTGAGACACCTTCATTAAAATCAGAAAGTGGGCAAAGAAGCATATTACTAACATTATTTTAATATTTATATTCTGAAAAGTCTGGTCAACCTAATAAAAAGAAAGGAAATAAAAAGTATATTGGAAATTATCCCAATAATGAGATAATTATTGGGAATCAGGGTGCTGAAATAATGACAAGAATCAACTAAAAATTATTAGAAAATGAAGGTAATTGGGTACAATATAAATAAATAAAATTAATTAGCTTTCCCACTACCTACCCTACCAATAACTTGGTAGAAAAAGGAGAGGTAAGTGTCTCAATTCATAAAAACAAACTTTTTTTTTAATACATCTAGGAATAAATTAAGAAAGGTACAAGACCAGTAATAAAGTAAAATTATAAGACACACACTGGATTGAGGACAGTGTCCTGATATAAGCAGGTAATAAATACGTCATGATATGCTTTTCAAGAGAATGAGAAAAAATTACATGATATTCATACAATGGAATAACATGAGAATGAACTACAACTATATTCAAAATACAGCTAAAGCTCCCAAACACAAGAATTAAAAGCAGCCAGATAGAAAAAAGACCTGTAGTAAAAGATTCCAAGTGTATAAAGCATAAGAAAACTCACTTAGGTTGTTAGAGGTCCAGATAATGTCAACTTTTGGGCAGTGGAAGAATGTACTGAGCGACAGGAAGGAGAAACAAAAGGAGCTTCTGAAGTACTGCAGTGTTCCAGACCTGATGGGATTTACCGGGACATGTTCACACTGTGGTCACTCACTACACTGCACACTCGTGAGCTGTACGTTTTGGCATGTTACATGTTGTAATAAATGTACTTTTATGTCCTCTGAATAAATAAAGGGGTAATAATAATAAGCATTTCGAAAGTAAAAAAAGTGATAAAGTTATGTCAACTAGGAACAACTGTTACGACTACCAAGAAAACAGTTTCATGAATACAGAAGTGTTAGTACTTCATTAAAATCCTAAGGACAGGGATCCCTGGGTGGCTCAGTGGTTTGGTGCCTGCAGCCCAGGGTGTGATCCTGGAGACCTGGGATCAAGTCCCACATCGAGCTCCCTGCATGGAGCCTGCTTCTCCCTCTGCCTATGTCTCTGCCTTTCTTTCTTTGTATCTCTCACGAATAAATAAATAAAATCTTAAAAAAAAAAAAAATCAAGGATACTTTAATAGGTATACCCCCTCCCCCCACAACAAAAACAAACAAGAAAACCCACAAAAATATTTTAATGTCTTCAAAAAAAGTGAAAAAAAAAGTATACAAATCCCATGATCACAATTATGAAATGACCCTCCCACCGCCACCGCCGTACATACACACACAAGCAGCAAGTACTTTGTGAGCACCTTCCTTGTGGCTTTTAGATTTGCTCATCATAGCAGTCTTGTACTGCCGTTCAGATTTTCATCTGTATATGACAAACACTTCTTTCTTTAAACCACTATAATTTGGGGATTTTCTGTTAACAGTGGAAACTAAACATAACATAATCAATTGGGCAAAGAACCCAGGTAAGCATCTTTACTTCTTCCAGCTCAGCCTGCCTACTAACTCCCATACTATGTGTTTACAGGGAACAGATCCCATGCGGGAGAGCCGGCTTACTACAGTGTCTGTAACTGCCTTGTGACTCTTCCTAATTAAGAGGCAAAACCTCAGCCAGCCCACTTACCCAGATATAAGTTTCATTCTCCAACTTACCTTTTTATCAGTAGAAAACAACATTTCATCACATGGTTTACCACTGACAAACATATATTAACACTTTAAAACTGATCTGACCAAAATACATAAGGAAGTCCATTTTTAGAAAAAGGCAGAGTTGAAAAATATCTCACATAACCAAAAAGCTAATATAAAATAGACTCAATAAAGATGTTTTTGGTAATGCAACAGAAGGCAAATATAGCTATATTACCATACTATACTATAATTATATGTAATTATGTATAATAAACTAAGCATTACAAAATAAAATTAAGAATATAGTATATCTCATTTACGGAAACAGTAAGACAGAAGCAGCCATCATATGTTAGTTACTGTGCTACATATATATTTTGTGAATTAATACTGAATCCTGATATTGATTTGAATCAATTGCCAAGAAAACAGAACATGTTTAAATAGGCCAATCACTATAGAAGAAACCAAAAAATTATCATAATATCTACAAGCAAAAAAGGGGCTAGGCTCATCTGGTTTTATAAGTTCTAACTTTACTCTTATGGAATAGATAATTCCTATGTAAACCACACCAGAGTATAAGAAAAACAAAAAAAGCTTTCAAATTCATTTACTAAAGCTAATATAAGCATAAAATCAATCTTGATCAAGACAGCACAAAAAAGAAAAATACAATAAAATTTATTAATAGAGAATGTAGAAAACCCAAACAAAATGCTACTGAGTTACTATAGTGTGTACATTGAATCCATAAAAATAAAAATTTACTAAGAAAAGTGCTTTAAGAAACTGAAAAAAACTTGTAATACTTTGGGTCAAAGAAGACTTTTGTATGGCAATGAAACTCCAGAATACAGAAAGGAGTAGAAAGATTTGAAAGCACAGGGTTTTAAAACTTCTTTATGAAAAAAGATACCATAAACTAACTCAAATAGAAATGACAGCCTGGGTAAACATAGTATATATGTCCATAAAGAGGATAATATATAATAAATGAAAATAGGTATCTAAACCTTAGAATTCTAAATGCAGGTAGAAAAGATAATATGGTAAATATAGTGCCTTCACTTTAAGAATGCCCACAATATATTTCTGAGTGATGTTAAGTTACAAAATAATATGAGTAAAATTTAAAAATGAAAAAAAAATTCCCTATATATGCATGTTTGTATAAACAAAAGGAAAAAAATCAGAAAGGTTATACACAGTGTTAACCTTGGTTACATAGGGCAGTGGCAGAGACTGCCATTACTAGTTTTATTTTAGACATCTATATATTAGTGAATGACTGACTGCATTGCATACATGTTACTTTAGTTATTTACATGACAAATTTTCTAAAATTATATATTATCAGCTAGAATTTTCCAAATGCTAATCATTTACCTATACTAAAAACTACACGTTAATCATAAATAACTGATAATATTTACATAAGATTATATATGTGTGTTTGTGTGCATATATCTCAATTACAGATAGGTGAAAATAAATATACAGGGATATAAACATGGCAGATTTGCTGCTGCCTCAAAATCAGATGGTAAACTGAAAAAGGGAAATATAGAAAATACATAAAGGACAAGACACAAAGGGCATCCCCAGGTAATGGTGAATAAAGATCCCAAGATATTAGTTATACACTGGAGGTAAAAGAAAATCAATGTAGACTGAAGCAGGTTACAAAGCTCTCAAATAGACTTCCTCTGGAATAGACTTATAGAAGACGTCTATTCCAGAAGAAGTCTATTCCACGAAATCTATTCCAAAATAAATTTCTCCAAGAACATTAAATTGACAGCAGAATATGAGGAGATTTAAACAGCTGGCAGAGAGTTTAGAAGTGCATCAGTAATCATATAGAAAACTAAGCAAACCAAAAAATAAAACAACTCCAAGGGAAATGAAAGCTGGGGGGGGGGGGAGTCAAAATAATAATGTTTATGACTCAGATCAATTCTGAGTAGAATACATAGAAATAACAATACAAACTGAGAATTCTGATTTAATCCAAATGTCAAAATTTTAGACACACTTGTGTGTGTGTGTGTGTGTGTGTAGATGGAACAGTGGGAACTGTTGGTGGGGAGCGGAGACAGGAGAACGAGAGCCTATTGTTCATATCCCCCAGTAGGGAATTCAACAGGAAATGTGTAAGCTAAAAATCACAAAAACTCAAGCACTGTGTTCACTGAAAGATATGGAATTCATGCCAAAACGATTAGATAAAATAACTGGAAGCTGTTACCGCAGCAGGGGTGGGAGTGGGGTGCATTGTTGTTTGCAGTATATATAATTAGCTGGCTCTTTAAAATATATACAGGCATTAATCTAAAAAGTGGTATTTCCAATTCAACATAAAGATATCCAATTTGACCAAAAAATGACAATGTCACTCTAAATGACAGACAACTTTTCCAAGAGAAATAGATGAAAATTGTATAAGATATACACTCAGTGTATTTTAAGAAAAGAAAATGTAGACCACCTGGAAATAAGGTGAATTTTAAAGTTTTGTTTTGTTTTTCCAATAACAGCAGTTTTTCAACCATTCTTACTAAATAGGGCAATCAACTCATCCTGGGATCAGTTTGCCAAAACTTTGGCAGTTCAGCATTTAAAATCCTGTATTTCAGAAAACTCCTCAGTCCTGGACACACACCAAGATGGCGGGTCACTCTGATTCTAACAAGGTCAAAAGTGCTGATTAATATAAGGCTACTATGCACAAAGCCCTTTCTTGTACTATAGAATGAAAGAAATGGTGAATATAAATAGCTTTTTGAAGACTGAATTGGATGGGGGCAGAGCATAGAGAATTAAGGGAAAATTTTAGATTTTTAAGGTCAAAAGAGAACATATAGCTTATTGTAGTAAACTATACCTCAATAAAGTCTTTTTGTTTTTTTAGAAAATAACTTTTTTAATAGTGCAAGAAGTGAAAACAACTTGAAGTTTTTGGTAAATCAAAATAAGACAAAACATACAGTGTTTCGCCCTTCAAAAATATAAAACCAATAATATTCTAAGTAAAACACTGTAAAGATCTGGTACTAAATGATGTGGAGAACAAAGGCAAAAGAAAAAAAAACCACTAAATTTCCTTACAACTTCTAGCCCACTGACAAGCCCTTGAAATAGGTAGAGTGACCTTCCTCTAGGAACTCAACTGCCTTGATGTTAATACTTTGCTAAGGGCAAAGGCAACCTTATCTTAACATTAGCCTGACTGACGTCCAGGATCCTGTAAGTCTCCTTTAATATACAAAGATTCCTTTGGAAACTTCTTTTATCTCTACCTGCCCCCACCAAGCTATATGTTAGCAATCCCCCCACCAACCATATAACCCACTGATATATGTCTGAAAGGTCTCATGACTAAGGTTTTACTAGATGGTAATAAATGACCTTTTCCTAACAGCTACCCTCAAGGTCCTGGAAACCTTGCTTCTAAATTCCTTAGAATCTACACTGTCCCTAATGCCCTCCCAACTTGAAGTGTATAATCAGCCACCCCTCAAAGCTCCAGTGCAGCTCTTTCTGCCCACAGGTCTAGTCCCCATGCTTTAATATAGACCCCTTTCTAAAACCTCTTTTCTGTACCAAAGGTGTCTCATGAATTCTTTCTTAACCATTTGTTTCAGAACCCCAACATTTCCACATCATTAGAAGGAAAAAAGATTTGGTTATGGAATAAGGCAACTGCTTGATGGTCTCACATTTCTCGAAATGACCAGGATACTAAAAATTAATTTGGAGAAAATGTAAGAGAATAAGAAACATAAAAATAAATGAACAAATCATATTTGAAACAACCAAGTGAAGAAAGCAGTTTAGAATCAAATGACAGTGAAATTTAAAAAAATATATATTGTAATGTTGACTAATAGTGTTACCAATGAGAAGAAAATAAACTATACCAGAAGCAATTACTCAGTTCCTACTTTTGCTCATCAATACCTTTTATTCTCTTCAAATAAAAACACAAATCAAATTTCTGCTATCAACCCAGAGGTACACTATTAGAGTAACTCCAGTAAAATGTTTGTTTTTGGTTGAATTATCTGGGTTACCAAAAAAAAAAAAAAAAAAAACAATCACTCTTAGATTCTTGCATAAAAGAAACCCTCAGAACATCAGGTGGCTGTGTCTAAGATAGAAAAAGAGAAATTATACAGGAAACCAAATTTAATTCAAGGAAATAAAATATTTTAAGAAGTTCATTTTAAAAACATTAAAACATTAAATGAGAATATTAATTGTACCTTAAAGAACCCTGCTTCAGGGCCACACCTGTCATATACATTCCTGGATTTACCTATCGCCATGATAATACCTTGCATGTTCGGTGTCATCATGATCTGCCACAAGGAATTATAAGTAAGAGTTTTTGAAAGGTTAACATAAAAAGATATATCGAAAACCAAAATAGTTTCTTGACATGCAAGTTAAAAGTCTTTTGCTTTCCACTACTTATAAATCATCCATTGTATATTTTACAGCTAATACGATCCAGTATGCCATCATCCATACAGGGCCACAGCTAGCTCCATATGGTGCCTTTGTGCAAATTGCAAAAAGGCATCCTATCTGAACCAAAGAATTCTAAAAAGGCACTTCCTTCTTGACAAATTAGAGAGTAGTGCTGAAAACCACTGAGAACTAGCAACACTCTTTTTGTTTAAAAAAAAAAAAAAGTGCCTCTTCTTTAAGGTTTGAGAAGCTCAGCATGAGCTCAATTTCAGCTCCACTTTGGCCTGTTGGCTGGGCACCATCACCAGTGATGAGCTGCAGCCCTGTATCCATATGACTTAAAAGTTCCCGGGTACATGCACTGTTAAACTGTCACTCCAATCAATTACAAAAACAAAACAAAATGCATCTGCCAAAAGCATAAGCATTTGCACTAAAGATAATGTTAAATGATTAATCACAATTCTGTATTTTAAAATGCCAGAAGGTTTACCCTAAAACAGGTAACTCAGGTGCTTGGTCAATAAGTTAACATTTTCATTAAAAAACATGCCAGTTTCCATAATTTCCAGGCAGCAACATGATAATAAAATAGTTAACTGGAACACACTGCTATTAAGTATTAAATAGTTAAATATGTCTGTTTTTGTAATAGCTTATCATTCTTAGCTGTTCACGTTTTAAAATATTTGTAAAATGTAACAGCTCAAAGCACTATGAAGCTAGTGTATTAGAGCAATCAAGAGATTGCATCCATCATCTCTGATGTTCTGAACCTATAACCCATTTTTTGATTATACGCTGAGAGTCACAATACATCTAACATCTGCTTCAGAAAATCCACCTGACCAGTTCCTATCTCATATAAACCAGCTTCTTATTCTCCTAATAGCCCATATTTTCTTACAGTGGCACAATAATATTAATGTTTTTGTGACACTTTTGGTTTTGGTGATTAACTCTTATATAATCTCTTGATTGTAATTTTGGAGGAAGTCTCTGGGTTACTATTCAGAAACAGCTTTACTGGTCCTTCCTTCACATATAAAAAAGATAAAATTTAAGAGTCTATCAACCTGAGAATAAACTGATCATATGTCTACATAAAAGAATTCACTCCAGGAACATAAAATTATTCTTTTGACAAATTCCATAAGCTTTCTACTTAAATTTTCATTTGAAATTCAAAATTCTGTTAGCAGTTGGTAAGGTAATTTCAGACCATGGGTGCCCAAGCTGTATGTTATGCAGCAATACACATAAATGTGAAGGTGCAAGCATGCCCAAAGTACGTGTATTAAATAGCCAAAGTTAAGTAGGAATAGTGCAGAGGTCTACAACAAAGGTACCTCGTCATCATAACCCCCCTCCTTTGACTCAATCATGAATTTCCCTACATGAGGAATCGCCACCTCTACAACTTGCTGGTTAGAAGGTGGTTGGCTTGTGGTATTTTCAGGTTTCTGCAGAAAAAGATTATTGGTATGAACATTAGAAAAGAGAACAATGCAAATACCAAGTATAAAGGGCAGAGATTCCTGAGTCTAAAAAATATCTGCATTTGCTTAGTATTAAATTAAACCACCTACAACCAACATTAGAAGTGAATGCATGGTTAAGTAATACACAAAGTCTAACTTTCCTTTTATGTTTTAACTACTTAATCAAGGTTTTTTTTTCCCTCCATAAAGCATTTTGGACCTAAATCTTTAAAAATAATAAATACTGGAGTTGCATTTTCTACTGCTGTCTATATGTTATAGATGAGGTTTTCGTTTAATTCTAATAATTCCATAAATCCTACCTTGATAACTCCCCTCAAAATAAGACATGAGAGTTTGTAAGTTTTTTCTTTCTTATAGTTTTACCTTTCCATCCTTTCTAATAATCAATTGTATATCCAATTTATATTCATACTCTATTGTATTTAACTCACTCTACAGCCTCTGAGAGTCTTGTGTGATGTATTTATAGAGAAGTGTCTGATGAATTCTTGCTTCTGAAAAACATGCTGGAAAGTGACATCCATTTTTAACAACTCAATCAGATTTCTTTCTTTTTACTCTTTTCTTTAGTGACAAATTCTATAAATTTCCCTAAATTCATACTAACAGAGTAGAAGTCAGTGTGAAATCCAGAGAAGTCACTCAACTATACTAATGAAGTTCATTCAAAATAGTGTTCAGATTTCACAAAGGTCTTATTTTACTGGATAAATTTATAATTAGCATATTCACTATTTACCTATGAACAAATTTCACAAGTACATAAGGTGCTTAAAAGGAACTTGCTTAAGTAATTTCCATTTGCAGCCTTAGGTTTCTAAAGCAAAAGACAAACTTTAGTTTTGATATAAATAAGATGAAAGCAATTAAAGTGGTTTTATTTCAATTTGAAATATAATTCTAGAGATGAGCACATTTCATGACTTTCCAGAAGTACATATGCAAAAAAGAGTTTCAACAATAAAACAAAACTAATTGCCAAGACTGACACTGTCCTTTTTAAAAGAAATGCTACTTTTAAACATATTTAGAAAAGGTTTCCTTATTTTGAGTTCTCAACTTTTCAGGAAAAAAACCAACCTGCAAGGTTGTTGTGATCATGAGAGATAACATTCTGTTAATTTAATACCTCTTATCTGATAGTTATTCTATAATGACAACTATATTATACGTTCTATAATGACAATAATATTATAATAATACTATTACGCTATTTTAATCTGCTTGTATTTGAATAACTATACTATATATATAATATATATATTGCATTTTGAACATAATAACTATTATACTATATATAGTATAATATTACTATAATACATACCTAGAGAGATATACTTATTAACCCATGACATTTAATTAATAATTTTTAATCCTTTTAGCATATGAAAGAATAATTGTGCTAGGTCTCAATCCAAAGGAGTGAAATTTGAGCAGGTAAATTAGGAGATCTATCTAGACTCTGTAGTGAAACACTTCTCACAATCAAATCAATCTAAAATAATATTATCTTAAAAAGAGAGAATATAAATTTAAAGCAAGTAGCAACTGGGAAACATAAAATACTGATCCTTACAAAACAATATATTGCCTTTGAAAAAAAGATGCACTTAGGAAAAAATGCTTTATAAACATTTTCAGATACCACAGAAGAGTTTCAACAGCGTAATACTGACAAGTTATATGACGCAAGTTGAAAAATCAAATAAACTTTTGGTGAGCATAATAACTCTGAAGTATCACTCATCAAGTTTACATATCCAAAAGTACTATAAAAATTTTCCACATAAAGAATTTTAGGGCTCATTAAAGTACAAGTGTATTTATCTTTTTTCTAGTATTGACAGGCCCTATATAAATACCTTAGCAATAGCTAAACTTAAAAGGAGTTAATAAGTGCTTCAGTTAATAAAAGTTCCCAAATAATTGAAATACAAAGATTTTTTTTAATTCTCTAAACTCTCTTAAGTGGATTGTTTTAAAAAAGTGATTTCTCATGTAACGGCTATTAGAAAGCTATAAATACCTTAGCAATAGCTAAACTTAGAAGGAGTTAATAAGTGCTTCAGTTAATAAAAGTTCCCAAATAATTGAAATACAAAGATTTTTATTAATTCTCTAAACTCTCTTAAGTGGATTGTTTTAAAAAGTGATTTCTCATGTAACGGCTATTAGAAAGCTATGTAACTACAACCACCTTGACCCCCTTAATATGCTCCTTATCTTTTAACCCAGTAAAATTTAACTACAGAGAATCTATTCTAAAGATAGAAATGAAAATTTCTCCATATTTCAATTCATAACAGCCTAGTTATAATAATGTAAAAGCAAATATACAGTGGGGGAATGGTTACATAAGTAAGTCTTTAATCACTCAATGGAATAATACTCAACCATTAAATGTGTTTCACAGAGAATTTTTAACATGGGGAAATGGTTATGTTATAATGTTAAACGGTTACAACAAGAAAAGGCAATATATAAGCAAAACTGTATATGCAGTAGTACCTCAGCTAGAAAAACAGATCCCAAACCTGTACATAAAAATAAGAATGGGAAAAAAAAATAACAACATATTAAGTGATTGGAGCTTTAAGAAGTGGGGTTACACATGCTTCTTTCTTGAAGTATACTTTTCATATTTTTCAAATTTGAAAATATTTCATTTAAAATTAAAGACATTCTTCTAAACCATAAGTTGTATAAACATTTAGAGAGTATCTCTCTATAGGGATTTCTTTTTATTTTTTTAGATTTTATTTATTTATTCATGAGAGAGACAGACAGAGAGGCACAGACACAAGTAGAGGGAGAAGCAGGCTCCATGTAGGGAGCCCGATGTGGGACTCGATCTCAGGACCCCCGGATCACGCCCTGAGTTAAAGGCAGATGCTTAACCGCTGATCTACGCAGGCTTCCCTCGAGGAATTTCTTAAACTCAGGTTGGAATTTAGTATATTGTATGTTTGTGAAATGGTTTGTATTAAAGTAACAAAAAGAAACGGCAAATTAGTACCTTATGCTACATGCTAGGTGCCTTCAAAAAATAATCTCACAATCAACTCCATTGTATGTAAAAGCAAACTAGGTTTAGAAAAATTAAGCACCTTATTCATGTTTGTGTAACTAGTGAGAAGTAACACCAAAATTTGAAAACCCAAGACTATCTAATCCCAAAATTTCAACACTCTTTTCATGTATGCAATTTTAGTTTCTAAGGTATACCTTTTAAGGGAGAAAAACCAATTATGTGGTTATTATGATCCTAAGCAACTAATCATGAGACTAAGAGGCTGCTTCAGACAGCCATGATTAACATATTCTTAGATATGTTGTAGGATTTATACAAACAACTCTGGCTATTGGTGCTACTCCACAAGATACGCCAAATGGAAAAATATTTATGCTAGGTGTCTATCATAATCTCTCAATGCCATCCTCCTTTCTCAAGAAAAAGTGAAGCAGTAGATTGTAGGCTTATAAGATATAATTTTATATATACATAGATTATGTATTATTATTATATTGATATATTTAAATGTTGGTTTCTGCAAATTTAGGTTATACATGATTAACCAAACTAAAAAAAGAAAATCATGTTTCTAATATTAATATCTTTGGCTCTCTGATTAGTTAAAAGGACATATTTCTTAACCATAAGGTAGGCTTTAACAAATAAAATTCCTAATTAGCAAAGGGCCAAGCAAACTACATTTTTAGATCATGCAAAAATATTTCTCCTTTGTATCTACTTCTCCACTCTTTCTACCACCTTAGGTTTTCCTCTTGTATCATAACCCAAGAAGTTAGATATCAGAGATCCATTACAAGAAACATATTCTAAGATTGCTTTAGAGTTAGCAGAGGTTCATCTCAAGCTCATTTAGAGTCTCCAGGGCATTTGCAAAACACTGGAATAAAAAAATACACTTATTTTAAAACATTTTTTTGTAGTAAAATGATATAATTAAATTTTTTCACACAGTAAGTGAAATAAAAAAGCAATTTCTGATTATTCATCAAAACAGAATACCTCATTAATTGAACATTTTGGTTAATCAAGGTCCTATCATATTAAAGACAGACCTCACTGAAAATTAGCAGGTTATTGTTGAGACTAAGTTCACTAAGCAGAAAACTTTGTTGAAAAATTGTATGTCCTGTTCCTTTTAGTTTTCTAGGAGGGTAATCTTCAAATACCAAAATTAGTTATCGAGAAACCTGTATTATAGATGCTTGTGCTAATAAAAAGGGACTACAGCAACTGAATGTTTTTTGTAGTAGGAAATTCTTAAAATAACATCTCTCAGAAGGCCATATTCACTGAAAACATAGTACCAATGTACACAATTTATTGCTATAAAATGACACAATCGAGAGCTACAACACAGGAGGGTTATTAATGACAATTCTGTTTAGACACTGTACTGAAATATGTATAAACCACTTTGCAAGATCACATTTACTCTCAAACCTAGAATTTCTAGTATTTTGTTACTAAACATATTCTATGAACAATGAAAACTATTACCTTATATTCAATGTAATAAGACTAAAGATGGAGTGAAAGAGAAATAATGCTAAATTTTATACTTCTTTTTTAAAATTCCAAATCAAATGATCAATTTAGTCTAGGAGTATGATTTTTCAAAATTCTCTAGCAGGAAGACAGAAAGTTATTTTTAAAAAGAAGCATTTAAGGGCACTTGCGTGGCTCAGTCAGTTAAGTGGCCAGCTCTTGATTTCGGCTCAGGTCATGATGCTAGGACCCTGGGATTGAGTCGTAAATCAGGCTCCCCACTCAGAGGGGAGTCTTCTTGAGGATTTTCTTTTTCCCTCTGCCCCCGCTCACTGCTTGGGTGTGCATGCTCTCTCTCAAAATAAATAAATAAATCTTAAAAAAAAAAAAGGCATTAAAAAAATTACATCTGGGGAAGCTACCGCCTGGGCGTTAGGGTTACAGTCCTTGTTCAAGTTAATGGTAGAGTTGTCTCTTGGCCCAGTCTCTCGTGACTCCTATGCAGGGTGCTCTCCATTACACTGCTAGAAATGTCATGAAGATGTCTATGTTCAGAGAGTTAAAAGAGAAGTTCTTACCGACTGCAAAACTGTTTCAGGACTTTTATCTTCATGTTCATGTGATGCCTTGGTAATTATTCGAATAGTTTCTTCTTTCAAGTGCTTTGAGAAATCACTTCTTGATGGCTGCTCTAGATATTCTGGTTCTCCTGCTTGTGCTTCATAAGAAAAGAATCAGTTGCATATGTAATATAAATCACAGAGAGTTATCCTAAGATGAATCTGTTATTTATTTCTAATTCAAAGTTATATAGTAATCAATTTTACTTGTATTTAATATACCACTCAACAGATAGCACCTACTCCAGAATTTAACCCCACCCGCCTCCCCCAGGTTGAACTCAGGTTCAAGAGTAGTCTATTTCTGAAGAAAATATTCATTGTCTCATAGTCTATGGTTAGAAATTCATAGCAAATTTTTCTGTCATGATAAATACCAAAATTTCATTTTGGAAAATCATCAGCATTCTACCAAAAAAGAAAAAAAAAAGTATGTAGTTTGTATAACGTTCCTGGTCTGAGTTTCTACAGAGAACACAGTAGCTATTTCTCCAGCCACAAAATCCTTTTTCACACCTCTCTGACAAAACCTAAACCTTGAATGAACCCAACCTTCTATCTTTTCTGAACCTGCCCAGTAACTGAGTGTTAGAGGAAAAACAATTACAACCTGGCAAACCAAAACTAATATAAATTCAAGACTGCAAATACCATCATTGTAAAGAACTCTCAAAGTTTTATCTATCATCTAGGCTCTAAGCTCCAGACCTATTGATGCAACAATATACTCTGAATGTCCCACTAGGTTCTTTACAGACAACCTCAAATGCTTTATAAAAGAGGGCCTCTGCCTCTCTCCAACATAATTTTGTATTCTTTGCTCTATACCCTCCTTTGTCAGGTTATCTAATATATCAAAAAAGAGGTTTTTCCTTTGAACCTTTAAATCTTTCCATATTTTCTTCCCTCTGCCTATACATCCAATCGACTTTCACTCTCCCATCTTCGAACTTCTATGTATTTTTGTTTAAATACCACTTCCTTATGAAAGTATTCCTCATTACATCAACTTTAGAATAGGGTTTATCAGCTTCTAGTACTACTGAAATTTTGGTTCATTTTGATTCTTTGGTATGGATAGGTCCTGAGCACCCAGCATCTACCCACTAGATGCGAGTGGTACTATCCCTCCAGGTGTAATAACCAGAAATGTCTTCAATTTATCCAATATCCCCTGGGAGGGGCAAAATTACTCTCAAATGAGAACCACTGCTCTACAGTAACTTATTCTTTCTTTTAGCACTTTTCCACAATTATGATTTAATTACTATTGTATTTAAGCCCATATCCCCTGCTAGACTCTAAGAATCTCAAGAGTAGGGATGCTATCTCCTTTTTGTATTGCTATTTCTTCAATGCCTAGCATACAATAAGCACACAAAAACTTAATGGAACAAATGAATTAGTAAGTAATGGATTTAAGGAACAAGAAAGTACACTAAAATGTTCTACAATATTACTGGGACTGGTTTAGTGAGCCCTTCCTCAACCAACTGATGGGACAGAACAGGACTACTGCCATCCTTTCTAATATTTGATTTAAAAAAAAAACCTCTCAAAATGAAATATTCAAAAAGAAATGCTCTAACTTCAACATATACGCATGGTAATCCATCTATCCAATAAATTTTAATTAAGTATTTAGTAACTATGTGCCAGGCACTAGGCTAGATACTGGGACTCTCAGTGTGAACAAAGCAGCCTTGCTCCAGTAAGTTTAGAGTCAACTATGGAGAATGTCATTAATCAAAGAATCACATTCATGAGTTATGACAACATTCTAATAATACATGCTAGAAATGAAATAGGGGAGGGATAACTTAGATTATGGAATATGATTTTTTAGCTGAAGGATGATGGGTTATTTCATTCCTTGATGGAAGGATGATCTGAAAGAAAGCCAGTGTGGTTGAACTACAGTGTAAGGAGAGAGGTATAGCAAGAGATGACAGGGGCAAAGTCATAAGGGCCTTTGAGTCTATTAAAAGTTTTGAGGATAAAAGGAAGTGAATAAATGTTTTAAATACAATGGCAATGTGGCAAGTTTAAAAAAAAATATTCTGACTACATAAAATGTGAAGAATGGATTAGAGGAAAGTAAAACTAGAAGTCAGTGAAAGTACTAGAAGGTACCAGAGCAATATAAGCAGAGGTGGTGGTGCTTTTGGACAACAGAGGCAGCAACAGAGGTAAAGGGAATTGGTAAAACAGAAGATGTATTTTGGACACAAAAGTTTGGAGCTGATGTGAAGAGGATTCTAAGTTTTTGGCACGAGTAACTAGGATGATGGAAGTAAAATATGCTAAGACAAGGAAGACTAGAGGAAGGATACTGACAATGTGTATGACAGGAAGGAAGTTTAAAGAAGTCAAATGCTCTCATTTCTGTATTTCTTGACTTTGCACTGCAATGTTCTTTCAGTGCCCTGAATGATGGATTGTTATAGAAAATTTCAGACTACACCTCTAGCTGGTATTAGGACATGAACTTAATAAATGAGGGCCAAGAAATCCATCCAGTCTGACACTGGTCTAACACACTGAAACATGGACAGCCTATGTAAAATAAGTCCTTAGGAACAAAAATAAATTTATCTGATCAACACAAATATATCTTAGGTCCCCAGGGTCAAGATTCCTTTCCACACAGGGATTTGAGTCCAAAAAACCTTATTAGTAATGTTGAATGATCCTGCCTAGTTGTCATACAGAACTATTTCCTCTAGAGTGTTTCTTGTGTATGTAATGATCCAGGGAAGTTATTTGAGTGGTGCTGTAGTCACAGCAGGTGAACCTACAAGGATGTTCTTTAAAAAAAAAAAAAAAAAAAAAAAAGATTTATTTGTTCATGAGAGACACAGAGAGAGAGGCAGAGACACAGGAAGAGGGAGAAGTAGGTTCCCCGCGGGAAGGCCAATGTGGGACTAGATCCCACACCCTGGGATCACACCCTGAGCCAAAGGCAGATGCCCAAACGCTAAACTACCCAGGCATCCCTACAAGGATGTTCTTAAGTGAATGAATTTTATGTCAATTTTCCTCACTGCTAATATCTAGCACAATTCTATAAGTGGCATAGGCTCAATAAACATGCCGGATGAAGTCTGGGTTTTTGTTTCCAAACTCCTGAATGTTAAATCCTTTTAGGATTTATATATATGTAAATATATGCTCCATTACAATGGAGCGTATATTTGGGATATTTGGAATATTAGGAAGTTCTTAAAGAATGGGCAAAATTTCAAGAATACTGATTGTCAAAGGACATTTTTTAAATGAATCATAACTTTATAAGAAATGCCGTAATCATATAAAAGTTCCCCAAAAGCAAGAGTAATGGGGAATAATATGGTTTATATGAAACAAAGTATTTTTGGAGGAATTACAAGGCAGTCAGATGATAATACATGGCCCTCATGCAAAAGGGTTTTGGCTTCATTTTATCATACTAGAAGGGTAAAAACATATTTATTTACTGGAACAAATAACTGAGGAAAAGAAGAAGTTCTTTCACTACCCAGAAAAAAAAAATATATAAAAATACTAATATTTTTAGTATTATATATTTCCAGACTATACCTACCTACATTTTATAAACAAAAAGAATTATTCTGAATGTACTGTTTTTAATATAACAAACATTTTTTTGCATGTCAATATAATTTTTACCAGTTATATGGTGTTCTGGATGGAGGGCTCATACAACTCACACTCTACCTATTGCACACGTAAGCAATTTCCATTTCTTTGTTAAAAACAACAGCACAAAGAGTTGCCTTTGTATGTACGTAAATACATACAATTATTTTAGTTCATCCAGTAACCCTATAGAAGCTTCATCACTGCTGGCCTATATAAATAGGAACGCAATTAATAGAGACCATGATATTTTCTTTATCTGTGTTCTGACACTTTATATACTAATTGATCCCTCAACTTAATATATATTATTCAGCTGATATATATGTATTCAATTTGGAATACAGCTGGTGATTACCAAGTCTCTATGGAGGTATATAATATCCCTCTATCTAAAATATCCCTTACATCATTTATATGTCCTATGGGTACTTCTCTGAGCTTTGTAAATGGTTATCCTCCACATAAGAGATTTCCCAGCTATGCTCTATGTTCAAAATGTAGGGGTTTCATTTACTTACTTGGCTGTTAAAGACGACCCAACATTCTATGAGTACTCTGAGCCTGCTCCTTTGGTCCACCTTCACATTGAGTAAGAGACTGGGATGCCTTGGGAGTGTTCTACTTATGTATATTTCCTGGTTCTGCTCTTCAACATTTTAAGAGAGTTAACTAAATAACCAACTGACTTTCTCTTATGGCATAGGGATCTGCTCTTTTTCTTTTTTTTTTTTTAAAGATTTTATTTATTTATTCATGAGAGACTGAGAGACACAGAGACAGAGAGAGAGGCAGAGACACAGGCAGAGGGAGAAGCAGGCTCTATGCAGGGAGCCTGACGTGGGACTCAATCCCAGGTCTCCAGGATCACACCCTGGGCCAAAGGCGGTGCTAAACCGCTGAGCCACCTGAGCTGCCCAAGGATCTGCTCTTAAATCAATTATTTAAAAAAAAAGGGGGGGAGGGGGAGTAACACCTCCTATCTTTCAGAAGTACTTAATACCTTGACTTAGTGATGAGTCTTACTTATTACAATCACATTGAGAATATTTAAAGAGTATTACCTCAAAGATATGCAGACCATTCATTTCTAGAAATGTATTTAAAATTAATGATTCCCCAAAAGCAGCCTATAAAGCCATGATAGGCTAGCTGCATAGAATCCCAAGAGAAATTTTTAAGACTTCAAATTCCTGGGTGCTACTACAAACAGAATCATGGGAACTCAGGGGTAGAGGCTTAGGAACCAGAGTTAAACCTAGAATTTTCCTAGGACAGAGCTACATAAAATGTGTACCACACATTTTTACCCTTCTATCTAATGTATAATTATTTTGGCTAGACTTTTAAAGTGTTAGTATTCCCATACAATGTGGATCACTTCCAGGAAACTCATTATTGGAATCTCCATAGGAAATGAATTCAATTCAGAAAACATTCAAGGGTCAGTTACCATATGTCTTTTATTATGCTAGATTCTGGAAATATACATAAGAACATCACACAGTCCCCGATTTAAAGGAACTTGAGAATATTGAGGGTACTGTTCATGTTACCAGATCTTACTCTCAGGAACCAGCTGAACTTTCCTGGAATATCAGTTTGTTTTTAACTTGTAGACAGTATCTGTGGAAAAGTCCCATAGCTAATTCTATAAGCCCCTTCTAGGCAAATTTATGAAATCTTATGGAATGCATTTCATATCAATATTAACCATTTTTACCTTATTTTTTCTACCTTTTTATTTTTTTATTTTATTTTTTTTCCTTTTTATTTTTTTAAATTGGGTATGCTATACAGGTTATGAGGACTGTAATAGTGTTTCAAGAAGCCAATACTGCACTGAATGTTAACTAAAATTTAAATTTAAAAAACAAAACAAAAAAACACAGTTTTTAGGGGTTCCTCGGTGGTGCAGTCAGTTAAACAAGTCAGCTTGAGATTCTCTCTCTCACACCCTCTTCCCTTGACTCATGCTCTAAAATAAATAAATCCTTTTAAAAAGTTTTTGAAGAAGATAGGAGAAACACAAGTAAAGTGCAAAGTTCTTCTCTTCTCTGTTTCTCTGTTTTATAAACATAGCCATTCTGTTTAACTAGAAGTATACCTCAAACTTATCTAAGGATCTCTTTAAAATATATATTCTGGGGATCCCTGGGTGGCACAGCGGTTTAGCGCCTGCCTTTGGCCCAGGGCGCGATCCTGGAGACCCGGGATGGAGTCCCACATCAGGCTCCCGGTGCATGGAGCCTGCTTCTCCCTCTGTCTGTGTCTCTGCCTCTCTCTCTCTCTCTCTGTGACTATCATAAAGTAATTAACTAATTAATTTAAAAAAATTAAAAATATATATATATTCTGGACCCTTCCTTCAGAGGTTCTGATCCTAGTTAAGTCTTAGGTAATCTTACTCAGGTGGCATGTGCTGCTTATACTCACAATAAAATTCCCTAGGTGTACACTGTAGTAAAGAATGTTGAATAAATCTCTAAACATAAGTGTTAAGGTAAGTTTTTCTTTGCAGTAAGCAGGTTTAAGGAGGCAGCATGAAACGGACCAAATAATTTTTGGTTCCATCACTTATTACTTAGTTTCAGTAAGACAAGGAATGGTACTAGAGAAATGAGGTCTTAGATTTCTTGGTCACGTGTCAGGAGAGGTGGAACAAATACTCATTTAATTAATACTATGTAAATTAATATTTGGAATATCACTCAGAAGAAAATGATTTTAATAGCTGTCACATTACAGTTTTATTGAGAAGATTTGCAAGGAAAGAAAAATCACTCTGCTGGATTCTATGAAGACTTCCTTGTATTACCTTCCATTAGTCACGTATAATTCTAGTGCACACCTGAAAGATTTAAACACAGATTCTCTTTAATATGCTGAAAATTCAATGCTTTCTAAAAACCTCAGTCTGGAAGATAATCATCATAATAGTTATACGCAAACTGACCATTTCTGTCTCTTTATTTTTTAGTTATTCTGATTCCTCTCAGAAATATACTCCATGCTCAAGTATTTCTTTTGAATACTAAAAAGAGATATGAAAATATATGCCCAATACCTATTCCTGTTTTTTTAAGTTACAAAACAGCATTTAAAGTATATGGTAGTAAGTATTAATCAGGATAAAGGGTATGGGGCATAAAGATGTGGCCTTTTAGACAGAGAGAACATAAGATAACAAATGTAAATGGTATGGCAAGGTTAGCTAGTCCTGTCAGACAGGAATATTAATGGGGAATATGTATTAGTCTGAAGAGAAATAAAATATGTTAAGTTGGTAAATTTAGTCAGAGACAAGATGAAAAGAAAACTATCTAGTACTTAATATTTTGGTACCACAAAATATGTGAGCCAAGAATAGAGTTATAGCTTAACCAATAAATGTAGGATTCACCTTCATTTGAGTACTTAGGTACCACCATCACTTACACCAATTAGGAAGCCACAACCTCCCACTAATAAGATAATAGCTACATGCAGATGGCGTGCACAAAAGTTAGTGGAAGTATAACAAAGTTGCTCCTTGGGGTAAGTTCTAGGGATCAGTTTATGAAGGATATGCACAAGGCATAGACAAGGGATGAAATCACACAGGGATGGAATTGGTTCAAAAATGAAAAGAACTATAATGTATATACTGTTATTTGAGCACAGAAATCTCTTGATAGCTACTGAGTAAAATCCTATGGAAGTAGACAAAGTCACTATAATGAAACTGCATTCCTGCAGACCTTTCCTGCAGAAATCACAGACCTGTGATTTACACTGTGGTTTACACAGTGGCTCTTAATGTATGGAAAGAATTACAGTCGGGCATCATTGTAGAGCTTACCACACTACAATGATGGTATTCAAATATACTATATTGCATTTAAGTAGAAAAATATTGGTATTTTTTTGGTATAATACAATTATCATGGTCTTTTAAAAATTCTGAATCAATGCCCATTAACATCGAGATCAAGGACTCAACTAATCAATTTACATGAAAACAAGGTAACAAGTCTGGACAGATCTGTGTGTGCCTGCTTCATTCACAATACCATATTGTGGTACTGTACATCTTCCAGTGAGAGAATAATTACTTCTAAAGTTCAAGAGATAAGGCTAAAATTCACCTAAGTAATGCTGTATGGGAATCAGTCTATAAAAAATGAAATTAAACAAACACATAAAATGCTTTCTTAAAAAATAAAACCAAAATTGGCAGAATTGCATAAAAAGGCCATTCAAAAAGGTTCACTGTTATAAAAAAAAAAGAGACAAATGAGTTTGACAAAAATATCTGTGTTCAATTTATCTCTTCTCGTTTTTCCAACTACTACAGAGAAATAACACATTTTCACAGGAGAAAATATATTGTCCTAAAATATATTAACAACTCTGTGATGATTGATGAAAGTAATCTTAAAAAAAAATTAGAAGATATTTTATTTTCAATTTTGCTAGAACATGTTTATTTTTATACTGTTTACTCTGAACATTTTATTGATTTCATCAGCTAAGAACTTAAGAATATTTTTAAATATTTTATTTTTGTACATTGACCTCTGTTTTATGAGTCTATACATATTTCAACTTGAAATATATTAAATAGTTTCAGCTCACTTGTTTAATTTTAAAAATTCTGAAAAAATCAAATAACTGCCCTATAATAATAGCATAAATGCACAAAATATTACATAAAATATTATACAAAATATGTACGGACATACCAATAGTGCTATTTTGTTGAAATGGGAAATTACTAGTATTCACTCTCTTGATAGCTTTAGTGAAACGGTTTGGTTTACGTGCTAGTTTTCATGGCTTTTCTAAACTTCTGGCCAAGAAGGGTTAGGCCCAACCAAAGTGGGCAGGGTAAGAACAGAAAGAGTTAGCAAAATCATCTCATTTAACTTGAAAAAGGTATATATGTATACAGTAGTGCCTGGCAAAAGGGTAAACTAAATTGTTACCTATGCTAACGGGCAACTTCACTCAGAGAAGTGATGGAATTTCAGATGATTTTTATTGTCTTCTTCACATTTTAAAATAATTAAGGTTCTTTTTTAAATGAGCATATCGGGCAGCCCGGGTGGCTCAGCGGTTTAGCACCGCCTTCAGCCCAGGGCGTGATCCTGGAGACCCGGGATCTGCCTCTGCCTGTGTCTCGGTCTCTCTCTCTCTCTCTGTCTCTCATGAATAAATAAATAAAATCTTAAAAAAAAAAATTGTTAAATGAGCATATCCTATTTTTTAAATAAAATATCAATAATAAATACAGAGATAATAAAATACAATTTAATCAAAATGTACTAACCTGTTGTTATAGAAGACTCTGACTCTCTCAATTTCTGAGATGCTAAAAGTTTTTCCTGCAAAGCTTTCTGAGCAAGCTGTGCATCCCATTCTTCTAGTTCTTTTTCAAATCTCTGGTTGTCTTCCTCAACAAAATCTCTTAAATCCGGTGGTAGCGTTTCTATTCCAACAAGAGCCTGCCCAGTTTCTTTATTTAACTCCTCTGCAAATCATATTTCAAAAACTAATATAAAATTAAGAATTAAAGGAAAAATGCAAAGCTCAAAATAGGATGCATTTCCAATGGGATTTAAAGTATGAATTATTACAATTTAACAAATCAATATTAAAAATTAAAACTAGACAAGCAATGATGCAAATATTTTATAATCCATTACAGGAAATGTTCTCAGCTTTTTTTTCTTTTTTAATCTAAGGAGTAAAAAAAAGGAATGGGATATAAAGCCAACATCATTTGCTACTCAAACACTGACACAGTACTACATATTCTAAGAAAACACTAGACGTTTATTTGTGAAATAAAAATTATCACAGAATGAGAATAATTCATAACCTTATTAAACTCTAAACAGAACTAAAATTCTTTTTCATCTAAAACAGTTAAGCATAGCAATATACCCACATGCAATTTGAAAACTGATCAATATAGCAAGATTTTTAAAAACATTACATAAGTAGTATTTAGGAGAGTTACTGAACCTCTGCTGCACACATACAAAGCACACTATAGCTTTTAGCCACAATTGGACCACCTAGCTACTGTTGCTGACTGGTTAAACACAGAAAGAAGGTTGATTTTTATCAGTTTCAACAAACCTTTATTAAGTATTTTCTATATGCAAGCCTATGTGAGAATATTAAGAAATAAAACAGTAAGACATAGTATGACATTGTCTCTTCTTGGAGCAGATCGGAGTGAAGTGAAAAAGATAAGTCAACATACAATTCCAACACATGTAAGTGCCCAATAGACGTATGCTATGAGAACACAAGGAGAGATATATTCTGGTAGAAGTAAAAAAAAAAAACAAGGTAGAGCAGATGACACCTGAATTGAATATTGCAGATGAGCAGAAATTAAGACAAAAGAAGAAATAGGAACATTACCTCCAAAAAATTAAAAAAAAAAAAACATAAGAACATATAGATATAAGTGAGTGAAATCATTTGGTGCAAAGAGAATACAACAAGCAGTTCAGACATCAGTAAAGTATACACAGTTTAAAATGGACACTGGTAATAAATGAGGCTTGAGAGACAATCAGAGGCCAGAAAATGGAGGCCTTGTATATTAGGTTAAGGAGCTTAAATATGAGTCAATGTGTAATATGATCCTTAAAAGAATTTTAGCGAGGAGAAATAGGTCAGAGTTACATTTTATAGTAGTTACTAAGTAGTTAACTTTGGATACAAAATATATTCCAATTGTCAGTCCTGATTACTCTTGTAATTCCAGTTTCTCACTCAGAATAAGCCAACTGTACTTCCTAATCACATCCATCACCGAGTCAATTAAACTTAACTAATCACACCAGAGACCAGAGTCACATAAAAGAGCTACATATTTAAAAATACATACTACCCTATATATTTTATGTTCTTACCTTTTATTAAGAATTGTGCCTTATCATTTATGTACATTAAACAGTATGCACTGGCATTTCTATAACCACCAAAAGAGTCCCTCACTAGCTCTTCCCATGATGATTTTGTCACAGCAATATCATTGTACTTCATCCACCTGTTTTCACGATGATCAAAAATGTATGCCCAGTAGTGCCCGGCATTAGCTTGACCTTCATGAACTAAAACAGCATGTAAGCGATAAGGAACCTAAATATGAAAACAGAATAGTTAAGCCACAATTTAGTCTATTAATACCATACTCCATGAAACCCATAAACTATCTGATTGGAGAATACCATAAAAGAATATGTTTTTAACAAGAGAAAACTGGCTGTGATTAAAATTTTTTAAAAATTACAGTATGAAATAAGGGGGAGATAAATAAGCTAATGACATGTAAAGCAGGTGTATAAATAGGATATTTTTTCAAACTCTGAAAATGTATTTCCTTGAACTTATGATGAGTATTTTAAATGAAGCACATGATTTTATCTAAATCTTCACAATTATAAATTGATGACTGAATTAGCAATATGGCCTATATAATGTATGCCAAAAGTTAAAATGTAACTGAGCACTATACTTCCCCCTCAATCTTAATATCCCTAAACAACCATATAATTTCCTCTGTAGGACTTTTTGTAAAAACTAAGACCTTCTAAAGATTTTTGCTAAGTTTACTGTAAAACAATTTTAAAAAGTAAACAATAAATATAGTATGAGCATACAACTCAATATGGGAAATATTAATATGGAATCTTTAATTTCAGCAATCTTATAACATAAAAAGAACCAGAATTAGCTTAAAAATTAGGTTAATCATATAAATAAAAAATATGTAAATAATTTTGACAGCACTTACCAAACTCAAATTTAACTTACTTGGATCATAGATTTGTCAGAATACATTAGTTCTATTGTTCGATGGATTCTGGATATGCTTTCCTGCAAATCTAAGGATAGAAGATGCCATTTAAAATAATTAACATAAAAAAAATAATAAATAAAAATAATAAATAAATAAATAAAATGATTAACATATGTCTTTACATAGATATAAGATAGTAACTAATGGTTTTCCTACCAATATGTTAGACCAATAAGGAAAAATTCCTAAAGTGCTCGATTATTATTTGGAGTCTATATAAAACAAAAAAAAAGTTTTCCTTAATAAAAGATATAGCACAAGTGCATAATTAGAAACAAACAAATATGGTTCACTTAGAAAACGTGCTGAGTCTATAAAAGTGAACTTTATTCAAATCTATAAAGGAAAGTTTCAATAAAAGCTGAATCTAAAGCCCCTTATATATTTACATAAAACAGGAGAATTGTGGAATGAAATAAAATAACTTTGCCACAAATCATCTATATACATATATGTCATTGAATAAAACTCTACTACAATCACCAGTGGAAATAATGTTGACACTCCCATTACTTAGTACTTCTACTTCCAAGAGAAATCCACTCTACAAAATTATTCACAGCTATATTGCCCTAACAATTAAAGAACTAGAGACAACCTAAATATCTACTAATGTGGAAATGGTTAAATTATAGTATAACCTATACTATGAAGCTGTTGAAAAGAATAAGGAAGAAATCATGAAAGACTACAAAAAATATTAGTAACTTCAGAGTGGAGGAAAGACCTTTTAGTAAGCCTGACAGAAAATTCAGTAACCATAAAGGAAAAGATAAGACTCTCTCCCCAAACTGAAGAAAATCTACATTACAGAAACAAAACTAACAACAAAAAAAAAGTCAAGTGACAAAAACAAATTAAGAAAACAGTATCTACAGCATGCACTACAGGCAACAGGCTAATACCCATAACATCAAAGTTTCTACTGAGCAGTAAGAGAAAAATAAATGGTTCAATATAAAAAATGGGTGAATGTCATACACAAGAAACTTATAGGAAAATAGAATTTCACTCATAATTAAGGAAATGCAAATTAAGACACTAACATACCATTTTTCAACATTCAGGCTACCACAATCTAAAAAGTACCCAGGGCTAAGGAGGATTTTGGGAGACAGGCTCTCCCACACAGTTAGTGGGAATAAAAACTGGTTCAATGTTTTGGAGGTAAAATTTCAAAACAGCTAAAATTTCAAATATATACACTTTGGACCAGAAATGGCACT
Organism: Vulpes lagopus; assembly: GCF_018345385.1. NCBI lineage: Eukaryota > Metazoa > Chordata > Mammalia > Carnivora > Canidae > Vulpes > Vulpes lagopus. The sequence goes on from NC_054843.1 coordinate 26,751,200, forward strand.
TTGAAGAATATATCCTACTCACAAAAGTGTGTCAGTATGCATGTGGAGGGCCAGCACTATTTGCAGTATCAATATAGAAATTAAATAAATTACATCCTACTCAGATACTGCAATATTATACGATAGTTAAAAAATAATGCTAATAGCTAATAACAGGGATAAAAGAGAGGAAACAAATATTCCAAGGAAAATCCCACCTGATCCATAGTATTATTATGGTCCAAACTATTAGGTATTAAGGTCCAAAGCCTTATCAGATGAATGTCTCTTAAGTTTCTCAAACTTAAAATGGCCAAAAGTGGACTCATCGTACTCCTCTACTTCCTCCTGTGAGGTGCGGAACCTGCTCATCCACCAGTTTGCCCTTTTCCAAAGTATATTCCATCTATCTATTCATACCAGCATGAGAATCTAAGGAAATCATCCCTAATTCCTCCCTTTCTCTCACCTCTTGTCAGTGATCTATCTCTGTCAGTTTTCTCCAAAGAGTAGATCATATCTGTTCATTTCTCTCCTCCCTCAATGCCCTACCTTGATGTCAAAAGCTTCCTAGCTTCCACCCTTCCAAATGTAGTCATATAAAAACAAATATAATCTACCAAGTCCCGTAGAAAATTATCCAATATCTATTACAGTGTTCAGGAAACACAGTGTGCTCAATAAATGTTTCCTAATGAATTCAAATGTAAAAAATTCCCTCATAGATGAAAAATACTAAGGGAAATATTTATAGCTACCAATGCTAATTGTTGGTTGCCATTATATCCTATTTATGTTACATTACATTACATTAGGACTGCTATTTACATATCGTCTATAGTCAAGTTGGGCTCCAATAAGCCATACTCTTTAAAATAATTCCAATCTTTTGTTATAAAACAGTAGCTCTTAGATTTTTCTTTTTACATAGAATAAAATTAGGATAAAATTGGGTGATGATAATAGGATATTATATTTTGCCATGTAAGGAAAAATTATAATAAAATCTACCATAAAATATTAACATCACTTCATTTAAAAAAAGAAAAAGGCTACCTTAAGAACACTAAAGTAGCAAAGACATAATTGGGGAATAAAGGAGAGTTCCTTCCAAGGCCAGGTTGCAACTTAACACCAACATATATACACATGCAAACATGCACCCTCATACTCCTAACGGAGCACTGTTATTTTTCTTATTTTGCTACATGCCAGTTAAAACACTTTACAAACTGGCACTGAGCTCCTAGATCATATCTGGAAATCTCTGTTAGAGCAGACTGAAGATTAAAATTCACATTTCTGGGGCACCTGGGTGGCTCAACTGGTTAAGTACCTGCCTTTGAAAAAAACAAACAAACAAAAAAGTGTCTGCCTTTGGCTCAGGTCATGATCCCAGGGTTCTGGGAGAGGGCACACATGGGCTCCCTGCTCAGGAGGAAGTCTGCTTCTCCCTCTCTTACTGCCCCTTGATTTTTTCTCTCAAATAAAGAAAATCTTTTTTAAAAAATAAATAAAATTCACATTTCTAATTCTTAAACTTAAAATAATTTTTTAACACTTTAACTCATTCCACAAACATAAGGGGAAGGATGTTATTGATAAATATATAATTTAATCTTGTATGATGTTTCACTAATGAAGTAGCTGTGAATACCAGTTTGATATAAATTTAGAGTACTAAACAGGAAAATCAGACCATCTGCTATGTCATTAATCAACTAAATAGTCCAGGGAAAATCTGTTGGTCTCTCTGAGTCTGATATTAAGATCATAAAAACAGGTGGCCAGACTAGTTTCTTTTATAGAAAACACTCTCTAGGAAAAAAAAATACTTTATAATATTTATATATGAAATCTAGAGGTGACTTCCCTTCTCAATTTTAACATTATACATAGCCATCTGAGGCGACAGTAGCTATGCTATGAGAAGCTTCTTACCTCTGGTGTCATTTTCTATTTCTGTCCTCCAGCGATGTAAACAGCTTTCTAGCACAGAAAGTTCTTCTTCCGTTATGTGCCTTGGTGCTGGATGCATGGGCAAATCTGGAGGTATCCGAGACTGAGTGAATGGTTTATGTATTACTGATCTTGATGAAATGGCAGCTATTGATGCAGGTGATGTGCTTGGCAGTTCTGAAGAAGGGACTCCCTGTTGTTCTGTTGTGCTATATTTTTAAATCATAAAATATTCATTTTTAAATTTTCCAAGCTGAAGCTCTGGACAAAAATTGTGCCAAACACACAGCATTAATTTTTGAAATTATAATTTCAAAAAGAAAAGGCCTTTAGAAAAATAAATATGTATATTAACTTAATATCCAATGATATACTTAATATATGAGGAATATATTATTATCAGAATGAAATTGTGGCTTTATAGAAGAAATGGCTTAATCATGTCAATAAATCTTATATATACCAAAATTATATAATATCAGCTTACATTACAGGAGAAGCCAACTTAACAGTATTTTCAGGGATAAAAGATGGACATCTATACCAAAACAACCTAAAGTATAATTCTGAACAGAAAAAAAAAATATGATGAAAATTCCAATCCACTACCATAAAATCTATTGAAACAGTGAAATAAGAAAGCATCCAGAAGATGCACAACCTTCTAAGTGAATCTAGTATTTTTAGAGTCCACTAAAATAAATCACAATGGACATTTTATAAAACCCTCTTTAAAGCATCAATTATATCACTATATAATATAGTTAACAGCTGGCTCCTGAATCAGGAAAACATTTTACCTTGGTAATGTCTGTGGTGTGGAACCACTAGGTGGGGAACTAGCATCAATATCCTCAACAGGAGATGTACACACAGGTTTACTTGAAGCAAATTCCAATGCGTACTGTAGAACATCTACCAAGGGGAATCGTTTGGGACCGGAACCGTAGCTTAAATATCTGTTAACCATAAGATGTATAAATGCTTTTAGCTGTATATAAAACACATTTGGTTGTTTTTAGTAATTGTTATAAAACATGATAAAAACACTTTAATAAATCTTCCTCAACAATGCAATTAATTTTCTTTTTCAAATGAGGATGTTAAAACTAAAGACACATTCAAGAAAGAACTTAAATGTCCTCCGAATTAAGGGAAACAAAGTTGATTACAACTGAATGTGTCTGTACACTGTTGTATATTTTAAATGCTGCTCTAAGTTGTAACCCAATAGGAAAATGAATACTGACAGTTCCATTTCCTGAGACTGTTTTTATTTTTAGATCTGTCATCTGGTCTCATGATTAGGATGATGACTAATATTATCCTTCTACCTTTTACCTAGGATTAGTTTTTTTAACCTCTGATTAGTTTTTAATATGATTACAGACACCTTTTAAAAATAAAAATTATTGAAATAATAATACATTATTTTTGTTTAACAAATTTGGGGCTAATTTTCAAATTAATACTAAAATAAGGGATACAGATTAATCAGAGGTTGCAAACTGAGATCTCTCAGGCCACATTTTAGCCTATAGACTTTTGTCTGAACTACAGAGCATCTGTCTAAATTCCACACTTTGGGGAAATTATCAAAAATAGTAGGACATACTCACATGTGGTGTCACACATGGTCCCACCCGGTAGTACAGATGATGAGCACTTCCTCTCTCAGGGATATGCTCTCTAAGCTCCCTTTGCCTATCAGCTTACACCTGACTTGCTTCCCTTCTTTATAAAGTCTCAATGAGAGGCCTGAGAGTTTGTATCTTCTGTATTAAGCAGAAAAACTCAGTCACCATTCATTTTCACGGAAATCTCAAGAATGATATGTAGTCTCATACAAAAAGAAACATTAAAATTTAAATTAGTTCAACTTTGTTTTTTTGTTTTTTATTTTAGGTAATTTTTTACCCAATCTAGGGCTCAAACTCACAGCCCAAGTATCAAGAGTTGCATGCTCTACTGACTGAGCCTGCCAAGTGTCCCTTTTCTGGATATTTTTTTTAACATTAATTTAATTTTCTAACTGTTTTCAACACCAAGAGCATTATTACTAGTCAACAATGAAAATATTTAATTTAAAACACTAAAATAATCATGAATGCCAACTAAGAATTATTTTAGTTTCTAACATAACTCAAAACTAAACTATTCAAGCAAAATATGAATTCAGAGTGATTATTACTAGAATTATAAGTCACCCAAAGCAAATTTAAAATGAAAGATTCCAGATAATCACTAAAAATATGACTTCCCATATGTTTCATAAAAGTTACAATACCTCTCTAGTCTTTGTTGTAATACTGTGAGGTAATCTTTTAGTCTCTTGATTTCTTCCCTCTTAATTCTTGTTATTTCTCTGTTTCTGTGCATGTATCTATCAGGAAAAAAACAAAAAACAATATTACCATTTCTAAAAAACCATGGAAATAGATACAATACTAAGTCTAGCCAACACCACAAAAGGTCAAAAGGTAAAATTTAAAATTTTACAATGAAATATCAGACAAAAGAATATTTCATAAAATTGTAACAAACACAAAAATAAATGTTTTAGCTTCCTTATAATTCCCAGTAACTATACTTTTCTAAATAGAAAGAGAACTCAATTTTCCTTGACAAGTAGTACTGGACATATTATGCAAAAAAAAAAAAAGACTAATTCTAAAGAAATTAAGCAAATTTTTTCTCTAAACACAATAATTCTTTACTTGGTTACTAAACAGTTTCAAAACCAAGTCATGCTGTATACCAAACCATACCTGTCCAGATATAACACTTGAGGAAATTCTAATTTGTTGTGAATTTTTTCTGGTCTTCCCAATGCTTGATTGAATTCAAATCTTGACAATTCAAATGTTAACACAGGTGGCAGTTTGGTGAACCAATGCTGAAAGAAAACAACAACAAAAACCTTACTATCACCTTTTGTTTTCTCTACTGCAGTGTGAGGCACAGAGTGTCAGCATGGCATTTTTAGATGTATCATCTACAATGCTCGCACCACAAATACATGACTAGCTAGGCAATTTAATTAAAATCCAACTTCTTCCCAAAAGTGTTCCACACCACTTAAAAATTTCAAGGATGGGAATAATAGTCAACCAGCAAAGAAAAAAGATCTTCTAACAACTCTCCTTCTTCCATAATACTTTTTTACATTAGGTTTTTTAACCTAAAGCTACAGACATTATTTAAAAGCATGGCTTTTAACAAATTTTAACAAATCCTCTGGCTTCTTCAATATTATGTCACTATGACTACCAGGAATGGTATATATACTTATTAATCAACCACACTTCAAAAATCTTGACAAAGAAAATTGTACACACACACAATTTTTATAGCATAAATGGTCACAATTCTTATTAAAAACTAGAAACTGGGATCCCTGGGTGGCGCAGTGGTTTGGCGCCTGCCTTTGGCCCAGGGCGCGATCCTGGAGATCCGGGATCGAATCCCACATCGGGCTCCTGGGGCATGGAGCCTGCTTCTCCCTCCGCCTGTGTCTCTGCCTCTCTCCCTCTCTCTGTGACTATCATAAATAAAAAAAAAAAAAAAAAAAATTAAAAAAAAAAAAAAACTAGAAACTGATATTCCCTTGTTTTATTTTTAATTTTCCTAATGGAATACTGACTAATTTAAGAAAAAAAAACTATTACTAAAACGGAGTTTAAACTAATGATAATTATATTTAAAATCTTTAAATGACTAGTGTTTGAAGAATTAAATACCTCATTGCTATGAGCCAATTGCTCCACAAACTTTGGCAATTGTTTAGTTAAGCAATAAATGTAACAAAATTTCAAAGAAAATTACTTTCAAAAAAATATTCAAGTATTACATAAACACATTTTTAAAAAGAAATGAACAAAAACTCATGAGTCACCAAATATGGAAGTATAAAATAATGCAACAAATATTTTTAATGCTTACTGTAAATCACACAATGTACTACTGTAAAAAGTAACTGCCACACATTACATTGTATGTGTTATTTTCAAGTGCCACAAAATGCAACCAGACAAATATCAATTAGCTAAGAGTACACTAATTTAAATTCAGATATCCAAAAAAAGTAGTAACAGTGAACATTTGGCAAACTGGGTTTGACTAAGATCTTGTAAGCTACTACTTTTCTCTAAGTAAAGCTAATAAAAATAATTATTTAAAACTATTTTTCTGTCCCAAAATGCTACATCTTACATGAATTGAAATTTCCTGAGTTAGATGTGGCTTATCTTTTACCAAAAGTTGAAGTTTAAGAAATGTATTTTTATATGGCTATTAAAACTGAAGTAGACTAGAGAAAGTTACGAAAGATCTAGTATCAGGAGCATCTCTTAGGTTTGAAGATTTCTTGAGCAAAGACTGCTTATTTACTTTGTTCTCACATGACACTGCCAAGAATTTTAGTGAATTCTAATACACACCTTAAATTACTGTTAAGAATTAAAACATACTCCATACATATCACAAAGAAAACTTTTGATGCCTTAGGATAACTACTCTCCAACTCCATTTTGTGATACTAAAATAAGTACGTAGGTTTCAAGAACTATTGCTTTCATATTTTATTGCAGTATTTTAAATGTCACCATGAAAATTAAATAGTTACATACTTTAACTCATGGAAACCTACCATGGCCAATAGAAATAAAATCACCCAAATTGGGGGTATGCTTCTCAGCAGACCATGAAAAGTGCAGGAAATAACTTCTATAACTTAAGAAAGAATGTTCATAATAATTATGTAATATGTCTCTGTTGTGAATGTATTTCCTATAACAGCAGTAACAGTTTTTTTCCTACAAGACTGGAAGGATTTCACTTTATTCTAAAGCTATGGGGACCAAAGAGATAGCTAGACAGTCCTTTATTTCATCTTAGAAAATATTAAGGATTTGTCTAGCTCTGTGATTTTAGGATTTTACGTATAGCAGTATATGCCTAGAATTTTAAATATATGAAGTATTTTTCTTTCGAAATGTTACTCTTTGGCAGCCCGGTGGCTCAGCGGTTTAGCGCCGCCTTCAGCCCAGGGCCTGATCCTGGAGACCCGGGATCGAGTCCCACATCAGGCTCCCTGCATGGAGCCTGCTTCTCCCTCTGTGTCTCTGCCTCTCTCTCTGTGTGTTCTCCCATGAATAAATAAAATCTTTAAAAAAAAAAAAATGTTATTCTTTTCATTCAATAAAAAACTGTATTTACTTCTCTAACTGGTATGCCATGCTTGTGAGACACAGATCATTAAAGGTAAAAAATAATGCTTATAGTTTCCAGATCTCTAAACACATTTTATTTTTATTTATTATCATATTATATAATAAGCCTAAGGAAGTAATAGATTGGGCAGCTAATGAATAAAAAACATAACGTTGGCAACAAAAGGGCTCCTGAACTCTATGTCTATAAATCTAACTTAACAAAAGTATTTTCTAGAGAGAATGTAGTCATCTTTTTGAGTTATAATAGCTGATTTTTAATATGTTTTAAATACCTTGCTTTTGTGAGATTACACGAATGTGGGAAGCAGGGGACAGAAAAATAAGACCTACCATTTCAAATTCCCACAGAACACCAAACAAAACCAGGATATAAATCAAGCATGAGAAGCAAACAGCTCTATTCCAACTTGAAAATTAGTTTTAGTCATTTAACTGGCTTCACACATTTGCCCTTTCACTCTAAAAGATAAATTTCCCATATAACATCACAGATATCTAATATTGTATATATAGGTATTGTTTATCTAATTTAGTTTTTAAACTTCCATAAAATTTGTTGTAGAACTTTCACTATAACCTAGTACAACTTTGTGACTATAACTTAGTACAACTTAGTAGAATTTTGGGAAATTTGATAGTACTTATATTTTTAAATGAGTATGCCTGGTGATCCAAAGATTCTACTTCTGACTACTCTTCATTGCTAAGTTCTCAAGGTATTTATATTTATAGAAAGATATTCCTTGGGGATCCCTGGGTGGCTCAGCAGTTTGGCGCTTGCCTTTGGCCCAGGGAGCAATCCTGGAGTCCCAGGATCGAGTCCCGCGTTGGGCTCCCAGCATGGAGCCTGCTTCTCCCTCTGCCTGTGTCTCTGCCTCTCTCTCTCTCTCTATGTCTATCATGAATAAGTAAATAAATAAATTTTTAAAAAGATATTCTTTGAAATGATTCTTTGTCCAACTAATGTCTCACAGAAGAATTAAATTAATTTTAGAAATACAGGTTATGTGATACTTTGCAGGTTTTAAAAAGAATGGTGTTGAGCCATATATTTTGACGTTGGAAGGATGCTCGTGATGTACTGGTGTGGGAAAAATGCAAGTCACAGGACAGTATGAACAAATACAAATACTTACACGTGTATAGTGACAGTCTAAAAGAAAATGTGTAAGAAGTGAATACCCACGCAAGAAATGAGGTATTCACTGCTCGAAAGGTTTTTGCTCTAATAGGCAATCAAAAAAAATCTCCAGGTTTCCTAGAAAGTTTGATTCATCTATAAACTGCACATCACGTAATTAAACTTTAAAATTTATGATTTGAAAAATATTTTATAAGTAGTTATCATAGATCTATAATTTTTAATTCATTCAGTTGTCTCTTGGTATGGCATTCCAGAAATTTAAACTCTTATAGACCACTGGATATTTTAACATGAGTGATTCAGGACACTAAAGGTCTTCTAAGTATTACTTGATCACAGCTACTTTAGCAAAAGAGAGGTTTTCTGTACCAAAGTAAAATCAATAACCTTTAAATAAATAATAGTCTAAGAGATAAAAGGTGTTATCAGGGACTATGTCAATTTATAAACAAGCCTAAGATGTTACTGAATTGGTATTTATACAAAGTTAAGAAGAAACAGAACAGTCACTCTGAAGGACATAATGAAATAAGACTATAATTTAAGTACATTATTAAAAGCCTTTAAGATAGTCTACTTTAGCCAGGCTGAATTATCATTGAAACTATAGTGTTCTACAAATCTAGGCAATTGGTAATAGGAATACAGGTAATTGAATTTGTTCTTACTAAGACTCCTTACAAACTGCTGAATTCAGAGGAAACATATCACTGTATTTGATAGGTTGGATATAAAAACCAAGGCAGAAAATATATACACAGTTCAGAGTATGAAGCCAAAGATGGAGGACAAACTAAATCTTTTTAAATAAATAATGAGATTCAGATTAAATTTAAAATAAATAATGAAATTCAGATTCAATGTAAGAAAAACATTTTTAAAAGTGGAATGTGTGAGAAAGATTATTTACCAATTAATTACTAAATTATTTATTAATAAACTAATGCATATTTCACTTATAAGCTCCTCTGATAGGGTAAGGAAAATGCAATCCCTCTTTTTTCTGCTTAAACTCATCTTCCTTTTATTTAATATAACACAAGTCACATTTTAGGCAGGGGGTCTGCTTTCCTATTCCATTATGGGATCCTGAGAGTCTCAATCTTTAGAGATCAATAAAAATAAGTTTAATTTAAATATTCTTAATTGGAGGTCTCTATGGAAATCACTGGTGGAGCTCTTGGGCCCATGTACTGCATTACATTTCTACCCTGCATTCTGATTTGACAGCTTAGAAGTAGGGCCTAGGCATCTGCTGAGAATCACTGAAGTAGATGATCTATGATACAGAAAGAAAAACTAATTCAAATATTTTCTCTCCCTCTCTCTCTCCCCCCCAAAAAAAGCCAAAAAATTGTAAATGTTAATTTATTTTGTTTATTTGGGTGTATAAGGGAAGAGAAGGAAATGAGGATGAAGATAAAACAGGAAAGAGAGAATTCCATCTTTTTAAAAAAGCACATATTCAGATAAAAGCAATTTACTCTGAAAGACACAAGAACTCAGTCCCTGTTTAGAAAAACACAGAGATATCATCACTTAACATCTATTAAGCACCTTATTCAGGGATAAAGTCCTCAGAAACTTTTTTGATAACACAGAGACATTTCATTCATTCAGTCAATAAATATGTATTACATAATTCTTTTTGCAGTCATTGTACTATCCACCAGGGATATAATAAAGAATGACACAGGTGAAGATGCTGACCCTCATGCATGGAGTTTAGAAGTAGACAACTATCAGCGACTGCTTCATAACTGAATTTGGAGCAATGATCTGTCCTTTGCCTTCCGTGATAGTAACACATAAGGAGGAATACATGGCTGAATGGATGGATGTACAGATGGAGCTAGAGACGTGAATAAAGAAAGAGTGGGAGGCCAGACAGAGACCAATTGAAACAAATAAGCAGGTTTATATTTGTTAAGTTATATCTTTCCTGAGAGAGCAAGTTCTTCCATCTGCCCTTCTGCCATTACACAATAATTTGTACCAAAAAAAGGAATCTAGACAAATTCCAACACTACTGGATATAAGTAACAGATGTCTATATAAAATTCCATCCTAATATCAGCACTTTCCCTGTTTACTTCCAGGACTAGCATGCTACCATGACTGGTACCTTCCCTAAAAAGTCTACACAGACTCAGTAATGCCCTAAAAGAGGATTTTTTTTTTCCTAAAAGAGGATTTTAACAGAAAATTTTAAGCTAAATTGTCAAGTGAGAATTTAACATAGATTATAGACTTGTTTGTACTGGTTTCCCAAATGCCTAAGCTACCATAATTAAATCCAAACACATAATCTGAGTATTCTCTCAGATATGAGGCAGTTTTATAATTAGAGACCTAAATTGTGCTTTACCACACTATAAGAAAGACTGGGGAAAGAGAAACAAAGAAGATCCTAAACTCACCTCTTGGCCTGATTTTCCTGAATTCTCTGAATGTAAAGACTCAATTTCTCCTTCAATCATAGCAGCTTCTAGGCACTCATGTAGATCTTTGAATCCATTGACCTGAAGTGGGTACTGACCAAACATTTCAGTATTTTCAAATTTTTTACCTATAGGAGAAGGGAAAGCTAATCAGTACTCAATAAGTAAATGTGTATATGAATTACCTCCTGAACCTGAAAACAATCACTCTCTGTTCCATAGGGTAGTCATTATCATTTTCTTGTTGGTTTATGCATGCACATATGCAGATTCATATCCAGCCGTAGATATTAATTACACACCTGTACGTATGTAGGTAATCACATGTGTGTGTATATATATTCTTCCAAAAAACACTTTGTAAGGACGAGATACTACACTAAACACTGCAAATATATAAAGCAGTGAACAAAAAAGTTCTATAGGGTCCCTGAACTGAGGAAAACTCTCAACCTCTTTTGGAAGAAAGACATTACATTCTATGTACATTAATTATACATGTAATTATTAATAATATATTATTTATCATTATAAGTGCTATAAAATGTGTGGTGAGATAGTGCTGTGAAAGGAAATAAGAAGGAGAGCTAACCTAGTGTTTAAGGGCTAGAGGGTAGAGCAGGAAGACTTCCATAGCAAAATGACATTTACAGAGATTTAAACAGTGAGTAGCAATTAGCCAGGCCAGAGTGTCAGAGTGCTGTGGAGAATTCTTAGCCAAGGAATAATATACACAAAGACTTCAAGGATGCAAAGAACTTGGCCTGTCTGAAGAATTAAGGGAAGGACATTATAACTTAGGGGAGCAAATGGGAAGATAACAATGAAGAGTTAGGTAAGGTCTTAAAATCTACAAAGTTTTATAAGCCCTTGTTAAGAATTTTTTCTTCTGAATATAACAAAAAGTCACTGAATAGTTAAACCTAGGAATAAAAGGATCACATTTATGTCTCTCAAACATCCACATGGCTTCTCTGTTAAGTGGGTAGTAGGTGACTATTGAAGAGTCCATGTAGAAATAAAGGCAACATGGAATACAGCGTTAAGAGTAAAAGTGAAAAAAAAGAAAAAGAGAAAAAAGTGAGAAAAAAAAGTAAAAGTGTACAAAAGCAGATGAAATTACACAGACATTTATACACATATTCGGGAAGGAGTAAATACAATTGACTGGTGGCTGGCTCACTGGCAGGATGGGGGGCAGAATTGTAAGGAAGGTATCAAGAATGATATTCAGTTTCTATCATAAACAACTGAATTGACTGTTTATGTATTGAAAGGGGCTCCACTAAAGAAAAAGCATAGAATTTTTTTTCTTTTAGTTTTAAGGTAGTAGTGGCAACCATTGTTTTAGAATGGACCATTGGATTTTAAGTTGAGAGGAGAGTTGAATATGAGTCTGTAACTAAAATTAATCTTCAGGTCTGAAGTTACAATGAGAGAATTGCTGGCTACTGATGGCAGTTAATCAAGGGAGAGAAGGGAACTAGAAGATGGAAAAGGCAGGGGGCGTCAGCTGAGCCCCAAGGATCTCCTACCTTAGCTAAAAGAGGCTAACTATAACTTCTAAAAGTACCCACAGAGGGATCCCTGGGTGGCTCAGCAGTTTAGTGCCTGCCTTTGGCCCAGGGCGCAATCCTGGGGTCCCGGGATCGAGTCCCGCAACAGGCTCCCAGCATGGAGCCTGCTTCTCCCTCTGCCTGTGTCTCTGCCTCTCTCTCTCTATGTCTATCATAAATAAATAAATAAATCTTTAAAAATAAAAAAAAGTAAAATAATAAAATAAAATAAAATAAAATACCCACAGTAGCAGGAAAAAACAAACAAACAAACAAGAGAATATAGTGCCACAGAAGCTGGAGAAATGATTTTAAAGACAGAATATAGGAAAGAGGAAAAAGAGAGACTAAATAGCATAGAGTTCAATATGAGAACTGAGTGGGATCCTGCAGTCTTTTTTTTTTTTTTTAAATATTTTTTTTTAATTTTTATTTATTTATGATAGTCACAGAGAGATAGAGAGAGAGGCAGAGACACAGGCAGAGGGAGAAGCAGGCTCCATGCACCGGGAGCCCGACGTGGGATTCGATCCCGGGTCTCCAGGATCGCGCCCTGGGCCAAAGGCAGGCGCCAAACCGCTGCGCCACGCAGGGATCCCGGGATCCTGCAGTCTTAAACACATATTGGAAATTGATCTTAGAAAGATCCCTTTTAGAAGAGGTTTGGGGCCAGAAGCAAAAGTGGGATGGGTTGAATACATGGGCATCTAGCAGGTAAAAACAAACTCCTCTCTTAAGGGGGACTTAACGGAATAGGATTAACTGAAAAAGACGGTGAAGGGAGCTCTTTTTTGTTAAAGATGTGACTTACCAAACCACATCTAAATACTTATGAGAAAGACAGCAGAGGGGGACGCTGAAAATACAAGAGAAGGCAGGATGATGGAGAGTCAGGGGTGAGTGAAAGCATGCAGAGATGAGCTTCTGAGCACATATAAATGACAGCCTTTTCATAGAAGAATTCCTTATAATCTGGAGGGACAAATAAAAAGAATGTGGTAGAGGTAGGAATAGATGGAGGTTGTGAAGCGTAAAGCTCACATATTTGGGAAAGTTGTGTTTAAGTACTATGATACAAAATTACAAACACAAAATTAGATTCAGGACCTTAGACAGGACCTATGGCTAGATTTCATTAGCTTCACGGTAAATCCATAAAACCTGAGGGAAGATCTTGTTCAGAGAATGAAGAGCCAGAGAAGTTAGAAGTAAAAAAGGTAAAAATCATTATTACAGAAAATGGGATAGAAGACAGTGATTTAACAGAACAAGTACAACAAGTACAACAAGTGATTTAACAGAACAATTAAGCACAGTAGTGTTACAGGATTGGGACAGTGAAGCTTAGTTATCTACTACCAATTCATGATCCATTTATAGTTAGCCCATTTGACTGACTTTTCCCCAGTAATACTCAGGTACTCAGTGCACATAAGAGAGAGGATGAGCAGCTAAGTGATGTCAGAGAACAGCCACAGAGGTAGCAGAGAGGGAATGGGGGAATTAGATGTTTATAAAAATGATCATAATGCACAAGTAAAGAAAAATGCCAAAAGGAACAAAATGAAGGGGTCAATGAACTAGATGTTCTGGAAAAGTTGAGGAACTTCTGCAAAGAGAACACTTTAGTAAACATATGAAAATCACCTCCAATTGAGAGTCGCTGGTCTAAAAGAAAGCATAAGGAAGATACACATAAAAATGATTAGAGATAGAGCTTGAGAGCAAATTATTTTTACTGAAGCAAATACATAGTTCACGTGGAAATGTACTAAACCACATTTACGTGGCACAATGGTTTGAAACAACTAATATCTAGTACAAGAATTTCAACACTGACAAATTATTTCAATAAATCACTTTTAAGATTCAAGGTAACACAAGTAGGAAGGGTATAAATAGTACAGTCACCGCCTGATTAGAGCTATTCTACTACTTCAAATACAGTATGACACTATGCACATCCCAAATTGGAAAGTAACACACTATGTAAAATATTCCACTATTTATATAATGAATAGTTACCATTTGAGGCAAAAAATGCATATATACATATATATATACTATATACACACACACACACACACACACACACACACACTTCAATGTTACATTTTATATGCCCAACTAAATCCTGAGTCATTAACTTTTTCTGAATCCTACACTATAAAATTATATTCAAACAACGGTTCATAGGAATCCATTAGTTAAGATCCTGAAGGAAAACCAATTTTCCAAAAGTTGATACATTGGGCCATTTGGAAAATTTGAAAAGTTTTTCAAATGTTTCAAATTTTTTCAAAACTTGATGCTTTGTCATTAGTAATCACTATTATCTGAAGTGTATTTAATGAGTCAGTGCCCTTTCCTTATTAGGAAAACAAAAAGACTGTTGGTCAGACCCAGATTTTAAGTAACAGGCATTTAGGATAGATGGAGTAAGTAGTATCACTCCTAAATGATCTTTCAAAAGATAAAAGTACGATTCTTTCTTGAAAACCAGAGCCTAAATAATTCTATAATCACCTGAAAAAGGTAATACCTTGACTATACTAAATTGCTAAATTATTAAATGCAGATTTCAACAAAGAGTTGAAACCCTCAGAAACAATAACCATCATCCCCAAACCAGTATTCAACTCCAATATTATTTTCAAAACCATTGCCCCCCCTTAATCCCTGTACCCCAACAATTCACAGAATCACAGCTTTCTCAGGGAAAGAACATCAGGATGACACTATATATTAGCATGTGATAATGCACGCTTAAAACTTCCTTTTCATTCACTCTATTATTCACTGTTTTCTTGCAAATAAGTAGTAGCAATGCAACAGGCACTACTAGACAGAGTAAATCAAATTAAAATTAAAAATCATTCAACAAGTAAGGAGTCACTATCAAGACAAGAGCTAATAGGTAATATCTCTTCAAATGTAATAAAGAGTAAACATGTATTATATCCATACCTTCAAGTACTCCCACAGCAAGGAACCTCCCATAGAACAACTCTACCATGGGGTTCTTTGGCTTCTCTTCATCCCTAAAGCATGGTAAAAACATAAATGCGGTTGTGATTTTTGGACCTGTAAGTAATAGAGAAAACATCCAAAGAACAATAGTATATGCCAAGATGGTAACATTTATGTGGCTGTCCATTCACTTAGTGCTGCTATTGACATTACCTTGGACAAGGCACTTAAGTGTATTCTTCCATTTTTTCACCTGACAATTGAGGATAACAGTCACTGAACTCAAAGGCCTGCTGTAAGGGTTAAAATGAGTTGCTGCAGGGGACAACATTACAAGAGGTCCTGACACAGTCTGTGTTCAAGGAATGTTTGATCCTTTTATTATCATAATTCATTTTGACCTCACACTTTTAGTCTGTACAATACATGCATACTTGGACTTGTTGAGAAGAAAAAAAAAGCCACTATTAGAGTAAATTTCTATAAAACCTTAAATATCATTTCCTATATTTAAAGAGAAGAGTGCACACCATTCAAAAATAGCAGCTGTCACCAACGAAGGAGCAAAACACCAGCTTTGACACAAAGCAGCTCAGAAGCTACTCTACTCTTCATGCTGCAGGCATGATTAGTCATTTGTGAATTTTCCAAATTCTTTAACATATACACTGTGGATTTTTTTTTCCTTTTTCGCTTGAAGCAAACAGAAGTCAATACTTTTTTTAACCTTTCATTTTTATGTTTTGTTCTCTCTGGTCTGAAAACACAATTTATCTTTGCATTACTACACAAAAGTGTGTGGTATCCACAACTGTGTACATAATTTATCTTCATGAATTTTGTGTTTAAACCAGTAAAATTGATTTGCTCAAAAAAAAAAAAAAGAGGCAGGGAAGGACATGGACTCTTTATAAATGTAGTATATGCACTTTCACTTACTCCTTTAAAAAATGGTAGGGGAAAAAAAACTGGTAGGAAGTATTTCACTTAATCCTTAAAACAATGCTATGAGGCCATATGGTAGTTATTAGTGATACTCAAAAAGATTTCTGGTCTTCTACTCTCAGGTATGTGGTTAAGACATACTTAAAAATTTTATTTGTGGTAAGATACATAACACAAAATTTACCATCTAACCATTCTCAAGTGTTTGGTGATAGTGTTAAGTATATTCATATTGTTGTGCAACCGATCTCCAGAAGTCTTGTCATCTTACAAAACTGAAACTCTACACTCACTGAACAACTCCACATTTCTCCCTCCCCACAGGCCCTGGCAACCACCATTCTTACTCTCTGTTTGAGTTTTACAACTCTTGACACATCATGTAAGTGGCATACAGTGTTTGTCTTTTTGTGACTGGCTTATTTCACTTAGCGTCTGTGTTGCAGCATGTGTCAGAATTTCCTTCTTTTTAAAAGATATTCCACTTTATGTATGCCACATTTTGTTTATCCATTCATCCATCCATTCATCTGAGTTGTTTTCCACCTTTTGGCTATTGTGAATAATGAGATGCTATGACCATGGATGTACAAATATCTCTTCAAGACCCTGCTATCAATTCTTAATATATACCTAGCAGTGGAACTGTTGGATCATACAGTTAACCTTTAAAGTTTAAAGTATACAATGTAATGATCTGATATATGTATACATTGTGAAAGGATTTCCTCCATGGAATAGTAATTCTATTTTTAATCTTTTGAGGAGCCACCATGATGTTTCCCATATCAGCTGTATCATTTCACATTCCCATCAACAGTGTACGAGGGTTCCAATTTCTTCACATCCTTACCAATGCCTGTAATTTTCTGTTTTTGTTTTTTTTTAATAGTAGCCATCCTAATGGGTTTAAGGTGTTCCCCCTCACTTGAAGTTAGGCAGACCACATAACTTGTTTTTCCCAACAAAATGTAAGCAGAAGTAATGTGTGATAGAAACCCTGAAAGCCAGTGTACTTTCATTGCCATGGTAATCCCAGAAGGGATGATGAGGAGAAGCATCTGGGGCTCTGAGTTAAAGAATGATCAGAGCCCCTTATTCTGGGGCTCTGAGTTAAAGAATGATCAGAGTCCCTTACTCACACCCACTGGACACATCTAATAATATGATATAAGCTACAAAGTTTTGGAGCTGTTGCCACTGGACTATCTAGCCCACTATGACTGATAACAGTACAATTACTTCTATTTTACTGATAATGAAGCTGTAGAGCAGGTTAATTCACTTGCCTAAATTCGCAAAATTGGTTAGTGCTCAAGAGGCAAAGTGAACTCAAATTTGACTCCAAAATCAATGTATCCTCTCGCATTATATATATTTCGTCTTTGGACATTTTAACTCTATGGGAAAAATTTACTTCACACCTTACATATTTTATAATATGAGAATAAAAAGGACTTGAGACTGACATGGGGGAGAGGAACAATCCAAAGATTATCTTGCTTGATGTAAATATCTATGAATCTTTAGATGTAAATATTAGTGGGAATCTCTTTTCCATGTCCTCTTATTTTTATGTAGGAAATCAATACTCCTGGTTTTTCTCCTTATTGTCATACACATACCCCATGGAAAGAGCAATGACTTAACAGGTTGCTGACTTTGTCAGAAGGAACTGGATGTTGGCTGGCTCCAGGAATTCTGAACTTTCTTTCCAAATTTCTTTTCAAATCTTCCTACCTGAATTTTAGCCTGCTCTCCACTAATCTGTGATAAACACAAATCACTAAAGAGTTGGGTAGGAATCTCTAGAAATTATTTACCTTGTCCTTCTTTCCAACCTCTTAGACATCCTGTTCTTTGCCTTGCATTTAAGCTGTGAAACTCAGGGGCCCAGATTGGTTATGCCAACAGAAATACAAGGAATACAAGTAAAGAGCAATTAAAAAGACACGAGACTCCTATAATAGAAGTGAGAGCCTGTCGGTTGAACGTCCAACTCTTGATTTTGGCTCAGGTCATGATTTCAGGGTCAGGAGATCGAGCCCTGTGCCCAGGCTCTGTGCTCAGCAGGCAGTCTGCTTGAGAGTCTCTCCCTCTACCCCTCCACCTGTGTGTGGAGAGCATGCACACACACACACATGCTCTCTCCCTCTATAAATAAATCTTTAAAAAAAAAGAGAGAGAGAGAAAAAAAAGAAATGAGAGACCCATCACTTGCATGAAAGCAGTAGTAAAGAAAGAATGACACAAATATCAAAGGCCAAATAAATCACTATAGAAAACTTGCATCTGGGACATCTTACCCTTGGGGATTAGGTTAGCACAGAAGGAGTTCAAAGGTCTGGATAGCTGACAAAGCAAACTAGAATGCTTTGGGTCAGAACTTCCCAATCTTTTTAATACAATTAGTACATATATTAACATATACAGGGAATTTGAAGGTTAAAAGACATATTTTCTCATGATCACAGAAACAGGATCAATATCTCCCACATACCCATAATCTGGCTAGCCATGGCACACCAACTGGAAAGCTCTGTTCTAAATAGGGGGAGCATAAAGATTCAAAACTAGTTTTAGCACCAAAAACAGCAAAAAAACAGATCGAAAAGTATGGCGAAATGAACAAAGAGAACATACTTCAAATAAAACTTAAGATTTTAGGGACGCCTGGGTGGCTTGGTGGTTGAGCATCTACCTTTTGCTCAGGGCATGATCCCAAGGTCCCGGGATTGAGTCCCACATCAGGCTTCCTGCATGGAGCCTGCTTCTCCCTCTGCCTATGTCTCTGCATCTCTCATGAATAAATAAATAAAATCTTAAAAAACAAAAACAAAAAACGAAACAAAACAAGATTTCGAATGAACTGAAATGGAAAAGCTCTGGCTTTTTTTAAAAAACTGCTTCAGAGAAAGGGAGATAACTGGTTAGGTACTAGATCAGAAGAGGTGACTATAATCCAAAAACATTAACAAGTAAATAAATAACAAACACTATTTCCAAAATGAGAATAAAATGACCCCCTCAGAAAGAACACACATTTAGGCACGCTTCTGAGGCTACAGATAAAAAGCAATGGGAAGGTCATGTATTGAAGAAAAGATAAACTAAATGAAGTGCTTATAGAAAATCTGGAGAGATTTGAGAAGAAGGAACTAGGGATTTCAGGGTAAAAGATTCAAAGAATTACTTAAAGAACCTCAGAGACTCTGTTATCACAGATGAGGATACAGATATTGTTCACATTCTGAGGAAACACGCACAATGAATTTCTGGTATTAGAACTCTAAGGAAAGATACAAGGGACATGAGCTACACTAGAGAGGAACCAGAATGGACAATTCTCATTAGTGAATCACTCATTACGAGGAACCTATCAAGACAGTATCAGAGGAGGAAGTTAGAGAAAAACAAATGCAAAGGCAAATTTAGAAAAATGTAAGAACAGGAAGAATTCATCAAATAGGGCTGGCTGTGCATGAGACAGAGGCTAAAGCGGCAGGGTAAACTTAAAAATTCGGCCAAACCTTCCTAAAAGAATAAAAAAAATATACACGTATATGAACGTTAGAGGCATATGTCACCTAGAAAAAGATGCAGCAGAACAAACTACACTCTAGGCCTATAACATTCAAAAGCTAAGGAAAGAATGTATCTTCACTGGATGCTAGGACTCCGCTTTCACAAGCAGCAACAGCAGATTCATTCCAGAGGTTTGATGGGGAAGACTTTCCAGATGAACGTAACGTGAAGAGAGAAGCTAACATGAAGAGAAGAAAGAAACTAACCTAAGGGCAGGTTTCCCAGGCCTAAGCAATTCCATAGCAAAAGGCAGTGGGCACAACCACCATGGCACAAAAATAAGTCATTCAGTGAGGCACTCAGAGCCACAAACTGAAGAAGCTCATAATAATGCAACTAAAACTTTTGGTGGACAGGAAAGACACTGAGGACTACAGCTGTCAACATCATAAACTTCTAAATACGCTTTCAAGAAGGAAGCAGCTTTCAAGAAGGAAGCAGCTTTCAAATGTCCCACTCTGAGATAAAATTTACCAAAAATATATTTTTTTTTTCCTCAAATACTGTAGACTTCAAACCATAATTACTTTCTTCAGAGACTGCTCCCAACTTAGTTTAAGTTCACACATAACAGCCTGCAAGTAACTGGCCCTCAATGACAGGCATCCGGGTAGAATTATAACCAGTCATTTGCTGTTTACAACATATTCCAAAATTTCGAGGTGTTAATTTACATACTGCATCTTGTTAGACCATATCAGAGCCCGCAGTGGTAAATTCTAAGTGGTCCACCAGTGTTTCATGAAGATACAAAAAGGAACTAGTGGTTACTATTAGGAAGTGGCCTCATGGGAGTGGACAAGGACTATCTTGAAAGTGTGCAGATTTCTTAAATAACCAAAGTCTTAATGATTCAATCTGATGGGCAGAACATAAAAAGCTAGAGAATGCTGAGGAGGACTGTCATATCCCTGTTGTTATGATTCCATGTGAAAGGAGATCATCAGAAGTAATACTCCTGGTATCTTTCCCCACCACTAACCCATTCCTCCTCATGAAAAGAGACTGCTGAATCCAAGGAAAAGAAGTGGGCATGTGGATTTAGCCCTTTCAGGGTTGCTTTTTTAGATCTTTCTGGCTGGATTCTACCCTTACAATGGAAATCTAAAGCTACTCAGCATTTGAGCCACAGATTTCAAACAACTTGTCAATACAGGTAACGTTTGGGTTCCTACACATCTCTCGGTTTCTTTCCCATTTCTCCATAGATACTGATAAATAAAAGGAGAAAAATGAGTGTTATTTATCAATCTCCGAAAACCCCATCACTAAATTTCATGGTAACTTACGTCTCTTCTTCAGCTCTCATTTGAAAGGCATCTTCTAACCAATCTAATAATTTGTGTGTAAACTCACTCACATCTTGCTGTGGAAAGAAAAAAAGTCTTGTTGATATTTGAGTGTGCTAATAAAAATACTAAGTATTGCAACACAAAACTTACAGCCAGTCACATCAAACATAAAATTACTGACTCCTCACAGAAATATCATATGAAATGTTTCACACCAAATACAATAAATACTTATAACCTAACCTAACAAGAGAATAAAATCAGTATCTGAGAAAAACAAACATTATATTGATAATCACAATGACTGGGTTTCATTACAGGAAATTTATATATACATTTTTATGTACATATTTACATATACATATATATTTTATATATATACACATACACACATATGTATATAATACATACAATATTATATATACACACATATATATAAATTCTAACTTACAAATAAGGTTTTAAAAATAAGCATCACTCCCAAACGACTTCTCTAATGAATCTTTTTAAAATGAAAGACCCACATTACCAAAGAGTTCATCATATAAGGAATTGTTACTGGCTTCTCTCTCTTCATGAAAAGACATGCTTTTCAGCAATTCATTTTCTTAATTCAACTCTTACACCCAACTTTTTAAGGCTCATCCACTTTTATGAAGATATGTTAATCCTGTCAGGTTTAGTCCAATCACTGACTCCCTATTGAGTCCACTATCTCATGAACTTCAAATTATCCCTTCAGAACTAGCACATGTACATCACCTTTTGCCACCCCTTCTTCCAGTTGTAGTTCCCCTAACATGGAAAAGCAGGAAGAGGGTGGCAGTTGTACTCGTCAACTACCATAATTCTTTGAATAATCTGAGGTAGAACACAAAAAATAGGTTCATCTATAGAGAGCCTAGGGAGAAAAAATAAACCAATCCTACTAAGGCTGTTTCATCAAAGACACATGAATCAGTGTAAACAATGTGCCTTTATTAATCAAAATTGCCCCAAATATTAAACAAATTAACCATCATATATTTTTCCAGCTACAAGTTTTCTAAAGAGCATCTGGGTCAATCTATTCACCTTTAAAATGCTGAAACTAGGAACTCCTGGTGGCTCAGTGCTGGAGTGTCTGCCTTTGACTCAGGGCACAATCCCAAAGTTTCAGGATCGAGTCTCACATCAGGCTCCCTATATGGAACTACTTCTCCCTCTGCCTATGTCTCTCTCTGCCTCTCTCTCTCTGTTATCTCTCATAAATAAATAAAATCTTTAAAAAAATAAATAAAATAAAATATTGAAACTAGGATCTAAGAAGCTTAAGGAAATTGTTCCAAAGCCATGTAAGTTAGGGGTCCCTGGGTGGATCAGTGGTTGAGCATTTGTCTTTGGCTCAGGTTGTGATCCTGAAGTCCTAGGATCAAGTCCCACATCAGGCTCCCCTCAGGGAGCCTGCTTCTCCTTCTGCCTATATCTCTGCCTCTCTCTGCGTCTCTCATAAATAAATAAATAAAATCTTTAAAAAAAAAAAAAAAAGAGGGATCCCTGGGATCCCTGGGTGGCGCAGTGGTTTGGCGCTTGCCTTTGGCTCAGGGCGCGATCCTGGAGACCCGGGATCGAATCCCACGTCGGGCTCCCGGTGCATGGAGCCTGCTTCTCCCTCTACCTGTGTCTCTGCCTCTCTCTCTGTCTCTCTGACTATCATAAATAAATAAAAATTTAAAAAAAAAAATTTAAAAAAAAAAGAAAAAAAAAAGAAAAAAACTAAACTCAGCACAAAAACCCAGTTATAAACATCCATACTAACTGTAGTGGGTTAAATAGCGGCATGCCAAAATATATGCCCATCTGAGACTTCAGGATGT
This sequence comes from Vulpes lagopus, assembly GCF_018345385.1. NCBI lineage: Eukaryota > Metazoa > Chordata > Mammalia > Carnivora > Canidae > Vulpes > Vulpes lagopus. The sequence goes on from NC_054843.1 coordinate 26,774,161, forward strand.
AATCTTATTTAGAATACAGGTCTTTGAAGATATAATTAAGGTAAGGATCTCAACATGAGATCATCCCGGATCAAGGTGGGCCCTAAATCTAAAGGATGTGTATTCTTATAAGAAACAGAAAAGAAGCAGACACAAAGACACACACAGGAGAAAAGGCCATGTAAAGGACACAGAGACTGAAGCTATGCCCCCACAAGCCAAAGAACACCACAGGCCATCAGAAGATGGTGAAGGAAGGCAAGAAAGGATTCGGCCTTAGGGCCATGGTGGGGAGCACAGCCCTTTTACCACCTTTACTTTAGACTCTGGCTTCTAGAATTGTTAAGAGAGTAATTTTCTATTGCTTTGAAATCATTTGGTTTATGGTAATTTGTTACTGCTGTCATAGCAAACTCACAAAACACATTAAAACAACTTTCCATAACCTTAAAATTCTGTAACTTTACTCATCCTGCAAGGTTATATCTGACTAGAAACACAAAACTGTTTCCTAGTTATCAAAATACTATTCAGAATGAATTATTCCTTGTCTTTATTTTAAGCAATCTAAAATTAACATTTACAAAATGATTCTACCTGCTTTCCTCAAGAGAAAAAAAATTAAGGCCTTTACTACAACATTTTAATTTTAAACTCAATTATAGGTATGATTAAAATTGACAGTACTATATACCAAAGTATCCCACAAGATTCTTGCATATTCCAAAATATGATATATTTAGGAAGACTATGAAATATAAGTACAAGTTCATTTTTTTAAAAAGTAATGATGTTTACTTTACTCATGGATTTATTCCATTCTGTCACTAATGTGTGTTCGATTCAAATATCTGGGAGTAGAAGAGAATCAAACCTGTATCAACCTGAATTCACATACACCTACTCTAAAAAGACCTTCAGAGAAAAAGAATGAACAGTGAGAAACCTAGTTAGTCTATCTACACTGCCAACCCAAAGCAATAGCATTCACATTGTGGCATTCGAGTCTGTAACAGCTAGTTGTCTCCCTGTCTACCCTAATAAATCTGAAAAGTCTACTGTGTACATATAAGGCTCCCAATAAACTTTTGCTGCCTCATTTTTACATATGAAAAGATACACAAAGACCACTATTCATGGTCTTTGTGAAAAGATTCAACACCAGAGAGTAACCAAGAAAAAAAACATACAAAAAGCAATTCCATAAGAAACAGTAAGTCAGGGAAGAGAAGCGACTTTTTAAAATTTAATTTTATACTCAAAGCTATTAGAGATTATAATGCACATATTAAATAAATAGTGCTACAAAAAATAAAAGACACTTAAAACCAGGAGTACCCTAAAATGGGGGTTTGAGATCATTTTTAAGAATATTATTTCTTTTGACTTAAGTATTACTTTAACAAATAAGAGTAAGATATTAAACCTAACCAGCACTGGAACTTAGAAATTTTTTTATAAAACAAACCAACCAGGGGCATCTGGGTGGCAGTGTTAGTTAGGCATCCAACTCTTGATTTCAGCTCAGGTCATGATCTCAGCGTGGTGAGATGGAACACCACTTCAGGCTCCACGCTAGGCATGGATTAAGATTAAGATTCTCTCTCTCCCTCTCCCTCTTCTCCCCCACCTTACAAAAAAATAAGAACAACAAATCAAAGCAAATCCTGACATGAGCACCTTTTTTGTTCATTTGTCTTTGCCATAAAAGGTGAATTAAAACAAAACAAAACAAAAACAACATGGGGAAGGCAGGCATTGCAGAATTACACATCTTTTCAGAACCCCTCTCCAAATACCTTTCCTACACATACACATACACATACACATACCAGACACATCCAAGTACTATAAAAAGTGCGCTACAAGTGCAGTAGCTGTATGAATCTATTGAGACATTTTGTCTTGCGCCCCTTACTTCCTTACTGCCATCTCTTCCAACACTGTTGCTACTAGTCTATTTTCTTTGCTTTTCTGTTTTCCCTCTTTTAAAATTTCTCTAACTTCTCAAAAAAATAAAATAAAATAATAAAATAAAATAAAATTTTACTAACTTCTCAAATTATGTGTGAAAATGTTGCTTGTTTATACATTTTCTATTTTATAAGAAAATTCCCAATTATCTGTTTTTAAGGAATGGATTAAAAAAACCCTACCAAATAGCACTATACAAAGATTGAAAAATAAAAGCAACAATAACAAAGTTAATGTAGTTCAGAAACCTTTTCTGAGTAACTAAGGAAACTACTTCATGCCAACAAAAATAGGCATACCAAAAGCATGTATACTATACTGGCCTTGGGTTATCACATTTGTGAAGATTTACAACATTTTTGAACATTCCTAATTTTACCCACTGTTTTCACTTATTAATTTCAATCACAATAAAAATTACAGTTTCATTTATCTTAACACTTTCCAAGATCACTGTTACTTTTCTCTCAACTTACAAAAAGTAAATCTTCCAAATAAGCAATGTTTTAAATGGCTACAACTTATTTTTAATAAAGAGGAATAACAATATCTTTGTCATGTGTCTTTGAAAAAACTGCTTAAGGAATGATCAGATCAAATAAAATACAAATATTAATAAATAAGTAAGTACAAAAAAAAGCTACCTGCTGGGAGTCATTTGATTTGAAAGCGTCCTTAAGAATTTCGACTGCTCTTGATGGGTCAACGTATTTCCTTTTAGTACCAACAAGAAGTGCAAATAGATACCGCAGCTCACGCATAAATGGCAAATTCCGATGCTCCTATTAGGGAGAAGAAAAAACCCGTAAGTGAAACAGATATTCATTTTAACAAATCAAAAAATTTAACTAATATCGATTAGGGAGGAGCCCAGCACTCCCACATCATAATTAAAGAAGAGTATTGTGACCTAGGACACTCAAAGGAGTCCAGCACAAAAATAGAGGACCTAGCTTAGCTTAGCTCACAATTTCAGCACAAACGCCACATTATCATAGCTAATCATGTTATTACCCAGCCAAGAATATCCTCTCTTCATTCAAGTCTATTTATTATAATTCTTTCCATTCAGCTAGGCCCAGCTGCTGTGGACAGCAATAACAACAGCCAACATTCAATGAGTGCTAACTTGGTGCCAGGCGCTGTTTAAGTACTTTTCCTCAATAAGCCCATTTAAACAAAGATCCCTCCTCCTCCATGAAGCTTTCCCAGACCCCTCCAAGTCAATGATTCCTTCAAATTCCACATCTATTAAAACAGATGTCTTTCACTCAGCAATGAATCACTAACTGGCACTGTCGTGGGATGATCCTAATTATCAGACAATACTAGTCTAATAAGTAATTAGAGTAAGTCCTAATATTAAACTAATGTATCATCCTTCTAGTGTTCCTTTGAAATCTCAACTTTTGTTTCTTAGTAAGACTGTAAACTTCTTGGGACGCCTAGGTGGCTCAGTGGTTGAGCGCCTGCCTTGGGCCCAGGGCGTGATCCTGGAGTCCTGGGATCAAGTCTCACATTGGGCTCCCTGCATGGAGCTTGCTTCTCCCTCTGCCTATGTCTGCCTCTCTCCGTGTCTCTCATGAATAAATAAAATATTAAAAAAAAAAAAGACTGTAAACTTCTCAAAAACAAGAACTTCTATATTTCTTCCATAACTTTCTGGCACACAAAGCAGGCATTCAATTCTTATAAACATATGATTGCACCAAATCCTCTAGAAACACCAACAACCCAATGTTATCAATCATAAACAATTTATTTTATTTTTTTAAAAGATTTTCTTTATTTATTCATGAGAGACACACAGAGAGAGAGAGAGAGAGGCAGAGACATAGTAGCACAGAGGGATAAGTTGTCTGAATGGGCAACATTATGAGATGTTTGACATCATTAAGATTGCATTTTTTTTAAGATTTTATTTATTTATTTATTCAAGAGAGAGAGAGAGAGAGAGAGATAGGCAGAGACACAGCCAGAGGGAGAAGCAGGCTCCATGCAGGGAGCCTGATATGGGACTCAATCCCAGGTCTCCAGTATCACACCCTAGGCTGCAGGTGGCGCTAAACTGCTACGCCACTGGGGCTGCCCAATTGATTTTAATACAAGAAGAAAAAACTTGTTTAAAGAATGTGATTCACATACCTCAGTGAAATAATTCATGGTAACAAGCAGTTCCTACTTGAAATAGCTCTTGAAATAATAATTTTAACAGAGCTTATATATCTATTTAAATATTAGAAAATAATTTCCAAGAAAGACTATGTGGTTGGTGTTCTCAAAGTCATAAAACTTTAGGGGTATTGTGTGTGTGTATAGATGCTGTCCAGAATAATATAATCAATACAGAATACTTGTTCCTAGAATGTATTAAAAAAAGGAGTCCCAAAAAATAGGTGTAAAGGAATAAAATATTTGACTCCAAATACTTGTCATTTGATCCAAAAATGATACACCACTACAGCAATCACAAAGTGATCTGAATGAAAATATTAATTTATGGAAACATGAATTTTATGTAAGTATAATAAATTCCATCACCAGGATGCCTGTGTGTGGCTCAGTTGGTTAAGTGTCCAACTCTTGGTTTTGGCTCAGGTCATGCATGATCTCAGGATCCTGGGATCAAGCCATGCAAAGGGCTCCAAGCTCAGTAGGCAGTTTGCTCAAGATCATCTTTCTCCCTCTCTCTGCCCCTCATGCTGCCCTCCCCCCAACACTCACGCTCTAAAATAAGTAAATAAATCTTAAAAAAAAAAAAAATTCCATCATCAACGATAAAGTTTAAATGTAAAAGTTTTCATTGAAAGAAAACTAATCTATGATTTTTCTCGTACTTCCTACACTCCCCCCCAATTGCCTTATATAAATACTGGGTGTTAAAAATATAAATACAAAGAATTTCAATTCATAATATAATTTCCAAAAATACCCCTAATTTCCTGAGATCAATTTCTTTCATCACCACACCTACATCAGTGCAGTTGAGACATTCCTTTCTATGTACCAAGGACGAAATAAATCACTTTTAAAAAATAAGTGAATTTCTGCTGAGAAGCATATTGGAAAAGTAATTTAATATGTATATATAATACAATAAAACAGTTTTGCTCTCAGCCAATTTCCATGGCTAGAAAATCTTTTTGAATTTCAAAAGGCAAAATTGTAATCGATGTTAAATGTAGCCAAATTTAGCATCTGTCTAAATTACAAAAATACAATCACATGCTGTCTTCTTTAAAAATGACTTAAGGTATAATTGATGTACAATATACTGTAGATTATAAAGTATGCAATTTTATGAGCTTCAGACACATACACATCCATGGAAGCATCACTACAGTAAAGATAATCTAACTATTCATTACTTCCCCAAGTTTCTTCAACCCTTATCCCCTTCCAGGATCTTCCCAAAGCAACCATGGTCACTTTGTATTTTCTAGAAAGTTATATAAATCAAACCATACCCTATGTACTCATTTAGTCTGGTTTCTTAAAATAGAATAATAATAATAAAATAATAGTAATTATTCTAAGCTTCCTCCACATGATTGTGCATTAATCGTTAATGCATTAACGATTCATTCTGTTTTGTTGCTCAGTGGTGTTCCACTGTATGGATATTCCAAACTTATTTATCAAGTGATCTATTCCAGATGCTGTGGATATTAAAGTGTCTTTGTGCAGATCTATGCTTTCATTTATCTTAAGTAAAAACCTAGAGAGGACCTAGGTTGCATGTAGATGTTTTTAAGACACAACCAAACTATTTTTGCAGAAGTGTTATACTATTTTATATTCTCACTAATAGCATAATGGCAGTTCTAGGTCCACATTCTACAATATTTGCTATGGAATATATTTTTAACCTGTCCTTCCAGTGGTTTCTAGTGAAAACTAGAAACCTCTAGTTTTCATCTGCATATTCCTATGATTAATACTGTCCAGCACTTTTCCATGTAGTTAATTTACAGTTTTATACCTTCTTTGGTGAAGTATCTGTTCAAATATTTTTTCCAATACAGTAATAGATTATTTTATTATTGAGTTATGCAAGCTCTGTATATATTCTAGATACAATTCCTTTATCTGATACATGTTTTGCTAGTATTTTCTCCTAGTGGTAACCTTTTAATTTTGTATAAATTTTTCAAAAATTACAAGTTTTTAATTTTGATGAAATCCAATCAATTTTTCTTCTATGATTTGTGCCCTTGTTTTGTACCATTTAAGAAATCTTTTAACTTCCTATGTTTTCTTCAAGAATTTTTACATTTTTAATTTTTTAGATCTATAATCCATTATTAATTTTTTCATATATTTGAAAAATAAATGAATATGCTCTGTAAGGGCTAAGGATTATCTACCTATGATACCATTATTTTAAAAGATTTTTCCTTTGCCTACTGAATTGTTTTGTCAACTCTAATTAAAATCAACTCACCCTATATATATAGGTCTATTTCTGGACTCTATCTGTTCCATTTATCTATAGGACTAATTTTTCACCAATAAAAGTGCCTGAGAGTTGATACCTCCAACATTGCCTTTCTTTTCAAAATTACTATAGCTACCCTATATTCTTTGATATTCTACATAAATTTTATATCAATTTGTTAATTCCTATGAAAAAGCCTTCTAGGATTATGATTGAGATAGCACTGAATCTATAGATTAAAATTGGAGATAACTGATACCATAACAATATTGTATCCTCTGATCCTTGAACATAATATATCTACTTCTTTAAATTCAGCAACATATTGTGGTTTTCTATAAAACTTTACCCCTAATAGTCCACATTTTATGCTACTGTATATATTTTTAATTTAAATTTCCCAATGTGTATTGTTAATAATCAGAAATGCAACTGATTTTTGCATGTTCTTCTCTTATCATGTAATCTTGTTGAATTCATTTCTTGGTTCTAGCATCATTTATTTATTTATTTACTTTCTTACTTAATATTTAGGATCTTCCACATAGACAATTAAGTCATATATACCAAAAAGAAAAAAAGCTTTTTTCTTCCCTTTCCAATGTTCATGTTTACTTCTTTTTCCTCCTTGGGGAAAGCACTGGTTAAGAACTCCAGTCTACTGTTCAGCAGAAGTGGTAAGGGATGATGTCCTTGCTTATTCCTGAACTTTGGGGTAAAAAAAATCAATCTTTCACTATTAAGTATTTTATTAGTTGTAGATTTTTCATAAACAATCTTTATCAGGATAAGAAAGCTTCCTTCAATTTCTAGTTTCTGTGAGATTTTAGACACATTAGCTTTAGTCAAATTGCTGTTCTTTATCTACTTAGATCATCATATTTTCTTCTGTAGTCTATTAATGTGGTGAATGACATTGATTTTTGAACACTAAACCAATCTTGAAGTTCTAAATAAACCCAGTTGCCAATGAAGTAGCATCCCCTAATTGATATTTCAGGAGTCAATTTGCCAAAAATCTGTCACAACTTTTTGCTTCTATATTCATGAGGAATATTGGTCTTTAGTTTTCTTAAAACATCTCTTTCTATTTTGGTTTCAGGGTAATATTGGGCTCATAGAATGAATTGGGTAAGTTCTACATCTTCTTCCGTTTTCTGGAAAAATATATAGAGAAGTGGTATTATTTCTTCCTTAGATGTTTGATATAATTCACCAGTAAACTACTTCACTGAATTTTTTGGTGAGTAAATTCTTAACTAAAAATTCAATTTTTAAATGTAATATAAGGATATTGTCTATTTATAATATTCCACTATTCTCTTTTATTGTCTAGATAATATGTAGTGATATCCATCTTTTTCATTCTTTATACTGATTTGTTTCTTCCCTCTTTCTTCTTGCTCAATCTACCTAGAAATTCAATAATTTTACTGATCTTTGGAAGCAGCTTGTGGTTCTATTAAATATTTTTCACTAACCACTGCCTTGGTTGCATCCTCTAATTTTGGAATGTCCACTATCAGGGGGATTTTCTAAATCTGTTGTCAAATTCCATCTTACTTCCACTGTAGCCAGAAAACACTTTGTATACTTTGAATCCTTTAAGATTTACTGAAACTTATAAATTCAATCTTGTTACTTTATTTATACCTAAAGACAGAAATTCCAGAATGCCTCTGTTATTTGTAAAATTCAAAATTCCTTCAGGTATTTGTCCAGTAGTATTCAACTATTCTCCTGTTCATATGTTTCTCAGCTCTGAGTAGTGGAAGGCATGGAAATATTGTTTATTTGGAAATATTTGCCTTTAAATCAAGACTTTAATTAATATAACTTTATGAGTAGTAAAGTTTTAGTTATTTATGTGGAGCTTACCTTTATTATGAACTTATGCATCTTTGTTTTCTCAACATTTAGCATGTTTTCTTATCAGTTTGTGACTTTGTAAGCCAAAAGACTCTATGTGTAGGAGTGAGGAGGAATAGTTTACAGTGAGAATCCACCTTTAAATTTTTAGTAACCTCACAATTCTCCCAGTTGTTAAAACTATAAACATTACAAATATTTGTATAGGGCAACCCGGGCGGTTCAGTGGTTTAGCGCCACCTCTGGCCCAGGGCATGAACCTGGAGTCCCAGGATTGAGTCCCATGTCGGGCTCCCAGCATGGAGCCTGCCTCTCCCTCTGCCTATGTCTCTGCCTCTTTCTCTCTCTCTCTCTCTCCCTCTCTCATGAATAAATAAATAAAATCTTAAAACAAAACAAAACAAACAAAAACCCACAAATATTTGTATAAAACCAATTTCAACCTCTAGAAGCAATAGCCAAGTCTACCTAAAATAGAAACTGATTTCAAAAACTCCATCTCTTTCTCTCACTCAATATGTATATATTTATGACTGGTTTACCTGATGACAAAAAATATCCTAAAAAAATCCTGTTTATTATTAAAAAATAACAGCAAGAAGTCACACTGATACGCTTTTGAAAACATATGCCTTGAGGATCCCTGGGTGGCTCAGCAGTTTAGCACCTGCCTTCAGCTCAGGGCATGATCCTGGGGTCCCAGGATCAAGGGTCCCAGGATCAAGTCCTGCATTGGGCTCCCTGCATGGAAACTGCTTCTCCCTCTGCCTATGTCTCTGCCTCTCTTTCTGTGTGTCTCTCATGAATAAACAAAATCTTAAATATATATTTTTTATATGCCTTTTATCACCCCAGTTGAATGTAGCATCAATCAATGGCTGATAACTATCTCTAAGTCCCACATGTTTGCTTCAGAAGTGTCAAGTTATAGTATGTATGGATGTCACCACACTAGATTAAAGAATAACCTCATTTGTGGAACCTTCTTTTTAACATTTTATTTATTTATTCTTATTCTAGGACCCCAGGATCATGACCTGAACCAAAGACAAGACACTTAACCACTGAGCCACCTAGGTGCCCTGTGGAACCTTTTTTTTTTAATAAAAATGTACAGAATTCTTCTAAATAAGTGTCCTTTTCAGAATGGAAGTAGAGATCCTTTTAATTCCTTAACCTAAAGGTCTCTCTGGACATGCTGCTCCTTCCATTGCAAGAAAACAAATTTCCCTAGAAAGGTGCTAAAGATTGGATTTATATATTTCCCTAGTACTCAACTGAATATCTTAAAACTAGCTCTGTTATATAGGTATGGATATCACTATTGATTTTTTAAAAAGGATTATAAAATTGACTTGGTCTTAATTAACATTTTGAAGAACAAAATAAATTAAAATTCTGTCAAGCCCTAAAATCCAGAAACAAAAAAGGTCAAGATACATATAAATATCTAATTGGAAGCAATATTTCCAAATAATGTCATGTAAATTATAAATCTACTTCAACTGAGATATCAGAAGACAGAACTGTGATTATTAAAAAGTTGCTATAAAGGGAAGCAACAGTCCAAAAAATTTCGTGGAAAAACTGTAATGAGTGAAGGGGTTTTGCTGAATTTTTCTGGAGGTCTGCAGGTGATCTTGGTTCCTTTTTGAAAATGGCTTGTTACCAGCCTGATACTTTATAGCTCAAAGATTACAGCCTGAAAAACCAGCTATAAATTGTTACATTCCCATTCGTTTGTATTATAAATGTTTCATGTTGCAAACAAGTCCTTTTCAAATTACACACTAAAAAAAAAAAAAGAAAGATTCAATTATGAATCATTTATACTATCAATAAGTCACACAAAATTCAACACTTTACTGAAACCTAAAACTTTAATTTCTTTGCGCAACCAGTCCCCTTTAGGGCTACAATTTCTTTATGACAAGATCCCTAAAGCCCTAACATTCATGCACATCATCAATATAACTAATTTTTCCACTAAGTATAAATTTCTGCATCGGTCAGTCCTATTTTTGAAAAGCTAGTAAAAACAGAGTAACTGACATCTGAGGTACTTACTATGTACTAGGCACTTCAAAGCCCTTTGTACATTTTATCTCATTTAAATCTCACAACTCTATAAAATAATGACTATTATTATTTATACCTTTCAAATAAGGAAACGAGGTTCAAGCCAAACACGCAGGCAATCTAGCCCTGATTATCTGTGCACTCTGTCACATTATATTGCCTAACAGTATTAACTTACAAAATAGAGAAGTTATAGATTTGCACTGCAAAGACAGCCAGCCTTTTAAAAGGCTCATCAAATAAATAAATAAATAAATAGCTCATCTACACAAGCAGTTGAAAAAAATTTCTATTTCCACACAATTTTTCAGGAGGCAACTGAAGAAAGATCTTGAATTACAAATTGAAATCTATAAAGTTAACTGAAATTTGACAGTCCAAAAAGAAAAAAAACAATTACTAAAGTCACACAAAAAATTGGCATATTCCTGACAACCATGTGAAGAAACATTCGTGTTTATAATCTATTGATGAAGAATAGAAAGTTACTGTAGTAACTAAGATTAATGGGTTGATATTCAAATTTAATGGTTTCAGATTTGATAAGACAAACGGCCCCCAAACTAAGCACAGATAAAATAGGATCACACACACACACACACACACACACACACACACACACACACAAATACATTTACTTTGCTTAAAAATCTTTCATTTTACCTTTTGATTTCGGGGTAAATCTTGAGCATTTGATGGAGGCTTGTAATTCAGAACTAATCTTCTAAATTCCAAAAGATTGAATAATGACTGAAAAAGAACAACAATTTCAGATAACGTAAGGGAAGATTCTATTAACAGAACTATAAAAATATGACCGGTCTCAGAGATTTATTTTGGACTATACTACTTATACATAGGATTGTTGCCCTAGCACAAGACCGATTTTCTCCTGGAGAAAATGTAAAATTTCTTATATACTGACACATTATTCTTGATCATTAATAATACTTATTGTACTGGAAGGCAGAAAATTACATGTGGACAATTTAAAAAACCTACTATATATATTATTAAAGGTGGTCTTTCTTTGGAGCTTAATAAGCAGTTTCCTCAAAATAAAAGGTACACAAATGCAAAGTCTAGAAGTTTTTAGATATGTTCACTAAGTTATCTTGAGATGTCAATTCTACAAAAATATAGCACAAATAAATTTATGGGCCCATTACTAAGTGACAGAGACAGAAAGAAATTACATATTATCTCTATGCTCAAGGAGACACACAGTCTAGAAAGGACACATATTATAACAATAGAAACATTCCAACATAGTAATATTGATCTCATATAGAGTATGAGAACATATGAAAGATGCCCATGAAATATCAGGAAGGGAGACAGAACATAAAGACTCCTAACTTGGGGAAACGAACTAGGGGTGGTGGAAGGGGGGAGGAGGGTGGGTGTTGGAGGGGAATGGGTGACGGGCACTGAGGTGGACACTTGACGGGATGAGCACTGGGTGTTTTTCTGTATGTTGGTAAATTGAACACCAATAAAAATTAATTAAAAAAAAAAAAAGAAAGAAAGAAAGAAAGATGCCCATGGAAAGGCTTCCTAGAACTGTTTTTTAAGTTCTAGGAATTCTGGAGCTTGTAACACATTGACATCATGGTGAATATTTATTTAAAAAACAAAATAAAATACAATTGAAAATATTAAAGCACATTATACATAGTAAATGCACCACAGGGTACTGTTTGCAAAATTGTCATTGTACATATTATACATATACATAGATGTATCAAGTGTTCTACAACAGAAAAGTATTCCCTTTTGGGAGTCATAGTTTATAAACCTTGAAAATCACTGTACAGGAGGCAATAATGTAGAGGTCCTAGTAAAGCTGTGTAAGCAAACCTAATAGAAGATAAAAGTAGCACCACAAATCAATGAAAAAACAAGGTTTTATTTAGGAGCTGAGTGTTGGGAAAAATGGCCCACTATATACAAAGAAATGGGAGTCAGATTTACGTATACAGATATGATGTGGTTTAAAAACCTAAATATGAAAGGAAAAATCATAAAAGCTGGTAACAGAAACTGTAAGAAAATATTTTGGTTATCTTATAATCTGAAAATATTTAATTAAACAATATGAACACATGAGATAATTCATTTATTCAGTCATTTAACAAATATTTGTGGAGCACCCACTACATGCAGACACAAGAAAGACAGGCAGCAGAGAATAAATATCTCCAGTTTCTGACAAAGTAAGAATAGTATGGAAAGTGAAGAGTATGTAATCAAGAAGAAAAAGGAGTAGAGAAACATGAGCTTTTTAAAAATATATATTTTTTTATTTATTTATGAGAGAGAGAGAGAGAGAGAGAGAGGCAGGGACACAGGCAGAGGGAGAAGCAGGCTCCAAGCAAGGTCTCCAGGATCAGGCCCTGGAGCTGAAGGCGGCGCTAAGCCGCTGAGCCACCTGGGCTGCCCAAATCATGAGCTTTCAAATATAGCTGTGTATCAGAGTAATTGTGGATCTTCAAAAAATACCCATGCCAAAAGCTTTTCAACAAAGATATAAAGTACCACAGAAAACTCTGAAGTACATCAAAGAATCAATGGCAAATTTCAAAAAGGACAAGATTAGCAATACAGATCTCCTTGGTATGCAATGGGACAAACCCATCATAAGTTTAAAATACCATTAAATTGAAAATTCATTTTATTACACACCTAATCTACCAAACATCATAGCTTAGCCTAGCCTACCTCAAAAGTGCTTTGAACACTTTTTAGTGTGCAGGTGGGCAAAATGATCTAATACAAAGCCTATTTTATAACAAAAGTATTGAATATCTCATGTAACTTATTAACTACTATACTGAAAGTGAAAAACAGAATGGTTGTATGGGTACAAAATGATCATAAGTCTATCAGTTAACCTTACTATCACATGCCTGAGTAGGAGCCAGCATTACAAGAGAATATTGTACTGTGTATTGGTAGCCCAGGAAATGATCAAAATTCAAAGTACAGTTTCTACTGAATACATATTACTTACGCATCATCATGAGTCAAAAAATCATAAATTGAATCACAATATATTGGAGGCCATCTATACTCTTAAATGTTGCCAAATCCAATAAAGGGCAGAAAAATAACCTTTGGATTTGGCAATTGGGAAGTCATCTTTCCAGCAGAATGGTAGAAGAAGAACAGCAAGCAATGAGTACTGAAGAAATGGGATATAAAGGCAACAAAGTATGGACTGTTTTTATGAGAAATTTAAATAGGAAAAAGAATAAGGACAAAATGGGATAATCCCAATCCCCCTTCTTTGCTCTCAGTTCCCACTGGGGATAATTTTCCTTCTTCCTGAATACTCTTCTGAACAGTTAGAATTTCTTCTTGTGTGGGTCTGCTGGTGACAGATTATTTCAGCTTCTGTTATAGTAGAAGTCGTTTTTCTTCATTTTTGGAAGATGTTTGCTGGTTATAGAATGCTAGATAGCCAGTTATTTTTTTCTACCATTTTAATGACAGCATTTCTATTGAGAAGTCAGCTGTTGGTCTTAATTTTGCTTCTTTATAGAGGTGATACAGGCATACCTTGTTTTATTGTGCTTCACTTTAATGTGTTTTGTAGATACAGTGTTTTCATAATTGAAGGTTTTATGGCAACCCTGTGTCAAGCAAGTCAACCAGCACCATTTTTCCAATTGCATTTATTCATTTTGGGTCTCTGTGTCACATTTTGGTAATTCTTGCAATATTTTAAACTTTGTCACTATTATCGTATTTGTTATGGTGATCGATGAACAGTGATCTTTGATATTACTAATGTAATTGTTTTGGGGCTCCACAAATCATTCTCAAAAAGATTTCAAACTTAATTGATAATGGTGTATGTGTTCTGATTACTGCACCAACTAGCCATTCCTCTATCTCTCTTCCTCTCCTCAGGCCTCTCTATTTCTTGGGGCACAACAATACTGAAATTAGGCCAATTAATAACCCTTCAATGCCCTCTAAGTGTTCAAGTGAAAGGAAGATTCAATTGACCTGGCAAACTTCACTGGTGTCTTTAAGAAATTGCCACAGCCACCCTAACCTTTAGCAACCACCACCCTAGTCAGTCAGTAGCTGTCAATATTGAAACAGGATCTTCCAACACCAAAAAGATTATGACTCACTGAAAACTCAGATAAAAATTAGCATTTTCAGCAATAAATTAAAGTACATACTTTTTTTTTTAAGTAGTAAGGCTACTGTATACTAAATAGGCTACAAAATAATGTAAACATAACTTTTATATGCACTGAGAAGCCAAAAAATTCATTTGCCTCATTTTGTTAAGATATTCACTTTATTGTGATGATATGGAACAAACTCCATATATCTCCAAGATATGTCTGTACATCTTTTCCACCTGGTTATTACTTTTAGGATTTTCTCTGTCTATAGTTTTTTTTTTTTCCATTTTATTATGATGTGCCTTCCTTGACACAGTATTATTAATATTTATGCTACTTGATTCCTACTGCTTCTAGAGTCTGTGGCTTGATCTCGTTTATCAAATTCGGAATATTCTCAGTCATCTCTTCAATTTTTTTTCTGCCCTATTTCCTTTATATTCTCCCTTTATACTCTAACATAACACTATGTTAGCACTATTCACCATGCCCAAAATATTTCTAATATGCTCTAATCTGTATTTCACAGCTTTAGTCTGAAAATGTTCATCAGACCAATTATCCAGTTGACTAATTCTCTCTTCAGCTATGTCAAATATACTACTAAAGTCATTCTTTGATTTAACTTTATTATATTTTTCAGTATTAAAATTTCTATTTTGCTTTTTTTTATAGTTTACTTTTCTAATGAAATTCTCAATCTTTTAATTCCTTGACCATATTAAGTTATCCAATCCAATTCTCAGGTTTCATATTGCTAGTTATTTTATCTTAATTTTTGGACACATATTCTTTCCTGGTATGACTAATTATGACTGATTTGAGCACTAAATATTTATTTTTATGTGAAAGTGGAGAAAATTATATGTTCCAGATAATATTACCTTTTAATGGAATTTACACTTCCTTCTGTGAGGTGGCAAAACTGGGGACATTTGTAATCCCAGATCAACTTACCCCAAACAATTCTGAGATGAAGTTGGGATTCAAAAACTATGAAGACTGGTCTATTTTAAGTTCTCATTAATCCAAGGTTCTAGTCCTCTAGAACTTTTTTTTTTAATTAATTTTTATTGGTGTTCAATTTACCAACATACAGAAAAACACCCAGTGCTCATCCCGTCAAGTGTCCACCTCAGTACCCGTCACCCATTCCCCTCCAACACCCGCCCTCCTCCCCTTCCACCACCCCTAGTTCGTTTCCCTCAAAAAGTTAAAAATAGACCTGCCCTACGACCCAGCAATTGCACTGTTGGGGATTTACCCCAAAGATTTAGTCCTCTAGAACTTAATGAAAGTCCAAGGTCTGCTCCAAGTCGTACAAAGCATTGATTACCTTCCCAAACACTCAATAGCCCAATATATGAACTGCCTCAAGGATAAAGTCAGCCCAATATATGAAGCTTATTCTGAAAATCACGTTCTCACGGAGCTTAGCCTCAAAATCTTTTGTGTTATGTGACATAGTTTTCAAAAGTTGATTTGCTGTTGTTGTTGTTTTGGTTGGGTTGGGTTCCAGCAAAATACGACTAGGTATATGGTTTAAAACAACCTAATAAGCTATTACCCAAAGCAGAACTTGTGACCACTACAATAAATCATGGAAATTAATACTTTTAAGTCATAAACATTGTATCCTCAATCACAGTCGTAACAGTATTGATCAACATATTTCTTCAAAAAAGGTGGTAAAGGGTAATTGTCACTACCACCTATATTGTGTTTGTGATTGATGTACCCTGAAAACAAGAACTTTTCATTCAATCCAAAGCTAAAAGGTATATTTTGAAGAGCACTTAACAGAATGGAATTTGGCTAAACTCTTGCTAATAAAAGAAAGCTATGAGAGATGAGATTTCAAATAATTTGTGTAAAAGAAAGAATGACGACAAAGAGCAAAGGGATATAAACTGTCTATAATGAAGATACTGAGAAGCAAGATCAATTCTCCTTGGTGGATTAAAAAAAAAAAAAAAGCAAAGTATCACAAAAGTTCAAGGTAAAGTAGGGACTGGAAACAGCATGATTAAAAGATAAAAATCTATATACAGAGCAATTAAATCCCTATGTCCTTCCCAGATACAGAAGAGTCAGACAACTTAGCACCTCCTCCTGTGGGATATAGGAAATTTAGTCTTTGGATATAATTGAAATAAACAAATTCAAGTTCAGAAGAATCAGTCATAATTTTGAAAGGAATGAAATTCAGGGCTACAAATAGGAGGATTAAGTAAAAACCATGCAAAGTGATCCCCAATCAACCCTCCCACAATCTCTTTTCTCATAGGTCTGCTTTGGAAAGCCAGCACTCATGCTTTAAACACAAAGAATAGAAATCCAGTTTGGACTTGAGATAGAGAAACCTTTTGTGGGAAAGGGGAAAGAAGGGTGGAAGGAAGGAAGGAACAGAGATAATATGTTCATGCACACAGAACATATTATTAGTAAGACCATATCAAAGATACTACAGTATTTAGAAAACTTTAAGTATATAGAAACTAGAAAGAAAAAAAGTGGGACCTGAAAACTCCAGGAAAAAAAGGATTACAAAGGGCTATTCCCAGTAAATCACTGTAATGTTCACAAAGTCACAGAAAATGTAAACACTAACTACAGATTATTTTAAATTTATGATATAACTATGCTGGCAATGAAAGGAAAGGCAATTCTAGCATATGAAATGAGACGGCTAAATTTCCATTTATCTCAGCAGAAAGGCATGTCATTTAGAAAAATGAAGATAAAAGGAAAAACAGCTAGAGCAGGTTGTAGTTACTTTAAGGAACAAGACTATGGACAGGGAGGTTTGGGGCAGATTACTGCCTTTTTTCATTATAAGCCTTCTATTGCTATGGAATTTTTTATTTTCTCTTTGAACTAGGTACCTTAAATTCTTTGATGAAAATTAGAGATTTAAGAGCAACTGATATGAATAAACATGTTAAATGATATCTTAGCATTTTTTGAAAACTTGCAGTATCTTCTCAATCCCATTCATCATTAGGGTGATAAAAGCATCCTGAAGTCTTTAATTCAACCATAAATAATATATGCCCCTTTTTGGTTCATTTACCTATGTAGTAATTACTTAAAGGCCTCCACCAATGTGTCAAACACTGTACTATACACTGGTATAAAACAATAACCTAGAAGATATATATTCTCTGCCTTGAGGATGCTTGTATTTTAGTCAATCTGGAGTTACATGATTTATGAGTAAGGTGACCAATATCCTCTATCTTCCAATTCACAACCTTTTTTAAAATGTATTAACAAGCACCAGGAGATCTACAACAGAAGTAAATTGGAGCTGTACAAGGCAACTCAGAAGTATGAACACCTTACTTCTGGGCATCTCAACAGCATCCAAATGGGAAAGGTGCCAAGGATCATCATGAGAATCCATGAATTATACCCCAAAATAGCAAGAGAAGAGTCTATTTTAAGTAGCTACCTCATTCACTGATATCCTAGTGGAGAAAAAGCAGACCCCATTAGTCCTTTATAGGTATAAGTTCCAAGATAAAAATACTTCTGACTAGATGAGGTATTAATGCCCAACAGGGTATTATTGCTAATATTGCTACCATCCAAAAGATTATTTAATTGTATTCACTTTTCACATAAAAATAAATGTTTAGCGTTCAAATCAGTCATAATTAGTCATACTAGGAAATAATCTTCTGTACTATCTTCTCCTAAATTATAGTCCCTTTCTGATATTGTTTCCCTTTTCTCTCAAAATACTGGTCCCAGTACCTAAAAAAAACAAGTATAAAGCTGTATCCTCTGTAGCCTAACCCTGCTACTCATTCTGTAGTTAAAGGTTTATAATCCAAGTAATTTTCTATAATTGGCAGATATACTTACAAGGAAAAGAAGTCCCAGTTGTTTCACACTAGTCCTGCCAACTAAGTAAACTCCATCCCTGAGAAAATTTTGTAATTGAAACTTTACAGTACATTTACATCATAGTTTGAACAAGTTCCAATTCACTTTGGAAAATACAATAAGAAACGTCCAACACTAACAGAGATTTCCTGCCCAACTTTTCTTTCATAGGTGAAAAGTTCCATTTATGATGATAAACTTTTACATCTCAGATAGTATCTGTGGATTTAAACAATAATGTCACAAAATGAAAAAAATAAAAGATTTTAATTATTAGAGATGAAAATAAAAAGCTACTTAAAAACTAGATACAGTAAAATTACAGTAAAAAAAAAAAACCTGAAGTGATCTTTTGACAATTTTTCTTCCCACCCACAATTTTCCCAAACCTGAAGTTTAATGTATTTTCGCACACCCAAAGCCCAATGATCTAACACTTCACTATAACTCAAGCTTTTCAAGCCTAGAAGTCATTTCTCTTAGGTATGTAGATTTTTCCGAAAAATAAAAAAATATAATAGTAACAACAATCCCAAGAACCCAATACTTAACCTATGTTAGGAGTGTGGTACCAGTTAAACAGCCACTAATTTAAGGTAAATTTTAGAAATCAGTAAAATTATTTCAAATTTTATACAGGACAAGCAATTTTTTCCATTCCATCTCCTCCCACCAAAAAACACCAAAAATTTGAAAAGTAAAGAGCTAAGATCAGCAAACACCACTTAGAGTAGAAATAGATGTACAATTGTTTCTAATTTAAACTACTGAAAGAAGTTTATCCTATGAAAACAAAAAGTGATTATCCTCATTTCTGTTAGAATGAATTTAATTCTTTCAAACAAACCTTTCTTAAAATACAGTGTAGAAAAATAAAAAGCACCTATTCTAATTAACAAATACTGATTGTTTGCAAGTAGTTTCTTCTAAGAGGTTTCCAATCAATGAGCTTCATTAATTGGTCGTTATAGTGCAGAGATAGCATCTACTTATCCAAACACAGGAAGCAAAGAGTATTCATAAAGACTGGTATCACAGCCTTAAACCTTGTTTCATACTTTTAAATAATGTCAAAATCATGAAATTTAAATTGGACAATAAATGTAAAAACTCTAACAGTGCAAATAAAGACAAAGGACTAATAAAATTTTAGATATTCTGAATATCTAAATATTCATGAATAATTAATCAAGGATAGGAACAAAGGTAGTATTACAGATTTATATTAATTCAAGTATTCCCTAACATTTTAATAGCCTGGAAAACAAAATTGTATATTACTAACTAGTGTACACCACAGAATATTAAAGAGTGAGATATAAATCTAGAAAACCAAAGGAAATCAAACTGTATGGTATTATGTGCCAAGTAAAAAAGTAGAGGGAAAGTTGGAAATTATAACAATGAAGTAGAAAAAAATTAAAACTACAGATTAATTACCTAAAGAACACAATTAACAATCTTATAGCAAATGAACTAAATAATCAGTTAGTTGCTTTAATATCACAAAGATGCATATGCCATCATACATCCAGGCTTGGAAGGCTACAGAATGAAAAGATAATTTGAATATAAAAAGAAATGGCATACAAAATTATTTAAATGGTACTCATTAGGAATACTAAATAGTAAGTTACAAATCAACTATTAGGAAAATTAAACAAAATCTTTTCCTAAAGGGCAATAAAAATTAAGAGTTAATCACAGATCGTTTTAAAGAGATCATTTATTTTAATGCTTTGTAATCTGATGGATAACATTATCAATGTCTAACTGAGAATGACAAATAATTATTACAATAGTCCTATCTCATAAAAGAACTGAAAAAAAAAACTAATCCACATTAAGATGCATAACTATGCATATAAACATTTTTCATTTTAGAATAAGGGTCTCAAGAAACATTTCATAAGGACCTTCCAAGTTAAAAAAAAAAAAAAAGCGTTACTTTTGATTATCAGTGTTCATTCTTTACATCATTCTCACATATGCATTGAGAATTATGTCAATCTATACCCTCCTCAAACAAAATGCCTCCTTTTATTAAGGAGAGTATTTAAATGACTATAATTTTATGAATAACATTCCACTATATACAATAAATCTGATTTGATTAATAAAAAAATAGTTCTGATTTCATATCTTGGTTATCTCCTTCTCAAAATGTGCAGAGAATTACATACAAAAACATTTTTCACTCTTTACACTCTGACAACAGTTCCTAACAGCAGGGAGGGAGGAGAGATTAATCCCAAGTAAGTGAAAGGCATAGGCAGTACTCCACTGTTAAAACCCCATACTGGGGGGTAAGGACAAGAGAGAAGTGAGGAGCACTACAATCTACAAACTAGTTTGTTAGAAGGGCATATGAAAACCTTGCCTGCATTTATGTTTAAAGTACACAACTTGAAAGAAACACAACTGCAACCCACTTTCCATTGTTATCATGCCCACCAAGTAAGATGTCAAGATCCTTACCTGAATAACAGCACTAAACCAGCAAGTATTGCCAACATTCTTTAGTCCAACAGGAGCTTTGTCCTGCCTTTTCCTATCATAAGGATTTCGAGAATCCCTCCAAACTTCTGTAGGTGTTCTCTTTAAACACGCTTTATTTTCTGCTATGCTGGCTTCAAGAACTCTTAAGCAATGGAGAAAAAATGATAAAAAAAAAAAAAAAAAAAGAAGAAGAAGAAGAAAAAAAAAGTATTAATTTAGTGCCATACCCTAGGATTTTAGTTCTTAAGCTCTGGATAATGTATTTGGGGAAATACTATTAAACACTAACTTTACTCAAGTAGAAGTTAGTTTTAAGAATACAGTAGTGCCAAAAAAAAAAAAAAAAAAGAATACAGTAGTGCCAAACAGAATAAGAGACATGCAGCCTTTTTTCCTAAGAAAATAGGAAATCTCAAATGCAAAGAAACAGTTTATAAAACAGAAAATATATTAAATTGTATTTGAATAAATTTGAGGTTTAGTACCAGGAATACAGCACCTAGGTAAGTTTTCTAAGAAATCACTATAGCAAATAATTACAAAATAACAAGTGACTGGTTTTTTATAACAATTGCTTTGAATCATCAGGAAAACATTAAAAACTGAACAAACTGCACTTTCACTCCTCTGAGCATTAATTTCCTTTTCTATTAAAAAAAACAAAAAACAAAAAACAAAACTAGGGGACCCTGGGTGGCTTGGTGGTTTAGCGCTGCCTTCACCCTGGGGTGTGATCCTGGAGTCCCAGGATCGAGTCCCACATCAGACTCCCTGCATGGGGCCTGCTTCTCCCTCTGCCTGTATCTCTGCCTCTCTCTCTCTCTCTCTCTCTCTCTCTCTGTCTCTCATGAATATATAAGTAAAAATTAAAAAGCTAAGGTAAACTCTAGGGTTCCTTTCAGTTCTAGAGATCTATAACTCTATGACAGCTAACTAAAGAGAATATGTATGTCTTTACTTCTTTACCCAAAAGTTGACCTACATACATACCAGAAATTTTAAAGATTTATCTCTTCAAAATAAGCTGACCTATACAACATCTTAAATACATCTAAACATGGCAAGAATAATGCTACTTTGCTCAAAGTAGCATTTGCATGTTGTTCTTCTTAAGCATACTGCAAAATGCTGGAAAATTCTCATTTCCCATATTTGAACTAACAAAACATTTTGCCTGCTCAAAACATGTATTATTCACTACTCTAAATAAGTAATATTCGGGTGTCTTAATTGATTTTGTGTTAATTTTAAAAACCTCAGCAAGAATGAGTTTTTCCAACATTTTGGCTTAAGAAAACCTCATTCATGCTATACCATCTTTATTTTACAGATATTGCCCTATCAGATTAATGTCAAATTAATATAGCTATATTCCTTAATTATGGGGAAAAAGTAAATTATACTTTTATCTCTAACAGCATTATTTTCAACATGATGTTAGATATAATGGAGTAGGATTCAAACTTATCATTACTTAAAATAACTGTGAATACAGGATAAATTCTTTGGGAATCAATGAAACCACATCCCCAAAAACAGCAGGTAACAACCACATGGTATATCTTATAATGCAAAGATCAAAGTAAACTCACATATTTAAAAATGAACAGTTTACACCTCTGTAACTATTAAAGGTGATCCAACATGAGCTGCAGTCTCTGTCCAAAATTCAGCTCTCACTTCAACCACAGCCCCTAGGAGGCTTTTTCTTGTAAACAATTTACTGCTAAAAGGTATAATAACTCCTTGGAAGATATTTAGTTAGGTGAATTGGGGCAGAAGAAAATCAGAATTTATCTAGAACATCCACTGTTACTAAGTTTTCAAGAACGTAAGGGGAAGATAAAAAGTCAAAAAGGCAACCTGAAAGACTTCCTACTGTTCAAGTTGTACAGCTCGGCATAATAATAAACTGGAACAAACTGATTTTGTATAAGGCAACTCGTTTATGCTCAAGAGAGAAAAGTTAATACAAAGTCAAAACACAAAAGATTGCTGTATATATGAAGGTATATATTTTTCATTGACTTTTATAATGTATGTTTTCATTTAACAATTTTGTTCTTCTTGTAGGGATTATGTATATTTAAAAGTATAAATAAAGGAAACCTATTTCCACCTTGGTAATTAGAGATTAGTGAAATTAAAAAGCCATGAATTCTGGGGAAAATAGCAACAATACCACAAATAGGAAAGAAGAATTAGCACCAGTGGTCATGTATAAAAGACATATTCAATTCAGTCATATGTTAGATCTCATCATTCATTATAACAAAAATATGAGTTTTAAAGAAATAGGTTTACTGTAATATTCCTTAGCCACATCATATGGCAGAACTATCATATCTTAAGATGGTGGATAGGGATCCCTGGGTGGCGCAGCGGTTTGGCGCCTGCCTTTGGCCCAGGGCGCGATCCTGGAGACCCGGGATCGAATCCCACGTCGGGCTCCCGGTGCATGGAGCCTGCTTCTCCCTCTGCCTATGTCTCTGCCTCTCTCTCTCTCTCTCTCTCTCTGTGACTATCATAAAAAAAAAAAAAAAAAAAAAAAAAAATTTAAAAAAGATGGTGGATAAAAGAACACCATGACTTTTGTGATCTTCTTGACTTAGAGCGTTCAGTTTTGTATCACCAGGGACTTAAAACAGGCTTCAGTAAGTTTACTACCATCTCTTCCTGGCTCCTAAAAAATCATAAATACATTTATCATATTGTACCAAAATTATTTATTAGTCAGCATGTGAAGGGTAGAAACCCACTGTTTTATTCCTAAAGCATATATGATAAATACTAGGGGCACAACAAATGTTTGAAGTAAATGGATGATTAAGATATTAGAGGTTGCTACCTTTTTGCTACTTTTTTTTTTAGCAAAAGCCCAACCTCTAGCTCACATATTACTCTATTTCCAAGCCCCCATTACCTTCTGTAGTCCAGGATTAGCAAAATGAATATAAACTTTCTATAAAGACAAGTGCTACCTAAGGGTTCCTTCCCTGGCCTCACCAAAGTAAAGCCACTGATACTAACCAGGCTTTGAAGCATAAAGTATAAAGTATGCAACCACTACAAATCCAGGTATTAAATCTGTCAATAGAGAAAACAACAACAAAAAAACCTAACAACACAAATCTCAGAGAGCTCAGAAAAAGCTTATAACAAAATATAGCATGACGAGAGAGGCAACCCCAAAAGCCACAAAACAAAAAGCAATTCCCACTACCCATCACCTGCTTTATCTTCCCAACACTGGTCATGACCACACAGCAACATAAAAGGATGACAAAATGTTTTGCTCTTTTCTTTCCACACTCTATATGGAATATTTAAAGCACTTACTTATGATAAATGTTCACCTTCCCATTAAATTTTTATTGTACTGGTTTTGTTTTTGGGTTTTTATGCTAGTTTTATGTTTGAATTGTTATTTAAATTACTTAAATTGCATTATAGCTGTAAAGTTGAAAGCATCCCACTTTAGATCATCTAAGTTTCCCTAAATAGGGAAACATCATACTCACTGAAAAATATACATATTATTTAAGCTGTAGACCAACGAAAAAGAAAATAAGAAAGAAGGAAGGAAGGGAGACAAAAAAGGGAGGGAGGGATCGTTTTGTTGATATCCTTTTTAAAAAAAGTTATAGTATGATTAGGATAACACTAAACCCATTGTCAGTTTAAGAAGAACTGACCATTTTTATGATGTTCAGTCCTCCTGGATGGCTCAGTAGGTTAAAAGTCTGACTCTTGTTCTGGGCTCAGGTCATGATCTCAGGGGTTGTGAGACTGAGCTCCATGTGGGGCTCTGCAATGGGTGTGGAACCTACTTAAGATTCTCTCCCTCCCCTTCTCCCTCTGCCGTTCCCTGCTCTGTGCATCCCCTCTCTAAAAAAAATTACTATGTTCAGTCCTTCAATTTGTGAAACAGAATATGCTTCCAATTAATTACATATTCATTAATATGTATCAGTGATATCCTCCAATTTTCTCCTGGTAAGTTCTTGCATATTCATTAAATTTATTATTGGACTTTCACAGTTTTATGTTATAAATTTTTATGTTATAAATTTTTTTATAAATTTTTATAAATTTTTAAATTTTCTATCATTCTTTTTTATACACAGAAATATAATTTTGCATGCTGATTATCAAACATAGCTCAAAACATGCTTTTTTTTGGAAAGAGTACTTTGTAGAAGGTAATTTGTACATGATAAGATACACAAATCTTAAATGTACAGCTCAGTGAAACTTTTTACATATGTATACACCCATATGATCACCACCCTGATCAAGATATAGAAAATTTCCATTAGTCCAGAAAATTCTCTAATACCCTTTTTTTAGCCAACAATGTCCTTCCTCTCCACCTCCCAGAAAATCATCATTCTGACTTGTAGCACCATAAATTTGTTGTGCATGTCCTTAAACAACACATACATGGAATCACGCAGTAGTTACTCTTTTGTGTCATTTTGTTTATAGCTTTTCGTTATTATCAATAAAGCTACAATGTACTCCTTTCTCAAGGGTCTATACCTAGAGATGGAAACAGCACTAGAATAGTATTTGTTGAAATTCATTAGAAATTCCCAGTGTTCCAAAGTGGTAATTCCATTATATATTATCTCAAACAGTATATGATGGTTCCAATTATTCCACATGCTTGTTAATACTTGGTATTGTCTATATCTCTCATTTTAACCATTGTGATGGATATATACAGTGGTCCCTGTTCTCTAACGGGATGACTCAGCCAGTATGCACTACCCCAGTGACCACCACTGCTGTGTCTACCATCATACCCAACAAGGCAACATATCTACAATCATATGTTGAGTACACATTAAGAGAGTCTACCACTGCCTGTCAGATGTACTCCTGCACGAATCTGTAAGATTTGACACATAGAAACTTTGACCACCTACCTCTCCCCTTATTCACTCCAACCCTTCTTGGGTCTATCAGTGGTGCCTCATTATTGACACTTTTTCAAGTTACAATTTTGCTGTTCCAGTCTTATCAGTCAATTCTGGCCACAGTCTTGCAGCCCTTGAAACTAATCTGTTTCATATTTTCAATTTTTCCAAACCACTTATAATCTGACAATGGTGTACCTTTTTATCATAAGAGCTACTCAAAAAATGGAATAATAAGCATTCTATGTATGGATCTCCTAAGATCTGCAGGCATCTGATATTGTTAAGCCCTTGAATTATTTTCACAAGTCAACTTAAAACGATTTGTAACTGCCTCCCTCACCTACTCCTATTCAACACGTCTTCTCAAGGCAATTTCCTCTCACAATAGCTTTCAAGTAATGACTAGGGTGAAATGGGTGGGAGTTACAGAAACCTACGTTAAAAATTTAGAATCCCACCCTAACCATTTCTGGACATGGTGCTTTTTTCTTTCCCCTAATGACAACTCCAGGCCATTCTGACTGGGAAACCCTCCAGGTGGCTCCCAAACTCTAGTTCAGACACCTGGATTTCTTTGTTGGACTGAATGGTCTTAAAGTGTAAAGATAATGATTAGTTGGTTGAAAATACTACTCACCCAGTTCCTCTACAGTGGCCCATGCAGGCCAAAGTGGGAGGTACAAGGAGTCCCTTGTAATTCTATAAAAATACCTTTTTTTCCTCTTGTACCTACCATTCTAGAAAGGTCAGGTTCAAGTAGAATATTACTACAAAAAAACTGCCTGGATAGCTCAGTTGGTTAAGCACTCAACTCTTGATTTCAGCTCAGGTCACGATCTCAGGGTCATGAGACTCCAGCCCCATGTCAGCCTCCACATTTGACTGGGAAAACACTCTCCCAATCCCTGCGCGCTTGCCCTCTTCCCCTTCTTCCCCTTGTTCCTGTGCTTTCTCTAAATAAATAAATAATAATAGTAAATAAAAATAATTAATTAATTAATTAATTAAATCTTTAAAAAAAGGGGGGGGGGAGGTAAAATTACAACTACCAGAATAGGACATACTGCTTTTGTAGCAGTGGGGGCTATACAAGTAGTCTTTCAGTCTTTCAGAACTGGAAGCTTAATCACAAAGAAAAATTCCCTGGTAAGACTACCCAGAACTGTTCCATAGAGTATAGAATTCTGGCAACTATTTTAATTGACAGTCTTGTGTCAATTTGTGTCATTCATCACCCTTCCTGTCACTATTTTAAGGATAATTTCACTTTTTTTCTCTGAATATCTTTAAGATTTTCTCAGTCTTAGACATTCCAGAGTTATCAGTATTATGAACCTAGGGGTGAGTTTCTTTTCATTTTCTGGACTAGGATTTGTTGGGCTTTGTAAAATTATAGGGTTTTTCCCCCCACTTCTGAAAAATCCTCAATGATTCACTCCTTAAATTGGCCTTTGGCTCACTCTCTCCTCTCCTTCTGTAATACCAATTAAATTATGTTAGATCTACTCACTATTTTCCATGTCTTTCAAACTCTCTCTCAGTTATCTGTTACAAGTTGTAGAATTTCTTCTCCTATATACCCCCTCTAGTCTAATATGTTCTTTAGCTATTTCTAATCTATTAAGTCTATACTGTTTTCTTTTCTTACTTTAGTAATTCTAATTTTCATTTCCAAAAGGTATTTTCAGTTCTTTTTCAAATGTGTTAGGTCATATTTTCAAGTATTTTTTTTATTTCTTATTGCCTTTAAAAGCTAAAGCATAGTTCTATCCATCACAATATCTAAATATTTGGTGCATTTTTGTTGATTTTTGTTGCCTATTGTTCTAGCTGCTCCTCATAGTGACGTTTTTCCAAGTGTGTGTGGTAATTGTCATAGGTGGTTCCAGTAGAGCTTCAAAAGTTACTGAAGGGGATTCTTTGAGGCCAAGGATAAAGAAACCTTCCTAGAGAGACAACGTACTTTTGATTCCATTAGGACCTAGAAACAATATAAATCCAACACCATATAAAACTAAATTCCCCTAGGGACATTTAGTGTGACCAAGCAATCAATAGTATTTACATTTTGGTTTGTTTGGTTATCTGTTTTTATAAGTGTGGCAAGCTAAGTAGCATATTCCCTTGAATTTGCTTTCTCTCTTTCCCTTTTTACTTTATCTTTGCTTCCCTGGTAATATTATATTCCTCAATAAAGAATTAGCAACTTAAAAAAAAAAACTAACTAAATTCCCAAGTTGAGAATTACTAGACTACTAAAGTGATAGAAATTTCAGCTGCGAACCAATGGTACAACTTTGCAGGGGCAAGTCCTATCACCTCTAATTGCTCCCCTCAGAGCAAGAGCAACTGTCTTTGCAATACTCTAAGGTTCTGAAGGGGGGGGGATACATATAATCTACTCTTATTGTAAATATGTCACCCTTTGACATAACCACTTAATAAGGGAAATGATCTCTTATTAAAGCTCCAGACCTTACATAGACCATGGCCTCTGACTTCTTTTTCCCATACCCAACAAGGATATCATAACTGAAGTTCAAGTTTATATACACAAGTAAATATCACGTCAAGAAATGACTTTCAGTGTTCTGAACTTACTTCTTTGGTTTCCTGCTTTCACTCTGATGTAGTTCTATTTTAGTCTTTACTATCTTAATTCTGAAGTACTGCTAAGATCTTAAAATAATTTATGTACAACAAACAGTACACTCTAGCTGTTTTCATCAGAAAATTTCTTAGACCACCATATTTTTTCTTGAAATACCTAGATTTGCATGTAATAACTTTAACTAAAATCTAGCCCAATCCTCTACGCAACTAATTCAAAGTCATTCCATGAAGCAAGTCATTTCACAACAAACACATCACAGACACAAATCAATTACAGTGTAGTTTATTAGCAAATTCAGTTATCCATATTGTACTTGTTCCCCATCTAAGCATTAGTAACCATGAAATAATTATAATAAATACATCCAATCCTGACATTGAGGAGTAATTATATTAAGAAGGACACTTTAAAAATATTCAATTTCTTAAGAAATTTCACCATAATTTTGTGAGTGGCTGAACAGAAGATTGTAAGATATAAAAAGATAGGCTGTAATTCAAATAATTATAATGTTGTATTCCAAATGTATGAATACATATCAAAGTATGTCTGCTAAAATATAACTATCATCAAATGATTCTAGGAATTTGGCAAACTTTTGTTATGTGAACTTAAGTAATGTATAAATAGTTATATTTACTTTTGAGCATGATATATAAACTTTTTCTTAAAAATACATCATTTCCCCTTTTGAATTTAGAATCCTAAGCCTATTAATAAAACCCACCGGAACAAATATCTCTTTACCAAAGGGTTAGCTAGAATTCTCACATTCCTTTCTTCTGACACAGTATGATTTACATGTCTTATTAACCGCACATTTTATATTTAACATTATTTTTTAACTGTAAGTTATAAAATCTACATACCACAAAAACTTACATTTTGTACTAGTAAATTAATAGAAGTTATTTACTTCTATTACACTACACCAAATCTGCATGTTGTGTACAATAAAAATATTTATAAAGTATTCACTATTTTAAGAGTATATTAAAATTTAGAAGACCAATAATAAAAAACACTATCTTAAGAGATATTTGTTTCCATTTGGACACAAATGAGTATCTAGAACAATATGTAATGAATACATTAAACTTAACAGATTAGGAATAATTTTAATACTTTAACTTTCAAGTTATTTTTACTTATTAACTAATTACAACACGCTGTTTTAATTTAAAAACATGTGATATAAAACTACTGACACTATTTGGTATATAAGCTTCCATAGTTTTTTCTATTTGTATACTAACATAAATTCATTTAAACAAAAATATACATATATTTTTAAAAACAAGATTTGAATCACGGCATATATTCTATTCTATAATCTTTTACATATAATAGATCATTTCCTTTAAATATGAAATCCAACTCACGTATTTCACGTTTAAAATATTTCTGATCAAAGCATAAGTAGTCAAGTTTTATAATTATTCAAGACAATTATTTCATTCCAATCCATTTTTTGAGACAAATCAAATTTTACAATTTCTCTAAATCCCTCATAACATAAGCCTAATTACAATGTCTAAAGATAATGCATAAATTTTTGTTTTTTCATTTAGAATTACTGGCATTAACTGATATTACACCCAACTGGAGAGGACAATAAATTTTAAGTCTTCTCATCTTAATACAATTGTTTTATGAAGTTTCCAAAGTAACATTTAAAGACATTAAAAAGTATTACTAAAAAGAATTATGTGCCTTTGCTAAAAATAGCAGTTTGAGACCTCTCCTGCCATACAATAATCTCAGATTACTTAGAAAGAAATATACTACTGATACCATGGTAAGGGAAATTATCTGAGAAAGCTGTTATATTCCAAGCAACTTGTGTTATTGGGAAAAAAAACACTAGACTCATAAGATTTACCCTCGCTGTGTACTTTTGGAAAATCATTCAACCTCTTAAAAGATCAATTTCTTCTTCAATAAAATAGCTACCACTACACCTCCATAGAGTTCTTTAGAAGATTATAGTTATATTTTAAAGACTTTAAAGACTTTTCAAAATCAACATTGTTTCCTGATAAAACAAATTTATTTTTATTTGACCCATCAACAAATCAAAATGTTTCAAACTAAAAAGTTTTCATTATTAAATCAAAAGATGCATTCTATCAAACATTTTGGAATCTTGCCAATTTCTTTAAAAAAAAAAACTGTAAGTAAACTATTATATTATAGATCAGAAGATGGAGAATGAAGGCCCATGGGCTAAATCCAGCTGGCAGCCTGTTTTTTAAAACAAGATTTATTGGACCAGAGCCACACTCATTAAATTATGTATTATCTATGGCTGCTTTGGCACTACTATACTAGAGTCTATATTAGAGTTGAGTAGCTGTGACAGAAACTATATGGCCAACAAAGCCTAAAATATTTACTACTCGCCCTTTACATAAAACGTTTGCTAACCTCTGCTATAAATGACTACAAACTAAATGGGACAATGTATCCAAAAGAAATTAGAGGAAGAAAAATAAAAATAAAAAAGTATTAAAATATTCACCTAAATTTAATGCCTCATAATGCCACTCCAAAATCCTAAAAATCTAAGCTCCAAATCAATCAGAACTAGAATGTGAAAACTATGGTTACAGAAAATATAAAAACAATACTAAAGTTTCTTAATGGGTTTCTTCAGAATAACAAAATATATCTCTGTGCCTCTTGAAATTAAAGCCAATTATTTCTATTATAAGTAATACTTATATCTATTTTATACAAATTATGTTTTTACCTGCTAATGGCTTGCTCCTCATCAGTTATTCCAGTCTCCCTGAATGCCCTGTTTGATTCCGCCAAACTCAAGGCAATTGCTCTCTGAAGATCATCTTTATCATCTCCAGTGAGATCAATCACATCTGAAAAGCAAAACTATCTTTCTCAAAATTAAAAGTCAAACAAAATGAAGGTAATTCTTATCATGGGGATTCTATACGCAATATATCCTTTCAAACCAAAGTCAGCACCAACTTAAATTCTCCTTAAGAGCCTCTCTGAAGAGAATGCAAAGTACATTTTAAATTGGTTATATTTTAAAACTTAATGCTCTTCCCTACAAAATATGCCTAAAACATAAAGAGCATAAATATTTTTCAATGCACAGGAATCTCAATGTTTGCTATGAAGCCTCTGATGAAGAGCTAACAAGTAGAAAGATCACTAAAAACAGGGTTTTACCAACAAAAATTGAAATCACCATAAACATTTACATTTATGCTTTCTGAAGTTTATCCAAATACACACATTACAGTTCATGCATACTACCACCCAGACATTAACTAACAAAGTATAATAATAACTGAGATCAAAAATTATGCTTCAGAACCTAATTGACCATGAATACATAAATGCTTATTTATACATTTTGTAAAGACTAGAAGAATGTATTAAACTGTTAACAGTGGTTAATTTTGAAGAAGAGGGTTATGGGAAGAGGAAGGAAGTAACAAGGCCTTTCACTTTCTATTTTAAACACTTCTCTACCAGCTGAATATTCAATGAACATGCAGTCCTCTCATTTTAAAAAAAACTTTTCATTTCATAAAAAGAAATATACAAATACATGATACCAACTTCTTTTGTTAGAAAGAAAACAGTCTTGATGCTGTAAGTATTCTTTTTCCAAAGAACAGAGGCCACAGATATTATTACTACCTTCAAGAAAACCTTTTTAATCCAATTTCCCAATATATATTGGTCTATTTCCTTCACTCAGAAGATGGCAATAATACACCCATTATCATAAGACCCATAATATATTGCTAAGTAGAGGATTACAAAACAGTATGATAAGAAAGACAAAAGCTATAACTTTGTGTTGTTAGGCTTATGCTTACAGGTATCTTGTATACGTTGTATATTTATTTTATTTGTATTTGAGACATTAAAAATTATTTTTTTCTTTGTAATCTTGTAAAAGGAATTTGCAAGAGGGGAAACATAAAAAGGGTAGGGATAGGAAATAAAATGCCTGCATTTTACCATTTAACTCTAGAGTTATATGTAGTTACTCAAAAAGAATAAGCCACACTTAGTGAGAAAGAAATAATGTATATTGATAGTTTCAAAAATCTACTTCTATTGTTATCCACACTTTTTTCTCTGAACAGTATTTATAAAAGAATATTAAAAATATTAGAAATAATAGCTGGCTATGGAAGGTGTTTTTAAAATATCTTTAGAAGTATAATAAAACCTATGAAAATGTAGTAAGTAGGGTCCAAAAAAAGTTAGTCAAGTAAAATGCAGAACAGAGCATATAGCAAGGTTAGTGAAATGATGGAGCATGCCTAAATATACTGACAGGCCAAAGATTTCCTAAGTCTTACTTACAAGACCCAAGTCCACCTAGATCACAGTCATAGATAGATACCATAGGGGTGTTGCCATCCAGTCCACTTAAAAACTGATGAAGCAGCTAGGACTAGAAAGGCATAAATGTGCCTCAAAAAATGAGGATATTTTGGTCATTAAATAATGACTAGAACTCAAGTTAGTAAAGAGAGAATAATGGAAGTAAAAAAATAAATAATTTGAAAGAAATTCTGCTTCACAAAGAAGCAGGAAAATCAGTTTGGGGGATATGACTAATTAGCCCTCAGATTCCATTCCCTCACCCTCCTAGTGTGCTTTCTTCAACTACAGAAGCTAGAAAGATTAAAACAAACAAATCTATTTTCCCAATTCACTGACAGTTATGGTTCTGAAGAGAATTTAGGTTCCACCAGCTAGATACATTAGGGGGATGCAGGGGATACAGAAGGCAGAAGTGAGGGAAAGCCATCCTGCTGCTTTAGGCTCTTTTCTCCAGCATGACTGGACAGATACAGGTTGTTCCGCACAGCATTCCAGTGTCCAATTTCCAGATTCAGGATGTCAAGAGTAGAAGGGGCAACTAGACTCTGCATTCCAATGTTCAGGCATAGCTCAGTAGCAGTTACCTAATCCTGCCTTCTTGTTCTCTAGGCTGCAGCTCCAGAAGTATGTTTTTGAACTCAGTAGTCCCAGAAACAGCCTCCTGAGTCACACTACCTTCCTGACAGTGGCAGAAGGAACAGCTTCCCTGGCTAGCCAGTTCTGCAAGAATTTGGGGATCATTTCATAAGACAAGCTGCAGATCCCTCCTCCACTCCATCCAGATTTTTTTTAAGAACCTAATTCCCTGGATTAAATTTCTTCTTTGAAACTATCTGGAGTGTTTACTGTTTCATGTCTGACAAGTAAAGGAAACTGGCTAAAGCAGAAACTCACTTAGAAATATCAACAACTTATAATTAGACCTTTCATGATTTAATTGTAACTCAAGCAACATGAATGCAAAAAAACAAGGCAAGGTTTTTAACCCTATTTCATAAATAACTGAAGCTGTGAGAAATGAAGTATATCATCATAAGAATAAAGAATGCTTGACAGCTTTAAACTTAAATCTTAAAACTATGAATCTTTCCTTTCAGAGGAAAGGAAAGGATCCTAGCAGATCTCCAAGAGTAGTCAATGGAGCCTTGGGGATTCCCCCATGATCCTTAAAAGAGAAGGGGGTTCCATAAGTAAAAACGTTCTCATAAAAATATCAAGATGTTATCTGCCTTTCTCCTGTGGTCATATCTGCACTGATGATACAAGACAATAGTGCATAAAAGTACTGCATTTTTGCAAAAATCGAGGCAGTACCACCAAGTTGAGTAATGTACTGTATTACAACTATTGATACTCATTATTCCAAAAAAAAAAAAGCCAGTTTCTCTTAGATCCTTGATAAAAAGGGAAAATTTTATTTTATTAAATCTCAATCACTGACTTACATATTCTTTTCATTCTATGTGACAAAACAGGAAGTATGCATAGTACTTCTGCTGCATCCAAAGTAAGCTTTTGCTCAAGAGAAAACACTAATTCAATGCTTGAGCTGCAAGCCAACTGAACTGGCTTATCTTTTTTTCATGGAACACTATTTTTACTTGAAAAAAAAAAAACTAACTACAAACTATGATTACTCAAACTTCAGGATTTGGCAGATATTTTCTCGAGAATAAACAAAGTGAGCCCGCCACCTATATAGGAGAACAAATGAGAGTATGTGTTGCCAATGAGGAATGCAGACTTTTCAAGCAAAAATGATAACTTTGGAAAGCTTGTTCTTACCACTACGCACACATTTTCCCAACATTAAAAGTTTTTTTGGGTAAATCAAGTGATACCAACAATTTTGATTTGTTTTATAATGTAGACATTCTTCTAATATTTAGAATGAAATCTTTTCCATGGTGTAATAAAATTATGCATAGGTAAATCCATTCCAAGAGCAACACAAGTGATAGAGATGCCAGGAATAACTTTAGTTTCTAATATTTGGTCTCTGACCCATTTCCTGATACAGAGTTCCTAAATTATTTGGAATTTCCTGGGTGACAGGAGCATCTTTTGCTTTAATACTATGAGTCCTGGTGGACTCCTGGTATAGATGCAGGATGAATGCTGCACCAGAAAAAAACAGAAAAACCAAGCCATGGTGAGAAGCTTGGAACTTTGAGAGGAATTTTTTCTTTGGGAGGAGAGAAAGGCTAGAGATTAGGTTAATAATCTAATCATGCCTACCTGCCCAACCCTCCATAAAAATCTCTAAAGTACAGCATTCAGAGAGCTTCCAAGTTGGTGAACATATTCACATGCTGGTATGGTGGCAAACCCCAACTCCATGAGACAGAAGTTCCAGTGCTTGTGACCCTTCCAGACCTTTCCCTATGTATCTCTTCATCGGACCGTTCACCTGTATCCTTTATCATATTCTTTTTTAAAAAATAAACCAGGACATGTTAAGTGTTTCCCTGAGTTCTGCGAGCCATTATTGCAAATTCTCAAACTCAAAGAAGGGGTTTTGGGAACCCCCAACTTGTAGCCAAGTCAGACAGACTTATGGAAGGAAACTGCGGACTCACTACATATGACTGGCATCTGAAGTGTGGGTGTCTTGTGGGACTGCAAGCCCTTAACTTATAGAATCTAAAGTTAACATCAGGTAGAGAGTGTCAGAATTGAACTGAATTACAGGACACCTCACTAGTACTAGAGTATCAGTGAGGTGTGGAAAAAAATTCACATTTCTGGTGTCAGAAATATTGAGTGTAAGCACAGAAAGAAATAAGCAATAGTAGTAGTCTTTAATGCTAGAAAGATAGGTGAATCAGAGACTACTGGTCCTTAACTGAAAAGTTGGAGCTTTTTCCTTTACGCAATGGAGAAAGTTTATTTATTACTTGTAGTTTCATTATAATTACAATAACTTTCTCCATGATGTTCCCATTACTTCATAAAGCCTCCTCTTTCCATAGGATATTTTAAACAATAAGGCAATCCTCAAAGACCACTATAACCTACTCACACACATTTCAACAGAATGGTTAAACATGAGTTTTTCCTTTGTTTGGAGTTAGCACAATTTCTCCTAAAACATGAAACATGTAATGAACTATTTGTTTCACAATGAAAACTAGCCCTCTATGAGTTTCTTATATGCTTATACTCAAAAAAGGAACAGAGAATATGCTTGGCTATAAATAATTTCTAACTGAAACAATTTCTAATTTCAACTGTAAAAATTTAGCCTTTGTAAAACTTTCATCCAGGGGGCACCTGGGTGGCTCAGTAGGTTGAGCATTTGCCTTCAGCTCAGGTCATGATGCCAGGGTCCTGAGATTGAGCCCTGTATCAGGCTCCCTGCTCAGGGGGGAGTTGCTTCTCCCTCTTCCTCTGCCTCTCCCCCTGCTAGTGCTCTCTCACTCACACACACTCTCTCTCTCTCAAATAAATAAAATCTCTTAAAAAAAATTCCATCCAAATACCAAGGTCTTATGAATATTTTTATATCTGTGTCAAGGGAGGATCTCAATGAAACACCAAACTTTGTTTCAGCCAACCCTCCCTCTAGTACAAGTATGAACACAATTCAAGGGCACAATTGTCACTGTTAGCTGAGTAACATTAGAAAAAATCGCATGTTACAAAAACCTCCATCATTTTCAAGTCTTCCCAAATTAAAACATTTTTTTCTATAAAGTTGGAAATATAAATACCAAAACATAACACTCACCTAATAAATCTTTCACTCTCCAAAGAAATACTATTTCAGTATTAAAACTTAAATACAACTCTGAAACATTTCTCTGCTTACTCCAAAATATAGGCAGTCATCAGCTTAACAATGAATTAGACTTCAAATCAATGCATTATTTATAACTCATAATTCATTTTCCCATGAAAACAGCATATTAAGTGACATGAGGCTTCCAAATTAGTTTACAAAGCCAATTTAGCCCATAATATAGTTGAAACTGCAATATATGTAAAGATTTTGAAAAAATTCTTCCATTGTTTTCCTTACCCAAATAAGGTTAAACCTAAGGGAAAACCTTCCCCTTCCCCTACCAATTAATCAAGTTTATATATATCACCAGCAAAGATTTCTAGGCAGGGGAATGGTATGAGTAGAAAGAACTGTTAGGAGAGTTAAGAGTTAAAGTGTTGAATAAGAGTTTGAGGAGCTGTAATAATATATACCAGACAAGAGCAACTGAAGGGAATACACAAAAACTGACACAACTGCAAACTAAATGATTATTTTGGTAGATTAGGAAGAGCTTGTTTAAAAATAAATAAATAAATAAATCACTGGGCTACCAGAAGGATGGGGATGCCCTTAAGAGACACAGGCAACTGGACAGGTTGATGTGGTTGGTAAGTGATGGAGCTGAAAATAAAAAAAGAGAGAGAGAGAGAGAGAGAGACAGGCAAAAATGAACAAAGGGATGGTCAGCAGATCAGAAATAAGAAAACTACCATTCTCACCCTCACGCACTCTGTTTCACCATGACGATATCCACACCATTCATTTCCTGAGCCAAATATGCTCCTGCCTAGTCTGGGATACACCTGCCTCGGACATCACAAAGTCTATTCCCTAACTTCATTCAGATATCTGGATAAATGTGAACTCATCCTAGAGAGATTCCCTGACCAATTTTTTGTCTCAGCACATTCCCTGCCTGACATCCAACCACATCCCTGTCACCCTCTGTCCCTTTACCCTTCTCTACTGTTTCTCATGAACTCACTACTACCTGACATTATTTATTTATTGTTTACTGTCTTTCCCCTATGTAAACTGAGACTCTGTGGCCTAAAAAACTACCTGATACAGATGAGGCAATCAATAAATATTTGTTAAACAAATAAGACTAAATATAGACTACAGAACAAGACAAAAATAAGTGAGCCATCTTCCCAGTGGCACTAATTAGAAGACTAGAGAACATATGCTTTATCCACCCAGAACTTTTTCTAGTAAGTGAAAGGACAAATAGCATAAAGTATCACATTAGAAGAACACTACTTAAAAGCGAGAAGACATACGCAATGTAAATTGTCTTTCCCACCCCATGCTTCCATTCTCCTCTCTCTGCTTCCTGTCAGCTCATAAGATGTTCCTGCTTTTCCAATCTTCTCACTGCTGAACTCAGATTCTCTCAAACATCAAGGTACAAAAGAGCCTTCTGTGATGATGGAAATACTCTATTAATCTGCACTGTCCAATACAGTAGCCACCAGGCACATGTGACTTCTACTAAACATTGAAAATATGGCTAGTGCAAGAGAGGAAACTAAATTTTAGTATTAATTTATATTTAAATTTAAGTTGCCACATGTGACTATCGGCAACTATATCGAACAGCTCAGCTCTAAATGGTCTTGTTCTATTTTTAATAATAGCTGCTGAAATTATAATGGCAGCAGCACTGGTAAAAAAAAAAAGTGAATAGTAAAGGAACTATTGCTGAGTCTGTCAGAGACTTTAAGGTTTTCCAACTTGGATTACGTAAAAAAAAATTGAAGTTAACATTCAATATTAGTCAACAAAAGTTATAGCCTATGGCTATTATTCTGCCATAAAATTTAAGAAAATTCATAAAGTTGCACAAGTCATTTTGCAGTACATGTCTAACAGAATTCTAAGTACATGCTTAGAATAGAGTAGAAGCCTAGCCTAGCTGCATTCAACTGGTTGTGATCAACTTTCACACCATTTCATCTTTATGCTTAACCTTGATTTTTGGTGAATCATCAAAATAGCTTTATGCAATTAGAAATCTTGATGGAGTGCCATCTAGGTGGCTCTGTCAGTTAAGCATCTGCCTTCAGCTCAGGTCATGATCTTGGGGTCCAGCCCCATACTGGGCTCCCTGCTCAGCAGGAAGTTTGCTTCTCCCTCTCCCTCTGACTCTCTCTAGGTTGCGTGCTTTCTCTCTCTGTCAAATAAATAAATCTTTAAAAAAGGAAAAGGTAAAGAAAAAGAGAAAAAGAAATCTCTATGGAAAAAGAGATTTAATTGTCTTTGTATTATTTTTTTTCTATCCATAGTTACTTGTTTAACATATTTGAAGAATGGAAAAAATATTAGCATTCAATTAATAAAATCCTAAACTGCTTAACATAAGCAATTTACCCTCAACAGAGGTAAACGCCCTAGACTTGGGTCTATATATTACTTGGGCTTTAAATCACTTTTAGGCTGGCTAAGCAATGTAACCAAGACCAGGGTTCTAAGACAGAACCTCACTTTCTATGCAATCCTTACCTAATAACTCAGTTTCTTTTGGAGGAAAAATATACCAATTCTAAGTTTATAAGGGGTTGACCACTTAACAGTAATTCCAATGCCTTATACCAATTTCTCTGAAACTTAAGGCAATATGTGGCATTACTGTCTGTGTTGAAATTACCTACCCAAATCCCTCTCATCTTTTGATCCATACTTTGATTGCTCAATTGTAGCACATCTTGTTCTGGTGGGCATATACAGTTTTTTTCCTGTTTTAAAAAAGTTCAAAAGAATTTAATGGTCATGAAGAAAAGAGTATTACTATTTGATTTCAAATTGGGCAAAAAGCCTTACATGGACATGTCTATGACAGAGTCTGTCATGACACAAAAATTTAGCAGAATCTATTAAGTATATACCTATGATATCTCAATATCTTGCACTGTTTCCTAGTCCTCTCTGCATTAATATTTTTTATTGCAAAACTCCAACACAATTTTATTTCCAATTTAAGATGGAGGTGGGAAGCATTCATTTAAGAATCCACAATATCCAATCTGGATAAGAGATCCAAGTAGTGAAAAAAGATGCCTAAAAGTTTCACTAATACTACTTCAAATGATTTGGGCTTTTTCTCAGAGTTCAGTAGAGTATGGAAAATTAAAATGCAATGAAAAGATACCAAGTACCTTACTACTTAATTCATTATTATGCAGAGTATAAGCTTTCCTTGGAATGTTTCCTTTTTCTCTCAAAATGACAGGTAAAAAGGATATAGTCCTACTAACTATTGAAAATGTAATTACTTCTTCAGCATTAAATGAAGGCTCATAAATATGTGTTAATCTTCAAATAAAGTGATAAAATCTTATCTTCTGACATACCCAGTTATGCATAACAGAAAATTTCTCCACAATCCCCAAATGTGACTTCTATAGGCCATTAAAAGCTATCCCCTTATAGTCATTAAAAAAAAAAAAAAGATGGATTTTATTCCTTGTAAAAGAGCTTATGTAAACAAACGATCTTATGTACTTAGCATTACAGACTTTATTTCAAAATACAGATGTTCTATCAGCACCACAACCAATAGATAATGACACATGTAAAGTTAGCAGTGCTTTATGTTTTATCTATCCCTGTCAGAGATTTAATACTTAAAAAAGAAAAAAAGGAATAAAAAATTTCTTAAAAGTTAAAAAACATGCCATATTTGAAAAAAATAAGTTAAACTATGGTCAACTTTCAAGTAACAACATATTTCATATAAAATTAAGAAAATGCTCAGAAAGGATCTTTCTATCTAGAACAATCCCTTGAGAACTTCTTGACACCCTGATCACTCCAATACACCACCCTCCTGAAGCTCTTACAGTAAGTTTTCTCAATAGAGACCTGTGTTTGAATATATATTTGTGATTATTTCCTGGCGTTCCTCCTCACGTTTTACCACTCCTTCCAAGAATTAAAACACAAAAGATTTCATTTCTTCTTAGGACTAATAGCACAGTAATTTAAAGAATCTGTTGAATGCATGACATCTCCTTACTTTTTCACTTTTAAGCCATTTAACACTACTGTGACACTGCCAAATTTAAATGCTGAATCTATTTCCTAAAGGCAACTGTACTGCTTAGAACTTTATGAAATATGATACAAATTTATTCATGGAAAAGATTTAATTGTTATCTCATCAGATACTTTTTCCCAGGTTGATACTATTGTAATATAATCACCACACTATATTTTTAGGGTTTTTCTCAATAACCTGAAAACAACTTTATGGACCTATCATCCAACTTACTGAATTTTTTTTTAAAGATTTTTTATTTATTTATTCATGAGAGACAGGCAGAGGGAGAAGCAGGCTCCATCCAGGGAGCCCGACTTGGGACTCGATCCCGGGCCTCCAGGATCAGGCCCTGGGCTGAAGGTGGCGCTAAACCGCTGAGCCACCCAGGCTGCCCCAACTTACTGAATTATTAAGTATAAATCAGCACCTTGGTGAGAAGGATAACACACTTTACTGATAAAGAAACCACAACAGCACACAATTTGCTCAAAATGATAATCAGTTGTAATGAACCAGAAACTCCATTTCTCTACCATTACTTTCAAGTGAAATAGAAAATTATATTTTAATGAGTGGCACCAGTTGGTTGACCAGACTGACTCTTGCTTTTATTTTAGCTCAGGTTATAATTTTGCAATCTCATGAGATCAAGCCGCATACTGGGTTCTACACTCAATGTGGAGACCTCTTGGGACTGTCTCTCCTTCTCTCTCTCTCCCTCTCCCCTGCATTTGCATGGGCACAAGATATTTCTCTCTCTCTTAAATAAATAAATCTTATTTAAAAACTAATGAATATTTTTGAAGAACTACACACACACACACACACACACACACACAATTTTTAATCTTATTCATATGTGACACACATCTTCTGAAATGAGGTTGCCTTCTCCCTAAGAGCATCTATTCAAATCTCTCTTGTCCAGACCATTTTCACTATTCCTTGTCAAAAATCTTGAACAGGTATTAACATCTGGCTTAAACAATACTTGCTGACTCTCACAGAGCAAGTAAGAAAGTATTTAGGAAAAAGTCTTACAGTCCTAATTCCCTTACCTACTTATATAAACTACCTCATGTCACAAAATCCACCATCTATATTAAGAATTCACAGCTTTCAGTCTAAAATCTTGTCATCCTTTCCACTAGAACAGTGAACCATGTTAGTCAATTTCCTGTTTCCTTCACCTTAACCAATTGCCTTCAGTCAAAAACGTTTTCTCCTTTCTCTACCTAATTTTATTTTCCCCCAAGTCTCAGGACCTTGAAAGATAGGTATTATTCTCACATACAAATTCCTCCTCTATTTATGCTACTTCTCTTTTTTCTAACTTCTTGCAACAAGCTTTTCAAGCCCATTCCTTTTCATTGGTTCTGAAACAGCTTTTTTTATACGTATTATCAAAAATAATTCAATGAAACTTTCTGAGAAACGATGCTAACTATTCTAGCATGAGGGTAGGAAGATCAATGGTCTTTTGCCCTGTTATGCTTCCTGTTTGGTAAGAAAAAAAGGCACAAGCAAATAATTTCAAAATTGCACAGTACTCATTAAGACCCAAGTATACTCTGAGTGCTAGAGAAGCACTTGCTTCAATCTAGAAGCCAGGAGAAATATTCTAAAGTCAGAAGCTCCTGAACTAAATCTTACAACACCGAAGGTAATTAGGCTAGGGTGTAGAGGCTACAGGGGATTGTAGACAGAAGGAACAAGTGTAAAGACCAAAGAAATTAAATAGCACTGAGTGGATAAGAACTCCAAACCATCCTGAATTATCACAGTATAAAGTGAGAAGAGAAAAACAACAGAAAATGAAGTTAAAGATGTAGATAGGGTCCAAACCACAGTTTGTCTTGAACTTAGACATAAACAACTGGGTCTGTCTCACATAAATAAAACTTCTTCCATCACTTATTGCCTATGTGAGGTTAAGAGTATTTCAGCTTTGGCTGACATAAGATCATTTGTGAACAAAAATATTAAGATTACCCTGAAAATACAAAATTAAAATATTTTTAAAAACATTAAAATAATCTTTACTGACAATACTTAAAACAACCATGTGAATTTGTTCTTCCTAGTTGTTTCTTAAATTTGAGAAAGTCTGTAAACAATATCAGAGGGGCTGGTTCAGTCAGTAGAGCAGGTAATTCCTGATCTGAGGGTTGTGAGTTTGAATCCCATGCTGGGTGTAGAGACCACTTAAAAATAAAATCTTTTAAAGAAAAAATCAGAAATTCTCTTCAAATACAAGTTAGTAATCAAACTTCTCAAATACAGAATGCATAAATATCTTTTATTTTATAAAATTAATAAATTTTACATGGTGTAGTTATTACACCATAATGAGATATAGAGGAAACTAAACATATTTTGAACAATTCAGTACTATATATAAGCATGAACTATTCACACTATAAAGAAAAAGTCATATCCCACATAAAACTTTCCATATGTATGTATATATGTGTATATGTCTGTGTGCGTATGTATGTATGCTTACTTTGTTACATGGTAATAAATGTTTTTCTAAAATCTTCATTTTGGGGAGGGGCAAGGATTGAGGGAAGGAAAATTCTGTTAAGTGGAAAACCTATCAATAATTAGAAATAATAGCTCCCCTTCAAAAATAATACTAAGGCCTCTAACAACATTTAAAAGCCAAAAGAAATGTTTGTACCCATGTAAAATCCTGGAAATGTTTGTTTCTTTCATGAATAACACCTATAGCTGTTCTGTATTTGAGTACAATTGAGTATTAAATAAAACGCTCTATGAAAGGATATATAACTTAAATACAATCTGTTGTACCTAAACTGGAGAAAACACTGATGCAGCTAATAAAAATGTATACTCTTTGCAACTACACTAAAAAGAATCAAGGTTAAAGTCAAGTAGTCTTTGTCCTTTGCTTCTGCTTAAACAAAATTAATACATTCCCAAGGAAGTTTTTCAATACATTCTTATTAAAGCATTGAGAAAGAGAAATAAACTTACTTGTGTCTGCTTGGCTTCCCACACTGATGTATCTATCGTTGCCAGGGAGTGCTGTTTGGTAGTAAGTTGTCTCCTCCTGCTGAGGGGTCTTGGCATTCTTTGCAGTAAGGAAAGCCACTGCTAATTCCAAGTTTCCATTACTATCCTTCAAATATCAAGAACAGAACATCAAACATTTTAGAATAACTCCATATATTCTCACATGATTTAATTTTCTCCATAACAACTAATACTTAATAGCAAAATTCACTTTCAGATTTGAAATCATTCTATGTGATCCTAATTTTATAAACTGATCATAAAGTACATTCTATGAACAGAAATTCCTTTTCCTATTTAGACTACCGATCTAAGAATTCTATAATTTCTTCATTTCCAATTATTTTCATTTCTGCTTAACAAAAGTCAATCACAGAATTTATGCTTCTAAACAAATAAACTAAAAAATGTTTTCTAGGACTTGCTATACAAAAGGATGGAAATGAGTATTTGAAACAGTACCTCTGCAAAGAAGAGCTATAAAAGATATTCCCTTTAATATGGATGCTAAATGCATATCTAGTGGCAAACTTAAGCAAATGTCAGACTTGTAGGTGGAAAACAGCAAAACATTCTGAAGCTTGATAGTACAGAGAGACACACAGAATTGGACAGAAATACTCAATCCTATCATAGGATGACAATCATACCTAAGATGATTGGGTGACAATCATACCCAAATTAAGTATATACATTTTATGGAGTTCTCATCAAAAGCATTTCTGGGCAAAATTATTCTGAAGTTAATTTAGAAGAAAGCAGATGCTAGAAAACCAAAAATATTTTTAACAGCACAATAATGACAAGAGACATGACCAGTTCTATCTATATTCTCTGTAGAGTTAATAATAAATATAACACTAGCTCTGGGACAACTAATTGAAACAACATTAGGAAACCCAGATATTAATAATGAA
This sequence comes from Vulpes lagopus, assembly GCF_018345385.1. Lineage (NCBI taxonomy): Eukaryota > Metazoa > Chordata > Mammalia > Carnivora > Canidae > Vulpes > Vulpes lagopus. Next base: position 26,818,712 of record NC_054843.1, read on the forward strand.
GCGATCTCTGTAACAGAAGGCCAGAACACCTAAGACTATGCAGGCCTCATTAACTTTAGCATACACAGAGATGGTAATAGGAAGTCAGTGGAGGGTTTTGGACAGAAATGACATGGTATGACTTACATTTTAAAAGGATCACTCTGGCTGTGTGTTGAGAATAGATTATCGGAGAGAAAGGGCTAAAGCAGAGAGTCCAACATTATTTGCTATCACATTAAATGTGGGAGGTGACAGAAAAAGAAAAATCAGAATGATTACAAGATGTGAAACCTGAGCAACTGGAATGGAAGAATGAAGTTCCCAACCCACCCCAACTCCAGTTCTAGTTAGCCACGGAAGAGAGAAAAAAAAAGTAAGAGTGCAGTTGGAAAAGTACCAGTGCTTTAAAACTTTATATCACAGTCATTATAATACTCTTAAATGACTCACCAAAAATACGCATATAATATAATCTACAGCATGAAAAGTAAAATAGTTGTGAAATAATTTGCAATAACAATGGCTACATTTATGGACCACTTAGTATGTGCCAAGAAATGTGCTAAAGTGCTTTTTATATACTACCGTATATAATAACAATAAACTGAATGCAACGGGGATTTACACAACATAAAGATCACTTACTTTAGAAGGCTAAAAATAGATTCTTCAAATAAAAGTACTGAAATCAGTGACATTCCCAAAAGTAGATTCCTTGGCAGTGCATTACTGAGAAAGTCAACTCATTACTAAGCATCTTACAAATGTATAATGGGAAATGGTTAAAGTTTAAGTACATTGCCCCCACCATCACCACCAACAACTACTGGTAACTGAAACCAAAGCTTAAAAAATCAAAAACAAAAGTAGCACACAACTTACCTCAAAGAAAATGTAGATAATAGGTAATTTGATTAATCCTTTATGTTCATTTAACTAAACATATTTTACATGTTTCCCAGGTTAAAACAGGAAAAGTAAATTCCCCAAACTTGACAAGGTAATGGGGATAGCCCCACACTCAGATATATAGAATGGTAAAGGCACTTTCTGAAAACACCTTGGAGTGACTGAGTCATATTTAAGAGAATAAAGAAAGGACTGGCAATCATCTAAATGTCATAATCATAAAAACTGAGATATGGCTTTTTTTTTAAAGATTTTATTTATTTACTCATGAGACACACACACACACACACAGAGAGAGAGAGAGAGAGAAAGAAAGAGAGAGAGAGAGAGAGAGAGACAGGCAGAGGGAGAAGCAGGCTCCATGCAGGGAGCCCGACATGAGATTCATTCCCGGGTCTCCAGGATCACGCCCTGGACTGAAGGCAGCGCTAAACTGCCGAGCCACTGGCTGCAGAGGTATGACATTTTTGTATCCTCTCCAAATACTCACAGTTGCTTCATAAACCCTGCATTAATACTCTTAACATTACTATTTCATCATTTCCCTAACAGGAAAAAAAAAGGCTGAAGCAAAGCTTGTAGTAAAAGCAGAAACTGGCCCTCCAGGATTAGGTTGCTTGGTTTCTATTCAGCTCCTCCACATACCAGCTGTGTGATCTTACTCAACTCACTTTAAAGTGTTTCCTTATCTTTTAAAAGGTGTTATCTAAGAAAGGTAACACCTACCTCAACAGAGTTACTAGGAGAATGTCAGCCACATAAAATACTTTGTATATCACCTATAGGTCCTAAATAACTGCTAGTTATTGTTATCATGATTACAATCACCTCAAAGATTATTTCTAGAAACAAATGAAGAACTTTTGGACTGGAATAAAAAATTGCAATTAAACTTATCTCATGGAGCAAGTTTCAAATGACTGAAGTTCTATGTATGCCTTACAACAGCAAAAATACTATATTGCTGTTAGCCTTTAGCAGCAAAACAGAAATAACTTTAAAATGCAGTTCTAGTTCTTCTTTTTTCCTAGGGTTTATTTATTTGGGGTGGGGGTGGGGGGAGAGGTACAGAGAGAATCTCAAGACTCCCTCACTGAGCGATGAGCCTGATGCAGGGCTGGATCACTTTTGAATGTTCCTAAGGTACAATGAGTTAAATTTTAGCTAGGTTTTAATTCTTCTTGGAAGAAAAAAAATAAAGTTTCTTACCCTCTATTAATTTTCTCTCTCCTCTCCCTACCCATATTTCTCCATCCCAACCCACCCTATACCCTATATCATTTAAACTCTAGTATCATAGCTCTTGAGTACCATCAACCATCACATTTGGATTCATATCCTTCCATTTTCCATAAAAAGTGTCCCATATGGAGGAAGATTATCTGTCACTCCAAGGTACTTGGAACATTAGGCTGCTAAAAACTAATATGCTCAACATTACATCCTAAGTAAGGGTTTTACATTATAAAAGTTCTTTCCTATTTCTACTACTATACCACAATACGTAAATAAAAACCTTTCAAATATGGTAGGCAGTATAGATGAGGGTGTAACATAAATTGTATGCCATGAAACAGAGGTCATACCTTCAAGGCTTGCTGTAGTATCTGGGCATCATTAATCCCAGTGATTTCTCTCAGCTGATTCAAAAACGTCTGCTGGTGCTAGAGGAGAAAAACCGTAATCATTACCTTTTAAAATCTGAGAATATACAAGAATAAGAAAATAAGTGGCCTCTGGGTTAAAAAAAAAAAAAAAAAACAGAAAACACAAACTAGTACAGAGAAGAAAAAATACAGAACTTGACAAAGACTCAACAAATGTCATCATTTTTTATTATTTATTTATAAAATTATTATTATAAACCATGCTGTAAGGAGGCCATACTCCATTCTCCTGTTTCCAAAGGGAACTTCTGCATTATTTCCCAAGAATTCTTACCTAATTAACAGTTTCTGGCCCATTCTTCACTGCCTAATTTATTCTTCCCAACAAGAAAAAGGAGTGATTATGTACAATGGTTAAGCCTAAGAAGAATTAAGGAAAACAGTTTTATCTATTGGGCTCTCTTCATTAGGGGCTGAGGTCACTGGCTAGAGCCTGGCAGCTCTAGCATCTCTCCCTACCCCTAGGGTCAGCCAGCATCCATTCACCTAGGATGTTTGAAAAGACATGCCAAAGGACAGGCCTTGCTCCAGGTATGTATATTATCTCATGGGGATTCTAAGAATCATCTCACTCTCTAGTGTATAAAAGCTCCTAAGCAAAAGTAATCACTTGCCCGTGTTTGCTACAGATCTGTTGGTCTTTGTGATCTATTATACTCTCTTAAAGAGAAAAAGAAAAAGAGGGATGGGATTCCACTACCAAACACTTCCCTGAAGATCCCTAATTAAGAACCATGTTCCTTCCTACATCTCCATATTTTTTTTTTTAAGATTTTTACTTATTTACTCATGAGAGACAGAGAGAGAGGCAGAGACACAGGCAGAGGGAGAAGCAGGCTCCATGCAGGGAGCCCGATGTGGGACTCGATCCTGGGTCCCCAGGATTAGGCTCTGGGCGGAACGCAGGCACTAAACCACTGAGTCACCCAGGCGTCCCCATCTCCATATTTCTTAAAACAAGTTCCCCCAAACTATTAGCACTATGAAATAGAGAAATCTCAATGAAAAAGAAGTCATCACTAGAATAAAAGAATCTGATGAAATCTTTCTCGAAAATGTTTTATATTCATCTTAGTTATAATCCAGTCAAGAATCATCAATGGATGATAAAACCACAGGATGAAAGTGTGATGAAAAGCAGGATAGTTACATAGTTTCAAACTCTCTTCCTACAAATTATAAAGGGAGAAAGAGTATAACTTTATAATGAAGACACATGACACATACCACCTTAACCAAGTAATCAAATTTAATATTACCCATAATGGGATAAAATGACAGTATATGCCTCCCAATGTTGTATGATACACGAAGAAGACAGTATCACCTCCAGTATTCCTGACCATAATCCATAACCTGAATGTAAACTTGTGGAAGCATCAGACAAATCCAAACTAAGGGACATTTTACAAAATAATTACTATACTATCTTTAAAATTTCTGTATCATAAAAGACAAAGAGTGAGTTTCCAGGTTAAAGGGGGCATGAGAGTCAAACATAATGTGGGAAACCAAACTGCATCTAACTCTAAATGCTATACAGGACATTACTGGGACACTGGAGAAATAAGAATATGAACTGCTTAGTATTTTATTAATATTAAATTCCTGAATTTGATACCTGCACTATAGTTAGGTAAGAAAATAGCTTTTTCTTAGGAAACACACCCTGAAATATTTAAGTTTTAAAGGGGCATTGATGTCTGGAATTTACTCTCAAATCATTAAAAAAAAAAAAAAGTAGAAGTACTTTGTACTAATCTTGCAACTTTAAATTTAAAATTACTTCAAGGGACTCCTGGCTGGCTCAGCAGTTGAGAGTCTGCCTTTGGCTCAGGGCAAGATCCCAGAGTCCTGGAATCCAGTCCCACTTGGGGCTCCCTGCAGGGAGCCTGCTTCTCCCTCTGCCTATGTCTCCCCCTCTCTCCCTCTGTGTCTCTCATGAATACACAAATAAAATCTTTTTAAAAAAAATAAGATTACTTCAAAATAAGGTTTTAAAATATACTATGTACAAATTTGTTAGAATTGTTAGATGTGCATTTCAAAATATTCTTGACAATTTAAATATATGTAACGTATATACCTTCAGAGTTGACGGGTCCCAAACAAATTACAAAATAAAATGAAGAATAATTAAGAAACAATTTGAAAATCGGGTTTGAGGTAACTTACACCTAAATATCTTTATAGAAACCACATGTAGAAGTTAGAAATTATATTCAACTACATGTACCAGAATCCCAAATAGTAACTTCAATAGTACATCCAAATAGTAACTTCAACATACTGCAGTGTCTGTTTTTTCTAATATAATTAGACTGGAGGTGGGCAATCCAGATCTGATAAGGCCTCCCACATGTCAAAAAGGATCTAAGCTCCTTCTGTCTTCCCACTAAACACTATTATATGTGACATTCATCAAATGTCTGTCATTCCATGTCTCGTCCTCACGCATCCTGTCCAAGCTCTAGGTATGATAAAAGGAAGGGCATAAGACAAAGGGCATAAGCCAAAACATTCTGACATATTTAAGAAGCCCTAGTGACTTCCACTTAAAGCTTCATTGAGCAGAAGAAAACTGGATGGTCACTCATAGTTCAAAGAAAGTTGGGAAATGTATTTTTCAGCTAAGCAAAAAGCCACTTTGAAAATGAAATCAAGGCTCTGTGAGGAAAAGTAAAGAACATATACTAGATAAGCAAGGCAGTATCTACCATGCCATCCATGAAGGTTATTTCCAATAACCTTATTAAAGATATGAAATAACCAAGACTATCTAACAATAAAATAAAAATAATAATGTATACAAACAAGGTCATATAAAATCCCAGGACAAATAAAATAGTTAAGTAAAAAAATCAAGTTGCCAAACTTAACAAAGTAAAAAAGGAATTCTCTTTAAACCTGTCAATTTTTCTATGTTTATTTAAAATATTACTAATGACTAGTAAGGGAAACATGACTAAGCTACTCAATACTAAACATTACAAATTAAAGATGTAGAAAAATTTTACAGAAATTCTTCTCATCTAATTCAAGGTCTCATTTCAGTGAACAACAACAACAACAAAAAAAAACAGAAGATTTTATATGTCTCTATGTAATCTCCCCAACAACTGCACTCCAAACTCCATTCTTTACACAGAGCATTATTTCCCTCAACTGCAAATTACCTGGTCATGGAATAAAAACTACTGTACACCTCCCCCAAATCAGTCATTTATACAAATGTTGTCAGCTATTACATATAATACTGGAAAAATGTAAACAATACAAATGTCCTTCCACTACGGAAGAGGTTCTAAATTTTAACGTACAGAAGAATGACCTGATGAGTTTGATAACAATCAAGATTCTCAGGCCCTAGCCCCACAGAATGTGATTCCAGAGGGATCAGGGTGAAGGCTAAGGGATCTGCATTTTTAATAAGCATCTCAGATTATTTTTATACAGATGGACCTAGAGGCACAGTTTGAGTCAACCAAACTGAATATTTTTAAATAGCAAATATATAACCTATATTGAAACTATCTTCCCAAAATCAATATCATGCTAAAGTGATGGAACACAAAATAGTATACACATTAATGACAAAGTAAAATGTAACAAAAGTAAATGTGTTAATGTAATTAAACACAAATGTAAAGCCCAGAAAAGATTGCAGGAGCCTGTATTAGACTCCCAATTCTCTCATCTCTATATCCACACCCTTTACCACTTTTCACTTCCTCTCACTAGAAAGACCATTTATTTCCTTGCTGCACTGATGATGAGTTTAGCCATGTGACACATTTTGGCCATGTGACACACTTTGACCAACAACATATTAAAGACAGTCATGCAGATATGAAATATAATTGCACAGCTAGGGGATCCCTGGGTGGCGCAGCGGTTTGGCGCCTGCCTTTGGCCCAGGGCGCGATCCTGGAGACCCGGGATCGAATCCCACATCAGGCTCCCGGTGCATGGAGCCTGCTTCTCCCTCTGCCTGTATCTCTGCCTCTCTCTCTCTGTGTGTGTGTGACTATCATAAATAATAAAAAAAAAAAATTTAAAAAAAAAATAAAAAAATAAAAATAATAATTGCACAGCTGAACTTCCCTCCTGAACTCCTGCAACTTTCTTAAGAAGAATACGACCCTGAGTAGCCCACATGCCCCAGAAGACTGAGGCACATGTGGAGAAGAGCCACCCCCAACCAACCTGAAAAATCTGTGAACATGATGATTAACATTTCAGTACACCACTAACTTTTGGAGTAGCCTGTTATGGTGAGAGTTGACTGATACAGAGTGCAGTAAGAACGCTGAGTACTTTATTGAAGAGAAGCAACGTCTTTGAAATTTTGTAACTTGTAGCTATAGTTCGGTGTCTTGTTTATCTTTTGTAATAAAGTCAGTTAAATACCATTAAAAAAAAAATCCAGGCATATCTCTAGCATAGTTCAATGATCTCATGAATTTTAACAGAAAATAAAGCAAGGAGGAGAAAATGACTGGGGTGGAGAAGGAGGCTGAGTGGGAAGGAGAAAAACTGAAAAAATTTTCTTAGCTATGTTAGCAAGAAATGGGAGAGAGATCAAAAGAGGTGAACTATGAGAAAAATTCTGTTATGGCACATAAGCCACCTTATTTGTAGTTTTCTCCTTTGTAATTGGCATCTTCCAGCTGTGCTTTTCCTGTCTTTGAAAACCTGCACCTTCACTTCCTACAATTATATGTTTTTGTTGTTGCTATTTCTGTTGTAATTAAGACCCTGGTCTTTCTTTCAAGGTTTGCACCTTTCTATTTACCACACTTCTGGTCTGCATACACCCTGATCCTCAACTAAAAATGTCCTGCATATGGTTCTCTCCTCCTGGACTAGCAACTTTGGATCTAAGATGGATCCCACCCACTTCCTTCTCTAGAGCTCTTTTTCTGAGCTAGAGGTCTTTTTGGTATGGATTTATATGCTACAATATAAGGAGGAGGATGCAATCTGTTCATACTGCTGGACCAAGAAAGGCAAGACACAATGTTCAAAGAAATTCAGCAGCTGCAAACACCACAGAAATCAATAAGCTCACAAACCAAGACTGCATGCAAGCCTTCAGATTCTTTCCTCAATGCAATTTTTATTGAATGACTTAAAGTGCCCACTATGTGCAAAATACAGTACTAAACACACTTCTGGGAAAAAGAAGCATCAGTACTTCCAATATAAATTAAGAACCAGAGAGTTCTACAAAAATTATTTCCCTCCCCAGTTGACCCTACTTAACTCCGGTCTGTTTTAAGTCTGTTTCAGTAAATATACGGTATATTTAACATCGATATAACTTCATGAGGATGCAAAAAAAAAGGGGGGGGGGGAATCACAGGCTTAGACCAAAGAAAAGGTAAGCAATTATTATGCTCTTGCAGTATGTCAAATGTTTTAAGTGCTTCCACTTTACAGTTTCACTTAATATGTGCACACATATGTGTGCACACTCACCCGGGCATACATACGTTCTCCAGAAAGCTACTCTCATTTCATAGCTAACAAAGTCTTCAAGAAATTAGTAAGTACAGACACAGGAATGAAAACAGGTTTTTCAAATTCCACAGCCCGTGCCCTTTCCATATTTTCTCTACAGTTGATTTTGGAGATTAAAGATTCAGTGAAAAATGAAAACTCAGTGCAAAAATCCAATACTATCTTCATGTAAAATACTAAATGGTACAAAAAAAGTGGAGAACCACTACAAGGCAGGAAAGTTTTACATTAAGGGGTGAATGATTCGTAAGTCAGTCAATGGCTTCTGAATTTCCAAATACAAATAAAACTTGGTTTAGTGCAAAAGAGTTCCATCTTCAGGAGAAAAAAAGGCAACTCTTAGAATGACTTCTAAAAACAATTTTAAATTTTTTAAGAAAAAATCCTAATTTGAAAGAAAATTCCAAGGCATCCTTAAACTTCAAGATCACATTCACTAAAGCACTGCTAGGCACTGTGTGGTATTTCAGTCACCTATCAATGAAAGGATTAATCATACTATTGCTTTTAAGGCACACAACCATACGTACACCTATTTTTGCAAATACCTTCTGGATCTACCTGATAACACTAAACTGCCCTAGTTCATGTTATCTTTCACCATAACAAGAAATCTCAAACTTCCTAGACAGATAATTCCAAATACATAAATATGTCCTTCATGAAGCTTCTTTGTGAGCCCCAAACCTGCCTCTAACCAGCTATAGAAGCCAAAACAAAATAAAATAAAACATAATTCAATAGATTGAGGACACTGGCCTTCAGCGTGCACTAGGCTCTTCCAATATTTTATGGTAGCATTTTTGTGCTAGAACCACATTTCAACCTGATTTCAAAATATATCACCTATTCAACATTCTCTTTATCCTTATCTACCAACCCAAATTTATATACTACTTGCCTTCTGTTAAGGTTGGAGGGTCTCCTGACACTTACCACAGATTATAATATATTATTGTTAATCACCAGACTCAAGTCTCAAGACAGCACAGACTATTTTGCTCATCAACGTATTCCTGGTAATTAGTACAGTGTCTGGCTTGTGGTAGGCAGTACTGACTGAATAAAAGAATACAGTGGAGTCTGCAGAGGTAAATTGTAGTAAGTCAGATCATAAGCCTTGAACTCATCCACAGGAAAGAACATACTGATTATTGGAAACAGAACAAAAAACATAAATAAATCAGGACTACTCACTAAACAAACTTTCCACACTCTCTTACATTCTATCTAGAATTCCATAGAAAGTTTCATTTCCTAGTTCTGGTCCTGTCAACCCTACTTGAATATGAGTGTACAGTACAATACCGTTGAAATTTTCAACTGCAAATACTCCATAGTAACCCCATAAAGGGTTGGGGTAATTCTGTATTTTCTAGCATCACAGATGAAAGGCTTATCTCAATCTTTCTGGGTTAACAGCACTTCTGTATTACAAAAAAATTAATCCTATACCTCTATGGTATATAAATCTGAAGGCATGCATTTTCATTCTTCACTATTTACATTTAGGCTTAAATATCCCAGAAATTCTGAATTTAGAAAGATTTTCCTGATCATTTTATAGAATCTGAGAGCTACAATCTTAAACACTCATACAATTAAAAAAAAAAAAGGAAGAAGAAATGTAAAGAAATGAGATAGGTAGCTAAGAGTAATCAATATAGTTGGTTTGTTTCTATCCTTCCTCACCTCAGTTCATGTCCCTACCTGCAACCCAACTCTTCAACCAATTTAACAGCTGCATGATATCCATGCCCCTAATAAAAGCCCCATCCTCATTAACTGCAGATAACTGAAATGCATCATAAATAGAAATTCCAAATGTAACTTCCCCAAAAAATATTGTTACACAGCATTATAGTATAAGTTCTTACAGAGTTAAATACATTTCCAAGCCAAATAAGAACTCAACACCATAAAACATGGTTTTTATGGGAACATGCATTCTAAAACCCCAACTATCCCAATCTTTTGGGATAGACAATATTTTTAAATTAGTGTGTCTATATTCTGGAAAAAATTTAAGTAAATAAAACTTTTGTTAATCAAATCATATCTTTGAACTTCAAGATCTGAAGTTTAAATAAAATACACATTCATGTATCTCTAGTTTCTACACTTAAGTTTTCACAATGAACTTGCAGTCCAAAAATAAAATCCCTCATACTAATAAAACAAATATGCTCTACATAGAACTCTCAGACTAGAATACTATATGATTCTTCAGAGCTATGTGTGTCACAATTCCTCTGATAAAGCAAATATAGTTTTTGGTCACATTAATTAAAGACATAATACACTCTACTATTAGGAATTCCAATCATCTAGACATAGTGCTGTTTAATAAAATATGCTCTAAATGACTTTCTTTCTCATACCCCTAAGAGCTATTTGCAGAAATGTCCCAGTTGTCCTAGTACCTCATCAAACAAGTCCCCATCCACTGGGCTTCAATTACACCATCTACAGCAAGAACTGAAATTCAGTCTGAGAGCAGACCTCTCGCAAATTTACTCCTTCCACTATTCTTAAGAGTTTTCTTTACATTCTTATAGCCAATCATATGTTACTGGTCAATACTTTCTTGTATTAAACTCTTCCTATTCAAATTACTCTGTGGTCTCTGTGTCTTAATTGGACCCTTACTTATATAACTTTCTTAAAAGAAATTTTTATTTATTTATTTCAATATTTTATTTATATTCAAATGATATATTAGTGATGTAATTCTGTATTTTTAAGAGAATAAGTCTCAAAAACTAGGAAGGGGAAAATTAACCATATATGCCAAGTTCTACCCTAGAACTACCATTAACTGAGCGCTTTTTTTTTTTAACTGAGCACTTATTAAAAGTATGGAAGGCACTAAAGATTTCATTATATAGGTATGACTGAATCATTGGCCATTGGTGACTGAACTCAATCTCCAGCCCTTCTCCTGGCCACCAGACTAATCACAGTGGTTGGTTTTCTAAGGTTGGTTTTACAACAACACCTGAAGCTGCCTTGTCTTCCAACAAGGAGTTAACTCATTAGAATACAAAAGACAGTAAATTCCAAGGATTCTAGAAGCTCTGTGGCAGAAACCAGGGAAAAGACTAAACATTTTTTATTACACAATATCTAGCCATATGAAGCTACTGGTAGACAACAGAAGGCACCAAATTGCTGTGTTTGTTTTCCCTTGCTCATGGACTTCTCTGCCTAGAATGATACTGTCAATCTACCTAGTAGTCTTCCTTTCATTTCAACCACTCCCTCCTTCACAAAGCTTTTCCTATTCTTAGATCTTCTTCTTTGTCCTACCAATACATCTTACAAATACTTAATTTAACTTCAAATATCATATTGGCATTTCTGGCTCCCACCACCACTAAACTGTAAGCTTTCTGGGTTATTACCTACTTCTCAACCTGCTTAAAACAAAGAAATAATAATTAAATGCATAGACTTGATAATGAGATAACTGAATAAGCAGAAATCTACAACAGGCAACTGAAAACCTGAAACTAGAGTTTATGTAAGGGTGTAATATTTGATTTTGAATATACAAACTTGGTAGTAATGAACATAACACATGAGTAAGAAAATATATGTCTCTCAAAGACACCTTGCAAAAGTAGAAAGCAGAAAATCAAAGACCAAACCTTAGAAAATACCTCCAGTGAACAAATACAAACACACTATATTGATTAGCAGCCAAATTTTACTATACAACATAGCCCAAAGGTGAACATTTTAAATACATGTACTAAAAGTTCACATATCAAAAACTGACATACTCACAGAAATCTTGTCCAATAACTAAGCCTATCTGTTTGTCTTCTTATCCAGTAATTCTCAACATTTTTATGTTTGTAACATGCATTCAAATACTAAATATTTTTGGCAGCACACCTGGAAAGCTTTAAAACCTTCACCACAACAAAGTACAACCACCCCTAAGGCAGGTAGCAATAATTACAACACATCATTACTGCAGTATATAATGCTGTCTCAAAGTGTCTGCAAAAGCAGTTATCACACTACACAGCAGTATCTCTCTCTCTCTCAATTGTCCAGGCTCTAAGATATGTTCATAAGGCAAAGTACTCACAAGTTCTAATAAATAATATTTATTGGGCACTAATTTAAAAGTAAGCTATAATTGTTACCCCTCTTATTCACAGGAAATATGTTCCACTTTATAAGAAATCACACAACCTGTTTAGTTCAACATTCTGCTTCAAAGATACTGCAATTACATTTATAGAGCTTTAGCAAAAAAAAAAAATGACAAAAATACTTTATAGTATGATCAAACATGGAGGCATATCTGTGAAGATTTTACAACGAAAAGGCGGAGAACATCACTCTAAAAACAATGGCTTTCAACTAACAGGGTCACAAAAGTAATGTGGATGACAACAGCAATAAAGCCTGCTTCCAGAGTTTATTAGTAACAATATATTACAATAATACCCTGATACACGTATATTAATTTCCTTGAAGTTGCAAATGCTTAAGTTAGCTTCTATATAACACTACTATCTGTCAAGTTGACCTTATTAATCTAAATTTTACTAATTTTCTAACTTTGCTTACATCTAAGTTCTTAGTTGGTTTTTAGTTTTAGTGCATAAGAGCCATATAATAGAACATACTAAATTTATGCCTAGTTATATTTATGCAAGCTTCAGTAAAGCTATAACAAAAATACTTTGAGTGTCCCAGAGACCTGCTTTCCTTTAAAAAGGTCCCAAATCAAGAATTAAAATCTTGGGCGCCTGGGTGGCTCAGCTGGTTAAGCAACTTCCTTGGGCTCAGGTCATGATCCCAAGGAATCAAGGGATCAAGGTCTCCCCCACATTCTCCCCCCCAACCCCGTGTTGGGCTCCCTACTCAGCAGAGAGCCTAGGTCTCCCTGTCCCTTGACTCCCTGACCCTCTGACACTCCCCCTGCTTGTGCTCTTGTGCTCTCTCATTCTCTCTCTCTCTCTCAAATAAATAAATAGTCTTTAAAAAAGAGAGAGAATAAAAATCTTGTCATCAAATGAAGTGTTAATGAGAAGACAAACTTTTCAATAAAGTTGCTGGTTTTCCAGATGGGGAAAATGAATTTGGCCACCTACTCAAACACTGTATAAAATTCAAATGCAAGTGAAATAAGACTTAAATACTAGAGGCAAAACAAGAGAAACAGTAGAGGGTAATAAAAGAGTATCTTTATAAAACAGGGTATGGAAGTTCAAGGAAACCAATTACATATGACACTAAATTAAAGTAAACTTCTATTCATTAAAGGGCACGATAAAGAAAGTAAAAAGACCTCCTGAAAATGGGGGGTAGGGGGGGTATTTAGACTATTATAAACTCCAGCAAATTAAAAAAAAAAAAAAGATAAAACCAATCCAAATGAAGAAACCAATGTGAATTTCACAGAAAAAAAGATCTCAGTGGTCCATAAACATAAAAAGGTAAATGAGTAACTTATCAGCAGTAAAACATTTCCAGTGTATCAAGAAGTATAAATGAACTACAACACAAAGGTTCATTTATTTCATATGAACCTTGACTCTTACACCTCAGAACATACACAAAAGTAAACTCTACATAGATCACAGACCTAAATGTAAATGCTAAGATGATAAAGAATAAAGAAGAAAACACAGAAAAAAGTTTTATAAACTAAGGTTCAAGAAAATTAGGCCAAAGCACTGTGAAAGAAAAAAAAATGGGACAATGAGCATCAATGTTAAAATACTTAGACTTCAGAGAAACTGATAAAAGATAAGCTACATACACCTTAAGAGAAAAAAATATACATATAATGAAATACATTCATTATATACAAATTCCTACAACTCAATAGCAACATACAGATTATTTGTATATGATATAAAAATGATCAATAAGGAAAATATGGAAGCAGCTGGTTCCCAGTACCTCCCACCACACCCCCTGCCTGATTCAACTCTCCCACAGCCCCACTCCCTCTTCTCCACAGAGAGCTCCCTGAATTTCTAACACTGGAGTGAGAGTAAGAACAAAGGTTCTGTTGGTCAAAAGGGTGTTCTTGATGAGAAACCCAGATCAGCTGAGAGGCCTCAGTGGGAGACATAGCAAGCTTCACAGCCCCAATTCAAAGTTGTTTCTGTAGCTCCACCCCAAAGAAACAAGATACTGATTTTACATGTATTCTGACATGAATTATAACACATAAGCTCATTTAAGTGCGAGTGTGACCACTGCTTCTCATATTAGTGTTACCATTGGGATGAACCCTCACTACTAATGGTTCTTCATTCCTGCTCCCTCTTTCCACAATGCTCCCCCTCATCCAGCTTCACTGAGGACCTAGCTCTCAGCTCTGCAGCCAGTCCTGCCCTCAGGCCTAGTACAGCTCACCTCCACCTCACCCACTTCCAGACAGAACAGCAGACTCAGCAAGCATGAGCTGTTTCCTTTTCCAGTTCAAAATAGGTTCTTCCTTGTTCTCCCACAGACCAAAAACAGTAAGAAAAGTCTTTCTGATCCAAAGGCTTACCCTTCCACAATTTAACCCACCCACCATTGGTCCTCCAAGTTCTTTCCAAACCAACTACAATGTTAAAATATTCTGTACCCTCTACATCAAAATATACATCATAGAGATTTTTCGTGTGTGTGCAATTATCAAAGAGATTATTTTAATGCTAGTTTGAGGCATGAAGAAAAGGGGCTTCTATTTTTTTCTAAAGACTTATTTGTGAGAGAGAGACAGAGTACACAAAGGAGGGCAGGAGAGAAAAAGGGGGAAGCAGACCACACACTGAGTGAGTAGCCTGACAGGAGGCTTGATCTCAGGGATCCTGATATCATGACCTGAGCCAAAACCAAGAGAGAGACAACCAACTGAGTCACCCAGTCGCCCCTGAAAAGGGTTTCCATTCTTCAGCAGTGAGTCTTTTTAACAAGTATTTAAATGCTTGTTTGCTTCCAAGCAGTAATGCTTCCAGTCATGGTAGACTATTAGCAGTTAAATTCTGGGAGAGTCAAAGGTAACCACAGATTTCTGACTGTATGGGGGAGTCAGCACCCCAGCTCCAGTTCAAGAATCAACTGTGTATGAGAAGCAGTATCTAAAAATCCTCCAAAAATGGCCAATAAGCACATGACAAAAATGTTTAAAACCACTAGTCATTAGGGAAATACAAGTTAATACCACAATGAGATATCACTACATACTCACTAAAATGACTAAAACATAAAAGTTGACAATAGGGATCCCTGGGTGGCACAGCGGTTTGGCGCCTGCCTTAGGCCCGGGGCGCGATCCTGGAGACCCGGGATCGAATCCCACGTCGGGCTCCCAGTGCGTGGAGCCTGCTTCTCCCTCTGCCTGTGTCTCTGCCTCTCTCTCTCTCTCTGTATGACTATCATAAATAATTAATAATAATAATAAAAAAAAAGATTATTTAAATAAAAAAAAATAAAAAAAAATAAAAAAATAAAAAAAAAAGTTGACAATACCAAGTGTTAACAAAAAAGTAGACCAATGTTAACTCTCATGCACTGCTGATGGTAATGTACAATAGTACAACCACTTCAAATAACCATTTAGCAATATTTTATAACAATTTTACTTCTCTATATTCGCCCAAGAGAAATGTAAATATGTCCCTTCAAATACCCTTTACATATTGATGTATGTAAATCAATATCACTCATGAGGGCCAAGAACCAGAAACAACCCAAAAGCTCACCAACAGAAACATACTTACACAGTCTGTAATATTCACATAAATATTACTCAGCACTAAAAAAGGAACTACTAACAAATGCAATAAGGTGGCTCAATCTCAAAAGCATTTTGCTGAGAAAAAAAAATGTCAAATGCAAAAAAAAAAATTAAGATTTCATTTATGTGAAGAACTAAGACAACCAAAACTGATCTGTAGTGAGAGAAATCAGATCAATGGTTACCTGGATAGGGAGTGTGGAGATACTAAACAGAAAGGGTGACACAAGGGTATCTTTTGGAGCTGCCAAATTCATCTAATGATATGCTTTAAATGGGTGCTTTTATTATATTTTTTGTAAATTATAACACAGTAACATTAACTTGGAAAAATCAAGATAGCAACTAGTAGGATGTGGAAAGGAGGGGCAGTTTGAGTGAGGAAAAAAGGAAATTTCTAGAATAAAAGGATGTTCTATTTCACATCTAGGGTGGTACAAAGAGTAGTAATGTTATTATATTTCTTTAAGGTATACATAAGCTTTCATATGCTTTGGTTCATACACACACACACACACACACACACACACACAAACTTTCAGGAATGATTCATACACATACACACTCCAAAAAGAAAAGAAACAGGAAGACTGCAGTCTTAGCATATATAATTGTTTCTCAACTCCTTGATCTATGAGTCAATTAATAAAAAGAAGATTAAATCTGCCCTACAGAGATTGGGGGTGGAGAGCATGTGTCCAGCCTATGCACCTGAAGCTTTGGGTTTCCATACAGATGTTGGCCATGAAAGCCTAAGGAAGGAGGCATTTCCCTTACGACAGGTAAGTCTATCAGGGAACTGATGGGGAGAAACACTGGAAACAGAAGAAGGCCTACATGTTCAAAGACTCTGATCCCTGTTAAATTGGGTGTATTATAATAATCCAAACCTGGAGGACCCCTGCAGCCAATACACACAGGTGCCGAAGCATTCTTTAAGAATACTAATTAATTTCAACTCGTGGTCCTCAAACTTTAAGTACAGAAGAATCATCTGGGATTCCTGTTAAGAATCCTTTAGTCCAACCCTTGGGCTTGAAACATTAAGTCTGTAATGTATAGATTCTACATTTTTAGCAAGCACTACAGGAAATGAATTGTCTACAAAGCACATTTGAGAAACTCTGATCTAAACTTGTATCAACAAGGTTAAAGAGACAATGAAAATATTGTTGGACATTTTTAAATATGAAGACCAAGTAAGTTTTCAAAAGCAGACAGACTGTACTAAAATGGTTAATTGAGGTTAGAAAAGGAGAAAAGTTTCAAAAATTACCCATCATATGTTCAAAACAAAATATCATGACAAGGAGAATATTCCTGAAAATTAATACAAGTTTGCCAAAATAAACACAGGTGGTCATTTTAGAAGTTCAACTTTAACTTCATCTACTTAGCCACATTATTGCACAGTGACATTCCAAAATGGCCTTCACAAGCCAAATTTGGTCTTTCATGTATTATATATATTAATGATTATGATAAGCTATGATAGCATACTCACCATGTCTAGCTGCAGGAAAAAGGCAGGCCACTGCAGCATGCCAATACTTAAAGAGTTCTATGGTATTAGAGAGTAACAGTGTGTTGTAGACTCAGAGAAGCAAAGACTCTAGTAACTACCCCTACTCTAAGCACATAAGAGCAGGAATGAATAATCATAGAATGGTCCCTGGGGGAAAAGGGGGAAAAGACAGAGAGGGCCCATGATTTAAAAAGAAAAAAAAAAAGTGCACTGCCCTGACTTTATAGGAGATAGCATGACAGAGTAGTACTGACTAACTAAACTCCTGACAAACCAACTATCTCCCCCCACTCATCCCCAGGGAGCCTGGTGTGAAACTATCACAGGAGTCACCAGGACTCAAAGGAAAAACTACATGCAAGCACTAAAATTTAAAACACTACAATATTCTTTAGTTATTCAGAAACAGAACACTTTTTTATAAACAGAACACTTTTTTATAACATGTAAGCTCACACAACTATCACATGTAAAAATACTTTAGAAGCTCACTAGGTACCAAAGTGGGGAGCTGTCCTTTAAAATCAGTAATAAGAGGGCAGCACGGGTGGCTCGGCGGTTTAGCGCCACCTTCAGCCCAGGGCATGATCCTGGAGCCCCGGGATGGAGTCCTGCAATCAGGCTCCCTGCATGGAGCCTGCTTCTCCTTCTGCCTGTGTCTCTGCCTGTGTCTCTACCTCTCTCTCTCTCTATCTCTCTCTCTCTCTCTCTCTCTCTTGTGTATTCTCATGAATAAATAAATAAAATCTTTAAAAAAATTAGTAATAAGACAATATCCATTATCATCACTTCTAATCAATATTTATTAAAGGTCTTACCCTGTGTAATAAGAAAAAAAGGAATTATAGGCATAAAAGTTATAAATAAAACTGTCATAATGTATTCATGATATAATTTTTTACCTAGAAAATCCAAAATCATCTCTAGGAAAGTATTAAAATAGAAAAGTTAAGCAAGATGGCTAGACATAAGATGAATATACAAAAGCCAATTGCATGTGTACACACCAGTAATAAATAACAAATATTTTAAAGCACCACATATAATTATTATCAGAAATTACCAACTATCTAGGAAAAAAATGACATACAAGAATTCCACAGTTAAAATTATAAACTGAAGAGATATTTTAAAAGACCCAAAGAAAAGAAGTATACTCTGTTCATGGATAAAGACCCAATGCCATAAATATGTTAATGATTCCAAATTGGTCTATACAATCAACTGAATTACTGAAAAATTCAAGGGTTTTTCAGAGGTCTTGGTAAGATTATTCTAACACTTCTAAGAAAAATAATCTGTCATGACACTTTGGAAAGAAGAAAAGCAAACTTACTTTTCCAGGAGTAGAGATTATTATGAAACTACAGCAATGAAGACAGGATGGTATTCACAAAATGAATGACGAAACAAAAGACAACACAAGGAAACAAAGAGCACCATGTAAAGCTTTTGTATATGATAAAAATGGCAGGTCAGTTCAGCGGCGGAGAGTATTAACTTTTCTATGAGGTAAAATTAACAACAACAAAAAAACATATGTAATAAAAATTAAATTGGATCACCACCTTACACCTAGTACAAAAAAAAAAAAAACTAAAGATGGAATATGGTCGAAATGTTGCAAACAACTTTAAAACTCTCAGTAGAAAAGATAGATGAGTATCTTTGGCTATTTAGAGAAAAGCTTCTAAAGTTAAAACAATGAAAATATACTCTTCAAGAATTCATTAAGCTGCAATAAAAGGGAGGATAAACTTAGGAATCAAGATGATTAACAATCTCAAATGAAAATAAAGGAGTGGAAATGAAAATGAGGAGACTGGTTAGACAGAGGTTACTTTCAAAGTTATATCTTTAGTTTTAAGTAGAATTCATGTGTATTTGTTATTATAAAGTATTAAAATGAGTATTAAAATTAATAAGAAATTTCATAAATAAATGAAAACATATTTGCATGGACAGCTGATCAGAAATCAATATTTATAATTAATTCAATTCTGCTTACTTCACAACTAAAAATGCAGATTATTAAAACAAACCCTCAAAAAAGCATATGACCACCTAAGGAAGTAGTACACCCAGAACTGGCATTACAAAAATAATAATTTGTACAATCAAACAAACCTTATCTCAACATATAGGATATAAGAAGAAAGAAAAATATTATAAAATAAAATTTGTAGCAAGAGAGATGAACGGTATTTAATATTCAAATAATATAGTTACATAAAGGGGGTAGGGGAGAAGGAATAGAGTAGAAACAATAATTTTAAAATTTATATCTTTTTCATGAGAAGAACATGAAAGTTTTCAGACTAAAAATCCTAGGCAGGACTGTTAAGAAGATGCACACACACACACACACACACAATATACACACACATATACACACAATTTCTAGATTCTAAAACCAAAGAAGAAAGCTTATAAGCTTACACAAAGAGTTAACTTACTTACAAAAAAAAAAAAAAGTAACATTAAACAGTATTAAATTTTAAATTTTACAGAAAAAAAACACATAATTAAAATTAAATACCTGATTTTTAAAAACTAATTGGCTATTAAATGTGTCTATAACACAAGTAATATTTTTTGATGGAAGTTGTATCATAAGAAATTTAAAATACCATCATTTAGAATACAATTCCATATTAATCCAACAAAATCAGGAATATTGTCAATAAAAATATGCTAAAAAGTCTTTCTTATTGAGGACAGAAAGAAAACTTTTCATTTTGACACTACTGGTGGGGGATGCAAGCCTATAAAAACTTCATCAATCCATCAAAACTGAGTGGGAAAAAAAAACTGAGTGGGGAAAATAAAACTAATAAATAGAAACTCAGATGACAAAAAAAATATTTTTATCAGTTACCACCATATACATAAGTGATGAAATCCTACTGAAAGACTAGCAAAAGCACACAAGTTTAGATCAGATCTATTAGAAATAAAAAGAATTTGATGAAACTACCAAAAAATTACATCATCTCTCAGAATTTAAGAGACAAGAAAAAAGCATGAAATACTCAAATCACACTATGAATGTTCATTTAATATATAAATATAAAACTTTAACTTTCAAATACACATCATTTTCATATGCTAAAACCTCATGTAGTCATAAGGAAAATCTTAAATTCTAAAACTATTACAAATCATGTTTTTTAAACAGTACATTGAAACTAAAAATCCACAATTTAAAAAATGCAACATCTTAGGAAGTATACCAGAAAAAAAAAAAAATCTTTTAAACAGTAAAAGAAAAATGAAGTCAAATCCCAAACAAAGATGAAAATCCACAGCCCAAAATGACTGGAAACTCACGAGGTGATGAATTCAAGTATAAAAAGAGCAACAACAATAAACACCCAAAAAAACTAGAAAAGTGGAAATAATAAATACAAAAGCAAAAATTAATAAATTAGAAGATAAACGGAACTTATAAAGGCAACAAAGAACTGAATTTTGGAAAAACCAGTAAAATAGATCAACATCTGGCAAACATTAATGAGGACAAAACAAAACAATCAGGAATAAGAAAGAAATTGATCTATATAGACAGATTTAAGAGAAAACATCAGACCTATACATACACACACACACATCTAAATGAAATCAACTTGAAATCCATAAGCATTTTTAAAATTGACTCCAGAAGAGGTAGAAAACCTAAAAGCTTAATAGTCAAAATTTGGAAAACTTATCTAAAATGTGCTCTAGATAAATGGTCAGCCTGCCATTGTCATATTCACCAAATGTTCAAAGTAGTAAGTACTTAGGTTGAACGATAGAAAATGGCTAAATACCACCAATTTTGAATGATTTAACTTAGTCCTATACTAAACTATTCCAAAAGCAAAGGAAAACCTAAAAAAGCTTTCTAATCAATTTTATGAGCTGACCTCTCCTTGATAGCCCATATGCACATAACAAACTATGTAACCAATCTCATTTAAGAATAAAGACACTAAATTCCAGATAAAAGTTTACTATATTGAATTTGGATGCATCATGACTACAGAAAACAATAAAACATAACGGGTAAGAGAAGGTGCTCATGAGTCTCATGACCCTGAGTTTAAAGTCCACGCCCAACACATAACAGCAATGAAATGTTCCTTTAGTTCTTCTCTAATACTGTTTCCTCAACCACAACATGCCGAGGGAAATAAAAAAAAATAGTGCTCACCTAATAATAATGTGCTTGGAAAGACTAAGTGAATAAAAAGTTTTGAAAACTCTATGCACAATTAGTTAACATAGGTATATATAACATATTCCAAATGTTATCTATTACAATTGTTTTTATTTTTGACAAATTATCACATCAATCATTGCAAAAGGAAAAAAGAAAAAGACATTTGATAAAGAATCAACATCTAAATCTGATTTCAAAACAAATTTTAAAACTTAGGACTATAAGGAAATCTCCATATCATAATGAAACAATGCGCAAAAGAGACTAACACTAGCAGTATTCTGTAATCTTAACTAAAGCAATAAAAAAATGAAAAAAAAGAAGTATTAACAAGAAATAGGTCAGAATGATAATTACTTGCAAATGACACAAACTATAATACATAGAATATTTTAAAAATCAACAGAATATTTATTAAAACAGGACTTCATTAAGGCAACTAGATACAATGTCAGTATACAAATCAAAATAGGTAAGAAAAGGAATAAGGAAATACGTAGCTGAATCCCTGCCTCTTTGCCCAAACCCAGTCTAGCTAATAACAACATAATAAACTATTTAGTACTAAAGAATATCCCTTTTATGTGATGTTTACAGTGATTTACATAACATTCACTGTCCTTGGAAATGCTATACTGTATTTTTCACAACTATAAATGATATCTAAATTAGAAAATATTACATAATTTAACTAAAAACTTTACCCTGGATCCAGCTTCTAATGTTTTCCAAGTTTTGCTTTAACTCTTAAATTAGCTGATCTGTGACATCCTTCCCACCTGATCCCCAAATGTAATTAAGTGAAAGTTGACTGTTGATCCATAAAATTCATTCTGCCTCCACCCTCTAGTATTTCTTTTTTTGTCCTCCCTGTCCAGAAATAAATGCATGCTTAGCTCCACTGAAACACTCAGATCCAAAAGAGTTGTTTCTGTCTAATCATACTAACTTTAAGGCTTTAAAGGAAGATTCAGAGGCAATTAATGATTTGTGCAAGGTCACAGAAAGGTGATTTAGGTCCAACCCACACTTCACTACACAGCCTATATTCCAACAGTAGTCCATGGTTTCTCAATAATTAAATCCTGAGATTCAGTTAGGAAACTAAATTACTGCATTTGCATTCCTTTTAGAAAACATTCACTCATTATTTCACTCATCAAATATTTACTGAAACCTATTATGTGCAAGACACCATTATTCTAAGCTCTATAATGAAACAAAATAGGCAAAATACCTACCCTTATAAACCCTATATTTTATCCAATTCAGAAAAATACATTTAATGTAAATAGTACCCAGCTCACTTCACTCTGTAAATCAGTTTGGTCCCTAGGAGGAAGCCTTCTATTGCTGCCCTAAGGAATCCTCATTTGGGACCTGAAGCTATATATATAGGTACCAAATTTTTGAGATCTAAGGATGCTACACTTAGGTAAATATAAAGTACAAATGTTGAACCTACATGTTCATGAAACCACCTGCGTGGCTCAGTGGTGGAGTATCTACCTTTGGCTCAGGTTGTGATCCCAGGGGCCTGGGATGAAGTGCCACATCCGGCTCCTCTCAGAGAGCCTGCTTCTCCCTCTGCCTCTCTCTGTCTCTCATGCATAAATAAATAAAATCTTAAAGAAAAAGAAGATACATGTTCAAGACTAAGATTATGGACAGGATTTAATGGTAGCTAATCTGCCACCAACTCCACCTAACCTGTATCACCTAAACCTCAGAAAAGCAGCTTTCTGCAGTTTTATTACATCTCATAACTCCCTGCCATGGCCAAACTTCAACAACAAGCAAAGAACACATCAGAGGAAAAGACAGCCAAGCCAGCCCCTTGGCTTATACCATGGCAAGCTACTTTGCAGGTGAACAAGACCTATGAAAGAAAGCTTTGTGTTGCTGCTTAAATAAATAAATAAATAAATAATAAAGTTAAAAATCATTATTACTAATCATCCTTCTGGAAAAAAAATCTTGAAAATATAATAAACTATTTCAACCTCCAGAATAAAACTGCATACATAAAACTAATACATATGTGCATTCACACGCATAATTTTAAGGAGAGCAGAAAATAGGCTAAATTTTGATTATGCAAATGCACTAGACACTTCTTGTTTTCATAATAATTCATAAAGTTTCTAAGTGAAAACAAAGAGTTTCACTTTTGTTTCTTCTAAAGTATGAAGTTCACTTCCTAGTTACTAGCTTGTAGTCCGCTTCCCAGTTACTAATCTGGTGAATTTAAGCCTATGAATTTATCTGTAATGGATGGTTTAAAGTACTTATACCTAAATAAACATTTTTAAACAGTTCTGAGCAACAAAGAGTATATTACTGCAAAAAAGTAAATAAACACATTGTTTCTTTTCAAAAACCCCATAAATACCATAATGGAAGTATAAAAATAAGTGCATAATAAAAATTGCTCCAATAAAAATTCCCCAGTATCCCAAAAGATCTGACACATACACTAACAATAGCATCATAATAGTAATATTTTGGATCAACAACTATTCCCTTTGTGTAAGGAGGGGACTCATGAAGCTGGGAAACTGGATTTGATGGCCAAGATCATCTTCAGTAATTTGATTCTAGAACCTACGATCTTATGCATAAACCTCTGAACCAGGCAGATCTGCATTATCTGATTCTACGCTAGAAAAAGTCAACTTAAAAAAAAAAAAAGAAAGAAAACCCTCACAAACTTCTTACCACTGTTCAAACTTAAAAGATGTGAAAAGTAGGAGCCACATTTCCCACTTTCAAACAATAATCAGGCTTTAATATTCAACACTGAAGAGAGCTATAAACACAAACGATACCGAACCTATTAAACCCTGCTTAGCGTACATATGAACACAAGGTCCTGCTCTAAGTATTAACACTTTATCACATACTTAACATCAAAAACTAAAGTTTAAGACATTCAAAACAGAATACAAGGAGTAGAAGATAAACTATTCTAAACTCCCATTAGTAAATCTAGAATCGTTTCACTGTAAATAGATCGCAGTCCGCAACAACACCCCGAATTTGCCGGGAGCAGTTCACTTACACAAGAGTTCCAAGGACAACTTTCCCAAAGTGCCTAAAATAACAATGCACGATCCTTGCTTTCCAAAATTCTCGAGCATCTTCAATCACCTCAAGCACTATCTAGAATTCTAAAAATAATCTCAAAGCAAAAACTTAGCAGTGGGTATTCAGACCGGCCGTGCACTCTCGGGCAGCAGGCCTCGTTCTGAAATCAAGCACAGGTAGGATAGATACAAGCTTCGCCAAAGCTACCACCGGGTGGGGCATTCACGACTCGCTCAGATAAGCCCAACACAGCTTTGGTCGCTGCTCCCAGCAAACCCCTAGTGACTCCCCAAATTTCAACACGACTAAAGCAATGTTTTCCTTTTGCCCAAAATGCTTTTCACAGAATGCCAAAAAAAAAAAAAAAAAAAAGTCATAGCCAACACTTCAAGATATGGTGCAAGCCATGATAGTGCACTTGAGATTCTGGAAACCAAATCTCCAATAAAATGAATGTGTCTCACCGCTCACTGTGAAAGATCTGAAGCTGCACACTTCAGATTTGTTTTTTTTTGTTTGTTTGTTTTTTTACTTACGTGGCCATTTGAATGTGTGACTGAGGCAAGAGTAAAGGTGAAGGATGGAATAAGGTCAAACTTAGCAGACAAAAGATCCCTGGAATAAACAGGGCCAGAAAGGTCTCCTTTCGTAGGGGCAGGGTGTATATTCAGAGAGAAAGAAAAAAAAAAGAAAAGAAAAGAAGAGAAAAAGGGAAAAGAAGAACACACCAAATCCTGTACTTTCTAACACAGGAGTCCACCAGGTCACCGTCCCTGCCCCGCCAGGCGGGCAACTCCATCCCAGCAGAGGTCCCTTCTGCAGAGCAGGCCTGGGATGCTCCCACCTCCGACACAGACCGTGTTCAGGAGCGATGACAACCGGCCGCCTTTTTTTTTTTTTTTTTTTTTTTTTTTTTCAAAAAAGGAAGAGGTGAGTAAAGTTTAATTCAGAAGCCCCGTACGGAGTGTCGGGACGTGAGGGTCGCTCTCAGGCGCCGCGGGCACTGCCGGCTGCAGGAAAGCGACCGGCAAGAAGGAAGCGGGTCGAGACCACTACGTGCCCCGCTCCCCAGGCTGGGCGCGACGGCCCGAAGGCGCGGGCGGGCGGCGGGCGGCGGGCGGCGGGCGGCGGGCGCGGGGGAGCAAGCCGGGGCGGGGCGGGGCCGGGCCGGGCCGGGCCGGGCGGGCCGGGCGGCGGGGGGAGGCCGGGAGCAGGGAGGAGCGGGGCCCCGCCGCGCCGGCTCCGGGCTCGCCTCACCTTCTGCGCCGCGCTCTGCTGCAGCACGTTCTGCTCCACGGTCATGGCCCCCGCGGCGCCGGCGGCGACTCGGGCGGCGGCGGGCGGGTCCTCGCGCCTCCGCCGGCCCTGGCAGCCGCGCTCCGCCGAGCTCCAGGGAGCGGCGCGGACCGCCGGGGAGGACAGCGCCCCCGCCAGCCAGGCGCGAAGGCGATGGCGGCCGGCGTGCGCGGGCACCGCGGGCTGGCGGCGAGGCGCGGGCGGCGAGGGCCACGGCGGCAGCCCCACGACTTCGCGCCGCCCGCCTCAGCGCGGCTGCTCGGCGGCGGCCGGGGCCATGGGCGGGGGCGGGGGCGGGCGCGGGCGCGGCACGGAACGGGGGCGCGGGGGCGCGGGGGGCGAGCGGGCCGGGCCGGGCCGCGTCACGCGCGCGCTCCCTCGCCGGCGGCTCGCGGGCCACTGCGGGGAAGGGAGAGGGGACGGAGCGAGCGGCGGGCCGGAATGGCGCTCTGCCCCTCCCTCCCCGGCTCCGCCTCCCCTCCCCTCCCCCAACCGCCGTCACCTCCCCCGCCCGGCGGCTCCGCCCCCTCGAGCCCCGCCCGCCGGCCGCCCTAACCCTAGATTGTGACCCGCGGGGCGGCCCCGCCCCCTGCCGGCCCCGCCCCCGGCAGGCCCCGCCCCCGGCAGGCCCCGCCCCGCCCTGCGCGTTCCCGGCGGGGGGGCGGGGGGGCGAGGGCGCGCCCCGCGGGCTCTGCCTCGGCTCGGAGCCGCCCCTGCGGCAGGTTGCGCGGTGCCTGCCCTCGGCCCCGCGAGGCTCGGAGCCCGGGCGGGAGGCAGCGCTCTCGGCGCCGGGGCTGCGCGCACCGCCGGCTTCCCGACCTCCTCCGAGACAGAGTCCCGAACCCCGGCTCCTTTCTGGGTCCCCGGTCCTCCCCCCTCGCCTTTCCAGGAATCTCACGAGCAGTAAACTTGCCGGAGGGAAGAAGTCACGTGTGACTTCAGCAAAGGGCTGTCGGAGGTCCTTAGGCTGGAATGTACTTTTCTCCTTGACTGATCATCACATAAGTGAATACTGATATTCTCCGTCTGCTTCATCCACGCAAACAGGCACCTACCAGTCGTTGCGAGGCTCTGGAGGAATAAGGGTTATTTCCTGAAGATTTGATAAAAATGAAATACGGTCTATACAGCAGACGAAAGTCTCACTGCCCGCCCGGGGGCCGCATAATTCCGATACACCAGTTGTCAGACAATTAGCAGCGAACCTTCCTGCGTGGAAAACTTGACCGTATATGGAATTGAAAGAAAAACTTAACGTCCAGAAGGCGATCTCTGCTCTCAAAAAGACCTTGAGCTTCCGAGCTCATCTGGGGATAGGAGGTGAGGGTGTGGCAATGAGAGGGACAGAATAATCAGTCCATCTTGTCATAAATGCATTACACACATGTGCAAATCCGGGCATGATTTTTAATCTGACGGCAAGAAAAGCAAGTTTAGTGAATGATCACTGAGATATTATCCGGTTTTATATAATAACCATGGATCATCGTGATTCTTAAGGCTTTGCAACAAATCTGTGCACTTCACAGCAGTCCTTGCTTCACACCTCAGATATTTTCAATCAGCATTTGAGATCCTTCCCTGGAGTCTTCATAGGTATTTGATTTTGACATATTATAATAGAACTTAATTCTATTGATATCCTATGTTTTCACCGGAGGAATTTGAAAAGTTGTGAAGTGGTTGGAAACACAGAATTTCAGGAATAACGCAATAGCTCTCCTAGAATGCACAATTTTGTTGTGAGAACACTGAGACTCAAAGAAGGCTACTTGCCAAAGAAAGCAAACTAGAGCCCACTTGACCCCATTTACAGACCGAAGTTCTGTCCAACGTCATCTTCATGTTTCTCTCTATTATGGATTAAAAAAAAAAAAAAAAAGAAGAAGAACTCTATCCAGTTCATGACATTTAATATAAGAAAGTTTAACATAAAACTTTAACATAAAAATTTAACATAAAAACTTTAACATAAAAATTTAACATAAAAATGTAGTACTATGATTTTAAAAAGATACTGCCATATACTAAACTTTAGTTTTGTTTTTCTGAGTTAAATTGTTAGTTCCACAGAAAATGTTATTTTACCAGTGGTTACTAGATAATTATTCACTAAATGTTTTTATAGGATAGTCATATTTGCCCACTTTGATCATTTATTTCCAGCTTACCTCTAGTGGTTTTCCTACTGAAATTTTTAAAACCTTAACCGTTTTGTATGAGGAGAAACTTTCAAGTGTCCTTATAGGTATTCTTTTCTAGAAAGCATACTAGAATGAACAGAGGATGGAAATGTGAAAATTTGAGATAAATTTGCACACATGACACACTGCCAGATATCCTAATTCATTTTAGCAATTTGTCCCAATGTTCAGTTTTTTCTGTTCATGAATAAGCCTTAATATAAGTATGATTGTTGGAAGTATATAACCTCAGGATATTATTTAATAATTCCTAAATTGTACTACTCTGGAGTGTTGACACTCAGGTAAACAGTTAAACTGACAGATTTCATTAAAATTAAAAATTTAGGGGCCTCTGGTGGCTCAGTTCATTAAGCCTCTGCCTTGGACTCAGGTCATGGTAATGGGATAGAGCCCTAGTAGGGCTCCTGGCTCAGCGAGGAGTCTGCTTCTTCCTCTGCCCCTCCCCCTACTTGTGCAAGCTCTCTCTTTCAAATAAATAAAATCTTTCTTAAAAAAAATTAAATTAAATTAAAAATTTAGTTCTTAACACCAAGTCTGTTTTTCTATGTGGGATCAAAATAATGTTTCCAACGATATTCAGTATTGTGCCTTGTGTGAACCAAGGAAATTGGTATTCATTCTATCTTGACTATTTATTTCTCTTTGTTTAGAATGAGTCTGAAAATCCATTTCTGAACACCAAAAGTCTAACATACTGCCAAAGCACATTTGTAAGCCAGAGTAAGAAATAAGCATTCAATTCACAGTGTAGATTTGAACAATTTCCTCCGCAAAAGAATGGTTCTTAACTCTCCTCTTGAAGAGGATCAGAATTATTTTCCTTCCTTAGGTATATTGACACTCTAGGATGATTTTATTTCCACCAATAAGGTAACCATAAACAATCATTGAAAGAGGTTTCGATGATGTCACGATGGAACCATTCACTGATAAGGCGCTCATAAATTAGAACCTGTACGAGTACTATCTGCCTAATACACGTACAACACAATGCTTATTGAATTAAAGGGGCAGTCATGAAGGAGAGAAGACAAGTTTATGCTTTGGTAGGGCATGGCTAACTCTAACTTCTCACTCTACCTGGACAGCTCTGTGGTCCTGGCAGCCCTACTCTTTATCTGACAAAGCATATCAATATTGGTATCTCCAGCTATCAGCAATACCTCAGACACTGAGAATCTCCAGATGTTGCTTCTTTGCTCAGAGTATTCATTGTCTAGGGCAGTCATAACAAAATAGCACAGACCAGGTGGCTTAAACAAGAGAAATATATTCTCTCACAGTTGAGAAGGCTGGAAGTCAGAGATTGAGGGGCCAGCAGGTTTGGTTTCTCCTGCAGCCTCTCTCCTGGGCTTGCAGATGCCATCCTCTCGCTGCCTCTTCTTATATGGCTGATCCTCTGTGCACACAGTTCCCTGATGTCCTTTTTTTATAAGGTCATACTGGAGTAGGGCCCCATTCTAACAGCCTCATCTTAATCACCTCGTAAGGAATTTATCTCCAGGGATGCCTGGGTGGCTCAGTGGTTAAAGCATCTGCCTTTGACTCAGGTTGTGATCCTGGAGTCCCGGGATCGAGTCCCACATTGAGCTCCCTGCATGGAGCCTGCTTCTCCCTCTGCCTGTCTCTCTTTTTGTGTCTCTCATGAATAAATAAATAAATAAAATCTTTAAGAAAAAATTTTAAAAAGGAATTCATCTCCAAATGCAGTTATATTCTAAGGTACTAGAGATTGGGACTTCAACATGTGAATTTTGGGGGAACACAGTTTGGCCCATGGCAGTCATATTCAATCTACTTTGATTAATCCTGTACTTCATACCAATGTACTATCAAATACTCCTTTTCCTGCCCCATCCCATAACCTCTTAGATTAGTAAGAGATGCATTAAAACATTAAAGAATAGTGCCTCCACATTTTCTGTCAATATTCATACTTCTAGTTGGAATAGTTTTGGGGAAAAAGTTCTGTGAGTTGAAAAAGGAATCCAATCTAATGTGAACTATTTCTTTGCAAGATCTACCTTGAAAGTCTCCAGATATATGGAGAAAAAGCTGTACTTTATCAACTGCGAGCCAGCACAAAAGCACAGATTTCTTGCATGAATCACTTGTTCCCCTTACTTTGAGCAAGCCCAGAAGTGTACTCTGACACTGAAAATGACTTAAAGTTCCCAGACTCTTCCTCACTTCTTACCTTCTGCTCCCATAGTGGTAGGCACACATTTCCCTGACGGTATCCTATAATGTGCATGGACAGAGAAAAGTATGTAGTCAAAAGTGATTAACGTCACTTCTTAAGACCTCTGTCCCACAGGGGATAGAGTACATGATTCAGAGCACATGATTGCTACATATACACAAATCCCCAAGAACAACCCAGAGACAGATAGCTCTGTAATCTTGGGCAAATTGCTTAAACCTTCTGCATAATCCTAGCCTATTTGCTTTTAGTACATTCCTTGTACGTCATTGCTTGCTCTGAATCACAGAAAGGACTATGCTTGCATGTCCCATGCTCTCAGGTAAGCTGGCTTCCAAATAGATTTGGCATAGGTAAGGTAATGGAAGGTCAGAGAAAAAGAGAAGCCAGGGTGTTTCTCTTTCTCCTTCTCCCTCTCCCCCTGGATGGCTTCTCCTTAGGCTATAGCTCTTTGGTGGGGTCCAGCTCCCACCAATTCTGGCCTATTCTAGTTCAACTTCCTCCTGGTTGAGGCAGGTCCCTGGGCTCCGCAAATCTTACCTCCTCTCCTTCCATCACTCCTCCAAATTAAGAGTCGTAAAGATTTCTTGCTGTTGCCAAACTAGTTTAATTCATTGTCTCTCTTTGGCTTCTTAGTTCTTTCATTACCTAAATAGCTAATTCTTTGGATTAAGTATCCCTTGATTTAAATATTTAGGGAGTATTCTGTTTTTCTGACATGACCTTTACTGACTTATGTTCTCTGGGTCAATTCTGTCATCTCTAAAATGAGAGTAATAATATAGGGCTATTTTGATGATTAAATGATTAAGTACATATAAATTATTCAAAACACCATATAAGGCACAAAGTGAGTGCATAATAAATATAAGCAAATTCTTGCTTTTATTATTATTATTATTATTATTATTATTATTATTAGGTTTTCCTTCTGACCTGTACATTGAGAAGTTAAAACCATTAGGTGAAAACAAAACAAAACAAAACAAAATATTAGGTGAGCACCAAAGAGAATTAGTCAGCTGGAGTTGAATATATTCTTAGTTTAGAAAAACAAGACCTGAAGCAGAGTTAAGTAAGGTCAGTTTACAAAATCTTGCAGTTTAAGAAAAGACTGTTTCACTGCGGTTTCTGTAATAATTTCACATCAAATCATATACAGAAGAACTTGTATAGTTATTCCTAGGCAGTTACTTTACCACTAGTTTCAGACCTTTGGTGATTATTTGTGTTTTTTCTTGGAGAGTAGAAGAGACACAAAGATCAGATGTGAATGCCTTTAATTTTTAAAAATACATACTAGAGTTATGACAAATCAAAAATTTGTTTTTGGATGATAAAAGTTATTAGCAAGTAGAAACAAACATAAAAAGGAAAAAACTTAAATATTAGGCAGAGATGCTATTCATTTTTGGATTCTACACGACATTTACTGAATGGGTGCTCAATAAGTGTAATTGAAATGAATTTATAAACAAAAATGAAAACAAATGTTTAAAATCTCCTTTCACACTTTTCAGGCTTTCAGAAAATGTTTTTAGTATATTTAGTAAATCTGATATCATTTTATAAAATGAGATATGTAAACAATAATCTATTGTCTCAACATTAGTTTGGTCAGTTTTTCATCAAGAACAACGTGGTATTTTTTTTTTATGTGAAGGTTAGTTAAATGGTACTGTTCAAATGTATCATAGCTTTCAGTTCAGGTTATCATATTATAAACATCCATAATAGTATGGAAATACTGACTTGGAATAAATGCTATATAACTATAAATAGGGCAGCATATTTTAAAAATAGATTTTATTGCTTTCAGCTTCAGAACCTTTGCTCCAAGACTGGCCATACTGTCAGGTCAGTTGAAATGGTTGTTCTAGGTTTTCCCTTTTTAGGGAATACAGGGAACAGTCTATGATGTTTTAGAGTCAAGTACTACTTTTTGTATACTTACTATGTGCCAAGACCCATGCTAAGCACTTCATACTTCAAACAACCTAATCTTTATAATAACCACATGCAATTGGAGCTAGTGTACTCTTTTCACAGAGGAGAAGCTGTGGCTTATTAAGTAAATTGCTCAAGGACACACAACCAAAACATATTAAACCAGTATGAACCCAGGTAGGAGGTCTGTCTAACTTCAAGGGTTCTGCATTTAAACCCCCTACACTGTGGATCAGCCATTTTCCAAGTGTGGTTGATAGATTTGATAGATTTCTGGAGATATTCAAAACCCTTTCAGAGGGCTGGCAAGAACCTGTCTTCTCTTCTCTTCTCTTCTCTTCTCTTCTCTTCTCTTCTCTTCTCTTTTCTTCTTTCTCTTTTCCAACTCCATCTATATATACATATATAAATAAAATATATTGGAAAATATATATGTGTGTGTATATATGTACATATGTGTATATATATATATACATATCTGTATATATGTATATGTACACAGATTTTCCTCTTATGCTGCAACCCAAACAGTGTATGGTAACAGACAGAATCAGAAGCAGCTTAGACAACTCTGTTGTTCTCTATTAAACCAAACATTAGAGATTTGCAAAAATGTAAAACAGCCTCATTCTTCTCACTAATCCTTTTTGTTTTGAAAAATATAGTTATTGTCATAAAAGTAGTATTTACATGGCCCTCTTGCTTTTACATAAAATAACAAATAATATGTTGGAAAATTATCAGTTTTAACTTCTGAAACTATAAAGAGTAATAGATGTAACTTACAGACATAAAATCTCATTGAAGTCCTCAGTAATTTTTAAGAGTGTAAAGCAGTCCTAGGATCAAAAATGTTGAGACTCACTGCTTTAGATTTCCATTGTCATCAGTCATTTTGCAAGAACTAGCAAAAAAACTGATCTGACAGTTCTTTATGTCTCTCAGTTATCATGTATTACTATTGTGATCCTTCAAGAAATTGGAGTGGAACTAAACTGAATCAAAATTTCTTCCTTAAAAAAAAAAAATTCCTTTATCCAAGTAGCATTCAAAAACTAGTTTGTCTCTAGGTTTAGAAATTACCATGTAGAAAAGTAGAGCCCTAGAAATGTATGGATGAAAAAAATGAAGGATCTGTTTGTTGTTGAAAGGATCAAAGATGAATTATAGGAAAGTGGAATGTAAATGGTAAAAGACAATTCAGATGCATATTTTTATAAGTTAATATAATACATTGGTAGTAATGAAATGATGGTAGTTAAGAATTGGCTTCAGGAGATAACCATAGTACTATTTAATAAATAGAATTTTATTGCACTAATATATTTTATTACTATATTATATATGTGTTATATCAAAATAAATATAACAGCTGCACATTTAAGTGTTCTACTATGTGTAAGTCACTTGAATATACAACGTGTCTCTCACTAACTATGCTAAGAGACAATGCAGGACATAGTCTATACTCATTTTACAAATGTAGAAACCTAATCTCAGGTGGTTGGGTGACTTACCAGTAGTACACAGCAAGAATACAGTTGTGCTAAAATTTGTAACTA
The DNA here is from genome assembly GCF_018345385.1 of Vulpes lagopus. Classification (NCBI taxonomy): domain Eukaryota; kingdom Metazoa; phylum Chordata; class Mammalia; order Carnivora; family Canidae; genus Vulpes; species Vulpes lagopus. Next base: position 26,852,586 of record NC_054843.1, read on the forward strand.
GCATAATATGTCAGCAAATATTTATTGAATTAAAAAAATAAAGACATCAGGCCTTTTAACTCCTAGTCCAGTGTCTTAGCTCAGGGTAGTGTATTTTATGTAACCCTGCTTAATTTGCCAACGCTATTCAAAATGAGTTAAAAAAGGTACATTGTGGCTATTCGTTTAGCACGTACTTATGCAGATCTTTGTCAGGAAAGCAATAACAGATAAAGATGATATGCATTCTTTTATTAAGATCTCATACTTAATCCTCAAACTTATTCTTTTTCCCATCTTCAAAGAGTAAGTGATGTAATATGTTTTTTCACATGGCATGTTAGGATTAACTTCCAAAAAACAAAAACACACATGAGTTTCACTGGAATTTTGAAAGTATGATCATTTGCCAAATAAATGGGAGTTTAATATACATCTTGTTTATGACAAATCCACTTAGGACAAACCAATGATCCCACCCTATCAGCTCTTTAGAATTTCAGTACCATGGACAAAACAGGAAAAAAAAAATCTCTACCCCCCCAAAAGCTTATAGCCTGATGGGGAGTCAGCCACAAACACAGTGTCTATAGTGTACAAGGTAATGAGGAAACTAGGAATAGGATTAACCTAACTCTTGCTAAATACACTAAATAAGATGGTCTTTACTCTGACACAGTTCACAATCTGATGAGAAAATCAGGAATACAGATAACGGAACACTAGATGTTAATAAGTACAAATTCCTGGAAGTCAGAGGAAGGAGAAATAGACTCAGTTTGAAAAAATAAAGGTTTCACAGAGGTGACATTTGATATAGGCATTGTAGAAAAAGAATGAAGTAGAATTGACAGCAGGATCTTCAGGTCCCAGCCTACTAAAAACTTAACCTTTCCTTTACCTTTGCCTCACAGAAACTTGAAGTTAAGGATCATGAAACTGGTGCTTTTTTTTTTTTTTTTTTTTTGATCCAGTTTACCTGTGTGTGATGAAAAGGAAATCCTGTGGACAGAGGTTCTACAACAATTAGGCTTGTGAGTTTGAAATATGGACAGGCGTCAGGGATACCCTCAAGAATGGCAGTCATAAAAAAAAAAAAAAAGAATGGCAGTCATACTTCTTGAACATTGCAGAACCCTCCTTTCACTTATATGGAATCATCCACAGCTGTATATATGAATGGCAACTTATGGGAAGATAGGAAGTCTCCAAAACCATTTTGTGTCATCTCCTTCTTTATGTAACTAGTGCCCAATGTGGCCATACACTTGGCCATTAAATCATCTTACTGTTATGTTTTAAAATTTCCTGAGTTTAGGGGCACCTGGGTAGCTCAGTTGGTTAAGCATCTGACGCTTGATCTCAGCTCAGGTCTTGATCTCAGGGTCATGAGATCAAGGCCCATGTTGGGCTCCATGCTGGGTGGGGAGTCACTTTTATTGGAGTTCAATTTGCCAACATATAGCATAACACCCAGTGCTCATCCCATCAAGTGCCCCTCTCAGTGCCTGTCATCCAGTCACCTCCACCCCCCCACCCACCTCCCTTTTCACCACCCCCTGTTCATTTTGGGGAGCCACTTTTAAAGTAAAATAAAATTCCCTAATTTTATTTCAAGTCTTTCTTGAAACTCTTATCTGCTCCACATTTTTTATCAACAATACAATCAAACTAAGCGCATTTCTTGAAAATGCCAAAATTCTGTATTGGATGTATTAGGGGTTATGTTTTGGGGTAAAGGCAGCCTATGTTTGGGCAATTGACCATTGTGTCTTGGTGAGAGGTAGGGTCCCACATATTGCCACAGAAACCAAAAATGCCAGATACTTGCTCTCTCAGAGCCACAGAATGAACTCTGCCAATCAGATGCTCCCCAAGTCCCCCTAGCTAGTGAGATAAAGAGAAAGACAATTTAGAATTCTTTATGATGATGGGAGTGGTGGGGGAATGGGAAGGTGGTGGTAGTGAAAGCTTCATGAGTAGTGTCTAGTATCAAGTCAAGGACATAGCAACACACTGCACTGGCTTGAAAGTCATCTCTCTCTCTCTCTCTTTTTAAAGATTTTATTTATTTATTCACGGTAGACATGGAGAGAGAGAGAGAGAGAGGCAGAGGGAGAAGCCGGCTCCATGCAGGGAGCCTGATGTTGGACTCGATCCCAGGACTTTGGGATCACGACCTGAGTTGAAGGCAGATGCTCAACCACTGAGCCACCCAGTCATCCCGAAGGTCATCTCTTTAACTAGGGTCCTAGCCTCCCCCACAGCTTAGTTCCTATGCATTTTCCATGCTGAATCCTCTCTGCTTCCTATTATTCTGTCAGCTGCCAACTAGGTTACCGACACACCTTTTTCTTAAAGGCAGAATTGATTTCTGTCACTTATAACAAGGAACCCTGACTGGCCCAGTTTTTCTAAGTAACAGAATGTATAATGTAATTGCATCTTGTAGCACTTCTAATTGGAAAATTTCTATGAGAAGTGCATTTTAAGAATTTCCTAACAATTGTTAAGTGACAGGTGATGGCATCCCAAAGGAAGGATGTCTTTATGGTTGAATATGAAGAAAGATACATTAATTTGAATAGGTCACATGCACTCCCACACCCAAGGGCATAAACTTTCCCTAGACTTTAGAATTCCAGTGCTTGCTAATTATACCCAAGACATAGCTGGTTAATAGATGCAACCCATTCTGCAGTTGGGAACAGTCATAGGAAGGAATAAAACTAGAAGATGGAAAGGACAGTTTCTTAGCAGGATAGAACATAAAAAGAACCACGGTACTGCAAGAAGGAATTCATCTGCTAATTAATTCATTCAAAGAATATTCAAGGAATGTTTGTAGTCAAAATGAAGGAAAACACAACGAGAACCAAAGATGAGCCCAGCTCTCACGAAGTGTATGAAAACAGACATGTAAAAAACATCATGACACAAAGCTGTCTGGTTACCTATGATATTCCATAGGCTTGTGCATTTGTTTTCTATACTGCATAATAAATTAGCACAAACTCAGTGGCTTAAAATAACTCATTTGTATTATCTCACACTTCCTGTGAGTGAAGAGTCTAGGCTGGTTTCCGGGACCCTCTGCTCTGGGTCTCACACAGCTGCAAGCAAGGAGTTACCAAGACTTGGGTCTCCACTGGTCCTCTACCAAGCTTCCGTGGCTGTTAGCAGAAGCCATTTCCGTGCAGCTGTAGCAGTGCTAGCAATTTTCTTCTTCAAGACCGGCAGGAAAGAGAGAGGCTCTAGCGGTCTCTAACAGGGCCCGTGTGATTAGGTCTGGTGGTTGACAGAGTGGAGGGGGGTGGGGGATGGGTGACATAGATAAAGAGAGAAAAATAAGCCCATATACTTTCAAAGCATTTCACTAGATTGAAGACATTGGTAAAAATCTGCAGTGTGCACTAGGTTCTTCCAACATTCAGTGGGGGCAATTCTGTACTACACTGATTTCATCAAGTCTCATCTAATCCACATTCTATTTTTACATATCACTTTAGGTCTGCAATTTGTTTTCTTGGTCATTTAAAATACAGAGTTCTTACAGAACTGGCTGGTACACTGGGACTTTTCTCCTAAAGACCTAGGAAATAACTATCCCTCATAAAATTCTAGCCTTCTTATTACTCCCACTTCTGATATTTGTCTGAACGGTTAACAGGATGGCAAAGGATTTTGTTTGCAAGTATTTATACTCTAAAGACTCTAAACTATATGCTTCATAGTAAGATGTCAATTTTTTATCAAAGATAAGCAAAAGAAAAATAGAAGCAGACTTATATACCAATGACTACAAATTTGGACGTGAAAAGGATTTTACTTTCCTCTTGAAATTTGTATTTTGTTCAAAATCATATAGCTAAACAAAAGTTTTAAGAACAGTCATTTTAATTTTCTAACTAGTTTTATTTGTTCAACTTGGATCAAAATTAATGTGGAAAATATTTTGAATTGACTGCAGGGATCACACACACACACACACACATCAAAAAGCTTCATATTTGAGAAACCCCAACTTAAGGTTAGTAATATTGGAACAGTAAAATAGTTTCCATCTTACTTTAGATAGAATTTACTCAGTACAAGTACTTTGCTGTTTAAATATTTATTAATGTGTTTAAATATTAAAAAGAAAACCTCTCTGATACTAGACGTGCACTACAACAAATTGAAATTGGTTTCTGAATTTCAATATTGATATTCTCTTTGGGAACAACTGAGGAAAAGAAAACAAAGACAAAAAGTTGCACTCAGGGATGTTCTCAAAGCAAAAACTAAGATATATAAGCTATATTTAGATTGATAACTAAAAATCCAGGGCATTGTATATATTCTTTTTCCTGAACTCAGCTAAATAAAAACTCAGTACACTTTCTCATTCTTAAACAAGGTGGTGGAGGAATGCAAGTAAAATGTACATAGTTGGGAATTATTGTCTACTCTCTGGAGGTATAAAGATTTTTCAGATATCTTGTTTTTATTTTTTGATATTTTGGTCCTTTCTGAATGTAAAGTTGGCATTTGAGAGAGTATATTCTGCTGATATTTTGTGACACAAGCAGCATTTTTTGGATTTACAAAGGTAAATAGTTTTCTTTCATATTCTGGAAAAAATAACATGTTAACAGTTGCTCATTTTCTACATGTTAATCTGTTTTTTTTAACTAATTCTGTTCTTAAGGTGATAAACAGATTTTTTCCTCTTCTTTTTGTATCTTGATGAATAACCAGCCAGTGCCTTAAATTTAATCATAAATGTGAGTCATACAACGAATACGAATAAATCACAAAGCTAGAAATAGATTTTTTTTCCATTTCACCACAATTGAAAAAGAATTCTAACAATCTCAAAGTTTTAATTCAGGTCTATGCTAATTCCAGGGTTTAAGTGATCTGTTCTGCATTAATCTATTGCCTTAACTTAGGCTGTTCTCATTTTTAAAAGATAGTGATAATTTTTCACAATAGTCTTGTGCTGTGAGGCATTCCATTTTAGTGACATACATTCAAACACAAATGTATGTCCATAAGGGAAATATTGCCCTTCTGTTTGATACTACATTAGAACACTAATGACACTTCTAGAAGACAGCTACCAGCTAAGTATCATATGTTATACACATATATGCCAATTTTACAAACACTCTGATAGTGGGGAGGTTAAGTTTATTTTCTTAATAAGTTGGCATTATAGCTAGGGATGCATGGAATTATTCTCAATTAAGAATAATTCTATTTGTCAACAGAATAGAGATTTTCATGAAATGTTTTTTTAATTGGGATTCAGAGTTTTTTTTTTAATTTTTTGAGACTTTAGAGAGCCATTTCAAACTTTATGAAGTAGTTGAAAATCACACATCTATCCTGTAATACACTATTGATGTTAGTTCTGACTAAACTATTAAGGTTGTATAGTTACCCAAGACACTTTATAAATAGAATACAAGAGTGGGGAGAAAAAAAGCCTGCGACATACTAACTCTTCTCAAGCAGAATTATGCCTTAAGGCAGACTTTACACCTACACTACTTTTCTTTCATCAAAGTCTGTTGTCACTTAAGTTTGGAGATAAACACTCAAGTGAATATTCATCCAAAGATTCAAAGGATATTTACATTATCCAGGCAGTGGGTGAGGTTTAAGAGTAAATAAGGACAACTGTCCTTGCTCTCAAAAAGTATATTTTCTATTAGAGATAAAACACAGGTAAATGCAAAGTGAGGATAAGTGCAACAAAATGAATATGTCCAGGGTAACAAAGGCTTATGGGAAACAAATCCTTTCCCAGTAGAAGAGATCAGTGCAGTGGACTGAATGTTCGTGTCCCTCAGTAAAATTCTTATGTTGTATATCCTAATCCTCCTTGTAATGGTATTAGGAAGTGGGGGACTTTGGGAAGTGATTAGGTCCTGAGGGCAGAGCCCTCATGAATGAACTAATCCTCACGAATGGATTAGTGCTTGTATAAAAGAGAGCTCTCACCCTCTTTCAACCATAGGATACAATAAGTCAGCAATCTGAACCCAGAAGAAGGCTATTCTCAGAACCTGACCCTGCTGTCACTCTGATCTCGGACTGCTGGCATTGAGAACACTGATTAAATAAATATCTGTTTATGCCGTTCAGTCTACAATTCATTGTGACAGCAGCCAAAACAGACTAAGATAGTAAAGTCTTCATAACAGCAGTGACACAAATTATACCCTCAAATGGATGTAAGTGCCCCCAGCTGAATGGACAGAACAGCACAAGCAAAGGCATAGAAAGTTGAAGCATCAGTTGCCTTCTGGGAACCTTAAGAGTGCTGGTTGGCTGCATGAATGGCGGTGGGGTAAGGCTGGGAAGGCTGGTAGAACCCAGGAAATGTAGAGCCTTTCACCATACAAAGAAGGTTGAGCTTGTAAGACATTATGTCGTCTATTCCTTGTTTTCAATATTTTTAGAAATACTTCTAGAATTGGTGCTTCTTTCCCTAAGAAATATCATGTGGAAAGCTAATGTATAAAATTATATGTAAGTGAGGCCTCTCTGATTGAGTGTGAGGTGCCCAGAGTCATTGTGGTGATACAAAGACATTACAAAGTAATGTCTTCTGACATTATTTGACTATTTCAAATACTTGTGACATAAATACATACATTCAAAGAGCAGGCATCTTGTCTTTTGAACATTGAAGATGGTCTGTCCAATCAGCCTTTTGCCAGTCAGATAAAAGCTTTTATTCCTAGTTCTATAAAAAACCTGAAGAAGTACTACAAGAGAGGAGAATGTAGCCATATGGAGAAGGTGTCTATTGTTATTTTAGACATCTCCACCCCCACCGGGGAAGAGAAGTGCTTTTGTTTGAATAGGTCCTGAGAATGAGGCTGGATGCAGTGGCTAGTGAAGCCCAGCTAGGGAATGCATTACTCTTTTGAAGTCTCCAGTTTATGTTTTGCTTCAGTTATTGCAACGTGGGGTTGTAGTTGATGCTAGTAACGAAACAGTAGCTTGCTAGATACTGTGTGAAAGAAAGGAGGAAAGAAGAAAAGGGGGGAAAAACTATTCAGATTGGGAAGGAAGCATTTGAGAAAGAAAAACATGAAGAGCCCTTATGTCTAGCGAAGATTTTGCTTAAGTTTTTGCACAGTGGTATGTGACATGACACATTGTCCTTCCCTCTGCAAAACCTTAGTAAATCATCCATTTCCCGTTACTGCTTCACAGAGTTTTGAGTGTTTTTGTGAGAGACCCCTGGAAAACAGCTTTTTGAGTGTTTTTGTGAGAGACCCCTGGAAAACAGCTTCCAGGTAGATAAGGAGCCAAGGGTGAGGCTGGCCAAGAAGCCTCCATGAGTGAGTTTTGGAAGATTGAGTGATTTATAATTTATTCTGCAACTCACACCTTCCTCCCTTATTAGAAGATACATGTCACTTTAACTCACTGTTAAGATTATGTTGTTGATCAGGTTTATAATGGCATCTGATCCCAAATTTTTCCTGCTACTTGGATTCCAAGTCATAGCTGCTTTTACTTCTTCCTCTGCTGGGCTAGCAACTGGTACTAAATTCATATCAATTGTGGATAGCCATGAAGTAACCAAAGGTTATTTTGAATGTCAGTCCTTCAGATACTCTTTAGGAGCCATAAAATTTATCTATACGAAGAGCTGATTAGAATAATAACGAATAGGGATACTGGCTTATATTTTGTCTGGCCAGAAAAGTTTCCACTTCTTTAAAAAAAAAAAAAAAAAAGATTTTATTTATTCATGAGAGACACAGAGAGAGAGAGAGGCAGAGACATAAGCAGAGGGAAAAGCAGGATCCCTGTGGAGAGCCTGCTGTGGGACTCAATCCCAGGACCCCAGGATCATGCCCTGAGCCAAACCCAGATGCTCAACCACTGAGCCTCCCAGGTGCCCCCAAAATCTCCTATCTTGACTGGGTTGAGAGTATCAGATGCCAGCCTGAGGACAAATGAAGAAGCAGCCACAAAAGGAGGAAGCTTAGCTCAGCTCCAGGGGGCTCTTCTTCAGAGCTCATACATAACACCTTGCTATCAACCCTTCAGTGAAAACTAAAAGGGGCAAGGCTTTGGGATTGTTGTTTTTGTTTTTGTCAGGCCCATGAAAAGAAGAAACAACCAATGTGTCTGACGAAGAAGGAACAACTCAACTTTTGATATATGGGGGTGACATGATTGTTAAAAACTCAGACTTAAAAACAAGTGCTTTTCAAACGTGGATGAACCTACACATCACTTGGGAATCTTATAAAAAGTCAAACTCTGGTGAGCAAGACTGAATGGGAGTACAGGATCTGCATTTCTAATAATATTATCGGTGATACAATTCTGCTGGTCCAATGATCTCACTTTGGGTGACAAAATTCTGGAGTCAAATTGCCTGTGTTCAAGTCCTGTTCTGGGTTGCACCAAGCTATGGCCCTGGGTAATTTGATACCAACTATTTCCTCATCTGTAAAATGGGATAATACTATTACTTACATCCATCAGTTGTTATAAAAGTTAAAAGTGTTAATATAAATAGCATAGAGAAGAATGTCTGGCACATTGGTAGGTGTCAATAAATATTTGGTGAATAATAGCCAACCTATGGAAACAACCCAGATGACTATCAGCAGATGAGTGGATAAAAAAAGATGTGATATACATACACAATGGGAGAGCAAACTGTTGGTTACCAGAGGAGAGAGGTTGGGGTGGGAATATTGGTGATATTTAAGGGTACAAAGTTGTAACGAGTAGTGAATAAGCCATAGAGATATAACAGACAGTCTAATGAATATAGTCAATAATTCTGTACTATAATAATGTAATGTGATACATATTGCTTCAATGGCAATCAAATTACAATACATAAATATGTCAAAGTAATAAACTGTACACTTTAAATTTACAAATGGTTACATGTGAAATTTATCAAATAAAAAATATTTGATGAATGAATTACTTAGCAGGATAGGAGGAGTAAAAGGGTCTGTGTATTTGAACTCAACTGTTTGACATCTTCCCAAAAAATTCATCTACTATAACTTGGTACCATTGGTTGTCTTTCAGTCAACTCTGTAGAATCCTAATTAGGGAACAAAAGAATAAAGTGAGTTTTTGTTTGTTTGGTTTGGTTTGGTTTTTTCCCACTTGGAGTGGAAAATATGCAGATTTATATTTAAGAAAATCACTCTGAGAGCAGATAGGAGACAGACAGTGGGACTTGGACAAAATGAGGGCTGGAGAGATAAGCTTATAGACTCATAACAAACTAGAGAAATGACAAAAAGCCCCTGCAATTAGGGCAGTGGAGAGAATTGGGGAGGGGGACAATACAAGCATGATTAAGGAGGTTGACTTGGCAAGACAAGGCAATAATTAGTGGGCACAACTGATGTTCAGAAAGAAATGTGGGAAAGACTCCCAGTTTTCTAGCTTGGGTAAGAAGACAAATCTGGGGGACCATTTGCAGAGATACAAAGTAGAGGGAAAGGAAATACACCATAAAGGGGATGAATAAAGCAGGAGGAAAATAAGATGGCACTAAGATTGATCTTGGACATAATAGAAGTGGTTGTGGAGCTAAAATAATCATAGGCAATTAGCAATCCAGGCCTGGAGCAGAGGAGGCACACATGCTGACCAAACAGATTTGGCAGTCATCAGTATTTGTATATTAAGGCCTTGGAAGTCTACACAGGAAAGTAAGAGCTGTAAGAGGTGGACAAAAAATGGATATCATGGAGGAGACTGAGAAAGATGGGAGAGGTAGAAACAAAGTCAAAAAGGAGGTATAGAAGAAGGCTAGGGAGGAAGGTGCTTTTGCGATGAGGGAATGGTCAACTGGGCCCAGTTTCACAAAACAACAGCTACTCTCCCAGAATTCGTGATTCCTGCAACACCCTTTTCATTGTGCCATATTTATTCTCTTCCACACTTTACAATATATTTTGTAACTTGGAAAATATATTTTGTTTAGGAACAAAAGCATCTATGTATCCAAAGTGTTATGAAAGGCATGACAATAATCAACACCAAATTTAGGATGATAATTACCTCTGCAGAGGGTGGTGCAGTAATTGTCAGGAAGGAATCACTCAAATTTCAACTGCATTGATAGTGTTTAATTCTTAAGCTAGATAACAGAATCATGGATTTAAGTTCCTGCATACTTAGATAATATAACAAATATTAAATAAATACCTTATAATGATAGAAACATGAAATTCACCCTGAAGTTTTTAAGGTCTTCTCAATTTGGGATCTCTGTCTCAACTATTTCCCACAATTCCTTACAGTGCTCTCTTCTGAATCCATCTTTTCTCTGCATCATCCAAAAAGGTCATTGTCAAGTACATTTCATTGCCTTCTTTCAGCCATAGTGCCCTCTGGCCAGACATGCGTCTCCATTTGGTTGGGTATTATCCTCCAAAATCTTTATAGCCCTTTAAGCTCAGAAACCCTTGTTGCTGATTTCTCCCTTGGAAATGATTTCCTTGTCCTCCGAAGTCTCATGAATGTGTGTGTGTGTGTGTGTGTGTGTGTGTGTGTGTGTGTGTGAGAGAGAGAGAGAGAGAGAGAGAGATTCTTATCTCTCAAATCTATCTGCATGATGTTTTCTTACTATGTTGTTCAATAATTCTAATCTTGATTACACATTAAAATTATCTGGGAAGTTCTTAAAAATATTGGTATTTGGACCCCAACTCAAACAGGCCCCACTACAAACGGGCCTGAGTGACAGAGTTTTTAAAAAAACTTCCAAGGTAATTCTAATATACATTTATAGCCTAATCATGCCTTAAAGATAGGGTAACCTCTTCCTAGCCACCTCAACACCAGCATAGAATTTTATGTATATGAGAAGTGAAATACAAGCATGTGAAATATGTAAATATGAGCTCAAATATCAATTTCAGTCAATTAAAGTAGGAAAAGATAATAATCTTAAACTGTTACACTGTTCTTCTGACATTACAGTATCTATAAAAAAATCCACTTAGCAGTAACTTGACCTTCAATATTTCAACATAATGAATATTTGGAAACAAGTTATGAAAATGTGCAAACAAAAGCAGCAGGACTGAAATTGAACACTGACCGAAGTACTAAATACTAAAATCCAAAAGAGACAGGGCGATTAATAAGAGCTTTTGGTTTCAATGTTTGACAATTGATCCTTAATCCCAGAAAAGAACAAAGTAGCGGGAGACGAGTGTAAAGGGAACAGCATAGGGCAGCTGGGGGCGGGGGCGGCTCAGCGGTTTAGTGCCTGCCTTCAGCCCGGGTCGGTCCTGGAGACCCAGGATCGAGTCCCACGTCGGGCTCCCTGCATGGAGCCTGCTCCTCCCTCTGCCTGTGTCTCTGTCTCTTTCTCTGTGTCTCTCATGAATAAATAAATAAAATCTTAAAAAAAAAAAAAAAAGTAGGGCATTTAGTCAAAGAATGACAAAGCAAATATGTTAAAGAAACTTGGTCAGGATGTTTTACAATAGTGAAAAAAATGTAGGATTCTCTTCTAAGTCTCCTAATTCGATCGTAACTGCCTATAACTTGTGTATTGCATTGCTTTTTAGAGGCAAATGGCATTTAAATGCCGAAAGTTGTTTCATCTACACTAGTTGTATTAATTTATATGCTATTTGCGAAAGTCTTGACAGCAAGGGTTAGGTGATTTTTTATGTCATCGATATCCCATCAGAAAAGGGAATGTATTTTGAATCTAATTTTTTACAAGGAAAATGGATAAATATACTAGACAACTTTTAATGTCTCTTTCAACCCTTAGATTCCTTCAATTATTTCTATTGATCTATCTTCAAGCTCGCTGATTCTTTTCTTGGTCATGTCATATCTACAAATGAGCCCATTCCAGGCATTCTTCATTTATGTTATCGTGTTTTTGATATCTCTCTTTTCTTTTTTCATTCCTTCTAATGTTTGCTCTCTCTGCTTATATTACCTCTACGCTCCTGCATATTGTCTATTTTTCTCATTAGGGCTGCTATAATATTAATCAGTTATTTTATTTTATCAAAGAATTTTTTTTCTTTGAAACTTTATTTTCTCTGTCAACCTTATATCCATTTTCTGCTCAAAAGTCTGTGGATGAACAACTTAAGACCACACAGTAGGGGCACCTGGGTGGTTAGCTGGCTAAGCCTTTGGCTCATTATGATCCCAGAATCCTGGGGAGTCCAGAGTGGGGCTCCTTGATCAGCGGGGTGTCTGCTTCTCCATCTGCTTCGCCCCTCCCTCCATTCCTGTGCACTCTCTCACACTTGCTCACTCTCCCCTTCTCTAATAAATAAATAAAATCTTAAAAAAAAAAAAAAAAAGACCACTCAGTGGTTGTTCCTATCCATTGCGCGGCCATAGCAGTGAGACTGCTGATCAGTCCTCAGGGGCAGGCTGAGCATTCCAGTTTTCAGTGAGTAACTGCTGGGTTGGCACAGAGGACAGATGCACGCCTTCAGACCAGCTTGTGACCTTGGGTTGAGTAGCACTGAACTTAGAAGCTGGAGCAATCCATTCATCCTGAAATTCCTCCTTAGTCACATAGCTTTTTCAGCAGTAGCCCGCTATTCCTTTTTTTTTTTTAAGATTCATTTATTTATTTGACAGAGAGAGAGAGCATGTGAGTGAGCACTGGGGTGGGAGGCAGGGCAAAGGGAGAAAATCTTCAAGTTGATGCCCTGCTGAGTGCAGAACCCCTCAATCTCACAACCTATGAAATCATGGCCTGAGCTGAAACAAGGAGTCTAACACTTAACTGACTGAGCCACGCAGGCACCTCTTTGCTCTTCCTTTTCAATCTCTTTTCATGATTTCTGTAAAAGGAAAAATCAGACATGACCTCCTATGAATGTTCATAGGAGATGGTGCCATGCATGTGCAGAACTTCCTTGGCCAGCATCCACCATATCAGACCCACAGAGTGAGGTCCCTTGCTGCAAAGGATGACAGTGTTCATACAGTGCAGAGCAGAGAGTCCGCGTTATGCTGAGTGATGGTAGGGAGGTTAACATAAGGCAGCTCTGTGAGAAGTTGGTGGTCAGCCCTGGGATCAGTTTCTACCAGTTTTAGTTCCCAGAAGACTGCCTAGATCTGGTTCCAGGTTCCTGGAGGAAGTGACCAGCAATAGAAGTGGCTCCAATGGCAGCAGGAAACATCAGCACAGCCAACTGACTAGTATTACCAGACAATATGACACTGGGTTTTCAATGGCAACAATGACATGAGCCATCCACAGAAGCTTCTCTCAGGTTCTCTTCAGATGGTATAGATGCCATGACTATTCTTTTTGTAGATGTACTGTTCCATTTGGAAGTCAACGTCAGTGCCACCTGAGCGGGTTCCTGCTGCAAGGAATTTGAGGACATCCTCTTTTATTTCAGAACCTCAAGGGCTCCAGACACTATGAAAGTTCCCCTTTAAGTTATGATGGAAATCCAGAATAATGCTGTAAGGACTTCTCTGGATAGTGCAGAAAGGTTAATCATTGTTATTTTAAATTCTCTGCATGATAATCCTTAAATCTGTGTCTTAATCTGAGGCTGGTTCTAACATTTGCTTTGTCAGTTTAAAGCTTGATTGATTCATTGATTTGGAGAGGTGTGAATGAGTAGGGGGGGCAGAGAGAGAGAGAGAGAGGGAGAGGAGAGAAGTAGACTCCCCACTAAGTGGGGAGCCCAACTTGAGGCTCAGTCTTGAGATCTTGACATCATGACCTGATCCAAAGTCAAGAGTCAGATGCTTAACTGACTCAGCCACCCAGGCGCCCCTTGCTTTGTCATTTTAGACTGTGGGGTTTTTTGTTTGTTTGTTTGTTTGTTTGTTTTTGCCTGTGATAGGCCTTTATAATTTTTTGTTGAAAGGTAAATATGGTATGTATGAATAATTAAAACTGAGGTAAATAAGCCATAAGTGTGAGGGTTTATGTTAATTTTTGCTGTAGCTATAGATGCCAAAAGATTCAAATTCTTCTAATGTCTGTTTTATTTTCCCTCTTGACATTGGCCTTTCCTAAATGTGCCATCTCAGAGGAAGCCTGTTTCTTGCAGAACTTACAGGTGTAATCCACTGTTATATTAGAAACTTGTTGCTATAGTAGTATGATGTAGGCAAGGGAAAGTGTTCTACAATTTGAAATTTCAGTGTTTTACTGGCCCTTTATCCTTGGACTGAGATCTTCAAAAGTTTTTCTCTAGTGGTATAGCTTCCCCTACCTAGCACCCTGGACTACCTTCCAATGGCTGCAGCTATATGAATCTATTTCCTTGAAGTCCTGATCCCTGTTGACTATGTTTTGGGTTGTTTTTTGTTTTTTGACTCTTTTTTTTTTTTTTTTTTTTTTGCCTCTTTACGTGAAAGAGAAAGGCTGGAGGTGGGTAGAGTGGAAGGCATTTCTTTCTGTCAGCTGGGATAAGGCTCTGAAAAAGTCCTTTCCACAGGAGAGTAGTCCCTGATTATGGTTCACAGCAATTACTCCTCTCTTTCCCCTGCCAGGGCCACAGCAATCTTCCTTGGATCTTCACAGTGAGAACCTAGTACAGGTATTAGAATCAAAGCCCATGAAAATGTGGGACCCTCTTAAAAATGCAACCTCCAGAAGTCTCTCATGCTTACCTTGTCAATGCTCAGCTTCCAACCAATCACCAAAATTACCTTTACAGTGTTTCTACCAGCTTATGGCTCCTGTAGCTTCTGTTCCAGATCAGCAAGTTTTACCCATGTCTCTCTAGATGAACCTGTCTATTCAGATTTCTGGGTAACAATTTGCCCAAGACCTCAGTTCTCTAAGGAGTTCAGAAATAGTCAAGAATGTTCAGTTTACTCAGTTTTTTCAGGTTGTAAGGACAGCAGTCACAACTTCCAAGTTCTTCACATGTCAAGGCTGAAACCCAAAGTATAGCCTATGTTACTATAAGTTATTTCTTATTGTATATTTCTAAACTTGTAGGCAAATGTAGTTCAAGATTTTAAAGTATTATATTGGAACTAAATACCTTGTCATTTAAGTATAGTTTAAAACCTAAAAACCCTTATTTTTAAAAAGACTATGAGTGTTTGGTATTAGTTGGAATGAATGTTTTAATTTTTGGCAATTTTTATTGTTGATAGTGAAAATTATTTTCTGTTACCTAGTTTATAAAATAATCACCTCTCAATTAATAAATATAGCAGTCCTAATCTGCCATTTCATGAAATCTTCCTCAGGGACTACATCATGTATGCTCCTATTAATTAAATAATGTTTGCTTCTTTTGTTAGCTTATTTTAGGTATTGATATATTTCCTTAAATAAATCATATCTGAAACTTTGAGTTCAGCATTTCACTTTATATTTATGAAACTATTTGTTTTGGTTTCTTACTAACATATTTAAACTTACATTTAGCGTCACAATCCCAGGATTTTCATTATTGAAGTTTCTCCAAAATATAGGGCAAGTATTGTTACTGATAGGGTTCAGAATATGCTACCCTAAAATATGATACTTTGGCAGATTGAAAATTTTAGGCTGAAAGAATTTAAGAAAGAGCAGATGCTGGGGTGATTTTCCCTCTTCTTTCTGAAGCAGGTCATAACACCCTCATGTGAGAGGTGCCTCCTTCACAAAGGAAAGGAGTACCCTTATCTCTGAATGTGAATGAGTGGGTTTGCCAAGTTTCCCCTGGTTTACTATACTTTTTTCTTCCCGATATTATAAATAAAGGGTTTCAAAATTTTGTTTATTTATTTATTTTAGTGTGAGGTGGTCACTGACAGATATTTTAACAAATCAGCAACATTCTCCAAGTTTGAATAATCATTATTTTGGCATATCTATGGAAGATTTCCTCATTTGAGTGGCTCTATGATTTTGGTAT
This sequence comes from Vulpes lagopus, assembly GCF_018345385.1. Lineage (NCBI taxonomy): Eukaryota > Metazoa > Chordata > Mammalia > Carnivora > Canidae > Vulpes > Vulpes lagopus. The sequence goes on from NC_054843.1 coordinate 26,868,437, forward strand.
CTTGTGTCATATACAAGCCAATTGTAGATCAGAGATGGGATACTTTAAGACCGTGGCTTCAATCAGCTAGCCCTTGGAAGCAGGGTGCTTCTGTATGACTCACCTGTGTGGTTTCTTGAATTGCTCTATTAAGTATAGGCTTAAGTAAAAATAAGTTTAAATGCTGTTGTAAAATAAAAGTTAATTAAAAACAAATAAATGGTGTTGTAATCTTAGTTGAAGTAAACTACAACCCTGTAATTCTGTACGACAATGAAGAAAACAAATTTTGGAGTTTGGAACTTTTGTATACAATTCATGAAGAATGGAAACTAATTGGGATTTCTTACTTCTTCCAATGAAACTAAATTCTACAGAAAGGTCCCAAACTATTTTGTCAGTCTAAGAATCCTCTAGACAGGTATGTGACTTGCCTAAGAAGAGGGTTTGGTTTGTAAAGTATCTGTGAGTCATTTCAACCTTTCCCTCTCTCAAAGTTATTACACACACTATCCTCTCTACAAAAGCCTTCAACACATCATCTCTCCTCCTCCTGGTCTTGTTTTGATTTATTTATTTAATTTATTTTTTTAAAGATTTATTTATTTATTTATTCATGATAGAGAGAGAGAGAGAGAGAGAGAGGCAGAGACACAGGCAAAGGGAGAAGCAGGCTCCATGCCGGGAGCCTGATGCAGGACTCGATCCCAGGACTCCAGGATCGCGCCCCAGGCCAAAGGCAGGCGCTAAACTGTTGAGTCACCCAGGGATCTCCCTGGTCTTGTTTTTACTGATATTTAATGGAAAATATCAATCTGCCAGCCTGATTCTGTAATCATATATACTATATTATCTCCTGTGGTTAAACATGATGGGTAATACTTTGTCCTGAAGTCAACTCCTTCTCTGGTGTACTGACTCTCATCACCTCAAAGACTTCATACTTGCAGTTGTTTTCTCTTCCATTAATGACAACAAAAGGACAATAAACACATCATGATTCCACATCTCCTTTAGTTCCATTTTCCATTTTCCTGCTTCCCTTTGCAGTGGAACCTCTTAAAAACACAATTGTCTGTCCTTATTCTCTATACTTCCTGTTTTCCCACACTCTCTTGAATCTTTTCCAATCTGTTCGTCTCTTTCCCCCTCACAAGAACTGTTTTTTCAGTCACCAGTGATCTCCATGCAGCCAAATCTAAGTCAATTTTCAGTCCTGATACTGCCTTACCTATAAGTACATTTTGGCTTTACACAATGATTTTATAGCTTTTGACAGAGATGATGATCCCTTTGTTCTTAGAAGAGTTTCTTTACTCCATGCCAAAGACTCCTCTTGCTCTTGATGGTCATCTATCTTATTGGCCATTCCTTACCAGTCTCACTTGTAAGATCTGGTTCTGCTTTGATAATTTCTAAGTTGGTCTGCCCCAGAGAATCCTCTCTCTCTCTCTCTCTCTCTCTCTCTCTCTCTATATATATATATATATATATATATATATATACATATATATATATATATATATATCTAGGTAATGTCACATAATTCCATGGCTTCCGTGCCATCTGTGTAACAATTTTTAAGTTAACGTCTGCCTACCCAACAATTCCATGTGGATATCTACAAGTATCTTACACATAGATTGTCTAAAACTAAACTCTTGATTAAATCTGTTCTTCCCTAAGCCTCCATTGTATGCATTTGGGTATTACTATTTGCTAGGTACTAGATACCAAAAAAACAGAAAGGTATTATTTTTTAAAGATTTTATTTATTTATTTATTCATGAGAGAGAGAGAGAGAATGAGAAGCAGAGACACAGGCAGAGGGAGAAGCAGGCTCCCCACAAGGAGCCCGATGCAGGACTGGATCTCCAATCCCGGGATCACGCCCTGAGCTGAAGGCAGATAGACGCTCAACCGCCACGCCACCTAGGCGTCCCAGAAAGCTAGTTTTAAAGCCTTTTTTAATTGTTAACATTTGTTTTTAAAAATATAATATGATATAATTTCTCCAGTGTGAATTATGCTTCTTTAACTGAAAAAATTTCTCTTATTTTAAGGTGATGAGAACTAGCATACTAATGGAGGACTTTTTTCTTCCTTTTCTTCTTTTTAAACCAAGAGATACTGATTCTATTGCCATTTAAAAGATAATTTGGTTTGTGTGCAGCAGTGGGTCTGAGAAGAGAGCTTTCTAGAGGCCTGAACGATGCACTGTGACATGGGGAGTTGGGAAATCTGGCTCTGGGAATGTGATATGGACTGTGGGCTCCAGCCACAGTCAGGGCTTTAGCTCCAGAATTCAGTGTAGTGCTGGCAACTAGACCATGTGGAGTTGGCTGCAGCTTTGTAGTAACAGCTGAAGGTGAGTGATGCATTTAGGGTCATGGGAAACCATCCATTTCTGCAGACAAAGCCCTTAATGATGATAATAATCTTAATGATATTAACTGCCCTCAAAGAATATAATCAAGATAAGAAGAAGTTCATTATAGTTATAATGATAAATTCCAAAGCATTGGTAAAATATAAGCCTTAGCTACAACCCAGCAACCAAATCCTATCACCACTGTCCCAGTTGGTTCATCCACAGCAGTAGGTATAGCTTAAGTCCAACTGCTGTCTCAGCTTTGGTTTCCACTTCTGCACCTGTACCCATTGCTCAGGCCTCAAGGATGGCATCTTCTGAACCTGCACCACATAGTGCAACTAAACAGGAGAAACCTGCACAGAAGTCTGTGGAGACTCCAGTGATTACTACTGGTCCAATATCAACCTAATGATACATTAGGAAATTCTTGTCAATAAAAATGTTTTTGAAGATGCAACAAAAGCACTTGAACCAGGTTGGTCATATAAATATATATGACAATGAAATCATGTCAATGAGCTGATTTCAACAACCCTGAGTGAGCAGTAAAGTACTTTTTTACTTTATAAAATATTTTAAAAATTATTAATAAGCTTTATTTTTAGAGTAGTTTTAGGTGTACAGAAAAATTGAGCAGACATTGAGAGAGGTCCCACATACTCTTCCCATGTGTCTCTTCCAAGATATCTCTTCCCCTGCCCCACTATAGTTTCTATCAACATCTTGTATTGGTATGAGATAGTTGTTAAAATTTATGAGCCAATATTGATATGTTCTTATTATTAACTAAACCCCTTTGTTTACATTAGGGTTCATTCTTCATGTTTTATGAGTTTTGACAAATGTGTGGTATGGTGTATTCAGTGTTACAGTATCACACAGATTAGTTTCACTGCCTTAAAAATTCTCTGTACTCCACCTATTCGTGCCTCCTCCCTCTCCTTGCCTCTGGCAACCACTGATCTTTTTACTGTCTCTATAGATTTGCCTTTTCCAGAATGTCATATAGCTGGAATCATACAGCATGAAGCCTTTTCAAACTGACATCTTTCACTTAGTAATACATTTTCACAGTTCTCTATTTCTTTTGTGGCTTGAAAGCTCATTTCTTTTCATCACTGAATAATATTCCATTTTCTGAGTGTAGCACCATTTATTTATCCACTCACCTACAAAAGGACATCTTGGTTATTTCCAGTTTTTGGCAATTATGAATAAAGCTGCCATGAACATTCATGTGCATGTTTTTATGGGAACATAAATTTTCAACTCCTTTGGGTAAATGCCAAGGAGTACAACTGCTGGATCATATAATAAGAGCATGTTTAGTTTTGTAAGAAACCACCAAAGTGTCTTCCAAAGTGGCTGTACCATGTTGTATTCCTACCGGCAATGCGTGAGAAATTCCTGTTGCTCCACATCTTAGCCAACACTGGTCTTGTCAGTGGTTTTTGGATTTTTGCTGTTCTGATAGATGTGTAGTGGTAGCTCATTGTTATTTTAATTTGCAATTCCCTAATGACATATGATATAGAATATCATTTCAAATGCTTATTGGTTATTTTCCATCTGTATATCTTTTAAGTGAGATGCCTGTTCAGATCTTTAGCCCACTTTTTAATTGAGTTATTTGTTTTCTTATTGTCGAGTTTTAAAAGTACTTTAGGTGCCTGGGTGGCTCAGTCAGTTAAGTGTATGACTCTTGATCTCAGCTCAGGTCATGATCTCAGGGTCATAATCCCCTCCCCCCCGTGTCAGGCTCTGTGCTCAGTATGGAGTCTGCTTGAGATTCTCTCCCTCTGCCCCTCCCACGGCTCATGTATACACATACTGTCTCTCTCAAAATAAATAAAAATCATTTAAAAAAAGAGTTCTTTGTATGTTTTGGATCCATGCCTTTTATCAGATATATGTTTTGCAAATATTTTTCCTAGTCTGTGTCTTGTCTGCAACTATACAAGTATCTTTTGAAGGGAAGTACTAGAAAGAGAAAGTTGGTCTGTAGTTGACTTCTTTAGGCAGTGAGAACTGGTTTCCTCAGTCTTGAGCAGTGGCTACAGCTGCAACTTCTGTAGGACTTGCCCTTGAATTTTTATGAAATCAGTCTTGGTTGAGATGAGATACATCAGTCAGCAGAATCCTTCACTGCTTTCAGTATTGCTACTTTCAACAGGTCAAGACAATCTTCAAAGACTTCAGCAAATTAGCCAACATTAGCAGTATTGATTCAGATGCTAAGTGGATGATTTCTAGAAGCTGGTGCTCAAGGAGAAAAAGTGTAAGTGGTGGAAGAAGAGCGACAGAAGCTGGAAGTAGCATATGAGCCACTGTTACAGACTGCATGCTTATGTCCCCCCAGATTCACATGTTGAAATCCTAACCCCCAAAGTGATGGCATTAGGTGAGGTGAGGACTTTTGGGAGGTGACTAGGTTATGAGAGTAGAGCCCTCATGAATTAAATTAGTGCCTCTATAAAAGCATCTCCAGAGAGCTTCCTTGCCTTCTCTTTACCATGTGAGAGTCCAAGTCAGCAGTCTGTAATCTGGAAGAGGGTCTTTCCCAAAACCAAGCTGGCATCCTGATCTTAGACTTCCAGACTCCAGAACTTTGAGAAATAAATTTCTGTGTTTTTTAAAAATTTTATTTATTTATTCATGAGAGACAGAGAGAGAGAGAGAGAGAGAGAGAGAGAGATGAGAGAGAGATAGGCAGAGACATAGGCAAATAGAGAAGCAGGCTCTACGCAGGGACCCTGACTGCGTGACTCAATCCTAGAACCCCAGGACCACGGCCTGGGCCAAAGGCAAGTGCCCAACTGCTGAACCATCCAGGCGTCCCAATTGCTGTTGTTTATATGCCATGCATTCTGTGGTAATTTGTTGTAACAGCTCAAGCAAAGACAACCACATTCAAGTATAGTAGTATCAGGAAAAAGACACTATCAAAAAGTCAAAGACATCAATCAGTGTTTTCTGAGGGACTTGTGATATAAACATATTTTGCTTTGGAGAAGATTAAAAGGGACTTTTTTTTTCCCCCATCACATTTTACATCAGTGCATTACATTAACTTTTCCCATGGACCATGTGGGATAATTTAGGTTACTGTCTATAACTTGGTAAAAGGTAATATATTGTTGGGGTGGAAAGGGAGAGCTATAGAAAGTAGGGTAGAGATGAATACGGTGTATGCCTATTTATTTATTTATTTATTTAGATTTTATTTACTTATTCATGAGACACACACACACACACACACACACACAGAGACAGAGACAGAGACAGAGACAGAGACACAAGCAGAAGTCCGATGCAAGACTTGATCCCTGGACCCTGGGATCACACCCTGAGCCAAAGAAGATGCTCAACCACTGAGCCACCCAGCGGTCCCTTGTATGTCTATTTAAATCACATATCCATACAGCGCATAGAATACTGTACAATCCAAAACCAGCCTTTGCAGCTCTTTTTTTTTCTTTCAGAAAATAGTAGAAAACTTTACATAGGTGTTTATTCTTAGTGCACAAGTTCCAGAAATTTAGGGTCATGCCCTGCTTTGTATTTCTTTGACTTAACATTAGTTTTAGGAATAATCTTTGCTGCTTAGAATCTACAGTCTCTATTTTATGGCCACACTGGATAATGGGTTTTTGGAATTGAAAAATATTTTGGAGCAACTGAAAATAGAAATGCCACATTTTTGCTGACTATAGTTGCTGCTTCAAATATGTATGACATTTGTGTAAGAAAACACATTTTTTTCATGAGAAATACTTGTGGAAAAAGGGAAACATTTTTAAATAAAAATACTAATTTTAAATGATGTCTTGATTATTAAATGTAAGAATCTTCTTATATGACTTAAAAAGCTGTACAATTATAATTACTATATGCAAATACAGTTAGTTTCTTGTTCACATTGTTAGCTTGGAGTAAAAATTGGTAGTTGTCCAAGTTTCAAAATAATCATTGTGGGTTTCATTTTGATGTATCCTTTCGGGCAGTGTACACTTTTGAGACCAATGAAGAGATGGAGCAGTTACATTTCTTCAGTCTTACTCTTCCTTTAACAGAAATGTGTTGAGTGGTAAGCCATGAGTTCAAACTGCTTTCTTTTTTTCTTTTTTAACCCACAAAATGCTGATTGGATTAAAAACTAATGAAATGTTTCAAAACCAGGTGTCTAACATTCATACACTGTTTTTCTAATCATAAAGATGTATGGCAACTAAAGTTATGTTTAATATTATAATATAAAAAGAGAAGGACAGAACTATATCCAGCATCTTGAATCAGGAAAATGGGAGCAATCTTTGGAGGGTTGAGAGATGCACCTGGGAACATACTTTGAAAAATATAAAATCAATAATTTCATGGCATATTAAAAGTAAAATCTTAATATCTTAATCTTAAAATCTTAATTTTAAGAATAATCATTTGAATTCCCTTTGGGTTACACAAATATAATATACAATCATCTACCTAATATCTCTTGTATGTTGTACTAGTATTCAAATCCAATACTCCCTGAATAAAATTCTTGGTCTCTCTCCCAAATCTAATTGTCTCCAAAGTTTTCCATATCAATAAGTTGTAGCACTAGGCATTCTTACTCTAATGAACATATAAATGTACTTTATTAACCCTTTATCACATATGTATAACAAACAAAATCTTTGAACTTGTTGTTTGAATTTTTTAGTGGTATTTCTGACTTGCCAAAGATGCTAGATTTTATGTCATTAAATCTGTCAGTACTTTCCTTTATAATTTATGATATTAGTGTCATGTTTAGAAAAGCTATCACTAACCAAGGGATATTATCTGCATTATTTGAGAATTCAGTTTGAAGATCTGATGTATCTGATCTATTCCATGGAAACTTTTTCTCTGTTAACAGTTGGTTCAAACCCCTATCTGAAGTCTTTTAGAACTTAAGGCTGAATTATCCATAGTAGTTATTATAGGGTGGGGATGGGATTATGGTTGTGATGATGATTATGGTAGTAGAATGGGTGGCCTTGTTGTTTTGATGAAGGAGATGATGGTGGTGATAGTGGTGTCTGTGGTAGTGGTGATAGAGATAGAGATAGAATAATAGTGGTGGTAGCTTTTTTCCACAGGTCACCTGAATAATCTGTTTGATTACTAGGCTATCTAATTTTGTGTGCACCAGAAATGCACCTAATATAATCAGACACAATATAATTAAATACTACTGTATTATTTGGTGAATTATATCCTTCCCAAACTCATAGATTAAACTATGAGGTTAATCCTAACTCCCAGTAACTCAGAATGTGACTGTACTTGGAAAGAGGGTCTTTACAAAAGTAATTAAGCTTAAATGAGATCATTAGGATGGACTCTGAGCCAATGACTCATGCCCTTATAAGAAGAGGAAATTAGGGGTGCCTGGGTGGCTCAGTCAGCTAAGTGTCTGCCTTTGGCTCAGGTTGTGATCCCAGGGTCCTAGTATCCAGCCCTGCTTTGGGCTCCCTGCTCCATGGGGAATCTGCTTCTCCCTCTCCCTCTGCCACTGTCCCTGCTTATGCCCTCTCTCTCTCTCCCAAATAAATAAGTAAAATCTTAAAAAAAAAAAAAAAGGAAGAGGAAATTATGGCACAGATATAAACAGAGAGAAGACATGTAAAGACACAGAAAAAAAGATCATCTATAAGCCAAAGAGAAAAGCCTCGAAAGAAACCAATCCCATAATACCTAGTCTCTAGAATTATGAGAAAATAAATTTCCATTATGCAAGCTTCCCAGCCTATATGACTTTGTTATGGCAGTCCTAGCAAACTAACATATGCTGTACAAGATAGACCAAAAACAAATAGTTTGGTTGATTTTATCTACTGTTTCCTTCAATTATTTTGTTCTTAGGAGCCTCTCATGTTGTAAGCATCTCCCTCATTGAGTTGTGAGTCTGATGTTTAAATATATACATTTTTATTACAATGTGGCCTTAAACTTAAGCAAACTATGTTATTTGAAGATCAAAAATCTGGTCCAAAGGAAAACTGCACTGGACTCTAGATATGAGAGATCATATTCTATTATGGTTTACCACAGAGTGTTTTACTAGCAATTTAAGGGATTTTCAAGGACAATGTTGACTACATGCAATTTTTCACATCTCAGGTTGACTCCAGAACTAAGCTCGCACCTAAAATTTGATTCCACTATAAATTACAAAAAAGAAATTTTAGCTTGAGCTAGACCTAAAAAGAATTCATACTTACAAGATATGTTAGGATATAACAAATTCGAGTTTCAAAAGAATCAATGTTTTCATAAAATATTGAGTTTACCTGGAATATTAAAAAAATGATGACCTTTACAAAATAATTTTAACTTACCAACACATCTTGGAGAATACATCGATTAAGCAAAGTGCCATTTATTGTTAGTATAATTGCTACATTTCTATAGTATTTAAGTCAAAATGGAAGCACCATTTGATTATTGTATCTCCACCTACAAGGATGTACCTACAAAATCAAGTTTCTATAGCATATGTGAAATAACTCCACAACCATAAGAGTAATGCTGCATTACTTAAGCCCAGGATCTCCATTCATTCCCACTGGATTCCTCACACAAGGTACTCTGGAGTTACAGTGCTCCAAACTATTTAATCTATCCAATCTGTGGAGACTTGTTTTGGATAGCTCTGTATAAGCACTTTACTTTTCTTAAGAAAATAAACTGTTGGGGCACCAGGGTGGCTCAGTGGGTTAAGCATCTGCCTTTAGCTCAGGTCATGATCTAGGGTCCTGGGATTGAGCTCTGTGTCCTTGGGGCTCCCTGCTCAGTGGAGAGTCTCCTTCTCCCTCTCCCTCTGCCTCTCCCCTGGCTCATGCTCTCTCTCTCTCTCTCTCTCTCTCTCTCTCTCTCATAAATAAATGAAATCTTTTAAAAAATGAACTCTTATTTCAAAACCACATTTTGTGTGAGCAGAGAACTGTGGTAGCGTCTTATAAGTAATAAGATGTTTCTCAATGCCAGAAAATATACTCCTGACTTCTTAAGAGGATGTATTCTATTTTTAAAAAATCAACCTCAATCATTTGAGAGGAAGTAGAGATGGTAGAGGTTTTTTTTATGTTGATCAAATATTTTCTTCTGAAAAATTGCCCTTCACTGAAAAAATAACACAAAAAAAAGAAAATAGAAGTTATATTCAAATATTGTTAGGCAGGTACTTTTGATTATTCTTATGGTGCTCATTAAGTACTTTAAATAAGTTCATAACCACGATTACTTTCTACCTTCTACTCTCCCTTGCACTGTCCAGTGCCCACACTCTTGAATAGAATTTTCCAAATCAAGTTGACATATTTGCTTTCATAAAACAGCAGTAACATGAAATGTCTGAGAGAAAATATGGCTGGAGACAAGCATAAGCCATCATATTTCTTATGCTTTATTTCTTATAACTATTTGTAATCTCTGTAGATTTCACTTGTTTTTCTAATTACAATGTCAGCCTTATGAAGCATTATTTGTATATTTGAAGCAAACTTGTATAGGTTGAATCCTATTAGAATGCATTCTAAGATAATCTTCAAATATTTTTTCAAGCAGAAACCCATTTCACTGAATAACCCTTAAAATTAAAAAAAGGTATATGAATGTACCTTAGAACATTGATTCTTAAAGAGATGCAGGCTTGGCAGAGGAGGTGGGAAATCAGAATTTTGTCATCCCTAAAGAAGGAGGTAGAGAATATTCCCAGAAGAAAGTTAGTAACAGTGTCAGATGTGTCAGAGTTCAGAAAATTTATGACTGAAAAATATCATTTGATTTCAACAACAACAAAAAAGTTGGTATCTTCAGTGAAAGCAGTTTTAGGCAGGTTTGCAGGGAGCTTTTGGAATTCAGACAGTTGAGGGTTGGAGGTAAGTGGGATGTTAGAAAGCAGAAAAATCCAGCTTTGGGAGTCCTTTCAAGAAGAGAAGAGGCAAAAAAAAAAAAAAAAAAAAAAAAGAGAGAGAAGAGAAGAGAAGAGAAGAAGAGAAGAGAAGAAGAGAAGAGAAGAGAAGAGGCAGTAGCAGAATGGAGCTATGGCGCTAGAACAAAGACTATAAAATTACTAATGTGGGAAACATTAGAGAGTTTGCTTAAGTAAGAAAAGGATAAAGAAGAGAAGGAAAGATTGAAGACTCAAATGGCAAAAAGGAGAACCAATACAGCAGAAAAACCCCTGGTTGCAGGAGTGGATGGGGTCAGAGGGGATTCATTTTTATAAGAAAAGAAACTTGGCACCATTGCGAAAGAACAAGGAAGGATTCATGGGCAACAAAGGTAAAACCGGAGTATGTCTGTAGGATCTATATTAAGACCGCACATTTCTATACATTGCTGTTTCTGAAATACCCAGCTTCCTCCCTCCATGTACACATATCTGCAGTCATACTTCCATACATAGCTCAAACATCATTCCTGGAAAGCCTTCCTTGGCATGTGTAGTCTGCTCTAGAAATTCTCCTCGTGTTCCTAGATGCTCCCTGTGCAGTGCTCTGTGCATATCTTGCCCAACAATAGTCATTTACTTGTCAGTCTCTTCCTTTGGATTGCAAGCACTCGCACAGTGGAAGCTTATCTTAATTGCCTTGGTATCTCACAGCCTGCCTAATCCATATGTTTGTTTTTGTTAAATCGGTAGTCACTTCTGCTTATTTGTAATGAGATGGCATAGGCATACGTCCTATGGACACTGTTGAATGGCAGGTCGTGGAGATGCTAGGTGATCGCCCTGTCCTCTCTTGCTGTGAATTTCTACTCTTGGCTCACTTGATTCACTAACCCTTGTAATCATCTTTGCCATGTCGCTGTTGTCCTCCTTGAGCTTGGCTTTACCGCATTCAGGTTTTGTGTACATGGCTCCACCTCTCCTTTTTCTTCATTTCAAAGCCACCTTAAGTAACAGATTTTTTATTACACAGTAGGGCTTAATGGAGAAATGTAGAAATAGGAAAAAACACAAAGTGGGATATTAAAAACCATGATTTAAAAAAACACTTTAAAGTCTCATTGACCATCAATCCCTCTGATAGGGAAATTCTCACTGGATATCTTTCTCGTAGGAACACATTGTGGGGCAGCCTGGGTGGCTCAGCGGTTTAGTGCCGCTTTCAGCCCAGGGCCTGATCCTGGAGACCTGGGATCGAGTCCCACGACGGGCTCCCTGCGTGGAGCCTGCTTCTCCCTCTGCCTGTGTCTCTGCCTCTCTCCCTCTGTGTTTCTCATTAATAAATAAATAAAATCTAAAAAAAAAAAAAAGGAACACATTGTGCTATCCTGTGCAGGGCCTGCTCTTGCCTTCTCTCTCCCTCCAATTCCTTTTTTTTTTTTTTGCCTTTTCCCTCCATGCTGTGAATCTTACTCCTCCCTCCAAGGGCTGTGGTAGGTAGAGAAATACTCCTCCAATATATCTAATCTATATCTAATATTCCAATATATTAGAACACGCTAATCTCCAGAATCTATGATTATGTTCCCTGACAAAAGGGAAACTGAGGCCACAAAATCAGGTAACCCTAAAATAGGGAGAGCATCTTGGACCATCCAGGAAAATCCAGTGCAATCACAAGGTGAAGCGAATAGTAGCAATGTCTGTGTCAGAGTGATGCAATGTAAGACATCACTGGTCATTGCTGGCTTTGAAGATGGAAGGGGCCATGAGGAATATTGGTGGCCTCTAAAAGCAAGAAAAGGCAAGAAATGATATTTTTACCTGGAGTCTCCAGAAAGGGACTCAGCACTCCAAACATATTGACTTTAATCCTCTGAGACCTGTGTTGGAGTTCCAATTTGCAAGAACTTTAAGATAATAAATTTGTGTTGTTTAAGCCATTAAGTTTGTAATAATTCATTACGGTAGCAAATAGAACACTAATACAAAAGCCAAGATGACAAATTCAAATTCATTTTGATGTGAAGTATCTTAAATCTTTTCATTCAAAATCTGTTCCAGCCTAAGCTCTGAGACCTTCCTTTGCCAAATTAAAAAGAACATTAACAAACCTTCTCTTACAAAACAGCTATCTATCCTTATGATGAATGGAAAAGAGCCCTCTCATGCTCAAGCTCTCTTACCATATTTATGATAACATTTTTCATTTCTGTCACAAATACCCTGTCCACCAAATGGATTCTAGAAATAATATCTTTTTTTCCAGGAAGATATTAAAATACATTTATGTATACTATATTGTGCATTTTAGATAGGAATATATAAATGATGTACCTATTGAAGGGAAGGTAGTAAATTTTGATGAATAAGAATTTTTTAAAATGTTAATTCCCCAAACTCTTCTAGTTTGACTCTTATAACTCAGCATTAAATTTCTGCATATTAAAAGGGCAGAGTATTATGTTTAATGAAATTAAACATCATATGACTAAACCCTTTCTAGTCTTCTTTTTTTTTAAGATTGTATTTATTTATTCATGAGAGCCACAGAGATTGAGAGGGGCAGAGACACAGGCAGAGGGAGAAGCAGGCTCCATGCAGGGAGCCTGATGTGGGAATCCAGGATCACGCCCTGGGCCAAAGGCAGGTGCTAAACCACTGAGCCACCCAGGGATCCCCCTTCCTAGTCTTCAAATAGATTTCTATACTGGATGGGAATAAAGTTCTAAGGCAAACCTTCTCAGACTTTAATGTGCAAACAAATCATATGAAGATCTTATTAAAATGCAGATTCTAACTCAGTAGCTTTGGGTGGGGGCTGATTCTAAGATTCTAACTTGCTAACATACCTCTAGATGATGATGATGCACTTGTTCCCTGGAATGTTCACATTTCAACTAGCAAAGTCATAGAGGACCTTAAGGGTCATAGTAAAATCTAACAGTTGAATTCTATGCTTTTATAAAATAAACATAACAAAAGTACATACCCACTATACTTGATTTAAGTAGCAAAGAGAAAATTCTTTACAATTATTATTTGGAATTGAAAATCATTTTATGATAAGACCTTAAGATTATGAATTTTATTTGAAATTGCTGATGGCATTTTTAAACAACTCTGTTTCAATGACTCCATAATCATGACAAACTTTGTCTACTTTCCAAGTGTGTACATCAAGCATATATTTCAAATTAGGCTTCCATTATCTTATTGTAAGAACTTGATGATCTGTATACCAGGAAGAGATAGGATCAAGAGGTCAGATGCCATTAGCTAGCTTCCTTTCCTACTGCTGTCATTGCCTAAAAGGTTCCAAGCCTTCAGTAGAAGCCTGGCATTTGGCAGGGTTCCACATCCAACATGTTTGCAGGAACCACAGAGTAAAGAATTTGTTCCTATTTTCTAGATATAAAGCATGTCAAAGTCCCCTTGATAATGCCTACAAGAACCCCTCCCTCCATGGTCAATCTTACCTAGCTCTCTCCAGTCTCCAGACTGCCTTGTGGCAGTCTTTCCCCTTTGTTTCATCTCAGTCACACTACTTTTCTTTCAGTTCTTTCAGTATTCCATTCCCTTTCCCAACACAGGTGTGTGTTTATGCTCTTCTCTTTCTGTAAATACAACTCTCCTCAAACTCTTCACTTTAATTCCTAAGCATTTTCCCAATCTCAATTCAAAAGTCATATTCTTATGAGAGCCTTATTTGACTCCTCACACTAAATCATATGCCCTTTCCATGCACTCTCAGAGCTTCTTTAAATGGACTCATTACAGGACATAATTATATACTTGGATGATTGTCTGATCACGCTTTTCTCCCTAGATGACCATATGTTTCATGAGGGCAGGTTTATGTCTATTTCTCCCACATTGTACTCATATTGCCTAGCACAGGAGAAACCATCTGATAAATATTGATGAAGGAGTGAAAGCAAAATTGCCTTTTTAATGGACCTAGACAGCTAACATTAGAACCAGGGACATCGTTTCTGATACAAAAATGTCTGGCTTAGAAGTGCAATTTTAGAACAATGCTTTTTATAATTCATTGGTGACTGATAATATGTCAGGCTGATCAAGTCTTACCTGTATGACATGTTTATTCATTTGTCACTTGGTACTATGCCAGGTGTTGGAAATATGGATATGGACCTAGCTGGGCTCTTCTCCCTGGGCAGCTGAGCCCAGCGCACATCCCCTGTTGACTGTGCCCTAGTGACCTGAGAGAGGTTCATGCACAGTTTTCATTTGTAAACCTATGATTACAATGGAGAATATGCAGCCAGGGCAGGGTTGGAATCTGACTCATGTCATTTCCAGGACAAACATCTGTGTGGACTGCCTGCACCATGTTTTAAACAATAGGATGGATAAATAGTATTCCACTACAGTGAAGCATGACATAGCCTTTGCCACCTCTTCCTCTCAACTGAGTGTTGTTTGCAAATTCAACAATGATCAGAATCTGTGTTGTGTAAATGCTTAAAAAAACAATACCTACATATTTCATAATACTGGAGTCATAATATTTCAATTGTAGTTGGATCTGAACACAAAGCAGACATTTTGATGTTTCCCCTAAACGCACAAAACAGATTTTACTATATATATATATATATATATATATATATATATATATATAGTTTAATGTTAAAAGGAATGAAAATATAAACATTAAAAGAACTGAAGACTTCTATTTCAGTTTTAAAGAAACTCTTTTTCAATATATGGTCAAGAGGCACTTTATGAGCACTTCAGAGTTTCACCAAAATGAACAATTTCTAGTGAGAAGAAAAAGGATACCTGAAGATTGAAGACTCATTCATAAAGCAAATACTTATTGAGTTCCTCTTTTATGCTAGGCATCCTCTCCCATCCTAGGAAGAAATGTTCTTATACTTGTGGAGTTTGTTTGTAGGAGGGGAAACTAACAAGGTAATGAATGATAGTGATAAATATTTTGATGACAGTGCGAAATGTATTGAGATCGTTACAGGGAAGGCTGCTCTGGAAAGGTGACACTTGGGCTGGAATCCAAATGTTGGGAGGAATGCCTTACAAAGACCTGGAAGAAGAGCAGAGGGGACAAGGAATGCAGAAGACTGAAGGCAGAAACCATTGTGGTATATCAGAGAAACAGAAAGAGAGCCAGATGGCCCAAAGCTACAGAGGGAGGTTGTGGCCAGATCATGGAGGTCTGAATTTTAAGTGCAGTTGAAAAGTCACAGATGAGTTTTGAGCAGCAGTGATGTAATGTCTAAAAATTCACCCTGGCGCTACATAGAAAATAAAGTATAAGTGAGTGAGAGAAGATGGAGAGAGATCAATTAGGATATTGCATTAGGAAGAGGTGCTGGTAGCTTGAATCAGAGCAGTAGCCATGGAATCAAGAAGTTCATGGAATCAAAATGCAACTCTACACATGAATACTGCAAATGAATCAGAATTCTTTTCCATGAAACTATTCCATTAGGTAACTGCCATTATCCACAGGCCATTTTATGAAGTCATGTTATAGTTGTGGCTAAAGTAACAGATTTATGAGAAGCCTCAGTGGCTCAGCAGTTGAGCATTTGCCTTGGGCTCAGGGCGTGATCTCGGGGTCCGGGGATCAAGTCCTACAATTGGCTCCCTGCAGGGAGCCTGCTTCTCCCTCTGCCTATGTCTCTGCCTCTCTCTCTGTGTCTCTCATGAATAAATAAAATCTTTAAAGTGATAGATTTATTTCATACATACATTAAGCTATGGAACAGTACTTTGAGTTCAGGCAGTACGTTGATTCAGTCAGTACTTTGATTCAGTCAGTGATCTTTCTAACTAGGCTGAGGCAGTGGAAAGGGATCAGCATGATTTATGAAAATACATGCCTGTTAATGAAGAAATGCAATGACCATAGTGCCTCATCAAGGCACTCATTGTAGGAAAAATAGAGGTAACTTCATACACTGACAAAATTAATGTATTATAATTAGAGACTGTATTTTTAAGTATGTTTGTTTTGAATGTATTTTCTAAATCCAAGTACTTACTTACCAAACAGTATTAGGCAACAGAATGGTTTTCTAGTTCTTATTTCAACCTATTATCCAAATAACTGTTCAAAATATCTATGGACAAGTACATCTAGTTTTCTTTCATTAGAGCATCTAATGCTTCAGAATACAAGAATCACCTGTATAAAATGATTAACCCTTTCATACTAGACTTTGCTTAGAGCCTATTTACTCTAATGGCCAAAGATACTAAGGTTGTTAAGTATCAGAGTATAACACACTGATACTCTGTCAGGTTTTTAAATTAGAATTTATGTAATTGGTGAAATTTTACATTGCCATTGTAGACGGGATTGAACTTATAAAACTATTAAAGAAAATCACATGTATCTTCAGTAACTGTAAATGATGTTTAAAGAATAGTAATTTCCAAATCATATTTTCCACTGAAGTATACTTTTTCATGAAATTACTATTTTTATATGTAATGAATTGCATCCATATTCAGAACCATAACCATAGAGTTTCAAACAGTATGAGCTATCCATTTTCAAAAATGCCTATGTCAAAATTTATCCTCTTTTAAATAACAAACTCAAGATTCCTGAAAAGATACTCTACCCACTGTTATTTTGGATCTCTGAAAGTGCAACTCACAGAAAACCGTAGCTCACAGACATAGAATGTTTTAATTAACAATATTGAACAGATAATATTTCTGGTTTGGACTTTTCACATTTGAACTTGAATGAAAGCTGAAACTAATATTTTATTAGAATGAGATATTTCTCCCCAATTATTTTCTGAATTTTACTACGCATAAAAAACATTTTTAAATGAAGGATGGTCAGTGGGTGGACTAATAAGGGATGTTCTTTTCCTGTTGCTTTTATGAATAAAAATATGCCTACATGTGTATCTCCATCATTATTATTTTCTGGAGGAGTTTTCCTGTCTTTTCTATGTTAAAACTCAATATATGCAATGATAATTTTAATTAAAAATAGTTAATAGTAGTATAAAAGAGTTCAAGAACAGTAAGAGACATAGTATTCATATGAATAAAGTGATAATAATTTACAATTGCCTCGTGTTCAAATATAAGAACAGAATTCAGGGCTTTAGAATATTACTCTAGGCTCCTGATTTTGAACACTTTCAGTTGATTTTGTTCTGCTTTGTCATTTGTAATAATTTGAAGCCTACAAACCATAGATTTGATAGAAATCATAGTATGAAATGAAAATTTAACTGTGGGAGAGAGCTCTCAAGTTTTTTTGAGAATTAAATGGTGAGATTCATGCTGAATTAAGTATCTAAGAAACAGAACTATAGCCAAAATGCTTGGGGAAAAAAATTCCATTTTCAAAGAACATTAACTACTAATATTATGAGAAACTCTAAACTTTGTTTTCTGGGGTATTTTATATTTTGATATAATTTCAAATTTAGTGAAAAGTTACAAGAATCATATGAATAATTCCTATACAATGTTGACCCAGATTGATCAACTGTTTCTATTTGGTCTCATTTATTTATTTTTTTTAATTTTTTTTAATTTATTTATGATAGTCACAGAGAGAGAGAGAGAGAGAGGCAGAGACACAGGCAGAGGGAGAAGCAGGCTCCATGCACCGGGAGCCTGATGTGGGATTCGATCCCGGGTCTCCAGGATCCCGCCCTGGGCCAAAGGCAAGCGCCAAACCACTGCGCCACCCAGGGATCCCGGTCTCATTTATTTTATCATTCTATCATCTATTATCTATCTATTTAACAATCTATCAATCTATCATCAATCAACTTTTTCTGACCCATTTGAGTGCAAGTTGCAGAAATCTTGCTGCTTGACTCTTAAATACCAGTGTGTATTTCCTAAGAAGAAGGATATACAATTATTAAAATGAGAATAATCAAGCTAGCTCCTGCATTGTTTGATCTCATTCTTCTTTGAGTGCTTCCATACTTTCTCTCCTAAGATATTCCAGGTCCCTCTCATACTCCCCCTGTACCAGCTGTCGATTTAGTTATATCTCTAAGGAATCTCACATTTTTAACAACCAAGATCTGGGTTCTAGGTAGTCAGTATATATTTCAATGGTACTTGACATGACATCATCATGGGGAATTTAATCAATTAAATGAAATCAACATTGATCGATTACCAACTATGTAGAAGAACTGCAGATTATTCTAATAAGAAGGAAATGAGGACTTCAAAAGGGTTTACATTCTATGGTTTAATTTAAAGTCAATTGAAAAATATTACCTGTTTTCATGTTTGAAAGAGTTGTCTTATTGTGGTTTTCTCCAAATTTGATCTATAAGTTAATCAAACATTATTAGAAAGCTAACCGGTAGTTTAAAGATCTAAACCTTTACAAACAAAACTATAGCAATAAGAGGAAATATGAAAGATGTGATTAACTAGTAGGGTGGAAGAAGAAGGTAGAGGAACACCTGGGTGGTTCAGTGGTTGAGCGTCTGCCTTTGGCTCAGGGCATGATCCTGGGTCCAGGGATCAAGTCCCACATTGGGCTCTCTGCATGGAGCCTGCTTCTCCTCCCTCTTCCTATGTATCTGCCTCTCTATGTCTCTCATGAATAAATAAATAAAATCTTTTTAAAAAGAAGGTAGAATGTATTCAAAAAATGGAAAATATCTAGCATTGACAGATGTGGGGAAAACCAGTATTCCAAATCACTGTTCTGACAGTGTAAATAGTTATTGTGTTAAAGAGTAGTTGGAAAATCTATCAAGAAAAAATGCCCATGTCCTTTGAAGCTTCACATCTACGAGTCTAGAATAGGGATATATCACTTCATGAACACAAAGAGATAAGTACAAGTCTATTAATTACAACAATGTTGGTCAAAGTGAAATACTAGAAACAAATGTGCCTGAGTAGGGCATGGATTAAATAAAATTGTGTTATGGTTCCATTATAGAAGATAAGAGAGAAATATAAATATCAATGTTCAGCTTTGAGAAGATCTTTAGGACAAGTTAAACTAAAAAAAAAGAAACTTGCAGAATATTCTTTTTTATTTCTGTGAAGTAAAACTCCACATATGAAAATGTTAATGCTGAGAAAAAGGTCTGGAAAAATAACCTAATGATTAATTCAGAAGAGGGATGTGAATTTAGGGAGGGAGATTTTACTGTTTATGACTCCTCATTTTTGAAATTTTTTGGCAAGAAAATGTTAGTATTTCTTAAATAAAATGTTTCTAAGTTATTAGACAAATTGACTTTTAAATCCATAATCTTAACACTAAATTACAACAGAATCTTTGGCCTTTCCCCTTTTACCTTTTAGTTATCTATAGTTGCCTAACAAGTTCCTTCACAACTTAGTGGCTTAAAGGCTTGAAACAAACATTTATTATCCCACAGTTTCTGCGGATCAGGACCTTGGACATAGCTCAATTGAGTACCTTGGGATCAAAGCTTCTCACTAAATTGTAGTCAAGCTGTTGACTGGGATTGCAGTCTCATGTGAAGGCTCAACTAGGTGGAAATCTTCTAAGCTCCTTCATGACGTGAATCTCTCCACAGGGCTACGCCGAGAGCAAGTGATCCAAGAGACAGTATGACAGAGCAAGCGGAATGGTAGCCATGGTCATTTAAAACTAAATCTTGGAAGTGATACCCATCAGACTGACTACATTCTATTCATTAGAAGCAAGTCATTCAGTCCAGCCTATATGCAAGGGGCGAGGTGGTGAATACTAGGGGGCAGGGTTCATCTGTGGTCATTTTACAGGCTCCCTACCACATCCTCCTCTCAGTAGAAATTTCCCTACTCAGAAATAAAAGCCTTCTAAGTTTGTGTATTTTTAAAAAGTTTTGGAGAGGAAAGTCCCCTTCTTTTTGTTTTTGTTTCTTGACACTTCTAACATATTAAAAATAAAAGTATCTTTTAAAAAAGAGTTAATGGGGACACCTGGATGGCTCAGCAGTTGAGCGCCTGCCTTTGGCTCAGGGCATGATCCCCTAGAGTCCTGGAATCGAGTCCCACATCGGACTCCCTGCACAGAGCCTGCTTCTCCCTCTGCTTGTGTCCCTGCCTCTGTGTGTGTGTCTCTCTCATGAATAAATAAAATTTTTAAAAAGCTTTAAAAAATAGTTAATGAAATTTAATTTACCTTTCTTGTCTACATTAAACAACCTAACCCTTTCAAGATGCAAACATATATCTTTTTCTGTTTAACAAGCTGATTTCAGAATTTACAAAAACTATTAGTAGCTTACTATACATGGTATGATCTAGTTCTAGGATACAAATGTAAACTTATGAGATACATACTTTCTTTTAATCCTGTAAGATTTTTCGTTACTCCTTTTGGAAAATAAATAAAAGTGAAGGCTTAAAGCCCTTAATGAACTTGCACTTTAAGCTAAATGATCCTCCTGGTTAACCTTCTTATGACAAGCTCACAGTTATTCAATGTAGAATGGATTTAGTGATGTGGGATTCTAAACTTTTTTCTAGGGACGCCTGGGTGGCTCAGCTGTTGAGCATCTGCCTTCGGCTCAGGGCATGATCCCGGTTCTGGAATCAAATCCCACATTGGGCTCCCTGCGAGGAGCCTGCTTCTCCCTCTGTCTGTGTCTCTGCCTCTCTCTGTGTGTCTCGCATGAATAAATAAATACAATCTTTAAAAAAAACCCAAACTTTTTTATTATACAAAATATTGTAGACAGTAACTGCAAACTTAGGCTAAAATTCTATAAAACAGAACATAAAATTCTGCAGGACATAAAGAACAGAATATCTATACATTCATAATATAAATATTTTTTAAATCTTTAAAATCAAGCCTCAGGAAAAACGTTCTGAGCCTTACCGATGGCTATTCACTAATAATGAAAATGTCTCAATAAACATATGCAATTATTGTCATAGGGAAGCTTATTCCTTTTTCCTGATTTTTTTTTTTTTATGTGGAGGGAGCAATATTAACATTAACACTTGAGTTTTTTTCCTCTTTCTCGTTCTTTTATTCTCTGGTGGGTTTGTGGAGCTGCCAGCCCAAGCTGCAGAAAGAACACATTTGCTCTGTTCCTCCACACTATTCGTTCTTCAGGGGGCAAACAATCACCTGAAGAGATCTGTGATGGCCCAATGCTATCTGCTACTGAGTAGGTAAGTAAATGTGATTTCAGTGTTTCGGATTACCGTGCTCATTTGCCTTCAGATATGTCAGATTCTCCAAAATGAGCTTTAGCATCAACAAAAGTGGGATTTTGCTCACCATTTCAATTGGTTCAGAACTCATGTGGAAAACAAATGTGTTATGTTGAAGCTCCCTATTACAGGTCCCTGTTTACTGTGTCCCTCCAAAAGATATGTTGAAATTCTAACCCCCAGTACCTCAGAATGTGAGGGTCATTGCAGACTTATTTAGGCCTAAGTTTAAAATGAAATCATACTGGAGTAGGGTGAGACCTTAATCCAATATAATAGGTGTCCTTATAAGATGAGGAGAGGAGATACACAGGGAAATGGCCATGTGAGAATGGGGCAGATTGGAGTTATGCTGCTATTCACCAGGGAAGATATCCAGGGCTACCAGAATCTGGAAAAGGCAAGGAAGAGTCTTCCTCCAGATGCTTCAGAGGGAGCAAGGTCCTGCAAACAACTTGATTTCAGATTTGTAGACTCAAGGCTGTGAGAGAACAATTTTCTATTGTTTTCAAGTACCCAATCTGTTGTACTTTGCTATGGCATCCTTAGGAAACTAAGACACACACTCCTTAAAATATCAGACATAAAACCTGAAGGAACGAATCTTGAATTTTACTTTTCCTGTCTTCATATCAAATTGGAAAAAAATTGTTGAAAGTTTTGATTCACTATTGATGTTGAAACCAGTTAAACCTTAAATTACTTAACTTTTTGCTACAATATAGACACAACTCAAAAGAGATCCGTGAAGATCTCATTTAATTAATGACAAACATTATCTTTAATTAATTAACTCTAAGGAAAATATTTGAGTTCAGTAGTAAATATTTTCATGATTAAATGCTTTTTCCTCTATGTGAATGCATATTGTACATAATATATTGTAGCTCTCTGAACATAAATTGCATTTATCAGAAACTTTTCATTACAATGTGCTATTTCTGCATGTTAAGATACTCAATACGTAGTTTGTATCTTAATGCATAACTTGGCATTATTAGATGCGTCCTGGTGAAATATTTATCTCTCTCTTTTTTTTAAAGGTGTTTATTTATTTATTTATTATTAAGAGAGAGAGAGAGAGAGAGGCAGAGACACAGGCAGAGGGAGGAGCAGGCTCCCTGCATGGAGCCTGACATGGGACTCAATCCTGGGTCTCCAGGATCAGGCCCTGGGCTGAAGGCTGCGCTAAACCACTGAGCCACCCGGGCTGCCCTATTTCTCTCTCTTCTTAATAGAGTAGCACTAAAGGACTCCATTCAGGAGTCCTCTTCTTAATAGAGTAGCACTAAAGGACTCCATTCAAGACAGCCTCATATCAGCGGTTGAATCTAACTAGAGATATAAATGGAAGAACAAATGCTTTCGAGAGAAGATAAAGCATATCTGTGTGTGTGTAGTAGACAGAAGATCCTTTGGCTGAATTGTCGTTTTGGAACAGAAAACAAAAAGGATCATGAGGGAAACATGACTCAGTTTAATTTACTAAAAACAGATATGGACTCAATTTTTACTTCCTTATGTGGGTACCTCTAGGGAGATCTGTAACATGGTTGATAGAGATTCACTCCTCTGTGAATGTGTCAATGCTTTTGAGATGGGGGAATAAGCTAGATGGCAGGGGAAGGCATCAATGGATACTCCAAAGGGGGAAAATATCCTTTTCTTCAGAAATAAATAAAATGTATTATATTTGCCAAAATATTTTTCATGTTTTTGATTTAATTTAATCTGGACAAAACAAAGCACTAGTGAGAGTTCACCAGCTAAAAATATCTGTAATAAGTAAACAAGGCCTGAATTTAATTTGATTTAGAGAGCTCAGTGTTGCTAAGCACTACAATGCAATAATAAACAAATCCCTTTTACAATTGTGCATTGATATAGGTGGTTAACATGTCAATTAGCTATGTTTTAAAAGTAAACTTCTAAGTTGATTATTTGGAACAAAGGACCTGTTACTTTACTGTAAACATTCCATTCCAGGCTAGCCTACAGAAGCCTATTTAATACATGGCATAGCCAGGATATTATATTTGTAATAAAAACAGAGGAAATAATTCTATGACTATTCTATGACGATTGTGATAAAGAAAGAATGATTACATCATAGCCAACTCTAATCATGACAGTAAGCATTGGGATTCATTTTTTTTTTCTTTTTCAAGAATGTATTTATTTACTTATTAATTTATTTAGTGTGAGCAGGGGGAAGGGCCTTAAGCAGACTCTGCGTTGAGTGCCGGGATCCATAATTTAACTTGAAGATTAAAATATACAGTCAGACCAACTAAAGTTCAAAATTCTTATATATGAAAGCATTAAAAGTCCTTTAGCTGAAGCAACTAACTACTCATAATACCAAGTCCTTGGGATCCCTGGGTGGCGCAGCGGTTTGGCGCCTGCCTTTAGCCCAGGGCGCGATCCTGGAGACCCAGGATCGAATCCCACATCGGGCTCCCAGTGCATGGAGCCTGCTTCTCCCTCTGCCTGTGTCTCTGCCTCTCTCTCTCTCTGTGACTATCATAAATAAAAATTAAAAAAAAAATTAAAAAAAAAATACCAAGTCCTTAAGGCTCCATAAGTTTGGTTACAAATTCCAGCTGAAAATGGAATCTCTCTTACCTACCACATGGCACCATGTAAAATATCCAAATGCTAGAGAGTAGAAAGATAATTTTTTTTAAAGATTTTATTTATTTATTCATGAGAGACACACACACAGAGAGAGGTAGAGACACAGGCAGAGGGAGAAACAGGCTCCATGCAGGAAGCCCGACATGGGACTCGATCCTGGGACTCTAAGACCACCACCTGGGTGGAAGGCAGGCGCTAAACCGCTGAGCCATCCAAGGATCCCCTAGAAAGATAAATTCAATATAAATCCCAAAGTTCAGTAAGTCAGAAATAAAGATTGACTTTATAATATTCTTCTGATGAGATAATAATACATGATTTATTATAGTTTTTTTTTTCCCCAGAATATTTTTCTGTGGAGGTAGGATATTTTCAACTTATAAATTATTTGGAAATTCCTTTTTGGCATAATTTTCCAGTTCCATCCTCAGTAGTTTTTAAATTTTTGTCATTTCTCCCCGGTGATATGGGCATTTCTTCTTTTAAAGAAAAATCTATACAGCACTTCCCACTGCTTACACAAGTAGACATGCAAATACAATCTTCTGTAAATTTCCTCATGAGGTATGTCATGCAATTTCAGAGATGTGGAAAGTTAGATACAGCTGACAGCTACTATAAGTAAACGTTTTTCATGGCTCTCTTACAAGAACTTCAGTTTGTATCTCCTCATCTGGGAGCAAGCTGGAACTGGTGCTGGGTGAGGGTGAGGAGGCAACATAAAATCTGATAGGCATAATTACAGCTGCCCTTACTTCCACCTCCCTACCCCTCCATCACCACTGCCGATGTAAAGGGAAGGATTGAAAGATCCAGTACTCACTGGAATGGAGTGTTGGATTCTAGATACTGAATTCTCCCAAGGATCTGGAGGAGGTGGTATTGCTATATGTGAATTGCACAAGACTGTGCAAGCACCTATGAAGGAAGACACTGTTCAGTGTATACACTTTGGTACCATTTGAACTTTTAAGCATGAACATGTTTTATCTGTCTATCTACCTATCATCTATCTATCTACCTATTTATTTAAAAGACTTATTTATTTATTTTAGAGAGAGAAAGAGAGCACAAGTGGGAGGAAAAGGGAGAGGGGGCAAGAATCACAAGCAGACTCCTAGCTGAGTGCAGAACCCCACGTGTGACCGGATCTCATGACCCAGAGACCACTACTTGAGCCAAAACCAACAGTTGCACACCTAACCAATGGTGCCACCCAGGTGCCCCCAACATGTGTTATTTAAAAGCCGTATAATACCACATGCATTTCAATAGTCTTTCAAGAATCTTTCAATTGTGATTAATAAAGCACAATGATACAACAGAATGATATATTTTCCTTTTTTTTAAAAAATAGATTTTATTTATGTGAGACGGAAAGAAAGAATGAGAGAGAGACACGAGCAGGGGGTAGAGGGAGCGGGAGAAGCAGACTCCTCACAGAGCAGAGAGCCCAATGCAGGGCTCAATCTGAGGACTCTGGGCTCATAACCTGAACTGAAGGCAGACATTTAACCAACTGAGCCACCCAGATGCCCTCAGGATGATATATTTTCAATGATAGAAGTGTCTACAGTTTTAAAAATTATTTTAATTTATTTGCTTTTTCATCATTATCAGTGTACTCTTTAATCCCTATCTCCTATTTTCCCCATGCCCACATCCAGCTCCCCTGGGGTAACCATCAGTTTGTTCTCTATAGATAATAGTCTGTTTCTCAGTTGTCACTCTCTCTTTTTTTTCCCTTTGCTCATTTGTTTTGTTTCTTAAATTCTATACTTGGGTGAAACCATGTTATTTGTCTTTCTCTTACTTATTTTGCTTAGACTTATACTCTCTAGCTCTATGCATGTTGTTGCAAATGGCAAGAGTTCATTCTTTTTTATGGTGGAACAATATTCCATTGTATATGTGTACCACATCTTCTTTATCCAATCCTCCATCGATAGACACTTGAGCTGCTTCCACAGTTTGGCTATTGAAAATAATGCTGCAATAAACATAGGGGTTCCCTATATACCTTTGAATTAGTGTTTTGTTTTTAAAAATATTTTATTTATTCATGAGACACACACACACAGAGAGAGAGAGAGAGAGAGAGAGGCACAGACACAGGCAGAGGGAGAAGCAGGCTCCATGCCCCAACGTGGGACTCCATCCAAGGTCTCCAGGATCACACCCTGGGCTGAAGGCGGCGCTACACCCCCGAGCCACCCAGGCTGCCCTGAATTAGTGTTTTTATATTTTTTGGTAAATACCCAGTAGTGTGATTTCTGGATCATAGGGTAGTTCTATTTTTAATTTTTTGAGGAACTTCCATACTGTTTTCCACAATGGCTGCAACAATTTGCATTCCCACCAATAGTGCAATAGGCTCCCTTTTTCTCCACATTCTCCCCAGCCCTTGTTGTTTCTTGTGTTTTTGAGTTTAGCTATTCTGACATTATGAGGTGATATGTCATTGTAGTTTTGATTTGCATTTCCCGGGTGAGTGATGTTGAACATCTTTTCATGTATATGTTGGCCATCTGTATGTCCTCTTGGGAGAAGTGTCTATTCCTGTCTTCAGCTCATTTTAATTGGATTATTTGTTTTTTGGGTATTGACTTGTCTCAGTTCTTTATATATTTTGGATACTAAGCCTCTATTGGAAATGTCAGTTGAAAATACCTTCTCCCCTTCAGTAGATTGTCTTTTAGCTTTGTTGATTTCTTCCTTCCCTGTGCAAAAACTTTTTATTCTGATGTATATAGTTCCAATGTGGAGTTTTTTTGTTTTGTTTTGTTTTTGTTTTGCTCCTATTTCTCTTGCCTCAGGAGACATATCTAGAAAAATGTTGCTATGGCCAATGTCAAAGAAATTATTGCCTATGCTCTCTTTAAAGATTTTTATAGTTTCGGGTCTCACATTTAGGCCTTTCATCCATTTTGAATTTATTTTTGTGTATGGTCAGAATAAGTGGTCCAGTTTCTTTAATTTGCATGTGGCTGTCCTATCTACCATTTGTTGAAGAGACTTTTTCCCACTGTATATTCAGTCCTCCTTTATTGAAGATTAATTGGCCATATAACTGTGGGTTTATTTCTGTAAACTACACAGAAATTTCTGGATTTTCTGTTCTATTCTATTAATCTATGTGTCTGTTTTTAATGTCAGCACCATACCGTTTTAATTACTACTGCCTTATAGCATAACTTGAAATCTGAAATTGTGATACCTCCAGTTTTGTTTTTCTTTTTCAAGATTGCTTTGTCTATTCAGTCTTTTATGATTTCACACAAATTTTAAAAATGTATTTAAAAATTCCTATGAATATGGGATGTCTTTTCATTTTTGTATCATCTTTTATTTCTCTTATCAGTGTTTTATAGTTTTTAAAGTACAGGTCTTCCAAAGATTCAGATGCAATGAAACGTCGGGACACCTGCACCCCGATGTTTCTATCAGCAATGGCCACAATAGCCAAACTGTGGAAGGAGCCTCGGTGTCCATCGAAAGATGAATGGATAAAGAAGATGTGGTTTATGTATACAATGGAATATTACTCAGCAATTAGAAACGACAAATACCCACCATTTGCTTCAACGTGGATGGAACTGGAGGGTATTATGCTGAGTGAAATAAGTCAATTGGAGAAGGACAAACAGTGTATGTTCTCATTCATTTGGGGAATATGAATAATAGTGAAAGGGAATATAAAGGAAGGGAAAAGAAATGTTGGGAAATATCAGGAAGGGAGACAGAACATAAAGACTCCTAACTCGGGGAAACGAACTAGGGGTGGTGGAAGGGGAGGAGGGCGGGTGTTGGAGGGGAATGGGTGACGGGCACTGAGGTGGACACTTGACGGGATGAGCACTGGGTGTTTTTCTGTATGTTGGTAAATTAAACACCAATAAAAGTTAATTAAAAAAAAAAAAATAAAGTACAGGTCTTTCACTTCTTTGGTTAAGTTTATTTCCTAGATATTTTATTGTTTTTGGTGCAATTGTAAATGAGATTGTTTTCTTAAGTTAACTTTTTGCTGCTTCATTATTATTCTGTATATTAATTTTATATCCTGTGATTTTACTGAATTCATTTATCGGTTCTAATAGTTTTTTTTTTTTTTGTAGAATCTTTAAGGTTTTTTTTTTATATAAATACTATATCATCTGCAAATAGTGAGCTTTACTTCTTCCTTACCTATTTGGATGCCTTGTATATCTTAATGTTGTCTAATTGCTGTGGCTCGAACTATGTTAAAGAAAAGTGGTGAGAGTGGATAGCCTTGTGTTTTCCCGATATTAGGGGAAAAGCTCTCAGTTTTCCACCATTGAACACGATACTGTCTGTGTGTTTTTCATATAAGGCTTTTATTATGTTTAGGTGTATTGCCTTTATACCTACTTTGCAGAGAGTTATTACCATGAATGGATGTTGTACTTTGTCAAATGCTTTTTCTGCAACTTTTGAAATGATCATATAGTTTTTATCCTCTCTTGTTGATGTGACATTATCCCGTTGATTGTTTTGCAAATATTGAACCACACTTGCATCCTGGGAATAAATCCCACTTGATCATGTATGGTATATGAGTTTTAAAAATATATTGTTGGATTCAGCTTGCTAATATTTTGTTGAGAATTTTTGCATCTATATTCATGAGAGATATCAGCCTGTAGTTTTCTTTTTTTGTGGTGTCTTTATTTGGTTTTGGTACCAAGGTGATACTGGCCTCATAAGATGAATTTGGAGGTCTTCCTTACTCTTGTAATTTTTAGAATAGTTTGATAAGGATGGACATATTAAATGTTTTTTAAATGTTTGGCAGAATCTGCCTCTGAAGCTATCTGGTTCTGGGCTTTTGGTTTTTGGGATTTTTTTAAATGAATGATTCAATTTCACTGCTGGTGATTGGTCAGTTCAGTCAAATTTTCTATTTCTTCCTGCTATACTTTTCATAGGTTATATGTTTCTAGGAATTTATCCATTTCTTCTAAGTTGTCCAATTTGTTGGCATATAGGTTTTCATAATATTGTTACAATTGTTTGTGTTTCTCTGGGTGGTTTTTATTTCCCCTCTTTCATTAGTAATTTTGTTTACTGGGTCTTCTTTTTTTTTTTTTTTTAATGAGTCTTGCTAGAGGTATATCAATTTTGTTGATCTTTTCAAAGAATCAGCTCCTGGTTACATTACTCTGTCCTATTTTTTTTCCCTTTCGTTTCTGTATCATGTATTTCTGCTTCAACCTTAATTATTTCCTTCCTTTTGCTGGGTTTGGACTTTTTTATTCTTTTTCTAGCTCCTTCAGGTGTAGGTTAGATTGTTTGAGATTTTTCTTGGTAGGCCTTTATTTTGAGGTAGGCCTTTATTGCAATAAACTTCCCTCTTACAACTACTTCTGCTGTATCCCAAAGATTTTGGACTGTTGTATTTTCATTTTCATGTGATTTTTATTTCTTCTTTGATTTCTTTGTTGACACATTCATTATTTAATAGCATATTATTTAGCCAGAAGTGCCTATAGTTTTAAACTTAGTTTCACTTAAAAATATTTTGCTTTTTATGCAAATGCATGTATATAATCCAATAAAGAACTGATACCACTGAAAGCACTTCATAGCTATTTTTTATTCATGAAACATCATTACTGCTGAATCTCAAAGCTATTATGTATGTCTATGGAACATTTGTGTCTTCCTTAAATGTAGGGGCAAGCTTTACATTTTCCATTACACTTAAATGGCCCATTATAAATCAGGGCATGATTTAAATTTGCTGCAGTTTACCATTAATCTCATAAAACTTGGTCCCATTTTATCAACATAGCTAAAACCCAAAAGACTTTCATTATTAAAGATATTTTCTGAGGTTTTCTACTCATAGTTTAATTCACAGCTATTCTTTTGTCCTATAAGTTGTCTTCTTACCTGTTAAATAAACTGAGTGGTATGTGTGTGGGGGTGTGCCTAGGTGGCTTAACTGATGAGTGTCTAACTCTTGATTTTGGCTTGAGTCATGATCTCAGGGTCCTAGGAACAAGCCTGCATCAGGATCTATGCTCAGTGGGGAGTCTGCTTGAGAATTCTCTCCCTCCCTCTTCCTCTGCCCCTCCCCCACTTGTGCTCTCACTCTCCCTAAAATAAATAAATCTTTAACAAAAGTTACAAAAAAATAAATGAGAGCATATGGTTCTGATTCATAGCGTTGGTTTTCATTATTCCTTTTTTTTTTAAGTTTGTATATGAAAGAAGGGTGAAAATATTTTGTCCTCATCTTTTACTCTAAACTGTACCTGTGAAAATTTTGTTTCTGTACTCGGATTAATCTCATCAACCCTTCTTTCAAGTAATAACCATTTTCTACCAACTATCATTTTTACATATAGATTTCAGATGTACTCTGTGTCCTTTAATCTGTTTAAAATGTCCTAACAATTTTTTATTGATAGTTTCAACACAAATTCATATTTCGTCCAAAATTCTAATTTCAAATGCATTCCACTTAGAAGTCTTCAGAGTTTCCTAGAACTTTTATCCAAATAGAGGTCCCTAACTGCCATTTTTCCTCATAATTGAATTTCTGTTGGCAGAACACTGAGTACAGGGAAGTGCTACTTATTTATATCAGTAGCTATAACCGGTGAAAAACACGCTGTTCTGGCAGAGTATTTATTAATTAAACATTACTTTGTTTTTTGTATCAACTTACATATTTCATTATAGGCATAATTAACATCCTCACCATATTCAGATTTAATATTTCATATAAAATGATCAAAATCCTGTGAAATGTCAATGACTAATTGGAGATCATTCTTCATGACACCAATTATTGTTTGTTTAATGTGTTTATTTTGGAGGGTATTTGTTGGATGCCTTCCTAGCACCCATTCCCCATGGGCTCAGGTTGTTTTGTTTTGTTTTGTGGTGGCATTGAAGGGTGGAGAGGCGGATCCATATAGTCCCATCGTGCTATGATAAGAAGTCATATTTAGAATGAAACTAGCTTGGCAGAGGGCAGGCTGGCAAGACAAGGAATTGGATCCTTATTGAAGTGTTTACACCTATAGATCAAGTCTGTCCTGAACAAGCCTACCTTTGAGTTTGGGGTTACATGAGCCAATACATTCTCTTCAATTGTTAAGTCATGTTAAGGTGGATTTGCTATTACTTGCAAGCAAAGTATTCTAACTGATACTAGCACTCATGGTAGGATCACCCTTCCTAAGTTACATTCTTTCAAATCAACTCGTCCTGTGGAATCTGGGGCTTTGGTTCTAGTTGCTCTCTGCTCCCTTTAGAGTCCTATTCCCATCTTATATGGGAAAGAGTTTTTTTCCCCTGATTTTTAGTCCATTTGATTTCTCTTTTACTATTTAGCTTGTATTTCTTCTTAAAGTTCTCAAAAAGAATTTGGCATTATTTATACTTTTACTTCTTAAGACTTAAATCATGTAAAAATGCTCTGGAAGGCATAAAACTCTTATAAACAATTTTATGTACTTTCTTAAATTTAAAATAGTTGGATGTGTTTAATATAGCAATGTGTGAAATTCTGAGCTTAATTTAAAAAAGATTCAGTAGACATTGAAAAAAATATACCTAATTCTAATAGTTACTTGTTATTTGACACTATTTATTTGATGTCATTACCATGAACACTATATTTAACATTACGTTGGCTGAAAGCGTAAAAACCACACCTAGGGGAACATGAGTAAGCATCTCTAAGCTGTGTAGAATATGACAGTAAAAAATAATCTGAGAAATGGAAGTTTTCAGAGAAATAAGTGCTCGCAAGGATGTGGAGAAAAAGGAGCTCTTGTGCACTATTGATGGGAATATAAATTGGCATAGCCACTATGGAAACAGTATAAAGTTTCCTCAAAAAACTAAAAATAGAATTACCATATGATCCACTAATCCTACTTCTAGTTTTTTACCAGAGAAAGCAAAAACATTACCTTGAAAAGATATGTGCACTCCATGTTCATTGCAGCATTATATTTACAATAGTCAAGATGTGGAAAACCTAAGTGTCCCTTATTAGGTGATTGGATAATAAAAATGTATATATATATATATACACACACACACAAATGGGATATTACTCAGCCATAAAAATGAAGGAAATCTTGCCATTTGCAACAGCATGGACACACCTTGAAGGCA
The DNA here is from genome assembly GCF_018345385.1 of Vulpes lagopus. Classification (NCBI taxonomy): domain Eukaryota; kingdom Metazoa; phylum Chordata; class Mammalia; order Carnivora; family Canidae; genus Vulpes; species Vulpes lagopus. The sequence goes on from NC_054843.1 coordinate 26,900,692, forward strand.
TTATGCGAAGTTTAAAAAGTCAGACAGAGAGAAACAAACACTGTATGATCTCATGTATATGTGAAATTTTTTAAAAAGGGCAAAAAAATGAAAACAAACCCCAATAACAAAAAAACACCCAAGTTCATAGATAAAGAATAGTTTGGTGGTTGCCAGAAGCTGGAGTTGAAAGGCAGACAAAATGGATCAAGGGAGTCCAAGGATACAAATCTCCAATTATAAAATAAGTTATAGGTTGTAATGTATACCATGGTGACCAGAGTTAACAAAACTCTATTGCATATTTGAAAGTTGCTAAGAGAGTAGATCTTAAACTTCTCATCAGAAGAAAAAACTTGGGATCCCTGGGTGGCGCAGTGGTTTGGCGCTTGCCTTTGGCCCAGGGCGTGATCCTGGAGACCCGGGATCGAATCCCACATCAGGCTCCCGGTGCATGGAGCCTGCTTCTCCCTCTGCCTATGTCTCTGCCTCTCTCTCTCTCTCTCTCTGTGACTATCATAAAAAATTAAAAAAAAATTTAAAAAAAAAAAAAAGAAGAAAAAACTTTTGTAACTATCTATGGTGATGAATGTTAACTAGACTTATTGGGGTGATCATTTTGCAATATAAACAAGTATTGAATCATTACATCGTATACATGAAACTACTGTATTGTATGCCAATTATATCTCAACAAAAAGTTGAAGTTTTAATACAAATAGTCTTTAGAAGTTCAAGTTTTATTTTTATCTTTTGCCTTCACTGGTAAATTTTGATTCAGACTCCTGATATGAAATCTTGTTATTTATATTGGTATTAGCTTTACACTGTCTAACCAAACATTTTATGAAATATTCCATTATTTCACACATTAGTACCCTTGATGGATATTGCAGCCAAACTCTTAGAATGTTTGTGAAAAGCAACAAAATTTGTTTTGACATTATTTTCATATGGATCAATGTATCTGGTGAAGAAACCATAACTAGCCAATGTTAAAATGCAAAATGATTGGAGGACAGTAAAAGATGTATATTGCAAATTGTGCAAAGGTATGTGCCACTGTGAAGAAGCAAGTTCCCACTGGTTGTCAGGCAGGACATCAGGCTGCTGGAGACCATGAAAGGTAGGCCATCAACACGTGAGTTATATCAGGGCAGGGCTGAAATGCCAGGGTAACACATTGTTTTGTCTGTACAGGTCATTAGAGTAGTGAAATAAATGTTAATGCCAGGGTCACCTCAGCCATTCCACTAGATCCCCAGACCCTTTTCCAACTCCTGCCTTGTGTCTTCTGGCCCTGGTCATTGCCCATCTATATCAACTGTTCAATATTTTTATACCCTGGATCAAAGTGCTAACAGCATTTTTGGATTGGTATCCTACTGATTTTTTTCAATGACATTTTCACATTTCACTTGGCTGACTTTTTGTACTTTTGACCGTTCTTCCATATAACTGATATAAAAATTGTTTTGTCTTTTTCTGGAAGGTGTGGGGGTATGTGTGTTGAGCCCTTCTCTCCAAACACTCCCCCGCAACAATGCTAACCTGTTTCCTGTAACTGGGGCTGTGAGAGGTGTCCCAAAACATTCTGACACTTGTCACACAAACAGGTAAAGTCACTCTCTTGGGATTGCAGTTGAGCAATTCTACCCTTTATATAAACAGTTACTGATTCCTTCTTTGGAAAGAGCTCAGTTACAGCTGCCTTTGGAATGAAATCACCAGCTTTGCCTCTCACAGCAGGAGCTTCTGCTCTTCCTGCAGCCTGACTTTCCAGTGACAGTAGAAACCTCAGTTCTTTTCTTCCTCTCAAACTTCTCAAAATTCTGACCTACTCCACTCTCTTCTCCCTTATCTGCCTCTACCTTCCCATTCCCCGCCTAGGCCCCCCCAGCCACTAAGGGTTTTTAAGGTTAAATGAATGGGGGGGGAAATGGAAAAAGTAAGGAAGATGTGCTTGGTGAGGTCTATGGAAGCATATTTCTCAGGCTTCACATTTTACTGAAACTGAATTCTTCAGCATGCATCTGCCAACTCTCCTCATCTGATTCAGATTCACATGTAATACTTTCAGATTGGTTGAGATCTCTTACTTATTACCACATAAAGGAGCAACATTCTCCCCACTTTAACATTTTATGATTCTAAGAAAATCTAACTCTTCCAAAAAATAATGAATAAATGAATCTCTGTATTCTCTGGGCGGGTCATGGCACGATTTTATAGATTACATTATGATATTTTCTTTGGGCAAATAATCAAATTCTGCTTGCATTCTTTGAACATACAAGGACTACTGAAAAATACAGGCAGTTCGGAACTTGAGTGGGTATGGGGGGAGTGACAGCAAAAAGTGAGATTTGATCGTGAAGGAGCCACGATACTGATGCGGTGTAACCTACAGGGTGATATCACCATAGGAGTGCCTTCTGTGCCCATCTAGGTTTTCAACGCTGTCAGTAATAGCAGTACTGGAGACTACAAATCATCTACTAAGAATGTCTTGGCTAATGTCCATTTCTGAATAGAGAAGTCAGAGAGTAGCCTGCTGAACTTGGGAGAACACAAGAATTATTCCTGAAAGAGATCAGAATATATTTTGGGGAGAAAAAGTGAACAGATGGGAAACAGACATGGAGATGCTACAGAGATGACAGAGGCTATTGGGGTGAGTGGAACTAATAACTATGAAATCTGTTGAGCTAGAATATTGAGTGGAGCAATCTAGCATTCTGTAGGCCTGAGATTCCAAAACAGTAGCAGCTAATCCCTATTCTATCCCCTTGAAATTTCATCTCGGCTTAATCCACACTCTCAAGTGCTTTCCATCAACATTTGACGTAGGAAGCTATAAATTATCCATGGATATTAGGTTTGCCTTTATGTACAGTATTTGCTTATTTCTTCAACATGTTTTACCTCCTCAAATTGAAGTTCAGTTCAGTACTAGGGTATCAATAACGTGATGCAGAGCATGGTATGCTATGGTTCAGAGGTGACATCTGAAAGGTCATTTGAGAAATGCCATTATTAGTTTTCAGTAAACTCATGAAGGAAATAAATGATTGGCTAATTATATCTTATTGGTATAATAATTCATAACCAAGTTGACATGCTTTTAAAAAAAATCACATTATCTGAACCAGAGCTGTTTATATGAGTGAGTGGGTGTGTATGAAGGTGAGTGTGTGTGTGTGTGTGTGTGTGTGATTTTTCAAGGTCCCAGAAGGAAAAATGTGTTATCCTAGCTCTAGTTTATTGGAACAAAAAATAAAGTTATCCACGTCTAAGTATATAAGATAAATTTCAATGTTTCAAATATATAGGGTTTTGTTTTTATTTAATAATGAAAAGGAGGAAGAATCTCAAAGAAATAAAGACACTCAAATTACCATTATCCATAGATAGCTATTTAATTTTGATATAGTTTTCATAAACTTTTTTTTTCTAAATATTGTAGTGTTTTATAACCTACCTCTGCCATTTAAAACTACTATTAAGTGAACATTCCCCCATATGTCAGGATTTTTGGTATACAACTATTTCTTTGGATAGCCAATTTGGGGCAGTTCATTTCTTTGATTCAATATGGGTACTCTCTTACCCAATTTCAGAACATCATTTCTTCCTATTTATTATAGACGTATATATTATTTTTCACCAGATGATCTTTCTCCTTTAAGTTTTAACTAAATACATCTTTCTTTTATGGATGTTAGGTAATCAAGATACAGATAATGGCTTTCAGACTCAGCAAACCTCAGTAGAGGGAGTGTGGCATCAATGGGGAGGAGTTCAAAAGCAAGTCTGAGGTATGAAGTTACTTCTCCCACCACCTTATTCCATCTGTAATTTAGAGATGGAACAATTTCACATGGTACATCCCCTCCCCCTTAAATGGTTATTGCACTTTCTATATCAATAGGTTTTTATGAGGAGCGCATATCACTCTGACCATGGAAACACTTTGTAGATATACTGAATCTGGTAATTGGTGTAAAATTGGTATCCATCCTCGCTTCTTTCCAATGGGGCTTTCTGCATGGCAAGGACTGAAAGACCACCCAGGTTTTCTGGCATCAATGATTGTGTATTTTAAATAAGCTCCCCCCACATAGTTGGCAGACCCCAGGAAGGTGGAAGTGAGCTGGAGACATTGCCTGCTTGATTTATGCTGTGTTCTGCTGGCAGGCGCACTTGAGAAGCAGAATTAATGGTGTCAGGAGGGAATTGCCCTGAAGGAGGCAGCTGGTCCCTTGGGGGCCAGTGTTCCAGAGCCAGTTTTTTGGGAGCTGTGGCATTGCTCTGGCAGTGACCTTTTTATCTTGAACACAGCAGCGGTGGCTTTTTTTTTTTTTAATTCAGTAGTTTCATCAGTGATTCCTAATTCTCTGACTCTCTGATTCTGACAGAAGTCAGATCTAGAGGCTCAGATCGACCCACACCTCCAGTTCTTTCAAGAATTTTATAAAATTCTTTGATTTGGATTTTTTTTTCCTGCTGGAAGTACTTAGGGTGATTTTAATTCTTGAACAGAACCCTCTCTAATATCTTCAATTATGAAGTAATACCAAGATGCTAGGCATCCAATGATCGACGGAATGTTTTTATTTTCTTTTAAGTCTTTCAGCATACATCTCCATAAACTAAGTTGTAGAGTTGAGATTCTGATGCATTCCATGATTTTTCCCCATGATTCCATAATTCCATGATTTATTCCGTGATTCATAAAAGCTTCCTTGCTCAATTTAAAAAATTATTTATAAATTGCATCAGCAACCTCTCCCCCCCCCCCCCATCATCCACATTTAGATTCCCAACTTTTTCTGTTTAAGAAATTGTTTTGAATTTCTTCCTTGTTTGGGAGTCACTGATCTTTACTGAACTTGGATCTTTAGTGACTTACGGAATAATTATCATTTCTAGGCTATAGTTGTAATTTCTTCCCACGTTCATGTTAGTAAATCCGAAGAATAAAATAGAATAGATTCTAAATTATTTTTGACATTCAACTAGACTGACCTTTTTTCAGCCTGTACCTTCTTAACAGGGTGAAAATTCTCAGATGACAACCCACAAGGACAATGAAGATGGGGCAGACTGTTAAGCATCTCATTTGTGAGCTTTGAAAGACACATTTACTAGCATGGATAAATGAAACACAGCACTAACCAAAATAGATTATTTAGAGTATTAGTCACTTCACAAATACAAAAGACCTATGGATAATTTAAGCTGGATGTATTTCAAAACACCTTGGCATGCTGCTGGTCATTAGGATATGGCTGGTGGTTATGTCAATATGTATCATTTACTAAGGAAGAATTCATCAACATTGCCATTTTGTATGCTCAATAAACCAGCAGATGGTGTATGACAATTTCTTCAAGGTGATATAAAAAACATTCCATGGACTCCTTCCTTGTTTCCTTCCATACTAATAAATTAGAACATTTTCATTTGCAAAATTAAAGGAAAACCAGATATTTGATCAGTTTTCGTGTGCAGAAACAAGTCAATGGTCAGGACACATCTAAATTTGCCTAGATGATTTTGTGTGAAATGCACTGAAAAATCATAGACCAGAGTTCTCAAGGCAGAAAAAAGATTAATGTAGAAGAAAAAATTGCTAATTATCATGCTGCAACCTACCATGTTTCTGGCATGTTCCTTAACTCGGAAATCATCTGAGATCAGTTGAGTTGAAGGTAAACTGAAGAAAGATTTTAAGTACTCTCTTTTCTCCAGAGCAAACTAGCACAGCATGCACGATGACTACAATACTTGTAATTTGAAGGTTTAATTTGAGAAATGCTGAAATACTGGTATTACTACCAGTTTTTTTATTAAGAACTTTGATGTTAAGGTATTAAATTAATAAAATAAAATTACCATGCCAGAACTGTAATACATTTTATGTGTAAGCTTATAAAGCATTTGTAGGTAGTTTTTATAAAACATTTTTACAGGTACTGTGTAACATAGGCTAAACTTGATAGTGACATAATCAGTATACACTTATTATTCTAATATAAATGATTAGTAGGTAGAATTAATAAAAGTAAATTTTAATTAAAAATAAAGTCAATACCACATTAAATGAGGAAAATGATATATTAAAATAGAATATTATTGACTTTTAAATCAACATGAATCAATCATGTCATAGTTGAATAATAAGTATGTTTTTTGTGGAAAAAAATTCCAGCTGCTAATAAAAAACTTGTTTTGATTTTAAACTAGTTGGGGGTTGGGGGTGGTATATTGAATTTGTTTTTAGCCCATCAAAATGTTTCCTTTGGTCACCATGTTCAACAATCCAATATCTCATTTGATAACTTTATGAAGTGTTTTTTAGACAAATTTTTGTTTTTGAAAATGGCATAACATTTTATTAGTGTCAGACTGAGGTATTTCTATTTGTTTTTGTTTTTTTGTTTTTTTTTTTTCCAGTGAAGCATTTTGGTCTTGCTACCTTCTTTAGTTTTATTACCCATCGATGGGTTTGGTTTTTTTTGCACGTCTATGTTCATGTGTATATCCCACTCATTCTGAAAGTCTTTGGCTAGAAAAGGATTTTTCTCACATCTGACTCTTGATAATGCCATGATATTGTTGCTAATTGAGATTTACTCTGCTACTGATCTGCCCAGGCATGTAGATTGCCCCATGGTTTGCCCTCCCCCACACCGCTTCTCCTCTTTCCCCTCCCCCTCCCCTTCTTCTACTTCTTATTCCATCTTCTTTTTTCTCCTCTCCCTCTCCCTCTCCCTCTTTTTTCCTCCCCCTTCTTCCTCTTCCTCTTCATCTCCCTCTCCTTCTCCTTCCCATTCTTCTCCTCTTCCATCTCCTCCTCCTTTTTCTTCTTAACACAATAAGTCCTTGACTTAGAATAAGTCCTCAAAACTTAAGTTCTTAAAACCTAGAAGTGGTAATATTCCACTGACAAAATGGTTGGTTTTTAGTATTTAAAGTAGTGCTATCGTCTAGGGAATCACAAACCACAATTGCAAACACTCTGTGTGTAAGCAACACCAGTGATACATAATTGTCTAAGAGATTAAATTAAAATGATTTTAAAAAGTAGAGAGAGACAATAATAACAACAACAACAACAACGATAAGACTTGACAAGTTAAACCTCTTTGTGGTGGCAGCAATGTAGAATTCAGGGAGAGGCAGATGGAGGAGGGGGAGAAATAAAGGACTACTTTGGTTTGATTTATCTAATTATTATGATGTTAATAATGTTAACTAATAATTTTGAATGCTTTGTCACTCAGTATTCCAGAGGTGGTACAACATACTCCATACGGATTATTTAATTTAATCCTTAGGGCAACCTTACAAAAGCAAGTACTGTTGCTAATAACCATTCTACTGAGGTTTTAAGATGTTAAGAAATTTGTCCAAGGTCACGCTGCTCAAAACTCATGAAACTGGGGAAAGGAAACAACAGCTTTGACTGAGGAGCTCACTCATAAACTATTCTGGAACCACACTCCTATATCTTCATTGTATTGATATTACGACGAGTGAAAAGTGAGAAGAGAAGTCTTTTCTTTATCTAGTTAATTTTGACAGCTACAAACTTACATGCATGTGACCATTAAAAGAAAAAAATCCATAGTGTCATTGGGAGAATGGCCAAGATCTATTTGCAGTAATAGTCCAAACAAAAATCTTATTCTGACATGGTAAACTTGAATGTGGTTTAAAAAGAAGCCTCAACTTATTTTGCAAAGGATAAACTCTGCCCATTGGCATGATTAACACTCACTACTGTTATCACCACCGTAAAATAATCTGTTGGGGCCTGGTGCTAGATATTTTCACATTCATTATCTCAGTTAAGGATAGCAGCTTTCAAGGGATGCCTGGGTAGCTCAGCGGTTGAGTGTCTGCCTTTTCTTGGGGCTTGATCCCAGGGTCCTGGGATCGAATCCCACATTGGGCTCCCTGCATGGAGCCTGCTTCTCCCTCTGCCTGTGTCTCTGACTGCCCCCCACACCGTGTCTCTCATGAATAAATAAAATCTTTAAAAAGAAAAAAAAAAAAGGATGGCAGCTTTCAGGCAGTAGAATAACAAGCATAGACCTGGAAGCAAGGGTTGCACTGTGTGGGGAGATCTCCAAAAACATAAAAATAATAACAAATAAGAACACTGGCTAAAGTCAGTCTGCTTCTTATTATCACCAGGCATCAGCATCTCAAAACATCAGTAATAAAATACTTCTACCAAAAAGAGATCTCTTGTTGGTCTAAATTCTAAACAATTGCTGTGGCAACTATTCAGTTTTAACAACATGTATGCAAGCTTCAAGTTGGCACATTTGTTTTTTAAGTTACTTACCCCTTAATGAACATTATATTCTATATGGAAGTACCTTTGGGAGATTACTAGCCTCCCCTTACACAGGTAGGCAGACGGATGGACTCAGGCCCAAGGTGTCATTCTACTTGTCTGTTTGCAACAATTCAGTCTCACTGGGATTTTCTCTGGCTGCAGTGCCTTTCTTTAACTTCTGTAGTAGTGCAATTCCTGTATTTAAACAGTGGATCAAAATAACTGATGTAGTACATTATAAATATGAAGAAATAGAACCTGACTTATTGCAATTCTAACTTTCCATGTGACCATTTATAGTTTTTTCCTTTAAACAGTGAGAAAGCATGAACATCAATGTGTAATATATTTTTCTGGTAAGTGCCTATTTTAGTTTATATGAAATATTTTTCTAAACCTAAATAATGTTAACATTTATTCTTGCTAATTGTTGAAATATTTTAAAGCTAAAGGACAGATCGAAAAAATAGAAACTTCAATGTTATTACTCTTGTGGTTCCCTTCCCCCTCCCAAAACACATTAATGCAACTTGAAGTATTAATGCACTGTATTTTCTCTTTTTCATACAGTAATTTTTATGCTATTCTAAAAAATTGGCATCTTCATGTGATGTCCCAGAAAAGCAAAAACAAACAAAAAAATCCCCCAAAAACCTAAAAAACAAACTTTGTTGTTTGCATTTCTTTCCTGGCTATCATTATGGGCTTGGGAGTCCATTAAAAAAATTCAAAAATTTGACTGAGCACTTATTATATGTAAGATGCTTTGTGGGACTCTAGGAAGCAGGGCTACCAATTCCTTGACAGCCAGAAACTTACCTTAACTATAGTTTTGTTCATCTCCTTAGTAAAATACAATTAAGGAATGCAACACTGCCCTTGTCCTTTGGAGCCCATGGTGTCATTGGAGATTGTAAATATATACAAATAACTATAAATAAATGAGGTATCTGAACATTGCAGATAAATGCTAGAGAGTTTCAGGAGAAAGAAAGAGAGATCTTATAATCAGGATAATCACAACCTACGTCATGCATGATTGCTAAAATTACACCTTAAAGAACTCATAAAAAACTTAAGATGAAGGAAAGGTTTTAATGGGGAAAGATAAGGACTTTGTGTGAGAATATGGTAAAGACAGGAGATTCTTTAGTCTTGATCCTGAATAGGGGTCTATGGATTTCTTCTGTGAGAGGTTTTAAGTGCAAGTGAATTGGATTTTTAGCTAGAACCTGAAAACAGTTTTTGGACACATCTAAAATAGCAACAGTTTATTCAGCATTCCTTCAGTTAGGAAGCGTAGAATATTAGACAACTTAAGATCAAATACACAACAATACGGCATAGGGTTTTATGTTTTCTGTTTTTAAAGTGGGCTTAGTTTCTTCTATCATGTCCTGTATAACTTCATTCTCCCTTTGGGAAGGTACTGCAAAAAAGAGATCAGAGATTTAGAGAAGAGAAGCCACCTCCAGAGCCATGGTCATCACAAAGTCTTAAAGCACTGTGAAGTCCCCCAATGAGAAGAGATGGTAACAAACTGAGGAATGTGACAAAGATTGTGGGCAACATCACATTCTTCTCTTATTTTTAGCTTACATCTCTTTTGAGATCTAGAATTGGGCTTGTGTTGTTAGATCTAAGTAACAGTGTATTTAAATTTAAAATTTGTGTAGGGAAGGCTTTTAGCCTATTCTGCCTTAATATGTATATAGTTTCTTTTTTAATTAGTATTTTCTTTCTAAGCAAGGCTGAAAAGAAATACATGTTTATAATATTCTTTATTCTACTAGGTGTTATGATTAACAACCAGTTTATTTTTTTGGAATCCAATTTAAATAACCTTTCTATTGTTGTTATATTTCTGGTATGACTGTTCAGGATCAATTATAGTAAAATAGCCAAGGCGCTGACACTAAAACCATAGGCCCAGTCTGCATTTTGGAAGTTGGGCATTTTTATAAAAGCATGCCTCTTCCATATGCCTCTGGACCTACTATCTTCCATAGTTTTTTTTTTTTTTTTTTTTAGATTTTATTTATTTATTTGATGGGGCGGGGGTGAAGGACAGGTGGAGAGACCAAGAGAGCACAAGCAGGGGGAGTGGCAGGCAGAGGGAGAGGGAGAAGGAGGCGCTCCTCGCTGAATAGGGAGCCCAAAGTGGGACTTGATCCCAGGACCCTGGGCATGACCTGAGCCAAAGGCAGACGCTTAACCCACTGAGCCACCCAGGGGCCCTTAATCTCCATAATCTTATTACAGCCTACCCCTAGAATTGTGGTACTCTTGAAGGCATTTGAACTTCTGACTTCCAAAAGTTACAATATTAGTTTTTAATAGTAAGTTGTCCATCTTTCTAATACTAATAATGAAAACATATTAAAGGAGTCTTGGTAAAGCTACTGATAATACCCTGATATCTGTGTTTACCTGGAGATCTTGGCAGTGCAAAGGGTTAAGTCATTTACCCCTAAAAAATAATGTATCCCCTCCAGTTTATTTTGTTCAATTAAAACCAAAATAGCAGGAATTTTAAAAAAAAACAACATTCAAAATCAGGGGTCAAAGTATCTAAATAGACACTGCTGGATCAGCTGACATTCAGACAGAAGAGCTTCTCGTTAATCATAACTAGATCTGCTGTCCCAGCCTTGCGGAATTTGAGATATGGCAAGGCTACCCTTGCCTATGCATGTCTGTGGGTCACTTTGCCTTCTTGCATTCAAGTTTTATCTGTAACAGGGAGACGAAAATTCCTATCTCACCTGGCTGTTGTGGGTCTTAAGTGAGCTAACATGAGAAAATGATGGATTATTACTCATCATTCAATTGAAAATTATGCTAAATATGTCATTATAATGCAAAATAAATTATTTAAAAATGTTTTGAAACCCAAAATAGAATTAAAACTTGCATTTGTAGGATTTAAGTTAAATAGGTAATATCTCTTTAAACATTATTATAACTTTTCATAAATTATCTAGTTTTCTTTCCATGTCGGCACTAGGGTCAATTAAGTTTTCATTTAACATTTGGAAAAAATCAAGGTATGAGAATTTTTCTACTTAGATTTAAATTTGCAAGATGGAAAATTTGCCTTAAAAAATCTTCAAAAGTCCTTAATTGCTAATTATTTCTTTTGAGACAAATTTTCCATTTTAATTTTCCTGTTTGTAAGGTTTATTTTCATAAATCATTTGTGATTAGTTTGCTTTGCATGCATTTCAGGTGTTCCACAATTTATACATAGAAAAACTGAGGTTGTCTCATGTCTAGTTAATATCTGATTTCCAGAAAACCTAATGATATACTCATCCCTTATTTAACATCTATAAATTTAGTCATACCAGTTAAAACAGGGAGACAGATCCAATTATCCAGATAACTTTATATAACTCCTTCCCTATCCTTCAGAAATATCGAAAGCATACTTTTGCCTAGATTTCGAATGTTTTGAATAAAACGCTTTGTGGTCCAAGTCCTTGGATAATTGCATCAATTTAGTGTAGGAGGAAACCTGACAGAGAAGAAAAGCAAAAAACATGTAGATACACTCCAAAAATAATTTAAAACTTGTAAAATACATTGCTGTACGCTAATAAATGGGTCTAGGAAATATCAATTCTTACTACATTGTTTATGGGGAATATTTTAGCAGTACTTTCCAAAATGTACAATGTACATACTCCTTGATTTAAAAAAAAATTCTACTTCAAGATTCTGGAGGCACCTGGGTGGGTCAGTCAGTTGAGTGTCCAAGTCTTGATTTTGGCTCAGGTCATGATTTCAGCATCATGAGACCGAGCCCTGCATCAGGCTCCTTGCTGAATTTGGAGCCTCCCTGGGGTTCTTTCTCTCCCTCTCCCTCTGCCACACCTTTCCCACCCTCTGCTCGTGCGCTCTTTCTCTCTAAAAAAAAAAAAAGATTTATTCTATAAACTCTTGTGCAAAATGATGTTATGTACAAAAGTATTCATTATAACATTGTTCATAAAAGCAAAAGATCAGAATCAACCTAAATGTCCATTGATTTGGTTTAGGTTAAGAAACCATTGGCCTATGTGTTACAATGACAAGCAGTTAGCACTACTTGATAGTGCAAGACCTGGAGCTGTGCTGCTTGGGCTTTCATCTTGGGTCTGCCACTTATTGCTGTGTGGACAAATTATTTAGCCTCTGTGTGCTTCCATTTCTGCATCTCTATAATGGGACCATAATAGTACATACTTCTATTAAGTGGGTGTAGTGAGAGCTAAGTACGTGCTGTGTTTTTCACAGTGCCAGCATAGAGGAAGTACTTAATAAATACCAGTCGATCCTCTGCCTTGATGGAGACATTGGTTGCAAGTAGGCACAAAGAAATAATAATCTGCCATTAGTCAATGCCATCAATGCCACAGTGAAGGGAACAAGTAATGTATTCTGAGATACAAACACATACACATTAATGGAGATGATCCTAAATGTAGATTATTTATTTACATGTCAATTATGGGAAGGTTAACTTTACCCAAAGACACTTGATAGAAGGAAAAACAAATAGCTCAAATATTTATTTTCGTAATGGATGTGTGATAATGTGGTGATATTGTATATGACTTGTGAGCTATTCTCCCTTGGACAGTTGCCTAAGTCCTTAGCAGATGAAATCTGTGATAAAGAGTAAATCAAAGTTGGATCACCAATCTTTTTACAGGACACTATGGAGGTGAGTCACTGCCAGATGACCAGGTTAGAATGCTGATGGGGAAAGAATATTTTATACCAATGGAGTACATAGAAAAGGTCATAATATCACGTGGATAAGAGAAAAATATTTTCCAGAGATAATGAAAATCTGCAGATGGTGGTGACAGCTGTGTTATGGGCATCCCAGGGCAGCATCAGGTCTCAGAAACATAAGAAGTCATCACTTGGGGGTGGCTGACAAAGTGACCTTTGGTGAGAAAGCCCAAAGGAACTTGGAATAGAAAAGTAAGTGACATATTCAAGAATCTTTCAATAATCCAGACATTTGAGAAATCTAACCCACTGGAACAAAAATAAGTGTTAAATGTATTACTGTGAAAAACATGTCGAAGAAATCATTTGTTTATTCCTGAAATACCAAGAAAAGGTAGGACTGCACCAACCCAGATAGGTCCTGGCCTGTGTGTCCTGAGATTCTCACTCCAAGAGCAGAGCACATTTTATTTCTTTAACAGTTTTGAAGTTTTATATTTGGATTTTTGGAACTGACTTTGGCAATAGTTATTTTGCCTAGTGGAATATGGGAAAGATATATTGATGACATGAGGAAAAGGAAGAACAGTTTTAATTTTCTAACTCACAGAGTCAACTATTTCTTTCTCTTCTTTGTACCTTCATGATTAGACTGTCATATATATTTAAAGATAATAAAATTTTTCAAACACATACCCTGAAGGGCAAGAAAACCAAAAAACATGAAGCAGAATGGCTGAGTTACTGCAAATATCTCCGGTGGAGGCCTTTGAATTTTTGTGTTTTTGGAGAAATTCCTGAAGGACAAATAGGCACTTGATGTTTTAAATCGGCAGACATTGTTTCTTCCTTGTTTTTCTGTTTTTAAACCAATCTTTACTTAATGAAAATAAAAACACAGAAAGGGTAATGTCTACTTCAAATGAAAAGTGAAAGCAGTTAGCCCTGCAATTTAGTATCTATGACTGAGGTAGGGTGACTAGGGGAAGGGAAATTTTCTAAGAGTAAAAGAAGATAGCAAGAAATCAAGAGTGGGTTTTAGAAAAGAGAAAGGAACTAAGACAGTGTCTGCTCTTTTAAATGGAAAGTCTCCATTTGTCTTAAGGAGCTCCTATCCACAAATGTTCAGGGGTCTCTGCTTTAATATTTGCATTTTTCCCTGCGATGGGTAATTGCTTTTATTTTGTTGCAGAGCCAGGTGAACATACTTTTTCTTTTGTTTGTATCAACTGATTTGGTCTTTATGCAGTGTTGTTAGTAGTTTTCTATGAAGCCTCTTTGAAAAGATACCACCTTTGGGTCACTGGGATGTCCCAGTTGGTTAAGCGTCCAATTCTTGGTTTTGGCACAGTTTATGCTCCCATGTCGTGAGATCAAGCCCCACCTTGGGCTCTGAGCTCAGCACAGAGTCTACTTCAGATTCTCTCTCCCTCTTCCTCCTGCTCTCTCTCTCTCTCTCTCTCTCTCCCTCTCTCAAATAAAGTCTTTAATAAAATTTAAAAAAAGAAAATATACCATCTTTGTGGTTACTTTAGTGTTTATAGCATAAATCTCTAACATATCATAATCTACTTTAAAGTGATATTATACCACTTTACGGGTAGTATGAAAACTTTATAATAGTATATTTCCATTTCTCTTCTCTACTCCTTGAACTACTGTGATAATCCATTTTGCTTTTTCCACTTAATGGAATGCTATACACACTACATTTAATGGAATAACTTGCAACAGTTTTTTTTTTATTTTTTAAAAAGATTTTATTTATTTATTTTGTTTTTTTTTTTTAATTAACTTTTATTGGTGTTTAATTTACCAACATACAGAAAAACACCCAGTGCTCATCCCGTCAAGTGTCCACCTCAGTGCCCGTCACCCATTCCCCTCCAACACCCGCCCTCCTCCCCTTCCACCACCCCTAGTTCGTTTCCCCGAGTTAGGAGTCTTTATAAGTCAATCGGAGAAGGACAAACAGTGTATGTTCTCATTCATTTGGGGAATATGAATAATAGTGAAAGGGAATATAAAGGAAGGGAAAAGAAATGTTGGGAAATATCAGGAAGGGAGACAGAACATAAAGACTCCTTTTTTTTTTTTTTAATGAGGAACCACTTTGAATTATATGGAATATTTTCCAAAGTATACTGTTAAATAAAAAAAAAGAAAGGTGAAGACCAATATGTTGTCCTTGTGTGTGTGTATGTGTGTGTGTGTATGTTCAGACACATGTGTATGCACACAAAGATATAGATACATATATGCTTATAGAGAAAAAGGCCATCTTGGAAAGAGATATAACAGGTCAGTAACTGGGGCAGCCTGGGTGGCTCAGCGGTTTAGCGCCGCCTTCAGCCCAGGGCCTGATCCTGGAGACCTGGGATCGAGTCCCACGTGGGCTCCCTGCATGGAGCCTGCTTCTCCCTCTGCCTGTGTCTCTCTGCCTCTCTGTTTCTCTCTGTATCTCTCATGAATAAATAAATGAAATCTTTTCTTAAATAAATGAAATCTTTAAAAAATATAACAGTTCAGTAACTGTTCATAATCACTGTGAGGAGAGGAATTAGGGAACTTGTATGTTTTGCATTTTATACCTTATTTACACATTATCTAGTAAAACAAGTGAATTGGTAAATAAATACGTGAAGGAAGAAAGAGAGGGTCTATATGGGGAGGGTTTGCACTGGATTAGGAAATACTACTAGAAGTCTCTACTATCAGACACTTGACCATATCAATAGCTGAATCATAAGGATCATAGGTAAGGAACAGAGGAGGAACGAATACGGAATACTGAAGAATGAGTTTGGTTTTATGAATATTACTTTTGAAAACTCAGCTGTAGAGATGTGATTTGAAAGCACAAAGGAGAAAGGTATGAGTCTGAGAGAAATATGTAAACTCACGTATAGGCTCGACTGAAATATGATAGTGAACACTTTCCACTTAACTAAGTGTGCAGTAAGGAGGGAAGAGACAAAAAAAAGGGGGGGGGGATTCTGCAGCAGGTAAAAGAAGAAATGCTATATAAAAGAGAAATGAAAAAAGAAATAAAACTCTACAGAGAATTCAGAGAAGCAGTGACGTAAGAGGAAACAAAGGGAAGGTGAAATAATGAGAGGACTCAAAATAGAAACCAATTTAAGGATATGAGAGAGTACATGGTAGAGATTTTTTTCTTCATAGTGCATATTTTTGGTCTGCAGCTACCATCTGTAGGTCCAGAGAGCTTACACTCACTATACGTATATTTACTTACATTTATTCTATATGTTTTGCTTCCAAATGTTCGTAGATTCAAGTTTTATATATTCCTTGCATACCTTCTACTTAGGCTAATACCCTGTAAGAAGTCAACTTTGTGCTTGTTTCTTATCGTGAACAGATTGTGAGGCTAGTGGCCAGGGACATGACCAGTGTGCCAGTCAGCTTGAAAATACTGACAACAGAAAACAAGTCATGGGTTCTGAGGTCAGGCTCTGCAGCAGAAACAATTTGAACCTTTTAGGATATCCATAAGGCATCTGGGTCAACCAGGAAAGATCTATTTGCCAAAGATTTGTCATAATCTATGAATTCAGCATGGTATCCCCACCCACTTTTGCTACCACTTTACCTCAAAATAAAGGGGTTTGGTCTTGTGGTGTAACCTTCCTTTCTCTGTGAAAAGAAGAAATGGAAGAGCACATGAGTTAGCTACTTTGGAAAGAGAAATCAGTGGCTTTTCACTGAAATGGATCTGGCTTGTTCTCTACTGATTGCCAAAATAAAGGGTGGGAGGGTAGGAAGCCAAAGACAGAGGCTTTTAGTTAATGCTTGCAAATAATTTCGCTGATCTCAACATTAAACCTTAAGATTAAAATCTTCACAAACCACAATTTAATTCAGCAATCCAGAAAGTAACTAAAATAAATGATTGTACTGAGATTGTATATATTCTCTAGAGACTAATTTTGCCAGAAATAAGAAAGCTGCCTAGCCTATTTTTAAAGAGCTAAATCACATTTCTGTACTTTTAAGTTTATGTATCTTAGCAACCCACAGAGCAGACTATGCCTGCCTGAGAAAAGAGAAGATTCACACTCCTATATGCTACAGTTTATGAAAATGTTAAAATTCATGATTTTCTATTATATTTCTGGATGAGATAGTCCCTCTCCAAAGTGTAAGGAAGCCATTTAATTGTATTATAATTCAAGAAGAAAAGGTACTTAGAGGTTTTCTTTGGTATACAGAATTTACTGGTATTTTAGAAGGATGAATCAAAGTTTTCGCTATAGAACTTCTACAAAGTTCTCAACTTATATATTATTAGAGATTTTAAGCAGGCATTTATAAAGAAAGTGTGTATTACTTCTCGAGCTTTATAATTATACTTAACAATTTTTAGGGAAATTAGAATATCCTGGGAAAAGACATTATATATGTGTAAATCAATTCATTATATATTTAATGAGAAACTACCAAGTGTCATGCACTGTGCAAAAATACTCATCCATATAATAATGGCAATTTATTTTTTTTTTAATATTTTATTTATTTATTCATGAGATACACAGAGAAAGAGAGGCAGAGACATAGGCAGACGGAGAAGCAGGCTCCTCCCAGGGAGCCCGATGAGGAACTCCATACTGGGACTCCAGGATCATGCCCTGGGCCAAAGGCAGACGCCCAACCACTGAGCCACCCCGGAATCCCAATAATGGCAATTTCTATCTTCAATGCATTAATATTCTGAGGGATAAAGCAAACTAAAAAAAATCATACTATGTAATAAGGGCAATAATAAAAGATGCATATGGACACACTGTACCAGTGTGAACACAAGAGATAAATAGGCCTCAAAGAAATAACTTTTGTTGAGGGAATCCACATTTTGGGCTAATTTACCCTGGAATGATGCAACACATAAACATTTACATGTTTGAGGGGGAAAAAACCTACTTAATTCTACTTAATAGATATTTGGGTACTTCTTTTCCACTTGTAGTTTTCTTATAGAGTTATCATTGACACAATAGTATACTTTTGCATGTTTTACCTTTGCCACAAAATGTGACAAATTATGTTATAAAGATATATTTATTACATGGGAAAGACAATATATACCTCAAATTAAGGGGCTATTTTTTATGATAAACATAAAGTCAAAAAATAAACTTATCTGATTTCTTTCTTCTCTCTTTTATTTTTTAAAAAGATATTATTTATTTATTCATGAGAAACACAGAGAGAGAGAGGCAGAGACACAGGCAGAGGGAGAAGAGGCTCCATGCAGGGAGCCTGATGTGGGACTCAATCCTGGGTCTCCAGGATCATGCCCTGGGCCAAAGGCAGGCGCTCACAAAGGGATTTCTCTGCTCTGTTTTAAATACTGCCTTCGTCTCTTTGATGATAACAGTGTGGCTGAACTACTCTTTTTATTGCCAGAGAATTCTTGTTTAGTTTTAAAAACTATGGCATGAGATGTTGATTATGCTCTTTTTCTCCACTTTTCCTTCCTTTCTCCAGATCTTTTATCATCATTTATATAATTACATTTATAACATCTTCTCAAAGGATTTTTTTGTCATTTCAGAAAACCTTTGTAAATAGTAAACAAATAAATTATTGAGCCGAGAGAATATTATGAACCATGTTTGTACTTTCCAGTACAGTTTACTTTTACTATGGAATAAGAAGGATACATGTGAGTAGTTGAGGATTGTCAAGAAGACAGGTTAAGTCCATGTACAATACGAAAATTTGTTCAATCCATGTAAATACTAATAATTATAGCAAGCCATGAACAAGATAGTCATTGGCTTCTTAAGGTTGTACTAGGTTACAAGCAATGTTCTCTGCATTGCTTCCTGCTGGCAATAGCAGAGCCTGGTGCTCTATTAATAATTTTGCTCCAATAATCTATAGCTTTCACACACACTCAGTTTCTGCTTGCCACATTGTAGCAGCAGGTTTAGACTTTAAAATCCTAAATCTATCCATCCACTGTTGTTTCATGAAGATGGTGGCTCACCTTCACATCAGTCCTTTTAGACTGCCTTTTTTTTTTTAAGATTTTATTTATTTATTCATGAGAGACACAAAGAGAGAGAGGCAGAGACACAGGCAGAGGGAGAAGCAGGCTCCATACAGGGAGCCTGATGTGGGACTCGATCCAGGGACTCCAGGATCATGCCCTGGGCTAAAGGCAGGTGCTAAACCGCCAAGCCACCCAGGGATCCCTAGGTTGCTTTTTATTGACTAATGCCCAAGGCTCTGGGCAAATCTCCCTCAAATTTGTCCCCTTTTTCCTATTTCCACGTCTGTCATATCCACTGCCTGGTTCAGACCATCCTCTCAATCTGGACTAGTCCATGAGTCTCCCTAACTTCCACACTTGCTCCACATTTTTCTTTTGGCATCTTCAGTGAATAAGACTGAAACTCTCAAACCTAATATGGAGCCTTTCATTTAAAAATCTGCATGTCTCTCAGGCCACTTTCTGAGGATTCCTGACAGTTGCCTTGACCAGGAAGAGATAAGAGGTGTGTGTGGCCATGATCGGCCAGGTTTGCATTAGAAATATTCCATCACCCCTGTGTCAATGGCCTTGAACAACATGAAGAGGAAGGAAGTCCTAGGAGGGAGGAAAAGGCAGCTCAGGCTCTGGGGAATGAGTTTTCAGGAAGGATGGCTTATTACAGCATCGATGAGCCCAGGTGTGTGAGCAATGAGAGCAATAATAAAAGTTGTGTCCTGGGATAGAGTACATTTAGAGACAGAGAGATTTTCAATCTGTTGTGACAATAAGAAGAGGAAGATGGAGAACTAATATACTGCCAGAGCCAGCTTGGGGCCAGGCCTGGAACCCAGTGTGTCACAAAAGGCTGAACCTGAGGGAGTAAATAATGTACCTTGGACCCAGCTGATTTAAATGGAGATCTGATATGGGATAACAATGAAAAGAGCTAGTGAAGTCTACCAAACTGACACACTTAGTTCTAAACTTGGGAATCCCTTTCTGTGTTGGAGTAGACATGCTTCTTGGGTATGGTTGCTAGTGGAGGTGACAACCCACATCCTCCCTCCTTCTCTTCTCTTTTTCTTCCTTTCTCTTAGTTTTTTTCCATTTCTTTGTATTACTGTGGACACCTTGCCTTTAGCCAAGTGTACCTATGCCAGGTGTCTACATTTATACTATAGATAATAGTACAGATTACAACAACACAAACACCCCCATGAGCCCACCATCCCACTGAGAATGAAGAACATTGCCTTGTTTTAAATATTCTTTACATGCTTACCTCCATAAAGATATTAACTGTGAGAATTATGTGTACCATGCTCATGATTTTCTTTATAGCTTTCCCACAGGCTTGTAATCCTAAACCCTAAATTGTTTAGTTCTACATTTTAAAATTTCAGGTAATTAGATCATGCTCTATGCATCCATCTGCAGCTTCCTCATTTCCCTCCAACTTATGTTCTTGAAACATCCTTGTTGCTCCTTGTTACTGTCATTTTATTTTCGTTGTTGGATGGATTGTGCTGTGATGGATTTTCAGGTTGCTGCTAGTTTTTTTCTTTTCCCCCTTTTTTCCTTTTTTTTTTTTTTTTTTTTTTTTTTTTTTTTTTTTTTGCTGTTACAGAGCTTCTGAGAGTATCTTGGTACATGTTTCTTTGTCCATATATAGAATAGTTTATCCAGGGTGTAAACGTAGGAGTGCAATTGCTTTGCCATACGTAAGATAGACACATCTTGGACTCTAGATAGTGTAGGATTGTTTCCAGAGTGACAATGTAGCCTTACACTCCCACCTGCAGTGTATAAATGTTTTGGTGTTCCATGTCCTTGTTAACACTTGATATTCTCATGTCTTTAAGATTTCTAATCAAGCAAACATAAAATGCTATCCCACTGTGGATTTTTCTTGATTAGTAATGAGGTTGAAGATCCTTTATATATTCATTGATCTTTAGGATTTCTTCTTCTGGGAAGTGACTAGTTAAGTGTCTTCCTCCTGTTGCTACAAAATTGCCTGCCTTTTTCAGTTTGCATTGCATCGAAATGTATTTGTAAATATATTTTCTCGCTCTTTCTGACTTTTTACTCTCTGCAGCATCTTTGGATGAACAGACACTCCAGAATTTAAGGTAGTCAAATTTATCAATATTTTCCTGCACTTTTTTTCTTAATTAAGAAATCCTTTATATCTTAAGAATATAAAAATATTTTTGATTTTTTTCTAACTCTTGTAGTCTTTCTTTAATGCATTTTTATTTTGTTTTTTTATAATTTGTGTTTTATTTTTTATTTTTTTCTTATAATAAGTTTATTTTTTATTGGTGTTCAATTTACCAACATACAGAATGACACCCAGTGCTCATCCCGTCAAGTGCCCCCCTCAGTGCCCGTCACCCATTCACCCCCACCCCCTGCCCTCCTCCCCTTCCACTACCCTTAGTTCGTTTCCCAGAGTTAGGAGTCTTTATGTTCTGTCTCCCTTCCTGATATTTCCCACACATTTCTTCTCTCTTCCCTTATATTCCCTTTCACTATTATTTATATTCCCCAAATGAATGAGAACATATAATGTTTGTCCTTCTCCGAATGACTTACTTCACTCAGCATAATACCCTCTAGTTCCATCCACGTTGAAGCAAATGGTGGGTATTTTTATTTTGGAATAACTTTATGTTTACAGAAAGTTTTCAACAGCAGTGCAGAGAATCCCCATATATCCCTTCTTCAGTTCCACCCTTTGTTAACATCTTACATTATAATTGTATATTTGTTGAAGGTAAGAAACCAACATTAGCCCATTACTATTAATCGAACTCCAGACTTTATTTGCATTTTACCAGTTTTTTTTTTTTTTCTGTTTCTGTTTTAGGATCCAATCTGAGTGAGAAAGCACCTCTCTGTCATTTCTCCTCACTTTTTGTTAATCTGTGATACTTTTTTAGTCTTTCCTTGAATTTCTTGACCTTGGCCAGTTATGCTGTAAAATGTTTTTGAATCTTTTTCAGATGTTTTCCTCATGATTAGAGTGGGGTTAAGGGTTTTCTGAAAAAAAAAAAAAAGAGAAAGAAAAATAGCACATAGGTAAAATGTCCTTCTCATCCCAGATAGCAAGAGTTATATGATATCCAAAAGACATTACTGGGGAGGTTAGCCTTTGGTATGCCTGTCAGATTTCTCCTCTGCAAGGTCACTATACTATTTCACTCTTTTCATACTCTATTCCTCAGAAACAGTCTAATCCAGCCTGCGCACAAAGTGGGGTAGTGGTGGTGATTAACCTCTATCTCCTCAAGGGAGGACTATCTCCTTAAATGGAATTCTTCCATAAGGAAAATTTGTCTTTTCTTCCCAATTTATTTACTTATGAAATCATTTATCTCTATTCATGTATACATTCATGTATATTTATTTTGTAATTTGGGTTGTCTCATAGTTTTTCATTTACAAGTAAGTCTTTTGTTGATCTGGAATTGGTAGTTTAATATGGTGTCAGGCTGAGGACCAGTTTTTCCTTTGTGTTCTTTTATATACAGATTATTAGTTGTTTTAGCACCTTTATAGAAAAAAAAAATCCACCACCCCTCACACACAGTTATTTGCTATGCTGGGTTATTCACAAAAAAGTTCTGTTGAAATAATTCTTGCCAATGTAATAAATTAAATATGTTGATTTAATTTTCATATTCCGAATTTTAAATTTAATGTTTTCTGTGATATTGAGCTATTTGCTATACTGTATATTCTTTGTGGATATCGAGAACTGTTTATAGCACGTATCAGGTAAAATCTTTTATGAATACTTGGAATTTTTTTAAAGCCAAAGTAAAACATTCAAGGTAATAGTAGCTGCACTGTTGATTAGATGCTTACTGTGGATCCTATGCTAAACATTATCTACATCTTGTGGAGTTCTCATGCCATTCTTGCAAGATAAGTACTTTCTGGTTTACACAGATGAGAAAACTGAGGTTCACAGAGTACAAATAACTTACCCCAAAACACAGCTAAAAGTAATAAAGTCAGATTCAAACCTGGGTTTTATTTCCAAGTTCATAGTTGATTTCTTCCAGATGCTAGCAGAAGGGCTCTGCTTGCTTTACAACCTAATCCTTTTGACTCAAACAAATTTTCAATGAACCATTAGTATAAACATTCTAAGACACATTTACTATTAAGGTATGTTCTGCTCCATCTGTCTCATCTAATATTGAATAGGAACAATAGTAGTTTCAAATTGAGATAGAGGCACAATTTGAAAACCAAACCTAGCCTGATTTGCCATAGATATACTAAATTGTGCTTCAAAAAGAAAATGTGACCATTTATAAATGAAACTATTAGAGAGAATCAAATTTACAAGCCTACTTGAGCTATTAAAATTATTTTTAGGGAAAGCAATAAACCACGTGAAATGAGCAAGTGCACCCTGCTATTAAAACCATGGAGAATTAAGATGAGACTGGAAAAGACGATGGGAAACTAATTTATACGAGCAATTTAACATCTTCGAGGTAATGAGAAATACCTACTCATGTGATAGATGTTTGATTTTGAATCTTACTCTGCAGAACACATTTTACTTTAAGAGTATCCATAAACATTTTAAGGTAAAGGAACATAATTCCTGGCCAAGGGTCTGTGTTGCTGATAAATCCCAGGAGTGGCAAAAATCTCATTGGTGAGACAAAATCCTTATAGAAAATAGGGAGGTGGAGGGAAAAAAAATGAAAACGCTGGTCACCAAAAATGAGTGTTAAGTGTTGGCTTCCAAAAACAAACCAAAGCAGACAGGGTTAGAATGTTCTGCCAACAGATAGCAGCTCTTATGAATCATTTTCCTCAATTGTTCAGGAAACACTGCAATGACTTTTTGTTGTGGACAGCATATTCTGTCCCCAGAGTTATTCAGATATGCATCTTTATAAACTCTCAAACCATCCTTCACTTGCTTAGAATTTTGGGCATTATACTCCCATTTCTCTAACTCTATCCTTTTTGGTTATCACCTAAACAATACAGATGTTAAAAGTTAGCAATAGTGAAATTTTCAACACAAAAATAAGAATTATTACATAAGTTTCAGCAAATTTTCAAAACCAAAGATACTAAAATCACAGATATAAGGTGTACTGTATTAGCCCTTGTCCCAAAAGTCGTGTGAGATGGGAAAACAGATTTAGAGGAAATTTCCTGAATAGTGATGCCTATAATCAAGTAGAACAAAACTTACTCAAAATGCTTTGCCAGGACAGTCCAGGCGGCTCAGTGATTTAGCACCGCCTCCAGCCCAGGGCCTGATCCTGGAGCCCAGGGATCAAGTCCCACATCGGGTTCCCTGCATGGAACCTGTTTCTCCCTCTGCCTGTGTCTCTGCCTCTCTCTCTCTCTGTGTGTCTATCATGAATACATTTTTTAAAAAAAGAATAAATAAATAAAATCTTAAAAAAATGCTTTGCCAATGGTCATCCTGTGGACCAGTTCTTAGATGATAGAATTGATAGGTGTGGTAATCAGAATAATACCCTCACCCACCCCCACCCCTGCACTGAATGCCCAAGTTTTATTCTTGGAACCTGTAAATATTAAATGGCAAAAGGAAATATTCAGAGATAACTAAATAAAGATGTTCAGATGGGGAGATGACCCTGGATTATCTGCGTGGGCCCAGTGTAATAACAAGGGTTGTTATAAATGAAAGAGGAAAGTAGGAGAGTCAAAGTCAAAGAAGTAGATGTGACCATCAAAGCTAGGGTCAGAAAGCTTCACTGTTGGCTTTGAAGATGGAGAAAAGAGCCATGAGCCAAAAAATGCTAGAAAAGACAAGGAAACAGATTATCCTCTAGAGCCTCAAATAAAGCAGCCCTGTGGATACCTTGCCTTTAGCACAGTGTACTCATGCCAAGTGTCGATTCTACACAACTGTAAAATACTAAATTTGCATTGCTTTCAGACATTACATTTGTGGTTGGTTGGTTAGAGCAACAATGGGAAACTAAAATGAGGGGCCTAGGAATGCATTTCATCTAAATAAGTAATTTTTTAAAAAGGCAGAACTTTGTGATACAGGAGAAAGTGAGCTCTAAAGAGTTCCAGGGACATAATTACAGTTCTTTTCAAACCAGAGCAGCAGAGGATACTTTCTACTCTTTGGTTCTACAAATATCAGTTACAAATGCTTACATATGCTGTTTCAGATTCCGTGAAAGGTCTAAATATCTTTAGTTCCATTTTATAGTGAAATTCATCATAGCAGAAAAAAAGAGAATTCATTCAATCAGACACTAAGCATCTAAAACATATGTTTAACAGTGGGAATAGCAACATAAGTAGGAAATGTCCCTTACTCCCGTATTTTGAGGCATATAATATAGTAGTGTGAATTCCTGTTTCTTTTTTATTTTTGACCATGAACCACAGTAGAAAATTCATTTTTCATCGGAACTCAATGTTCGTACCTTTATAAGACTGAACCAGAACTTGATACGTTCTAATATTTTTTATTTTCTTCTGGTCTGTTTTAACAAATGCTATGTAGAAACTGTTAAATGGATTTTATAACCCACTAATGGGTATGAAAAACACTAGTGTAGTGATCAAGTAAGATATGTAGAGAAATAGCTGAATGTGTCAGATACTGTAACACATGAAAATGACAGCCATGGTAATTACGAGAAAAATAGCAAATAGCTGACATTTGGATGCTTTCTATGTTCACTGTTCTAAGAGCATATTTAGAATTTGAAGTACCCTCACCAGGTATTCATATAGCAGAGGTCGGAACAGAAAAACTTCGGAGATCATCATCAAAATCTACACCAGAAGGTTTTTAATTAGCATCATAAATAATAAAAATGCATCGGCCTTGAGTTGTGTGAGTAGATAGGATGAGGGAATGGCAACATTTGAGTGTGAATACAGTGTAAAAACACGGCATGTCGAGCAGCAGCTAATATCTCTGAAGCAATGTCTGAGGTTCACTGCTCCATTTGGCCATACCATTTCAGAGAGGACAGTGTTCCTGGACTCAAACCAGAAGGTCGGCTGGTTTGCTCTCAGGGTGGCTTCACAGCCTTGGTAGGCCTAGCTTATAAGCAAAACTATATGATTTGTGTCTGCTTATTAGTAAAAGTTAGATAGGACTTATTCTATATCCTGTTTCCAGGGCACCTGGGTGGCTCAGTTGCTGAGTGTCTGCCTTTGGGTCAGGTCATGATCCCGGGGTCCTGGAATCAAGTCCCACATCAAGCTTCCCACAGGGAGCTTCTCCCTCTGCTTATGTCTCTGCCTCTCTCTCTGTGTCTCTCATGGATAAATAAAATATTTAAAAAACAAACCAACCAACCTGTTTTCATCATGAACATACTGTGAGGTAACAAGATTATGCGAGAATGGATTGCCAGCCAAGGCCCACCTGGAATCTTTGGAAGCTGACAATATTTACCAAAAGAACCTGGTGATTAGGGCAGCCTGGGTGGCTCAGCGGTTTAGCGCTGCCTTCAGTCCAGGGCATGATCCTTGAGACCCAGGATCGAGTCCCACGTGGGGCTCCCTGCATGGAGCCTGCTTCTCCCTCTGCTTGTGTCTTTGCCTCTCTCTCTCTCTCTCTCTCCTCTCTGTGTTTCTCATGAATGAGTAAATAAAATCTTAAAAAAAAAAAAAAAGAACCTGGTGATTGTTAAATGGTCAACTTGGCTTCTTTTTTGGGGGAAAAAAGTGAACTTGGCTTCTTTTAGTTCTCCACAAACTTTACAGTCTATTCCAAAAAATTTGTGTTTCACCTCTTAGCTGATGTTTCTCGAAGAGAAGTATGCTGTTAGAAACACTTGTGTATAATTTAGCATTATACATTTTCAAAGGCACCCTTCCCAGTTCCATAAACAATGATGGTCGAGAACACAGGCTGAAAGTGTGAATTTCTGCTCCAGTGCAGGGGTCAGATGATCAGATTTGCTGTGGTCCTGGCTTTTTTCTCCCTCCTCAGCTCCAACCTGGGAAGCAAGGTTGCTTTGAAGACCATGGGATTTTCCCTTCTTACCACATCTGGAATTCTTCTTGATTATTCTTTTCCTTCTAGTCTGAGGCATACATTTTCTTCTGTCTCTAGTCATACAGTAAGGACAGAGTAGTAGAGAATGGGCGTGAAAGAGTTTAGAGATACTGGGAGCAATAATGTGTTGCTTATGGTTTTAAGCCTTGGATCTTACAAAAAAGGCTAGAAGGCAGCATCAACAGTGCTGGCAACAGGATGTTTAATATCTCTGGTTTCCATTCTTTGTTCTCATTCCTCAGGTTCCCTTCTGTGCTCACCACAATTATCTTCCTGCTCACCACTCCCCAGCCGTCAGCCAACGCCTGAGTGACTAATGTTTCCTTTGCGATGCCATCGAATTTAGAGAGTGGCTATCAAAGAGCAATGGCTAGTGATTGTGTCAAGTTTCTTTCTTAGAGGTCTGAGGTTTGCTCCAGAGAAAAAATAGAAAGAGAGAGAAGAAAGAAGGAGAAAGCAAGGAAGAAAGGAAATTTCAAAAGGGTTATTAGGTTCTTAGAGAATAAAATGAATCCTTCTTCCCATTATAATGACTAAATTTTAAAACAAACAAGCAAACAAAGTTTTATAATGCAAGACTGCTCATCCCACCTCCCCTGAAAAAATTCTTCTCTCCTAATTTCAGTTATCAGCATGGTGTCTGACCCGTGTGAAGATCGATAGTTATTTTTCATGGAGATTGGAGTAGTAGAAATATTTACATGAATTCCTCCCATGCATTGCACTGAAGTCTTTCCTCCTCTGCAACTACATGCTTAGGAGACACAGAGATTTCAGTGATAATATTAGCTAAATTTACATAGAAAGATGATTTTATGATACTGCTTTCAGCTGTTTTAAATTTCAATTTCTAAAATCTCCATATTATTTATTTACACGTATTCACGTCTTCTGAGAAGGCTTCCCTCATCTCTCATCTTTTTTTTGGAGATGCTCTCTAGTTGAAGATTTTCAGAGTACCCTGAGATTCTGTCTCTGAAAGCCCTTATGATAACTATCTCATTCTCTTTCTTTGTCTAGACCCAAACCAGGCACACAAAAGGTGTTTAGTAACTGCCGGCTGGAGAAATAAATGAATTATTGCCACTACGTAGATTTGCTTTTTCCCACTTAGATGACTAAGTGATTTCCCTTCCTTTTTGACATTAAGGCATTTTTACAGAAATGGAAAAACATTATTTAATGTGAAAAGCCACTATTATGATCTATTATAATCCTCACCCCAAAATAGAAAGGAACAATTCGTCTTTTCCATCTAGTGTCTAAATTGTGGTAATGAGTTTCAGTTTCTCAATGTAATTGCTGTGTAGATCATATTCATTTTGTTCTTGGATATCCCTGAAGCATTCCTCTAGCCTTCCTTCTCTGAGTTTTGTCTTAAGAACACTCTTGTCAGTTGAGATTAAGATAACATTTCTATGTGAACACAAAAGCTGAGAAAGAATTCCAACCATGCTGTCTGAGGAATGGGCTGTGCCGTTCCTCTTGTTTTCTCTCTGTTCTTCAGGCTGAGTGGAGGCTGTGCCCCTGACAATTAAGAGAGCCAACAGGTACAACTGCTGGGAGAGTGAGATGTTGTGCAACATTCCCTCAGCTACAACCACCAAGGCAAGTAGTGGATCTAAGGCTAGCCTCCTGTCATCCTGTTCAACATTCTGGGAGGATTGATTTTTTTCAAATAAGTATTTCAGGGTACAGAAAAGTCTTCTGCCAAACTCTTCACTCTCTTTTGATCTAGTGGACACCCAGAAAGGTGAATCTAATAACAGTATTTTCACCAAAATGTCTATGATTTTCTTGACTCTAAAATAACCAAAGGTCTTTGTGGAAATAGTCCTATGAAATATTCATTTCATTCTGGATTCCTGTGTCTAAGTGCCTACTTTTTTTCTTAAGTAGCCTGAAGTTCAACCTGAGATCTGTTCTTAAAGAAAGTTCCTTCATTTAACAAGTTTTGCATGCATGTGATGTAGTAGTAAGTATTAGGAACAAGGCAGAGATGGTGGCTGCTTTCCTGGTATTTTCATCTTAATGATTCTCTGTCCTGAAGTATTAGAGCTCCAAATTCTCAACAAGTTGCTTCCCAGATCCTATTGCACCACATTTTCCCAGTGTTTCCCAAACTCTCTCTCGGAAAGGGGTAAGACAATTTCATAAGAAACTGGGATGTTTATTAAAAGTTTGGATTCTCAGTTTATTAAACCCAGAGATTCTATTTCAGTAGGCAGGACTAACACAGGAATTTCTATTTTTAAAAAGTTTCAACTATTGGGGTGCCTGCGTGCTCGGTCAGGTAAGCATCAGACTCTTGATTTCGGCTCAGGTCTTGATCTCTGGGTCCTGGGATGGAGCCCTGCCTCAAGCCCTGCATAGAGATCCTGCTCTCGCTGAGTGTAGAGTCTTCTCCCTCTGCCCAGCTTGTGCTCTGTTTCTCATTCTCTCTCTCTCTCTCTTTCTCTCAAAAACAAAAAAAATTACAACTACTTAAAAAACTTTTTAAAGGGTTTTTTTGGTGGGGGAGGGCAATACTCAAAAATTGGAAAAATTTTGTGATATTTGAAAATTTGAGTAACTCGATAGTTAGAAAGATTTTTATTGTTGATTTGGCAAGCATATTAAATAATGTTGGAGAGAAAGCTATCAAAGACAACGTAATCCAGTGTAGCAATGATGATGATAATGCATAACGACTAATCCTCCCAAATAACTTGACCATTGAGTTTTGTTTTAACTCATGCATTGCAAATTCAAAATAAATCACACAAATTAGTAAGGATTATATAAAATTTATGAATATAAAATAAATACACATCTTTTTTTCTGATTAGATGCTGAAATATAGCATCTGTCCTGTTTTTAACAGTTTGTATAGGGTTACAAAGACATTTTCTGTATGAATAGGCACTATAAAAACACTATTACTTTATAATCACAAGATAATGTATCTTAGGCATCAACAAAGCCAAAGACGAGGATTAAATCTAAGTAACTTTGCTTTCTCTTTAGAATGGTACAAATCCTCCAAAGGTGATCTATCACAAAGCCTTTGTAAGCTTACCTAGAAATTTATCTACTAATACATCCTATTATAACTTTGAAAATTTTGAATAATAACACTTGGTGTATGGCATGTTTTACTTTCTAGAATTTCCATTACTGAAAATTAAGATTTGAAGATTCTTCCCCCAAACTTTTACATTTCTAAAGTCTTTAACTAAAATAATTACTCTTTATTATCTCCTTCTTGCCAACTGTCTACATTTTCACCTATTTTTCTTTATTATAGATTTGACATAACCATTGCCAAATTAACAAAATGCCTTTTATTATTTATCCAGAAATACAGAATTCCTAAAGTAAGAACAAGAACTTAAATGTATTTATGTGAGGGCAATGAAAATTTTCTAAAATTAGATTGTGGTGATGGTTGCACCATTTTGTAAACATACTAAAAGCAGTGAATTGTATACTTTAAAAGGGTGCATTTTATGGCATATAAATTATATCTCAATAAAGCTGTTAGAAAAAAATTTATTAGGTTTCTTTTAAATGCTAAAAGTATTTGCTAAATCCTTGATGGCACATCTATGGTGATAGGAGGCAACCAGAGAAATTGATTTCCCTGTATATTTCCCCTCTATTACTCTTTCTTAAAAAAAAAATTATTCATGAGAGACACAGAGAGAGTGGCAGAGACACAGGCTGGGGGAGAAGCAGATTCCATGCATGGAGCCTGATGTGGGACTTGAGCCCTGGACTCCAGGATCATGACCTGAGTGGAAGGCCAATGCTCAACCACTGAGCCACCCAGGCATTCCCCACCAACTTTTTTTTTTTTTTAAACTTATTTAGACATCTTGTAGTTATTCTGTGATCCTCCACAAGTAAAAAGTACTTCTTGCAAGCTTGGAAATTTTAGTTAAGGTAGATATCATAGGTAAGTATAGCAATAAAATATAGCTGATAACAATGGTTATTATACATTTTACTTATTTGTAACGTGATTTTTTGGAAGGCTACATGCTCTATCTTTATAGGTATCCAAACAGAGTTTCTGTAATATGTTGTAGAGGATGCTTTAGAGACATCTCCACAATGAATGTGACATTAGCTTAAGGACTTTTAGAAGAAGCTTCATATAATTCTGAATTAAAGATCTCCAATACATAGGGATTTAACCTTATTGCCATAATATTCTCTCTGATATCTTTGGGTGTGTGCTAAACAAACAAATAAACAAAGCTTAGGAGCACCTGGGTGGCTCAGTCAGTTAAGCATCTGACTCTTGATTTTGGCTCAGGTTATGATCTCAGGGTGGTGAAATTAGAGCCTTACTGGGCTCATGCTGAGTATGGGGCCTGCTTAAGATTCTCTCTCTCTCTGTTTCTCTCTCTCTCTCCCTCTCTCTCTCTCTCCCTCTCCCCTTCTTCCCCCTCCCCATTCATGTGCACTCTCTCTCTCTAAAAAAATAAAGCTAGGGGTGTCTGGGTAATTCAGTTGGTTGAGCATCTGCCTCTTGATTTCAGCTCAGGTTGTGATCTTAGGGTCATGGGATCCAGCCTGCATGGGACTCCTTACTCAGCTTGGAGTCTGCTGGTCTGTCTCTCTCTGTGCTCCTCCCCAGCTCATGAGCACTTTCTCTTTCTCTCAAATAAATTAATAAATATAAATCATTTAAAAAATAATCTTTGTAAAAACAAGCTTAATACAAATGTTAGGATATTTTGCAAGAGATTTGCCATTTAAAACATTAAAAGAAATACATTTCTAAAGCAACTTTTTCTTATTTATACATAATTTAATAAATGTTATTACCAGTACTATTGTCTTCTTCCTACAGAAGTCATGACTTTTTTGTGAAATCAAAGACCAGTCTGTACTTAGGAGACTCACTGACCATAAGACATGCCAGTGTCTTGCCAACATGAGATGCCATACATTAAGCCCATCTCTAAGAAGTGAGTTTTTATAAACCTTAACTAGGCCAAGGTCTTTTCCACTCTGCAGCTTCTTTAATGATTCCCTTCTAGGTTGTTCCTGGTCATGTCACTTATGTAACCCATGTCCCATAAATAGAGTGCTCTCAGGGGAACTCTTAGAGTTGTTTTGGAATTTGTCTTTGAGAATCCCATTTGGTGATTTCCTGAGTTGTTGCTATGCCAAGTACACATAATCAACAATGGGTATTTGAAAACTTCCATGTGCATCAAGACACTCTAAGCGTCTGAGTACTCTGAACATTATACAGAGCCATTCACATCCTCCTAGAAACGTGACATTGATGCGGAGCTAGGATTGCATAGATTCTACGAAACCAAAATGAAGTCCACATATTTCCAATACTAAACTAGACTTAACACACACAGAATGCAACTATAAAAATTCTGAAGTCAAAGGAAAATGAAGAATGTCAGGTAGCAGCAATAATTACATGAAGAGTCGTCACCCAGAGAAATAAGCTTCCAGACCAAACTGATGAATGTAAGCTTGGATTATTCACTCTCTTTCTGGACTTCTTCACTAGAACATCAGATACAGATCCTCAGATCTTTATAAGTATCATTTCTCTAGTCCGTCTTCATAGAACATTTCTCTAAGACATGATCAGTGCACTAGCAACTCTCAAATAGAGACGTCAAGAGACTTTTACTTTTTTTTTTTCAAGAGTAAAGGGATACAAAATCTTTCTATTACTAGAAGCAT
Source organism: Vulpes lagopus (assembly GCF_018345385.1). Lineage (NCBI taxonomy): Eukaryota > Metazoa > Chordata > Mammalia > Carnivora > Canidae > Vulpes > Vulpes lagopus. Next base: position 26,933,500 of record NC_054843.1, read on the forward strand.
CATATCTATGAAGAACTCTCTCTTAAAGAATGAGATGCCAGCTTGATCTTATTGTTTGGGTGCCTAGAAATAAGGATGGATTTAAAATACAGAGGGAATTTGCTTCAGAAGCTATGAATATGAACATGGAATGCCTTCCTTAAAATAAAATACTCCTAACCTGAGTTGATAAATTGTAGTAATAGGAATAAAAATACTAACCAGTATAAGTGAAGTGATTTGCTTGATCTTATCATAAGAAAGTAGTCAACAAATGGTAACTATTGTTACTAATAGTAGAAAATGGACGAAGATAACTATTTTCTCATTTTGCTTTTACCAATACCTAAATATTTGGCTGTTACCTTTGATGTTTGCTTGATTTCCACCTTTGTAACAAAGAAAATGTAATTTTAATGAAAAAGAAGTTTAAATCATTGGGTGGTTAGGAAGAAATTCATCATTTTGAGCATGGGACTAAGGTTTTTGGAACATATAATAAAGACATTTTACCACCTGGTGAAATTCCTGCATTGCAGGAAAAGTTTTTTGAGATAGAAAGAAATATTTTGAAGACTGAACTGTAGAAATACTGATTATGAGGTAGATTTTGTGAGCAGCCATGTTTAGATCCTACCACTCAAATCTGCTCCCAGATACTTTCTCAAATAGAAGATTTCAATAAATCATAAGCCTAAATAAACATAAAATGTATTCATATTTTGGAAGAAGCAGAGAATGGCACAGATATCACCATCTCATTTAACAAGTCAGGAATATGCTAATGAGTTTTCTAGGTGAGCCATGAAGATATCAAGAGCCCCTCTCATGGGAACACCAGCATTTTAAAAAGCCCAACTCTTCCTAATATTTTATTTCATTTTTTATCATTTTATTAATTACTTATTTTTAAATTTTAAAGAATGTACAACATAAAATTTATCATGTTAACTATTTTGTAAGTAGACAGCTCATTTGGCATTTAATTTTTGTGCAACCATCACCACCATCCATCTCCACAACTGTTTTTGTTTTGCAAGACTGAAACTGTATACTCACTAAACAATAACTCCCTATTCACCTCTCCTCCCTGGCCCTGCTGACTACCCTTCTACTTCCTGTCTCTATCAATTCGTCTATTTTAGGTACCTGATATCACACAATTTTTATTCTTTTGGGATTGGCTAATTCCACTTAACGTAATGCGTTCAAGGGTCATCCACATTATAGCATCTGTTGGAACTTCCTTTTGGCTGAATAGTATTCTATTGTATGAATAAACCACATCTTGTCTAATCTTTCATCTGTCTGTATACACTCGGGTTGTTTTCACTTTCTGGCTATTGTGAATAATGTTGCTATAAATATGGGTGTACAAATATCTGTTTGAGTTCCTGCTTTCACTCCTTTTGGAACTTTGGATCAATGACAATCCTATGTTTAATTTTTTTGAGGAATCACCAAACTACTTTCCAAAGTGTCTGCATCATTTTATGCTTCCACAAGCAGGGCATAAGGGTTGCAATTTTCCCACATCCTCACCAACATTTGTTATCTTCCATTTTTATTTTTATTTTATTTTTTAAAAGATTTTATGTATTTATTCATGAGAGACAGACAGAGAGAGAGAGAGAGGCAGAGACACAGGCAGAGGGAGAAGCAGACTCCATGCAGGGAGCCTGATGTGGGACTCGATCCCTGGACCGTGGGATCATGCCCTGAGCTGAAGGCAGATGCTCAACCACTGAGCTACCCAGGCACCCCAGTTATCTTCCATTTTTTAACAATAATATCTTGGGGCATCTGGGTGTCTGAGTCAGTTGAGTATCCAACTCTTGATCTTGGCTCAGGTCTCGATCTCATGGTTGTGAGTTAGAGCTCTGCATTGGGCTTTGTGCTGGGTGTGGAGCCTCCTTAAAAAGAAAGGAAGGAAAGAAGGAAGGAAGGGAGGGAGGGAGGGAGAGAGGGAGGGAGGGAGAAAGAGAAAAATAATCTGAATTGGTGTGAAGTGGTATCTCATTGTGGCTTTTATTTACATCTGCCTGCTAATTAGCGATTTTGAGCATCTTTTCATATGATTTTTGGCAATTTGTGTGTCTTCTTTTGAGAAAGGTTGCTTCAAGTTCTTCGTCCATTTTTTAACCGGGTTGTTTAGAGGTGTAGAGTTTTCTTTATATATTCTGGACATTATTAACCCTTTATCAGATAGATATGTGATTTGTAGATACTTTCTCCCATTATGAGGTTGCTTTTTCATTTGTCCTTTAAGGTACAAAATTTTGAATTTTGATGCAATCCAATTATCTATTCTTTCTTTTGTTGCTCTTATATTTTAACAAAATAGGATTCAGTTGAATTGGTCAAGGTTAGGGTCAGTTATACTTAGGCTAGAATGTTCTATATAGACTAAATGAAAATTGAGCATATTTTGATGGAACATTGTTACCCACACTTTCTGCAGAATTGGTAGTTTCAACTGAGTACAGGCAGTTTTTCTTATTTTTGTAGTTTTTTTCTTTTGCTGTCTATTTTATTTAAAGTCTTAATTTAGTTCAAGGAACACAGATTCTGAAGCAGATTTTTTTTTTAGTCACCATCATAGTTCTTAGAATTACTGTAAACAAATGTCCAGAAATTTACCTCTGAGGCTGGACACTATTCAGATCATTTTTTAAAAGAGTTTATTTATTTATTTATTCATGAGAGGCACACACACACACACACAGAGGCAGAGATATAGGCAGAGGGAGAAGCAGGCTCCATGCAGGGAGCCTGACATGGCACTTGATCCCGGGTCTCCAGGATCACGCCCTGGGCTGAAGGTAGCGCTAAACCATTGAGCCACCCAGGCTGCCCAAATTCAGATCAATTTGTTCTGTAGTTGCTTCAGTTTCTAGTCATGTGTTGTTTAAGTACAGAAGAGATGCTGAAATATCCTGGAACTTTACCCTGTCCAAAGGATTCCAGATTTTTAGGAAAATAGTCCATTTCAAAGAGTTCATTACAGTTTAAGTCCATTGCACAGTGCTTTAATAACACACATGTAAACAAGCTCCTACATTTAATCAAATATCAGGTCCAGTGGACAAAGTTGGGAAGCTTCTTCATTTCAATATAGGTGTGTGTGTGTGTGTGTGTGTGTGCACATTAAAGAAAATAGAAATAATTCAGTGCTTTTAGCCAATCTGCAGATATCGGCCAATGTGGTAGATTTCAAGAATACATTATTTTTTTTTCAATACATTGAAACAAGCAAAATAACACATTGTCCAATTTTCTATTTGGGTGGGTTATTTTTTTAGGGGAGTGAGTTCTTTCTAACACTTTCAACATTTAAAATGCCTAATGTTTGACATTGTCTAAATTAGAGTTAAGGCTGTGGGTCGGTTCCAAATGCTCACACGTTACATGTAGGAGTTTTAAAAATGTATGTTTTCTGGAAGATTCAACATAAGAGAAAAATAGCTTGTTTACAAGTTGGTTGAGTACTAGTTGGTAGGATTTTAGATTTCTAGGTAGGATGTCCAGTTTTAAAAAAAAAACAGAAAAAACAAACAAACAAAAAACAGAGATATTTACTTATCATTTGTAACTTAAACACATTCTTTTCTTATATTCCCAGTTGTCTGGGTTTTCTAGCATCCCCTGTTGAAAGCTAAAGCTCAAAGAGAAGATACCACTATCAGCTGAAGTAAGCCAGATGGTAGCTGTGAGTTCTGGTGGAAAAACAGAGGACATGGTCAAAAAAGTTCTAAGAAGGAAGAGAGACATGTTAAAACAGGATGTGGATTTGTACCTCACACAACTGAAAATTTAGACGAATTAGAGTTAATGCTTAAAAAGACACTTCAGAATAAGAAAGTTTCAATAATTATTTTTCAGGTATCTCGGTTGGAATGGCTTTCTAACATAAAAGATGTTACTACTAAATAATCGTTATTCAAAAAATTACAAGTAAAATTAAAAGACATTCCAAGAAGAAAATCACCAATCACCTCAGACAAGAGAGTTATTGTTTTTTACATTGGTTTTTAAAAACCCAAGACCTGAGATTTAAAAAATGACAAATTTACTGAGGAATAAGTGTTATATACCTTAGTCCTTGACCAACTGACTTAATCACTGAGAAAAACGTACAATTCCAAAATAATAATCTTTTGTTGACAAGAAGTGATTTAAAAAACAAACACATGATGTAAGAGACCCTAGTTCATTCATGGGGTCATTCCATTTTCCCAGTCAGGATAATCACTTGGATCAGAGGTGGTTCTAAACAGAGTGTCTGCTCATTATTGAGCAATTTCTCAAAGGCCATTAGGACCGAAATAGTAAACAAAGGGTGATTAATGGTGTCATGACTGCTGTCACTATTGTGACAATATAAACATAGAGCTTTCCTGAAGACTTCACACATTAAGTTTTCATTGGGATAGATTCTAAAGGGAACATGTGTCTATATGCTTGCATTATTCTGTGTAAACTGAGAGACAGTTCTCAGGGTAAGACTTACTGTATGGTGAAAGAAAGCACTTTAAAAAATTTTCCTTTTTATGTAGTCTTTTCCCCCAATAACCTGTTAAAACAAATATGGAGAGTAACAAAATATATGTGTGCATACTTTTTTAACCTCTCCATTAACCTCATTAGAGCTTCTTTTCTGCCTCAACTCCACAAAGCTGTTGTCTTAGCAACAGACCAATATGTCAGTTTTCTTTATATTATCTAAATTGCATATTGTCTGCTCACCAGCTATTATCTCTTACTCTAGTTATGTCTAGGTTAATTAACTGTGTTCTTATTCTCTAAGGAAATAAATCTCAATTACTCTCTTCTTCTGTTGTCTTAGCCATAATTTTAATCTTACAGTAAAGGGAACTATAGTTTGGAACTATATATATTTTTTCATAAATCATGACAACTGAAATTTACTTTAGACCACAGTATCTTAGACTGAGGTCAGCAAATGGTATTCTTAAGGCCCCCAAACTGCTTCCAACAAATTCTGCATCATCTAGATCCCCATCTAATAATAAAACACCCAGTCACATCACTGTCTAAGTCTATACTGGGATATGGTAATGTGTTTGTGCAAAGCAGAAGCTAAATCACTGTGCAGTGAAGGTTTCACAGCACTTGAAATAGACAAGACCTGAGTTCCTTGGAACATCCGCACCACATTCTCATGGCAAACAGTTGCTTCACGTAAATGTTTCTAATACTGACTTACAGAAATTCAGCAACAGTCAGTGGGTACTAGGTAAGAAATGAAGAAATTTACTACTTTCAATTTTAGCAATCAATAAAATACGACTTGCCTCATGTTATTGCACTTTGCGTTATTGTGCTTTGCAGATACTGAGATTTTTACAAATTCAAAGTTTGTGGCAATCCTGTGTCAAGTAAATGTATCTATGAACACCAGTTTTCCTACAGCATTGGCTTACTTTGTGTCTCTGTGTCACATTTTGGTAACTCTCACAATATCTCAAACTTTTTCCGTCATTATTACATTTGTTACAGTGACCTGTGATTTCTGATGTTACTATTGTGATGGTTTTGTGGCACCATGACCCTTGACCATGTAAGTTGGTGAACTTAATAACTGTTGTGTGTGTTCTGACTGCTTCACCTATCAGCCATTCCCCTATCTCTTTCCTTGCCCTCAGGCTTCCTTCCTTGTTTACTGAGACACAACCATACTGAAATTAGGCCATTTAATAACCATAAAATGGCTCCTAAGTGTTCAAGTGAATGGAAGAGACACACATCTCTCATTTTAAGTAAAAAACTAGAAACAATTAAGCTTAGTGAGAAAGGCATTTCATAAATTGAGATAGGCCAAAGGCTAAGCCACTTGTGCCGAAAAGCCAGTTTGTGGATGCAAAGAAGTTCTTGAAGGAAATTAAAAGTGCTACTTCAGCGAACATGCAAATGTTAAGAAAGTGGAATAGCCTCATTGCTGATATGGAGAAAGTTTTAGTTGTCTAGGAAAAGATCAAACCAGGTACAATAAATCCTTAAGCCAAAGCCTAATCCAGAGTAAGGCCCTGACTCTCCTTAATTTTATGAAGGCTGAGAGAGGAAGCCCAGAAGTTGGACTCTAGCAGAGGTTGGTTCCTGAGGTTTAAGGAAAGAAGCAATCTCCATAACAAAACTGAAGCAGCAAGTGCTAATGTAGAAGCTGCAGCAAGTTATCCAGAACATCTAGCTAAAACACTTAAAGAGGGTGACTATGCTAAACAGATTTTCAGTGCAGACAAAACAGCTTTAGATTGGAAGAAAATGTCATCTAGGACCTTCATATATAGAGAGGAGAAGCCAATGCCTGGCTTCAAAGCTTCAAAGGACAGACTCTCTTGTTAGGAGCTAGTGCATCTGGTGCCTTTAAGTTAGAGCCAAAGCTCATTTATCATTCTGAAAATCCTAGGGCCTTTAAGAATTATGCTAAATCTACACTGTGCTTTATAAATGGAACAACAAAGCCTGGATGACAGCACATCTGTTTACAAAATGGTTTACTGAATATTTTAAGCCCACTGTTGAGACCTACTGTTTAGAATAAGATTCCTTTTAAAATATTACTGCCTGTTGTCAATATACCTGGTCATCCAAGAGCTCTGATGGAGATGTACAAGAAGATTAACATTTTCATGCCTTTTGACACAATATCCATTCCGCAGTCTATGGATCAAAGTGTAATTTTGACTTTCAAGTCTTATTGAAGAAATACATTTCATAAGTTGCCACACATAGTGATTACTCTGATGAATCTGGGCAAAGTAAATTGAAAATTTCTGGAAAGGATTCACCATTTAGATGCCATTCTGAACACTTAGGATTTATGGGAAGAAGTCAAAATAGCAACATGAATGGGAGTTTGGGAGAAGTTGATTTCAACCCTACTGGATGACTTTGAGGGATCCAAGCCTTCAGTGGAAGAAGTAACTGCTGTTGTGGTGGAAATAGAAAGAGAGCTAGAACGAGAATTAGAGTCCGAAGATGTGAGTGAATTCCTGAAATTCATGATAAATTCTGAGTGGATGAAAAATTGCTACTTATGAATGAGCAAAGAAAGTGACTTCTTGAGATGGAGTCTACTCCTGGTGATGATCCTGTAAAGATTAGTGAAATGACAACAAAGGATTTAGAATTTTACAGAAACTTAGTTGATAAAGCAGTGACAGGTTTTGAGAGGATTATTTCAAATTTTCAAAGAGGGTCTATTGTGGTAAAATGCTCTCAAACAGCATCTCATGCTAGAGAGAAATCATTTGTGAAAGGAAGAGTTAGTCAATGTGGGAAACCTCACTGTTGTCTTATTTTAAGAAATTGTCACAGCTACCCAGCCTTCAGCAACCACCACCCTGATCAGTCAGCAGCCCTCAACAGAGGCAAGACCCTCTACCAGCAAAAAGATTATGACTCACTGAAAGCTTGGATGATGGTTGGCATTTTTAGTAACGGTATTTTTTTAAATTAATGTATGTACATTTTTTAGATATACTGCTGGTGAACACCTAATAGACTACAGTAGAGTATACAACATAAGTTTTATAAGCCCTGGGAAACCAAAAATAATAATTTGACTTGCTTTATTGTGATATTCACTTTGTTGTGGTGGTGTGGAAACAAGTCTGCAATATCTCTGACATTCGCCTGTAGAAAAATATTTAATATCTATTTCAACAAAACTACAATGTTAACCTGGATTTTAGGCAAATATAACAGCTTTGCTCATTTTTCATGTGTTTAATTGGCATTTGAAGATTGCTTGTTGAGTAAATTGTCATTATTCTGAGCTAGTAGTCTTGAAACTGTTCTATTACATAAAATATGTGAATAGACAATTCTTACACTTGTAGGATTTACGTAAAAATATAAAAACAGACAACATCTAGAACTAGATCTAAGGCTGCATCTTCCTGTTAAACTCAGTATCATCTGTCATTATTATGAATGTGAATATTTAAAATTTTTCATTTAGTTGTACTTGAAAAAATTTTTATGATTATACATATGCTAAATATAAAGAATTTATTTTTAGTTTTATTTATATTTAACATTATATCTAAAAAATTTTAGTCTAACCATCTTTTAAAAACTGGATCCAAATATTATTTAGAATTGGGAAAAAAACTTCTGCCCCCTAAAAAAATACATTTCCTCTCTTTCATTGTATGAATTATTAAGAAGAAATTCCAACTCAAAAACATCTTGGGAAAAGATGGAAACATTCCACACATTCAAGCTATATTAACACCAGTGTTAGCCAGATAAAATATATACATTTTTGAAAATAAACATTTTGTTTGGTAATTTTCCAACATCACAAGGGTTGATGATGGAAGCCAATAATTCTTTTTTACTGTATTTTCAAATGACAAGTAACCCTATGATATCCGAGTAGGAGAATGACAGGAGATTAGTTATTGAAGCATAATAGAATTGTTGACTGGGCAGCCTGGGGGGCTCAGTAGTTTAGTGCCACCTTCAGCCCAGGTCGTGATCCTGGAGACCCTGGATCTAGTCCCACGTCAGGCTCCCTGCATGGAGCCTGCTTCTCCCTCTGCCTGTGTCTCTGCCTCTCTCTCTTTCTCTGTCTCTCATGAATAAATAAATAAAAATCTTTAAAAAATTAAAAAAAAGAATTGCTGAAACTACTTGACATGTTTTCTACATAGTAACATCTCATTAAGTTCTATTTTTACCTAAATTCCTATTTGCTTATTTAAGGTCTATATGTGGACAGCCTTGCTTTGATTATTACCTAATAGCTGTTCAGGCATTTTAGTTATCATATACTTAGGCCAAGCACAGGACTTACTACTATTGCTCCAGAAAACACCAGGTGCTTTTACCAGCCAGCCAAAGAGAAATGAAAGGACTTTCCCGGCTGGCTTCTCCTTAAATACCAGTTCTCTTAGTAATGTTTCACTAACTTCCTTCAGCAGGGTCTCTATCCCGTGTTCTAGCTAAACATTTTGTTCATGCCTTCAGAAGACCTACCTATCTTTCCTTACTTATAATGTTTTCATAAAATTGATAAATATAAGAAGAGAAACAAATCACCCATTATTCATTGACTTTAAAAAAAACCCATCATTGTTTTTGTTGATCACATTGTGGGTTTTTCTAAAGTAGAGCTATTTGAAAAAAAAAATCAGTAATCCTATAATACATATAAGTGCCTTCTGCTCCCTCTCATCTTAACATAGTATCAAGTAGTTCCCTATAATTTCATGTCTTCAAAACCATCAGTTTTAATGTTTTCCTTTGGAAACCTGCCAGATTACAGTTCCTGTGGTTTTCATGGTCATTCCAGATAGATTATTATGTGTTTCTAAGTGTCTGTACCTCCATGAAATACTTAGTTTGGCTTTGTTAATAACAGAAACTATTTATCAGTTCAGCCAAAGGAATGAAAAGGAAGAAATACAAGTATCTTTTCCAAAGCACTGAATAGGTTATGTGTGGAATGTGTGGATATATATCAAACTTGTGGCATGCAAATATTAAGAAAAAATATTAAATTATTTTGAAAGGATTCATTCCTTTGGAAAGGGCAGAACTGTCTTGGGGCTCAAGGAAATGTCACAGAATGAATAAATGAGAACTAATTATAGAAACTCTTGCTTAAATATCCGAGGTTTTTTTTTTTTTTTTTTTTAACAACATCAGGATTTGTTTCAGCACGCCAGTGGAAGGTGAGAGTGAGGAATGAATGAGGTAAGGGGTGAGTGGAAGAAGAACCTTCCATTTGACCACATATATATAAATGATCAGTAAAGCTAGCTGAACAACATCTAACAAATAAGTGCTAAAATGATTTATTTTGGAAATACTGACATTGATATTGTATACACTGGTTTTCAACAAATAACAGAAAACAATATGGAAAAAAAAGTCTAGCATAGGGGAAGAAACAAGGGACTTGGATTCTGACTTGGGCTCAAATCCTATCTCCATCCTTTGTGACTTCTGAGACCTTAAGTCTTTCTTTTAATTTCTCTGATCTTTAGGCTTCTTGTCTATAATACAAGAATAATAGTTCCTTCTTTGCCAAGCAGATATAAAAGTAAAAAGAGACAAACACTTAGCATCTGACACATAGTAGGCATTCAAAAAAAGGTGAAGTTATTATTATTATATTATGTTTCATATTAGTGCTCCCAAAACAAATAGGAAAATGACTTTTGTCAAAAATAAAAGGAGATTGACATGGGAAAATACCTGAGAAGAAAAGGTTATCACAGGACTACTGCCATTTGCAGGGCACAGGGGTAGCCATCTGAAACCCAGTTTATCTGATATTGTTTTAAGTCTATGGGCCTCCCTATTTGTCATCTAGAAACTTCCCTAAATGTTACCTAGAAACTTCCAATATCTGAGAACCTCCCCGTAGGGTGAGTCAATCAACTTTGGGTTTCTAGTACACAAATAATAGGAGTCACTAAAATGACACCATTAATGGCATAAAATTTGGGAGAATATCTACTATGACAGGCTACTCTTGATTTAATTCTGTCTAAAGGCTCTAACCTGAGTTTTATAAAGTCCTTTTGCAAGTCAAATCTACCAACCAAAGAGCATAATCGTGGACTTAGATTCTCCTTTATGCTTAGAATATTTTTCTTTCCAAAGATATCAGTATAAAGAGCTTTGGTTATTCAAAAGAGAACAGCAAGTTCACAAATAAAGCCTCTTTCCCCATGCCCTGTTCTTTCATCTGGACAAAATACGGAACACTAATGTGTTCCTTAGTGAACATAAGGGAATGCTAAACCCTTTTGGAAGCCAACAAAAACATATTAATGATGTGGAAGTGGAAGTGGGAAATTAGATGAAAGAGAGAGTGGTTGTGAATCAGGTATTTCTCTGATTAAAATATACCAACAGACTAAGTTTGGGGTTTATAAGAATAGCATTGGAAATTAATTTTTTTCCAACAGGGAACATAGAGAAAGTGAAATCAAGATAATTTGTCAGGGCTTAGTTTAGTTTTGTGTGAATGAATGTGACTTATTCAAAAGAATGATTCTGAATTAATTTCTATTAAAGTAAATGCAGTATCTTTTTAAATACTATCATCTTCTTTCTTAAATTGAGCTCCTTTAGCAATTACCTTTCCTAATACATTTATACCAGCAAGGGAGTCTGCTAGCTGCACTGCATGGGAAATACCAAGAATGGATGTTTAACCTGAGAAAATAACCAAGGCCCCTTTTACTGAAAAATGCCTTCTCTCAGATTTTAGTGAATATTAGTATCATCCCACCCTGCCCCTGGAGTAAATAGGACAAACATTTCTGCTGCTATTCCTAGAACCATAGTTTTCAACAGTTGCCTTAAGTAAAATGTTTTCATTCTTGAGTAGATTAAGCCTTTTCTAGTTTGATGTCCTTAATAATTTGATGTTTTTGTTTTTCCCATGACTAAGTTAAGGGAGGCCAAGAGTGTTTAAGTGTCTGTCCCATGGCATACTGTTAATGAGTAAGAAATGAAATTTTCATAAACCCTAATCCATATCCTCATTGACTTATTGAACCAATCCATTTTTATCTTGGAGGTCCACAGACAACAGCAGCAAGGGTGATATACAGGCAGGTAGACGTTCATGTTGGGGCATTGGCAGTTACAATGCACACAAAACAAATAATCAACCAACCAAAAACCAAACAGCAACAAACACTGCTGGCCTACATTGGTAGAGATAGTCCAAATAAAGACAGTAAATTTGAGAATATCAGATCAAGGATGTAGAACCAAGGTGGTTGTTGGTTAGCCAGTGGTGAGAGAAAGATCACATGGAACAAGAAGGAGTCAAACAACACAGAAGATACTCTTTGATAATACCTCATATTGATTTCAGAGCAGCATGTAAGGAGACAAGAATATCTTTTCTATTTTACAGTGTGAATGAATGTCAAGCAGAGTCTCAGCAGTTAAGATGATTTTGACTGTTCTACACACACCTAAATGCAGTCATCTTTAATTTGACCGAGACATAAATGTGATCATACAACGTGAGCTGAGACAGTCCCTTACTTTGTGAGTGATTCTAGGTCACCACCCAGTATTCCTCTCTACTTTATTGTTTCTTCCTTATTTTCTACTTCTTGCAGTAACTTTCAAGGAGGGACAAATATTGTTGATGTTTCACAAAATACGGCCCTCAAGGGGAGAGTTCAGACTTAAATATAGAGTAGATATTGTAATAAGCAGAAATGACATGATTTTTGAGAAAAATGATATTTCTGAGAAAGCTAAGACTGAATAACTATGTATTTATCTGTGTTTTTCTAGAGATTTTCTGAGGTGCTGGTACACAGCCCTTGCTAAAGTCAAGTTTACGATATTGCCATCTAGAATACAACCAGAGTTCTTTTAATTTGGTTAATTTCTATAAAGCTTTCTTTTTCATACAGAGTAGAGAGGCTCCAGGACTTGCAGCAAAAAAAGACAGAAATGAGCTTCAGTTCCTTAAGATAAATTTAAACGCATAGCTGACTTCATGGCAATCACCCTGCAGAGGCTGTAATAAGCACTACATGATCAGGAAGTGGCAATATCTATTCAAAATGGCCCCCTGTAGATGACCTATTATACATTAATGTGAAAATTACCTCCTGTGTCCAACATAAACTGCTTTGATTCAGAAGATGACCGATTTCTGATCTCTGGGCTAAGACATGTCTGTCAGTGATGAACAACCTTCCAGTCTGTTTCTTATGGACAGATGGTGGGCCATGGCCTGACCTTGGCTCTATATGATCACACAGACACCCCTTTACACCAACCCTAATGGGGTCAATTAAAGATTTAGAGGTTTAAAACAACATCACATTAAAAGTTCATTCATAGTTTTTATTTGGCAATCTATTAAAATGGAGAAACTTGAAGTACAAGGGATGAGATAGGGGAATACCTCCTAAGAGTACTGCAATGTGAAAAAAAAATTTTCTGACATCCCTCAGGAAACTTCTGTTTAGTCACATGCTCCCTTGAAAATAACCAAACAAATGATTCTCAGTAATGTTTGTATGAATCAATTATCAGACAATTATCTGAGCTTCAAGTATTATTCACAATTGAATTGATTGAAAAACATCTATTTGAATCAAATGTCATGCAAGTAGCCTCTGACTCCAGCCATTTTTTGGTTTTACTTTTTCAGAGTTGTATAGCATATTTTGTGAACTCATTTAATAATGTTGTCTTCTTTACAGTATTCCATTAAGTATTCAAGTGCCCTATTTGCTTGTCAAACTTCTTTTCCTTAAAATGAATTCCTGGCATTTCTAAAATGAAATACTGCCAAGGGAAAAAAGAACTTTGCATTTATCATGTAGAAAATTATGTGCTTTGACCGTCCAACAGATGATGTATTGGCAACTACCCAAGGTTCACATTTGTGGTCTCAGTTTGGATTTGGGATTCAAGAAGACTTCATGGTAGAGTGGTCTGCTCCCAAGTGTCTTCCCCAATCCTGATTGTTAGAATCACTATAAAACCCCAACTGTACTCATTACAGCATTTGCTATATTCATTCTTTCAATTGTGCTCATTTTTTTCCATATGAAATATAGTTCTTCAGATTATCTTTGTCATCTTTGCATTTCCTCACTGGACCTTTGACCAAATAGATGCTCATTACTGCTCTGTGTTGGTCTTCCTAGGGTAGGCATGATAGAGCCAGGCTTTTTATATTAATTTATTCCTTCCTTGGTTACTCACATGCTCTCAAGTCAGCAAATCATTCTAGAATGCAGCAATTGCCTAGTTAATTCAGAAAAATTGAGAGCTGTGGTATCAAATTGTTAGTCTGGATGTGGGGAATCATGCTGTGACAACAAACTTTTTCTTCCTTTTGCTATTGGACATGTCTCCTCTCTGAAAAGTTCTCCTTTGTCAATTGTATGCACTGCAGTTCACCTGTTTGAACTCTTGGGCTGGTGATCAATTATTAGAGCAAAAACTACTGTTAAATTGGAGGCTAATGCTTCTCTTTAGCTTTTCTTCTCGTGACTTCTATGTTACTTTATGGTGAATATGAGTTAAATGTTGCCTTAACAGAATTCCTATGCTATAACTCCTGACATTCTAAGAGCTCAGAGTACATTTTTCCTTTATTATTAATGATGGTGAAGGTGTTCAAAACATGACACCCCACAATACGCCCTTTGACATATTGATTATTTTGAGTTGAAGATTAAGAAACAGATGCAGGAAGGGCTCTCTGATGTCCCCCCTTTCTACTAAAAAGCAGGTCATAATATTTTCCATGAGAAAGGGGCCTGGACTATACCAGGAAGAGAACATTCTTATCACTTGAGACTAGGAGTTTATGCCAAAATGGACCTGTACAAACAAGTCTACTAAAATCACTCTAATCTTCCATTAGTTTTCCCTGTGTATTTCTTAGTCACTTTCCCATAATTTACTGCCTGTAAAAACTTAAGCCTTTTCCTTTGTCTTGTCATTTCTCTGCAAATTCATCATTCTTTGTTAAAAAAATGTATATAAACTTTCAGTCCTATTTTTTCAAGTCTTTGTTTTTCTTCTATTTTGATGAAGGCTCTTCTGCGCACACAAAAATATCAAATAAAATGTGTGTGCTTTTCACCTCTTAGTCTGTCTTATGTCCACTTAATCTCAGACCAGCCACAGAATCTAAGAGGACAGAGGAAGATTCTTTTTTTTTTCTCCACTATATTGACCATGGTTCAAATCTCTTACATTGTCCTTTTGAATATGAGATAGAATGATATGCTTGAGGATCTCCTAGATGTAGGAACAGCTAGACTGTGATATTGCACATACTATCCCTAATTAATAAAGTGCGTGGAATGAGTTCTCTTGCCTCCTCAAACACAAACCCCAACAAACCAGAAAGACATGTATGCCCCAAGGTAAGTTATGCTGAGTACGTACTTTGCAGTGCTATGCTTCCATATGAGGAATACCTTTCTCAGATTGGAGGTAAAATGCCTCATTCTTAAGCTTGAGAGTCAAATAATTTCTTAAATTATTTTACCTGACTATTATGAGGTTAGCAGACAATAAGTCATCATTATCAACAACAAAATAAGTTTCCTTAGAAATCAGTGATATAGGCTATTGCTATGAAGCTACTCTGAAGACTATTTTGTAAGTTCAGGGATGGCATGGAGCTCTATGTTATAAAGGCTTACTTTGTAACCACCAGCTAGCTGCATATGAACACTATTATCCTTAATTATGGGTGTGGATGGGAATGTAGCCAATCTTTCAGAAGGACCTCAAACACTCCAGGAATGCAGCATGACCCTTCCCAAAGATGGGATGGTCAGCAGGGTGCATTAACATGTGGGATGAAGATTCTTCACTTATTTCCCTAGACGATATCAAATGAAAGGTTTATATGATTCTGTTTTCAAGGATTCTGCTTTAGCTTGGTTCTGGGAACTCCCTTATATAATGGTGATGGCTTCTTTCCAAAACATGTTGATGCTAAGATAAAAGTTACTATATCTTAGGATGGGAAGCTATTTACATCTCCCATATTGTAAAAATTGCCCTTTGAACCTAACTGCTCCTCTGTTTTCTATATTTGAGAAAAAATTTGAAACATCAGGTAAAAATTAGAAACGACACAACTTTTGGAATAAGTAGGAACTTCTAAAAAATCCACAAAAACCCTGGGTTTCAGTTCTATCTTCACCACTCCACAGCTAACTAGTTACTTGATTTCTGGTAAAGCATAATCTTTCTTTTAGTCTCTAAACTTGAAATGAGGATAATAAAGCATACTTAGCAGTTGCTGTAGGAATTCAATAATAAAAATATTCAAAGAAGGGCAGCCCAGGTGGCTCAGCGGTTTAGCGCCACCTTAAGCCCAGGGACTGATCCTGGAGACTCAGGATCGAGTCCCACGTCGGGCTCCCTGCATGGAGCCTGCTTCTCCCTCTGCCTGTGTCTCTGCCTCTGTGTGTGTGTGTGTGTGTGTGTGTGTGTCATGAATAAATAAATAAAATCTTAAAAAAATATATGCAAAGGATTTACCGATCCTTGATGTCAAAACAAAAAACAAAAACAGAGTTGGATAGTAGTTAAAGCAGTAAAAACAGATTTTATTCAGAACTATTGCCATAGGGGAAGAAAGATCCCCCTGTAGAACTCAACCCCGAATACAATGTGGGCAAGTGAGAATCTTTAGCCAAGGAGCAGATTTACTAAGAGAAAACATCAGAGATAAGGGAGATTCTAACTAAGCTAACCTAACAGGATCTTTGCTGAAGACACACCAGGGTGACTGGACATCACTTAGGTGATGCTGGAGGATAAGAACCCTGAGGAGATATCGAGGCTGAACATGTAGAAAAGATGGGGAGGACTCTTGCTAAACTGGTCTAGCAGGGTTCTTGCTGAAACTGGATTTTTATGAGGAGCTACATAGATGGGCTTAGGAGAAGGTTTGGGAGCCTAACTAAAGTTTGGTCAAGCAAGAATCTTCGTTATTGGTCCCAGTATAATCAGTAGGTCTTATGCCCTACTATTCCTATGTCTTAGTATTTGAGAACTCTTTGTATTAATATGAAAATATTAATAATATACTAAGATAGACATGCTTTTATTTCTTTGACATACTGAGTTTTTTTAGATTTCCAAGAAAGTAATATGGTAAAAAGGCACTGAGAATGATTTTAATATTTCTTTAAAAAGTTAATTTTTTTATTTCTAGAGTTAATGCTACAGGTTTATATTGGACATCTCTGAATAAATGTCACATTTACTGAGAAACACTAGTAAACACTTTGAGATTTGGACTCTTTCTGTTTCAAAGAGTATGTGCGCTCAAAATGTGATGTAACTCTTGTGCATAAATCCCTTACACACTCCCACGGAAGCTTCCCATTATGCCTTGACAACAGCTTGTCACCCATTTGGCAAAAATTTTACCCTTTGAGAACAACCAAATTTCATATTGTGGAGGTGTTTTTTTTTTAAATGGGAGCTTTGGTTTTCATTCTTTTTTTTTTTCCTTATGCATAGAACAAAAGGAAATTCAAGTCCCTAAAGGTAAAGAATTTAATGAGGATTTTATATTTTGGATTTTATATTTATATATAAAATTTTTATATATATAATATATAAAAATATATATAATGAGGATTTTATATTTATAAATTTTATATTTTGATCTGTTATATTTTTAATAGGTAGTACTCAAAGTACATTGATTTCAGTTACTTTATAACAAAGAGATACTGAATATTGACTTTAAACTGAAATATCCTTTTTCATGGGCCTAGTAACAAATTTCTGCCTTGAGAATGGCTTTGGATTTCTATGGCCTTTTGTGCAATTCTTAGTTTTAAATCTTTGATCACAATAGCCTGTTCACCTTAGTTTTTCTCCAGTTATCCTGGTTTCCTCATGTAAGAGTCAAAAAAGCAAACGTGAATACACCAGGATGACTTAGAATGAACAAGGAATCCTGGGAAATAGATTATCTTTTTTTTTTTTTTTTGAGATTTATTTATTCATGAGAGACACAGAGAGAGACAGAGGGGCAGAGACATAGGGAGAGGGAGAAGCAGGCTCTTCACAGGAGCCAGATGCGGTACTCAATCCCGGGCCCCAGGATCACAACCTGAACCGAAGGCAGCTGCCCAACCATTGAATCACCCAGGTGTGCCACTAGATTAGCTTTTAATCAATTTTTTCCATATAGGCCAGGCACAAGTTTGGCTTACATGTAAGAGCTGCTATTCTGACTTATGAATTGACTGAGTTCCATATTTTGACTTTGATTTGGTTAATTCATTCCTGTTACTATCTTTGTATATTCACTTACTGTGATGCTACGACATGCTATGATATGTTATGCTATGATAAGTGGGTTTTCTGAATGGTCACCATTGGTCCTAAAATTCTAGTTAAGCAAATGGCTTGAGTCAGATGATAAAAGGAAACATTTCAGATATTCTATTTTGAAAGAAAACTATAAACATACTTCATAAGTCAGTTTTTCATTTTCATTAAGAATTACAAGTACTTCAAAAGTCCCTATTTACAGTAGACTTTGTCAGGGCAGAGACAAGAGCTTTGACATTAAAAATCTAAAAATCATTAAATATTAAAATTAAATACTAAAATCTCCGTGGGAAATCTGCTAATAAAACTCTCTGCTTCTCTCTCACTACATTTTATCGAGAAATAGATGTTTTATCTGTCAGATGCTGACCCAGTCAAGATAGTTTCCTTTTGTATTTGTAAAGAAGAAAACTGAACTTCTGAGAAATTAATTATTTTTTTCTAAGATCACAGAACTAAGCAGGGGAAACTGGAAGACTAATCTAGGCTTGTCTAATATTAGTGTTTCTTCTTTTTTTTTTTTTTTTGGTTCTACTTTGTTCTATGCCTTGAAATCAACAATTAAGCTGAGATCTTGGCCTTCAAAAGATGCTATCTAAAGGGAGAGACAAATAACTTAATGGGCATTTATCATACACTTAAAAAGCAGGATAAGTTTTACTAGTTTCATGGGAACTTTTTAAAAATTTGTTTTATTATTTTTTATTGAGATATAATTGGCATATAACATTATGTAAGTTTAAGGTGTGTAATATGTTGATTGATATATTTGTATGTTGCAGTATCACCTCTGTAGCATTAAGTCATACTTTGATTACATCACACAATTATCATTTCTTTTTTTGTGGTGAGAACATTTAAGATCTAGTCTCCTAGCAACTTTGAAGTAAATAGTATTATATCATTGACTATAATCACTATACTGTGCATTAGATCTCTAGGACTTATTTATCTTCTGACTGTAAGTTTGAAACATGGGAATTTTTGATGGTCCAACTTAGTGTGTCTTGAGACCACACAAAATTTCATTGAGAAATAGGCCTGAGGAGGAGCAAAAACATTTAAGACCAGAATATGAAGGAGAACGTAACAGCAAGAGGAAATAGCACATGGGAACCATTTGAAACATAAAAGAACATTCCAATGTTAAGAAATCATGAAGAGGTACAAGTGATAAGAACCTAGAAAAGAAGGATGCATGAAGTCCTAAAGTCTTAAGACACTTGCTTAGGAATTTGGATTCTATACCACAGAGAGCTATAGAAGGGTTTTCATCATTGGAGGAATCTTTGACACTCAACAAATACTTGAATGCTTATTATTTCCAGGCACTAATCCTATTCATAAATTAGAAAGATTTCAGACAATATAGAAGACAGACCAGAAATGGAAAAGACTAGAGACCTTTTCAAAACCTTCAGGCAAAAATCATGAGATACAATTGAGGTAGAGACTAAGCCTGTTTCATCTTTGGGTTCTCTTTTGTCAGAAGGTACAATAACAGCAAATGTGATTTTAGTAGTTCTCTGTTCCCGTCTTTATTCCTCTTACCTGCCAAACCTCCTAATACTTGCAGTGCCCCAGTAGATCTTTGAGGAGCCCACAAGTTTCTCAAGAATGCAGATACGACTATTTTGAGAATCCAGTCACCACTGTGTTTCATTAGCATGCCTGAGATGCTATCTCAAGTGTGAGACAAGTTCAAGAACTAAACTTTTGAGACAATTTCACCAGTACAAACCTCCACGAACTTCTGTTTCTAGCCCAGAACTATAAATATTCATATAGCGAAATCCTTGTAAGAAGCTTAACCCTCAGAGGCAACACTGTATGTTCTGCTCAGTCCTTGGTCCTTCGATGAAGAACTCACTTAGAAGTGGGGAGGGTCCCTCTCTACTTCTCCATACATTTTATGCTACTCAAACTTTAACTCATATCTTTTAAAAAAATATATATGTATATATGTGTATATATGTATATATGTGTATATATGTACATATATATATATCCTGCTTTTTGTTCACTTCACATTTCACTTATTAAATGAAAATTTAGAAATATTCATGTAAGAAGAAGGGGAGAGGGATCCCTGGGTGGCGCAGCGGTTTGGCGCCTGCCTTTGGCCCAGGGCGCGATCCTGGAGACCCGGGATCGAGTCCCACATCGGGCTCTCGGTGCATGGAGCCTGCTTCTCCCTCTGCCTGTGTCTCTGCCTCTCTCTCTCTCTCTCTGTGACTATCATAAATAAATACAAAAAAAATTAAAAAATTAAAAAAAAAGAAGAAGGGGAGATATAAGGAAGTAGGAAAAGTAGTCCAAGTCATTGGGTTTTATCACACAGCTGGTATATCAGTGCAGAGTTCACTTATAGAAATCTTTCTCCGTGGTCCTCAGGGCCCAGGTCTATGGTTCATAGTAGACAGATTTTTAATTTTTTTATGAGACTTTATTTTTTAGGGCAGTTTTAGGTTCACAGTAAAACTGAGCTGAAGGTACAGAGATTTCCCATATGTGTCCTGCTCCCATGCATGCAGAGCCTCCCTCTTTATCAACATCCCCCACACAGTGGTATGTTTGCTACCATTGGTGAAGCTCATAGACACATCATTGTCAACCGAAGTCTTTAGTTTACCTTAGGGTTCACTCATGGTGCTGTACATGCTATGGTTGGACAAATGTATAATGGCATATGTTCTTCATTACTGTATCATAGAGAGTAGTTTCACTGTCCCCGCATCTGCTGTGCCCAGGCTTCTCATCCCTTCAGACAAGCACTCATCTTTTTACTGTCCCTATAGTTTTGTCTTTTGCAGAATGTCATAGAGTTGGAAGCATATTCTATGTAGCCTTTTTACATTGGCTTCTTAGTATATGCATTTAAGTTTTCTCTGTGTTTCTCTCCCTTTTTTTTAATTTTTGAAAAGATCTTATTTGGAAGCATATACAAACTAAATATTTCATATAGCCTTTAATACAATTGTTTTATTTTTCTTATCACAATGATATCATATTTTTTAAAAATACAAACTTTTTCACTAAGCCCCATGTGGTTGCCTCCAAATCTCCTTTAATGTATTCTAGTGTGCCCTAAAGATATCATTTCTATCGATGTCATGATGTGAAAAAGGGTTGAGACACACTCTTTAAAACTCTAGATCAGGATTTTTAAAAATATATTTTTATTTACTTATCTGAGAGAGAGAATGAGAGCGAGAGTGTGCATAAGCAGGCAGTAGAGGCAGAGGGAGAAGCAGACTCCTCACTGAGCAGAGAGCCCAACTCAGAGCTCTATCCTAGGACCCTGAGATTATGACTTAAGTTGAAGGCAGACACTTAACCAACTGAGCCACCCAGCACTCCTCCCCCCTTTTAAAAAGATTTATTTATTTATTGGAGAGAGAGAACATGTGCAAATGGAGAGAGGGCAAGAGAGAGGGAATCTCAAGCAGGCCCCCCATGGAGCCCAACATGAGGCTTAATCCCATGACCCTGAGATCCTGACCTGAGACAAAATCAATAGTTGGACACTTAACCAACTGAGCCACCCAGGCACCTCTTGGATCAGGATTCTTAACTGTCCCTTGGTAGATTTCCATGAGTATATAAAGTATGCAAGTGCATCGTTGGAGAGATGGTCAATAGTTTTCTCTGTCATGTCTTTCATCTTGATAGCTCATTTATTTTTAGTGCTAAATAATATTCCGTTGTCCAGATATACTACAATAGTAGAATTCAGCTTAGTGTAGATAACAAGGCCTTTTGGAGTGGGTTATAGCTTTGTAGTAATAACACTGAAGTTGAATGATGCATTTTGGATAGTGGGACAAATACTAATTTCTGCAGACAAAATCCTTAATGATGATAATATCCTTAATGATTATGCTGCCCTCAAAGAATGTAATCATAATAAAGAAAAGTTTGCAGGGATTATAGTGACAAATCCCAAAGCAGTGACAACAGCAGCCCCAGTTACAACCCAAGCATCAAATCCTGCAATGACTGTTCCAGTTGATTCATCCATAGCAGTAACTATAGCTCAAGCCCCAACCACTGCCTCAGCTTTGTTCCCCACTTCTTCATCTATACCCATTGCTCCAGCATCATGGACAGTGTCTTCTCACCCTGCACCTCCTAGTGCAACTAAGCAGGAGAAACTTGCACAGAAGCCATTGGATAGTCTCTTGACTACCACTAGCCCAATACCAACCTAATGGCACATTAGGGAATTCTTCTCATTAAAAACTTTTTTTAAGGTCCAAGAAGAGCACTTGTGACAGGTTGGTCTTATGAGAACATGGCAGTAAGATCATGTCAATGAGCTAGTTTCCACAACTCTGACAGAGCAGCAATTATCTTTTACTTTTTTTTAACTTTAATCAATTATTTAAAAAATTTGCATTACTAGCATTCTTTTTTTGGAGCAATTTTAGATTTACAAAAAAATTGAGCAGAGAGTTGGGTTTGGCTTGCTAATATCTTGTTATGATAAAAAATCTGAATACAGATTTTTGCGTCTGTATTCATGAGAGATACTGGTTTTTGGTTTCTTTTCTTTTCTTGTAATTGTCACTGTCTGGTTTTGGATAATTTTTGCCTAATAGAATGAGTTAGGGAGAATTTTCTCTACTTCTGTCTTCTGAAGGATATTGTAGAGAATTGGTATAAATTTTTCCTCAAATGATTGTTCGAATTCAGAAGTGAGCACAGCAAAGCCTGGAGCTTTCTCTTGTTAGGTATTGTTTCAATTCCTTTAATAGATATAGCTTTATTCAAAATATTTTTTTTCTTTTGTGAATTTTAGCAGATTGTGTCTTTTAAGGAATTGGTCCATTCTATCTAGGTTGTCAAATCTGTAGAGTTGTTCATGGTATTCCTTTATTATCACTTTAATATTCAAAGGATCTGTAGTGATGTACCCCTCTCACTTCTGCTACTAGTAATTTGTGCTCTCTTTTTCAGAGAGAGGCTTATTAATTTTATTGATAGTTTCAAATGACCAGTTTTTGGTTTAGTTTATTTTCTTTTTTGGTTTCTTAGTTTCATTTCGTTGATTTATGCTTTGATTCTTATTATTTCTTTTCTGCTTTTTACTTTGGATTTAATTCATTTTCTCTTTTCTTATTTTATAAAACAAATGCTTAGATTAATGGTTTTGGGTCTTCTTTTCTAATATGTGCATTCAATGCTATAAATTTCTAATTATCACTTTCACTCATCCCACAAATTGTGATAAGCTGCATTTTAATTTTTATTTAGTTCAAAATATTTTAAAATTTCTTCTGAGATTTCTTCTTTGATCCATGTGTTATTTAGAAGTATGTTCTTTTAATCTCCAAATATTTTGGAAATTTCCAGCTATCTTTCTGTTATTGATTCTGGTTTAATTCCATTGTGGTCTGAGAGCAGATACTATATTATTTATGTTATTTTGAATTTATTAAGGTATGTTTTATAACCCTGCATGTAGTCTATTTTGGTGAATATTCCATGTGAGCCTGAGAAGAATGAGCATTCTGTTGATGTTGGATGAAGTAGTGTACAGATGTCAATTATATCCAGTTGATTGATGGTGGTGTTGAGTTCAACTATGTCCTTACTGATTTTCTGTATGCTGGTTCTGCATTTCTGATGGAGGGATATTAAAGCATCCAACTATAATAGTGGATCATTTATTTCTTCATGCAGTTTTATAAGTTTGCCCCACATATTTTGATGCTCTGTTGTTAGATGCATGCATGTTAAGGATTGCTGTGTCTTCCTGGGAAAATGACACATTAATCATTATGCCATGTCCTTTTTTATCCTTAATAAATTTCTTTGTTCCAATGTCTGCTGCCTAAAATTAATATAGCTATTTCCTTTCTTTTGGTTAGTGTTAGCATGCTATATCTCTCTCCATTTTCTTTTATTCTCTATGTGGCTTTGCACTGATATGGATTTTTTGGAGACAATGTATAGTTGGGTCTTGTTTTTTGATCTCCTCTACAATCTCTGTCTTGTAATTAATGCACTTAGACCATTGATATTCAAAGGGATTCTAGATACAGCTGGATTAATATCCACCATATTTATTACTATTTTCTATTGCCGTCTTAGTATTTATTCCTATTTTTGTCTTCCAATCTTTTTCTGCCTTTTGTGGTTTCAGTTGAGCACTTTATATACATCCATTTTCTTTCCTTTCTTAACATAATGGTTACATTTCTTTTTTTATTTTTAGTTGTTGCTCTGTGGTTTGCAATATACATATAAGTAATCCAAGTCCACTTACAAATAACACTGTTCTGCTTCATGGGTTGTATAAGTACCCCAAAATAACAAAATAACCTAATTCTTCTCTCTTATCCTTTATATCATTGCTGTCATTCATTCCACATATATATAAACATATATATAATGGAATTCATTGTTGTTTTTATTTTGAACAAATTAGGACCTACCACAAAAATTAAGAATAAGAACAATGTAAGTTTTTATTCTCTGATGCTCTTCCTTTTTTAATACAGATCTGAGTTTCTGATCTAAATCATTTTCCTTCTCTCTAAAGAACAGCTTTTAATATTTCTTGCATGGCAGGTAAACTGGCAACAAATTTCCTCAGTTTTTGTTTATCTGAGAAAGTCTTTATTTCTCCTCCATTTTTGAAGCATAATTTCAAAGATTACAGATTCCTAGGTTGGTGTGCTTTGAATTTTCAACACTTAAGAGCATGGCAATCTATGGGGCACCTGGGGGCACAGTTGGTTGATCTTCTGACTCTTGGTTACTGCTCAGTCATGATCTCGTGGGTTGTAAGATGGAGCCCAAGTCAGTCTCCATGCTCAGTGGGGAGTCTGCTTGAGATCCCTTCCCTCTGTCCCTCCCCCCACTTTCATGTGTGAGCTGTCTCTAAAATAAATAAATATTCAAAAAAACAAAAAAGAATATTGCAGCCCACTCTTCTTGATTGCATGATTTCTAAGAAGTCAGATGTAATTCTTAATTTAGTTCCTCTATTGGTTTGGTGTTTTTAAACTCTGGCTTCCATCAGCATATTTTATCTTTGATTTTTCTGTATGAATATGATATGCCTAGATATAGTTTGAATATGACATGAATATGATATGCTTAGATATAGTTTTATTTGTTTGAATAAGATATGCCTAGTTAGAGCTTTATTTGTTTTTGTTTTTTGAGTTTGTTTGTTTGTTTGTTTTTGCATTTAATTACTTGGTCTTCTCTGAGTTTCCTGGAGCTATAGTTTGGTGAAATAATTTGGGGAAATTCTCTGTATTTTTCTTCAAATGCTTACTCTTTTTCTTCTTTCTTTTCTGTTTGGTATTCCAATTACACATATATTACACTTTTTTTTTTTTTTTTTTTTTTACAGTTCCTATTCTTTTCTTGTTTCCTTCAGTCTTCTTTTCTCTGCTTTTTAATTTTGGAAGTTTCTAGGGAGATGCCCTCATGCTCAGAGATTCTTTCCTCAGCAATGTTCAATCTGTGAATAAGCCAATCAAAGGTGTCTTTTGTTTCTGTTACACTGTTTTTGACCTCTAGCACTTCTTTCTCAGGTCCTTTCTAGTATTTTCCTTTTATCTGCTTACATTGCCTATCCTTGAATACTGTCTACTTTACCTGTTAGAACCCTTAGCAAATTAACCATAGCTGTTTTAAATTCCTGCTCTAATCATTCCAACACCCCTGCTATATCTGAGTCTAGTCCTGATGCTTGCTCTGTCTCTTCAAGGTGTTGTTGTCTTTGGCATGCCTTAATATTTTTCTCATTAGCAGGAGATGATATATAGGGTGAAAGAAACTTCTGTGAACTAGCCTTTAGTAATGTGGTGGGAAAGTGAATGGGGGAGAGATGGAAATGTTCTATAGTGATTATTAGATCTCAGTCTTTTAGTGAGCCTAGGCATTGGACTATGAACTTCACCCCTTATGTGAGACAGAATGGCTAGAGAGGACTGGAGTGGGTTATTTCCCTTCCCGCAGGTGAGTTAGGCTCTGATAAAACCAAGGCAGGTAGGCTCTGGTTAAATAGTTTCTCCTGAGGGCAGAACTTATTAGGAAGAAAGGCATGATGTGATTGTTTCATGACACCCCCCCCCCCCTTCCTAGAAAGCACAGGAGATTTTTGTCCTCTATTTATTGTGAGACTTTGGTAGAGCTCCAGGAGGTAAAACTCATAAAATTGTAGGGCCCGCTGATGACTGGGTCTCTCTGGAGTTTTTATCTCTCAGAATCGTCCACACTAAACTTCCAGCAGTTCACCACTTGCAGTTCAGGTACAACACAGGACTGCTTCCCATGGAGGTTTTTCTCTCACTTTGTCTCTCCAGTTTTAAAGACAGGGAGTTTGCTCTGACTTCCCTTAGGAATCTAAGAAGGGCTGTTGATTTTTCAGTTTGCTCAGCTTTTCTTGTTTTCTTTTTGATAGAGTGGCAACTTCTAAGCTTATATGTCGAACCAGAAACCACAAGTCTCTGACAATAAGGTTTTTTTTTTCCTCAATAAATTTTATTAAGCAATGTCTTAGGATAACTAGAAAGATCTGTATGATTAGACATCATTTGACATTTGCAAGCCCATTCAAATTACTATTGGAGAAGGGTGAGATCACATCATAAACCATATCTCCTTTATTGTTTTTACTGATTCCTCCCTTTATATTCTCCAAATGATCACACTACTCCTTGACAACCCTCCAGGACAATCAAGAACAATGGAATTATAATGTAGGCTCCTCCTCTTACTGCTTCCTCCATTAATTAAGAGCACCAAAAATTCTGGGGAATTTATTTTTCTCCACTTTGTTGCTTACCTGGTGTTTTTAGCTTAAGGGCAAGACTTTACTATATTATGGATATCAAAGAAAAAATGTAGTGCTGAAACTATATTATTGGATTCCAGAAACTTTTTGTAAGTTGTGATTTAAGAATGAAATTTCAGCCCCCTTAAAAGCATTTAGCATTTGCAAAAATATTCTGAAGAATTTCCTTCCTTTCCACACCCATGTGCCCATCATCTGCTGGACACTTAGGAATCCTCAAGTGTTAGTGTGTATCACTATGTGTAAACGACATATTAGGTGCTGGAAAATGAGCATGAATGCATCCAACAAGACTTCATTGTTCATTCTTTTAGACTCATAATACTACCCCAGAGGGAGATAGGGAGAGTACCCTGGAGATCATACTGGAAAATCCTGCAACACCAGTTTATTAAAAAGATGTTTCTTTATTTGTATAATTCCACAGTTCTGCTTAGGCTATGAACACAGTCCCACAAAATCATCCATTTTATTTAGATTTTTAACTTCTAGATGGAGGCATATTCTGAAAACAAGTGTAGTTCCTCTCAGGCTTTGTGCAAAAAAAAAAAAATCCTAATGCCCCGTATCACATTTCCAGAACTTTTTACCTGAATATAGCAATTTGAGGACTTTCCCCAAATGTCTTAAACTGGAGTGTAATGCCAAGTTGTACATAATTAACTTCTGAGGGATCACATGCAACAAATTCAGCTTTGGGGCTGTCTGGGCTTAAACATATTTCTGGTAGTGGCAGAAAACATCTGTAGGTATCATTCCCCTATGTTAATGAAGGCAGAAACATTTAGCAGTATTACAAATTAAAATAAGAAAAAGAAACATAAAACAATAACCCTTTTCTCTCTGAAGCAGAACTTGGAGGAGGAAGCTATTATTATTATTACCACTATTGCTACCAACAAGAAAATTCTAACTCCTTTTGCTACCTGTATATTCATTTGGTACTTACTATATGCTCTTCTATCCCTTGATATCTCAATATCTCAAACATTTGTTTCTTTAACTTTATTGGGAACAAGTGATGAATAAGATTCACTTAGTATTCTACCTACATGTGTTCAGAAAACTATCACTAAGTGTCTGGAAATGTCAAAACCAGGTAAGCAAATGTGCTTTGATCACTTACACATTCAATAAATATAACATGAACTACAGCATAGAGTTTGAAATTTTCCCACCTTTCATGAGGGTGTATAAATAAAAGAGGCTTAACGAAATTTCATTGGGTAGTTTCTGGAATTAAAACAACTGGGCTGTTCTCCATACCCCACAGTTTGGAATGTAGACAATCAGGATTTAGGGGGTGTAAGGCTCCAGCCAAATTAAGATGATGCAAACCATTGCGTTAGATGATGGAGAAGGTCTGCTTTCCTCCTACTCAAAATGCCTGGGAAACAGGAAATAGGAGTTCAGTTAAGTTGGCCTTTCTATAGTAGAAAAGTAATTGCTGCATGCCAGAGGACAGTGAATGAATATTATTGATGATTCTGTGATCAAAGGAGGCTTAGCTTTTGCTGTTGTGACAGCCATTTGACTGCTGCCTTGCAAATCAACACAAATTGATATGGTCGTGATGATGCACAGTTACAATGAAAAAAATCTAAACTTGCTCTTGATTTTTGCTGGGGGAAGAAAAAGGCCAAGACATGTCCAGGATGGAAGTAATTCAGAGTCCTCTCAAAGGCATGTGAAAGTTAGCTATGCTAGAGGGTATTTTAGTCAATGTGGAGATTATGCTGGCATAAAGATACCTCAAGTTTTAGTACTCAGTTGCATTTTGAGGCTATCTAGTATCTTATTTGGCGGTAATTTCCTATGGTGTGCAATCTCGTTGGGAGGCAGTATCTTATTTCCTGCTACATAGGGCAAAGAGAACAGGATACACCTTGGTACTCAGGTAGTGATAATGATTTAATCTCTTCAATTGGATATTTCCACACATGACTTGGAATATTTACTCTGTGATATATACAAGGATAGAAACAATTCATTTTGAGCAGCAGTGCCACATCTGGGTTAGATGAGATGTTAAAAGATGCCCCTTCAGATGAGCCTTCTATCAATACAGTTAGCTCCTGATAGCACCTAGGTAATTACGTGTGTGTGTGTGTGTGTGTGTGTGTGTGTGTATGCATATGTGCATATGTACATGCTTGAATATATATCTCCTTAAATGTGTGTATATATATTTATATATAGTCTCAAATCTACCTACTGACCTACCTACCCACCTACCTATTGCCTTAAGCTAACCACAGTATATTTCTGCTAGTTATTGTAAGACAACATCCTAATCGATATAGAACATAGACCAATACAAGCAAAGTATCCCTGGGCAAATATGGAGAAAATGGGATTATCTATTCTGGGGGGGGGGGGCATATAGTTACAAATCCTTTAATAACCTAGTAGGGGAGTTTACTGATCCACTGGCAAGAGTGTGAAGCTTCCAATTCAATCATCCTGTGTTCATTTGGGAACAAGCTCTAGGAGACAACACTGTTGCTACCCAAGTGTGATAGCAGGAATTCAAAGACTGCATGGTTCCTTCTCATAGAATTAGACAGTTTAGAAAAAGGGAATTAGAACTTCCAAATATCTGAATTGGAGATCTTAAAATAGGATATTTAGGTGGTTTTTGCCCATTTTCCATTAAACATCTCTTGTCCTCTGAAGTAGATTCCCCTTTCTTGCCTGGTAGTTCTTTCTCAGTTGCTCAAAGATTATTCTGTTACAATCTTACTTGAGTGAATTCCTTCAAGAGGAAGCCCGTTACCCACATATCACTCCCCATGGCTACTTTATCCAGACCTGTTCCTAGAGCTAGGTGTCAATATAGCAAAGGACATGAACTACAAATAAAACCTTACAAGTTGGATTGATGTCATATTCATGAAGAAGAATCAAAGAGTTACTGATTCGTATTGGAAAAAGTCTGGAAGATATGTATAAGAACAGATTTTAGGGTGCTCATCCAAGGCCGAGCCATTTTGAGATCACCAATACCAGTCGCTTAGATAAAACTGTCTCTCACCACACTATGAATGTTGGTATTTATATCACTTTTTAAAACTTTCTCATGTGTATGTGAAGAAACTAATAGAGTTAATCACCATCTCCAAGTGACTATATAAAGAAACACATTTGAAAAATTGCAAGTTTAATGGGTTGCGCGATTTTGAACATTTTATCAACTGTTCTCTTTCAATTCTGCTGTTTCCTCCCCTTAGCTGCCTACACTTGGTTTATTTTCCATCACAACTACCAGTGGATATATTCAGTCTTATTAGGCTACAGGGAAGAATTAAGGAATGGCTGTGTGTACCTTTTAGAATTCTTTCATCCTGTTGTCTGAAACTCAAGTCTTTCCTTCCACCTGGCCACACAGAGAGAGTTGAGTACGAAAATATTAAAGCCTGTCTTCATACACTCACTGAACACTTCTCTTCTAGATTACTTTATTTCTAACTCACTTTTCTTAGTTTTCTTTCACCATCAGATATTGCCCTTGTGATGGCCCTAACAAAATTAGTTTTGTTTTATTTCCCCATCAGACAGTGGCCTTGTGATGGCCCTAATGCTCAAGCCTTTGCTAAATTGTCCTTGATAGTAATTCTCTGGGAACTGTTTTTAGAGAATGGGCAGTCTTTCTTTCCACAGATTTAAGCAAATTGCAATTTAATGCTTTTCAAAATAGAAAAAAAAATAATGGCAGTAGTTATTTTTATGAAAGAAAAGAAAAACCATTGGCCTGGACTCTACAAAGCACCATGAGATACATAGCCACCTGTGTGGCTCAGCAGTTAAGTGTCTGCCTTCAGCTCAGGGTGTGATCCTGGGGTCTCGAGATTGAATCCCACATCGGACGCCCTGCGTGGAGCCTGCTTCTCCCTCTGCCTAGGTCTCTGCCTCTCTTTCTGTGTGTCTCTCAGGAATAAATAAAATATTTTTAAAAAGACATATAGTTATAATTCTTTCATGTACTCAGGAAAGGAATAGCCTTTATTCTCTTTAAGAATTAGTATGAAAGTGGGACACCTGGGTGGCTCAGCACTTGAGCATCTGTCTTTGGCTCGGGTCGTGATCCCAGGGCCCTGGGATCCAATCCTGCATTGAGCTCCCGCAGGGAGCCTACTTCTCCCTCTGCCTATGTCTCTGCCTCTCTCTGTGTCTCTTATGAATAAATAAATAAGGTCTTAAAATTTAGTATGAAGGCAACAGTGAGATAAGACAGAAGAAATCTAGGAAAGTCAAAATGACATATCCTCTTGGAGAATTCAAAACAAATTATATTTGTATATAAGTTTTTTTATATATAAGTAGGTTGTTGTATGTGATACTATGTACTTGTTTTAAAAAATACAAAGACAATATTATCCTATCACTCTAAGAATGCATGCTAGATACATCATATAAATTTACACATTGAATTACAAATGCTATTGAAAATTTTTTTTAAAGATTTAATTTATTTATTCATGAGAGACACACAGAGAGAGGCAGAGACACAGGCAGAGGGAAAATCAGGCTCCATGCAGGGAGCCTGATGTGGGACTCGATCCCAGGACCCTGGGATCATGTCCTGAGCGGAAGGCAGATGCTCAACCGCTGAGCCACCCAGGTGTCCCAATGCTATTGGAAATTTATTGCATACACCCTCATTCTATAACTAGGAAGGTGTATTAGTGAGTTCTCCAGAGAAATGGAATCAATAGTATATATACATATGTACGTAGAGGGAAAAATAAGTTTCAGGAATTGACGCACATGAATTTGGGGGCAAGTAAGTATAACATTCACAGAGCAGAAAAAAGCTGGAAATTTAAGAGTTGACGTTGCAGTCTTGAGTCCAAATTCAAGTAAAAATTCCATACAGCTGTTTGAAGACAAAATTCTTTCCACTTTGGGAAATCTTGGTCTTTGCTCTTAAGGCCTTCAATTGTTTGGATGAGGCTCTCCTACCTTCTGGAGAATAATCTGCTTTACTCAAAATCTACTGTCTCACATATTAACTACATTCAAAAAATACCTTTATAGCAACATCTAGATTGTTTGACTAAAAGATTAGGCATCATAGTCTGCCAAATTGACACTTAGAGTTAATCGTCACAGAAGGTTTGGAGGGAAAGAACATTTTGTATCTAATCTGGTTATAGTTGCTTGTGGTCTTTTCCTTTGTGGTCACTATGCTCAATTGACTTTACTGAATATTTGAAACTATGGTGAATATGTTACATATAGAGTCATATTTAGTACATTTTACTATAATATTCAACCATGGCAAATTTTCCCACCCAATATACTTGAATACATTAGGTCCATTCTTTTCTGCAAGTGAGCATCTGGTGGTTCATGCTTTGCCCAATCACTTAACACAGCAGCCCACGTAGAAAATAGTGTAAAGAACAGAGTAGACAAGTACTAATTAAAATTATACAAATAAGAATTGTGTCCCCAAAGATGAAAGAATGAGAACATTTTGTTCTGACATATTGAGACTCAGATAAATGAATTAAACAGGAAGACATACCAGGATATTTTAAGTAGGTAGCAGATTATAAACCTACATAGTAACTGTCATGTGTTACAAGTCACTTCTGTTGCTTAGAAGAGCCTACTCTTAGTTATATCTGGAGACTGGGTATCAAGAACTTCTGAAAACATACTGATCTTTTAAAAAATCAAATTCCACCAACACTAATGGCACAAGGCTAGCTGTATTGTTTCTTTAGAAACTGGATCGCTGCTCTCTGATATGACTTGATAATTTATGTGCTACTCAGAATTATTTTTGTTCTCCATCTTGCAATCAATTCCCACACACAACACATTAGGCAAGTCATTTCAACAGATTGTCAAGTAAAGAAGATAACAAAAGAAAGCCAAATATCTGAATGACTCATGTTTTGGCTCCTATAAAAAGGCTTTATTTTTGTTTGTTTTTGTTTTTATAATGAACAAAGATGCAATATTTTGCTCTGAATTCTTTCGTGTGATAGCTAAAATTCCCTTCTGCAGCACACATTGTAAGTAATTTTATATTACCTTGGTAGTTTCATGTCTTTTCTCGCTGAGATTCCATCTGTGTCCAGTAGAAGGAGCACTTAGCTAAAAAGAAAATAAAATAGACTTAAAACAAAATTTCTAAAATGCTAGCAGCCCTGAGACAACTCTATTTCAGAGACAGCTGCTCTGAACCTAGGCTGTAGTCTGTGGATGGGTAGTTTTAGGTGAACCTGATTCAGGATGTAGCTGTTAGGCCCCAAACTAAAATGTGGGCCTGGATTCACTCCACCTTTGGTGACTTTATCTCTGGGAGGTTCTCAAAACTGCTGGTCAGGCTCTTACTAGCTAAGGTATCCAGAGGAAAAATTGTCCCCAAAGCTAGGATCATCTTTGTGGACTTTTATCTTCTTTTGAATATTGACCTGATAATTCTTTACTAAAGTAAAGGGGTATGTAGGAGGTATGTTCCAAGACCTCCAGGGGATGCCTGAAAATGCAAATAGCTCTGAACTCTGTATATATTATTTTTTTGTTTATGATATCGATGATAAGGTTGAATTTATAAATTAGGCACATAAGAGATTAACAACTAATAACAAAATAGAACAATTATAGCAATATATACATAATAAAAGTTATGTGAATGTGGTTTCTCTCTCAAAGTATTCTATTGTACTGTACTTACCTTCTTGTGATGATGCGAGATGATAAAATGCCTATGTGATAAGATGAGGGAGGTGAATGACGTAGGCATTGTGACATAGGGTTAGGCTACTATTGACCTTCTGATGGCATGCCAGAAGGAGGATCATCTGCTTCCAGACCAAGGTTGATCTCAGGTAACTGACATCATGAAAAGCAAAACCAAGTTTAAAAGAGAACTATGTATTTTGTGAGCTTTCTGGTGCTGTCTGGCTGATGACTTTTATATCATGTCTAGATTTTCTGTTAGTAGCAATGTTGGCTCAAAATATGTAGTCCTACATATTATCAGAAGTACAGTGCATCACTATTTCTTAACTCCCTTATATTCTTCCTGTCTCTCTTAAATTTGGATATGCACAATGACCACCATATTGAAGACCAAAGCCAAGTTTTATGAAATCTGATCTACATACTATAATGTGGAAAGTGTTTTGAACATCATTAATCTCATTTTGCTGAGCTGGAATTGTGCTTGTTTATTAATTGCTTTGGAGCCTTGGCTGGAGTTTTCTTTCAGTTTAAAAAGCCTCCCTACCTGAAGGTTGCCTATTCTCTCCTACCCATATTAGGAAGGTTTGGCTCAGGGCCAACTCCATCCATGACTTCTTCTACCTCTCAATTTTATTTAATCTCTCCCTATTCTGAAATACCATTTTACTTATTCTCTGGGTGATACACATACATCGTGTTTTTACTCATTAAGAGTTGGCAAGTGTGGTGGACAAGATGATTTTGTTTGCAACCCTGGATTGCAAACTCTCCTAAGACAGGGTTTAAGCTCTTAGTGTCTTCCTCTGAATTTATTTGGATGCTTTAGAGAAAATAGGGAGTCTAGATTTGTTAGAGACATCACTTTGAATATCCCATTACAGGTTAGAGATTTCCCATTGCTCTCTAGATCCCATAGAAAATTCTGACCATTACCTTAATTCAATGTATTTCACTGAGAGAATTTTAACTGGTATGTGGTATGTGCATTTTTTCCCTCCATTTTTAATAGTTATGACTTTCAGTGCATATAAAAAATAACTTGAAACCCATGATTTCACAAATATGGTTATGATAATACGCACAGCATGAATAATAGACATTTAATGAGAAGAAAAAGGGATTTTTCAAAATTCACATGGGTGGCAGATAAACGTGGTAGGCTGATTGTAAAAAGAGTTCCCATTTGCTGACAATGTGACTTTATCACTCCTCCTATCCATTTCCCAACCTTTGAATCTAGGCTAGTCTTCTAACTTGTTTTGGCTTACAGAATGTGGTGGGAATGACAAGATGCTATTTATAAGCCAAGGCTTCAGAAGACTTGCACATTTTGCTTCCTTGAAAACTTGCCAAGAAATTAGAACAAGCAGAGGCTAGTTTGCTGGATTATGAGACCAAATGAAGCTGAGCTGGGTCTTCTGAGCTGTGGACAAGCTGCATCAGCCAGCTCTCAGGCATCCTCCCTGCAGCAGCCCCCTGACAGCTGCAAATGCACAAGAGAGCCCAGCCAAGATCAGCTGGGACTCGGTTCAAATCAACAAAACCATCCAGCTGACCCACAGACTCAGGAGCAAAAACAAATATTTATTATCATATGCTGCTGAGGTTTTATTAAATACGAGTACTGTGACAATAATCTATGGCCATACCACCCTGAACGCGCCCGATCTCATCTGATCTTGGAAGCTAAGCAGGGTCGGGCCTGGTTAGTACTTGGATGAGAGACAATAGAAAATGAATATAGAGAATGACTAAAATTTAAGAAACACTCATTTCTGTGGTTTACTAGCTATTGTCTGCAATCTTTCTTTTTTTTTTTTAATTTTTTTTATTTATTTATGATAGTCACAGAGAGAGAGAGAGAGAGAGAGAGAGAGAGAGAGGCAGAGACACAGGCAGAGGGAGAAGGCAGGCTCCATGCACCGGGAACCTGATGTGGGATTCGATCCGGGGTCTCCAGGATCACGCCCTGGGCCAAAGGCTGGTGCCAAACCGCTGCGCCACCCAGGGATCCCATCTGCAATCTTTCAATTTGTATTATATAATATCACCTGCTTCAGCATCAACTTCAGAGTGTGGGAGAAAAACCGATTAGACTTCAGAGTCTATTTCTTCCAGTTTTCTTCCCTATAGAATTCTCTTCCAAATACCTTTCTTTACCATGACTAGAGAATTTTATTTTTTTAAAGATTTAATTTATGCATGAGAGAGAGAGAGAGAGAGAGAGAGAGAAAGAGAGAGGCAGAGCCACAGGCAGAGGGAGAAGCAGACTCCATGCAGGGAGCCCGATGTGGGACTCCAGGATCAGGCCCTGGGCTGAAGGCAGTGCTAAACTGCCGAGCCACCTGGGCTGCCCCAGAATTTTAAAGCAGTGACAAAGTAGGGACAGATGAATGAGGTACAAAAGAGATCATCAAAAGGAGGTAGGCAATCCAGACAAAATCACTTTAAAAATGTTCATTAATCTTGTTAATTGCTTAAAAGTTTGAAGTCCAGCTATGATTGGTCAGTAACCCTTCTGTTTCTAAAGGAGATCTGAACTGTTATTTCTCTCTTTAACTAGAACTGTTTCCTCAGAGGTACCACATTCATTATTCAGAATGCTGTGGAAAAGGAGGAAGATTGAGTTTGGAGCCAGATAGATCTGATTTGTGTGCTGGCTTCACTATTGCCTCCGTGCATTGGGGGAGCT
Organism: Vulpes lagopus; assembly: GCF_018345385.1. NCBI lineage: Eukaryota > Metazoa > Chordata > Mammalia > Carnivora > Canidae > Vulpes > Vulpes lagopus. Next base: position 26,969,547 of record NC_054843.1, read on the forward strand.
GCTTTATCTATGAGCCTCAGTTTCCTCCTCTATAAAATCAGGATAACATGTTTTTTTTTTTTTTTTAAAGAAACTTAAGAAACTATATAAAAGATGATAGTTACTTCCTCCAAGGCAGCTTGTTGTTTCTTAGACACTGAATGCCTACCGGTACTCATTCTTGACTGGGTAATATACTTCTCCAACCACCCTATCTTAGTCCATGTGGGCTGCTGTAACAAAATTCTACAGACCGGGTGGCTTATACACAACAGAAATTTACTTCTCACAGTTCTGGAGGTTGGAAGTCTGAGATCAGGTTCTGGTGAGAACCCTTCTTTCTGGTTGTATTCTGCTGTCCTCTCTCTGTGTCCTCAGATAGTGGTGAGGGGGCAAGAGAACTCCTGGGTTCCCCTTTATAAGAGCACCAATTTCATTCATGGAGCGTCCCCCCACATGACCTAGTTACTTCTCAAAGGCCCCTCACTACTTTGGAGATTAGAATTTCAACATATGAATTTGGGGAAAGACAGGAACATTCAGTGCATAGCAGGTCTCAAAACACAATGACAGTAAAGGGATCTGAACTCTCTTCTTCCAAAATCACTTGGCTTTGACTACAGCCACATCCCCATTTTACCCTGTTAAGTCAGGTTCACTTGCTCTGCAGTATTCAGTTTATTGAAATTGTTAAATTGGTCACATTTTTTCCAGTATTTTCCTAGGTTTGGAGGTAGGTTAGACAAGATAGTAATCCCAACATGATTATCCTTCTCCTTTTAATTTTTAAAGAATTTCTCCTGTTTTTATCTTTTTATTTAACTGTAGATATATCTTTCCAAAATCATCTTGGGTTCCAATGAACTGAAATTATGTTAGATGCATGTTGCATTTCAAGACTGCAAACATGAACATCAATATAAACTAGAACTTCAAGACTGAAAGGAATCTTGGAACACATTTTGTATATTGTTATTTGGTCAGCATTATTTAGAACCTCACAATTCAAAGATTTTGGATCACCAAAGCTCAACCTCCTTGTGTGAGTCAGATTCTCCAGAGAAATAGAACCAATAAACGGGTTTATTATAAGGACTTGGTTCACACAATTATGGAGAAAGACGAGTCCAAAATCTGCAGAGCTGATGTCCCAGTTTGAAGATCATCAGGTAGAAAAAGCTGATGTGCCAGTTTGAAAGCTTGTAGGCAGGAGAATTCTCTCTCACTTGGGGAAGAGTCAAAGTTTTAATTCGGGCCTTCCACTTAACTGCACACGCAAGTCCCACCCACATTAGGAAGGACAATCTGCTTTACCCAGTCTGCCAACTTAAATGTTAATCTCATTCAAAAACTCCCTCACAGAAACAACTAGTATAACATTTGACCAAATATCTGGGTATTCCTGAAGCCCAGGCAAGCTGACACACAAAAATTAATCATCACATTCCTCATTCTTCAATGAAGATCTGAGGCCTAGTGAGATGTAGAGATTTTCTCAAGATACAAGTAATGACATGTAAGATTCGAACCACCGATGTGCTGAAAATGTTTGAAATAGGATCAGCAAGAGAAAAAAAACAGATAGGAAAAAAGTCTTGGTTTGTAGTATTTGCTTGTTTCCATAGTAGAAAGGAGTGTAGTGATGGGAAGGAAGGGAAAAAGAATGAAAACAAACGAACAAAAACACCAAACCAAGAGGGATTTTGCAAGAATAAAATGTGCCATGGACTGAGCAATGTAAGAAGAGCAACTTTCTGTTTCTAGAGGACAAAAAGAAGAAAAAAATTAGATCTAAAGACATTTACTCAGCCAGCATTAAGTGATAAACTACATCACGTCAATGCTTTGAAGTCTTACCCTCAGACCAGAGACAGGAATCCACTATTAGAAGGATGTGGGTTAGTTCAACTCACAGTATAAACCAAAGCTTTACAATTAAACAACTCTTTATGAGAAACCAACCTAGTCACTGTGGGTGTGGCTTAACATATCATCCCCTTAACCCCTCCCCTCCCTGATTCAGCCAGACAAGATCCAGGTCTGTTCATGGAGCCTGACGGTGGGCCTTAGTGGCACCTTTGAAGTAGGCAAGCCAGTTCTCATGGCCTCTAATCTTGCTATTAAGAAAACAGACACAAAACAAAGTTTGCTTTTAGTTATAAATTTTAAATAATCAAAACCAAAAACTGGGAAAAACTGTTCTAGTTTTAAATGTTTCACTTTAAAGTGCCTTTGTTCAAACTCTAAATCATTATATAGGGCTGCCCCGGTGGCACAGCGGTTTAGCACCGCCTGCAGCCCAGGGTGTGATCCTGGAGGCCCGGCATCGAGTCCCACGTCAGGCTCCCTGTATGGAGCCTGCTTCTCCCTCTGCCTGTGTCTGTCTCCCTCTGTCTCTTCTTGTGTCTGTCATGAATAAATAAAATCTTTAAAAATAAATAAATAAATCATTAAATAGTAAAGATAATAAGGAATGTCACAGATTTAAGAACCAGTTCTATTGATGTTTGAGGCTCAAACGATTACATAGCCCAAAATTTAACTTACAAAATGTGTAAAATCCACATTAAATAACGAATACCAGTATTTTCTTGAGCTATGCTTATTTCTAGATGTTCTCCCAATGTACAAATATTCCAAACTGGAAGGAATTCAGGAAAACATTTCTGAGTTCAAAGAGCTAAAAGTCTGATTTAGAAAAACAAATACCTATTTAACTGTGGATACAATCAATTGTGCTATTTGTTTTTCAAGAAGCATCCTGTGGTATAAACATCTCTTCTCCCAAAGCAGAGTATCATCTCCTTGCCAACATCCCCTCAGAGATGGTAGTGAATTAGTAGATCTCTGGATCTCCACGTGTGCTCTACTGACCAGCAGCATCACCAAGTTAGATCTGCAAATTCTTGGTCCCACCTGAATCTAGCTAAATGGGAAGCTCTGGGGGTGGGGCCCAGAGTGTCTTAACAAGCCCTCCAGGTGATTCTGATGCATGCTATCATTTGAGAATCAATGCATTAGGTGATGCTTTTTCTTTGTAAGACCAACACCCCCCAGAAACCACTTTCCCATTCTCCTCTCATAAGGTAAAACTCCACAAAACAGAGTCTGTAAGGGAAATAAGGTTGTTTTTTAGCGAGGGGTTAGGTTATACATTTTCAACTTATCACTCACCTCTTGGCCCTTCTCTCTCCCAACCAAAGTATCATGATATCATTTCTCCTGAAGGCCGTATAGGATTCAGCATATAACTGTATTCACAGGTATGTTTTAGTGCCGTGAAAAAAAGCAAAGCATAATCAGCAAAGAGAAAAGGCATCTGGGACAAAGTCTGGAGGAAACCAGGTGCAGACTTCCAGAGGTCCTCTCCCAGGGGAGTCACAAGGGATGCACTTAATTCCTGCGACAACTAGCCAAGACAACACATGTAAAATCTTGCCAAACAGGGAAGCTCGTTAGAGACCTCTTGGTCAGGGCTTTTGATGTGGGCTGATCATGTAGTCTCACCTTTTCCCTAATGTCTACTAAAATTCCAGACTCCCAGAAGGAAAACAGGTGTTCATCATAAGCCAGACTGTGTAAGCAGTTAGGCATAGTGAGCCACTCTTACCAGCTCTGGGCATGGTGAGAGCTTCAAAGTCCAGCTGTCAGATGCCAGCCAAGGACCAACTATGTAAGCAGACTATTCAAAGGATAGCAGTCAGGCCTGTTATGTCAACTGTTTTCTGTACAATTCCTTTCTCTTACCTGTATCTATAAAATGGCATAATGATTAAATGAGATTATATATATATATATATAAAGTATGTAGAGCTCTGGCTGACTCAGCATGATCCCTTAACTAACGTTAACTAAAGTTAGGATAATTTGTGTTGAAGAACATATCCAGCCACCAGAACCAAATTTTGACAGTCAAAGTGGTCATAGTCCATCTTTTTTTCTTCTCCCGGGGTTTACTATATTGTCCAGCACACAGTGGATGCTCCTTAATTATTTGGTGATGTGGTAGTGTTTTCTACCCTTCAGTCTAATCTCTGTTTTTTACTCTTCAACTCCTCCCATGTGAACTTTCTTGCGATTGGTTTAGTCTTGAGTCAGTCTCTAGAATGTTCCACCATATAAAAGATTTACTTGCCATCGTCACCAATGACAGACTTTTTCCCCAAAGTTGTATGGGAAAAATAGATCTATTTCTTTTCTTAAACCTTCTAGCTTATCCTATAGTTGATGCCTAACCCCTGCCTGAGCTCAGTTCCAGACTTAGAAGGTGTTCACCAGCATTTTTAAAAGAATCTCCTTGCTTCTGTTACTCAGACCTTCATTTATAGGTGGTCAGAGTTATAATCTTGCAATTGTTCTGAATTCTTCTTAATGTTATGAACTCATCAGCCTGGCTTACTACTTATTGTGTGGAGCCCCTTTAATTTTCAGCCGTGTCACTGACTGTTTTATTTTAAAACTACTTCAGAGCAAAACCCCTCCTGCTGGTCGTGAGCATCTTTACATTTTAGTGCATCTTGCATCACCTCGCCTTACATAAGGGTATGTGATCATCACAAAATCCCTTAGCCTTTACTAAAAATATCTACTGAGAGTCTATACTGTACACTAAATTAAACTTAACTCATGAGTCTATCCCTATATCTCTATTAGTTTTTAAATTTCTTTAAAAAAAAGATTTATTTAACAGTGGGAGCACATGTGAGTGGGGCAGGGGCAGAGGACGAGAATCTTCAAGCAGATTTTGCACTGAGCATGGAGCCTGATGCAGGGCTCGATCACCACCCAGGATATCATGACCTCAGCTGAAACCAAGAGTTGGATGCTTAAGCACCTGAGTCAGTCAGGCTCCCCTCTCATTTTTTTTTTTCCTAAAAGTTCTCTACCTTCAGACAAGAAGAGCTTCCAATGCCATCTGTGAACAAGTTCTCTCAACCATTCTGAATCCAATAGTTTCTACAAGGTCTAACTCCACTCACTTTCCATGTTCTTTAACTTCAAGTTTGCAAAGAATGGTAGTGCCCTCCTAGTATACTTTTTTTTGGGAATAGCAGTTGCCAGCAACGTCAGAGTAAAAGCCAAGCCACCCATTAGGCTATGGATGCTAATTATAAGGCCCCATTAGGGCAGAGGAGCTAAAGGGAGGACCAACCTCAGCAGTGCTTTGCTTAACTGACCAACAGACCCACATTTAGCCTGATCAGTGGGGCTGCAAAAAGTGTGCTGATCTTTTTCTCTATTTACATCGTCCCAACAGCTAAGGAAACCATCTGCACAATATTAACATATTAAGTAGGAAGAGGGCTGACAGGGGTCATTGAAAGATCAGCCCACTTATTTTAGTGGCAAGGAACATGAAGCTCAGAGAGATCAAGTGATGGCAGGCCTCCCATTTGCCAACTTGGCTATTTTATGAGAATTTTAAAAAGACATATTCTACTCAGTATCCTTTACTTTCCTTAGCCAGAAATGTTCACGACAACTATCCAAATGTAAGACCACAAACTCAACCAGCAGCGTCTGCAGCGGCCGTGTTGGCAGCTTTGTTGGCAGCAGAACTAGAACTAGAACACGGGCTTCTGTAGATTACGGCCAGGGCATGTGTGCCACGGTGTCTCCCTATTGTGACATTGCTGCCCTGGGCTTTTTTTAAAAAAATAGCCCATTTCTGCATTATAAAAAAAATCTTCATACTGAATGTTACTTGAAGGAAGGAATCATTTCTTCCATTTTCTTTGGCTCTCTGATAGTGGCCTTGTGTGTAGGCTCTCAGTAAGCGTGTCTTGCATAAACTCTGCCTACGAGCCTCAGAGGCTCTTCCTCAACTGTTTGGCAACATTGCCCCCCGGGTCTGCTGCCCTCCTGCATGGTTCTCATTCTTAATTACAAGAGTAGCATTAGTGAATTGGTGTATAGCTCACAGGCAAATGCTTTTAAGGTTCAGCAGATGGTTCACTTTTACCTCTCCTGATTTATCTCTTGTCAGGTGAACATCCTCGGTCAGTGTCCACCTGTGTCCCATTATTAGTCAAGTGCTGCAGATTCTTCCTTCAAGATATCTTTCTCATGAGCTCCCTTACTTCCTTTTTCACTACCATCCCATATGAAGCTCATTCCTTTTCTTCCCCCAGAAAAGTTCATTCCTGGTTGCATTGGTATGTACCAAAGTAGATTAGAGGGGAAACCCAAAGACCAGCGTGAACTTGGTTGTGACACTGCCCATTGTATGACTTTTCATAAGTTACTTACCTGGAGTTTCCTTTTCAAATGATTTTTTAAAAAGATTTTATTTATTTATTCGTGAGAGACACACAGAAAGAGGCAGAGACATAGGCAGAGGGAGAAGCAGGCTCCTTGCAGGGAGCCCGATGTGGGACTCGATCCCAGGACTCCGGGATCACACCCTGAGCCGAAGGCAGTTGTTCAACTGCTGAGCCACCCAGGTGTCCCACTTTTCAAATTACTTGAATCCAATGACGTCAGTCCTCTCCAGACCTTTCCACCCACCGATCTCCGTCTGAAGCACATGGCTCTACCCCACTCTGGGGACTGCTGCTGCCTAATCACACTAGCTCAGTATCTTCCTCCAGACTGCCTTCCCTGACCTCTCAATTTGCGGTGAGGTGTGTTGTGACAACTTGTGCTTATTTGATTATACCACTCCAATTATTCATCTGGCAATAACCAAGTCTTTACTACCTGTGAAGTACTTGCTGTCCTCTTGCAACACACCGGTGAATCGGGAGACACTGTGACATGCCTGTTCCTCACGTTACAACCATTGCACTCTATCTGTCTCTGTTTTCTGCAGTGAACAGTAATTACTTTGAAGACAAGAATATGCCACATTTACTATATATGCAGCACCTCATTACAACTCAATAAATATTTGCTAAATGAGTAATAAAATGTTCTTCCAACTCATGATTTTAAGGACATTTGAATCCAAAAGCTCTGGTTCTTGCCTTTCATTATGGATAGGTTGTCTTTGGCACTGACTGGTTTAAATAAACCAACAAATAAAAGTGTGAACAAACATGCAAACAAAACAAAGCCAACAAAAAATGAAAAATGAAGTGTGCACAGGAATCTACATGTAATAAAAAATTCGAGAGGCTGTGTTCAACATAGCATCTACGCTCCAAGAATCAATAAACCAGCTGGTTTTGCTCAGTGTGTACGTTAATTGTCAAGTCCAGCATTGCACTCACACAGGTGAATTCAAAAATAATTTTGAGACATATATGCTAACAAAAATTGTGTTGAACCACAAAGTTTACAAAATTCAAAGAGAAATTCACATCTGCATAGCTGTGTTCATTTTCTCTTATTCATGTTTTTAAATTGTTTCAAGGCCTCTGACACTAACATTTATATCATAACACACACAGGGTCAGTTTATTCACTTTGAGATGGCTCAGGTCCATGATAAGTAATAAAATCATAAAAATGTCTACTACTAAACATTTCCCTTCAATCTCAACATTTCATTTCATATTTAAATAATGGCGCTAATGGTCATTTGCAGCCATGAAATATTTGCAATGCGTTTCCCTCGATGGCCACTGGATGGCGGTAGTCTATCATAATTTCAGTAGCATTTTGTTCAGTTCTTTTTGTTTTTCCTAGGTGCAGAACAAGGAGGTTTTTTGAAAAGCATGAAGTTAAAGGAACTTTTTTAGAGTAAAGATCAACAACCAAATCTTTTTTTCTTAAAGGTATGAATTCAATATAATTAAATCCTTCCTAATTGAAATAAAAGAAATTTTACCATATATTTTCTTCCTTGGTCCTAGGTTTCTTCTTAGTGACCAAGAAAATAAGCTTTATAATTAGACAGATAGAAATTTATGTTCTTCTTTAGAAACAAGCAGCAATTTTATTCTAGGCAAATTGCTACATCTCCTTAAACTTTTGTTTGCAAATCTGTAAACACCTATTAAAAAGCATCTGCCCCTATCATGTTTTAAAAAGGGGGATGTTTGTAAAGGGCGTAGGCCACATAGTTCTTAATAAATGCTAGGTTTAATAATAAAATGTTTTATTGTTAGATTCAGAATCTCTGTAGGTGGAAAAGAGTTGAACTAAAAAGCCTTCACCATGGGCTTAAAGAGGGAGAGAGAAAGACAACCTCAAAGGACAGAGAGAAGGGGAATATCAGACAGGTTTTTGCTTGAGAAGCTGTGATATACGGTGAAAGAACATCATTTTCAGAGCCATAAAGACCAGAGTTGGAACACTGATTCTGCTGTTTATGAGCTATAAGACCACGCATTACTTAGCATTACTTAGTCTCAGTTTCTTTATTTGTAAATCAGAACTCATAACACTTTTAAGGCTAATATGAGATAAAAGAAGCTAGTGCACGTAAAGTGCTTGACAAATAATAGGGATTCAAGGTTGCTATATTTCTTCTTTGCAGACCTTTATAAAAACCTACAAAGAAACTTTGCATATTCAAGTTTGATTTATTTTCCCAGGGCTGAGATCTCTTAAAAAGTCTATAGAACATACAGGTCCAGCAATCCCTAGTATGTTTCCTCATGGAAACGTTAATGTTGCAGGTTTTCATAATTTAAAACTTTTATCCAAATCTATAGGCTATCTTCAATATTTAACAGCCCTGTCAAAATCTCCTTCCATAAGTTGTTCATGGATATTGACATGACGAGACAAAGCAGTCTAAGGAATTAGGAAACACATAGAGGGTTAATCTACTAAATGGAAGTATAGTCACTATGTGAATTATGTTGAAAAAGTCTATAAGAAATGAACTCTTCCAATGTGATGTGTAAGGATTTTTTTTATGGGGGTCAAGAGAATTATGGACTAAAGTAAGTCAAACGACGAATAAGTTATATCCAGTCTAGTTGATCAATGTTGACTAAACAAGTGACACAAGTCATGGCAAAAAAATACTAGTTAGTACTGGCAACGTGAAGAAGGTTCTGTGCCTACTTTTCAGCACACCAATGGAACTGTTATGGATTAGAATTTGTGTTCAATAGGCAAATAGAGAGTATAGACTACTATTTCCAATTATAGAAGAGGATCTGTGTCCCCCAAAAAGGTCGATCATGGAGTATTTGTTTACAACAACAGTATGAGGTACCGACTCCTCCGCCACCTGTCTCTTCATCTTCAAAGAGGCAATGTGTTTCAAAAACCTACCATCACATTGTCAAGCCAGTTCTTTTACCAATGACAAGACTGAGGCCTTGGAAGATTGAATGATCCCTTCTTGGCTGCTGTACAAGCTGTTAAGAGCAAAACTCACCTAATTCCTAATCCACTATTTCTTCGATTTTTGCATTCTACCTCAAGAAAAACCCACAATTAGATTACAGTTTGTTTGTTTGTTTGTTTATCTTTAAGTAATTTCAATGCCTTCATTTATATGGCAGACTGAAGAGTTGCAGATGACAAAAGCAAGCTGACTGTAAAATGAAAGTCCTGCTTTATGAATCCAAGTTAAAAGGATACTTTCATTGGACAGTGTCAGGGATCCAGAGTGATTTCTGCTCTTTTCGTTTCTTATTTATTCAGGAAACAAGGGGGCAAACCACCTAAAATACCTTTAAAAGGCTATTTCAGTGGCTGCTGATTTTGAAGACTAAACTGAGGGGATAATGGAGTAGCAGCCCGATCTGGGGGATAAACTGTGTGGAAAGTCAAACACTTAACTGAATTGGTTGTCTTTTCATTCCCAGGGTGGTAGAAAGGTGTTCAGATGTCTCCATTATCTTGCTCACTCCCGCTGGCCAAAAAGGCTGGGGTTTCTCATTAATTTAATGGGCAGCTGCTAAGTCCTTACCAGTCTCACCATGAAATCCACCATGGTCAGCACTCTCTGTCATTCCCGATTTATTGCCTGATAGCTAAAGTGCTGCTATACTTGGAACATCTTAAGGAATCCACTCTCTTTTGGTAGGCTTTGAGTATAGGAATTTCAATATAGGAACAGCATATTTTAAATGCCAGATAATAAACAAAAACATGTTAATGAGGTCTTTAAAAAAATAATGGCATTCCTTAAAAAAAAGGGGGGGGGGATTTTTGGGAACACAATCCAAATGCCATTATAGTGTAGATGAGAGACTACGATTTCTTTTTTTTAAGGTTGTGGGCAATGTCCCTACTTTGCAATTTGCTGATTAAATGCTAATTTAAAGAAACTCCAAAGTATACCTACTCACATAGAAATTCAATTATAAATCAAAGTATAAGTATCTTATGGAACTGGATGGTTAACCTTCTCATTTATAGATGAGCAATGTGAGGCTGAGAATATTGAGCAATTAGGCACAGTTTACACAGCCAGTTCTAAATCTGGGGTGGATGGAACCCAGATCCTATAATTCCTCAGCTGGCACAGAGATTTTTACTGTACGAAGCTGCTCTTGGTTAGACTTGTTTCAGGTTGGGTCACCCGGGACCTTGAAGAAATATGGCAAAATGCTTTCAGACTTTGAAATTCTCACTGGGGATGGGAGTGGGTGAGGTGTGGTTACAGGGGGAACAATACCTGGTCTGACCATGTTTTGTAATGAGGATGCCATTTGAAACTGCCATGGGTTGGATTAACACAAAGATAGGTCTGGTATAATGGAGAGATCATGAACTCTGGCGAGGCTTCCACTGTGCAACTTTAGATTTGTTTGGCTAATGGTGGGTGGGAGTGGTCAGTTGGTCTCTTAACTTCCTCAACTACAAATAGGAATAAAAACATAAGCCTCAGAAGGATTATCTAAAGGTTTAATTGGGGATAATATGTAAAACATCTAGCAGAGTGATTCACTTTTATTTAGTGTTTAATAAACACTGAAACTAATGTACTGGGCTTTAAGGCAATGAACCATTTAAACTAGATCTGAGATTAAAGTCAGGCCCAGCTGGGGTAAGAAAGGAAGAAGTGAGGGAGGCTCTGAGTTTGGTATATTCCACAATTTGAAAAATTAACTGCAGAATTTTAGAAATATTGGGAGCGTGTCATGGGGCACCTACGTGGCTCAGTCAGTTAAGTGTCTGCCTTCGGCTCGAGTCATGATCCCGGGGTCCTGGGATTGAGCCCCACGTTAGGCTCCCTGCTTAGCAGGGAATCTGCTTCTTACTCTGCCCCTCTTCCCACCTTGAGTTCAATCTCTCTCTCTCCCTTTGTCTGAAAGAAATAAATAAAATTGAAAAACAAATACTGGCAGCATGTCAGAGTACTCATTTTGTTTGTCTAGGAACTACAGTGACTTTTAGTAAGTTAACAAATCTTAAGGCCCATGTTTCTTAAGCATTCCCTCTCACTCTAGAACATCCTAATCTTAGCAGTTGCTAGAACATAATAGGAACCTGATGCTGGAGGCACCAAAGAAAGCCTCCTAGAAGAAATGCATCTTAACCCCAAATGCTTTTTTGACAAAAGTCATATAGTGCTCTTTTTCTTTTGTGCTGTGGTTGGAGGCAAGCTGATATTCATTTGTCCTGTGATTGTATTTTCTGCATATTATTGACCCGAGGCAAATAGCATTCAGAGGAGAGAGTGTATTTTTAGGCTCTTGTCCTTTCATATACCAAGAAAACTATCCAATGAGCAATTCTGAGATGCCTGCTATTCTTTCCACAGTTTTGCCACATGGATGGACACTGAGAGACCATATGCCCATTGGTCTTAAAAGAATATATTCTCAATTAAATGTCGGCAATCTTGCCTGCCTACTCTTCCTGAAGCTCCTGGAAAATATCACTGAATATTTATATCACTGAAGACATAGTTGTCCCCAGGGAGCTCACACTTAGGACTTGTTTATTAAGATCCCACAACAACTTATAGAGCTGACTTTTTAGTGAAGAAAATGAATTTACAAACCAATATTTGTAGAGAATTAGATTTCCTGATCTTAAAGAACAAGTCCATACACACATGTTTGCTGGGATGTAACACACAGAAGTTTATTGGGAGAGAAAGAAGTAATGTCACTCTTTTTGTGTGTGTGTAAATTTGATTATACACTTCCACCTTTGCAAGGATTTACTTTTAGCTTCAGGATATCCAGATGGTCTTTTTTTTTTTTTTCTCTCTCTCTCTTTGATCATTTACTCCCTTAGCTCAAAGTTTAGATGGGTAGGCTGTTTAGAAGTTTGATCGAAATGGTTTTGATGGAGTTCAGGACATACTGCCCCAAAATATGGCCCCTTAGCATATTGAATTTTTTGAGCATAACGAGTTTGAGAAAAATGGCAGAAGCAGGAAGGTCATGGTGACCTCCTACAATCCTGCCCTTCTCTCCTGACACAGGCCATAAACTCTATTTGAGAGAGGCCCTATCTATACCTAGAAGAAAGGAGTATCCTATATGTATCTTTCATTATATTTCTATTGTATGGCTCCTCTTTATAACATTCTAAACAGGAGATGAATAGTTCTTAGAAGTTTAGACGGAATCATCTGTTACAATAATTACTGGGGAATGAACAGACAGATGAATTAATGTCACAGGGTAGAAAGTGCAGAATTTGCACTTTTTTTGATAGTGAGACTTTAATATAAGTTTCAATGTCTTTGGTGTTTGTTGATTGAGCTTTTCTAGCACATTTTCAATTTTTCATAATGCCTATTTTCCCAGAAAATAGTTTTTTGATGCAGATGTTCAATGTTTTTAACATAGAGTTATACATTCTGTAGCAATGAGATTCATGGGCAGTGCTTCTCAATGAGAGGTGACCTGCTTCTCCAGGGGACATTTGGTAATGTACGGAGGCATTTTTGAGTGTCATCTCTGGGGATAGTCATGCTACAGGCATCTAGGTGGTAGACTCCAGGGAAGCTGCTAACCATCCCACGATGCAGAAGATAGCCACCTTTATAAACAAGGAATTGCCTGGCCCAAATGTAAATAGTGCCAAGGTTGAGAAAAACTGTTCTATAATAATATACCCTGTCTCCCTTGGTTTGTTTCAAATTTAGGTTTTGCCTCCTTTCTCCTTTTTAAATTTTTTTCTCATTTAGTATTTCCAGAACTTTGTTTATCTTTTTGTTTTTTTTTTTTTCATAGGAAGAGTGCTTGGATTTATTTATCCATTTCACCTTTTAATACTTTATAATTAATTTAATTATGGTTTTTAATCTCTATTAATTCCCTTTTTCTGCTTCTATTTCTTAGTTTCATTTTGTTGTTATTTTTATAGCTTCTTGAGTGCCATTCTTTTGTTAAGCATAAAATGCTCTGCATTTTCCTGAGTACACTTTTGACCTGATCCCGTAACACTTTTAAGATATTTTATTGAAGGATAATTAATGTACATAGAGAAAAGTGCACATGCACTGTAGCCATAATGCTCAATGACTTCTTACAAACTGAACACACTGATAATCAGCCACAACTGAACAAACCTGTGTGACCTGTACCTAGATCAAGAAATAGAATATATCCAGCTTCCCAGAACCCTCTCTTCTAGTTACAACACTCTCAGGATTAACTAATATCTTAACTTTTAACAGTACAGATTAATTTTTCTTTTTCGTACTTTATATAAATGCAGACATACAGTTTGTGGTCTTTTTATGTAACTTCTTTGGCTCAGCATTACTTGTGAGGTTCAACTATATTATTATGCATAATAATAATTCATTTGCTTTCACTGCAGTGCAATATTTCATTCTGTGAATACATCACAATGTACTCATCTATTCTACTATTTATGGACAGTTGGATCATTTCTTTTTTTTTTTTCTAATTGTAGAGTTTCTTAAGTAGTTTTTTTTAAGATTTTTATTTATTTATTCATGAAAGACACAGAGAGAGAATGAGAGACAGAGGCAGAGACACAGGCAGAGGGAGAAGCAGGCTCCATGCAGGGAGCCCGATGTGGGACTCGATCCCAGGACTCCAGGATCATGCCCTGGGCCCAAGGCAGGCGCTAAACCGCTGAGCCACCCAGGGATCCCCCTCTTAAGTAGTTTCTTAAGTAGCGCTGCTAGGAACATTGTTATAGATGCCTTTTGGTGAACATATAGATACATTTTCATCGGAAATGTACCCAGAATATATGTATTCAGCACTAGTAGATACTACCAACAAGTTTTCCAAACTGGTTGTACCAGTTTCAGTTCCACCAGTAATGGTTGGGATATTTGGTTACAATACATCTTTGCCAAAATTTGGTATTGCTCATCCTTAGTTTTACCCATTCTGGTGAGTGTGCAATGGTCTAACCATATTGTGGCTTTAACTGGCATTTTTCTGATGATTAGCAAAGTTAGTATTTTTCATAGTTTACTGGCCATTTACGTACCTTTTTTGTGAAGTGATTAATTAAGTCTTATTGAGTTTTAAAAGTTATTTTCCCTGGATATGAGATCTTTGTTACATGTGCATATCGTATCTTCTGCAGGGTTTTGTTTTTGTTTTTGTTTTTGTTTTTTTCTGTCTCAGTGGTATCTTTTTGATGAACATAGTTTGGTAATCTTAATATCATCCAATGCATCACCTTTTTTTTTTCCTTTGAAGAGGTGCTTTCATTTCTTGTTTAAAAATCTTGCTTATTCTAAAGTCACAAAGATGTTCCTCACTGTTGTATTCTAAATGTTTTGCTGATTTACCATGATCATCTAGGTTTGATGTACAGACATATCATGCTTTATCATATTTTAGAGATTTCTTCTTTTATTCAGGAGTTACCTGGAGAGTGTTCTAAAATTTCCTTGTAGTCTGATTTTTTTGTTTGTTTACTTACTACCAAATTAGAGTTTTATTTTGCTTAGATATGTGGTTCATACAATTTCTACCTTTAATAATTTAGAGATTTTTTTTTAATTTAGAGATTTTATTGGCATATTGCATTGTTCTTTTTTGTAAATATCCCTAAGATAACTTTGGAAAGAAAGAACATTCTCTGTTAGTGAAGTCCAAAATTGTGTATATACCATAATTAGCTGCTGTTGGCATAGCAGTTAATATTGATTGAGTACCTATTACATGCAGGGCACTATTTTAAGTATTTTATATGTATAAATATATTTAATCATAACAAGAATTATGTTTTTCACTTTCTAATAACAAAACTGAGGCAGAAAGTTTGCAAGTATTTTGCCCCAAATCCAGCTAGTTAAATGGGGGAAACCCGTTTCGAATCCATGTTGTATAGTTCTGTAGGCAGTGTCCTTAAACAAAATTCATTGTATATATTTCTTTATTGTTATAATTTACTTATTTGCTATCCAATAAATTCACATTTGATACAATCTTCAATTGTTTTATATGCGTAACTTTTGTCTTGATGACCAAAGACTGAGAAACTTTTAAATGTTTCTTTCCTTTTTTTTTCTTTCCATGATTACAATTTATCAATTTTTTCATTGTTCTACTAGACTTTGCTGTTTTTTGAAGTTTCATGATATATAAGCACATAGAAGTTTATACCTTTTCCAAATTCATTATGGATTTTACCATTGCCTGGATTTCTAAACGTAAAGTATTTTTGTTTGGCACATGCTAACCACTCTAAAGGTATTAGCTCTTATTATATACTGTGTTCCCTTTTCTTAGGTTTCTGTTTTTTTCTCAGGGATGTGAGTTCAAGCCCCACAATAGGCTCCATGCTCAGGCCTTGAACTCACAATCCTGAGATCAAGACCTGAGCTGAGATAAAAAATTGGATGTTTAACAGAGTGAGCCACACAGGCAACCCTCCCTTCTTAGGTTTCTGATCTTGATTTTTGTCTCCATCAACTGTCACTTTCTTTTTGTAATTTTTCTGGAAATTTGCATAGGCATTACAATTTACTTTTTCTTTTCTTTTCTCCATGTATCAATTTGATTGGATATGGAAATCTTGGATAATAGAATGAGTTCCTTAAACTCTGAAGACATGGCTCCATGACCTTCTGCCATTTAGTATTGCAGGCAAAGTTTGGTGCCAACTTGAAAGTTTACATTTTCCTTTTGTAAATCACTTATCTGCATCCCGCCATGTTGATGCTTTAGCCTTGAAATTTAAATATTTCATCAGGCTGTATCAAACTTAAGTCTGTTTTAATGAATATGTCCATTCTCTTTAGAGTCACATGACTTTCTTCAGCATAGGTAAATTTTATTTTCTATTGCTTTTTCTTCTTCTAATCTACATTTTCGACAAATAACATTGTATTAGTTTCAAGTGTACAACATAGTGATTTGATTTATGGATATAGCTCAGAATGATCACCACACTAATCTTTTTTAACATCGTCACAATGTTCCAAAGTTGTTTTCTTGTGATGAGAACATGTAGTATCTACCCTTAGCAACTTGCAAATAAATAATACAATATCACTAACGATAGTAACCTTGCTGCACATTTCATCCCTATGACTTATTTATTTTATAACTAGTGGTTGAACCTCTTGACCACCATTACCCATTCTTTGTCTTCCTTTTTTACTTTTGCTGCTCCATCTGTTAAATTCTTTCCTGTGAGACTTCTTATAAAACTTATTTTAGCTTTCCTGGATCTGTCTTCTAAAGGCTTAAACTTTTCTGGCAACATTTGCTACTTTTCCTAGAAGTTCTGGAAGAATTTCTCTAGCTTATTTTACTCATCCGTTGATTCATATTCTACAGAATCTCATCTTGTGTTCATGAATCCCATTGCATTAGAAAATTTAATGGTCATATTTTTTTCACCTCGAAGCAACTTTTCCTGCTCCCAGGTGATACCTTTTTTATAACTTCATGCTTTTACTAAGTTGATAAAGTGTCTTTTTGCATCATTCAGAAAATACACATTAGAGATTTTCTATAGTTTTTCCTGACTTGCACTAATAAAGCCATCTTAATAGGACATAATTTTTCTGTCTACTCTGATTGGCTTTTTAAAAACTCCTTAATTTTTGAATTATGATTTTCTCTTTGCTTAACCTTAGGAATAAGCATTCACGGGTAGGATAGAGAATAAGGGAGTGATTGGATAAGTAAGATGGTAGAGGAGATTATAGGCTTGTCCATGTTTGGAGGTTTGTGTGATTTCTTTCAAAGATTGTTTTGGTCTAAATCAAGCAGAGAGAGGAAAGAAGCAGAAGAGAGTGGAAAGAAGGGAAGAAGAGAGAGCAAGGAAGGAAAACAGGAAGGAAGGATGGAAGGAGAAAAAAATGAAGGTTGGGTCAGCTCTCCTGCAGTTTTATTTTACCAGAGGACAGGGCGATTCCCTGTGCCAGTGTAGGGTGTGACTGGAAGCCAGGGCCAGCCACATCAGGGAGTTTTGCCCCTATGCCAAAAAGAGTCTGTTCCCTCTTTGTTTGCTGGGATAATGTCTCTGTTTGCTAACTGGCACAGCCTGTCCCTTTAGAAGCCAGCTGCGGCCCTGCCCCTCTTATATTTGGCCTGCTCTATAGTTCAAGGGTAAGATGGGAGCAAACCACGCAGTGTAATCTCATCCTTGTGTGCTCTAGATCTGCAACCTCCTTCCAAAACCTACCATGGTCCTAATGCCCACTTTTACTCCAGGCCCACACTGCTCTTTGCTTAGGGTTGGTTTATGATTTGTGAGTAGGCCAGCAATTCTCCCAATCAATCTTTGTTTTCTTTTCTTTTCTTTTTTTTTTTGTTTTTTTTTTTTGTTTTTCTTTTCTTTTCTTTTCTTTTCTTTCTTTTCTTTTCTTTTCTTTTCTTTTCTTTTCTTTTCTTTCTTTTCTTTCTCTTTTCAGTTATTGCATGAAGGAGTTACACTAGTCCAAGTGAAAAGCAGACCCCAAATGGTTACATTACACAAGCTGTGAAGTTTTTAAACTTGGGACGAGGAACAGAAGGGAAATTCTACTCATTGCAAGGAAATCCTCACTTAAGCTTCAGTCAGCCAAAAGCACTTAAAACCCATGAACCTTCAGCTGGTTGTCCTAGGCCAGTCCAATCTCTAGGAGGAACTGGCATATGTTCTTGTGCTGGTCACCCTGTGGCCAAATTACTTCTCCGTATTCTGGATGCACAATTACAGTACCATCGCAGGCAAATTTCTTCTAAAATGCCTTTGGTAGTTTCTTTTTATCATATCATCAGCGATCCCTTGTAAGGGTCTTCCTGCTGTTTCTCTATTGAATTCTTTTTTTTAAAGATTTTATTTATTTATTTATTTATTTATTTATTTATTTATTTGAGAGAGAGAGAGAGAGAGCAAGCCCAAGCACAAATAGGGTGGAGGGGCAGAGAGAGAGAGGGAGAAGCAGGTTCCCCTCTGAGCAGGAAGACCCCGGGATGTTACCTGAGCTGAAAGCAGACACTTAACTGACTGAGCCACCAGGCACCCTCTCTGCTAATTCTTATGTGGATATAATCCTCAGTGCCAGCAGGAAGCAGATCATCACCCTTACTTGCATCAGCAAAGGAGATAAAGAGTGGAGGTTCTAGATAGTGGACATGCAGGAGGGTGGCAGTAGGAGAAGGTAGGGCAGGGAGTGGGGTGGGGGGAGGGGTACGTACTGAGCGTTGGGAAGGGAAGGGGCTCAAGGGGGAGACTTCTGAGTCCTCAGAGGCAGCCCAGTGACTGGGAGGTCTCCCAGTCCAGTCGTGCTTGCAATATATTCTGCAGAAATGCCTCGACTTTTCCCACAATAGTTTGGTTTCCTTTTCTGCTACACAGAGCTGATACAAATTTTCCAGGATTTTCGAATTCCGGTCGTCCCATTGAGAATTTGGGAGAATGAGAAGTTAAATGCAAGGATTCAGACCCAAAGTCTGTCTTTTCAATTTTAAGTAGTTAGGATAGTTTATTATCAAGATTATACTACAATTAACACTCTATCAAATCAGTGACATGTAGTGATATAGCTCCTAATTTTTGTGGTTCCTAAATTCTGGTTTCCAGAATAGCTACATAGGAAATATCTGGGGATTGCTTTATGAATGCAGATCCTCAATGCCACCTCAGAAATTCTGATTTGGAAAGTATGGTGTGGAACCTGGGAATATGCATTTTAAACCTCTTTACAAGCAATTTTTATGAACAGCCACGTTTGGGAGTCATTGCCCTAACCCTTTGCGATTATGATGTCTTATTTTCTATTTCTGATTTCAGAACTCCTCCTATTCCAACTCCTAAGGATAATAGAATACATTTTAGTCCTTTTTCTTATGAGAGCAGATTTAAATTAATTTTTCTTTTAGAATTTCATGACAGTTGTTAAGATAACTGGATACCCCCTAAAGCGTGGCAACAAAAAATTATTGCTCTAACTGTAGGGTGGTTGTAGCTACATCTGAATAGGGCACTATTAGAAAATGAGATAGTAATCCCCTACAAATTCTTTGCTGGAGTTTTAGATCTGGAGAAGTAATTTCATCATGTGTTGGTGATTATTTGGGAAAATCCTATTGTGCCTTTTTAAGATGCTAGTTGGAATTGATGGGGGGAAAATGAAGAGAAACAGCTGGAGGCTTTGCAAGTACTTTCATAAGCAGGATGTTACATGCCAGGAGAGAATGCATTTTACGGAAATTTTAAAATAAAAATGTTTTATTTCATGAATACATTTTTTATCACTTTTATTCAGAAATTTTAATACTGGCTTCATTCTCTAGGATAACAGGCACAG
Source organism: Vulpes lagopus (assembly GCF_018345385.1). Lineage (NCBI taxonomy): Eukaryota > Metazoa > Chordata > Mammalia > Carnivora > Canidae > Vulpes > Vulpes lagopus. Next base: position 26,989,078 of record NC_054843.1, read on the forward strand.
ATATGCCTGTTAGTAAAGATTTAGTTGGCACATTTTGGGTTTATTTGGAGGAGGAGGGATTGGCTATTGAGATTAATTTATAATTCAAATCCACCAATATTGATTGGAAGTGCTCATGCTTAGATTGGCACATGCAAATTCAAGAAAATGAAAGCCATTAAAAAACTTTTTTAACTTAAAAACTCTGCCTTCCAGCATTCAAGCATCTGGTTCCCCTTCTCTTGCCTGCCAAAGCTAACAGCCAGAGTCCCTTAAGAAGAGGGATTAGATGTAAAATCCTGATAAATTCCATTCAGTTTGAGCTGTGTGGCAATAACAGACGGACATTTGTTGTCCATCTGTCTTTGGATGAAATGGGGGAGCTTTGGTGCTGGCACTGTAATGAAATAGAGAGCTGTGAGTCTATCTTGTGGTGTATTTTTACTCTAGCTGCAATTGGATGACACAGATATATACCACTCTGTACTCTGAAATCACCAAAATAAAATTGCTTAAGGCCTCTATATAATTCTGGGCTAACTAAACAATAACCCCCCACATCTAAATGGTCTGTGTGATTATGCAGACAAACTACAGGTTTTCTGTTAGGTTTACCACTCCCCTAGGAACTTTAAATCTTGCCATAACCAGTCTCTAATTTCTTATACTTCTTATTCTGTTTATAAGTGCAACTTGGGATTCAAAGCAGAAAAGCATTTTCAAGGCTTTGGGGTTTAGAACTCTACCTTAGAGGACAAAAGAAATTAACATTGCACATCCTTTGTATAGATCGTTGCATCAACTTCAAGATGGGAATAGAAAAACATTTATTACATTTAATTATAAAAGGTGTGTATACAAGATAGGTAGACAAAAAGCTATTTAGACATGAAACCTATGTCAAGGATAATTGCACTAAAGGCCAATAGAACAGGAGAATATGTGGCAAGTCCTGCCCAGTGTTTCAAAGCTACTAGGAGATCCTAGGGCACAAAGTGTGCATGCACCATGTGCAGTGCCCTTTGGCAGTGCATTAGTTTTCTACTGCTGCATAACAAATTGCCACAAACATAGCATCTTGCAACATTAATTTATTATCTTCCATTTCCCAAGGGTCAGAATCTGGCAAGGTTTAGCTGGGTTCCCTGCTCAGAGTCTCACTTGGGTGAAGTTAAAGTCTTGGCTGGCTGCACCCTTATCTGGAAGCTCAACTAGGGAAATTGACTTCTAAGCTTCCTCTAGTTGTTGGCAGAATCATCTCCTTGCAACTGAATAACTCAGGTCCCCATTTTCTGGCAAGCTGTTGGCCAGAGATGACTCTTAGCTCCCAGAGGATGCTCCCTAGGCTGGAGGGCTCCTTCCATAGGCTTTCCCTCAACATGGCAATTTTCTGCTTTAAGGCCAGTCTTCATTAGGTCAGGCCCACCCAGGATAATTTCTCTTTTAATTACAAAGCCAACTGATTAAGGACCTTAATTATATCTTCACCTTTGTCACATAATGTAACCTAATCATAAGATTGATATCTCCTCATAATCACAGATCCTTTCTCTGCTTCAGGAGGAGGAATTACACAAGGCATATAAACCAGGTGACAGGGATTTGGGGCAAATGAGAAAGACACCTACTACAGGCACCCTAGGATTTATAGCTTGTCTTAATCCATATATCCTGACCTACTCTGCATTTCACCTCACAACCTATTTTTTATTTTTACAAACTCAAAGCCATTATTTTATTTATGCTTTCACTGTACTCCTAATCCTTGACCTTAAGTTCTTGGATCTCTACTTTTGATCTCTCAAGACCAGTTAGCCATTGTTGCTTTCGTTGGAGATATTACTTTCCCTTGGTTGATTTCCACACTAGAATAAACTCAAGTTAAAAGATTCACCTAGAATCAGGTTGCTCCCTCATTATTGATCACTTGCCTGAGGAATATCTCTGATATGTGCAGTGCCTATGATCCCATGGAAGAAGGAAAGAGAAGTGGAAATCCCTCCAGGAGTAGATGTATGTTTTTAAACTTCCACATATATGTTTGGTGGGTAGCCAGAGCCTGTTTGATTGTGAAGGAAAGGAAAAAAGAAGGATCCCATCTATCTAGTCAGCTTTGCAATTCCAGGTTGCTAGAGTCCCTTAAAGCTGCCTGGGGAGACAGGGAAGGTGATCCTTCCTGGTCGAGTGGCCCCAGGTGCCACGTGGGACCAGAAAAATGCATTTTTCTAGAACTCTGATTTTAACTCAATGTATTTCTCCACGGAAACAAAGCTTTAAGCAATATTTTGCTAACTAGGTCAGCCTATAAACCCTTTAATAAAGAAAATGGGTAAGTGCAGAATTGTTCCCAGTGACTTCTTGTCTGTATTGCATGCCTACCATTTCTTCTTTTCGGAGACTTGACTTAGATACTCAACCAAACTGAGCAGGGATGTCCCATTTTGGGGTGTGGAGAAGCATTATCCAACTTCCTAAAATTATTTTCTTGAGTATGAGTTAAGTTAATGCCTGTGCTACTGTAAAAATTGATTTGGCTGTTCCTCAGATGACTCTGCAATTCCACTCTTAGGTATATATTACAAAGAACTGAAAACAGGTGCTCACACAAAAACTTGTACACGAATCTTTGCAGCACTGTTATTCACAATAGCCAAAAGGTGAAAACAACCCAAATGTTCATCAGCTGATGAATAGGCACACAAAATATGTTAGATTCATATATATTAATCCACCTTAACAGGGAATAATGAAATTCTGATACAAGCTGCAACATAGATGAACCTTGAAAATATTATATTTTTCATAATTTCATAAGAAGCCAGAAACAAAAGACTGTGTGCTACATGATTCTATTTATATGAAATATCCAGGATAGGCAAATCTACAAAAATAGAAAATAGGTTAGTGAAGTCAAAACCAGAATATAATTGCTTAGGATTAAGGGAATGGGGGTTAGGGAGGTGATAGCTAAGTGGTATGGAATTTCTCCTTGTAGTGATAAAAATGTTTTAAAATTGCTAAGATGGTGGTTGTACACATCTGTGAATAAGCTCAAAACCATTGTATTGGGCACTTTAAATGGATGAATTACACAGTATATGAATTATATCTCAGTAAAGTTGTTAATAAAAAGTTAACAACTCTTAATAAATAAAAAGGAAACCATGCCGGATAAAGAGAGGTAAAGCATTAAACATGTGTCAGGCTTTTCTCAAAGCCTAAATAAGAAATGGAGGCTCCTTTATGACAGAATGACTTTCCTCTGGCCAAGTCTTTTTCATTCACCTCAAGTATGCATTTTCTCTAGTTTTTGACCTAAAGAGCTTCAGTGTATCTGCGTTGTCTCTTAAATGAACAGAGCTCTCTGGGAAGTGCATGTGTGGGCTCTGATTTTAGACTCTGGAAAGAACGGTATGTCACCTTTGTTTTTTGAAGCTATTTGCTTGCCTCTCTTATTGAAAAGTACCTTTGTATAGAGGGTTCAGGAGGGGGTGAAGGTGGACATTCACATTCAACTTCTAGGGGATCATTAGTGGCTTCACAGATGCAGTATTGGCTCAGCACAAAAGCTACAAGGTCAAACTCCAAGTTTTTCTGGCCATAAGAGAAAGAGAAGTGGCGTTCTGGAATTTCATGGAGCTAAATTAGACCAGGAGCTGTGGGAGAGAAAGTAAAGAAAAGGAAGCCAATAATATTGGGCACTTAGGAAGAGAGGCACGTCAAGTGTGTTCTCATGAATGAAGTGTCTTCCATCGTAAATACTTGCTGCACAGCTACTTAGTGAATTAGATGATATTGTTTCCATTTTATGGATGAGCAAAGTAAGGTCTAGTGAGATGGCCACAGTTCCTTGTGGTGAGGTTGTGATTTAATCATAGACTTTTTTGACACTCTGAGGCCTCATTCTCTCTCTTCTTTTTTCACTCTACATTATTGATACTACACTGGGACAATTTGGAGTAATGTCTGGGGACACTTCTGGTTGTGACAATTGGATGGGGAAATTCTAGACGCATCTAGTTGGATAGAGGCAGCTAAACTTCCTGTGTTGGACAATACATCCTTCCATAATGAATTATTGGTCCCCAAATCTCAATGCTGTGGACAATGAAGAACTCTATGCACAGCTTAATATCCTAGCAGCTTCCTGTGTGAAGCAAGAATCTATAGATGATTCCAATTCCCACATTTATAGCCCTAGTCCAGATGTGTCTCAAGAGATCCAGACTTATGTATGCAATTGCTCCCTAGAAATATCTCCTCACATATTCCCCACACTCAAAATATTTAGTCATCACATATTTTGTCGGTGTCTAGATTTGCAGTAGTGGCACTACTATCCCTATCATGACTTACTGTTAACTTCCTTAAATCAGGATATGAATAAGGTCTACACATTGCAATTAGTAGATATGTCCCTGAATACTTTTCCAATCTATAGTCTTTTTTTTCCATTTCTTTTTTAATGTAGATCAATTTTGCTGTTTGGAACCTGTGTTATCCTAAATTTCCTGTATATTAGTAAGTGTTCTGAAAGTTTGATTAGATTCAAGTTCAACTTTTTCTTTCTCTTTTTCTTTCCTTTTTTTTTTTTTTTTAGCAAAATTAATTCACAAGTAGTGTTATGTTCTATCAGGAAGCATCTAAAGTCTAGTTGCTTTTCTTTTGTGGCTTGAGCAGCTATTGCTGATCAATATCTACTTCCATTACCTCAGGTGGTGATGCACTAATTAAATCATTCATTCCTCATTTATTAGCTGTAGTATTTCTATAAGGAGAAACTTACCCTCATCTAGTATTGGTTACTCCTTGGTACAGTTCATATGGGAAAGGCAAAAAAAAAAAAAAGCTTGATTATTTAACAGTTATAAAAATAGCTCACTGAGACTCTTCAGTAGTAACCAATTAGTTTTACTACAATATCATTTTATAGGCTTACAGACTGAAACTTATTTGATGTGTTTTAATCTATTATGGTTACTATCGTTATTGACATTCAAGTTGCCCCTCTTTTGGTGAGAGCCTTTTGAACTTGGCTCCTTAGTTGCTCCAGATGCTGTGGTTCCTGCACTTGACTGTAGTTCCTCTGTCTATCTGATCCTGTTTGATTTCTGTGTTTTTTTTTTTTTTTCAGATCCTCCATATTTCTGTTTTATAGATGGAATTTCTTCTTGTTTCCCAAGACTATTACTTTATTTGATCTTTAAAACAATATTCTTTTGTCTGTGGGGGGAAAAGAGGTATCTAAGGGAAAAAGTCAGAAACTGAAGGAATCTGCTATCTTGATCTAATTTCTCTCTTAAAAATTTCAACTTAAAAAAAAAATTTCAACTTGATCAAGGTATAATTGACAAACAAAGTTGTAAGATATTTAAAGTGCACATCGTGGTAATTTAATATACATAAAAGTTGTGAAAGGATTTCTCCCATCTAGTTACTTAACACATCCATTACTTTACATATTCATCATTTTTTTCTTCTGGTGAGAACACTTAAGTTCTACTTTCTATATGATATGGTGTTACTAATTATAGTTACCACATCTTGATCTAATTTCTGAGAGACTGTTCTAAAATGTAAATCATATTATGCCATGATTGAAACTTGTAATGGCCTGTGCCTGCCTTCAAACCAAGTCCAGACCCTTCAAGAGCCCCTTTAGCCTCTGAATCCGGCTTACCTTGCTTCTTGTCTGGCCCCCTGCCCTTGCTTAACTTCCACCATGTGGAATCTCCAGTGGTTCCCCCAAAATGCCACTGTGTCTCCAGCTTTCTGTCTTTGCTCATTATATTCTTTCTTCCTGAGCATCTAGAGTACACTCCCCACCTGCTCATCTTCATCTCCTTGACGTCTACTCCTCTGTAGTTCCTGCCTTAGATGTTACACCCCTATGAGGTCTTTTCTTAAGAGTGTCCATGGCTCCTGGTTTCCCAGGACAGTTCTAGAATATGCCTGATGAAGATCAATTAGTGTCTTTTTATTTTTAGGGCACACTGGTGTGTTCACAAGTGTCCCATTTTGGATGATACATTGTATAATCACCCTATCTCTGAACCCACAATTCCAGAACGGTGTTATATACCCATCTTGTGGCCTTCCATGGCATTCTATAATTCCACCTCACATTCTTCACATGCAATAACAATTTTTGGTATGCCTACTTCTTTGTTATCAACTGAATTGTGTTCCCCTCAAGTTTATCTGTTGAAGCCCTAACCCCCAATGTGACTGTATTTGGAAATAGGGCCTTTCAAGGGGTAATTAAGGTTAATGAGGTCATAAGAGTCAGGGCCTAATCCAATAGGACTGGTGTCCTATAAGAAGAGGAAGAGATGCCAGAGTTACACATGCACAGGGGAAAGACCCAATGAAGACATGGCAAGAACACGGCCATCTCCAAGCCAAGGAGAGATACTTAAGGAGAAACCCAACCTGCTGACACCTTGATCTTGGACTTCTAGCCTCCAGAACTACAATAAAATAAATTTCTGTTACTTAAGGCACTTAGCCTATGGTATTTCGTTATGGAAGCTCTAGAAAACAAATAGTCTTCTTTACTAGATTGATTTATTCATATTTAAAATCCCTATTGCCAGTTGTAGTGGTATGCTCACAGTAGGCACTATATCATCAGGGTTGTCAGAGGAACAGAACCACCAGGAGTGTTGTATGATAAGGATTTTATGATAGGGAGTTGACCTTAATGCAATTGTGGGAGCTGGTTAAATAGGCTACCGAAGTCTGTTGTTTTTATGTCTGAAGTAGAAAGGAAAATGTGAAGGTGAAATGGTAAAGAGCAAGGACACACTAGAACACATGAGTTTGAGGCTGGAATTAATAAGAATGGACTCGAACCCGCGTCAGACTCCAATTTTGACGTTGCAGATGACCTGTAATGAACACTTGAGTCCTTTGTCACAGAACCAAACATTCATCCATCCCAGGAGTAGGGAAGTGGAAAGGGGTATCTGAAGGGAGCAGGAGGAGGGGTAGACTTGGGTCTGCCCCACACTTTCAAGGTGAGCCAGCAACTGAACAATAGGTATGAGTTTCAGTAGTGCCTAGTAGATAACCCGCACAGATCTTCCAAACATTAAAAAAAAAAAAAAAAAAAAAAAAAGGCTGCTGTTTCACTTCCATCTCTCAGGTATTATCAAAGTGTCACTTGTGGCTCACACTAACTTGAAATTATACAATGAGGAGAATTCTGGGAAATGGGGTTCCACCTTCACTAAACTGACACAATATGAATCACTATGGGTACTTAATATTGTTTGTTAAATAAACAAGTTATACTGAAGCTTGTGACCTCATCAAAGTATCATAATCCTTCTCCTAGTATGGAAAGGACCCGTAGAACCCATCTAGCATCTTGTTTGGGAGCCTCATGTGTCAGTTTTCTCCCCTGTGGACTTTGAGGGTATTGAATATTTTATTATGAAGTTGATATTTTATTACTAAAATAATGGGGATGAGTCAAACTTAGCAGATAGCTAAAACCTTCAAAAAGAAGGTTGAATCATGAGGGTGGGCTATAGGATTAATTTGTAATGTAGCTAAAATATAAAACATGGACAAAGAATATCAGGTAGTGTCTTTGTGGCTTCATATCCATCCTTAAAGGAATGTAATCATAGGTTATAATCATACCTGATTCGTGAATTAAGCCAGTTTACTTTTTTGTTTTTGTCTTGCCTCTTCCATTTACTGGCTGCCTTTTATTCCTTCAACATGAACTGAAGAGGGAGAAATGGGAATTTCTGAAACACATACTGTGACATTGAAACATTTTGCTCTCTAAATTTCCCAGGGCCCAAGAGTTTGAAGTGGAACAAAAAACAGACATTGCTGTTGATTGCTTACATTGAAGGACAATATACGTTTCAACACATTAACTCACAAAAATGATTTATTGCCAGAGCGTCCAAACAATGCTCTGTAACCGATGACTGTAGTTTTTAGATAAGTGATAATTTACATGAACAGTGCTTAGTCTCTTTATCTGGGACACTTGAAGCAGCTCAGCTGTTACACAAAGGTCCTATGGACATGGGAGATCTTTCTTTTCTGTTTGCCAGGGTCACTTGAGGAACCAGCAGATCAGAACTGTGGATCTGCCACTCATTCTTTAAGTCTTCCCCTTGGCCACTGTCAAGGGGGAGGTACAGGTGCAGGAGGTACAGATGCTTGCTCAGGCTAAACCAAGTGACCACTGGAAGACTGAATACCAAACATGGCAACGGCTTTGCCAAAATATCTGCAGTGGAGTCATTGGTTAGAATGTTATTCAAGTATGAGCTGATCTTACTTATCCAATTAAATCTCCGGCATCATTTTTTTTTAATGTGCATAACTGCAGGTTGCTGGCATTCCTCTTTTAATTGGTTTTGACCACGCAGAATGATTTTTTTTCATATCTCCAGCTGCTTCATCAGAATTGAAGGGAGAGTAAATGACCCCATCACCCTCTTCTCTCATCCTAATGAATTACAAGCCACAAAACTGGAAATGCACAATGGATTTTCTTGACTATTTCTTTTAATACAAACATAAGAATGTTAACCAACTCTTAGTCCTCAACTGCTTCCATCTAGAATTGTGCGCAGGACACTGTATGCGGACTTGGCAGTTACATGAGAGGGATTTGCATATTCCCACAACAATGCAGATAGGGGAGAGATGAGCTGAAATGGGATTGAAGAAATGATAATAAATCATAAATGATAATCACAAAGATCCTGATAGATCAGTGGCAAGGATCTTACAAGTCTCTAAAGGTCTATAAAATTCCTTGATTGCCACCCCCATAACAAAGAAAGAGATCCCACTGGGTCATGTTTCTTTGTGTCTGACTATTGCAGCTCACCTCTCTCCTCCCAGCTCATCAACTCGACAGCTCATAGGAATTAAACAGGCTCTCTCTCGCTGTTCTCCTCTGCTCACGGAAAAATCAAGACTCACTCGAACCACTAGAGGGATCTCTCTTCTTGGGAAAGGAAAAAAATATATATCTAATTGTGTAACACACTGTAAACTTGAAATGACACAGAGAAAAAAGCCAAGCAGGACCACAAATTAACGACTGCAATTTTCAAAAATGTTTCCATGCCTGTAAAGGGCCCTGCCTCTGGTGAGTCTGACCTTTCCAAGTTCCTGAGAGAATGTGGTCAACGTGAACTTGGTCACACAAACACACTTTGAATTACTTGAGTGGACTTTCAGGTAGCTTGAAGGGAGAAGGCTACAGGCTGCCGAGAGGACAGTCACAGGCAGGATCATGATGACCAATTGAATTTGTAACTCCAATTTTATGGTAGTTTTGAAGAACTTCACATTCTGACATTTTAAAATCTTACATTGAAAAAAAAATGAGAGTGAGATAGTACACACACACACACACACACACACACACAAACCATCATTTAATTTCACAGTTTATGAAGCAGATATTTGTATCACCATTTTATATACATGAAATCAGACTTGGGGGGAAGTTATTTCTTTAACCACTAAAGTGGAAAAGCCAAAATTTTAACTCAGTTCAGGTACTTTCTCTTTTAGTCAAGCTTTCTGTGGAAAGAACTGGAATTTTGGAAGAATATAACTATTCTGCTGCTTGTATTTGAGAGCCAAGAAATATAGAAGGTAGGCACATAATACAGACTTTTGAAAATCAGTCCTAAGGAAGGTTAGATAAAACATTTAATAATTTTATAAAGAGAAATTTAAAAGGGAAGCTGGTTGGAGAAAGAAGAATCATGGAAGTGAAATTTTGACAACACACTCTCAAAACTGTAAGGGGAAAAGATGCCCTTAATGGAACCCGGGTAGTAATATGGAAGCATTTCTGGTGAGCTCTGATTTTACAGGATATGTGAGAAAGATGGCAGGAGCCATAAGTCACTAAGGACCATGTAAAGAAGTGAGGTAGATCTATGGAGAGCATGTGTGATTGTTGAACCTCTGATATGAAAATCCCATGAATGTGAAAAATGCTAAGGACAGTGCAGTGTTCAGGCTACGTGGAGAGGAAGAATAATGAAGGGGTGAACTTGGTATGTTGGGCAGATTGTTTAAGGATGACAGATGAGAGCAAATCAACACTCATTTTTATGTGTATTATCAACCTTTAAAAAAAATACACTGACTGTGGGGCACCTGGGTGGCTCAGTCACTTAAGCGTCTGCCTTCAGCTTGGGTCATGATCTCAGGGTTGTGGGATCGAGCCCCATGTCTGGCTTCCTGCTCAGCCGGGAGTCTGCTTCTCCTTCTCCCTCTCATTCTGCCCCTCCCCTCACTGGTGCTCTCTTTCTCTCTCTCTCAAATAAATAAATAAAATCTTTTTAAAATTATTGAATGTTCTATCAAGAAAATAAAATCAAATTTGGGAAGTTAACAAAAAGAAAGCTTGGAAGGTATGAAATAACTATAATTAAGGAGGGAAGACGGTGCGAGGGCTATTACCGCCTGCTCAACTGCCATCCTCCAGCCCCGGTCAACCCTGTTCTGTGGTGACAGAACCTGATGTTTTTTCAAGTGTTGGCTGGTTTCTGGCTTCAAGAGTGAGTGGAACTGTCCTGTACCCTAAGGGTTGAGTTCTGATTACTTTAAACTTATCCCAGTTATTCCATTCACTTTTAAAGGATTCCTTTAAAGATGGGCACATGACACCATTTTGGCCTAAGAGATATGAGGGGAGAGCCTTGTCTGGGGAGTGACTGAAAATGTTTCTCTGATTTAAAAAGAGACAGGCAAGGGGGGGTGCCCTCTCCTCTCTTCTGACTTGAGATGGTGTTGTTAAACCTGGGACTCCTGGAACTGCTGCAGTCATTCAGAGCCATCCTTGGAAGAGCCCATCTGGTCTTGGTGATTACTCAGGTCTTCTTGTTACACGGAGCATGTTTTCCTTACTTGTGCCAGCCGTTCTTGACGTCTTCTCTTCCTTGCTGACAAAAGTACCTTAACTGAGACTCAAGTGACCACTTTATTTTAAAAAGAAAAATCCTGTACAAAATGAGAAGAGATATGACTTATGCAAAGTTGCTATGAAAGTACTTAGTGTTTAAATGAAGAGTAAAGTAAACTGGAGCAGAGGAAAGTCAACAAAATTGTTTGAACACTGGGAAGCTAAGGCTATCAGTGTGTGATCTCAGAGGCAGGAAGAGCGTTCAAAACAATGGCTAGAATCTTCGAAATGGCAATTCCACTTATAGTTACTGGTATTTCCAGAGTACCTTGGATGCAGGTCTTCAACAGCTCATTTGTATCCATCGACAAAACAGCTGCCATCCTAACAAGGACCTTCTGATACTTCCCGGATGCATCCTGAGATGTGATTAATTCTCTCTCCTTTACATCCTCAAACAGTCAAGATGATCATTTTTCCTCTCACTCTTCCTTATGATGTCCTTCAATCTGGAGTGCCCTCTTCCTCTATTTTTTTCCTGTCTCTTTTGTCTAAACAATTTGTATTAACCCTCAATGTTTATCTCCTGTCTGGCTTCGATACCTCTAGTCTCATTGCTTCCTCTTGTTTATGGATTCCAAAATATCCACTGGAAGTATTATGTCATTACTTGTATCATTTAAAAGTATGTGCTAACATTGTCTCTCCAACGTATTTATTTCTGTGACTACCACGTTGTTGTACACAGTACTTGGTGGACAAAGACATTTGAGATTAGAAGAAGTAAAGACTGACCGGGTAATTTTCAGCCAGTCAAATATAAAGGGACTGGAAATGAGTGACGGCAGTGGGGATAGAGATCAAGATATTATGAGTAGGACTTGGTTGTGGATGAGTAGTGTACGATAAAGAGGAAGAAATTGGTGGATTACAAGAGTTTTGGTTTTGGTGTCTGGAGATCCTCTTGGTGCTGTGAATGGAGATGTTTCATTGTAGAAAAGAAGCTTGTTAGTAGAAAAGTAAGAGTTACCACTGGGACTTGGACCAGCCCTATGTGGTGGCTGCACGATCAACTTTTATACTTTACAGTTTAAAGGTACTAAAGGAAGAACTACCTCAAAGCATTTCCCTCAGTCTTCCAGAATGCCTGCCTTGTCTGATTTCAATTCCACCTTTGTATGTTGCCTTACCATTCTGGGGCTCAGACCCAGCAAACTGTATTTTCTAGACTCATTTGCCAACTCACTTCCTGGTAGGTCCCAAGAAGCACTGGAGTGACATGAACACAAGAAGGAGGGAGGAGCTGGGAGGGGCTTCATTGTTCTTATTTGTTTTTCCTACTGGCATCCACCTTCACAGTGACATTTCACCCAAGTGGGAACAGTTTGTCTTAAGAGTGACAGTTGATTTCAATTGCCAGCTTCCTTGAACTCCCCAAACTAGTTAATTGCTCCTCTCCATAAGGATCAACAACAGTCAGGCATGGCCCCTTCTTAGAGGTCTGAGTCCCCATTCTGCACGGTGCCTACTCTGAGATCCTAAATTCTAGTAATCCAACCTCTTCTTTTTTATTATCTCAGCTCTGTGGGTGGTAGCTGCTTGTTATCTCTGGGTAATCTTTAGTGTTCTCTATTGCTCTTTCAGCCCTCAAATACCTGGAGAACCAGTCTCTACACTAAATTAGTTTTGGGGAAATACTGTGGTTTCTGTTTTCTGATGACATATGACTGATACACTGGTAGAAGACTAGGGCAGTTGGAGGGATAAATAAAGAGAATGGGGTTCTGCAATAATTCAGTTGGGAAGATCAGGGAAGGATTTATGATTGAAAGGAGCATTCAAATGACCTTGGATGGGAGTAGGATTTAGAGGTGCAAAGCTAGGGTGGAAAAAGCCTTTTAAGGCAGGAAAGCACTATAAAGATACCCACTAATAGGAAAAATATTGTAACTTGCATAGAAATCATCAGTATATAAAAGTTAATATTTGGTAGGAATTTACATGGTAGGATTGGATCAAATCTTGGTGGTGGCTGGTAGGGGGATCTTAATGCCAGTCTCAGAATTGCTGAAACCTCAAAGGCTTTGAGTAGCAGGGTTGTAAGCGTAGGAGATCAGAGGAGGACACAAAGAAAACATACTTGTTGAAAGTTTATACTTTGAAAGATTATGTAGTGAGTATGAAGAAGTCCTGTGTTATCTTGGGAATAACGGGGCTTATTCTTTTATTTTTTTCTGAATCATATTTAACCTGTCTCTGAGTTCTCAATCACCTGACTGGCAGGACATCTGGTATCAGTCATTACTGGGACTCGATCTTTACTTCTTCTTCTTCTTTTTTTTTTTTTTTTTAGAATTTTATTTTATTTTTTTATTTATTTATGATAGTCACAAAGAGAGAGAGAGAGGCAGAGACACAGGCGGAGGGAGAAGCGGGCTCCATGCACCGGGAGCCTGATGTGGGATTCGATCCCGGGTCTCCAGGATCGCGCCCTGGGCCAAAGGCAGGCGCCAAACCGCTGCGCCACCCAGGGATCCCTCGATCTTTACTTCTATCTAAGAAGCTGAGGTGTGAAGAGTTCCATGACAATGGGGGAGGTCCCTGGTCTTTAGCTCCTGATGGCCACTATTGCTCATTTTATTGCTGGGCAAGTCTGTTGAGAGCTGCAGAGCTTCTCTTGCCAAGATCCAGGGACATCTTTCATATGGTTCCCTTTGCCACAAGAAACTCATTGCTGCTCTCCAGATCAGGGGGTTTAATTTCCAGCCTCTTTGTATCCCTATCTTAATCATCCATTGGAAGTTCCACCACCCCTGAGCTCTCCTTGGAGTAGAATACGGGTCCTGTATGTTCCTTATAGTAGGCAAAATAATGGTCTCCCCATGATGTTACATCCTAGTTTCAGAGCATGTGAATATGTTACATTACATGGAAAAGGGGAACTAAAGCTGCATGAGCCATTAAGGTTCTAATCAACTGACTTAATATAAGGATATTTCCCTGGATTATTTGGGTAGGACCAATGTACTACTATGGGTCCTGTGTGTCTAAGAGTTTAGCAGAAGAAAAGGCTGAAGTGCTGTGATGTGAGAAGGACTCAACCCGCTGCTGCTGGCCTTGAAGATGGAGGAAGAGGACCAGGAGCCCAGGAATGTGGGCAGCCTCTAGAAGCTAGTGAAGACCAGAAGCAGACTTTCCTCTAGAGCCTCCAGAAAGAGCCCTGCTGGCATCTTGATTTTGAATTTCGGGCTTCTGGCCCCATGAAGACCTCTGTTGCACTTCTAATCTACGCAACTATAAGGTAATAAATTTGTAAAAAAAAAAATAATAATAAATAAATAAATAAATAAAATAAATAAAATAAATAAATTTGTGTGGTTTTAGACCATATATTTGTGGTGATTTGTTACAGTAGCAGAGGAAACTGATTTAGTCCCGGAGCTGCCACATCTCTTCCCCTTAGACATGGGCTGCCTCACTCCTTATCTGTGTTTCTGACCCAGTTTACCTTCCTTCTATCTTTACTCCAGAATATTCACCCTTCCCTTCTGTGGGGTAGCTGCGGAAAAATAGAGATAGCACAAACCCTGAAATACGCAAATATTTTCATTTTCCTCAAGAAAAGCCTAGACCTTATTTATGAGTCGGCAAACCTCAGTCTACAGGCCAAATCTGGCCCATTTCCGGTTTTTGAAAATGAAGTTTTATTGGAACACATTCATTTATGTATTGTTTATGGCTGCTTTCTCACTATAATGGCAGAGTTAAATAGTTCTGACAGAGATCATATCAAATATTTACTGTCTGGCCCTTTTCAGAAAAAGCGTGCTGACCTTAGAAACAAAATTATGGCTAATCTTAGGGTGAGTATATGGGTAAGTATGAGAGCAGCTTAATTTCCTTTTCAGCTGTTATTCTATAGCAGCAATAAGTAAGACAGAAATTAGAATCTCAGTAGATTAACTCAAAGTGGGTGTATAATGAGCCTAATGGTGTCCTAAGAAATATCAGGTTCTAACCTGGGAACCTGTAAATGTTACTTATTTGGAAAATAAAGAGTCTTTGCAGGTGCAAATAAGTTAAGGATCTTGAGATGAGGAGATACCCTAGATTATCCTGGTGGGCCCTAAATGGCATCACAGTCCTTAGAAGAAAGAAGTAGAGGGAGATTTGAAGGCTGTGTGAAGACAAAGGCAGAAATTGGAGTGATACAACCTACCAGCCAAGGAACACCAGGGCATGTCAGCAGCCACCAGAAGCTAGAGGAGGCAAGGAACAGATTCTCCCCAAGAGCCCCAGGAGGAAGCATGGCCCTGCTGCCAGCTTGATTTTGGACTTGGGGCTTCCAGAACTGTGAGAAAGCAAATTTCTGTTGTTTGAAGCCACAAAGGTAGTAGTAATTTGTTACAACAGCAGTTGTGAACTAATACATATGGGAAGACCATTTTGAGATGACAGCCACCTTTTAACCAGCCCATATGATTGAAGCCAATAGAAATTTTATCTGCTTATGAATTCCAGCCTCATTACTTCACATAATATCTGTCTTTGGTGGAGGAAATGCAAAGGAACATGCTTTGGGGACGTATAGATTTTTGTGCGTATTCAAATCATTTAACAGTGTATAAATGATTTCACAGTAATACAGTCAAAGTTCTTAGAGTAAATCATTTTGATTCCCACTTCTGTCTGGCACAGAGAAATAATCAGCATTTCAGAATGAGCACTTGGCTGTTCTATCTGCCTCAATAACTGTTTATGGAGCAGACGATATGCCAGCTTACTTTCCCTCTCTTTTTATTATCAAACTTTAAAACTCAATATATATATATGTGTGTGTGTGTGTATTATATTATAACGTATATATTTAAGATACTTCTCCCAAACCATTAGCATACTTAATATGCTAAACATGCTAAACATTTAGGCCTGCTTCACTAAGAACCATTTACAACTGGCTTACTCTGATAGATTGGTACATACTTGAACCCCTCACTTTCTAGCTGCAATATGTAGTTGTTATTCTTTCCTAAAGAAGCTGCATATCTTGATCAAGTGGATAACAATGATCAATTTGGTGTTCGGGCCAACTATTACTAATATTTCTAATGTCGTCGTATTATTCATTTCACTCAAAGGAAATCAAAAGAAACTCCTAAAATTCACCCGGAAGTGTGAATAATCCCTTTTCGGGGTAGCATGCACCTCTGGTACACTGTGTTGAATTCTGTGGCATCAGTGTGTTGACACTGTGGCATCCAGCCACAGATGCAGGAAAAAGTTCTGTGCAGGCCTGATTTCTTACAGGGGTCATCTAACAGGATGTGGACTCAGGTACCATAGAGGTATTCCTGCTCACCTCCTACCTTGGGGTCTCACCGAGGCTAAGAGGGGCCCCCCTTCTGAAGTTCACCAGGCTTTTCAGAAAGCCCCTCCATCTGAGCAACCTCTTGTGGTGGCCAACTCAACAAGGCACCTTTGTAAGGACTCTCCCTTCTTCCCTGCTTATCATACCCCTCCATCATTTCTAACTTGTTCATTTGGGAAGCAGATTTTATTTTAGGCTTGGGGAAAACTGAAGCTCAGGCATTAGAATATTACAGTCAAAAGAAAACATCAGTAGATACTAATTGTTAAAACCTTTTCCTTATGGATATTTCCAAATAATCACAAAAGTAGAGAGGAGTGAAATGGCACCCCGAGAACCCTGCACTCATACCCTTCCCCCAGAGCATCTTTGAAGTAGATTTCTGGAAAACATTTTTTTTGGAAGGTGATCAAAAGTTTAATACATATATAATGTTGCTAGTTATTCCCAGTTCCCCTTCATAAGGACTGTGTCCCTGTAGTTCCCTCTCACCAACAAAATATGAGAGCCTGTTTCCCTACAGCCACCCCAACAGAGTGAGTATGTTGTCAAGGTTTTGAATTTCTACTGATTTCATCCATGCAATTTTAGTTGCATTATCTTATTATGAGCAAGATTGAGCATGTGTTGTGTTTGTGAATTCTTTCTTCATATCTTTTGTCTGTTTATCTATAAAAGTTAGATAAAAGGGAGTTGGTCTTTTTGTTTTGTTTTGTTTTTTCAAAAGGTCTTTTTTTTTTTCTTTTTTAAAAGTTGGTTCCGTGCCCAGTGTGGAGCCCAGTGCAAGGCTTGAACTCACAACCTTGAGATCAAGACCTGAGCTGAGATCAAGAGTTGGACGCTTAACTGACTGAGTCACCATGCCCCTAGAGGTCTTTTATATTAGGGAAATTAATATTTTATCTGTGATATAATTTGAGAATATCTTTTCAGAGTTTATTAATTTGCTTGGTTTTGGTGTTTTTTTTGCATTTTTTGGACCATATCTTTATAAGATGAGTACCTTACAAAGTATCTGTTGGAAAAGAGATTTATATGAGAAATCATACTAAATAAATATTATAAGTGAATTAACCTTTCCTAAATATCTTGTGGAAATTTTACAGTAAAAGTTTCAAGTTCCAAATTATCTCATACCATGCTAACATCTGACAGGTAACATTTTATCTACTTGTATAGACTTTTTAAATGTTTTGTTACACTTTTCTTTGTTCCGCTCTCCAATTTTCCAATTCCATTCTCTTCTCTCCCTCTCTCTGTCTCCCTCTCTCCTTCTTTCATGTGCAAGGCACAATGCCAGCCAGTCTCTAGACACATCATGATGAGCAAATAGCAGAGTCGAACAGAACAAACATTAATCAATAAGCATCCAACACCAGTAAAACTGCAACTCTGACAGAGCTGGAGGGAGAGATACAAGACACTGTTTGAGGCTATAATTGTGTTTTCATCCAGCCCCAGGGGACCAGGAGAAGCATCTTTGAAGAACTAACATTGAATGAAACTCTGAAGGATGAGTAAGAATGAACTAGAAAAAAAGCGGGGGAAGTAGCCTTTTTGGCAAAGTGAACAATGTCAGAAGAGGGAGAGGGAATGTGGAAGTAGAACAGACTTAGTATGAGCTGATGTGATGGGGAGGGAGAGAACCCCAAGAGCCTGGGGGGAGACAGGGAAGGGGAGGGCCGCTGGAGCCACGCCAAGAAGACACATCTTTAAGAACATTTCAAAGCCATGGACTGATCTAAAGAGAAGGGAGTGGATATGATCAGATCTGTATTTTGAAAAGGTCACTCTGACTCCTGTATGGGAAGCAGATTATAAGGCTGCCTGAGTGGGAAGAGAAGCCCAGGCGGCGGCAGGTGCTGTGGGAGAGGACGGGGAGGGATGGGGCTGGCTGGCAGCAGGGGCCGACCTAGAGTGACACCAGAGTGTCTCGGTTTTTTAATCCCTCCTCTCGTGACAAAGCTATTTGCAGAAATAATCAAATGAAACCAACGGCTTATAATGATAATAGCTAGAAAAGAAACACAGGCAAGAAAAAAAATTCTTTCATTGAACTTTGCATCACGCCAAGTGAAAATAATTGAAAGATAAAACGCGCATGCAGCATGAAAATGGATAAACACACAGCTATTCATTCAAAAGTTTTTACATCTATTTAACAGCTTGAACTTTAAATCACCAGTCATAGTTCTATTACAATATCTTACATAAACAATCTTCTGATAATTAATAAGTGAATTTTATTAAAGCCAACATTTAACCAACAACTAAGTGCTCATCCTAATGAAATAGGTTTTTTTTTCTTGATTCAAATTTTAGCTTTAAAACTATTACTAATTAACTATAAGACATTTCAATGTTAAAGATACTAGTCAATACGCATGAATGAAATTTTGTACTTAGCAAATGGAATACTGTATCTCGTTCACACTCTGTTTTCCTTCTTAATTTTTTTTTTAAGATTTTATTTATTTATTCATCAGAGACACAAAGAGAGAGGCAGAGATATAGGCAGAGGGAGAAGCAGGCTCACCATGGGGAGCCTGATGTGGGACTCTATCACAGGACATTGGGATCATGACCTGAGCCAAAGGCTCAACCACTGAGCCACCCAGGCCCCCCCTTCTTAATGTTTTTAACACAAGTAATTTGAGTTACTTGACTCAAGTTCTCTCTCTTTATCTTTACAATCCCTGTGCTGTCGTATATTTTGAATCTGCTGCTTACATGAAAAAATGAAAGCTACCCACAGCACCCAAAGCGAGTTCAAATGATTTCTGAACCATTACAAAGTTATTTGAAAAGGAAGGCATGTGCTGAGTCCACAGTGCTAGAAGCTGACTGTACAACTGGAAATCCTCCAAATTAACTTCCCTTTAAAAAATATGATATCTATTGGAGAATAAGCGATAAAACTGTACTAATTTGAAGCTTACATGTATATTAGCAAAACGACATCAGCCAGAGCAATTACTTAGAATTTGGATCAACAAAAATTTCAGGGAGTAGGAGTATTTTTATCACTGACATTATTTAGAATTGCGAGCACATGGTAATAATGTAAAATCTCTATAGATCAGATACACTCCTATATTGTCTGCACCTGGGGAAGACCTCATCCATCACTTGGTCCCCCCCCCCCCCCCCCCCCCGGGTGACACTGAAGGTGAAGAAAAATAGATATATTCACAAGAGGATTAGTTCAAAAAGGTACCACACCTCATCCCCTCACAGACAATTTATGGGGTAGGTAAGGAAAAGGGACCTAATTCTCTGATCGAATGGCCTTCTCGTGCCTGTCTGATGGAGAGGCTGTCTGGTAAGAGTGAGTCACTGAGAATATACTTTGGCTTGAACTGACTGATTCTCTCCCTGACCAAATTCCAGCTGGGCTCCTCTGAGCCCTCTTCTGGAGAAGGCCAAACCTTGGTCTAGGACTCACCCAAAACATTAAAGTAGAATCTAACAGCTAAAGACTACATCCCCAGGAAGACCCAAATCCACTTAAAGTGCCTGCCCGAGGAAACTCAGGGCTGTCAAGATTTTACTGTTTGTTTCAACCAATACCTGAAGATAGGGCCCCTGTCTCCTAGCTTCTGTGAGAGGGTAGGAGCCTAAAGTGCATAAGCACCAGCTAACAAACGCAGATGAGTGTCACAGGCACCACTCCCTCTCTTCCCCCTGTTTTGTAATTTTTCACTTCCCTGATTCTACTGACCCCTGCTCACTATCCAACCCCTACCCCTTTCCTATTCCCTCATTATCCCTTTAAAACATGCAGTCCCCTCAGGGCAAATAGATGTAGACTTCAGGTCGCATGGGCTCTTCATTTACCCTTTTGAGTATAGTAATATCCTATATCCCTAATATGGTAGATTACTGGTTAAATCTATCCTTTCCATTTTAACTAGTGTCCAGTTTTGTTTATCTTTGACAAGACTTACAAATATTTTTAAATACATATTTGATCAAAGGCAGCCCCATGAAGCAGAAGCACAGTAGGGGTAAGGTCCACAGGAAAATTCTACTACAGATAGTTCTTCAAATGATAAATATTTGACTCTGGGGCACCTGGGTGGCTCAGTGATTGGGTGTCTGCCTTTGGCTCAGGTCATGATCCCAGGTCCTGGGATTGAATCCCATATCCGGTTCCCTGCAGAGAGCATACTTCTCCCTCTGCCTAAGTCCCTGCCTCTCTCTGTGTGTCTCTCATGAATAAACAAACAAAATCTAAAAAAAAAAAAAAAAGAAAAAGAAAGGAAAATAAAGTATATTTGACTCCCTTGAAGGTGGATAATGATAGAAGTTGGACCAGGAGAGGCCTGGTGGAAACTGAAGGGGTTTACCCATGGGCAGGAACTAGCAATACAGATGAAGGTTTTAACTAAGGGCTTTGGAGTTACTAGAGGAAGAGGCTATGCTAGATGGAATGGGGGAACTTCTAGGCCATAGTAGGTTAATGGTAATTGCTAAAACAGATTTGTAAATAATTCAGAGATTTTTAAACTACAGGAGATTTTTGTTTGGCCATGTGATCAAACAAAAGCTTTCAGTCTTCCAGCAAGTTGCATGAGATGGGCTCAAAGGGCTGAGGCCCCAATGAGAATTTTAAGAAGCCAAGTCGTATGATACCTTCCTATGCTATTTTGGCAAGTTGTAGTTCCACCATCTCAATAAATGTGGTGATTTGACAGCAAGTCACATATACACAAAGTGACACACTCCACTTATTAAATGCAGATATTCCATTTGCTAATAAATCATTCATTGATTCTGTAAAATATGTGGTGCTCCTTCAACCCCAGACTCTAAGCTGTGAAGTGGCCCTGTCCTCAGAGAGCTTACAGACTAATTATAATGGAGGTAGAAGTGCCCCAGGACTTTTTTGCTCAAACATTCTTGGGTTTATTCCTGGCCCTTCTCAGCTGCTCTGTATCTGAGGAGATCTGCAGTTCTGGGCTGCATTTCCCAGGCTACACTGGGTTTCAGCTGGGTTTGGCCAAAGAAGGGCACTAGAGAGAGAACAGAAGGTGGTAGCTTTGGAGAAGCCAAAGCATCTGTTGCCCTTGACCCTCCCAGGTAGCATCTTTGGAAATAGCTGCTTCTCCTCCATGGCTGACAATTCTGGGGGTGCCTGGGTGGCTCGGTTGGGTAGCATCCAACTCTTAGCTTTTGGCTCAAATCATGACATCAGGGTTGGGAGATGGAGCCTCTGCATCAGGCTCCATGCTCAGAGGGTGTCTGCCTGAGATTCTCCGTCTCCCCCTCTCTGCCCCTCTTGCCTCCCCTGCCATCATGTTCTCCCTCAATTAAATAAATAAATCTTAAAAAAAAAAATTCTGTCTGACTGTCCCAGCCTCTGGTTGTGGTTATGTAAGTTCACAAGGGCGGAATATGAGTATCTTTCCCCAGTTCTGCATTTGGTGATGAGTTGGTAGCTTGACATCAGCCATGGTGGGATATCGATGCCACAGGAATTGGCAAACAGCTCTCGTTATTCCCTGAGAGAGCTGGATATTGAACATTAACCAGTACACCACTGGTTCTCATAAAACCATCTCTTTAATAGTTCCTCCAGTTCCAGGGGTGGTAGTTGGCTTTCTGTGACTGTCATTGGCTCAGTTGCCTGAACTTCTCAATGCTTTCCTCCTCTGTGGAATGGATTTCTTGCATTAAATCACCTCTTCTGGATTCTCTAGAGTAGTTTCTGTCCTTCTGATGGGATCCTGACTGATAAAGCAGGGCACCTAACTTGGACTTAGTTAGGTACTGAGGGAAAGATCCTCAGGAGTTATGTCATATACCTATTTTTTCAAAGATGTATTTATTTATTTGAGAAAGGAAAGATGGAAAGAGAGAGAGAGAGAGAGAGAGAGAGAGACTGAGCATGGGAGTTCAATGTGGGACTCGACCCCAGGTCTCTGAGATCATGACTTGAGTCAAAATCAAGAGTTGGATGCTTGACTGACTGAGCCTCCCACGCACCCTGTTATATACCTAGTTTTTAAATGGATAAAATGGATAGAACTTGGCAATTGGTTGAGAGGATAAGAACAAGGCATGATTCAGCATTGTTTCCAGATTTTGGGTTTGGGAAGGTAGGTGGATAATGGTGCCTTTGGTAAAAGAGGAAGCAAAAGCAGAAGAACCATTTTGGGGGTGTGGGTGGAAATGCTGAAGTGGAGGTGCTCATGGGATACCTAAGGCCAGATGTCCAGTATGGGTTTGACAAGTTCAGAACACAGAATTCTCCTGAATTCCTCTTCTTCTTTCTGATTTTTCAGTTGCCTTGCTCAGTAGATTACTTCATCTGTCTTCTGTACCTTCAGGGTGCTGTTCCAGGTTTCAGTGATATAAACTCAGTTCTCCCCTATCTCAAACAAACTTCTTTTTTTAAAGCCCACTTTCCAACCAGCTTCTATGGTATCTCTCCTTTCCCCCTCATGAGTAATTTTGTTTCCATGGTAGCTGCTTCCACTTCCTTCTCTCCCACTCCTCCTCAATCCATTGAAACCTGGCTTCCACCCCCACTGAAACTGATTCTGAAACTCAGTTTGGCAAACACAACAATGACTTGCTTTTACTGCTAAGTCCCATGGGCTCTCGGCTCTGAGCTGGCCAGAGGTGATAAATTCTGATGAGTGGCCAGAACATAGCCAATATCTAGTAAATGGGAGTCGTTATTATTATGGTTAGGCTGAATTAATTTTTTAAATTGTTACTGCTAAATTTGCTCTTTTCCCCAGAAGAATTATCTTTACAAATCATCCCTTTAATGACCATTTCATTTCTTAATGAATTTGTGTTTCTAATTACCTACCATCAAAAAAAATGGGCAAACTCAGTGGGGAAAAAAATCGTTCACATTCATTATTTAGCATCCTATGGGAGGAATAAAAATATAAACCCAATAAAAATTGTTTGACTAAAATTTTCACCTTTCAACTAGCTGTTTGTTTCATTATACTGAGAGCTTCAAAGGATGCAAGTTGCCTGAGGAGAACAGTAGGTTAAAGCATTTTCCTCAAAAACTTCCATGTTTTGTTGTAGTACCTACAAACAGCTAGGGATCTTCAGTAAGAAAAGAAATGAAGAATAAGGGTCATTTACTAAGTGGCATGTTTGATTTACAGTCTAGTAGTTGCAAAGAATTAGTGGAGTATTCATGTTTCAATAGCTCACAGCATAAAAGGCATGGCTATGGTGATGAGCACACTTAAATCAAATCTTTGCCTCAGTGTAAGAGAGAATATGCTTTCATAGAACAGTGTGACCTAATCTCTCGGCCTCTTTCAGAGGAGGGAACAAAATCTACAAATGAGATATGATACCTTGTTTTTTGTTGTTTTCAGTTCTCTCTAAAAAGAGTAGTTCTTTGTACGTAGACGCTTTGAATTGTGAAAGCCAACCTTTGCCATGTGTGCATTTGTAATCATATATGCTCAGATTTAATCATGATTCACAAGTGACAAACTTCATGCTCTGAAGCAGAAAAAGCACAAGGTAGTCTTGAAATTATTAGTAAAGTGAAGTTCTCTGTAATCCAATACCAGTGGTGGACTGAGTGAACATGGTCAGGGTTCATTTATGGGTTAACATGACATAGGTATTTTTTTTTGAAGATTCTATTTATTTATTCGTGAGAGACACAGAGAGGGGGAGAGAGAGAGAGAGAGAGAGAGAGAGAGAGGCAGGCAGAGACATAGGCACAGAGAGAAGCAGGCTCCATGCAGGGAACCTGATGCGGAACTCAATCCCAGGCCTCCAGGATCACGCCCTGAGCAAAGGTAGACGCTTAACTGCTCAGCCACCCAGGTGTCCCGGGTGGCTGAGCAGTTTTGAATTAAAAGATTATGATGACTTGATCAATCAACATGATTAATCATATGAGCAATCTCACTCAGATCCCAAATAAAACCTTAAAGATGATAATATCTTCTGATAGGATTACAGGTATGATTCAAAATTAGTTTAATAGAAATAAATGAACTATTATTTTAATGGATAAAGAGACAGGAGACCTAATACCAGAGCTCTCTGAAATGCTTACCCATGATTTCTCCTTCATCACGTGGAGAGGCTCTAAAGAAAATAAATGCAATGCATAACGTGAGCTATCATGATGCATTGACGCATTGAGTAAGAAAAATAAGAAGAAGCATTTTAATCTAACATGAGGCACATCTATTTTTATAACATTTTCTCTTGTATTGTTCTTTTTCCTTTGTGCTTTTTCATCTAATTTACCTTAAATTCACTCAGTTAAATTACACCACACTGCAAGATTAGAAAACAACAAATGGCTTGTCAAACAAACATACACCTTTGAAGCAGGATAAGTGGTGGGGGGAGAGGGAGGAAATGAGGCAGGGGTCAGATTATTTAGGACTTTGGGTCATGGTAAGGATGTTGGATTCGATTTTAGTAACTATTGAATCCCTGCCTCTTTATAGTATGGATATAACATAGTTCATTTAACCCTTGTTTCCTAATGACAGAAATATTTTAAATGTTTCTCTGATGAACATTACAAAGATCATCCTTGCCTCATCTCTGTGCACATGGGGATATTTCTGCAAGTTGTATTCCTGGAGCAAAATAACTGCATCAAAAGATAAGCACAATGTAAATGGGGTTGATAGACACTTTCAAATTGTCATCCCAAAAAAGTCTTAATTTATATTCCCATCTGTGGCATATGGAAGTGACCATTTTTCTTGATTCTTTTCAATATGAGACATAGTCATTTTCTTTTTAAAAATAATCCAATGCATAAAAAATTATGTTTGTTTTGTTTTAGCTTGCATTTTCATGATTATTAATAAAACTGGCAACCACTTCATAGGTTTATAACCATTTTGAATTTTTTTTTCTCTTATGAATAGCCTATTGATCAAATTTTCATTCCAGCTCATATCTGTGGCCAGGCTTTGGATTGGTTGCCTTTGGGTCAAGTGTCCATCCTTAGTACAATCAGCTGTGTCTGGAGGATTAACATTATATATTACAAAACATAGCTCGCTAAGACTGCTCCTCAGCATGGGCTATAAGTAGCGCATGATTACCTATAACTATATGAGCAAAGTAGTTACTCTGATTAATGCCCAGCGCAATTTGATGGTGAGTGAAATTAGGAATGCAACACAGTATTTACTGAGCATACACTAAACTCAAACCTCTATTTTAAATGTTCTAAGGGAGAGTTACATGAGATTGTGTCACTGTCCTAAAGATACTTGTAATCTTATAAGGGGAGATGACAAGTACAAAACTAATTATCACTCAGAACAAAATATAAAGTTTCCAAGAATGACACAAACCAAATGATAAAAGTAATTCTGAGCAAAAGGGAATCACATTCAATTGGGAACTCTGCTAAAATGAAGTGCTCTAGATTTTGAATAAGTGTAGCATATTTTAAAGTGGCTATGTTGTTTTTGTAAAAATAATTTCATACTAATGCACTATATACAAGAGGACAAAGGCAGAAGTAGAACTCAGCTACGGCCTCATCACTGAGAGGCAAGCACATTTTTTTTATCCAATGACTCGTAATATTTTTGAAGAAATCTGACCAGACTTTTGTGTGTATATGCGTGTGTGTGTGTGCATTCATTTGCATATACATACATAGTTTTTCATAAATGGGGGCTTTTTATGGGCAAGGATCTCATCAGTGTTTGATTCATTGGCTAATGCAGGTACTCGGGCTTTGAATGAATGAATGAAGGTTCTATAACTTACTCTTTCTCTGCTAAAAAGGATCTGTCTGGCTCATCATGTTTATAGATTGCATAGTATTTCATCACTTGCATAATTTCCTTAACCAGGCTCCTATGGATAAACTTTCAGGTTTATTTTCAGCTCTCCTTTATTTTAAACAACACTGATAGGAATGATCTTGGGCTAAATCTATTTCATATCCATGTGATTATCTCCTTAGAGTAAATTTTTAGAAATGAATTTTCTGCCTAAAGAACAAAGGACATTTTAGAGGACTGTGATACATACAGCCAAACTGCCCTCCTGCATAGAAATGTGAATGTTTCCACACACTGACCAAAGCCAGGTTTTGATTTTTTTGACGTAGGCAGAAGTGAGAAGTTCTAGTTATTTAGTGTATGTTGGGGTGGGGGTGAGGAGAGAACTGAGAGCGAGTGCCTTTTTAACAAACATCA
The DNA here is from genome assembly GCF_018345385.1 of Vulpes lagopus. Lineage (NCBI taxonomy): Eukaryota > Metazoa > Chordata > Mammalia > Carnivora > Canidae > Vulpes > Vulpes lagopus. Next base: position 27,015,512 of record NC_054843.1, read on the forward strand.
TTTGAGAATAGCTTTATTTGGTCTGGTTTAGAGAACCAAAACTCCCTAATTTCTTTTTTTAATGTCTGATAAATATTTGTCATATTTATTTTATTACTTTTTTTTTTTTACTCTCAGCTGGTTCAATATTCCTCAAACAGGAATCAAAGATAGACATTGAGATAAATAGTGTTATCTTCTTGTATTCTATAATGAGCAGGGGTCAGAATTTGAATTCTCATCTCTTCCTCGACTGTTAAAACTGTGAGGCTACACTGAGTCATAAAGCTCCTTAGTTAGTTTAGCCATTTACCACAGTGGAACTGTAATCAGGAGCCCATTTTCAGTGATTTCAGAAGACTCTTCTATGGGTGGTTGTGCCAGTTACTAAGCGGTTGTCTTTCAGCTCCAAATCATCCTTCCCTAACTACCTTGTGATGCTGAAGCAGGGATTTCACAAACCTTCTTTCTGTTGGCCAGTGGCCTCCTGTGAGATTCAGCCAATAGGGGGCAGAAAGGGAGACAGGAAGGCTGTAAGAAAATGGGACTTTCCTCTGCCTCTTTTCTCCCTGCTGGCTTTCTGTCTGCCTGGAGTTCCTTCAAGCCTCACCTTGGCAGTGCTTCTTCATGCAGGCAGCAATGGTTCGTCCTTACGTAGCAGCGGCTGAGTTCAGTTAGCAATTTCTCAGTACTTGTGGAACACACCTCATTGGGTCACCCTATAGTCACCAGCATCAGCTGACAGTATCCTGTGGACTGAGGTGCTGGCTTCAGACCCTTTTGGTCTCTAAGCTCAGAGGCATTAGTACCCACTGAGCAACTGAACCACTACTCTCTCCTCAAAGGCCTGAGTTTGGGCTGTGCAGGACCTCTTCAAAGTTGCTAGATTTCTGTAATTCCAGCCTTTTCCTTTTATTCTTACAAGCATTGGGATACAGTCTTCTTCCTGCAATTGCTGCCTCTGCAGTACATTAGTATTCTCTTTTTGCTCTTTAATTACCTAGTTCACAACTTTATACCTAGTAGACAATTCTTGTGAAATGTTCTCTGTTCGGTAACTGATATGTTTCCTATCCCTTTACGGACTCTGATGGAGACAATGGTCACAGGAGGACAGTGGAAGTTTTGTACTAAGTATTTGAGGAAACCAAGTTTTACATTTTAAGAACAAATATTATTAATTTGCAGGCACACAACATATATGTAACTCCCTAGAAGAGTTTCATAAGATAGAAGAGGATGAAACAAACCAAGAAGAGAAGCCAATTCTTAATAACTGTGGTTCATGAAATGTGCCCGTACAACATTGCTTTCACCACAGAGAAACACCGGATACCTTGTTACATTTTCTCCTCCAATGTCATAAAGTCGCATCTCTACAGCAGCAACAGGATGGATTTTCATGATGGAATCTGGCTAATAATGGGTTGTTTGCAGAACTAGGGTGTTTCAGTGACCTGAGGTTACTCTAGAAGCTGCAATTACCTACAGAGAATAACAGTAGAAACTTCTATTTGGGTGATTCAGGAAAATGTCATGTAGATGCACCTTTGAAATGGCCAGATGTGTAAGTTGTGGTTGAAAGCAAGGTTTCAGCATTTACAGCATTGAGGTAAAATTCCTGGATGCAGTAACATACAGTGGTCATAACAGATTCTTCCCTTTAGGTCCTCATTTTCTATAAAATTGTATGGTTCTACAATTTCAACTTTTCCATTAAAGCTCATCTACATTAAATAAGCATTAAGAGCTGAGATGATAGTTATTCTGAAAATCAAGATGATTGGAGAACTATTTCTTTTTAAACTGTGTTCTAGTGAAACAAGCTAGTTGACCAACTTATAGATAAGTTTTGTGCAATTAGCTTTTGTGCAATTAGCTCAAGGCTCTATCCACTCAACTATAACCATATAAAAGTAAATATTACCAGATTTCCTAAGTTACTGATCATTTTGAATGTAATTTCATATGGTTTTGGGGAAAAAAAGCACAAAAAAGTATTTCAAATGTATATTTTCTGTGTCATAAAAGTAGACACAATACAGCATCAATTACAACGTGACAAGTGCAATATGGCTACCTTTTTGGTACATTTAAATTTTATATAGGCTCTATTTGAGGATTTTATGTAAATAATCATGCAAATTGCAAACAATTACAGGTTTTTTTTTATTTCTACTAATCATATTCTATTTACCTGTTCAGATCTAGCACCTCTAATGCAATGCGGAAGTGAAATGGTGAGAGCAAGCACACACATCTCATACTAATAACATGGAGAACCTTTCTAAAACTTCACCACTGAATATGCTGTTTTCTTTAGTCTTTTGATAAGTAGCCTGTGTACTACGTATTTATCAAAATTTAGCCCAGGAATCAGAAATCACTCTAGATGTTACAAGGAGGAAGAAGTTTCATAAGCACTTAAAATATCATTGGAAGGACCAGAGAACAGGGATCTGGGTAGGCTGCTGCTCAAATTTTGTTTCAATTTCACCCACCACAGGTGTCATCAGAGGGCAGTTCATTTGCAGTTAGGGCTACAAACTGTTGCTATTGCCACAGCTGCTTCACACCACAAAGCTGGTACCAGAAAGAGAGAATAATGAGTAATGAATCAATAAATCATGTTGGTTTTTATTTGTCAACCACACCTGCCAAAGGAAGATGGTCTCTGCTTTTGTATCAGTCAGGGTCTAGCAAAAAGCACAGTGGCTATCTAAACAGATATGACTTAGTATTACTATAAATATTTTAAAGCTAAGTATCAAATTGTTAAGAATGTAACTCAAAAAGAAAAAACCCAAAAAACATAAAATATAGAAATAGTAATTGCAGGAAGCAGTGACCACTCTTAGGTCTAGATGAACAAAGAAGAGGTTAGAATTACAAAAATTTAAAAGCTTTAAGGAAGAGATTTTTGGAAGTGAAACTCAGACATCTAAAGAGATGGAGTGGGTTGGCTGGTGCCTGGTTTCTCTGCAGAGGATGTAATGAAACTATTTCTGCAAATTTTGGGAATAAAATCCAAACCAGATTCATCTGTAGCTAAGGAAAGGAAATAGCTCAGCTGGGTGTAGAAGCAGTGCCGGGGTGCCTGTGTAGGAAGGAGTTAATATAGCAGGTCTGATGTTGCTCTTTGAAGAACTTGCTTGTGAGGCTGGCACATGGAAACTTGACTTTGGAATTCTCCCTATTGCTAAATCATAAGACTGTTTTGCATGCCTTGGGCACTAAACCCTGCTGCACCAGCTTACCTAATTGTTTGTGCAAACAATGTGATTTATAGTGAATACCTGCTTTTTGTTTCTGGAAGTCTGGAACTTTGGAAATCATGGCCATTTGTGTAGGGAGAAAATGACCAGCCCCCAGTGAAAAACCTGGACTCAGAGCATTAGCATCATGGTGGCAGAAGACATTCTTTGTTTTTGTTCCTCATCTCACTAACAAAAATTCAGCATCCATCCATAATCAAAGTGCCTTTGCGGGAGCTATGGAATCTAACACCATATGCCAAGGGGTATGGGCAGGAGTCATGCCCAACTGTGCATTGGGAAATAGGCAGACACTAGTCCTAGTGGTGGACCCTATAGTGATTTATGAGCTAGCTCTTACCCTTGAGCTATGGTCCAGGAACCCCTGGAGAACACTGTCTTAGATATCACCCATGGACAAGAGGGACTTTATGGAAGTCCAGATTTCCAGAGGAGAAATTCCAGCACATTGTTGGAGCAAAAAGAGAGAGAGAGAGAGAGAGAGAGAGAGAGAGAGAGATAAATATATATATACATAGAAGTGGGTAAGAGGAATAGTTCTACATTACCCACCTCTGCCCTCCCCTGTGGTGATGTGTCTTAGAGCCAAGAGAGGTTTTCTTGGCCTGTGATTTGTCCCACAGGGGAAAGGGTGAAGACATGAGAAAGCTTTCAGCTTCTCCAGCTGTGCTGAATTTTGCCAATGGGGCTGGATTCTCTCTTGCCCCATTTAGATTACTGAATCATGAGCTACATGACTGGGGTAGGGGCAAATGGAAAAAGGCTGGGAGAGCAGTGGATTGGACTCTTTGAGGGCATAAAAGGATATGGATTCTATAAATTGTATCATGGACTCCATCAAGAAGCCAGGGGGATCACCTCACCTATGGATCCCTTGAAATTAGTAACATGAAAAAAAATGTGAAGATATACAACACACTGGTAATGGTTAGCATAGAGTCAAATTCTAGTACTGTAATATGGTGGAATGTTAAACATTTAACTCTAATATAAAGGTTAAAGGGCAAGAGCATTAAAAATAACTATAGCTACAATAATTTATTAGTGAATACACAATATGAGAAGAGGTAAATTATAACATCCATCAAAAACATAAAACGGGAGAATGAAAGTGTAAAGTTTTTGTATGCAATACAAGTTAAGTTGTTACCAGCATAAAACAGACTGCTCTATTTATAAGGTGCTTTATGTAAGCTTCATGGAAACCACAAAGCAAAAAACCGATGATAGATTTACAAAAGGTGAAGGGAAGGGAATCAGAGCATACAGCTGCAGAAAATCCACAAAGGAAGGCAGCAAGAGAGGAAGTAAGGAACAGGGAACTAGAAAACATCTAGAAAACAATAAGATGTCATTAGTAAGTCTTTACCTATCAATAATTTGCTAAATGAATATGGATTGAATTATTCAATCAAAAGACATAATAGAGTGGCTCAATGCACTTAAAAAAAAAAAAAAAAAAAAAAGACCTGACCATATGCTACCTATAAGGGGACTCACTTAAGCTTTAAGGACACACAGAAGCTCAAAGTGAAGAATGGTGAAGGATATTCCACGCAAGTGGAAACCAAAGAGAGTAGCAGTAGCTATACTCCAATCAGACCAAATAGACTTTAGGTCAAAAATGGTGACAAGTGAGAAAGAGGGTATTTATAAAGGGGACAATTCATCAAGAGGTTGTAATAATCATAGGTCTATATACACCCAACGTTGGAGTACCTATGCATGTTCAACCAATACCAATTGCCAGGAAGGGAGAAATGTACAACACAATAGCAGTGAGGACTTCAATACCCCACTTTCATCAATGGGCAGATAATTCAGACAAGAAAAGCAAGTAAATATTGCACTTAAACCACATGTTAGACTAAATGGACCTAACATACATATACAAAATGTTCCCTTCAGCAGCAGCAGCAGAATACACATTCTTCCTAAGTGCTTACAGAACATTCTTCAGGATAGATCATATCCTGAGGTACTGTTCATTTTTCTTTAATCTTTTCTCTTTCCATACTTCAAAGTGGATAATTATACTGATTTATACTAATTCTTTCTTCTCTCATGTCTAATCTTGCTATCAAGCCCATCTAGGGAAGTCTTTATTTTAGTGACTATAATTTTCTAGCATTTCCGTTTAGATGATCTGTTTATTCATTTGTATTTTCCTTCAATTCTTTAGCAATTATTCATTCTTCTTGAACATATTTCTAATAGCTACCTTGAAATCTTTGCCTGTTAATCCAATATCTGAGACCACTCAGAGTCTGTTTTATTGACTGACTCCTTTTCCTGAGTATAAATTCAGACATTCCTTTTGTTTTTGGTATATAGATTAATTTGGGGTTAAAATGTGCATATTATAGATAATACATTATAGCAGCTCTAGATTCATCATATTCTCCCAAAGGTTAGATTTCTCTTTTATTTATGGTGCTTAGTTGCTTGGAATCAATCCACAAATTTGTCCCACTCTCCACCCCCCAAGATGTACAGCTGCTTATCTATCTACCCTGTTCTTATGTCTTCCCATTGTTGTTTTTTAAGTCTATCTCCTTGTTGGTCAGAGTTTAGAATCACTTCTCTGTTGTTGTTTTTTTTTTTTTTTTTATTTCTAGGGATTTTTCCTAACACTCATCTGTGTTGCCAGGTTTGATTTAACTTAATTTTGACACTTAATGCTTTTTGTTACCCAGGCTGCCCCTGGCTGGACAATGTATTCAGTAAAAGAAAGCATCTCACAAATCTGGATCCACATCATTCTGTCTTCAGAGCGATCTCTCTCTGTTTTGGCTGGCTTTTCTACAACCACCTCTCTGGTTTTCAAATACATCAATAATTTTGCCAAAGATTTCACAGCTTGTGCTCTGAATTGGGTACTATTCCTTCCTACATGTTAACATTACTCTCTTCCTCTACTTGCTTCCTTAATTAACAACTGTAGATTTTTTTTTTACCCAGGAAGTATCTTAGAAAGAGCATAATCACCTCATTTTATGTGAGAAGCAACAGAAACCTCAAAAGGTGAGATGAGTGACTCAAGGTCATGGAGCCAGTTAATGGCTTGGTTTCCTGATTTAGTTATGATGCCTGTACCAGTAACACTGTATGGTTCTAATGCCAGTTGATAGTGCCAGAGAAATGAAAGATACTATTCTAGTTGAGGTTCACCCATGGGTTGGTTTTTTTTTGTTTGTTTGTTTGTTTTGTTTTGTTTTTGAGAAAGAGAGAGAGATAAAGTGTACATAGTAAAGTGAATTGTGAACAATTACAAAAGCAACTTAGCTTTTACTTTAAAATAATACAATACTAACTAAATGTAGACAGGATAGTTTTAGGGTTACAAACTCAGGCATACCTAAAGTGCATTGATTGGCCTCAAAAACTCTAGCAAAGGGGAACATTTTAATACATAAGAAATCCATGTAGTAGTACTGTATTTCTTCAGACTACGAATGCACAGTGCCAGTAAGTGCATCACTCCTATGGCATGTTAAGTGTCAGAAGGGCTTTTGAAAATTTGGCAAGTTGTATTTTTTTAAGTGCTTGGTTTTCTATGGCTCTCTCTATTATGAATCCTCTACAAATCTCTTGTGATAGAACGTTGGTTCACATTTCAAGGTATATAAGATAGAATAACTAATTTTCAGGAAACTTTAGTTTCCTCTTCATCCTTGCATCTTTGGACCTATTAATAAGAAAGGCATAATTTGTCTCTGGAAGATTCTCATGTATTATGAAAACTCCTGTGTGTGAAGAGCAGAAATTTGTTCTACTTATTTGTTCTGTGTAGCCTACTCCTCTTGCCAAAATGACATAGGCATAGAGTTAAATTGTGCTACTAAAAAAGAAATCTGAATTGATGAATTAAATAAGGAAGAGAATAAATTTTAAAAATACTATTTAATTTTATGTAATGTTTATTATTTGTTAATTTGAGGCATATAATTTTATTTAAGACTAAATTTACATTCAAGTCCAGTTGCTACTTTTACAGATATGATCCATTTTGTTTTTGCTTAAAGCCTCTGAATGGCTTATAATATGAACCAGTTTAAAGTAATTACCATATTATAGAAACAATACTTTTCAAACTCTAGGAGCAATTAAGTTTGCGTTATTGAATCAAGTAGTTTATTTGAATAAGAATCTTTATAGATTAAGAATTTAATTTTCCAACACTTTTGCAAAATTCCTCAGGTAGATGGCAAGCAGGCAGCATTTTTACCTTTGTCAAGTGGTCCAAAAAAATCTTTTGACTCAGAGAAATGAAACTTACCCTGCCATCTTCTCCATCCAAAAAGAAGGGAAGCATTTTAAAGCTAGAAGTAGTAAGGTTTGGGATCCAAGAGACTAATTGAACCAAAAGCCTCCTTTGAAGTGTCATGCTTAGACAGGCTGAGAACTGTGGAGCCCTTTACATAGTAGGGCTTCAAATGGCCACAACCTTATATGGTAAACACTTACTGAGATTAATATATATTGCCTGGGAATTAAAATGACTACGAGATAGTCACATGATTCTGAAGTATCCTGTAATCTGGTCCAGGGATAAAAAAAAAGGAATTTGTTGATAATGGTTATACTCAGGTGTACTTGTTAGGAACAAAAGAATCAAATATTATGCTCAAAAGTAATTTAGGTGAAACTTTATTTTTTTTTGAGAGTTAATAATTAAAATGAAAATAAGACCAGGAAAAAGGAAATAGTTTAGTCAGATCTGAGAACTTACATTTGATATGGTCTTCCCTAGAAGAGCCATAATTGTTATGCCTATTGGCTTGGCTATAGCCACCATGGGTTTGGGAATATGTTTCTTGAATATCTGCAATTCAAAATAGATCTTACTTCCTGAAAGTGCAAAAAGCTAATTATATCAGGCAATTCAAGAAGCCAAAAAAGGGCTCATTAAGACACTAAATACTAATCCCTTATATGCTAGCCTGCCTGAGTTTCTTCCTATGACAGTGGATTTGTAGTTTTAACCATCTTCCCTTTGTAACCTATATGGAATATTATGTAGATATACACAAATATTAATGTAGAAAATAGATTGTTTCATAATACTGACTGAGAACCTGAAGATCTGAGACACAAAATAGGTACGTTTTGATGAAGCCTGAAATGAGCTAAGGAAAACCAAGTCTGGATGACATTGTAACCTGGATGGTAAGTATTCCTGGAAGAGAGAGAAGAAAGGAAAGATAATATGAGAAATGGCCTTGAGTTTGTAGAACAAGATATTTGGATAAAGGTAGGTCATTTTAAAAAGGCACCTTAAAAAAAAAAAGAAAAAAAGGCACCTTAACTCAGTAAGAGTTAAGAAGCTGAAAAACATATATATATGACATGTATTTATTATAAATATTATATGTATATATGTAAAAATTAATATATGTACCTATATTATCTAAGTAATAATAAATCATACATATGTACTTATATATGATACATTACATATATGTGACATAATTAAATTTTTAAAAATTATTATTTTTAGAGATTTATTTATTTTTTTGACAAAGAGAGAGAGAGAGGTGAGGGTCAAGAGAAGGAGAGAATACTTAAGCAGACTCCCCACTGAGCATGGAGCCTGATGTGGCTCTTGATCCCAGGACTCTGAGATTATGAACTGAGATAAAATCAAGAGTCAGATGCTTACCAAATGAGCCACCCAGGTGCCCTTATTTTTTTTTTTTTGAATGACTAAAAATGTTATTTGGAAATAAAGAGCATGTACAGAAATGAGTTGAACACACAGTGATTGGAAAGGGAGGGGATATAAATACAGCAAACTACACATCATATATTTCAGAGGAACAGACTCCTACACACATGGGCTTCATAATACCAGCTGGTCTATTTGTTCATGATATTAAAAAACACCTAGAGTTGGCTACACGGATGTACATATATAATATACATATCAGATATACAGATTGATAAATATAAAAAGATACATTATCTTTTTAAAAAAATTCTTACCCACTTTACTACAGATTCATTGATTTCATTCTTTTTGTAGAAATTTACATTTTATTTTGGTAGCATTATATATTTCATTATATCTATTTGGCATTATATATATGCTGTATCTGTAAGAGTAAATGCTTGTTATTTGAATATTTAACAACTGTTCTTTTGCTTGCAAGTCAAACTGACAAAAATTCCTATTTCCATATTTCTAAACACACAGACTTTTGTGGTGGGTCTTTTTTCTTACATTAATTACACAGGTGGCTTTTTAGTTGGAGTTCAAGTAACACATCAAGTTAGAGATCAATAGTTTGAAATTCTGATATGCAAGAGCTATAGAAATAACAAGTGCAACCTCAAGTTTTCAAAATGGCCTCTGTGCATCATACAGCTGGTCCCAAATGGAGACCAAGAAAGCAAGGTCATTTTTAATCTCTATGTACATCTCGCTTTCCTGGCTTAACACTAATCATACACTGTGTCCTGCATATTGGAAGGGAGAAGATGAAGGATATAGAAGAATTCACTTTGAAAACATGTACTCAATGTTGCATATCCAAAAGCTCCCAGGGGATTAAACAATCAGAAAGCCCTACATCATTTGCATTTTAATGGATAAAAATAAGAGTTGAAACATTTCTTTACACTTAAACACCATGAAAAATCTTGTGTAGTGTAGTTAATAGGACTGAAATAGTGAGGAGGGGGTGGAAGAAACAGGGACTCTATGAAATTTAAGGAAAATTCATTTCTTTTACAGAATTGGAGCTGGGCTGATTAAGTCAAAGTGCCTAACTCTGCTAGAGACACATTTTCCTAATGAAAAGTACTGTAACTTCAGACCTTTCACATTTTCCATGAATAGATGTCATTACTCATTATCACATTTATCATTACTTGTAAAACAATGAGGTGGCAGCAGGGGGAAAAGGACTAAAATAGAGTTGAAAAAAATTTGGTACTGGTTTAGAGAATTTAAATGAAGGCTTGTTTTGCAAAAGCAAAAACAACCTCCATGAAACTCCATCATACCTTTGGAAAAGTGACATAACGTAGTGGGCCACATTTATGAAAAGAAGAGTGACCACGGTTTCTCTTCACTCTCCTCTAAATCTGAATTCATAATGATAAAGAGCTTGACTGTTATAATTCTGAAATAGATAATGAGTTGTTTAAGTGATAATTACTGAATCTCCTTATTTTTAGAAACCCATTAACAGGTATCTCTTTAGTTGTAGAAAGAAACCTTTATAAATATTGAATTGTGCTATCACATGTACAAATTTCTTTCAAATTATGGAATCTGACTAATTTCACAAGAACTCTTTGGTATTAATTGGCTTTAAGATTTAATCAACTAACGACATCATTTATTAATTCCAATTTGAAAAGTCAAGGAAAAAAGTATCACCTTATTATCTTTAGCCAAACCTCTTCAAATGTTCATATGGGTTAGACATTGAAAATGAAAGATGCCTGTGAGCCTTGTGAGTTTCTCCAATTCAAAGAACAGGATTTATCAATGAGAAGCTACAGCAGGTCTTACAGTAAAATCTTACTGCCTAACTAGAGAATAGAAAGGATTTGATTAGGTTTGAAATAAAGACAGAATGAACATTGGTGAATTCTTAGTCTAGTAGGTAAGAAGAGGGAAGCAAACACTAGAAGAAGAGGGAAGCGACTGTCAAGTTCAAGCAGCTCCACATTCCCAATAAATAAATCTTGATTGCATTCTTTAAATATCAAGCTGTAGTGAAATGATGAAGAGAGCCTTAAGTATACCATCTTGATGATGAAGACAAGTAGGAGGCCTTATAGATTGCAAAGCCCCATACCTGGCCAGGTGCTAGAAGTTCTTTCAAGACCCATTCAGAGGACATAGAGATTTTCAGATAATATTCTCATTTGTTATTTGCCACTAGCTGCTCAAGATTGTGAATTGTACTTGAAGCATTACAGAAGTGGAGGAGGAATTGTACTCATAAACACAAAACATATACAACAGTAGATCCATTTTCTGCTTAGGAAATTGGATACCCTCAAGGAGTTGATATGTATAAAATAGGCAAACAAACATTATAATAAACATTGTGCAAATATTGTGGAAATGATATTTCTGACAGCCATTGACAGATTTATTTTTTTTTTCATTGACAGATTTATTATTAGAAATAGCCATATTTGCTATGTAGGACATTTTCTATATCATGAAATCTGATTTTAGAAATATGTTCTTTCTGACTTTGAGGTTTTTGATGTCTGCATTCTCTTTCCTATCTACTCTAATTTATCTGTTGCTAACTAATTTTCAATAAAAATATGATAAATTTTCAGCTTTTATATTCCAATTATTCAGAACGATGAATGGTGATAGGAAATTAAAGTTTTTAGCAAGCTTTCTTATTAGAAGAAGACTGTGACTGCATTATTCTTTGATGATTTGGAGCGTTGAGTTAAAGCTACATAGTTAGGGGCACTTGTTTTTCTTTGTACTCATACTATCTACACAATCAAATTAGAAGACATATGTCACAATTTGGGGATTACCAGAAGGTAGAGTAATAATGAAGATCACCTTTCTCTTCCCAGTTCCATACCACAAAGTCAGGTGACCATCAAAAGATGGCAAGACTATTTATTGCTAATCACAACTCCAGTTCTAGGAAACCTTAAACCATTGAGACTAGGGATTCCATAAATAATGAAAAAGTAATATTTACTAAAGTGGCATTCTCTTTTTATTTTTTTCAGATTTTCACCCTGCAGGGTGCCTCATGCAGGACTCAATCCCAGGACCCAGGGATCACACTCTGACCTGAAGGCAGATGTTGAACCGCTGAGCCACCCAGGCGTCCCTAAAGTGGCGTTCTCTTTAATGTCTCGTTCCCCCTCAATATGTGGACAGGTTGACCCAGGAACAAAAATTCCCTTATTCGATCTAAAGCCACTTCTGCAGGTCAATAAAAAGTAACTTGTATCCACATTCTTAACCAAGAAAACTGAACAAGGAAAAAATACTGGTCTTGTTTATGCACTAATTTTTTAGGGAAAGCTACTATAAAAATAAACTTCAATAACTTCCCTGCTAATCAAAATTAACCCCCAAAATGTTAAAAAGGGCTTTTAAAAATAATAGGACTTGCTTATGCTTGTATGGTTTATTATTTTCTCTCAAACACCTGCCACAGTTCCTGGGAGTACAGGGACTTACTCATTCACCCATTCATTTTACAAGTATTTGCTGAGCATCTCCTGAGCCCCAGGACCTGTGTAAAGTTAGTGAAATACACTATTATGTAAGAACAGTCATGCTTTATTCCTTCATGGAGCTGGTAGTTTAGTGGAGAAAAGAGATGAATAAAATATTCATACCAAGAACTTTATATAAAATTATATTTCTGTGTAAAATTATAATGTGTTAAGTACTATAGATGGGATGGTTTATAATGCTTATAATGTTTATAGACAGCATAAAATAAAGAAGTTTAACCTACTCAGAGGACATTGGAGAGGCTTTTTGGGGAAGCAGGTAAAAGTGGAAGAATGGGGCTCCTTAACTATCTTAATGAAACTGGTGCAGATTGAAGGAAAAGTTTATTTTTTTATTTTTTAGAAGATTTTATTTATTCATTCATGAGAGACACACAGAGGAGAGAGGAAGAGACAGAGGCAGAGAGAGAAGCAGGCTCCATGCAGAGAGCCCGATGTGGGACTTGATTCCAAGTCTCCAGGTTCACGCCCTGGGCCGAAGGCAGGTGCTCAACTGCTGAGCCTGATGTAGGCATTCTGGAAAAGTTTAAATATATGGAAAAAGGAGAGGACAATTTTTTTTAAGGATAGACTGATAACTATTTGAATACTTTGAATTTGAAGGGTCTGGAATACTCACATGGAAGAATTGGAGAGGTCCATTGCTTAGCAGAAAAGTCTCAATTGCAGAAACTAATTTAGAGAATCTTTAATATATGAGTTATAGTTAAAAGACTTTGGAATTAAAATCTCAGGAACAGTGGATTGTATGATAGTCTGAATAATGTCCCCTCTCCAAATATATCTACATCCCAATCCCTGGAATCTGTGACTATTAGTTTAAATGCAAAAAGGACTTTGCAGATGTGATTAAATTAGGAATATTTAAGATTAAGATAAAACTAGGATTATCCTGGGTTATCTGGTGGGCCTGATATAATGCTCCTTATAAAAGAGACTCAGAAGGAATCGAAGTCAGAGAAGGCAATGTGATGATGGAAACAGAGAATGACATTTTGCTCTCTGAAGATGGAGGAAGAACTACAAGCTAAGAAACACAGCTGATCATTAGAAACTAGCAAAGAAAAAAAAAAAAAGCAACAACCCTAATTCTTCCCTCAGAAAATCCAGAAGAAACCAGCTTTACTAACACTTGACTTTAGCCCAATGAAACCAGTTTTGACTTCTTACCTTCATAACTAATAAAAGAACAAATGTATGTTTTAAGTTTGTGATTATTTTGTTACAGCAACAAAAGCAAACTTATACATAGGGCGAAGTAAGAAGGAAGAGATGAAATCCTAGGGAAGACTCACCTCTAGGAATAATGGTGGAAAAATGCTCTAGTACAGAAGACACCAGAGAGCAAAACGAATAAAGGATGGACTCACAGAAACCAAGAGAGACAATATTTCTAGGGAAATAGAGTTGTTGGCAAGAGGTGATTAGGGTACTAGTTGATAGGATCTGTACTGGATAGGGAAGGAGGTTGGAGCCAGAGAGGAAGATGGGTTAGCGAAAAGGCAGAGGCTGGAAATGGAAGACTGAGAATAGTGGAAATGCAGATCGGTGGCATTGTTGTGATCTGAATAGAATATTGGAATTTAAGATCATGGAGGTGGGTGCTGATTCAGCATAGAAATGTAGAGAGGACTGGAGATGAGCTGATCCACATGTACACTGACCTCCATTAGAATAATGGTGAGTGTTAAAGCTGAAAGAAAGTCTTGTCTTTAAGTGCCTGATTTACTGAATTTGTGTTTTTACTGAGTCATTTAACAGAGTGCACCAACTGCAAGGAATTTTCTTCCACTTTTAAGGAAGGTATTTAAATTTTCTTTTAAGATGGTACCTTTTCATCTTGTTTACATGTGAATGGCTGGGTTCAAACACTTAATCTACCTTAAAAATTAAAAGCCTAACATTGTATTTTCTGGATCCATCTTTTTGTTCTTCCAAGCAAGAGTCTAAAAACTGAATATTTCATATTCTGGGCAATTTTCTGTAGCCAGATGGTTGGGAGGAGGGGAGGTGGCCAAGCATAGATGATAGCCCAGATGAAGTGGCATGTAATCTTTATTAGAACTCAGGGCTCTACTCTCCCCTCTGCCCTCTGTGCCCAGGTCTATTCTAGAGTCACTCTTCATAGTGGAAGGTACCATCAGGTAGGATCCGTTCACTGTGTAACCCTGGAGCCTTTACTTCTATCAGAGGTACCATAGAATTTATTTTTCCTGACTTCATCCACTTTTCCCCTGGAGCACTTTCTACTAGTGTTCAATCAAAAGAAAAAGATTGAATTTTCTTTACACCATTTATATGGTATTAAGGAGTATTTACAAGCTTTTTCTGAGGATGAGGACATGGTTGGGAGCTGATCTGTTTTTGTACATGTTTCCTTCCCCCCTGGAAACCCTTGTTTCTTTCTTTGTACTAGTCTATTAGATTGCATTATGTTATTCTCTTGTTCTTGTTTTGTGGCCGCGGGTGAACATTTTTGATTGGCTTTGGTTTGTTTTGTTTTCCTCATTTTGTTAAATTCTATGGGAGGGAAATTAAATGATGCAGTTGTGATCTACCACCTAAACCTGGATGCTTATAAACAATATTTCACTGGCTACTTATATTTATTATTTAGAAAAGAAAGTCAATCTACTAAAATTATATTTCAGATGCAGGATTAATTATTTTTATGAAGTTGAATTTATTATAGATACAGCTAGAACTAACTTGTGTTTTTAATTTCCTTAAAGTGCCTTGATTGTGTAGTGATAGGAGCAGTAAAAATCAAATATAAATAAGTACTTGCATCTGACAAGTAATTTATAAATATTTTACATGTACTGTGACCATATTTATTTATGTACAGATAATACATAGTCAGACTATCTCTACAAATAAAAATGCTGACCACACAAAGTTGTAATTCATAGGTATTACATGTCTCTGCTCTCTTGGTTTATATTCTCCGCATCCTTTCCCGTAATTATTTCCTTAACTCATGGTTGTCAGTTCTACTTTAAGACAAAAGCCAAGGAAATGTAGTTTTTGAGTTTATGCCAGTAAGTTTTTCTGCCTTGGAGAAAATAATATTTCTAACTGTATATTACAGTGTTTATCATTCTGATGTTCTAAGTTAGAAACAATTGTCTATTTTTGCTAAACTTTACATAAGCATATGTGAAGTGAAACACTAAGCAGAGAGGCCACATCACAATATTGCATAAAAAAATAAATGCCCAAGTTAATTCAGATGCCAATACTATATATAATCCTTATTTAATTCAACTCAGGATTGCTATTTAATCCTCTTTTAGTTGATATACTCTTGAATGTATGGATGTTTCAACATGCCAAAATTTTGAAGAAGACTCAAAAGAGGATATCTGATAGGGTCAGCAGGAGACAAAAACAAAGTTGTGGGTGCATGCATACAACACGCACATGTAGCAAATTGAAGTTAAAGTCATCAGGTGAAAAAAAAAAAAATAAATAAATAAAGTCATCAGGTGTGATACTCTCAATGATTTATAGCTCTATGACGGTCATCCTGCCCTGCTTGCTCTCTCTAGCAAAAAACTCTGTGTATGCTAACATCTCATCAGTTATATAAAGGAATAATTAATACAAATATCTTTCATTTATTTTTGTTGCTACAAGAAGCAAAAGAATTGCAGGAAGGTCTGATTTATTTAACTAAAATTATTTTAAATCACACCAACAGGGCACCCCGGGTGGCTCAGCGGTTTAGCGCTGCCTTCAGTCCAGGGTGTGATCCTGGAGACCCAGAATCGAGTCCTAGGTCAGGCTTCCTGCGTGGAGCCCATTTTTCCCTCTGCCTGTGTCTCTGCCTCTCTCTCTCTCTCTCTCTCATGAATAAATAAATAAAATCTTTTTTTAAAAAAATCACACCAACAAACAAAAATGATAGTATGTGTGAACCACAAAAAAAATCATAATTTTATTCTGTCCTTTGATTGTTAGGATCTGTACTTATTAATAAAAAAATCAAGGACGCTCAATAACCTCTAGGTATTACAATTCAGTCTATAAGAAATTCCTAACAAAATGTCAATGCGGATTCAATAAGTAATTCCAGATACATATTACCTTAAGATGAAATTTTTGCTCTCTACTTAAGAGGGTTACAAGGCATCTGAATTAAGTTTACCTTTAGAATCCCAAGGTGGACTCCTATGCGGGTGCTCCTAGTAGGTCCTATGGGAGTTATTAGGTCATGAGACTAGAGACCTCATGAACAGGATTTGTGTCCTTATAAAAGAGGCCATTGGGAGATCCTTTGCCCTTCCACCAATGAGGATACACATAAGAAGGAGCTATCTATGAACCAGGAATCAGGCACTTCCTTCATTTTTTGAGATTGTCCATACTGTGCCTGAATATATCACTAATACTCTCTAAGTAATGTTGTGCATAAAGAGAGCTAATCTTGGTCAAAATACATTAGTTCCAGTTTTCAAGTCCTATCAGATCTGTGGGCATTATAATATATGAGGCATGTTTTTATGTGAAGCTTCTGTATCTTAGGTGTGGCTGGAATATACTTTAACATGATAACCCAAGTCAACCATAGGCAGCATCCCTGTAATCTCTGAAATATTTCTGTGTGCTCAAGTTACTTATGTAATCTTTTGCAAAATGGGGCTGTAGTAAATATGTCAACTTGGGCACTAGAAAATGTATTTGAGTTTTAAATAACCTCTGCCATATAAAGCCAAAGGGAAGTAAATGATGAAGTGTCTGTCACCCTCTTCTCTCTACCCCCACTACCATAAACCTGCATGCAGATGCCTTATCATACCAAGACTAATATATTCTCCAAATTTCTCCAGATTAATTCTAAATAACTAAGTGGTAAATTCATGTAATTTAAGTAGGTAAAATAATTAAGTGTTGCTTCATGATCATCTTTGTGGTCCATTGGAGCAAGAATTAGAATGGCTAAATCACAAAGAAAGAAAGAGGACAATGAATTTGGCTCTATTTATTAATTGAGCAGCTACTTATATAATTGGATATTTCATTAAAAAGTCAAAGAAAGCACTCTTTACATCATCTTACTCCTAAAAAGTATGTAGACTTTGACTACTGGACTAGGAAATTATTTTGCATTTTGTTTAATAAGTAAAATTCCTCACCACTTCAGTGAAATTTTATTTATCTAACTGAATAGCTATATTATTTTAGCAAGAAGCTTCTACTGACCATATCCTTAATAGGACTTAAATGTTGTACATGGTATATGAAAACCATATAGTTCACCCAACTTGTCACTTTGAGCATATTGCTTTCTAATATTGTTATTAAGGTATAATTTGCACAAACTATAAGCATATATAGCTTGATGGGACTTTACACATGTATACATTCATGCAACTGCAATTCTGATTAAGGTGTATAACATTTCTAGCAACCTAGAAAAATCATCTATTTTGTAATTCCTCTGAATATCAGAGAATAATGGGCAATAATGTTTTTTTTTTCTCTAACTCACAGGCAATTGTGAAATCAAATAAAGAAAGTTAAAATGTCATTGGAAAACTATAAAATCCTATGAAAAGAGAAAGCCTTGCTGTAGCAGTAATAGTCATGAAAGGTTTCCCCTAACCAAGATCATTCCCTTATACTTTGTATTTCTTATTATATATAAACCCGCAAAGCCTGATGGCTTAGCTCTCAGCAGATTATATCTTTAAAAGCTATTTTTAAAAGTTGAAAATGGTGTAAAAGTGGTCAAAATTATTACCATAGGCATAGTTTATTAATGTTTCATTTATACTTGAGTGTAAACAGTTCAAAATATTTAATTGCTGCCTCTTCCCTTCCCAAGCTAACTTGCATACGCATTTGTATGTGTAGATAAAACAACATTGCTAAAGAATGTAAAATGATTATCATCTGCTGGTCACAAACCAAGTAGTAGATTTTTGTGTTTAATGATACTGATACTCAATTAAGGTAAAATCAAACCAAAACAAAACAAAGCAAGACAGACTAATTGTTGCTATTTTCTTTAATGGTAACTAGCGTATTACAGTAATGGTATTTTTTTCTGTTTTTTTTTTTTTTTTTTTTTTTTAACCAGGGCTAATTATTAGCATTAACATTTTTTAAAAAGATTCTCCAAAAAAGAATCTGAGGAACCAGAACGAATCAGTGGATTTGAAACATTAAGAAAAGGTACAATTTTTTTGATGACTATATACTTGGATTATTGACATTCGTTTTCTTCTTATATGTACTCAGTCTTTCATATATATATTAATATATAAACCTGCTATTTATTTTTTTAAGAAATGAGTTTATTTCCTTTATTTTGATCTATTATTTTACTTCTCTGTAAGAAAAAATGTCCCTTCAGCCTCAATAGAGCTTTCATACCTATTTGGTGGCTTCAGCTGATATTCCTTGGATAGTCATAAATGTTCCTCCAGGGAGTTGTAGCTAACTCCAAAAGTGAAACTGCTGTGTCTACAGCTCATCCTGGGAAGCAGCTTGTCCACAATTAGATTTACCAACTTTGACTTTCTTCTTCTTCTTCTTCTTCTTCTTCTTCTTCTTCTTCTTCTTCTTCTTCTTCTTCTTTTTATTTTTTAATTCCTGATACTTCTCAAACTCTTCCAAAAATTTGAAGAAAAGCAAAAGCTTCCAAACTCATTTTAGGAGGCCAGCACTATCCTGATATTGAAACTAGACAAGAATGATACAAAAAAGTTATAGGCCAATGTCCCTGATGAACAGAGATGTGTAAATCCTAAAAAATATTAGAAAACTGAATTCAATAATATATTTAAAAGATTATACATCATGAACAAGTGGGATTTATTCCAGGGATGTAAAGATGGTTTGACATCTGCAAATCATTCAATATGATACATCACATTAACAAAAGGAAGGATAAAAATCATATGATTGTCTCAAGAGACACAGAAAAAGCCTTTAACAAAATTCAACATCCATGTATGATAAAAACTCCCAACAAAGTGAAGATAGAGTAAACATAGCTCAACATTGTACAGAGCATACACAACAAACTCACAGAGAACATCACACTCAATAATTGTCAGTGTTTGCAAATGGCCTGATAATATAGAATAATATATATTATTGCATATTAATATGGAAATAATATAGAAAACCCTAAAGACTATGCCAAAAACCTTATAATTATATATTATATGTAATATATATGTATTATTCTATATTAATATAGAAAACCCTAAAGACTCTTCCAAAAACCTTAGAATTAATAAATGAATTCAGTAAAGTTGTAAGATACAAAATTAATATATAGAAATTGATTGCATTTCTAGATACAATAATGAACTTTCAGAAAGAGAAATTAAGAAAACAATCTCATTTAGAATGGTATGAACAAGAATAAAATACCTAGGAATAAATCTAACCAAGGAAGATATCTGTACATTGAAAACTCTAAGACATTGGTGAAAGAAATTGAAGAAGGCACAAATAAATGGAAAGATATTTTCTGTTCAAGGATTCTAATAATTAATTTTCTTAAAATGTCCATACTACCCAAAGCAATCTACAAATTCAATGCAATCCTCATCAAAATTTCAATGACATTTTTCACAGAACTAGAGCAAAGAATTCTAAAATTTGTATGGAACCACAAAAGACCCCGAATAGCCAAAGAAATTTTGAGAAAGAAGAACAAAGCTGTATCACCCTCCCTGATTTCAAACTATACTGCAAAGTTATAGTAATCAAACAGTATGGTATTGGCACACAACATACATATAGATCAATGGAATAGCATCTTCGATAAAAGATGCTGGGAAAACTGATAGCCACATGCAAAAGAATGAAATTGGTCCACTATTTTGCACTACATACACAAATCAACTCAAAATGGATTAAAGACTTGAAAGTAAAACTTGAAGCTGTAAAACTCCTAGAAGAAAACATAGGCAATTAGCTCCTTGACATAGCTCTTAGCAATATATTTTTTGGCTCTGACTCCAAAGGCAATGGCAACAAAAGTATAAATAAACAAATGAGACTACATCAAACTAAAAGTCTTCTGCAAAGTGAAGAAAACCATCAACAAAATAAAAAAGGCAATCTTCTAAATGTGAGATGATTTTTTCAGATCATATATTCAATAAGGGGCTAACATCCAAAATATATAAAGAACTGATATATCTCAATAGCAAATGAGCCAACAATCCAATTAAAAAATGGGCAGAAGATCTGAAGAGATATTTTTCCAAAGAAAATGGCCAACAGGCACATGGAAAGATGCTCAGCATCACTAATTGTCAGGAAAATGCAATCAAAATCACAATGAGATATCATCTCATACCTGTCAGAATGGCTATTATCATAAAGACAAGAAATAACAAGCACTGGTGAGGATGTGGAGAAAGGGGCCCCTGAGCACTGTTGATGAGAATGAAAACTGGTGCAGCCACAGTAGAAACCAGTATGGAGGTTCTTCCAAAAAATTAAAAATAGAACTACTATATGATCCAGCAATCTCACCTCTAGATATTTGAAGAAAATGAAAAAAAACTATTTTTAAAAGATATATGCATCCCTATGTTTACTGCAGCATTACTTATAATAGCCAAGACATGGAAGCAACTTGAGTGCCCACTGATAGATGAATAAATAAAGATGTGGTATAGATACACAATGGAACACTAGCCAGCCATAAAGAAGAAGAAAATCTTGCCCTTTGTGACAACATAGATAAACTTTGAGGGTATTATGCTAAGTGAAGTAAGCCAGACAGAAAAAGACAAATACTATATGATTTAACATATGTGTGGAGTTTAAAAACCAAACCAAAGCAAAACAAAACTCCTAGGTACCAAGAATGGAATGGTAGATACCAGAGAGGAAGTGAGTTGAGGGAAGTCAAAAACAAAAAAAAGGTGAAATGTGTCAATTGTATGGTTAAGGGATGGTAACTAGACTTATTGTGGTGATCACTCTGTAGGATAGGCAAATATCAATCATATAGTACACCTGAAACTAATATAATGTTATATGCCAATTTTATATAAATTTTTTAAAAGTTCATTATTTGAACTAAAATTGGCTCTGAGTGTTCTAAGCCATTTAAAATAACTTACATATTTAGAAAAGGATCACTGTTGTGGCAATCATAGTAAGCATGATAGTTTTGAGATAGAACAGGTCTTTTATTGCTCTCAGTTTACCTTTGATAATTCAAGTAAAAGACTATTATTTCCCCCAAAAATGTAGGTAGTAATTTAGTGCACATGAAAGTGGGGAGATTAGCAGCATTAGTTTCAGTGGCATAGCTAGGATGTTGAAACTTCATCCTCTGAGTTGTTTTAATACCCTTCAGGCCCCACCTGTACACATGGTCCTTGGCTCTCTGCAAGAATGTAGACTAATCTTCACCACACCGTGGCCAGTTACTATCAAGAGAAATGTCCACAGAGCAGAATGATGTCCCAGTTATTTAAACATATCCAAAATGATTTTTGAATTTATATTTTCTCCTCACATAATTAT
This sequence comes from Vulpes lagopus, assembly GCF_018345385.1. NCBI lineage: Eukaryota > Metazoa > Chordata > Mammalia > Carnivora > Canidae > Vulpes > Vulpes lagopus. The sequence goes on from NC_054843.1 coordinate 27,037,522, forward strand.
TAAAGAATGCAAAGGCAGATTACAATACTGTGGGTAAATGCCAATCATTGCTATGGATGTTATGTTAAAAAGTCTGAATGTGGGGCATCTGGATGGCTCAGTGGTTGAGCATCTGCCTTTGGCTCAGGTCATGATCCCAAGGTCCTGGGATCGAGTCCTGCATGGGGCTCCCCGCAGGGAGCCTGCTTCTCCCTCTGCCTATATCCCTGCTTCTCAATCTGGTCTCTCATGTATAAATAAGTAGAATCTTAAAAAAAGAGTCTGAATGTGTTGGAGAAGCATGATAAAGTGTTTACAGGTAAAATATTGCAGTAAATGAAATTTGCCTTCAACATGTGTGATGGGAAGGAGAGATGAAATAAATGTGGCAAGATGTTGACACCTGGGGTTCACTGAATTATTCTCTCTACTTCTGATTGCGTTTGAAATTTTCCATAATAAAAATGTGAGGCAACCAATGATTGTGATATTATGGTATGGAAGCTGTGGGCTTTAGCTACAATATAAACATTCACTAATGGAAAATCTCAGAAGAGAGAAATTCTCCAGGTAATTGTGCTCTTACAGTTAACAAATAGAGGTAGTAGGTCAAATGCCTTTCTTAGATCACAGAGTTAGGTCAAGGGTGCTTTCCTTTTCCACATTAGTCATGATGTATCAAACATTTTCAACGTGCCAGCTCAAAGAATGGGCCCTGATCCTGCTAGTAGGAACAAGGCATACTGTACTGTAGCCCAGGGAAGTAACTACTCTCATAACCAGATAATCATAAATGTCATAAACAGGAGGAAAGGCCATAGCATTGCTTTTTAGGTGCTAAGAACAATGTGAGCAATAGCATGATGAATAAAAATAGCATATCCTGCTGCAGGAAGATCAAATGGTTGAGGGTTGCCAGAGTTGCAAATTCAAGGTAGGAGGAGAGCTGAGAGAATCAGAGGCAGGCAGTGAACGTCATCCTGTAGGTGGTAGAGAGCCACTGGAAAGTTTTGAGATGGGACCAGCTCAGGGGAGGGGTAGGTTTGCACAGACAACACTGGAATCAGGCAAGACAGGAGACATCTGTGGGAATCCACTAGGCGAGAGAGACAAACAGAACTGGAACTGGATCCAGACTTTGTGGGAAGAAGAGGGGAGAAAGGGGGGAGTTTCAGCCCAGGGGCAGCGTTGTAACAATAGAACTGTATGAACGCTTTCCTTTCCCTACTTCTCTTGTCCTATCCATCCTTCTCAAATCTCCTCCGAAATCCCCTTCTTTTCTTCCCTTTTACCTTCTTTCTGTCTTCCCTTGGTCGAGTCTTGGGCAAAGATTTAATTTTTTAAAATATGTTTTGTATAGTGAATATATGCTCATGGGACAGAACTCAAAATACAAAATGTATGTAACAAAACAAACACACACGCTTCTTTCCTGCATCCCTTGCTTCTTAGCTACTTTCAACCTCTCTTTCCTTGATGGAGCCAGCCACTGTTCCTTCCAGGGCTCTTGTGTAATTGCTTCAGAGGTATGTCATGCACTTAGTACCATACATACATACTTGCAAAGACTTTTAAAAATAACTTGTGTGAAGACTTCGTGTACATACTTGACAAGTTAATTAACACGCTTGCTACACTGTATTAAAATCTTATTAATTAACTTGATGGGTCATTTGATTACATAGCTCTAAAAGAGAACATTGGCCTTCTTTTGCAGACAACAATGAGCTCACGAAGGAGACTCATGAATAATCTTCTTCAGAAGATGAAAAGGGTTAAACTATCTGAACCTTTTGCTTTATAGAAGATATGACTGCTAATCTAATGCCTATCTGGAGTCTTGATTAACCTTCAAAAAACCAGCAGTCTTTCAGCCCATTAAGAAATTTGCTTATGTAACGACATATTACCCTATTAAAAGGCCTCTCTCTTAACTGTCAAATTAGTGAGATCATAATTAATTGGCTTTAGTTTTCACTTTTTAAATCAAAGAAAAAACCTTTAACCTTTCTTCCGTGGTAGATTGGGGTATTTCCATGTAGTAAACATTCCAGTTTCTGTTTTCACTGTGGGTACACTGCAGTGAATCCCTGACTGCAGTAGTTCCTGGAAGAGCAGAATATATGATGCTTTCATAAATAAATATTAGTACATTAGTCTTCTTCCAGCCCAAGCCAGATTTTCCTGGCTGCTTATTTCCCCAGGTGGCCAGAAGAATACAATCCTTGATATGAAAAGTTTGGCGGCTTCACATGCATATCTGATCAGCAGTAACACTCTCACTCAGATAATGTTCTTGTATTTCTGTTGGTGAAATATGGTACAGTGGTTATCTGATAGGCATAGTAAAATAACTTCATACAAGATTAAAACCATTATATCTGAATTTGTGGTAGCATTTTTCCTTACAAAGAAGTCATTGTGGTGTTTCTCCCCCATCAGATGGGGGTTCCTAAATATGGGGTGATGATTGGGTGGAAGCCAGTGGCACAGTGAAAAAAACTGCCAGAGGCAGAAAACAAAAGATAGAAGTTTATTGAAGTCACGTCAAAGAAGCAGCAGGCAGGACAGCAAAGGAGAGGCTATCTGCCACCAGGCAGTGGGTGGAAGCTGTTTTTAAAGAGGGTAGGAGAGAAGATATGGTGACATATGGAATTTCCCTTTTTCTGATCACTGTGCCTGGTTGTAAGTAGTCCATTGGTCAATTAGGGCCTATGGCAATTTTAAGATGGGTCGCCTGATGGCCCTGTCTGTTTTCAGCTAAGGAATCACTGTGGGCCCTTTCGACATTACATCCTTCAAGTCTGTTTGCCTAAAAGCAGCCTCTATAGTCTTCTTTAAGAAGTATTTGCTCAAAGGGCACCTGCGTGGCTCAGAGCGTCTGCCTTTGGTTCAGGTTGGGATCTTGAGGTCCTGGAATTGAGTTCCGCATTGAGCTTCCTGCAGGGAGCCTGTTTCTGTCTCTACCTCTCTGTCTGTATCTTTCATGAATGAATAGATAAAATCTTTAACAATAAATAAATAAACAAATAAATAAATACTTGCTTAAGGAATAAGTCCTGTAAATACATAAACATTTAGGCTAGAAATAATTATTATGATTATATCGTGTTCAAATTCTGGCTTTTTCTTAATATGATTTGCAATCCTAAATGCTTTGAAGCACATTGAGAGAATTAAAGAGAGTATAAATTCCTAAAAATGTTAAGCACAAAATTGTCAAATTAAACTTTCTCCCCAGTAAGAAGCTAGCTAGTGTACTCCAGAATGTCATAATTTTCTTATATTTCAAGCAAAAGCACTCCAATTTACTGGGTATCCAACTAATGTTAATGTTATTTTACAAAATCAATTTGTTTTTATATGTTATGACTGAAATTATATTATTACACAAAGCGTATTTTGCTGAATTATTTAATAATGCCTTCTGCACCAATTCTCTAGGATCTATTTATCTGTTTTATTCACTGCTGTATTTCCAGCTTAGAACATAGTAAGGGCTCAATAAATATTTTTAAATCAACAAATACAGCATTATCTATGACCCATATTTCTATTAGAATATTTTCTTCATCTCACACTGTACATCCTTTTCCAACCTTGATTGTTTTTTCTTTGTTGTTATAGAATAAAAGTGCTGCAGTATAGGATAAAAAAGCATAAGATTGAAAAAATTTTTGCTTGGTTAACTCATTTTGTCCCAGCTGCATGCAGTCTAGTATAGAAAAATATTAACAGTCTAATGATTTCATTATTTTTCTGTACCTCATTTCCCTAGTTCAGGTTGCTTATAAATATGGAAAATCTGAAAACTGCAGCCACGCCCCAGCGCCATGTAAGAACGGATTCTAAATAGAAAAAAGGGGGAAAAAATAGGAGAGACAGAGAGGAACAGAAGATACAGGCTGATAGTGGGAGAGAGTCTTGCTTATGTTAATAGGATTGCCATTAATGTATCTTTTAATACAAAGTGCCCTACATTACTCTACATGGTTCATCATAAACTAATGAAAGAGGTGCTTTAATTAGGAGGATAATAAGTGATTCAGAGACAAAAGGGAAGGATTCCAAACTATCACATCTATACTCATGGAGGGACAGCTGCCAAGTGAGAGGCTTTGGGGATAGCATAGAGAGTGGGTAAGCCATATGACTGCAGTAACTAAGAGTGAAGGGAGGTGACACAGTGAAGAGGCACACCATGGTTAAAATATCATGGGCCTTCACTGTGAGACAAAATATTCAGCCAATTTAGCCTCTATCATTTGCCAGAAGGAAATGAAATTATCTCAAACTTTGGAATAAGTCACTAAAATATTCTTACATTTGTTGTCCACACTGTTGGTTTATTCTTAAAATCCGTAATGATTTTTGATGTTCCTTAGAGAATCAATGGTCTATCATTTGAAATAGTAGGAAAAGAACACTCCTGCTCCAAAGAAAATCATGCCAACCATTTGACTACCAGCATGCTGATTGCTAGTAAGAATTGTGTTTGCTTAGATTACACAGAAAATGAGATATAAATATTACACATGACTATAAATCAATGATATAGAGTAACTCTAGGATACCGTTCTTTTTCATTCTTCCATTACTTGTGCATTCTTTTCCTAGAAACCCAGAAAAATCATTGGATTATAAAAGATAATACAATATAGAAGTAAGATTAACATACAAACAGATTTCTACTTTTAAAAGGGAAGCATTGATTTTCATCAGCATCTTAGTTTTATTTTCCTTCTCCCAGACAAAGGTCTCTATAGGAATTAGGAGCAAACTTCAGAAATATGTTGGATGAAGACCATGACACCAGTGCTACTCAAGGTTTCCTTCACAGCCAGGTGCCTGTTCCTGACTGATTACTGAATCACAATAACATAAGTACAGGAACTGAGAATAAATATTTAGAAATTTTTGCAGCAATTTGACAAGGTAAATATTTTGTATATTGAAGTTAATAGTAAAGAACGGAGATTTTTGATATAAAGTATTTTTTATTTCATTTTTTTCAAGGATTTTTTTTGGGCATAAGTACTGGTATTTAATGGACAAGAAATTAGAAATAAATCTTTTGTTATGGATAATTTCGTAGATACTGGGTTGAATTACTTTGAAAACAGGTGCTTACGTCATCCTTCCAAACTTCTTTGGAACATTCTTATATATCTAGGACTTTGAGTATCGTAAGTTTTCTGTTTCTTCAGAAGGTAGAATGGTAGTTACCAGGGTCTGAAGAATAGGGGAAATGGGGAAATGTTGGTCAAATGGTACAAACTTTCAGTTATAAGATGAAGGAATTTTGAGGAATGTAATGTACAGCACTGGTGATTATAGTAAACACTGTACTATACTTACAAGTTGCTAAGATAGTAGAAGTTGCATTTCTCACCACAAAGAAGAGACAGTAAACATGTGGTGCTAAAGATGGCAATTAACTCTAGGGAGGTAATCATTTTATAATATAAAAGTGTATCAAATGAACATATTGTACACCTAAAACTTACATAATTTTATATGTAATTATATCTTAATAAAGCTGGAAAGAGAATTAAATCAGAATCACTGAAAAAGAAACATTTATGTTTTCTCTGCTATTTAAAAATAATAATAAATATATCAATGTCTGGAATGCCTTGATGTATTTCGGAAGACTTTTTAAAAATTCAGTCTTACAAAGATCAGAATTGAAACCAAGCCTGTGGGGAGCTTTTTGCTTCTGTAACATCAAACATTTACAAGCAATTGTTGACGGAGATGGTAATAAAAAACAGAGGACTTTTGTACTTATGCTTAGTGAAATACTTAGTTATAGATTAGGTCACTGACAAACATCAACTGACTATGTCAGAGAAAAGCTCTGTATGCTAAGTCATGAGAGTAAACATTATGTCAAAAGAAGTGAACACAACTGTAAATAATTGGGAACTAAGGCCATTTTATCAAGTTCAAGTCAGACATATGGGCATTTGAACTGAAAGAACATTTCAATAGCCCATGGTCATGTGATAGAAGGTGGGGGAATGGATACATTTTATCATCAAATCGGAGATACCTTCACTATCCGCAGATCCACTTTCAAGCCCCAGGACTTCTATCCTGGCCAGCCTCAGTCTCCGGAGACCAAGCAGCAGACCACCAGGAACTACTAGGATGTATTTCTGGAAACCTTGCATCCTGCCTGCCATCCTGGTTGGCCTTTGTCATTTCCCTTCCAGTCTAGTTTCCCCTCTTGCTATTTTTGGCTCTTCCCCCTGACCCAAACTACCCATGTGTATGCTCACTTTTGTAGGGCCTAAGGCAAACAAAAAAAATCCCTCTTTTTCATCCTCAAACTTTTCATTAAACCTCTATTCCTTTCTCTGACAGAAATCCAACTCTTTCATAAGAAAGGACATGGCCTTGCATGCAGGGGCTACTTTTTCCCCACATTCCACATATTGTCAACCATCCTCCTCTATCCCCAGTGTTGCTTCGAGAGCATTACTGCATTAGCCTTTGGTAGAGATTTCCACCACTTTGAGATTATTCCATCAGGTTATAGCAGCCTCTGGCCTTGACTGCTATTCTCATGTATTTGTGTTCTGGGTACTCACGCTTATGCTTTCAATGGTTTAGCATCTAATTTTTGTATACGCAGCTTCATACTATGCTTTACTATTAGCTGCTCTATTCCTTGATTACTTCATCTCCAGCCATGTTCATCTACACCTCTCTTATATAATTCAATGCTGTGGCCACACCTAAATCTTGTCATTACTTGGAACTGTCACACCTCCAGAACATTAAATCTGAAGGCTTCAGTCTTACAACAGCTCTTCTCCCACAAATTCTCCTACTCTGTATTCTTATCAACCCTGTCCCTGACTCCTCAGGGCTGGCAGCCTATGATCCCTGTACTTTCCTCTTTTTGTTCTATTTTGTCTTCTTTTCCTTCTCTGTCTTGCTTTGATGTCATGGGCCCTCATTTCAACCATTCTTTTGCCAGTTTCTAAAAACTCTAGTCAAATTGCATTTCTATCCATCCTCATGGCAAGTACACAGTCTAGGTGTCCTAATTCTGTAGATCTAACCCAGATACCTGAGTTATTGAAGATGATCACACAACTGTATATACTGATGACACTATAAATTCCTGGTGCCCAAACTAACTAGGCTTTCAATACTTCGTATATTTCCCTACTGAATTTTCTCCACTCTGTTCAAATCTTTCATTTGTTGTCTTCACTATTGGCCAATAAATTTGTCTGTTTGTTCAGAGGAAAAATATAACTCCAACTTCTTGCCGCCAAATCTACAAATAGAAGTCTCAGGAAAGAAAAGCTATTTCCCTGGTTGAAGATTAATCCCTGCAACTGCACTCATGATCCTACCCCCTACCTTCCTAGGATACCTGCTATGAGCTGAATGTTTGTGTCTCCTCAGATTCATACATTGAAACCCTTATCCCCATTGTGATGGAATTAGGAGGTGGATGTCTTTGGAATATAATTAGGTTTAGATAATATCACGAGAAGAGAGCCTCTATGACTGGATTAGTGCCCTTAGAAGAAGAGGATGAGATACCAGAGCTGCTTCTCACCACTATGTGAGGAGGCAGGGAGAAGGTGGCTATCTGCAAACTAGGAAGAGGTCCTCACTCAGAACCAAATAACCTGGCACCTTGATCTTGACTTCCCAGCCTCCAGAACTATGAGATATAAATATCAGTTGTTTAAGTCACCCAATCAATGGCATTTTGTTATAGCAGCCTGAGTTGACTATGATGAATGATACTCTTTTCTTTATATTCAAGTCTTACTTTCCTTCTTTTATTCATCAGTCCATAAACATATTCCATGTTCTCACATACTAAAAATTTGTCCCTCAGCCTCACACTTCCCACCAAGTACTCTCCTTTATCACCACTGCTTTACAACTGAATTTTTTTGAAAGAGTTGTCTACATTCACTGCCTTTCGTTTCCAGTTCTACACATTCTTCACACCTTCTCAATTCGGCTTCTGCTCTTGCCACCTATAGAAACTGTTCTTGCCAAAGCCAGCAATGACTGACTTTCTTCCTGTTAAATCATTGAAATCTTTGCTTGTTTGACCTCTCTACTCCTCTTTCCACTGTTGACCAGTCCCTTTTGATCCTTAACAACACATTCTTTCCATTCCGTTTCTCTGACATTGAAATGTCAAATTCCTTTGTAGAATCCTGAAATGTTTGTATTTCTCAGGGCTCTTAGATTGTTTTCTCATTTCAATTTTCACACTTTCAATTTTTCAATGTCTCCCTCATTTCCTGTTGTGGCTTTAATAACCCTCTCTATATAAACAGAGGACCTCAAAGTTCATCTTTCTAGGGGCCACCTCTCGCCTAAATTTTAGATTTGGAAATTCCTCTTCCTACAAGATGTCTCTTGGAGATACAGAGGGCCCATCAGAGCCCAGCTACAAAACTGAGCTCATCATTTCTATCAATCTTCTCTATCTCCAGCTCATCTTTTCTGTCAACCTTCCACCCACTAGTCAAAACTGGAAATCTGAGTATTATCCTTGACTACTCCCTTTCCTTTCCTTTAGAATTCCTAGATATGGATCAATTCATCACATTTTTCTGTTTTTCCTCTATTCCTCATCTAATTTAGTCATCATCTTATTTTTATTCACCTCATAGGGAGTCTCCCTTTCTCTAGTCAGATCTCCCTGCAACTTATTCTCCACACCACAGACAGGGATTTTTCTAAAACACAAATCTTACGCATGTGCTACTACTGTGTTTAAAAGTGTTCAATGGCTCTTCATTACACTGAAAGTCCAAATTCTTTTTTTTTTAAAGATTTATTTATTTATTCATTCACGACAGACATACACACAGAGAGAGAGAGAGAGAGAGAGAGAGAGAGAGAGAGAGAGGCAGAGACACAGGCAGAGGGAAAAGCAGGCTCCATGCAGGGAGTCTGACGTGGGACTTGATTCCTGTCTCCAGGATCACACCCTGGGCTGACGGGGGGCGCTAAACCACTATGCCACCAGGGCTGCCCTGAAAGTCCAAATTCTTTAATGCCTTTTCCTTCTGAGCTCTCTCTCTTTACCATTCCTCTGTTTGCCTTTTAATGCTGCAATCATTTAGATTTGTAACTCTCTCCTCTCTCTCCCTCCCACACGCCAATCCCCACATCCCATTCTCCACACCTTTCTCTCTCACTCTCTTGCTCTCACTACTTGAGGCCTTTGCACAGCCTCTTCCTTCTGTCTTGAGTTTTTTACTACCCACCCACCCCCACTACCACCACCCTGCCCCACTTCACTACATGCTTTCTCTGGCTAAGTTATACATACAATTCAAGTCTCACTTAGACATAACTTCCTTTGGAAAGCTTTTTTTCCTCCTAGAACTGGTGTGGGGATTTTTGCTTCCACTGCAATTCATTTTACTTTTCATAATACTTGTCACATTCTATTGTACTTTCTTAAATTGTACTTTTCTATTTTTGACTTTTTATTCCCCATTAGCCTGTCAGCTCCATTAGGGCAAGAATTGTTTGTTTTGACTCTAATGCTCTGGTACATGGGAAGCTCTAATAATTATTCAATGTATGAATGCAAGAAGAAAAGAATAGGAAGATGCAGGCAGAATAAAGCCAATGGAGGCAAGGAACTTAGGAGATCAAAGATAAATATGCAAATTAAGTTCAGGAACTTAAGAAATTAGAGTCAGAAAAGTTAGAAGAGGTAATTCTTCAGGCCCTCAGTTTTAACAAGATCAAGACCCCCAAAATAAATAAATAAGTAAAAGGCAAAAGGCAGATTCCTTGATATCCCTGCAAGTCTAGTCTGAACTTGACCGTGTTGGTTCCATTCAGTTTAACCCCTATATGATCTGTCTGCCTGCTTCTCCAAGGAGTCTTTTCTCGTTTCCAGGTGCATGGATAGTTCTTTGAAATTTTAGCTTTGTCACTAAACAAACCCTATGAAACACTGGTTTGCTTTGGGTAGTTCCTTAGGCATGGCCCCTATCCTTTAGAAGTCCATACTCAAATGCAAAGCACAAGCTTTTCATTGAGAAAATATAAAATGAAGACTCAATAACATTTCTTTAATAAATGTATACAAGGCAATTGGATTGTGCCAAGTGCCAAGAGTGAAAGAATCACAGGTGTTGCATGATTTAACCCACCACCCCTCAAAGTGATACCTGACTATCCTTAAAAGTGTCACAAGACTATACAAATCCACTAAATGTCTCATACATTTTTCCCACATGCTACGTTCTTCCCCCTTACCACTTATAATACCCTACACAGGTTAAAGCAAGTCAAAATCTCTGATATAAATCAAATTGTGGGAATCCTGTCACCCAGATCATCAAAATTTACACAGGGATTTTTTTAAAAACCATTTAGACTCAAACTTATATGCTACTACACCACTGAGTTCTAAGTTGTAGCTTTGTAATTGGCAGAACTAATAAAAATATTTCCAAAGCATCAAATTAAGAATTTCTGTGCATCAAAGAACACATGCAACAAAGTGAAAAGACAATCTATGGAATGGGAAAAAATATTTGCAAGTCATATAACCAATAAGGATTATCCAGAATATATAAACAACTGCTATAATTCAAAACCATCAAAACAATCTGATTTCAAAACAGAAAGTACTTGAACAGATATTTCTCTAAACAAGATAAATAAATGGTCAAGAAGCATTTGAAAAGATGTACATTATTAATCATTAGGAAATGCGAGTTAAAATCACAGGGAGGTATCACCTCATTCCCATCAGGATGGCTACTATCAAAAAACCAGATAATAACAAGTGTTGGTTGAGGTGTGGAGATATTGAAAAGTTTGTACACTGTTGATATAAAATGATGCAGGTGATATGGAAAACAGCATGATATTTGCTCAAAAAGTTAAAAATAGAATTTCTATATGACCCATCAATTTCATTTCTGGGTATAAATGCAAAAAAAAATTGAAATCAAAGAGATATATACATACTTATGTTAATAGCATTGTTCATAATAACTAAAAGGTAAAACAACCCAATTATTTTCTGATGGATGAATGGATAAAGAAAATGTGGTATTACCTACATTTGAATATTATTTAGCCTTAAAAAGAAATAAAATTCTAGCATATGCTATAGTGTGAATGAATCTTGAGGACAAAATGTTAAGCGAAATAAGCCAGTCACAAACAGGCAAATACTGTATGATTCCATTTATATGAAGTACCTAGAATGGTGAAATTCTTAGAGACACTAATAGTAGAATGGTGGTCACCACGCTTGGTAAAGGGAATGGACAATTGTTGTATAAGATAGAGAGTTTTGGTTTTGTAAAATGAAAAGGATTCTGAGGATGCCTGGGTGGCTCTGTCAAGCATTTGCCTTTGGCTCAGGGCGTGATCCCAGAGTCCTTCAAACGAGTCCCACAATATGCTCCCTGCAAAGAGTCTGCTTCTCTCTCTGCCTATGTCTCTGCCCCCCTCTCTCTCTCTGTGTTTCTCAGTATGTAATAAATACACAAAATCTTTAAAAAAAAAAAAAAAAAAAGAAAGAAAGAAAGAAAAAGAAAAGGAAAGGATTCTGGAGATTGGCCATACAAAAATGTGAGTGTATTTAACACTACTAAACTATACACTTTAATGGTTATGACTAAATTTTTGTTATGTGAATTTTACTATAATTTTTAAAAACTAAGTATTTCCAGAATGGTCATAGATGTGTTTTTCTATTAAAACATGTAGATATTAGAGATATTACATGTAGATATCAGAGAATTACATGTAGATATTAAGAAATTAATTAAACATTCACAGTCTCCTCTTCACCATGAAAAAAAATCACAAATTTTTATGGAAGGGAAAATATCCTTTGCTTCTTCTTACTGAATTTCAGTAAGTAATCTAATTGATTCATCATTTTTTAAAGTAGGAAAGATTAAAAATGGAAATTTCTATGTACCTATTATAAGCGATACAAAATATTGTGATATTATTCTATTAAAGTAATCAGAAAATAAGTGTAGAATATTATTTGAGATGCATTGTATGCAATCTTTATCAGAATTATAACCAGATTTACTTCAATTTCTTATTTTCTAGAAATTATGGAATTTTATTGTAATCAAACTTTAGCAGTGAATGGATGAGTGCACTCAGAACAATTAATGGGAACTGATCAATCAGCCATACAAGTAGAGTGAAATTTAAGATTCACTTAGTTGTCAGAGAACACCAATTATCTAAGATTTGTATTAGTCTACTGTAACTATTTAGGTGCCTATCACCTTACTTCTTGTGAATGCCCTGTGGTCAGCAACCTCCGAGATGACCACAGTGTTGTTGGCCTTCTGATATTCATGTCCATGTCTAATCTCCTTCCCTTGAATGTGGGCTTCTAATGAACAGAATACAGCAGATGTAATGGGATGTTGCTTGTTAGATTGGGTTACAGGAAGACTGTGGTTTCCATTTTGGAGGCTTTTTTTTTTTTTTTTTTTTTTAATTTGGAGGCTTTCTTTTCCTGTCTCTCTCTCTGTTTCTCTTTTCTTCTCCTCTGACTCTCTCTGCCCTTTCTTAGGGGAAATAAGCTATAGTGTTGTGAGTAGGCCTCTGGTAAAGACCACTCAAAAAAGAAGAGATATCTGGAGATAAGAACCAATGAAGAGGGGCACCTGGGTGGCTCGGTGGTTGAGCATCTGCCTTTGGCTCAGGTCATGATCCCAGGGTCCTGGGATTGAGTTCCAAATTGGGCTCCACACATCAAGCTTCCCACAGGGAGCCTGACTCTCCATCTACCTATGTCTCTGCCTCTCTCTGTGTGTTTCTCGTGGAAAAAAAAAAAAAAGAACCAGTGATAATCTGAAGCTACCAAATGCCACATGAATGAGCTCAAAAGTCAATCTTCCCAGAGCTGAGATGACTGTAGCTCCAGCCAATACCTTGATTGCAACGTTGTAAGAGACCTTGAATTAGCTAAGCTGTGCCTGGATGCCTGACTCTCATATGCTATAATAAATGTCTCCTGTTAAAGCTGGTTAAGTTTTGCTATAATTTGTTACACAGTGATAGATAATACATAATCAAATGCATCAAATACAATAAACTTTTAAAGGTAATATTTTACATATAATTTTCATACATTTTTATGTAAAGCTTCATACTAGGATTTTCTTTGCCATGGTTTCTATCCCTTCTTGTCCCAAATCCTACACTATTAGGTTGATCTGACTTCTAATGTTTAGGTCACATATATCCAGCCTGATTTGATTGACACATTTTTCTATCATTATCTACTGTCTCTTCAATGTTCTTTTTTTTTCCTTTTTGTCTGCTCAATCTGAATTAGAACATATTTTTCCCAATCTTCTTCCAAATTTTTAAGAATATCAGGAGAAAGATGTACATATTTATGAGGTGTGACTGTGCCCTAGTATATGGTGTAGTTAGTAGGACAGTTCCATTTGGTGGCTGGGTTTTCAAATGCATCAATCAAGGCAAGATTGAACTTTTGGTTCCTATTTAGAATCTGACTATTTCTCATCACTCAGAATCACTATCCTTACTCACCAGATTAGGCCAATAGCCTCCAAGTTGCTCTTTGTCCTTCTTTGCTTAACTTTCCTTCAGTCTATTCTCAACACAGAAGCCAGAATGATCCTATGAAACCACGGGTCAGCTCATATCTCTCGTGTGTTCAAAACTCTTTTTTTTTTTTTAAGATTTTATTTATTTATTCATGGAAGGCAGAGAGAGAGAGAGAGAGAGAGAGATTGAGAGGCGGAGACAGAGGGCGAAGCAGGCTCCATTCTGGGAGCCCAAAGTGGGACTCCATCCCAGGTCTCCAGGATCACACCCTGGGCTGAAGGCAGTGCTAAACTGCTGAGCCACCTGGGCTGCCCCTGTTCAAAAGTCTTAAATTGCTCCTTGTTTCACTCAGAGCAAAAGACATCAGAGTGTCCCCAAAGTGTGCCCTAGCCCCAATCTTTTAATCTGGTAATCACAAATACCTTGTCTATACCACTAGCCCCCATCTCACTCCAGCCACACATTCGCTTTGTTTCCATTTTCTAGGAACACTCTTACCTTAGGGCTTTTGCTCCATTTCTTTCTTCTGCTTTAAATATTCTTTGCCTGGATATGCTCTTGGGTAATGTATTACATCCTTGAAATCTTTGCTCACAATATCACCTTCTCAAAGAAACCCACTTTGACCGTTACCAGATATTGTAACTGCTTACCCTGCCCTAGTCTTCAGAATTAACCATTGTCGATCATCTTTTAGTGTACTCAATAACTGACTTATTTGTTCCATTTATGGTTTATCTGTCTCCTCTAGACTACAAGCTCCATGAGAAAAAAAGGACTTAGATCATTTTTGAATATCAATCACCTAGATCATTACCAGGCACATAGTAGGCACTCAAAAACTTTTACTGAATTGAATTGTGAACTCACAGAAATTGATTTTTCCTTTTAGTTCTTGAAATATAAAAAGGAGTAACAAAGCATTAATGATAAATAAGTAGGAATGCTAAAAATTTGTAGCTATTGAATAAATGAAAACACTTCAGTAGGAGAGTCCTTGTGTTGTCTCAAAACAAGTAACTTGATGGAGCATAATAAGAAATAGGGACATGATTTATCCATCACCATTTATAACTTGACTGAGGAAATTAAATTGTTTTGTGGATGCTTGATAAACTCTGAGACCTTTTGAATTTCTTTACTGTTCTTCCCTTGTTAATTTTTCTTGTTTTCTTTAAAGGATTGTAGGCAAGTAAGCAATATTCTGCTTCTTTGGCAAATAACTGATCATTTGGCCTCCTGAACTCCTTTATAGAGTGTGTCTCTCCAGGTTTACTTAGCATCCTGAATGGGATGATGGAATTAGAGAATGATTTCTTACTGGAAACCATAAAAAATAAATAAAATAAGAGTAAATGCTTCTTATTTTGGCTATAGTGCAAGATGAAACAGATAACCAGCAAAAGGCACTTTCCAACATCACTTTTTAAGAATATATTTCACCGATCTTCATTGTCTTAAGGGAAAAATGCTTTTCAACTCATCCTTTCTGTTGCTGTTCATATCAGCAGTAATATCACATCACAGATTAGAAATAGAAAAGGCACATTAGGTCTCTAATTTTTAATTGAGAGCATAGGTTATTAAAATCAAAATTAAATTTCTTTGCACTTAATATTAGGTAAAACATTATGAAAACATCATAGATCAGCTCCTTTGTAAAATATCTTTATGCTAAAAATTTGCTTGTAGTAAAAATATTTCCCAAACCTCACTTAGGACCTCATAATTGTGAGCAACAACATGTAATATAACCAAATTCTAGCCTAGGAGTTGGCCAGCGTCTTGCCTCTTCTTATAAATAAAAGATTTTTGGAACATATCTGTGTCCATTCTTTTGTGTATTGTCTGTGGCTGCTTTTGTGCTACACCAGCAGAGTTGAATAACTGTGACAGAAACTGTATGGCCTGCAAACCTAAAATATATACTTTCTGGCTCTTTACAGAAAAAAAAAATTTGCTGACCCCTGTCCTAGACAAATAAGAAATTGGGACAGTTCCTTATATTTCATTACACTGAGGTTAACTTCCATGCTCACTTCTATCATTAAGAAGGAGAAAGAACATGGAGAAATTTCAGGGTTTTGTGGGTGGGGAAAGTTACTATGAGTTGACCCACATGAGCTGGAAAAAAAACAGAAGGAACTCTTGGCCTACATTACCTGCTCAGGCTGACCACACTCACGTTCCTACGTGATCCTCCCTATCCTCTTTGACATCCTCTTCACTAAGTGCCTAAGACACATGAGTCTTCCTTGAGGTCTTACCATTAACAGAAATGTTTACTTTTCTATCATGACCTCTGATTTAACTTTCTTTCCTAAATTGATCTTTCTTTAGATTGTGGTTGGGTATCCTTGTTCACTGCTTCGGCCTAAATGTATTCTATGATGTTCTTTGGTACTTGGCCCTCAGTTTCTGGTTGCAAAGATTCTGGCTATTGGTCTTGATTCTTAGTCCTTGAACTGCAGTAACAGTTTACAACTTCTCATTCTTGGGTTCCCAGCTCAGGCTGCCCTTTCCTTTCTGTTGCCTAATCAAACAAGAGACAGTGAGTCATAAAGGATTTAGCTAGCATTTTGATATATGTAATAGGACATTGTAGGAGCCAGAATGACAGTCTAGAGGGGAGAGGGGGAGTAGAAAATCAGGGCTGTTGAATTTTGGAATCCCATTACTTTTCTTCATATGGAGAAGGGCAATCAGTTGTTTGGCATATTCACAGAGAGATAGATGTGAAAAGCAAATCTTGGTAAACATGAAGATTGGGATAAGACAGTAAGAAAAAAATATGCAAAGTTTCACAAAATTTTAAGGTGAAAACTCTTGTTTATAACAAGATAGACCTCAATATTTTGGGGGTACTCAGGGAGACACTGGAGCTTAAAATATGGGGATGATATTGATGACCTATAAAGATTTCCTTGAATTGTATGATTGAAACAATAGCTCTAGTGTAAGAGCTTATTTTTACTGAGAAAAGGCCAGAGGCAAAGCAGAAAACCCATATTTTACAACATTTAAAAGAAAGAACTACCATAAAAAATAGTTTCACGGGGCAGCCCCGGTGGCTTAGGGGTTTAGTGCCACCTTCAGCCCAAGGCATGATCCTGGAGACCCAGGATTGAGTCCCACGTTGGGCTCCCCTGCATGGAGCCTACTTCTCTCTCTCTCTCTCTCTTTCTCTCTCTGGGTCTCTAATAAATAAAATCTAAAAAAATTTAAAAAAATAGTTTCACAAACAATTTAGTCTTTTCCTTTAAGGAATGTAATCTTCAGGTTATAGCAAGATAGTTTTTTTTACTCTATAATGATAAAAATAATTTCCTATATTTTTTCCAACTACTTCCATGGACTTAATTTTGCCTTCTAATGTTCAGTTCATATGAGATTTATTTTGTTTGCTTTAAATCAGGAAACTCAATCTTTTTTTCCAAGTATTTAGCTAGTTTTTCTTATCCCCTAATTGAATACCTTATTCTTATCCACTGATTTTAAATACTGACTTTAGAGTATGTCTAACTCCCTGTGTCGTTCATAGACTCTACACAGATTTGCTGGCTTGCATGAAACTTCATATATGCACACAATATTCAGTTTACATTTTGAGATAGTATATTGCACTATTTGTTATAGCTCACTTTTTTGCTCAGAAGTATTCTGATTGTCCTATTTATATTCTTGATTAATTTTATAATACATACAACTTTATAAAATATACATATGTATTTCATGCACACATTGCATGTGGTGTTTATAAGTGCTCTGAAAAAAATCTTGCAGGCAAACATCAATCTGGAAATGTTGGCTCTCTCAAGGAGAAGGAAGGGATGATGGGTTATAGAATGCATGGGTCATGATTACAGAGCTGATGGGGGCAATCATCTGACTCAGATTCAGATGCTAGGAAAGGCATTTTAGAAGCAGTCATTTGTACAGAATTCAGAGACATATACGAACCAGTGATGTGAAGAAGGAAAGGAGATCATTTGAAGTAGAAGAAACAAATCATATGCAAGGTGATATCTACAGAGGACTGCGAGCTATTCAAGAAAGTTTTAGCACTGTGGAATATCTGAAGTTTTGGTTGAATGCTTGGGCAAAAGTCAAAGTATAAGGGAAAATCATGCCTAAGTTAGTAACTTGAACTTTTGTGACCATTTGGATAAATTGCTGAAAATTTTTTTCCTTTTTTGGGGGGTGGGGGAGGCAGAGAGATAGAGGGAATCTTTGATAGGCTCCAAGCCCAGCACACAGCCTGACACAGGGCTCAACCTCACAATCCTGAGATCATGACCAGAGCCAAAATCAAGAATCAGACATTTAGCCAACTGAGCCACCCAGTTGCCCCAAATCACTGAAAATGTTTAAACAAGGCATTGTCATAATCAAATTTTCATTTTTAAAATGTGACTCTGGCATTCAGATGGAGGTTTGAAGGGAACATTCAGGACATTATATATAGCTACTACAAGAATCTATGTGTAGATCATTTAAACCTTGGTATTCATGTGGTCCAGTCTCTTTGAGATGTCACTGTCAAACACGCATTTTAGAGCCAAAAATATTTAAATGCAATATAAGACTTCATTAGAATTTCAAGAATAGTGTTATAAAAATCCCCCCCATCCATCGTTCTATCACCTTCAAACTCTAGTACTATACCTAAAACTTTCATCCATTCTCAATTTAGGTGTGGGCTCCAGGATTTTTCCCCCACTCCTCTCCTTGCTTTCCTGAATGTGTTCTTTCTCCTCACTACCTTTCTTTCCTTTGGTCCTGTTTCTGGTTATTTTAAATTTTCAATTCTTTTGACCCATTATCACTATGGACATAGCAAATGGTTCTTAAGTATTTCTTGCAGAGAGGAGGGGAATACACTGCAAACACTGATACATAAATCATATTTATCTTTGTTAAACAGGAGAACTGTGTTTAGAGATACTGTGTGTGAAAATAAACACAGTTTAGAGATACTGTGTGTTTATTTTCACACACAGTATCTCTAAACACTTAGAATTTAAGTGTTCACAAGGATAGAAAAGAAAGGATGGATGTGAAAATAATACTGGAACTAGAATGAAAGCAATTGGCTGCTGAGGGGGAGAGAGTGGAGGTTGTCTAGAAATACCCTCCATGTTTCTAGCTGGGAAGACAGGATAATTGGGGATACTTTTGACTAAGTAAGAGGACGCCACAGGAAGAGAGGAGTTAGAGGATACATAATAAATCCAGCTTTCTGAGGCTGGTTTTGAAGTGTTTTAGGTTACCCAAGAGGAGCTCTCCAGAGACAGATGGATAAATGAGTCTGAGCCTTAAAAGAAGAATGTATTTGAGTGTCATTGCAAAGGTGATAGTTTAACCAGAGAATAAGGCTCAGAGGCCCCAGGGCAAAATGCTAGATAAAGAATAAGATAGAAGACAAAGAGCTTTTAGAACACTGAAAAAGTTAGAACAGAGAAGTAGGAGGAAAAGAAGCAGGTGTAGCAAGTGTCATATATTATAGAGAAGTTGAAAAACATATGAACTGAGAATTGAAGTAGCCAGAAATAGGCTTAAGAATTGTCCATTACAAAATATGACTCGATTAAGAGCCATGTCAGTGAAGATGGGGACTGGAGGCTGATTGCCATAGGGTACTGACTGTTCTTTCAATAATTTTGTTTATAAGGACACCTAATGAGTTGAAATGGGAATCTAGGAGTAGGCCCATCTTAGGTCCTAGGTAGAAGGGGCGATAGGGAGAAGTAGCCTTTTTTGAAGAGGACAAAAAAGAGAAGTCTCATGTTCAAGGAGAACCAGGTTTAAGATACAGTAAGCAAATTGAGGGAGAGCTGAGTAAAGAGCTTGAGTGAAAGGGGAATTTATTTACAGTAGAAGAAGTCTTCCAGATGGCACTGTGGAAAGAATTTAAAGTGATTATCTAGTCATATGTGCTAGGAACTGTGAGCTGGTGGAGAAAGAAGGCATTTTTCTGCCTCACAAAGCTAATGGTCCAGTAGATACTCCTTGAGTTAGATATTTAGGGAGAGCCTATGATGGGCAAGGAGAGACTGTTCTGGGCACTAAGGGTATACCAGGAGGCACAAATAAGGTGAAAGCCCTCAGAAAGGGGATGCCTGGGTGTCTCAGTGGTTGGGCATCTGCATTTGGCTCAGAGTGTGATCCCAAGATCTAGGATCGAGTCCCACATCAGGCTCCTTGCAGGGTGCCTGCTTCTCTCTCTGCCTGTCTCTGCCTCTCTCTCTCTCTCTCTCCTCTCTCTCTCTCTGTCTCTCATGAATAAATAAATAAAATCTTAAAAAAAATCCCTCAGAAAGATTATATCCAGTGTAAGCAGACATGCAAACAAAGAAATTCTCTAACCACTTGAAGAGTTATGGTAGCTACCTTGCCCCACAGAACTGATAATTTGATAATTTCTTCCATTTTTGCTTCTGTTAAGCCCTATGAGGAAAGAAAAATGAAGGGAGTTGTTAATTTGAGGGGCCAAAGCAGCTAAGAGGAGGCAGGTGGTGTTTCTCCTTTGCAGAGAAGGGGATGATGATTGAGATTAGCCTGGAAAGGAGACTGGGTGTTCACCAGGTAGAACTCACAGGGAAGGGAACAGAGAGAAGGGTGAGGATTCGGATGTGGGGGACAGGCCGCTGCTGGAATGTGCGTTTTGGGTGGGGGCCAAGGACAGCAAGAATGAAAAGCACTGTGGCATTAAGTGGTCCCAAGGCTCTGAAAGATTCTGTCTTAGATACTATTCACCCTGGCACAAAGAAGGGCACTGACGGGTGCTACCGTCTGTGGCCTGGTCCCATTAGCAGGTTTGGTCAGGGTTTCAAAAAGGACGCCTGGGGAGCGTACCTTGTACCTCAGTTGAGTTTGGCTCAGGTTGGCCAAAAGGACAGTGGTGAAGTGAGATCTCAGGCATGGTGGTTGTGTATGGGAAGTGAAAGATTACACTGGGTCTTATGGATGCACAGTTGTGTGGAGACATCTGGGTGGACACGTCTACAGGTCCTCAACAAGGCCACATCACCACCAGCAGGGGAGTCTTAGGTCTCTGTGGGGTCTAGTTCTTGTCCCAAATGAAGGGGTGTAGGAATCCATGAGCCTTTAGGTTCTTCTTGGCACTGAAATTCCAAGACTCTATTTGTGAGTAAAGCTTCTTCAGATAAGGAAATGTACTTTCCTTGTTTTTCTAATTTTACTTTCAAATAACTCTTATAAAAACAAAAGCCCTTTAGTAAAGGACTCAAGGCATAATAGAAGTTCAATCAACGTGTAATCAATTGATTTATTTCATATTGGCAGGAAATTGTTTTCTTCACATTAAAAGGTAAACCAATTGTTACAAGCTCCAGGTGCAAATAATACAAGCTGCATTTGCATTATCTTTTTTTTTTTCTCATTTTGTTTCAGTTTGGTTGTCTGAATGCAAGTACTTTTAAGGTTTTACCCTTTCTGATTTTTCAGCTGATAAATCAACATGCAAATGAACCTACACCCAAAGATCTGGGTTCTGAAAGCAGTAGGGGACATAAGTATTTTTACAAGCTTTCTAGATGTAAGAATATTTATTGCCCTGCAATCTGTCAGTATTTCGATCAAATAAATACTAAAGCATCAACAGTAAATTTGAGAGGTGATGAAGTCTCAGGTTAATTCGATCCTTTGAATTTATCTACGTGTTTGCTCCAAATTTTTGAGTTTGAAAAGAATATCTCCCTGTCGTTTTCTCATATTTATAGTGATTTTTTTCTTTGATCTTTCCCTTCCATGGTTCTAGCATTCCTTTGACCCGATATGATTCTCCTTTTATTAATGTTTACCCTCCTTGCTATTGAGAGTCAGCTGCGATTTCCTTCAGACGCTCTTCATTTCTTTGTAGATAACACCCGCACTGCCCCAAAATAAACCCCCATCCTGACTCTGGGAGGCCCCTGGACACCATCCTCTTATGGAAAACTCGACTCCCGCTCCTTGATTGCACTGCCATTTGTCATTATCCTTTGTTTACAGTCTTTCAGCCAGTTTTCAATCCATGCAACAACACTTCTGTCCAAATCAATTAGTATTAATTTTTCAAGTCAGATTTTGCAAGGCACCGCATCAAATGGATTACGGAGGTCCGGGCATGTTACAGCTACACGTTCCCTTCATCCAGTCATTTTGTAATTAGGTTTTTTAAGAGCTGGGGGCTGGGTGGGGGTTGATGGTGGGGTGGGTGGGGAGGGGCCCACCTTCTCCCGGCCTGCTGCAGGGAAGAGCCATGCGTGCGAGTGTGGACGCAGGAGCCACTTTAATACCGACGGTAAACTGGAGGATTTTTTAATGGAACTGAAATGCCAGCTGCTCCTCACATTCCTCACCCCACACTGTCTAATGAAGCGGCCCCTCTTTCGGCAGCTCCAGCCAGGAGTCTTTGAGTCATTTTTTGATCCTCTTTTATCCTTTGATCAACATTTGATCTATGGCACGAGGCCAAGTTGTGCGAGTCCACCCGCCTCTCCCCCTCCTGCCCTGGGTGCTGGAGGCTCCTGCAGGCCTGCACGCCCTTCTACCCGCTGCCCCTCTGCCCTTCCTGACTCTTTGGGACACGGTAGTCGCTGGGCTGGTGCAGATTGTCTTAACATCAGCTGGTCAGGTGGCCCCAGGTCTCATCCCCCAGGCGCCTCACGTCCTTAAACCAAGCTGTTCAGGAGCCTTGGCTCTTGGCTCTGTGTCCCTCATCTTCTCCAGCGGGCTGAGAGCAAACAGAGCTCTCTGGAATTCACTGCCGTATTTGCAGCCTGAAGACACTTAATCTCAATACAAATTCAGCAGATTTTGTGTGTGGTGGTCGGGGTGGAGGGGTGGGCGGCAGGAGGAATCGTGCCCCTCCTGCCAGGGCTAGGAGCCTTTCATTTTGACAATCTCCAGCCTTGTGCTATTTTTAAAACAAAGACGGTTCTAGCCTTTATTTATTATTTGAGTTCATTTTTTGCCAATCACCCTAATGCAGAACTCTTCAAAAGCCAAAAAAAAGCCCCCCCAAAACAGTATTGATGATAAAGGATGCTAAGTATTATGTTCAACCCTTTGTATATATTTGAATGTGTCTCCTTGAATGAAAACAGCCAGTGAGTGGCTTTCACTTTGCCTCATCTCCTCAATGCCTTGCCCTCCTCTGACTATAATGAACTTTGTACCGGGCAGCTCTTTCAAATCTCTGTCCCCCAAAATGAATTTTACAATACTTGACCTTTTAATCTAGCAAATCAGCCCCTTCTGTAATTAAATTAAACTTTTCATGGGATGAACCCAACTATCAAATGTCATCTTATCTTTAGCAGCAGAAGTTGAAACAGAAACATCAGACTGTAGACAAGAAAGAGTCAAAACAGATCATTAACACCAGGCTAAATGCCTTTAGACTGTTTTACAATGACTTCATGCTTAGCTGTTGAAAATAAGCTGTCAAAAACTATGTTGCTGTCTGTTCAAGGAATATAAAATAATATACCAAATACATTTGCTTTGAAGAATGTCTGGAGCAGCTCTGAAAAAAGAGTTAACAATTTCCCATGGACATGGGAGTGCTAGAGTGAATGAAATTACTGTTTTTGAGACAGGAAGCACTAAATGTAGATTTGCTGTATTATGCTCATAAGACCGTCCTTTGCTAATTAGAGCTATTGGGAAATTAGAAAGAACCAATTAGAATACAAGGAATGAAATAAATATTAGAAGATATGGCCCAAACTGCCACTGCATAGTAAGACATATTTTAACTTCCTCTTAAACACTTAATTTTAAAAAAAAAATTAATAAGATTTTACTTATTTGTTCATGAGAGACACAGATTGGGAGACAGAAACATAGGCAGAGGGAGAAGCAGGCTTCCTGAGGGGAGTCTCATGAGGGACTCGATCCCAGGACCGTGGGATCACGACCTGAGCCAAAGGTACATGTTCAACCACTGAGCCACCCAGGTGCCCCCCTCTTAAACACTTTACAATGCATTTAAATTTTCAATTAAATTTTTTTTCAAAGGGTATACATAATAAATAAATAAAGTTCAGTCCTAATTTTCAAACTTCAAAATTAAGTGCTGTCTTTTAGTCTCCAAAAGAAATTCGAAGTGGTCTGAGAAAACAGCAAGAAATCTGAATGTAATTTGTTGCCTGTAATCACCTTTAATATTTTGTGAGGATATTTTTCCTGATTAATAAAGCTACTGGGACACTGTTGCCAGAAGATACAGATACTGTTCTGTGAGATCAGGAAAGAGACAGCAAAGCCCTGTTACAACGACTACTAAAGGAAACAGATGATACAAAGCACCCAACACAGTGCCTGGTGCATAGCAGGTGCTCCATAAATGTCTTCCCATTATGTAAACCCACACAGTCAAAGTGTGATTAGGTACCACTTTTCCCATAGGATGATTGGTCTGACTTCTACAACTTTAAATGTCTGCCTAACTGGGTTAGTGTCTTCCTCTTCAAAGTTTAAGAGAGCAGAGATGTATGTGTTCTAGGTGGAGCTAATGCAGACTGTTGTTACTAGTTCTCCACAATGCAAGGTGTGTGATGGACTAGAGAGGTCTTTCCAGTGGAGTAAACATGCAACTTCACATCTCTTTGAGCTTTAGCTTTTTTCATCTGAGAAATAGGAATAATACCACCTACTTTGCAAGGTTGTCATCAGAATTAAAGAAGTCTTATCTCTAAAATATCTATCAAAGTTCATGGCAAATGTTCATTAAATGTAATTTTCTTTTCCTTTGAGGGGGAGTGTTGACAAGAGCTAGATAGGGTATCAAGGTGCTTGCTGAATAGACAGTTACAACTATTACATGGGCTGACCAACACAACTGGGGATTGGGAGGTGTGGGGTAGCCTGGGGCACACTCTGTACCTGCCATAAGTTCAGGTTAACAGTAGCAAAATTAACTTCAAATTCCTAGTAAGGCTGCCTTGTCCCTGCAGGGTTCATAGAGAGTACCATAATTGGTACTCAAATATTGATGTATTTATCAGAATCACCTGAGAATTTAGTAAGAGGACACTATAAATAAAACTGAGGACATTAAAGCTTGTGAGAAGTTCCCACACTGTATCTCTCTTCTATGAATCTACATCTCTTCATTTTTTTATGAGCTTTCCAGGTGATTCAGAAAATATTCAACATTTGTGAATCACTAGTATAGGTCATAAAGTTGCAGCAGACATAGCTGAAGTTTATTTTCTGGCTCCAGGCATCTCTGGAGTAGTGTTCCAATGGACATTCCAGTTGTCTAACAGCAATGACTTTGACTTCTGTCCCAAGTCTCCTCCAACACCAAAGACTGTAGTCAGAGCAAGTTTCAGCAAGGGTAATGCTTGACCAATGGAGGATAGGCCAATGGATCACTATTCCCTGTCCACCTCAGGTAGACAATTTGGAGAGGCATTTTGTGAACTTCTCAGGAGGTCCCAGTGGAATATTGCACCATTTTGCACAGCAGTCTCCAAATCACACATTCATATTGGATTTTCTCTCTCCTCTGTCCCACATTTCCTGCAACCTCATTCCTGTTTCTTGGAACCATCTACCAAATTTACACCTGCATATAAGTTCTTTTGGAACAACTCAAGTCAAGGTAATAATGTGGTGGTTAAAGACATGTCCAGGAAAGATTGGCACATCCAGGTTCCAACTGGGAACTTCTTGGTGCACCCAGCCAAAGAGTGAATTAAAAATGGCTGATGTCAAGAAGGGCTGGGGGTTTTGTTCAAAAGTGTGCCCAATGCCATACCATGGAAAAGAAAGGCAAGCATAAACCTGAGCCAAATCTTTATGGTCTGTTGGAGTGGAAAACAGTTCAGGCCCTGGATTTTCTTACACAGATGCATATAAGAGCAAATACATCACATGGTAATAGGAGACACTGAGGAGTATTTGCAGAATTCCAAGAAGTATATTCCTGGAACAAAAATGATCTCTATTTGGTAAGAATTAACCTTGTCCAAAGAGAGGCTTCAATTTTACCCTCACTTCTGGGAAGCAATCTTCAAGCCCTTGGAATGTATGCCTCATATGAGTATTTTTGCTTACCTGGAGGTTTGAGCCATGCCAGGCAGTCTATGCTAAGAATGTGATTTATGGTGAAGGCCTTAGGCAACATGGAATCACATTACCTGTAGTGGGGCTGAAGACTAAGGTCAGTCATGTGGAAGGTCAACCATGTCTATGTCACTGAACTGCAATAAAACTGAGGACACTAAAGCTTGTGTGAGATTCCCTAGTTGGCAAGACTCCATGTATATGGTCCCACATCACTGCTAGAAGAAATAGGCACCATCTACACTACCTCACCTGTCAGGGACAACTGGAAGTCCTGCACCTGGTGTTTCCCAGCCCTGCTTTACATGACTCTTCCTTCTGCTGATTTTTAACCTGTATCCTTTTGCTGTAATAATCCAGAGTCATATATAATGGCTCTTCTAAATTCTGAGAGTCCTTCTAGCAATTTAACAAACTTGAGGGTGATCTTGGAGACCCCCTCAAGGTTGCAGTGAGCATTGGAAGGGAGGATGGTCATGAAGATGCCTGAATCTTTCAGCTGGCATTAATAAGAAGAGAAGAAGGCAGATCTGATAGCTACTTTCAAAAAAACTAACAATTAATAGCCACTACTCATTTATTACAAGAGAGAAATGTCTCATGACTTTTTTTTAAAGAGATTCCATATTTCAGTTGACCTCATAAACCAGAATTTAGATAATGAGTGGCTGATGGAATATTCTTGTTGAACACTCCTGATTTAAATAATATTGGCTGGTGGTTAAATGAATATGATCACACTTTTGAATTTTTTAGTAGAAATTCTGTTTCAGTAACTGTTATCACTATTACCCTTTCTAAAGGCATTTTGAAATTGAGGCAAGGTTGGATTAGTTATATGTAAATTTTCACAGAGTTGTTGCTTGCCATCGTACAACCTAAAGAGGATTGATTTTATATTTACAAATATATGACTGGTTATATGAATATATTTATTTTTTTAAAGATTTATTTATTTATTTATTTATGATAGACAGAGAGACAGTGGCAGCGACACAGGCAGAAGGAGAAGCAGACTCCACGCAGGGAGCCCAACACGCGACTCAATCCCGGGTCTCCAGGATTGCGCCCTGGGCCAAACGTAGGCACCAAACCACTGAGCCACCCAGGGATCCCCTGAATATATTTAAATGTAGAGGAAACTCTTCACTGTTTCATAAGATAGAGCAAATCTCACCTATGTTTGAATTTGTGTTCATCTGCCTGTGTAAAACGAAGGCTGAAGATAAGAAGCATGCCCATCCTTTTATTTTTTATTTATTTTTGGTCTTTTATGTCAAATTCATTAAAATTCCCTGAATCTAAAATTCTGCCTTTTAGTATGATTTATGTTTAATATCAAATAAAGAATATTTAGTACTTATCACATTTTATAGATTATCTTTTAGGATAGATGCTTTTGAAGTCAGAGCCACTGACTTCAAGATATAGTAGCAAGTTAAAATTTGCTTTTAAATTGTTTACTAAGTCACACTAAGTTGTAATTCAGAGTTGTTCTTTAATAACTATTCAAAAATACACAAAATTGTAAGAATCCTGTGTATATATGATTGGTAATGGTAGTTTTACAATCTGTTAGAAGGATTAAGGTAGAAGAGATGTATATTTATAAATTATATCATCAAAAGGCCTAAGATAAATTTTCAAAAATAATTTTTAAAGAGCATACTTGGTATGGTAGACAGTTCCTAAGATGGTTCCCAGTGATCTCTGCTTCCTCCTATTCACACCTTTTTCTATCCCCCTTCATTAGACCTAATCATTTACTTCTAAGGACCTCACTTCCCAGATCAGGTTGTAAAAAACAGTGATTTCCATTTTGCACAAATTCTCTCTGGGGTTTTCTTGTTTGCTCATTTGGGAAGTCAGCTGCCATGTTTGATGCCAACCTGTAGAGAGGCCACAAGGGGCAGCCTTCAGGCAACAATCTGCACAGATCTGAAGCCTTCAGACCAAATGAGGAACAGAATCTTGTAAACAACCACATGCACTTGGCAATAGATCCATTTTCAGCTGGGTGTTGAGATGACAGTCATTTCCTCCTTATGAGAAACTCAGAGCCAGAGGACTCAGCTAAGCCACAGAAATTCCTGATGCACAGAAACTGTGAAATAAATGTTGTAAGCCATTATTTTTTAGGATAATTTCTTATGCAGCAAAAAGATAATTAATACATCTGAGCTTAAATGTCATCTTCACTCCTTTGTTGTTTTTTTTTTAAGATTTTATTTATTTATTCATGAGAGACACACAAAGAGAGAGAGAGAGAGGCAGAGGGAAGCAGGCTCCATGCAGGAAGCCTGACGTGGGACTCGATCCCACATCTCCAGGATCATGCCCTGGGCTGATGGCAGCTCTAAACCGCTGAGCCACCAGGGCTGCTCATCTTCATTCCTTTGTAGCAGTGCAATTGTAAGTTTGCAGATTACCTCAGCTTTTTGTGCCTTGATTTAGATATTTGTGAACTCTGGGATAATAGTAGTGGCTACCTTATGAGGTTATTGTGAGAACCAATACAGTGAATTGATCCATAGTATGACTATATAGCAAGAGCTCAATGAGGGTTAACTTTCATTGACACTGGTCTAGGACTTGTGTAGAAATATGTGACAGCAACTGGCAGTGGGGGGTTTCTAAGCTGAGAATAAATCACTTGGGTGATGGCATCTGATGTAACTACCAGTTAAATCTGGTAGTATCTGAATGATTAATTCAGAAAACTTGAAAAAAAAAAAAGAGAATATGCTGCAATTGAAGGCTCGGGTTCCTATTTAGCTCCAGAATGTTTAAAATATCACTGTAAAACCTGACAGATGCGTTACACTCTTAAGGTATAGGTATCCCATTCTGAAGGTAGGAAGACGTTGGAGGTCAGTAGTGGTGATGATTAGAAAATGTATAAAAGGAACTCAGTATTTTCCCCTATCATTAGCTTTCTCCTGTGGATTCCTTGGGTACCCAAGAGCTGTGAATTAGGATTGTTTGTCACAAAAGCAAATAAAATAGATTTATTGTACTCATCAGTTTATCATCTTCCTCTAATACATTAAAGTATTACCTGTTAAAAATGTGTACATATAATAAGTATTCAGTAAGCATTAAATCAAGTCTGTGGTGTTCTTGCTAGTCAAGCTAAATAATCCAAATACTCTTCTACCCTGAACTCCTTTTTCTGGCTATTTCTCTTTTCCTCATGCATTTTCTTGTGGAATATTTTAAAAAGCTAAGTCATGCATTTGGAGAGAAGTTTAGATGGCCAAGATTAAGAGGACAGTTATCCTAGGGTCCCTCTAACATAATTTAATTTGGGGGTTCTAGAGTTCCAGAAATCTTTCTGCTGGGGTAGAAAGGCATTTTAAGAGGACGTGATTGACTGGCGGCCCTTGCCTGAGTAATTTGTATTCTCATACCAGCCAACTGCAATAACATCAACTTGAAGTGATAAGGATACTGCTAAATTTGCTTTAATTAATGTCAGGTCCCTGAGTAATAAATCACCATTAATTCGTGAGTTAGGTTTTTTGGAAATGGTCTAGTCTTTTTGGCTGTCACTGAAATTTGGCTGGGAAAGTCTCCCACTTGTGGAGGCCTGTCTGCTCAATCATTTTCTTCACTGTTCTTAGTTTTTCAAGGTGAGACTTCATCTGGGTTGAAGGTATGCAGAATCACTCTCATTTTTTATTTTTTTTTTTAATTCCCATCTATTTATGATAGTCACAGAGAGAGAGAGAGAGGCAGAGACACAGGCGGAGGAAGAAGCAGGCTCCATGCACCGGGAGCCCGATGTGGGATTCGATCCCGGGTCTCCAGGATCGCGCCCCGGGCCAAAGGCAGGCGCCAAACCGCTGCGCCACCCAGGGATCCCTACTCTCATTTTCTTAACCAGAATCCCGTCAGAGCCTTCTTAACATTGCTACCCTTCACCTTAAGATCTGTCAGACTTAACATCTATCTGAAGAACTATTAACTAATTTATTTTAGACACTTTAGCAATTTTTTATACACTTCCTTATGGCTTAGCTGGGTCCTCTGGCTTCAGGTTTCTCATAAGTTTCATGATATAATATGGATTTTGAGAAAGGAATATACCTACATCATCAAAAATACGTGGACTTCTCAATTTCATTTCTCAACATTTTCTTGAGATGGCAAAAGGATACACAAAACCTGCATCTCCCTGTAATTGAGAGATGCATTTTGGGGTTGCATACTTTTAGAAGAGATTGTGTATTTGAAATCCTCTTAGCTATTTGGTATGTCCTTCTTTAATTGAGTTTCTTTGTGCTGGTTGGCCTTGCAAGGAATTCTCTTCTCAACTTTGGGTTACTCTCATTGAACAGGTTCTTACTTCCGGAGGCTCTGTTCCCTGAGGTTCCACTTTCACCTTGATTTTGGCTTACAGCTCATGCTTCTACTGGTTGACTTTATTCTGCTTTGTGGTTTGCACTATCATGTGCATGTAGGTAACACAGAGGTAAAATACTGGTCTGGCCTGATCCTGTGGAATTTAACATTTTGTGTAATTATGTTTCCTTGATATTTAGCTGTAGGGCATTTCAAATGTTGTTAAATGTGAAAAACACCAAATAACATTATCAAGCAATTAATTTATGAATGTCATGAATTCTAGAATCCTCTTAATAGTGATAATTTGTACTAGTTCTTTAGATTCTTGAGGAAATACTGTTTAACACAGGGTAACAAGGAAACTGAGCTTTCTTAATGTAGTGCACTGTCATTCAATGAATATACTAAAGCTACCACATTAGGAACCTGGCCAAGCTATTAAGTCAATTTTCAATTAATTTGGTGGGATGTGGGGGCTGAACAAGATCTGGCTGAAAGTAGTAAGCCTAACACTGACACCTGACACTCACCACAGAAATTTAACTGAACCTCATTTTCACATCCATTAATTCAATGAAAGGTGGACAGTTGGACTAGGGAATTTCTTAAATCCTTTCCATTGCTGACATTCTATGAAATCATACTTAATGTCTATCTATATCCAGTGCATTTGCTTATTTACTTCTGGAGGGAGGAGGTGCAAGTCAGGGTATAAAGAGTAAGTTTAGGTTAGAAGAAGAATTAAACCCTTCATGAAAATAGAGAAGAAAATTATCTGTGCATTTGTGAATTTACGTAGCATCTTCTAATATCATAAGAGGTTTAGGATTAGGTGTTCCTTTTCATAGAAGAATCACTGCTACACAAATGCATATTTTCCAGCCAACTTTTTCCTTTGGTTTCAGTAATTTTTTTTAAGATTGTGTTTATTTTAGAGAAAGAGAGAGTGAGAGCGAGCATACAAGTAGGGGAGGGGTAGAAGAAGAGATTCTCAAGCCGACCTTGCACTAAGCACAGAACTTGCCATGGGGCTTGATCTCATGAGCTGGAGATTATGACCTGAGCCAAAATCAAGTGTCAATGCTTAATTGACTGAGCCATCAGAATTTCTGAGTTCTCTCCGTCTAGTCATCAGTCCTTCTAGTTTTCATGAAGCAACTGGCTTCCTAAAACTCTGAGTTTACTTGTGCCTCAACTGGGATTTTGAGGGTCTCAATTGCACCCAGCCAAAAAATACATCTATTCCAATGTCTCTTTGTACTTGAGTGACTGGTAGCTTCACACAAGCAGTGATTTCTGTGGAATGAAGGTGGAAATGCCTGGAAAAGAGAAGATCCAGAAGAGTTCTGTAGTTTTGTACAAGAATTCATAAGTGTGAAAAAAAAAAGAATTCATAGGTGTGGATTGTTTTAACTGCCTTCTCTTCACTTCATTGGTGAATGAGGGATTCCCGCTGTAGGGTTACAGTGATATCCAACACACAACACACAACACTGGACAGATGAGGTAGTGAGCATATACTTACATATACTCACAATCTGGGGAGGAGGACACCACAGGCCATGTGGCCATGTGGAGGTTGCACCTGGGAGCAGAGTGAACAACCAGGAGCTGTAGGAGGCAGGCCTTGTGGTATCAAGAGAGTGAGGTACTCTGGTTCCCACGAAGAATATAATTGGCTTGTTTGAATGATTCATAGTCTGGCAGGGCACTGAAACCGGCTATTCAGGGATAAGCAGGAACTGTTCCTGATCTCCTCACTAAGGAAGGTTGTTTGTCTAGGGGATCTTTTTTGGAGGAGCAGTGTGAGGAGGGCGACTTACAGTTAGGCTATTGGAGGCCTTCCCAGTTTTAGTAGATGTCAAGCAGCAAATAATATTGAATTTTATTTTCAAGCCATTATATAGTACATGGATGTATAAAGATTTTTGTTAATCCTAAAGCAAAATGATGAGTATTAAGAGGATCATATTTAAATAAAATATGTATTATAACTTTTATCAGTGAGAAATAGAGACTAAGTTTTTGGAATAACATGTCAGAAAATAAATGACATCAAAATCCAGTAGAAAGTCTTTTGTTTAGAAAGAAAGAGCTGGATGAATTTTAGATCCTTTCAGTTTTAAGATTTTATGAATTTTTTTTCATCACCTGCCTGATAGATAGTCTTCCTCATTGATTTCATTGATATTTTTTTCTGGTTTTAATTTCTACTTTTGTTTTAAGCTCTTGCATTCTAATATAACCTAAGCAATTTGTGCATCATACGAAGTTGAACATCCTTTAGAGGAATTTCTATTTCAGCAGGTCAGAAATAGATACAGGGTTACTGGTACATAACTTAACAGAAATATTTTATTGATTGCTGTCACCTCAAAGATTTCTGGTTATATAGTAGACTTTCAATATATATTTGATTACAGAATAGCTGAGAAGATAGCTTACCGGAGTTTATGTAACTCAGAAGGAGAAGCTGCATCTCACTGGCAGATCATTGCTAAACTATGGGGGAGTGTTTCTTTCAATTCATGGGAGGTTAAATAGTTCTCTGACTTGAGGATTCCTCAGTAAGATGGGCTGAATCAAGCGACAGGCAAGAGTGTTCCACAATGTGAATGTGGGGCAGTTTGTAATGAGTATCGTTGAAACTCACTCCCAAGTTAAAAGGTCAGGTGCTTGTTTATGGTGTTACGCAAAGCATCTTTCGGATATACCCAAAGTTCTGTAGTTACCGACATCACTAAGCCCCTAATGAGGACTGGAGGGGACCGCTCAGATCTAATGACACAGGAGAGTGGCTGCAGGAAGCCCACACTGGAGGACTCCGAGCCCAGTGCTCCGGTCTGTCCAGCAGAGGGCGATGCTGTACCTCCGCAAAGACTAGGGCTCCCCCTGGGATGGATGATGATGGTCAGCAAGATGCCAGGGCCTGTCTGTACCTGCTGAAAATGAACAACACTGGGAAAATATTTCACAGAGAAGCACCGAGGCCGTCTGACACAAATGCAGTGCCACCTTGCAGAAGTTGTGGGTACCGAGGAACAGTCTTAGTCACTCAAAACGTCTGAAGTGTCAGAATTTTACTCCAATGTAAAATAAAACAAAAAACAACACTTGAGTCAACTATCATCCCTGCGGGGCAGTATACTACAAAGCTCAATTAGATGAACACCGAGGACTCCAGATCAAGACAAAAAATGGGTGTATAAAGTCTAAAGATGCACCTAAAGGTAATCTAATTATTTTTTCTAGCTTCTAATGATGATGACAATGATAGTATTAATATCTAAGATGTTTAGTGACTTAAAGTTTCCCAAACATAGACTCACATTATTTTAAACATATCAACCTGTTAAGGTAGTTAAAACTTTCTACTTCCATTTTATGTATAAGACACCTATGGTGTAGAACACTTAAGTGGTTTATTTGAGGACATTAACATAGATAACATAGATGGATTAGAGCCTGGTATTCTGAATACAAATCTGTTTCTGTTCATCTTCTGTAGTTACCTATGGCACTCCCCAGTTGCATACCATCTTTTAAATAACACATTATATTTATCTTTAATTAGAATACTTTAAACCAGGAAGCCCTGGGTGGCTCAGCGGTTTAGCGCCTGCCTTTGGCCCAGGGCGCGATTCTGGAATCCCGGGATCGAGTCCCATGTCAGGCTCCCAGCATGGAGCCTGCTTCTCCCTCCTCCTGTGTCTTTGCCTCTCTCTCTCTTTCTCTCTCTCTCTCTATGTCTATCAAAAATAAATAAATAAATCTTTAAAAAAAATACTTTAAACCAAGGACACGTATTTCTTAACGTGTTAAGATAATTTCACCAAGACTAAGTTTGATATATAATCTGCTTTGTGTTCTGAAATGTTAAATTGCCCTGCAAATGTAAATTCAGAAGAAAAGGAGCAAAGTTTTCCAGAGAGCAGGAAATATTCTTTGTGCAAGAACAAGACTCCATTTCTAGATGAAGCTAGACATTTTTGTAGTATTTTAAGAAGAGACACAATGCATCTTTGGAAATGAGAAGATAATGGTGAAATCAGGAAGGTTCCATGCTCACCAGTAATATTTAATTTCCTTTTCTGAGGATGAAGAGGAAGGTGAGTTCTGTGGGGCAGCTTCTAACAAGCCTACGGCAGTATGACATTGCTGAATGCTTTTCTTGACATCCATTTTTTCAGGGTAGTGACAGCTGTTTGGCTTCTCCCACTGGACCCTGCAGTCATTTGCTACCCTATAGCAAAATCTGGTTGATCACAGTGAGGATAAAATGTGTTCTGTGACTTAGCATTTACATTCTGCCCTCATGTTGCTGGGCTCCACCATCAAAAAAAAAGACTCTCCTGGGACCTCCTTTCCCCAGCACTGGAAGCTACATGGCAAATCCATAGCATTTGAGTGTATATTTACTTGTGAATGCCATGTGGCCCACCTTCCATCAGGAGTAGGTCTTGATCAGGCATGATCACCTAACAACAGGTGAACCATGCAGCTAGCTTATGAGAAGCTCAACTGCCTATGTGGTTTGGATTTGTTTGTATCCAAATATCGTCTTAATAGTAACTGAATTTTTTAATTGAATTTTTATAATAACAACAAAGAAGATGACTTGAGAATGACTAAGCCCATAATGTAGAATGAACTATATTATATTTATTATAGTGTCTGTATAAAATGTATATGTAGAAGAGCCTAGACATGGTGCTCAGAGACAATTAAAATGAGATCCTTGGGGTTCCTAACATTCTTTTCTAGCTATGAACAGCTAAAGGAAAGAATATACCCCAGTTTTGACCCTTTCTGATTCTCTTATTCTGTCATTACTTGGATTTTTGCCATCAGCTGACTTGCTCTGTGATCTCTTTTTAACAGTTAATCAGCCTCAGTGTGGTCACTTCCTTGAATAAAGACAGATGTGCTAATTGAAAGAATTCTTAGTCTCTCTGTTTGCAATCATTTGAAGTTCAGACTTTAAAATATAGCCTTTTTCAGCTGAGTTTCCACAGCTTGTATTTCTGCCTTTATTTACTACTATACACAGGCTGGAAAGGGCTAGAAACATGGTACTGCTCCATTTCTGTAATATACGTATTGTAGCTCTTGACTATGTAATTCCTTCTTATCTCTAGTATAGTTAGCCCCTCAAAATTGGCATTAGGCACCAGCTTATGTTTGCCCATAGCACACTGTACTTGTCACTTATCAAACTGTACTCAGACCACTTATCAAACTTATTCTAATCGTCTCTCTACTTGTTTCGGTTCTCCATTAGATTGCAAGCTATCTTTATTTGTTCGTTAATGCAACCTGTGAGTTCATCGTTTACTCACAGCTTCAAACATCCACTATTGTTGAGCATCTACTGTGTGCTAGAAATACATCTGTCTGTCTCTCTCTCTTACATACACATGATCAAAGCAGACATTTTTTCTTGGACTCATGATGTAGTCATTAAGCTTACAGTCTAGTAAAGCAGGCAGACATTAAATCAAATAATCAAACAAATAAAATGTCTAATCATCAAGTGTGATGAAAGAAAGAAAAGTATACAGTGCCATGAAATTAATTAAATTGTTCTGGGGGTGAGGCAGGTGGTCAGAGAAAGATTCTCTGAGAAAGTGACTACTGGGAGTAAGTAAATCAGAGGGATAGCTGGGAAGAAGCCTTCCAGGCTACAAAGGAACATGCTCAAAGTTGCAGGGGAGAAAAAAATGGGGAAGTTTGAGAAATCAAAGAAAAGCATTGTGGGTGGACCACAGAATGAAGGGAGGAGCAGCAGTCAATGCAGCAGGATGGGATGCATCCCAGGGATGGGATGAAGTGTCCAGGGCCTTGGAAGCCGTTTTTGAAGTGTTGGCTTCTGTCTTCAGGACAAAGAAAATCCAGGGGAGAGTTTTAGGCAGAGGAATCACATGATCTGGTGTGAAATTGCTCTGGCTCTAGTGTAGAAAATGAATTGGATGGGATCAGAGCAAATACAGAGAATGACTAAGGTGGCTCCTGCAACACCAGGCAAGAGAGATCAGAGTTTGTAGATGGGGCTAGTGGCAGTAGAGAAAAAGTAGGGGTTATTAGCATTCTAATAAATGAAACTTCTAATAAGTGAAACTTCCCCACATTGTCCTGGTCATCATTGCATCTACAGCACCTGGCACAATTTATGGCATCTGGTGAGTACCTGATATATATTTGTTTAGAGAAAGACAAATGAAAGGAAGGGGAAAAAAAAGAAATGAATAACATTTCTAAGCTTTTTGTGGAAAGAAAAAAAATCTCTGAAAGACTGACTCTTCTCTACCACTGAAAATTCAGAAATCCTTTACTGATCTTTGAGAAAAAAAATAGCTTTGAAATCGAATGCAAAGATTGATGATTAACTGACTGATTTGTGTAGTGGCTACTTCCAGTATTGGGCTGAGAAGGATACTGAGGCCAGGTCTGGGTTCCATGAAAAAGAACCATATTGCTGTCTCCTACTGATATGCCGAATAGAGAAGGGGATTAAATAAGCATCACATACAGCATCTTTTATAAACTATGCTATAGCCACCTATGCTGCATTGTAACAGAAAGTTTATCTACCACCTCTGAAAGTTTTTCAGTTTACTTTTTAAAAATCTGTTTATGTCTTGCCTAACTATACTTGTATTACATGTGCTCAGATAACACACACACACACACACACACACCCCTACACACATATTTTGTTATTGTTCTTGTTTCTGTCCCAACTAGAATTATCACTAATTAAGAAAGAAATAGTTAGGGATCCCAGGGTGGCACAGTGGTTGAGCGTCTGTCTGCCTTTGGCCCAGGGCGTGATCCTGGAGTCCTGGGATCAAGTCTCACATCAGGCTTCCTACATGGAGCTTGCTTCTCCCTCTACCTATGTCTCTGCCTCTCCCTCTCTGTCTCTCTCATGAATAAATAAATAAAATCTTAAAAAAAAAAAAGAATGAGATAGTTAGTTGACATCAATAACTTTCTTTTTGACCACATTATCTGTTACATTCTCTTATAACAGATTCAAAAACAAAAACAAAATGGTTAACTCATTTTTTTCCAAGTGAAAATAGTAAATTGGGACAGATTCAAAGACCTCTGAACTTTTATTGCTCTCTAAAAGTACTGTTTTTGGATTGAGATCGACATCTATTTGTTCTACATTTGTACCCCACTACTGCGCCCTCTTTCCTAAACTTTTTTTCCTACCTCCATAAAAGCTTCTACTTCACCAATGATCTAAACTTAACTCCTCTCCCTATGGTATAGAGATTTTCAATCTTATTCCACAGAGACAGAAAACTCCTGTGGTAGCTGGAAAAGGTGTTTTTTTTTTTTTTTTTCTCTTTCATTTTGTGTCTTCAGGGATCTCTAACGAACTGAGTACGTATCTGGCCCTTAACAGTTCACAAGTTCAAACTGCCATCTGAACCTTTGAGTACATTCTATCAACATAGCTAACATTCAGTGTTAATTCCCTCTGTCATTAAAAGATGACATTAATTGCTCCCAAATTCCCAG
Organism: Vulpes lagopus; assembly: GCF_018345385.1. Taxonomy (NCBI): domain Eukaryota; kingdom Metazoa; phylum Chordata; class Mammalia; order Carnivora; family Canidae; genus Vulpes; species Vulpes lagopus. Next base: position 27,075,046 of record NC_054843.1, read on the forward strand.
ATGCAAGAAGACTAAGAGAAGCATGCAAAACTAATTCCCATCAGCCCCTAAATACCAAAACTCAACAAGAAATCCCAGGAGAAAACATTAAGCCCTTAGCAGTCTTCATTTGCCCCAGTGCAACAATGTTGAGAGTAAAATGATGAAATTCAGGGCAAGAATATGCCACCATATTGCTTCTGCTTGGGGATATTGCTACTTCAACTGTTCAGAAGAATAACAGTGAGTAAAAATTTATTTGAATAAGAAATAGAAGAATATAGATGGTGAAATAGAGTGTAAAGAAACCATGTTAGAGGATTTTGGTTGCTTATCCTTATCTGGTTACCCTCTTCTTCCTGCCACAAAGGGGGACATCGTACTTCTCTGCCTTTACCATTAGGCTGGACCATGTGACTAGTTCCTGGAAAAATATTATGAGAAGAGGTGACACGTGTTTTCATTTCCAGGCTAGAGCATTTAGTTGCTGCTGTGAGCATTCTTTTTCTGTGCCGCACTGACCAGGAGACTTCAGGTCCCAGATGATACATCTACAGGATGGAGGAGAATAGATCATCTGAGACCACTGAGTGGCTGCTGTGGACAACAGTTGCTCTAGAGAATCATCAGAAAATCATAACAGGATTTACATGAGCAAGAAATAAATGTCTGCTGTGTTAAACCGCTGAGATTTGAGGTTTGCTCTCCTAGCATAACCAGGTCTATCCTGATTAATGCAGCAACCTTAGGGAAATTGTTAATTTCTTATCAAGTGCAACAGTGCTACCAGGTTTTGGATGGCTGCATCCAATACTAAAAAATCATGAGAAGCCAAAATAAATGATGATAATGTACATCTATTCCTCTGATCATGGCTTGGTTCTGCCTAGATAAGTTTGGAATGAACTACCCAAGATGTGGGGGTGATTTCAAATACCCTGCATCTTTTTTTTAAAGTCAAGTTTATGGAAGTATCATCCACATATGGTAAAATTTACCCTTTTAAAGTATGTAGTTTTATAAATCTTGATGAATGTATAAGACGTGAAACTATTATTTCCATCAAGATATGGATAGACTATTTCTATGGCTCCAAATTTCTCCTTGCACTCCATTGTAATCAGTCTCAATCCTCTTCCTCCCCACCCCCACCGCTCTGGCAATCACTATTCTATATCCCTTTAATTTTGCTCTTTCCAAATATTTGTATAAATGGAATCACACAGTATAAGACTTCTGTATTTGACTTCTTTCAGCTAGCACAATGCTTTTGAGGTCCATCCACATTGTTACATTAACAGTTCATTTCTTTTTGCTACTGAGTGGCACTTCAGTGTAAAGAGTTATCACAATTTGTTTATCAGTTTCCCAGTTGATGGACGTTTGGGTTGTTTTTAGTTTGGGGCAATTATGAATAAAAAATCTACAAACAGGGAACCCTGGGTGGCGCAGCGGTTTGGCGCCTGCCTTTGGCCCAGGGCGCGATCCTGGAGACCCGGGATCGAATCCCACGTCGGGCTCCCGGTGCATGGAGCCTGCTTCTCCCTCTGCCTGTGTCTCTGCCTCTCTCTCTCTCTCTGTGTGACTATCATAAATAAATAAAAATTAAAAAAAAATCTACAAACATTCAAATACAGGTTTTTTGTGAACCTATATTTTCATTACTCTTAGGTAAGTACTTAGAAGAGTTGTTGCTTGGTCATATGGTAGGTGTATGTTTATCTTTCAAACTTATGCTTCAAATTGGTTACACCCTTTTGCATTGCCACTAGCAAAATGTATAAGAGTTTCCGTTGCTCCACATCCTTATCATCACTTTGTATTATCAATTTAAACATTTTATCAACTCTGAAATGTGCATGGTAGTATTTTACTTTAATTTTTAATTGGTATTTCTCTAATGACTAGCAGTGTTGAACATCTTTCTATGTACTTACCATTTGAATCTCTTCTTTGGTGAATTGTTTATTGAAATTTTTCACTCATTTAAAAAAAAATGGTTTTGTTGTTCAGTTACAGCCTTCTAGATCTCCTAGATGATGTATTTTAGACATAAAATCCTTATCAGATTTGTGTTTACTGTAACAATTTTCTAGTCAGATAAACTCAGGTCGAAGGGATGTTCTGAAGAGCAAAAATATGAAAAGGCAGGGGTAGAGTGCAGATTTGAGAAGGAATTGAGGTGTATATTCTCCCCTTTCTTTCTGGAGCTTTGGGGAGAGAACAATGCACAGAGGCAATGAGTATAACTTCATGCTTTCTTATGTACAAATGTTGTAACTTCTCTATCACCTTCTTTCTTTACCTTCATAAACAATTTGAGGCAGCCTCCTGCTCCATGCCCCAAATCCCTCAAGACTTTGTCCCAATTCAGGGGATATTAAAGATTGCTTTTTGACAGGTACTCTTTTGTACTAACATGTGATTAAACGATTTCAGTATTATCTCTTCCTATGATATGTTATTCTTGGGTGAAGAGCTTAATAAAAATATTTGATTATGATGCATCTTTGAAAAAACTACCTTAGCAAATAGAAAAAAACTGCTTATCTTCTGGAAATTTTGCCTGCAATATTAATTTTAAATTGGTGGTTTTTGAGGTGCCTGGATGGTGCAATTGGTTAAGTGTCTGACTCTTAGTCTTGGCTCAGGTCATGATCTCAGGGTTGTGAGATAGGACCCCACTTCAGGCTCATGCTTAGTACAGAGTCTGCTTAAGATTCTCTCTCCCTCTTCCTTTGCCTTGCACTCACACCTTCTCTTTCTAAAATAAATAAATAAAATTTTTAAATGGTGATTTTCCTTAGAATCAAAGAGATTCATCACTAAAACAGCTTTGAAATGAGAATGAAGAATCATTCGAGTTTGTTTTTCTTTTTCAAGGATATTTTGTAATTTGATTCTGAAAATTTTGGTAGCCTTATTTTCTACATTATTTCACATTTTTTAAATAGATCCTTTCTAGTTTTAAAAATTATTACCCCTCTGAGGTAAATAATAGACTAGTAAAGGAGTTTTTGTTTTTTTTTTTTTTTTTTGTAAAGGAGTTCTAATACATTGTGATTTTCCATGTAACATATGTATTTTTGCTCAGTATCTTTTCAATTAAGAAAAGCTGTACTCAAAAAAGTTCATTTTAGTATGTCACTGATAATATTTACAATGATACTGTTACACTGCATTTATTATTTATGAATATTGAGAGATGAAGAGTTTTTTCCCACTGGAATTGATAAACATGTTAAGATTAAGACATTAATCACTGAAATGCCATGCTTAAAAATGCATTATAAAATAATATAAAAAATTTTAAGTGTATGTATGTGTGTAGAGTGCCATCAAACAGAATTAAAGGAAAAGTATTTCATAACGTAAATTTAGTTTTTAATTTTTAAAAATATTTATTTGAGAGAGAGACAAAGAGAGCTCAAGCCAGAGGAGGGGCAGAGGGAGAAGCAGATTCCCCACTGAGCAGGGAGACCTGCATGGGGCTAGATCCCAGGGCCCCGAGATCATGACCTGAACTAAAGGCAGCCACTTAACCAACTGAGCCACCCAGGGACCCTATTTCATAAAATTTAAATATCATCAACTCCTCAATGGAACTCTACTTCCATGAGGGAGCACTGCTTTTTTTTTTTTTTTTTTTTTTTTTTTACCATATTTGATTCATATCACACAAAATAATCCCCCTTCTCTTTCTTTAATTCACACAATGATTTTTAAGTTCTCTATTCTGTGGCAACAAAATTCATTTCCATGCAATGTCAATATGACTTAATATATAATGAAAGTAAATCGTGATTGAAATAGCTTGTAAAATGCAGCAGAGAGATATGATCCCCAAAGCCAATAAAAACAAATGGAGAAATGAAAAGTAAGGCCTGCAGAGAATCTCTTGTTGTTCAAGTCTTTTATTGCTTGACAGAATAGAAGAAATTATAAGCAGCCTCTTTGGTTCAGAACATTGAAGTCTTTAAGGACCTGGGTCAAATCAAATAAAAAGGAACATGAGAAAAATAAACCAATAGCAGCTTTACACCACTACTACTTTATAGCAGTAATAATTATCCTTTCGTGAGCACCTACTATATGCTGAGCCCTATACTTTATGCTCTACACATATTAACTAATTTAATCCTTATGACAACCCAATGAGATTGATACTATTAGACCTACTTTACGGGTTAGGAGATCAGGGTCACACAATAAGTAGCAGAGTCAGAATTGCACTGTTGAGCTATCAAGCTCCTGATTTTATCTAGTACACTATGCTACCCCTCAAGTTAATTAGTAGCTCAAAATAATCCTCCATCATATGTATTGTTAATATTAGTATTATTTAGTATGGTTAGCTGGAATTTTACCAAGAAACTGGATTTCTGTTTTCAGAGAATTTTTAGCTAATGGGTCACATACAAGTTAAATCTATAAAATAATTTAAATGATTTTTTTAAGACAAACATACCAAAATTTGTAAATTCAAATGTATATTGTCTTTCTCAGAGTGGTCACCTTGGGAGGTCTTATATTTATTGCAGAGATGTTATCATTGCTCAAAATATTTTTGCATTTTCTCTGTTTTTTGTTTTTTGTTTTTTTTTTTTGAGAGAGAGAGAGAGTTTGTGCAAGCACAAAGGTGGAGAAGGGCAGAGAGAAGGAGAGAGAGACACTCTTAAGCAGGCTCTACACCCTGTGTAAGCTTAACACAGGGCTCAATATCATGATCCTGGGATCATAACCTGAGCCAAAATGAGGAGTGGGTCACTTAACTGACTGATCCACTCAGGTGACCCTTTTGCATTCTCTTTTTGAATTGTCTTGGGAAATTGGGTATTTTTTGAATATCCTTAATGGTATAAAATTAAATATTTTAAATATGGATTTGAATGCAGGAAATACATACATTAAAAGTGAGTTAATCAAAATAAGATATAATTCCAAACAAGAATGAATTATTGGTGTAGCCCAACCTGGTACTTACTCCGGGTCTACAATGTCCAGAGAAGGGGGCAATGAGAGTTCTATGGTTTACTAAGTTGTGTAGCTTACTGAGGTGACTACAGCTTCGAAGGAGCAACTTTTGGTCATATACTCTCTGATGTTTTATTAAAATGGACGATGACAACAGCTTGTAGATCTGTGCCTAATATTTCACTTTCTCGTAAGTGGCTTGGATGTTTCTAAATTAATAATAGAACCATTGCTTGAATGCTCCATATTGAACCTAACAGTAGAAAGGATTGATTAATCACTGTTGTTTATACTCTTCAGTATAAAACAGGATTTTCTGCAATTTAACTTCATTTATGGATATCAAATATATATATCTCTGTCAAACTCTTTTATGAAGGAATTCAGTTTCTCTTTTCTGATTGAAATGTCTAGATTTCTGCTTATTCTTGAACAACATAAAAGTTAACTAGAAAGCACACTCTAAACTGTATTCTTTCTTGTCAATTGGCATGGTAGTGCAGACTGTGCCATCTAAAACTATGTATCACTCAGAAAATGTTCCATTTATTCATTATTCTGGGCTGAAATGAAATAAAACATTTTTTAAAATATTTTCAGGGCACTGGTGTTAGCCAAAGAAAGCAAAGGTTTGATTTAGATGAATTTTAAGGTTTCACTATAATTTCTAATAATCTCATCTAGTAATGTTTGATGTAGAGAAGAGGTTCTCAACCAAGAATAATTCCTTGACCCTGGGGACATTTGAAAATGTCAAGAAACATGTTTTGTTGTCATAATTGAGCGGAATGCTTCTGGCATCCAGAGGGTAGAGGCCAGGGATGCTGCTAAACATCCTACCATGAACAGGATAGCCCTTCATGAGAAGGAACAATCTAGCCCAAATGTCAATAATATCAAGGCTCAGATGAACTACTAATGAAGATGATCATAATATTAAATTAAAATGATTAGTTGAGGATATAGACACAAGGTAAGCATATAATTTTTTTAAAAAGTTTTTAGAATATCACTATAATGTCACAGACTGCTTACCCCTTCAACTTTCAGATTCATTTGGAATGCAGCAAAAATGAGTAGTTCTAAATCACCTACTATAGGAAGTTGAATGGTGGTTCCCCAAAAGGTATGTTTACCTGGATCCTATGGATGTGATCTTATTTGGAAAAAGGATCTTTGCAGATGTAATTAGATCAAGGCTCTTAGCATGAGATCATCCTGAATTATCTGAGTTTGTCCTACATTTAATGGCAAATGTCCTAATAATGCACAGAACAGGTGAAAACACAGGTAAGAATTCCCCATGAAGATGGAGGCAGAACTTGGAGTTATATGGCGATGAGTCAAGGAAAACAGAGCCACAAGAAGCTAGGTGGCAGGGGGCAAGAAGGATCCTCCTCCACAGCTTCTAAAGGAACACGGCCCTACTGACACTTTGATTTCAGACTTTGGCCTCCAGAACTGTAAAAGAATACACTTTTGTTGTTTTAAGTAACCAGCTTGCAGTAATTTGTTATGAGAACCCTAGGAAGCTAACATGCCAATTTTCCCTGATCAAAAGAACTTATTAAAAATAATAACAACAGGATCAGTCAGCATTTGATGCTGGATCTCAGGGTCATGTATTCAACCCCCACCTTGGATGTGGAGCCTATACTTAAAAACAACAACAACAACAACACCTCTTCTTGGTTATAGGAGGTCTGGGATAGTTGGAAGAATCAGAGTAGACCTATCCAAAATCTTTAGCCTTGCCAATTAAAAGGGCCAAAAGGACTTGTAGGCCAAATCAGTCTCTCTGGGAGCCCTCTACTGGACATTATGTTCAGCCAGACTGAACTGGCCACGAGGGATAAACTCTATATAGACACTTGTCCAGATGCCAAGACCAGAACCAAAATACACTTAAAGGTCAAGGCCAGAGAGATGAAGTTTATTAGGACATTTACTCTGAGGCCTTGATTTCATCTTGAAATCAAGATGAAGAACATAGGATAGTGTGTAGCACACCCAGACAAAAGTATGCCCTACAGCAAGAGAATTCGTTAAAGATTTTATTTTATCCGTCTCCTCCATTCAGAACACAAGAATCATGAGTCTAGCATGGAGAGCCAGAATTCATTCATTCCACAAATATTCACTGAGACTATTGTTGGAGACTGTTGTTCTATTGTTCTAGATCTATCCCTGGAACCCCAGTAATGGTTTCTTTAACTCAGGACTATGAAAGGGCAAATGGATTTGTTGATAGTGAATGACCCAAAGATCAATAATGAGAGCAATACAAACTTTACCAGACCTTCTTGGACATGATCAACTCTATGCAAATATGGGCATTGGAGTTTGGCACTCCATTTCTTCTGTAGTAATAAGCTGATGATAATCTTTAACTAGTATGGCCAAAAGAATGGATTTTTTTCCTATTAACTTTGCCTTACAAAGTCAGCCTTGGGATTTGTGTGTGTGCATTTTAAAGACCTTACTAATCTAACTTACTTTTCATATGCTCTTATTCCAAATGCAGCTTTAAAGTATTTATAGCTTTACTTGATTTTCATGGAGGATTGTTTTTCCTCACTATTTCTTAGAAGTTTCTGTGTAGGACTGTGAGGTACTCAGTGATACACATACTTTATTTGGTGGCTGTAGTATCAGCATTCGCATGTCTAGAATGGTGTGGAAGGTTGTTTTAAACATTTTATTTTTTTTAATTTTTAATTTTTGAAAGATTTTATTTATTTATTTGAGAGGGAGAGAGATAGCAAGAGAGTCTGAACAGTGGGGAAACGGGGAGAAGGGAGAAGCAGGCTTCCTGAGATCATGCCCTGAGCCCAAGGCGGCTGCTTAACCAACTGAGCCACGCAGGTACCCTGGGTGCTTTCTATCTTAGGCAGGAAAAGATAGGGATTTGCAAACAGATTCACTGTTTCATGTTCACAGATTCATGTTTTTGGTCAAAAACTTGGGTGCCATGATGCTTTCTGTGTAACACCATTAACTGTTTCCTGAGTAGTGAACCAGTCATCATCATTTCAGTGGTGATTTGAGCAAGAGCAAAAGAGTTTAGTCACTTCACAGCTAACAATTGTCAAGTGGGATACCAATAGATTATTAGATCTTCAGGAGTGATACCAAAGAGTGTGTTTTAGGAAGTCTTTGCTACTTGCTCAAAAATGTTAGGAATATATTCTGTAATTTCTACTTTGAAAAAACACATTAGTCTGCATATTTTAAAAAACCAAAACAGCATACTAAGTCTTTCCTAAAGTTGCTGATGCTTGTAGCCTCAACAATTCTTATGACAGTACCTCAGATTTGCTGCCTATGGGGTAGGTAGTTATTTTTTTATTGTTATTATTAGCTAAAAGTAGTTTTGATTCATCATTAAATCTCAAGTATCCAGGGATGAATCATTTATACATCATCTTGTCGCTCTTCCTCCTCTTACCCGCTTTGGACTTTTCTGGGTTTCTTTTGTTGTTGTTGTTGTTGTTTGTTTGTTTGTTTGTTTTTAGCATTACCTTCAAGGAGTGAAAAGAAAAAAAGAAAAGCTGAAAGACAAATGTGGTAACTTTACCACTGAATTAACTTTAACGATATGGAAATAGAGTCAGATGTAATGGCTAAAATAGAAAGTTCTCCCTGGATTGATTTACCCATGCTAGCCCTGTTGCTCATTAGCACTGCTGCTTGAGTTGACTATAGTGAAAAATGTCCTAATGTGCAGTTTAATTCTGAAGAGCTGCCTCTTGGGGCTAAGGGATTCTGCTGGCAAAGCCCTGGGTACATTTGTGGGCAAAATGGGAAATCTGCTTCCTGAAAATGTGATGGCGGGAAAGCAACCCCACTGCCCCATGTTGAGAAGCCCTTCCAAGTGACTAAAATGTGCTTCAAAATCATTTCCAAAACAAAAATAACACATGCTGAATCATACTATTCTGGTCAGATCTCTCTGCTGTGAAATCCACTGTGCAGTAAAACTCATAAATTTCTTTCTGGTTAAATAGCCATAGTTTCAACACAAACAAAGATGAATCCGACTCATTAAGAAGATAGAGGAATGATTAGATTCCTTTTACAAATGCTAATTAGAAAAGGGTAGAGTTTTAAGATCTGATTCACTCCTCTGCTTCACCAAGGAGGGGTTTTTAAAGGGATAGTTTACAAAGAAAGCTGAGCTTTTGCATTTGTCACGTTTCTATCAATTTGCAAACATGTACATGTTACACAGCTTGCACATCAAGGATCGTGTCTATTGGTTCATCATTTCTTCACATAAACCCGGTACGTGATCATGGTCTGCCACCAACAGACTACAGATGGTGCTTTGCTCTACAGTGCAACTTTAAGAAGCTCTGTCCTATCTCTGTAGCCCTTTACACTTAACTAACAAATACAGCCAGGCCTCAGAGTACCCTGGGGGTGCTAGACAAGAGAAATTTTCAAAATTACTGACATTTATTCCTTTAAGCCAAAATTTTAAAAGCTGTTAACTGTTTCAATAGAAACTCTGCAGGAATGAATTATATTCCTCTGAGCTTTCCAAAACAAACACTGTAGTCCTCATTCTCAGTTGCATCACAGACCTTAGAAACATGGTAATAGTCAAGGTGGAAGCACACTGTAGTATAGCCCTGTCCCAGAGTGACTGAGGCTAGAGAACCGAAGGTCTAGGAACCCACAGAAGCTCTGTGTGTTTTGACTTCAGCCATTTGCTCAGCAAATACCTATTAAGCATGCATTATGCTACATATTATGCTAATTATAGGACCACAAGGCTGCAAAGACACTAACCCTGCCCTTACAAAAGCTTACAAACTGGTGGAAGAGAGTGAAAAATAAACATTTGGCTTATAATTACCATTTGGTAAATCTCCTAACAGATCCAAGGATAGAACTTTCCTGAGAGGGCCAAGGATATTAAAAGTATCAGTGTTGCAGGGGACCTGGGTGGCTCAGTCAGTTAAGCGTCTACCCCTGGCTCAGGTCACAATATTGGGGTCCTGGGATCAGTCCCAGCTTAGGCTCTCTGTTCAGCAGGGAGTCTGCTTCTCTCTCCCCGCCTCTGACTCTTGTCCTTCCCCCCAGCCCTTGCTCTCACTCTCTCTCTCAAATAAATAAAATAAAATCTTGAAAAAAAAATCTGCCTTACTTTTTCTGATATAAATATGCATGTAAAAAGTTTGTAAAGTGTGAAAAAGTGCAGAGAAGAAAATAAAAACCACTTGTAAGCTCAATATTGAGGAATAACTGCTAATAACAGTTTGGTATATTTTTTTTTCTGAGTTTTTAATGGAGATCGTTTATATAGTGGTGTGGATTTTTCCCTCCTGGTTCTCCTTTATGCAGCTGACCCCTCAGCTATCTAGTTGTCCTGCCCACCTCGTAATTTCCTGCTTTTTATCTCAAATGGTGGGGAAATCAGACAAGTAAACTTGTTCAGATGGTGCCTAAAAGAAGAGTAAATTATACTGAGTGCAGGTCTGAGGGCCCCTTCTCAGAGAAAAGAGCATGAGCTTTAGCACATGGTTTCTATTTTGGATCCTCAGAGGTTTTTTTTTTTTTTTCCTCGCTTCCTGGGTTTCAGCTGTGTTCCTGGTACTTGAGGTTATTGGATAGATGACCTCTCCATAAGCGAGCTGCTTTTTTCTAAATGTAGTTCCTGACTTTTAGAAACTAATGAGAATTTGGCAATGCCTGGATATCAATAGCTTGTCACCATTAAGCAGTGAGTAAAAGCAGCCTCAATTTTAAGGCTCTACTTGAGTCTGTGAGGAGTCTGATGATCTGGGCATGGAAGACATGTGGCCAGTGGGACCCAATGCTAATTATATTTGCCTTCATCTAGGTTTGCTAGATAAAATATAGGAGCCTAGTAAAATTTGCAGGTAAGTAAACAATGGGTATTTTTTGCTGTCAGTGTGTCTCATGCAATAATTGGGGCAAACTTATACTAATATATATGCATTGTTTATCTGAAGTTCAAATTTAAGTAGCCTCTATTTTTATTTGCCTCAGTCTGGCAGCATTACCTCCATCCTCTCCAGGCACCTGATCACCATAATTAGACCTTTCTCTTTTCCTTCTCTTCTCCTTACCCACAAGGCTGGCCAAAAAAGTCTCAGTTGAGTTGAATTGAGTTGACTTCACTTTCTAAGTGGTTATGTTTCAAGCAATTTAAACATAAGGCATGTTTGATAATAGAACAATGTCTTTTAAATTAAAAAAAAAATGCTTTAACAAAAATACAGAGCCCCATTCTAAAGCAATTATATTGAGCTCAAAACGTGTGTGTGTGTGTGTTTATAGTCACTAAGATTTCAAAAGAGAAACTACTTTCTGCTTTCAGCTCCTAATCGACATCATAAGGAATTGAACAGAAAGTTTTGGAAGCTTTCAAAAAAGTTGAGTTTCAAAATAATGGGGAAAAATACCTAAAAAGACACACTAGTTTTTCAATGTCTTTTTAATGATTCTAAAACCATAGTCAAGGGAATGACTCTATTAATTCCTTTAAAGCTAATGCTAGCACTAAGCCAGGGTGCATTGAGATGACAGATCTACTTTTCTTTCTGATGATAACAGTGATGATGATGATACTCTTTTAGAAAATGTCTTTTTTCTGGGTGGCTCAGTGGTTGAACATCTGCCTTTGGCTCAGGTCATGATCCTGGGGTCCTGGGATTGAGTTCTGCATCAGACTCCCCGTAGGGAGGCTGCTTCTGTCTCTGCCTTTCTCTGTGTCTTTCATTACTGAATAAATAAAATCTTGAAAAAAGAGAATGCCTTTTTGGAACTTAGGGGTGTTTTCCTATTAATTGTTTAAAATTCTTATTCTCTTATATTAAGCCTCCCCCCCCCCACCACCAACAAAGTATGGATTCCAGAGTTTGTCCTGGATTAAAATTTTCCCTCTGACCCTTACTTCCAGAGACTGGAGAAATTACATAAAGGCTCTGAGGTGCAACTCCATTATCTGAACAAGGGGGTAGCATACCTGAGGATCTATGAAGATGAAATGAGATAATATATGTGAAAATATCTGGCCTTACACAGGGGGTACACAGTAAGTGCCATTCAGTTCTTTGGGGGAAATAACTGCTGTGAGTCAATAAAATGTTTGGCAATTAGGGAAGTATTAGTATTAGTAGTTGATCCCTGCTTTTAGTGATAAATCCTGCACTGCCTTATTCAAGCCTTCTTTCTCTCCTTTCTTTCTTCTACATATCATAAGACATCTGAGGTTACTTTGTAGTTCTTAATCTTATAATGTCCCTTTCATTTCCTGCCAAATGCCTATAGTCATATATAGAGGATGGTTTTCTCTTATGCTTCTAATCTATTAAATTACCTCATGGCTAATAGGAGAGAAGTCTTATATCCAGGGCACAGATGTTGTGCATACCTTTGTTTTTCCTTTGAAAAAATACATATCTCCTAACTTTCCCCCCCCCCTTCTTGATGAAAGAAAGTACTATGGCCTCTTATCACCTAAAAGACAAAACAAAACAAACAAAAAAAAAACAAACAAACAAAAAGAAAGAAAACAAACAAACAAAAAAACTCAGCCAACTCTACAAAGATTTCATGTAAGGTTTTACATCAAGATACCATGAGTAGATCTACAGCATCCCTGGCTCCTCTGGCTGGCATCTACCTCTTCCCTGCAATGCAGGAACCACCTGAAATGTTTTATAGTAAGTAGCAGTATTATCACTCAAGTTCTCACCAGCATTTTTCTTCTAGTGAAGTCATCTCAAACCATGGACGTCTTACACTGCAAGGTGTTTTGTGCATTTTGTTTCATATTTACTTTTAAAATAGTGGAACTCTGGCATTTTATATTAGGTGTCATTTTACTTACTTAAGTGCATCCACCAGAAGGATTCAGCTATATGGGTGGGTCAGAGGTGGGAGGGAATGAGCTCAGAAACCAAAGGACAGGGAAGACAGGTGTGGCCTAATCCTGTGCTCTGGAGCCAGCAATTCTGCCTGGGTAGGGAGGGGGGTTGGTGGATGTGGGTTTAGTTTGCCAGCTGATTAGCTAAATAGACCAAACAACCCTAATGCACATGTTAATCGAATGAGTCATCAAAAAAACATTTTTTGTATTTTTTTTATTGGAGTTTGATTTGCCAACATATAGTATAACACCCAGTGCTCATCCTGTCAAGTGCCCCCATCAGTGCCCGTCACTCAGTCACCCCATCCCCCCACCCACCTCCCCTTCCACTACCCCTTGTTTGTTTCCCAGAGTTAGGAGTCTCTCATGTTTTGTCTCCCTCTCTGATATTTCCATTCATTTGAGAGTTCAAGCAGCCTAGTTCTAGGATCCTTGGCTGACTAGACCAGAGAAGAAACACTTTACCTTTCACTCTGCATGGGTGCCAGTGAGGGTTTAGTCTTTGAGTCATATTCTAAGCATAGCAGATTTTCCAGATGAAGAGAAGAAATATCTGTCATTTTAGGCAGTGTCTGTTCCTATTTCACTGACATTGGGAATGTAAGATTGCCCAGGTAGTTCAGGTAGGGAAACAGTGATGGGAGCAGAGTGTCAGCCTACAGGTGGTCTTGCTGTTAGGGCTGCACCTTTGGTATCCTGGCTCCCTAGTTATATGGGGGTTAATGAGAATGCTGGGGTGTTGACCCTAACCACTGGGCTCAAGCAAATTTGTCATGGGAGTCCTAACTAAGACTAACATAGAATTGGCATCCTTTTTACTACTGCATGACCCTTCATCTTCAGGTATAGAGGCATAGATCCAATTTCACTGACACAATACATGGGAGATTTTCCTAGCAGCCATGACAGCAGTGGTGGTCATGGAAACAGTATTTTAATTTTAAAGCATTTCTTCCGTGGATCCAAGGGCCAAAGACCAGAAAAGTCCTGACTTTCTAGCCATGGCAGCAAGCAACAAATACTAACAAGTGCCCCTGGAGACCTGGAGGGTATTATGCTGAGTGAAATAAGTCAGTCAGTGAAGGACAAACATTATATGGTCTCATTCATTTGGGGAATATAAAAAATAGTGTAAGGGAATAAAGGAGAAAGGAGAGAAAATGAGTGGGAAATATCAGAGAGGGTGACAGAACATGAGACACCTAACTCTGGGAAACAAACAAGGGGTGGTGGAAAGGGAGGTGGGCAGGGGGTGGGGGTGATTGGCTGACGGGCACTAGGGGGGCACTTGATGGGATGAACACTGGGTGTTATGCTATATGTTGGCAAATTGAACTCCAATAAAAAGAAATTAAAAAAAAAAAACAAAAACAGAACAAGTGCCCCTTGAGATGTCAGAAATCTTTGAGGACAGAAACTACAAAACATTTGACTTCTTACAGTTGAACAGGAGGATGGTTCAGGAAAGTAAAGGTAGAATATTGGGGATCCCTGGGTGGCTCAGGGGTTTAGCACCTGCCTTTGGCCCAGGGCTGATCCTGGAGTCCCGAGATTGAGTCCCATGTCGGGCTCCTGGCATGGAGTCTGCTTCTCCCTCTGCCTGTGTCTCTGCCTCTCTCTCTCTCTCTCTCTCTCTCTCTCTCCGTGTGTGTCTATCATGAATATATATATTTTTAAAAAGGTAGAATATTAATATCAGTGAGAATATCTCTGTATACACAGGTGGGTGGAGTCCACAATATTTGAGTTACATTTAAATTTACATTCCCATTGATAGCTCCAAGCAACATTTATTGAGCATCCATTGGGTGCTAGACACACTGCTGAATGCTGGGGATACCACAGAAATAAGATAGACATGGTCTCTGACTTCCTCGATGAAATTTGCAATCTACCTCCTGCATATCTCCAAGGAAACTTTACTGTTTTAAAATAATCTTTTCATTAATTTAAGGCATTGAAATCCAAGGACTAAAATAAAACTTTGCCAGTCTGTGTAATAGCTAGGAATAGATACTACTTTCAATATGCAGAAAGATGGTTGAAATACCTTCTCCTCCAAGTGAGATGCTCATCCTCTTGATTCTATCTCACAAATTGAGCATTCAGAAATAAGAGGAACACCTGGCCAGCCTGTCAGATGAACTAAATCTACTCCAGTAATCAAATGGTAACAGGTCATACAGCTAAATTATCCTCACATCCAAAAGGTCGATGTTAGATACTTCCAATTCCAGAAAGATATGTCAAATAATTTTCCAACTCTGGACCCTCATAAATAAAAATCACAATTCCATTTCATGGTAAATATGTTTACTTAGATTACTACCCACAGTGTGAAATATAGCTTTGTCGTTTGGATCCCCTTTAATGGTATTATGTGCATATCAATACCTGCTATGACAGGTATTAAAAATTAGTCAAATAAATGTTTATTAGCACTTATGATATGTTAGATTCTACTGGGCAGCAAGAATTCACTCCCTTCAAAGGGAGAGAGAGAACTAACATACGGTAGGGTTCAGACTCTCAAAAAGTTTATAATCTTGTTAGGAAGGTAAAATTAAAACACATGAAATGAGTGAACAAGAGTAAGAAGCAAAGGGTCACCTGGATGGCTCAGTGGGTCAACCATCTGCCTTTGGCTCAGGTCATGATCTTAGGGTCTGGGGATTGAACCCCATGTCAGGCTCCCTGCTTAGGGGGAGTCTAATTCTCTCTCTCCCTCTCCCTCTACCTCTCTCCCCCACTCATGGTCTCTCTCAAATAAGTAAATAAAATCTTAAAAAAAAAAAAAAGAGTAAGAAGCAAAAATAAAGAGTAAAAACAACAACAAAAAAGCATATAATAAAATGCTGTAGTATAGCAGGTGTTAAGGGGAATTAGGTAAAATCACCAAAGGTAGTGATAATTCAAAAATGCTTCACAGCAAACACTGCATTTGTGCTGAGCCTTGAGGGAGTGGCAAGTACTTCATTTGTACAAGAAAATTTAGGTAATTGTAGGTGGGGTAAACAAAGGTATAGATAGTGGTATGAACATACTATGCTCTGAAGCAATAAGTGGATTGATCTAACCAGAGTGGAAGATGAAATAAGATCACTAGGAAGAAATGATGTTTTAGAAAAGACTTGAAAGCTGAACAGAACTGTTTTAACATGGGTATTGGGTAAGAAGCAGTGCAGAGGAAGCACATGCTATAATGACTGGTTGTGGAAGGATCAATCTGAAAACTGGGTGAGGGTTTGAGGTGAGAAGGACAAGTCAAAGAGAACAGTTAGCATACACAGCCGTGGGTCAATAGTAAGTCTTTACTCCATACATAAAACTTCAGCATTATCTGTAAGGGATTTGTTGGCATGAATGGATTAAGAGTACAAATTAGAGAAGGTAATTAAATGGAGAATCCAGGGATTGAGGAAGACTAGGGAGAGTGATGAGTTTGTGAAATGTGAGTTAGAATGAAAAGACAAAAGAAGGAATGTTTGCTATTTGAAAGGTCCTGGGTAACACAATACTTTGTGTTGAGGAAATTCTCTTGGAAATCCTGTTAATAAGCAATAATTGAAAGGCCTTAAAGGAAATTATTAGCAGGTCTCTGACTCTGCATGACCTATATCACCCTGGTGAAGTATATGCATTATAGAGCAATGTTTAGAGAAAAAAAAAATACTGAAGTCAATGTAAACCTCTATATCCACAAGCAGGTCATTATCCAAGATCATTTTAGATCAAAATGTGAAAAATGCACCATGTTCAAATTAGTATGCAAAATAAAGCATCAGTGTGGATTGAATTTATGTGATTATTCCATGAATAATTCATTAGCACAAGCAATACAATTAGCTTCTTATAATATAATGATATAACTATTGCATTCATGTACAGTAAGCCTGACCTAAACTGTAGTATTAGCAAGAAGTTTGAAGGCAAAAGAAAGCCCCCAATATCTCAAACCCAAAGGCACACAATAGCATTTGCTGCCAATGGGACAAAAAAGTATTAAGTAGACAGAACAGTTCATGCTTAAAAGCGATGAAAAAAAAATAGTGTGATTGTGTATATGGGCATTTTACCAGACATCAAATAAAAATTACTTTTATCAGCAGTAAGATGTAATTGATGTGTTGGGTAAATATATCTCCTAGCAGTTTTTAAAAATTATTACATATAAAGCATGTAGATAAACAATTGAGGAGGTAAGTATTTCAAATAAAAAGCATTTTAAACAGCAATTTTTTTCTTAAACTTGAAGAAGGTAGAGATTGGGAGTTGGGGGTGGTGAATAGACAAAAGATAATCAATGCCTGGGTTGGATCAATAAGTAACTGGCATTTGTAGTTTGCTTAAACAGAAGCTTTACTTTGAAGAATAGAGGTTCAATTCACTTTAAAGTTCTACTTTGGTCATTTTCATGATGAAATTATATCTCTCCTGGACTTTCATCATGTTGGCTTAGGCTGAGCTTGCCTATTATAGATACTCTGTAGGAGTTACCTTGGAAGTTAATTCTTCTGCTCTTCTTTGAGAGTTCTCATGCTTTTGTGCACAGAAATTTGCAAAGTATAATATGTGAACATAGCTTCAGGTTACTTCTAGTTGGTTTTGCTTCAATACTAATTAATGGACAACAGTAAACTAAAAGTAGTGAATCAGAATGTTCATTTCTTTTTTTTTTAAAGATTTTATTTATTTATTTATTTATTTATTTATTTATTTATTCATGAGACACAAACACACACAGAGAGAGAGAGAGAGAGAGAGGCAGAGACCCAGGCAGAGGGAGAATCAGGCTCCATGCAGGGAGCCCGACGTGGGACTCGATCCTGGGTCTCCAGGATCAGGTCCTGGGCTGAAGGCAGGCACTAAACCGCTGGGCTACCTGGGCTGCCCAGAATGTTAATTTCTATAAGGCACACCAAAAATAATCTAATGTTCCTAACACTGTTCTTATCATCCATATCTGTGAACCTTTTTATAGGGAGGAACTGGAAGGGAGTAGCGAGCTTTGAGGGGCTACTTCAAGTAAAATCATACATCTCAAGGAAGATTCAAGTTTACCCTGAATTTCTCATAATAATAGTTGTTTCAAAACTAAAATAAGCATTAATACATCATTTTACATCTCTTACACATTCTATGACTATATATATATGATTATATATATATTATATATACATAAAATAGTGAAATTATATCTATTAAGTCAATTTGAATGTCTATAACAAAAATACCATAGCTTAAACAATAAACTTATTTCTCACAGTTCTGGAGACTTAGAAGTCAGAAATCAACACACTAGCAGATTTGGTGTCTGGTAAGACTAGCTTCCTGATTTATAGACAGCAGTCTTCTCTGTGTCCTCACATGGCAGAGAAAATGAACTAGTTCTTGGCTCCTTATAGGGCATTAATTCCATTCAAAAGGCCTCTACCCTGAAGACTGAATTACCAAAGGCCACACTTTCAAGTAGCATCTTACTGGGAATTAGGATTTCAACATATAAATTTGGGGGGGGACACAAACATTTAGTCCATGAGAGCATCTATTGAGTAGGAACTGTGTGACTGGTTCCATCTTATGCTTTTTGTAAATATAACCATTTTTATTTCCCAGAAAAATCTTCTGAGAGAAACTTCCATTTCTGGCTATAATATAGTAGAGAAAATACCCTGTAAACCCCATCTATTGAGAAACATTTAAAATGCTGAAGAAAATGCACACACATGTGAAAACTCAATCACACTAACTCATATTGCCAAGCAAAAAAAAAAAAAAAAAATCAAACTAAGTCGAAGCAGTGATCCAGAGCAAAGAGTGCTAGCTGACCTACAGGTGATTTCCAGAACCATCTAAACAAGAACCTTGCTATTATTATACCACATGTAATTGTAAGGCAAAACCTAGAGCTTCCAAAGCTGGAAAATTGGGTCAGAACTTCTCATAAAGCTAGAACTCCAAAAAGCATCTCAGTAAAATGGTTATTTAGAAATAAAACAAAACAAAATAACTCTGTAACTTGAAAGTTGTCATCCAAGAAAATCAACTCTCTACTTTGTCTTGTTGAAGGAAGAAAAAAAAGCCCAAAATTAAAAAAAAAAAAAAGGTAAACTCAGAAACAAATTCATCAACATGTAAAACAATAGACAATCTGAAAATAAAATTAAATTCTTTTTATAATAGCATCAAAGAGAACAAAATAATTAGGAATAATTTACAAGAGGTATTAGATTTCTATACTAAAAACTACAAAATACTGGTAAAATAACTAAGACATAAATAGATAGAAAACTATCTAGTGTTAATCAACGGGAAGACAATATTGTTAAGATGGCAACACTACCTAAAATGATCTATAGATTCAATGCAAACCCTATCACAATCCCAATAGCATTTTTTGTAGATATGGAAAAGCTGATCCTCAAATACAAATTGAATTGCAAGGGGCCATGAATAACCAAAACAATATTGAAAAAGAACAGTGTTAGAGGATATACACTTGATTTCAAAACTTACTACAAAGCTACTGTAATCAAAAGTGTATGGTAGTGGTGCAAGGATAGACATACAATCCAATTGATAAGATTGAGTGAGAAATAAACCCAAACATCAAATGACAATTTTCACCAAGGGTTCCAGGACCATTCAACAGGGAAAGAGAAGCCTCTTCAACAGTGTGGGGACAACTAGATATTCACCAACAGAAGAGTGAAGTCAGACTTCGACCTCACACCATATGCTAAAACTAACTTGAGATGGATCAACAACCTAAATATAAGAACCAAAACTATAAAGCTCTTAAAATAAAGCAGGCAGGTAAACCTTGATCTTAAATTTAGCAATGGATGCTCAGATATGACACCAAAAGCACAAACAACAAAAGAAAAAAAATAGATAAATTGGACTTCATCAAAAGTGTACTTTCATGTACAAAAGATTGTTTTGGAAGCAGACAGAAGTGATTATGATGTACTAAATGTCACTGACGGTGTGCTTTAAAATAGTTAATTTTAGGATCATCTGGGTGGCTCAGTTGGTTAAGTATCTGACTCTTGATTTCAGCTTAGTTGTCATGAGATCAAGATCCATGTCAAGGTCTGCACTGGGTATGAAGCCTGCTTGATTGTCTCTCTCTCTCTCTCTCTCTCTCTCACTTTTCTAAAATAAAATAAAACAGTTCATTTTGTATTATGTAATTTTTACTTCAATTAAAAAACTACACCCCCAATATACCTCCTCTCGAAAATTCATAATCACAAGCCTGACCCAATGTTGGCTGATGTTCTAAATTTACATCGCCCTCTTAATGGAAGCACCAGCTGAAGGATGGCATAAGAGAATCCAAATATTTTCTGGAGGAATACACTCTGAATCCAGATTCAGAATAATCTCATAGAAAATGTTTTATCAAGCCTGAACTCACAACAACAAAAATAGCAAAATGCAGCAGGAAATAAAGCACCAAGGCCAGGAAGTAGTACCAACAACAGAGAGCAGACTCAGATCCATAAGATTTCAGAGATTGGAAGTATGCAATTTAGAATATAAAAACATGTGCCATATGTTTCCATCATAAAAAGGAAGTCGTCAAACATGTAAATAAGGAATAAGAGATTCTGTAATTGATCAGCCAGGTTTAATTAAAAAAACTGAACTTCTAGAATTGAAAAGTACAGTGACTGACTTTAAAAACTTAATGGAAAGTTCAAACAGCATGTCAGACAGAGCTAAAGGAGAAATTTACAATTGGAAAATGAAGCAGAAGAAATGGCTCAGAATACAACATGCATAAAGATTTGGAAAACAGAGGTGCCTGGGTGGCTCAGTCGATTAAGCATCTGACACTTAATTTCAGCTCAGGTCATGACCCCTGAAGAGTCATGAGTTCGAGGCCCAAGTCGGGCTCTGTGCTGGGTATGGAGCCTACTTAAGATTCTCTGTCTCCCTCTTCCTCTGCCCCTCCCATCCCTGGTCTCTCTTTCTCTTAAAAAAAAAAAAAAAGAAAAGAAAAGAAAAGAAAAGAAAAGAAAAGAAAAGAAAAGAAAGAATACATAAAATGGAGGTAAAGGGGCATTAAATTTAGAAGGTCTAGATCATGCCTGGTCAGAATTCTACAAAAGAATATAGACAACAGAAATGTCAGTAAAGAAAGAAATAACAGTTGCTAATAGTAATTTTGCAATATTTTCCAATATTGATGACAGACTCGAACACAGATTTAGGAAAAGTCCCTGAAACCTTTGCAGATAGCAAGAAACACCACCACACATTCGGACATACCCTTAGTGAAACTGCAGCTTGCCGAAGACAAAGGAGCACAGACAAAATACATACAAAGAAATAATAACAGTTTTAATGAGAACCAGAAGCTGATTAAACATATTTTCAAAGAGTCAAGAGAATGACTATCAAAGAATTACACATTTAGTGACACTAGTTGAAATAAAGTTTTAATCAGATATACAAATGCTGAATTTTTAGCAATAATCCCTAATACTAAAGGATATTTTAATGGATGCATTTCAGAAAGAAGAAAAACATGCTAGAGGGAAAATACACAAGAAGAAATGGGATTTTTAAAAAGCCCAGTGATGTAGAAATTAGTGTCCTCATTGTTCAAACCAGAAAACAGATGCAGAGATTTCCCAAGAGCTACAACTAGTAAGTGAAAGAATCACTCTTAATATCTTGGTCTGTATGTCTCCAAGCTTATATTCTCTTCTGCTGCGTATCTAATACGTGGCCCAGCTGTATGAGTCTACTAGGGTTGCCATAACAAAATATCATAGACTGGGTGTCATAAATAATAAAAATTTATCTTCTCACAGTTCTGGAGTCTGAGAAGACCAAGATCAGGGTGCTACTTGATTCATTTTCTGATGAGAACTGTCTTCCTGGCTTGCAGTCAGCTACCTTCTCTCTGTGTCTTCACGTGGAGAAGAGAAAGAGAAATCTCTCTCTTCTCTCTCACTCCTCTCTCTCCTCTGCCCCCCTCTACTTATGAGGCTACAATCCTGTCAGATTAGACCCCAACCTTGTGACCTCCTTTAATTACCTTAGTTATCTCCTAAAGACCCTATCTCTGCATCCAGTAACATTGGGGCTTAGGATTTTAACATATGAATGGGGTGGGGGGCTGAGGAAGGGGCACAATTCAGTCTTAGCACCAGCCTTCCATAGAGTTTTCTCTGAAACCAAAAATCAGTTACAGATCCTATGAGGAATTCATAAATATTTAAAGGGGAAGTTTGGTGCTGAGTATTCCTTACTCCTCACTGCCAATTCATTCTCCACTCATCTCTTCTCTGCTTTGTGCCTCAGGAGGCTAACCCTGCAGTAGCTGTATTTGCTGGCAGATTACTGTTTATATTTGGCCCATAGAATGCACTGGCAAGAGATGGATAGGTTGGAGAAGAGATAAGCCAGGGTATTTCTTCCCTGTTCCTCGCTTGCTTTAGGACCATATATCTTGGGCAGCTGCTCTGTTTTTCCAAAACTACAGCCCTAAGGATTGTCCTTTTCCCATGATCCTAGTTCTTACTGGATTCTGGTAATATTATTTCTTCTCCTTGTCCCTTCAGCCAAAGAGATGATAATGATAACTAGTCTCTGGAAGACCCATTAGCCTTGAATTTGTTTCTGAAATGCTGTCTACTTTAGGGCTTGGACCATAGGACTTCTGTCATTAACATCTCTTCATGTAAACCCATGAAAGGTGAGTTCCATATCTTGCTAGGAACCAAAACCAGACCAGACTTGCTTCAAAATTGTCTTCAATTTAAAACTCAGGTGATACAGGACTTACATTCCACATTTGTATTTGGAAAAAACTTATGTAGATAGACATCCATCTCATTTAGGAGGGAAAGAGGAAAACAGCAGGGAAGTGCTAGAAGGAGCAAAAGGGATCTCAAAGACTTGCATAAAGAAACTGTCCCTTATATTGTTAGAAAATCTTAACTTGCTGAAGGGTCTCTCACAAGGGAGCCATACAGAAGAAAATGCCCTTTTGTCTTCTTATGAATAAATTGAACATCATTACCCAAGTATTGTTCGTTCCTCTAACAGAAGGGTTACAAGAGGAGATCGTTCATTTTCTTTATGACTCATTTTTTTTCACTTTTTCACCTTTGGAATGAGCATAAGTAGAAATTTGCAGTACTTCAGTTTAAAATAGGTCATTTCCTTCTCTCTGTCAGAGAAGTCTTGCTTCCCTAAATTGGGTGATTGGATGTATTCAGGGAGTTTCTCTAAGCTATGTAGCTGCATTTCAAAATCAATGTCATTCTCCGTGTTGGAAATGTGTGGTGGGAACCTGCTGGGATTGCTTTATAAATGCATGGGTAGGTCATGAAAGTCAAAGGCAGTAGGTTGGAGAGAGAACTTGGAATAGCCACCTGCCAAAGCCATACGGGTAGACAGTAGGCAGATGCAGGAAGGTTCAGATGCTGTGATAGAAAGGTCAAGAAAGGAGATCTAAAGAAAAGAGCCAAAGAACAGGGCAGGAAGTTCTCCTTGGTGTCAAGCCTTGTTGCTAAGACTGAGAACAGTCTGAGAGAAAAGTCCTTTCTTACATACTAGAAGAATCTCATAAGACTAAGGAGATGTACATAAGGAAAAATAGCTCAGAAACTTGTGTTAAGTTCATTGGTAATCTGAAAAGAAACTTATGCTATTCATTTATTATTTAGAGATTATATCCTCAAGTTTCCCGATGCTTCCTTAGTTGTGTCCCACACCATCTGTGTTGACACTATGTGAGGTCAAGGCAGGAAAGAGCAATGAGTCAGGGAGGGAGGAACTCGCTTTTCACAGAGATAAATGCCTGGTCCCCAGGTTGGTGGTGACCAGGAGGGAAGCCAAAGCTAAAAGTAGACAGCATCCCCAGGACCTCCAAGATTGAGGGTTCCAACCCTGGTGTACTCTGTTAAACACCTTGAATATTGAAAACTTGACTTCATGACTTTGACATTTCCAACACCCAGAACTGGTTTTGCCCTCCAAAAGGTAAATGGTAAAGGTTGACTGAGTGGCAAAACATTCCCATGACTACTTCTGGTCTTTCATTCCCTAGACTTATCTTAGGAATCATGGCTGCAAGGAGGTTGGGCCTTGGCTGGAAGTCCTACGTTGCCTGTGCTACACTAGCCACTCAGCCACCAGTGTGCAGTGGCTAAAGTTTAGCTAAAAGGCCAGGTAAGAGTTGTTCCAGGAAGAGGATAGGGTGAACTTTTCAGCCAGAGTTTGGCCTGAGGAAAGACTTCAGAACTTGCTCCTGCAATGCTTTAACAGCATTAAAGTCAAATGGTAGCTTTTCATAGAGTGAAATCACAGCAGCTCTCTGTGGTATGTAGGGCTACCAGCCAGATATACCTGACAGCCAGCGCTTGCCTTGCTCTCTCCACACAGAATGATGACACAGGGATAACAAAGGGAAATACCCAGGAATGTCAAGTCAAACAAATTGTAGCTCTCTCTGCTACGTTGTTCTCTGACCTTGTTCTGAGGCAAGTCACACCCGCAGGAGGGACATTCAGAATAAGCGTGTTTGTCATTTGAGGCTTCTATCTGCTCTAAAAAGAACGCTAAATCTTCCTTATGGAGGCACTGACATTTAGTTTGGCACATTTTCAGATACTAGAAAAAGAACCATGACTTGACAAAAAAAAGAAAATATGTCAAGTTAATATAAAGAAGAAGACGCAATTTTTTTCAAGGTATGTAGAGAATAATTTGCACATAAGTGTGCAAATACACACATTTCTAGATACTGGAATTTTTTTTTTCCTGTTGGTGGGTACCATGAACTTTAGGTAAGATAATTGTGGCATTTCCAAATCTTCTAAAATCCAGTGAGATTTTTTTCTTTGGGGTATTTGGGGTTTTATTTGTTTGGGTTTTTTTTTTTTGTGAAGTGTAGTTTCTGTTTCAAAGTTCAAGAGCATCCTATAAAGCTAAACTTTATCACATCTGAAGATGAAGGAGGTAGTTTCTCAGAGAAGCTATAGCATCCATTTTAGAGTAAATATTAATCTTCAATTTGGCACGTGTTTATCTGATGAACCTTGCTGAGTGTGCTCCAAGTTTCAATTAAATCCCATATGAGGCAGCAAACCCATTTGTTGATTTGATAGGGATGTTACACTTTCTTATGTGACAAAGTAACCCAGCGATGCTCACATCTTAAAGTGTGAGGGATCCAGAAAGACTGAGGGGTTACAAAAACATTTCCAAACCAGCTATGCAGTCTGGTGTTTGTTGATATACTTGCTGATTACTCAGCTTTTTTTTTCTTTTATGTTCCCAAAGAGGCACCAATTTCTAAGTACTCACCCTTTTAGAACCCTCGCCAGCTTCTACACCCTGTAACTTGTATGGGCTTGACAAACTTAAACACTATTTGATCCCTCCAGTCTAAACCCTCTATCACTCTATCTTTAAATATAAAAGGCTGTCTCATGAATGGAATTTAGAAAGAGAAAGTTCATTTTTGTAATTCCAGCAACGGAGCATCTTCTACATTTATTACTGCCTGAGTATCTGTTATTTGAAGGCAGATTAAAAAAAAAAAAAAAGCTTTGTGTCAGAAACATTCATATGTCATGCCCAAATCATATGGAGCCTCTTGAACTCTAAGGGGAAAAGAAGACAGCCAGCTTTTAGACCTTCTGCTTTCCTTATTAACTTTGACCTTAGCCATTTCTCAATCAGCTGCTTACACATCCATTTCATACACTAGAGGTGTAGAAAATTTCATAAGAAAAGCAACCAGCATAAAAATGACTTTTTAAAGAAAGTTCAGCAACCTCTGTATAGATCGAATATGACATGTTCAAGTCACTGACTTCATTTATTAAATGCACTTCCCTGATGTGTTAAATAACTCTTTCTCCTAAGTGCAAAAGGTTTGTGTAGCTCTCTCTCCCCACCCCCCACCCCCTTCCCATCTCCACGATTTATGATGCTCTCCTGACAGGCTTCATATGTCTAGGGTCCATTAGGTAGGAAGGTAGTTTTACCTCTGGGTGAGTCCTGAAGTAATCCTGGGGTGAACATTATTGTTTGGCAGTCTCCCTGGGACTTTATGAAGAACAAACAAGAAAAATAATCTGAAATAAAGATATTTGTGGAGAGTTTTCTCTTGCTTTTGAAACAGGCTCTATAGTTTTCTTCCTATGTGAACTTTTATGATTATTGTTAACTGGTACATAAATGCACAAGGTTCTCCCTTTGAAGAACATGCAGAAATGAAACAAAGGTGACCTGAAGAAGGTGGCACAAAAATTTCAAAATAATTGGGCAAGCAAGTGGAACTGCCCAAGTCATAGGCTGGGGTCACTTGTTGGAAGGCAGAGGATGGAAAAGTAAGTATGTCTTGCATTTAAGACATGATCATCTGCCTGTGAATCAATAAAAGATGTTTATAGATGTGGAATGTTCTAGCATTGCCTGCGAACAGCTGCTAGTGCTGGACCCATATCAGGTGTGTGTGCGTAGAAACTAGACCCACAGGCCACAGAAAACTGAAGCCATGGGTAGGGATCAACCATAAGCTAAGTAGCTGAATAATTCAAGGTGCCTGTTTTTCCTGAACTACTTTTGAGTAGAATTTGATGTTTGAGAGTACTTGGAAGTACTACCCCCACGTTTGAAAATTGTTACTCCAAGAGTTGGCATTTTAAACAGAAATGATTAGTTTGAAAGAGGGATTAATACTCAGATAAGGATTTAACCTGCAAATGTTTTGCACAAATTCCTTTAAAATGGAGCTGCAAATGTGTCAGTCCTCTTTCTTTCCTTGGAATGGATTTTATTACTCGATTAAGAACTGCCAATTGCCAAGCTCAGTAAAATGTGAAATCATTCATATCTTCCTATCCAGTAACAGACTGAGGCTTCTGAGTACCTTTCAGCTAAAAGAATAATCATAGTTCTTAAAAATATGAAAATACTGGTTACTGATTGCTACCTGTCCTCGGGCCTGGTTCTAACATGTTGTCACGATGAAAGAGCTCAGATGAAATCTAAATTTGATGTTAGAAGTCCATTGCTGTATTAATCATTTGAAATAAAAATGTCATGGTTCTGACTCTTTGGAAACTGCTGCACTTAACTTCCAAACTGTTGCTTTTAAAAAGGCTAATTCGGGGTTGGGTACATTAATGTCAATGTCCTATAAAACTGCCAGCTAAAAAAAAAATGTCAGCAGAGACATTTTTTCTAGCCGATGTCAGCACAAAAGGGTGCCTTGGTTGTTTTATCTCCAAACAGCTGCATGCTTTCATTGACATTTGGTGACCTTTCTTTGTGCGCCCGGCCTGACCTCTTAGGTTATTTCCTGGCCTCCCTTCTGTGACCTTTGACCAAGGCTGACCTTTAGCTGGAGAATGTGACATTTTGTTCTCCTCTAGCTGACATGTGATGCTCTCATTATTCAAAGGTATGTGAAAATAATGACCCCAAGTGACCTTTGAGTTTCCTTTCATTTATTGGTTGTTTTTGGTGCTTGTTTGGCATGTGCTAGCCTAGGTGAAGGGGGGCAGCGAGCAGGGACTGGGCTGGGATAAGATGGCCAGTATCTCTTTTTATTCCATTTTTAATCCCTTTCTTGCCGAATGAGCCACTCTCCTGTTTATGACTAAGCCTTAGTATTCTCTGTTTATTGATTCGAGGACAAGTTTGGCCTTTGAACAATAGGTCTTTCTGAAATTTAAGAATTTTGGTACAGTGAGTTGAAGGCACTAGTGTTTCTATCCTCTTCCTACTAATGATACTTGCACATTTCTGAAGATCATTTTCCATTTAATAGTACTATTTCTTATATTTAGAAAATGAAATAGCTCATGTAAGAAAAGTAATATGTGACAAAATGAGTAACTGAAAAATTGGTCATTTATGTTTTGTAAATGGTCTGCTCTTTGAAAGAGTTCCATTCTAAGTAAAAGTGTTATACATTTTGTCATATATCTTTAAGAAACCTTGATTATTCTTATAGATTTAATGCCATATTAATTTCAATATGTGTATTTATTACTATATGGCTGGAAATGATAGGTAGGAAGAAGGAAAATCACATTTGAGCACTGACAACACAATGGTCATACATTCATTAAGTTAGATTTCGAATTTCAGATTAGAAGCCATATTTATCTGTAAGAATTTAGATATACTGATGATACATTTTATCTAGAACATTCTATGAAATAATTTATGACATCTGATACCCAGTTTTTCAACAAGACAAAACGTATTTCCACTTAAAAAAAAAAAAGTAAGACTCAACATCCTTTTACATAACATATATCTGCTGGTATTTTGCTCAGAATCAAGTCTCATCTTGTAAAATTAATTGCCTCTAGAACTGATCTAGCATGGCACAAAATTGGATTGCTTGGCCAAAATTTAGTATGGTCATTAACTCTAAGACTTCATACCTTTCCTTGATGCTGATGATGAGTGACTTACAGGTTATTGTTAAATACAGGACCAACTCCATAGTCTTCTGCAAAAACACAGGGCCCTCTGACTATGCACATTCAGATAAAGAAAAGTCCATCATGCCTAAACTATCCTACTCTCTTCATTTCATCTCCAGACACTTGAAAGAAAAGAAAGTAAGTACACCATTATTTATTTACTGTGGACATATTAGAAAATAAGACTTTAATGCTATAAGACTTTTTCCACCGAGGACTCAATCCATTATTCGAACCTGAATTTTAGAAACGTTGGCATATGGTACTACTTTCCTCCAAATGACCTGTAGTAAAACCATCCTTTCTCATTCCTGAATTAATGGGACTAATTTCAAAAAGAATAAAAAAGAGATAGATGCTTCAATGTATATGGTTGTTTTAAGACTAAACAATACTTGCCCATCAGTGGCTGTGATGCAGGGTGGCATCTTCCTAGAGGAGGTATGCTTTTATTCCTAATTCCTAATTTTATTCCTAATTATATCCTAATTTGCTAAAGGATGCCATATGGTCTCTGCACCCAACAAATGTTTGAATGACTATCTTAAATAGAGAATTCTAGATGCATGGAGATAAAATAGAGATCAGACATGGGTCTGGCCTTCAAGAAAGATGCAACCTCGTAGAAGAGATAAATCATTATAGCCCACTGAAATTTCTAAGTGTTTTAAGAAAGTTTTAGAGGAGTTCCATGAAAAATAAAGAACTTCAACTTATATCAATACATTTTGCCAATTTTAATAGCATTATTCAAAGAATTCCAAAATTCTATTCACCGACATAATTTTGGCTTATCTGTAAAATTCATTTCTCATGCCACTGTCATTATGTCTAATTAGTATATATTGCTTTATCATCCACCAATCATCTAAGCAAGCTTTACAAATAATTAGATTCAGGTCCATTACCTCCTCTGGGATGAAAGCCGGAGCTAATGGCAAAGCCAGAACTACTTCTCAAACAGCAGCAGCAGCAACAACACATGTTTAAACTCCTAGGTCAGGGTTTTCTGGCTGCAAAGCAAACTAGAAAGGTAGCAATTAAAGTGTAAGATTAAGCTCACTTAATTAATATGAACAACATTTGCAAAGGGAAAGAAATATAGGGTATGTCCAGAATCGCTACATGCTTACTCATGAGTTTCAACCCTGTCCACACTCAATGTATTTGCTCCATGAGTTTTTTTTTTTCTCATTTCCTCTTCCAAATACTGACAACTTAGAAAATCTTTTATGTTCTCCTTTTTTTTTGTAACCAATAAGTTTCACAGTCTTAGAAGATGACCTCAAAAGTTACTCTGAACAATGAATCTTGGGATTTGTGCAAATATCTCATAGAAGTTTAGTTGCTACCCTGTTTCCATTCAAATAGATTTAATCCAATAAAGAACCAAGTTAAAAATATTCCATGGGTCCTATACTAAACTGAAGAAAAAGGTTGTACTGATTAATAAACAATATATGTAGAGTAGATATGCTGCCAGGGATATGCTTCAATGTAAGCAAGCTACAATCAGAGAAAAACAAAAGCAAAGCAATGATCAATAGGGTAGTAATTACAAATACTACATTGGAAAAAAAAACAAATACTACATTGGAGGGATGCCTTTGTTCCGTAATTTTGTAGGGCCTTATAAAGAAATGATTAAGCTTACTTTAAAGAAGTTTTGGGTTCCCTCAATGGCAAATACCTGCATTAAACTCCTTCATTCATTTCTTATTTCTTTATTTTTGGAAGCAGCGTTAGAAACCTGTTTTTACACTTAGCTCATTTCATTCTCTGTAAAGATTCTAACTTGTCAGGCATTTAATCACCATTAAAGACAAATGTTTTCACTTGTTCAAAAAAGTTTTCACCTAATAATAAAATATGACTTGCCACACAAGTGTCACCCTTCAGGGACATAGTGGTTTAAAGTGATAACGGGTGACCAAGTTATAAATGTTTAAAAATTGTGTCTGGCAGGAGGCATAAGTTTCCCTCTCCAAACCCCAATAACCCAAAATTGAAGAGAGCCAAGGTCTGTTTCCTGCTTTGTGATACTGCCTTATTGTTATATAGATGTCTTTAACCACAAAGGCCCCGTGCTCCCATGTGGTAGATTCTTAAGAAACCATAAATCTACCCCATTGGTCAAGTAATGGTTTTTCAGCATCTGTTTGTTAAGCACAAGAAATGTGCACACAGGTAGTAGAATTACTCTTGCCTGGGTAACCCTAAATAAATTTCCAGGTCTTTTGGTACCTAAACTCTCAAACTTGGCCATGATTTCCAGATTATTGGAATTAGTATAAATTCCAAAATAAAATGGGGAAACAAAAATTGTAATAGCAAAAAGAAGTAGCAAATTTTCAGTTTTTCAGTTAAAATCAAATAAACAAACTAATAATGTTCCATAGGTTGTCTGATTAAACAGTTTTCCCTGTGGTTCTTTATATAATCACAACTTGTCTCTTTCTCACCTCTCATGTTAGATATATTGTAATTCTTGCTAATTTTACTGAAATCCCCTGCTGTTTCTTGAAAAACAGTCTAGGTATCATGGGTATTTCTGCATCATTATTGATTTAAAAGTACATACTTCTTTTCTTCCTTTGAATAAGGATTTCTTTTAACTTCTTAAATATAAAAATAATAGTAATGAGTCTTTAATTTTGAATCCATTCGTTATAAGAGAGATGATTATTTAATTTGGGGATGGAAAAATTGATTTTATAATGGAAGCTGGAGAGGAACAGGTATATTGAATATCTAAAGCAGTCTAGTCAAAATAAGTCTCAAGAACTACCAAAACTCACTGTTATTTTGCCGAAGTATCTCTTTACTTTTACTTTAAAATTAACAACATATTTTGAATATCATATTTTTGTTCTCTCAGATACAACTAATTTTTTTTTATTTTACCGATATAATGAGCATATATTTCCTTAAGTGAAGAAAGCACTTGAAAATATTATTTCTAAAATTAACAATAAAATCCTTTGATACTGTACTATTAGTTTTCATTCTCAAAGATCAATAAATTACTCTATGGGACATAATAACTCAATATTTATTCTTGAAGGAGATTGAAGTACCCTTTATATACATAAAATCTGCAAAGGAATTTATTTAAGCAGGATGATAGTTAATTTATAGTGTTAAGTTCAAAAGGGCAGGAAAAGATAACAACCCAATTTAGGTAAAGATGTAGCACATATATGCTGGAGGAAAATAAATGTCAAATAGAAAACCATATCTGAAATTCAGATCACATTTAGATGCACAAAAAAAAAATGTTAAAAGCGGTAGGGGGGCGATTGTATTCCAATTAGATTTCTTTCACTCACATCAACCAGCCTTGGTTTGAAAATTAATCATATGATTTACAGGGCTCTTGAAGGAATAAAAAGGGAGAAGTAAATGAAAGGGGGAAGGAACTGATAATATAACATTTCTAAGAAGACTATCATTTACAAAGTTTGGTCTTGGGATAAAGTTGGGGTAGGTTAAAAGAAAGTCATTAAAAATAATTTTTTTTTTTTTTTACATTTTGTTCTTTTTGGTTTGTGATATACTTCACTGAAGATTGTTTTTGAAAAATAGGAAAAAACAGATAAAGAATTCCAAGTTTAATATAATCCTTAAAGATAATGTAACCAAAAATCAGAGATTTCTTTATGTTTAGAGTTGCTTATCAAGCATTCCCTGTGGGTAAGGTAGGGGTGAGCAGAGCAGAGCACACATGTATTACAGTCTGGGACAAATATCAACAAAAATACATATAAATACATATATAGATTTTGTTGTTGTTGCCCTTGGGTTTGTTTGGGGGGAAAAGAGTAATAATTGGGTGAACAACTCAGAGAAGGAAAAATGCATCTCAAAGATGGATCTGGAAAAAAAGTAGGCTTTGATTTTTGCTATTTTCAAAACTCAAAGAACAACACATAATCTGAAGAGGAATATAAATTGGAGATTTGGGCACAGATCTAATCAGTTCTTGCGTGTGTAGTCTTTTGTTTTTTATTCAAGTATTGTTGACATACTGTGTTATATTAGTTTCACATGTACAATATAGTAATACTACAATTCTATACATTATGTGATGTTCACCACAGTTAAGTGTAATTAAGTGTAATTATCATCTGTCACCATACAACATTATTACAATATTACCTACTATATTCCTTATACTGTACTTTTCATCTCTGTGACTAATCTACTTTATAACTGTAAGTTTCTATCTCTTAATCCCTTTTACCTATTTTTCCATCCCCCCACCTCCCCTCCCTTCAAGTGACTACCAGTTTATTCTCTGTATTTATGGGTCTGTTTCTACTTTGTTTCTTTGTTTTGTTTTTTAGATTCCACATATAAGTGAATACATATTTTTAAAGGCCCTTGATGTGTGTGTAGTATTGAACTGGTACCAGTTTTATAAAACTGTGATAGGCGATAGTTGTCTCTGTAAATATTGAAAAACACACAGCAGACTCAGCTCCACAGATTCTAAAAGAGTATTGGGTTGCCATGGTAGCTTTTATTTCCTCTTATCTGTATAATGACTAACAAAGGCCATATGGGTTGTTTTGACAGACACCTAAGAGTCTACAAATATTTTATTGTGAACTCTTTCACAATTTTCTTTGAATTTTCTTGTTCTCTTCATACGATAGTTGATCCGTTACAGTTCATAATTAGGAAAATATAAGAAAGCAGACTCAACCAAATATTTTTATCTTACTGGCATTGTCACAGTCTTTGGTAACTATGGTATACTTGTTTATGAAATAAAATCTTTTGATATTCTAGCAGTGTTGGTCTTAAAAAATATTTCCATCATACTGGTACATAAGATGACACAGGTAACATAAATAGTTATGAAGAAATTACTAGGAGTTATGAAATAGATGTGTATATAAGATCTTTTCATAATGCAAATTACATAACTTTGAATTAAGTGACTTTGACATTGATTATTGATCTGATAAACTATTAAATCCATTAGGACCTTTGTGTAAATAACATTTTTTAAAATGGATGCTGCAAAAAAATTTCCAAAAAAATTCTTATGAAAAGTACTTATGGTCTCTTGCATGCTGAAAAGCCACTTTTTAACATTGAATGTCTTGGTGAAAAATATATTTTAAAACTAAGAACCATTTAAATTATGCAACTACAAAAAGAAAAAACAAACCCAAAAAAGAAAAACCCAAGATTTATTCAGCATGTACTTTAGCACTTACATTACTTAAAAATGACCAAGACATTTTGTTTTAGGTCCCTGTCAATGTAACTTACATGTTTTTTAAGAGACAAGCCTTTCTATGCTATACTTATTGTAGTATATACTCTGCCAAAAAAGAAAATTATACTTTTTATTGTAGTGCTGATCCCTAATTTTGAACATTTATAGGTGTCAAGGAATCTTATGTGGTGATAAGCTACATTCATAAAAACACATGCATCATGGAAATATGTCATCACTCCGAAAAGAAATGTGTTTAGTCTGTACTGGGGATGAAGACTGAGCTTGATTTTTCATAGCTATTTGTGACGTCTCATCTTGGTGTAACAATAAAAGCAGAGAATGTACTTCTATTTGTTAAACTTTTAGTAAGTCATACTGATGAATTAATTAATGACCATCCTTGCCTACCTTGTAAGTTCCTTGAGGACAGTTACAACTTACTAATTTTCACATACCAGCAATGTCCTGCTTGATAATGTCTCATGAGGGCATGAATGATAGATGAATGCATGTATCTAAAAAGAAGAAAACTTCTTTTCTTTTTTTTAAAGATTATTTATTTATTTATTCATGAGAGGCACAGAGAGAGACAGAGACAGGTAGAGGGAGAAGCAGGGTCCATGCAGGGAGCCTGATGTGGGACTCGATCCCGGGGCTCCAGGATCACGCCCTGGGCTGAAGGCAGCACTAAACCGCTGAGCCACCCAGGCTCCCCGAAAACTTCTTTTCTACCAAAAGGAAAGTTCTAAATAAATCAGAGAGAAAATACATAGAATGTGTTTTAGAATCATACAATATTAGAAGACTTTGCTGATTGTTAAAGCAATTACATCTACACATTCAATACCATGTTCGCTCAATTTTTATAAATTTCAGAAGTTTGGAAATTATTATTTTTTTAAACTTGATTCCCTCTCTGCACCCCGCCCCCCTGCTTTCGAGACTTTTCAGCTTTTAATAGCAAGGAACTGGCTCTCTATTTTTTATTGTTTATCTAATTTGGCACAAAGTCCATAGGTAACTTTCACAAATCAGCCTGACTTGGGAATGGAAAAGGGAGTTATTTATATAAACTGTTTGACTCAGTTGGTTTGAACACTGTGTTAGTGAGGCCAAAACAATACACCTTCTCTCTGTGACTGCACCCTGGCCCCTAATATCTTTCCTGGCTCTCACTGAGAGGCCAGGAGAGAGTAGAAGATTCCAGCACCCCTCAGTAACCAAGTCACCACTTACGCCCTATTCTCAGCAGGTCATTAGCATCACTTTTTTTTTTTTTTTTTTTTTTTTACAAGAAGGACAGCATGATCATAATTCCTTGCAGGTCAGCCCTTGGCACTACAGTGCTGTGATTAAGAGATGCATAAAACCAGAATTGGACTTTGAGTCATTCCTCCTCCCTACCCTACTTCCTATTTAAGAAACATTGAAGAATGAATGAGATGTTAAGAGTGGGGAATCACTATTACCAAAAACAGAAACAAAAAAATCCTGAATTGCCATAAATATATCAACAGGCCAACACCTCAAGTCTAAACATGTCTTTAAAGTCATGTGAACTTTGAAAGATGCTTACATTTCTTTGGAGCCAAGATAAATACCCTATATTATGTAAATATTTGCATTGGTATGAGGTTCTTGCTAGAATTTAAAGCAGCCCAGGGCCCCCAGCTAGCATGAGCCCGGGAGTAGGAAGCATGGCTGAGGTAAGCTTGCTCACTGCCAATTCTTTCTCAGGTCACTGAGCTCCATAATTACTGAAGGATCAACATCTAGTGCTGATAATCAGGGCCTCTCTTGAGATGCCTGGGTCATGAGCTATTTTAGTGCCAGTTCTCTTTGTCACCTGCTTTACATATAACCTGCTGTTTTGTTCCATTGTTGTTACTTTTGCTTTCATCGTTGCCTTTATTAGAGCATCTTTTCTGTTCTAAATGTTTATGTGCTAAAAATAATTTTAAGCCTGTAAGTATCTGAAGCATATCAAATGCTCAACAGATAATGGGATTGACAACCCTGGAAGGAACATTATTTATTAAGATTCCAATAGATAGGAATTGCCCTTAATAAAATAAATCCCATAGGCAAACACAAAGCATAGCCTCACAATAGTCCAAAGTAATTTCTAAGTCCAGCAGACTTCAATAAGACAAACATATTCCAGCAAATGTCATATCAATGAGATTATATGTGGAGATGGGGGAAGGGGATTTGGAAAAGGTTCTTAACCCTGAAAGAAAGTCTGGTTTTCACCTAGTAGATACTGATGGTAGAGTTAGATCAGAATTTAAAGCTACACTTCATTTAGATTGGTTAGAACTCAGCCATCCTGATTCTTTAACATTTTAGTTATTATTGGGTTTGAAAGAATTTCTAAAATAAAGCACCTGCCTGTTGTTAAGAAGAATATACTGTATACTCACTAGCTCTTCTTAAAATTTCACAGCCATACTGGGAAATAAGCAAGCAGGATTCATTATCCCCACCTGAGCAATGAAGAAATAAGATTTAGAGAGATTGGAGAGCACTTGTTTTGTGTTTTTCCCACACTAGTAAGCCATTATTCCTCACAGTCTATGAATGCATAGCAATGAGTTCACCCCCCTGGCACCACAGCTCTAGTCTGTTTACAAGCAAAGCCCCCCCCAAAATGATTCTTTCAGGGTGCAGGTACCATTTGAACATTAAAGAGAAATACTCTGACTCATTGGTAAACTGCCTCACAAACCTCAGTGTGCTTGGGTGAAGAGAGGCAAGAGGAAGAGCTTGGAGGAGGAGCCTCAGTTTTGGCCTCGCCAATTGGAGGGTCCTGCCGAGGGTGCCTCACTTACTGGGGCCTTCGTCTCTCCATCTGTAAGACGAGGAGCGTTCCTGACAAAATCACGGCATTGGTTTATGCCCCTCAGCCCTACACTGCACTGTGCTCTTTGGTTCTGTGTCTACTATGTTTTTGGTCCTTTTCAAATCTTCTCTTAGGACGGGAAGGAGTTGGTTCACCAAGAAATCAACAGAGAACATCAACTTAATGGGTTACTTCTCGGGAGCATTTGAATTAAAATTAATATCTGGAAGGGACGCCTGGGTGGCTTAGTGGTTAAGCACCTGCCTTCAGTTCAGGGGGTGATCCTGGAGTCCCCTGATCGAATCCCACACCAGGCTCCCTGCATGGAGCCTGGTTCTCTCTCTGCCTATGTCTCTGCCTCTCCCTCAGTGTCTCTCATGAATGAATAAATAAAATCTTAAAAAAAATTAATATCTGGAAGGTGAAATTTCAGTAGGCATCAATTTGTGCACGGCAAGGAAGAGTACATTTTGTGGGGTGGCATGGCAAGTATGGCAGTCTCCAGATGTGCCATCCTATTTCACTTCAGGGAAGAACATGCTGCCCAGCTGTGGGGCAGGTGGTCAGCATGGTGCCTACAGCCAGCAGCCCCTTTATGGTTGGCTTCAGCTGCAGAGTGTGGCCTCTCCACCCACCCACCCTCCCCAGTTACCTGAATCTAGAAATGAGCAAAAGTGTGTGTGTGTGTGTGTGTGTGTGTGTGTGTGTGTGTGTGTGAAGATTCAGCACATAGGCCACAGGGGTTGGGGGGGACACTGACAGATAATCTTTGGAGGTTTCCAGTCCTTTTCCAGGACTGCCAAGGTTTTGGTTAATCTTTGTTCTTGAAGATTTTCTTTCCACCCACCAACAGTAAGGGTCTGGACTGTGCTGGGGGAGGGTGGAACTGAGGAGAGGAGGTGCTATAGAGGAAGACAAGGTATTGGATGATCTGATTTCAGAACCTCACGTGATGCTGAAGTATGGGGAAACAATGTTATGAGGACCATGGCAAGAAAGGGATAAAGCAGGAAAACAAGAACATATTGGTGTTTTCTGAGGAATGTACCTAAGTGCAGAAGCCCCAAGAGACAATGAAGTCATGGCAGGATTCATGGGAGGGCTTTAGGAAAACATCAAGCTCAGAATAGTCTCTGGCTGGCCTCCGGGCATCCCAAGTTTCTGTTTCGGACTCTCCTGGGGAAGGTGCTGGGTTCCCATTGAGTGACAGTACATTTACAGTAACAAACTTGGTTTCCAAATTATTCCCAGATTTCAGTTTTTCTATAGATTCTTACAGGAAACGTTGCAAGCTATGTTTGGCTTCTTGTCATCATACACAAAAACACGCAAATTCTTTTAGGACAAAGTTAATAATATGATAATTTGATTTCTTAGGCTTTTACAAAGGACACACACTATCTTTTTTTGTTTAAGAGCCATAGAACATGGAATGATATAGTCAAAATGCTTAATGTTAGCAGGTGTTCCCTGAACAGTCCGCAGAAGGGTCATGGCTGGTGTCAGAGGTCACAAGAGATGTCACACGACTTCTTAATAAATGCAGGGTGCAATATTATCCCAAGAAACACTGACAATTGGAGCAAGAGTGTTTTACTATTGCGGCAGTTATTACTGTCCAAGGAGGGCCCACTTTTGGTGATTATGCCGGTATCATCCAAAAATGAAGCTTTTGAGTTTGCTCCAGTTCTTGACAAATTGATTCTTACTGAAGAGGACTGAAATCTCTAAATAAGCATTCAGTGTCTTAACACATTACATTCTCATTCAGAGGCAGCTTGATCCAGTGTTTTAAGTGAAGGACTGGAGGCCAGAAATTTTGAGATTGGAAATAATCTAGCAGAAAAGCATGGGTGATGGGGTATGATTTACATTTGAATCTTGCTTTGTCACCTAACCAGCTTTGAACCTGGAGCAACTTAAATGACTTCTCTGAGCCTGTTACTTAATCTGTAAAAGATGGGTAGCAGCACTTGCCCGGAAGTTATCGTAAACTTTACATAAGATGGTGTGTGCTATGCACTCGGGCAAAGACTGTTAGTTCTTCTTACTGCCTGTTGATGATTTTGGACAAATTCATGTTCCATGAGAGTCACTTTTTTGAATCTGACTGATGCTTCTTGTGAGAAATTAATAATTAAATAGTTGTAGTTTTCTTGTCGTTAGCACATGCCAAAAAGATTCGTCAAAACTGAAATAACATGGCATTCATAGTCTCATCCTGAGTGGGAAGATCCATAAATAGAGCATGCTTTCTTGTTATGACATTGATACGATCACATTCATATTTTTTTTAGTTCACCTATAATCGGCATATAACATTATATTGGTTTCAGGTATTACAATATGATGATTTATACTTGCATAGACTGCAAAATGATCACCATAAAAAGTCTAGTTAAAATCTGTTACCCCATATAGTTAGAAAATTTGTTCTTGCAATAACTCTTAAGATTTACTTTTATCAACTTTCAGTTATGCAGTATAGAACATTTAATGGTAGTTACCCTACTCTACATTACATCTTCAGGACTTACTTATTTTATAACTGAAAGTTTGTATCTTTTGATTCCCTTCACCCAGTTTGGCTGTCCCCCAACTGCCACCTCTGACACCACCAAACCGTTTTCTGTATCTGTGAGCTTAGTTTATTTGTTTGTTTTAGATTCCGCATATAAGTGAAATCATATGGTATTTGTTTTTGTCTAGCTTATTTCATTTAGCATAATGCCCCCTCATGGTTTACATACACACACACACACACACACACACACACACACACACATATATATCTATATGTATATATGTATATATATTCTTTTTCCACTCATCCAACAATGGACACTTAGGTTATTCTGATCAGTATCTTGGCTATTGTCACAAATACTGCAATGAACATGGGATTACATGTATTTTTTTAGAGTTAGTGTTTTTGTTTTCCTTGGATAAATATCCAGAAGTGGAATTGCTGGATCATATGGTAGTTTCATTTTTAATTTTTGAGAAACTTCCCTACTGTTTTATAGGTGGCTGCACCAATTTACATTCCCACCAACAGTGCACAAGGGTTCCCTTTTCTCCATATCTTTATCAACACTTATGATTTCTTGTCTTTTTGATAATAGCCAGTCTAACAGGAATGAGAGAATATTTCATTGTAGTTTTGCATTGCCCTGATGATTAGGATGTTGAACATTTTTTCATGTACCTGTTGGCCTTCAATATGTCTTCTTTGGAAAGATATCTATTCAGATCTTTTGTCCATTTTTAAACTGGATTGTTTTTTGTTTGTTTATTTTGCTATTGAGATGTATGGATTCTTTATATCTTTTGGAGATTAAGCCCTTACCAGATATTTGATTTACAAATATTTTCTCCTATTCAGTAGGTTGCCTTTTCATTTCTTTGACAGGTTCCTTTGCTGTGCAGAAGCTTTTTAGTTTGATGTGGTCCCACTTGTTTATTTTTATTTTTGATGTCAGATCCAAAAACTCATTGCCAAGGCCAATGTCAAGGAACTTACTGATTATGTTTTCTTCTAGGAGTTTTATGGTTTCAGATCTAATATTCAAGTCTTCAATCCATTTTGAGTTAATTTTTCTGCATGGTCTGGTTTCATTCTTTTGCAGGTAGCTCTCGAGTTTTCCTAAGACAATTTATTAAAGAGAGTGATCTTTTTCCATTGTATTTTCTTGGCTCCTTTATTGTAAATTAATTAATCATATATGGATAGGCTTATTTCTGAGCTCTCCATTCTGTTCCATTGATATATGTGTCAGTTTTTATGCCAAATTTCATTTCCAGATTCATATTGTTTAATATGTTTTATGTTTTTATTTATTGCTTTCTGCATTATATTTTTAAACATAAATATGTTAAATATAAAATCTTTTTTGATCCTTTAATTCCAAATCCAGAGATGCCATCTTCCTAATGTTTGGCTCTTATTTATAATAAAAGTCACTATCTTCTTAAAGATGTGTTATGCCTATGTGCAACCTCTGCACATTTAATTCTCAAAGGTGAATCCTCTGAGCAGTTGGTAAGAGTTGCTTGGTGAAACCTTCTAATCTGGGATTCATGAAGAATACTTTTATTTTTTATTTTTTTTTAACTTTTATTTTTTATTTTTGTATTTTTAAATTTATTTATGATAGTCACAGAGAGAGAGAGAGAGAGAGAGGCAGAGACACAGGCAGAGGGAGAAGCAGGCTCCATGCACCGGGAGCCCGACGTGGGATTTGATCCCGGGTCTCCAGGATCGCGCCCTGGGCCAAAGGCAGGCGCCAAACCGCTGCGCCACCCAGGGATCCCTGAAGAATACTTTTAAATCAAAAGATATCTCTCAACTCTTATTGTGATTTTCCAATGAGTACCCTGAAAAGCTTTAACAGTTATATTAATTACACATAAAATATAATTTATTAAGTTGAACAATCACATGAAGATCCTTTGTGGATGAAACCATGTAATTCATGTATCATGTAAAGGGTTATCATCTCCTTTTAAAAATCATTACCTGCTTATAAACCTGTCAGCAATATAGTAAAGAACACCAAAATCCATGGCTTTGGAGTCCGACTTGGGCTGAAATACTGCCTCCAGAACTCATTTCTTGTATAATATTTGGGGAAATTGCATACTGCTTCAGAGCCTCCACTTCCTTGTGTTAAGATTGGGTTAGTAAGGCTACCACTTCATAATGACATTGTGAGTTTATGATAAAATGCATGTAGTGGGATCCCTGGGTGGCGCAGTGGTTTAGCGCCTGCCTTTGGCCCAGGGCGCGATCCTGGAGACCCGGGATCGAATCCCACGTCGGGCTCCCAGGTGCATGGAGCCTGCTTCTCTCTCTGCCTATGTCTCTGCCTCTCTCTCTCTCTCTGTCACTATCATAAATAAATAAAAGTTAACAAAAAAATTAAAAAAAATGCATGTAGTGCACATAGTATACCCCCTGACACATAATAGTTGCTCAGTTCATAACTATAGTCATTACTAACTTCATCTTTAAAATCAGGTGATCACACCACTATAGTTGGATTATATAAGGACAAAATGACAAGTGACATATGGGTGCTATGAGAACACGTGAGAGAATATGTCCCTTGAGGAGAGGACTTCCTAGAGAAACTGTGTATTACCTGAAATGTGAAGGATGCATAGTTTTATCCAAGCAGGAAAGGTGGAAGAAATCTGCCTTAAATGTAATGAGCAAACATAAATAATATTTTCTTTATGCTTCTATCACAGTAGTGATAACATGCAGTATATGCTTCTTTAAGATCCAAAACTACATCTTATTTAGCGTTCAGCCTTCCCAGCATCATCCTATTCTTCTACATGCAGTGTTGACAGAGGGCCTCACACATAACAGGTGAAGCCAATAAATATTTGTTGAGCCTTATGTGTTATGTCCATATATTATTATTTCCCTTCCTTTTAGAAGCAGAGGAACACATCCTCTGAGAGAATATTGTGCAACACCAATAACTTGGAGTTCAGAGAAGATCAGAATATAGGTCTCCTGACATATTCAGGAGCAATTTTTGCTAGTCAGTACAAAGTACCTTTATTTTCTTCATTGAAGTTAATTTCCTCATTTCATCATCATCATCATCATTATTGTCATCATCATTATTATTATTACTATTATTTTATAAGATATCTTTCCTTTGAGAGCACCTTTAGTCAGACCAAAATTAAATGATTTTTCATAAAAACCACTACAGGAATAAGCAATAAAAGAAAAAGCAGATAAATTGGACTATATCAAAATTAAAAAGGTTTGAGCTGTAAATACCATCAGTAAACCAAAAAACCAGCCCACAGAATGGGATAAAATATTTGCAAAATCATATATCTGACAAGGAACAGGTTTTTGGAATGTATAAAGAACTCCTACATCTAAATTAGAAAAAGACAAATAAACAAATTTAAGAATAGTTTTTCAAAATTCTATTTAAAAAGGATTTCAGGGACGCCTGGGTGGCTCAGTGATTAAGCATCTGCCTTTGACTCAGGCGTGATCCCGGGGTCCTGAGATTGAGTCCCACGTCAGGCTCCCTTCAGAGAGCCTGCTTCTCCCTCTGTTTATGTCTCTGCCTCTCTCTGTGTCTCTCATGAATAAATAAATAAAATCTTTAAAAATCAACAAATAGGATTTCGAAGGACATTGCTCCAAAAAAGCTATACAAATGGCTAATAAGCATATGGAAAATGCTCAACATTATAATCCATTAAAGAAATGCAAATGAAAATGCAAATGAAAACTACAATGAGATACCACTCCATACCCACTAGAATGGCCATAATCCAAAAACAAAAGAAAAGAAAAGAAAAAGAAGAAAGGAAGAAACGAGGAAGGAAAAGAAGAAAAGTAATGAATATTGGGAAGGATATGGAAAAATTGGAACCCTCATATGTTGTTAGTGGAAATGTAAAATGGTGCA
Organism: Vulpes lagopus; assembly: GCF_018345385.1. Classification (NCBI taxonomy): domain Eukaryota; kingdom Metazoa; phylum Chordata; class Mammalia; order Carnivora; family Canidae; genus Vulpes; species Vulpes lagopus. The sequence continues at coordinate 27,117,905 of NC_054843.1, forward strand.
GCCACTTTGGAAAATAGTTTGGAAATTCCTCAAAAAGTTAAAAGTAGAGAGAATATGTTTCACTTCACCATGACCCAGCAGTTTCACTTTTAGATATATACCCAAGAGAAATGAAAACATTACATTCACACAGTAAAATGTACATGAATGTTCATAGCATAATTATTCCTATTGGTCAAAATGTGGAAATGGTGTAAATGTCCATCTTCTGATAAAAATGGGTATGTCCATACAGTCGGATATGATTCAGCAGTTAAAAGGGATGAAGTACTACTACATGCTACAATAGGGATAAATGAAGACATTAAGCTAAATGAAAGAAGGGTAACGCCAGAGATTGTACAGTGTGTGATTCCATTTGTATGGAAGTCCAGAGCACGCCACTCCACGGTGCCAGAGTGTAGACTGGAGTGCTTCCAGCTGGCATGGTGGGGGTAGGAAATAGACAGGGACTGCTATGGATGAAGCATTTGTGGGGAGGAGTGATGACAATGTTTTAAACTTAGATCGTGGTGGTGGTAAAACAACTCTCTGAATATATGAAAACCATTTAATTTGGTGAATTTTACAGTGTGTGAATTTTATAGTATATATCTCAATAAAGATGTTTTTAAGAAACCAAAACCATACACAGGCTCTTGCAGCCTTGTCAGAAGATGGGGGACATTCCAAAACTCACTGCACTTCTGAGATATTTTTGAAATGTTATGTGTATTTTAAGAAATTTGTGTAGGCATGTATTCTAAACACCCTGATGTACAAATCAAACTTTTTTCGATTTGAGTGCAATGAGATTGAGTACACTCAAAAATGAAGTTAAATCTGTCAGGGTGATATGATACCACTGTAGAGTTATTTGATTTTCTCTACTTACCATGTTAAACTTTATAGTCTCTTCTTAACTGCTCTTTAGGTATGGAAAATTGTGGTACTATTATGTTGGGCAGTATTTAAATATTAAGGCCTAATATCCAACAGTTACAGTAATTGATGGATATCCCATTCTCTATTGTTCTTTTACTTGATGGTGGTAGATATACCTCCATTAACACAATTAGATTATTTTTTAACTATTTTAATGCACTAGCTGGACACAGATAACAGCTTTGACTTCTGGTCCAGTGAGTATCCTTTTAGTCCTAGTCTGGAAACTCATTTTTTTCCCACCTCTTGGATGAAATTTTTAATATTCACATAATAAAAACTCATCTAGTCACTTTTTAATTACAAATATAATCTCATTTTATCTACTAAAATATCTAGTTCAGGGAAATAATCACAATTCTCAACTCATGCCTAGTTCATCCTCAAACCCTCTCTCTTATCAATAATGCATTGTGCCTGGAAGCCTATGGCAAGGAGAGGGTGGGCAGAGGCATTGTCCTCTTCAGCCTACTGAGCCTACTCACTCATTAGCTATGGCTCCCCTCTACTTTCCACCCCCACCTGCCCTGCTCAGGCTAAGGAATGTGCATTAGAGACCTGGAAGGGGGAATTTGGAATCACTCAGCCAAGGGGGCCTAAAGGAGATCGAAATTCCACTCACAGTCTGCTCCCCAGTTTAAGTGCTCTGGCATGACACTGTGTTCACTGGGAAAAGAGGCACCCTTCTAATTGGCAGGTGGTTACCACCTGTTCACAAGCTTTTTGCCCGTGAGGTGGGGCTGCATCTCCTTTAAAAGAATACCATCTCCTATTTTAATATTTTTTTTTTAATTTTTATTTATTTATGATAGTCACAGAGAGAGAGAGAGATAGGCAGAGACACAGGCAGAGGGAGAAGCAGGCTCCATGCACCGGGAGCCCGACGTGGGATTCGATCCCGGGTCTCCAGAACCGCGCCCTGGGCCAAAGGCAGGCGCCAAACCGCTGCGCCACCCAGGGATCCCCCATCTCCTATTTTAAAGTAGGACATTTTCAACATCATAGAGATGTAACCAAACTAACAAGAGTTGGCTCCTTGGTGAGTTCCTGGTAGAGATTATACCAGGTGAGTTGTAACACAAAGGAGACTTTATTTACAGCCAATAAGATCACAGGGAATAATTTCCAAAGCTATGACTGCATGAGTGGCAGTGAGTGGGTTTCTTTTCAGAAAGGGGAGTTTTGTCATTGCGTGGAGAGGCAGACATCTAAGTTTGTGCAGGCATACATAGAAAACATGCTTAAATGTGTATCCTAGTTTATATTAACGAAGCTTGTGCTCCTCCTTGGATAGAGGTATCTGTTGGACACTCCATGGTCCAAGTGCACAGGTGTGATTCAGTGGTTGAGCTCAAACTGGTCTAGGTCACCCCAGAGTTCTTTCTTCCTATTGCTTGCCTCTAAAAGACTTAGGTTAATGTTCCTGTGCAGAAGGGGAGGGTCAGTAAGGGGTCTTAATGGTGACAGTTTTAACCTAATTAACCGTATGAGACATGGTTTCAAATATGAAACTCCACTATACCGTAACTCAAATACTCGCCAAATCTTCGGGGATATGTTTTTATTTCATAGAAAGGCATTACTCTATGGGCTTCCAGAAGCCTTGAACACAACCGCATCTTGTTTCAATGACTGTCTCACCTGTGTCTTCTGGCTGCAATCCTCACTGCTTATCTAAATCATATCTGTACTTTCTGTTCCAGATCCTTTGTGAGATCTCCTGATCTCATCCCTCCAGCCTTTGAAATTCCAAAGCTCTCATATGAAGTACTTTTCTGATGATAGCTTCTTCCCATCCTTCCTCTTCTTTCTTCCTCCCTAATTTTTCCCTGCCTCACGTTCCCCCTTGTCCTTTGTTTCTCTCTCTCTCTCTTTCTAATTTAACTTTTACTTCCATCTAAATATATGTACTTAGTTTAAAAAGAAAACTGGTATAACTCTCTTAATGACAAAGAATAGTTTCATACTTTCCAACTTCAAGTTCTACACTTCAGAGTGATGACTTCTTATTGTTTGCTGGTCTCTTTGGCCATTGCCTTCCATGTTTCTATGCTACTTGCTTATATTGCTTATACTTCTACTTTTAGACTTTCTTTTTCAAATTCATAAATTATTTCTTTCATTCCTTCTAAGAAAGATTAGGATTTAGTACTTTTATGTCAGTGCCAACATATATAATTCTCTTTTCCCCATCTTTCCATCATAGTTCCATGACACTTTTTAAAATCAGTATTTAGTATTTGCTTTATGTTTAAGATGAATTTTTGTTCACATTGAGTCTTGTTAAAAAAACATGGTTACATTTCCTTCCTTGTATAAAGTTTTGTTTTTCCTGAATTTAATCATCGCTTCATTTATTTTCTTGTATCTATCATTAATGTATCCATAATCTGTCTGATTGAATTCTAAACCCCTATAATGCAGTCAGTCATACTAGCTTTATGGCTTTCTTGATGAGAGCCCTCCTGGAACCCTCTGTTTTCCTATTCTGAACTGGATTGATTGCTATGTTAGCTTTGGCACACTTATTTTCCTGGGACTTTCCTTCATCTTCATCTTGGGAATTCCCTTAGCTTTTCTCCCACATTGAATCCCAATTTCTGATTCATTTGTCTTTCTTGATTTTTGTCCTTGTTTTGTAACACATATGCCAGTATCCTCCCAAAAAAGTATGTCTGGTGTGTGTATGTGTGTATGTGGAGGGTCAGGGATATGGATAATTATTTAGAAATTTTATTGCATGTCTGAAAATATCTATTTTATCCTCATACTTGGTAATTTGGTTTGGTATAGAATTCCATATTATAAATCATTTTCCCTTAAAATTGTGAAGGTTTTGCTCCACTGAATTCTAGTTTCCAAGGTGGCTATGAGAAAGCTCAAAACTATTTTGATGCTGATCCTTCTCTGCAAATTTTTAAGATATTCTCTTATCTTAGACTTTCCCGACCAAAGTCTTTTTCATTCGTTACATTGTATGTAAATGGATTCTTTAGAAATTTTGCTCCAAATATTTATCAATTTCTGACTCTGTGCATGCAGGAACTATTTTAGAATTCATGTCTGGAGTTCTGTAAGGCTTTCTTTTATAACAGTAAGGAAATCTTACTATATCCTACCTTCTATTTTTCTCAGTTTTCTATTTTCTCAACTTTTGGAACTTTTATATCTGTATATTGACTCATTTGACTTGATTTTCTAATTTTCTTACCTTTTCTCTCCTGTTTTCAATTTGTTTTTGTTTATTCTCCTAGTCAAGAGATGTCTTAAATTATCTTTGTTCTTGTTTTTAAAATGCAGTTTCTTGTCTTAACTAATTATAATAATTAATTTTTTAAAGTTTTTCCCCATTTTCCTTGTTTCCTCTAAGTTCCTTTTTTTTCTTTCTGATTTGGATTCCATATTTAATAACTGTAACTTCTCTAATCACTGGATATCACTCCTTTTTAGGGTGAGGTTCTAAAGCATTGCAGATAAAGTAGGACCAGGCTCATGGATTGCAAGTGTTTTCTCTCAGACTAGTAAATTCTTCTAAAGCTAGTTATCCATTCTCCTGACAAGTGAAATACAATTCTGTCAGCCTGCAATAGGGGACCTCCAAGGGAAGGGGTGGCTCAGGTACCTCACCATTTAGAATGCAAATGAACACCTAATGCCTTCTTTCAGTTCTGGCCTCTATCCCTAGTCAGTGTGTCTGGTGTCCACCAATCCTGAGTTTCATTTTGATGAAACTCTTGATGACAAGTTCTTAGTTTCCTCCAGAGCGAGGGAGGGGCAGTGGACCAGTTGTATGAATGAGAAAAAAGCATCTGGGAATAGGAACCCCTACAGTGTTTCAGTTAATCCATCTGGGGTCAGCTGCCTTCCCATCTCCTCCTTCTGTGCTGCCTGGTGCCTCCAGGCCCTGAGTCTTTTCAGGGGTCTGTGGTCACTGTTGGCTTCTGTCTGTCAGACATTCCCAGAAATTCTTATAATTCTCAAATGTAAATTCCCAGAAAGCTTAAATCTATGTGAGTTACCACTTACCAGTTACTCATCTGCTCCTCTTCTCTTTGTTCTTGTCATGTGGGGGCCTTGGGGAGATAAGCATATGTGTTCAATCTGACACATTTAATTTAAAGTCTGCTTTATTTTTTTCTTTCTAACTATGGCCCTTTGGTCAAAATGTTTTCTCTTCCCCTTACTTTACTCTTTGCAGTCTTCACTTACTCCACAGCAGTGGCTGTGGCCTGCTACTGGCCTGTGTAGTTGGATAGGAAAGTCATGGCAGGACTGGTTCTCAAGATGGCAGAGAGTGAGGGAGAAGCCGAGAAGGGTGGCCTGAGCTCAAGGACATCTGAATCCATGTTCAGAGAGGCTGTGGGCATGGATTAAACTCAGAGGATACTGGGCTGGGCAGGGGATGGGAGGTAGCTGGTTAACAACAGTGACCCCGGGCTGGGGATTGCTCTGATCTTCCTGGAGAGGACTAGGCTACATATTATCTGGACATGGCCTGAGAAACTTCTCAAAGACTCTAGGCAAATCCAGAGGTGGTCCAGAGCCCCAGTTTCACCACCAGTGGACATGCCACCAAGACACATAAAACAATCAAAAAGCAAGAATGATCTCCAGAGTCTGTCTGTCTCCTGCATTACGTCAGAACTCCATGGTCTGCTAGTTGCAAAACCCCTGAAAAACTTGCTTAACTCTCTGAGCCTCAGTTTTTACAACTGTGAGACAGGGTCATTAGCCATACCTTCCTCCCAAGGTTGTTGGGAAGAGTTAAGTCTGTTAATATACATAAAGGGCTTAAAATAGTTTCAGGTACTTAGCAATGATTCAATAAAAAAATGAGGGGGTGGGGCTAATCCAGTCATGTTTCATGTCTGACACATTAACAGGTGCTCGGCAAGTCTTTTTTGACTAAATAAGTGAAATATATCTAGAGATGATCACATGGGACCATCTTTGGCTTTGAATTTTATTGTCAGTTTCTGCGCTTGGCAGCAGAACTTTCAAACAACTATTTTCATGGGTGCTTTTAGTTGGAATAATTAGCCACATAGCACTGCAATTGAAGAGACATACACTTTCAAGTCTCTTCCAATAACACTGCCAGATAGACAAATCATGACTGATTAACCAAGAGCTATGCTTTGTTTGGTCCAGTAACAACTCTCCCCCAGGCACGTCGGCATAGTCTTCCAGGACTCTGACTGATCAGCAAGGAACCAAATGGCTGGTAATTTCTAATTTATAAACACTGCTTGACGTAGGCAGTTGGGCACTCTGCCACACTGCTATGGCCTGAAATGGCCTGACCACTTTTCAGCACACTAAAAGCAATTTCAAGTGGCTTAATAACTCTTTACCCACCCCTCCGCTGGGGTCCACAAACACCATTGGATGGAGATGCCTTTGAGTGGCCTCGGGACAAGGGGTTCAGGTTACAGCTTCATGGGGTTTCCAGCTGAACAATGAGTATATTGTGAAGGCCCCATCTGTCAAAGTAATCAAAGTATAAAGAGGGAAATAATACAATTAAACCTTTAAGATATGTACATTTATCTTTGGTTTTTCAAAACTGATCTCCATTTGGCAAGATTTCCTTTGGCAAAGAAGTCAGAAATTGGCATTCTTTAATACAAATTGAGATCTTGCCTAAAATGAGTCTCTGGGTACAATGATGAAAATAAGGAGAAGCAACTAGTACTACTGGGGGAGGGGAGGAAAAATCCTGTTTATAAACCAAGTGTACCAATAAGACAGATAACTAAGTAGCTTAAGTTAAACATATTTTTTATCATTAAATACAGTAAGACAATATTTCCTTTTGTTGACAGCATGAGAAGGCTGTATGTGGGGGAGAAGAGAGAACAGAGATGATTCCTGATGGTAAAAGAAAGGTTGCTGATTTCTGGGACCGCAGTAGCACCATCACTGGACTCTAGGTTCCCCCAGCAGTTCCTTCTGTTCTCAGGGCCTCATTTTCAGTCCACTTGGCAGCTAGAGTCACCTCCTGGACCCCTGCTGTCTGGGTCTGGTGGGATGCTCCTCTTACCTAGTCCAATACCTTCTCTCTGGTCACCCCAAAGTCATTTCTTACTTCCTGTCCTTATCCATGTATGGAACAATTGCATACAAGTCCCACTTCAGGGGCACCATCCTCCTCCCTCTGTGACCTGAGTCCATGTTGCCACACTCAGATGAGTCATCCTTAGACTCTACCAGGGTCTCAAGCTGTGGCCACATGATACTAGTTGTGATTTCCCCATACCTGCTTTTCAGTGCATTGGCAGAAATCATTACCTTTCAGGCAGAAGAACTTAAACCCTCCTATCTTCTCCATTCCCTTAGGCCAGGCCAAAGAAGATATACCATCTGGGTGCTATGACCTCCTCTTATTTCTCTGGCAAATGAATTATTGGGTATTCGGGGCACCTACAACCTTGTCTGGGCCTGGAAGGGCACTGAATGAAAGGCAGACACCCAGACATCCCTTAGCAACTCTGAATGCCATTAGGCTTGTGTCCTTCCTCCAGCAAGGTACGTTAGATCAAGGGCTCATGCTCATTTGTCTAGACAAGATCCTGATCTGCTTAATGAATCTAGTCTTCAAGAATCTCAGGTCCACACAAGGTCACAACCCCAAGACCAACCCTAAAAAAAAAAAATGTGTGTTCAAGAATTCAAAGGAGTTTCTGGGCCATGTTTTATCTGGCCAATATGGTAGCATGATGCTAACATGATATTGGTAGAATGTCCCTGAATATGATTAGAGATATGCAGTGATCTGCACAGTACACTGCTGATTACCACTGACTGTTTTCCATTTTTCTGTATTTATGGTAGAAACAACCTCCTTGGGAAAGCAAAAGGTTTGCCCAGTCCTAGTCACATCTGTAAGTTCTCTGGAATTTAAAATCTGGGTTAACACTTACTGTGGTCTTAGTCTATTTGTCCTACATAAAGAGATACCAAGGCTTCTGACTTTGAAGGAGATAGGAAATTTCTTCCCAACATTAATATCAAAGTCAATCACCTAACCCTGGAAGCAAAACTTTCAATGATCAAATCCTCTTTTGGCCACATAGACTGCTACCCCTAGAAGAGTTAAAGCAGACCTAGAAACTTAGGTTTCAAGGGATAAGGTCAACAATTGAAGGAATTTAATTTCATCATCAGGCAAATTAGAAGCAGCCAACCAGGAAAATAACATGTCTATCAAGGTGGACTATCCAGATAATAGGTTACTCCAATTCCAGAAATTTTCTGTCTTTACAACTTGAAGCTATAGATGAATGAAATGACTCAGTAAAAGCAATTGATCATTGTGCTCTGTCCTCACTAGCCCCAGCCCTTTAAGTGAAACATCCACTCATTCATGGTTCAGAGATCATAGAATACACTTATGAGCATCAGACTCATCTCAGATATTTTCCCATAACCCCCAGGCCTTCTTCCCACTATGGGAAGACTATGGGACCCACTATTCTCAATTCTTCCATTTTATGGTACTTTTGATTTCTAAAACCTGACTTTAAGGCCTCTTGCTATTTTAGTACTCCATTGGATGGAACCTCTTTAATGTTTTTTCTTTTCTTTCTTTCTTTCTTTTTTTTTTTTTTTAACCTCAAACTCCTACTAAACTCTTGGAATCTCAGCAAAAATATTTCTTTACAAGTTTTGGTTTCATGGGGAATCAACTCTCACTCCTGTCCTGCCATTATGGATAGGTCAGATCTTTTAAGCTCCTTTTTTCTTACTAGAGAATAATAATTATATATTAGCTAAAACATAGTAACGTAAAATATCTTAATTTAATTATTTTTACTTTGTGCTCTAACTATATTCCTTTTCTCCCTACCCAAGCACACAGTGCTGTAAGCCAACCTTACTTCATTTTTGAAGACTTCATTTAGATATGCCCTTATAGTCTCTTATCTATACATCCACGGCCATGTCTTCATGTTACTGGCCCTGAATTATGCAACCCATCAATGCACACAAACACACTCACAAAAAAATATATCACTCTGTCTTTCATCCTTAATTCCCTCTTGCAACTGTATTGTCTTTGCCAAATCTTGATATGATTTTTGGCCACCATTTTTTCCCTCAGGTTCGGTTAGTTAAGTGACTTCTTCCCATTTCTATCATTTTTCCCAAATGACTCCTCGGCCACCTTTACACAGAACCGAATTCTGCAACAATCATAGGAACCCACATAAAAAATTCAGTGTTTGCTCTACAGGACAGAACATAGGACAGATAAGGCAAAATTACAGCAAAAGCAATGGCATTTTAACATAAGGAAATTTTTGCCATGTAGGGGAGCCCACAATGATATTGGCTGTTGCAGAAGTGATGCACTCAACTCCAATGAATATATTTAAGTCTAGGCTGAATGACTAACATGATAGAAGATTCTTTCTTTAGAAAGAGATATACAGAGAATACCAAAGAGTCTTTCTACCTCTAATATTACATAAGAAAAATACACTTAAATATTTAAGTGTAACTGAACATTAAACTCATTTTATCTGAGGCACCAAAAGCTGAGAGTAGCATAAAGAAATGAGGTGGGAAGACAGACCACGTGCAAAGGACATGCTAAGGGAGTGAAACTGGTTCTGTCAGCAGACAGAATCATCATAGCCAGTCAGGAAAAGAGAAATGTTGAAGAAGGAGAGAACATCAGAGTGGTCTGCTCCCACCTTCTCAAGCCATGTCTGAGCTTTGAGTAAAGAGCTTGATTTATGTCCCTGGATGTGGAGGGAAGCATAAGAATAAGGAAAGATATCAGTCACAAACTTGAGACATTTAGACAGATGTGACTGAGGCTGCAAACTGTGTGGCAGAACAAGGTGGAATGGAGAGTCTTGGAAGGGAGCTCGCACTTTCCTCAACAGGCTCAGTATCCCCATGCGGCAAATGAAGCTGGCCATTCTGAATCTCCATCCAAGAAGGCTGCCCAAATAAAGAGCAACGGGACCTTAATAAAGAGGATCTGTATGCGAAGAGGTGCTAAGTTTCCAGGGAAGAAGAGAGGGAATGGGAAGTTGACAACAGGCCAAAGCATCCAAGTATCCAATAATACTCAACTGATAAGCACCCCCCGCCCCTCATGCGGAGGTCCTTTGTGTATTTTGAAGATGAGTGGAATAGATGGCCTGGAATGATGGTGAGTTTGGGGAAATATCATTGGAGCGTTATATATTAGGACCACACTTTGTAGCATCCTGACTGTCAGCATAATTCTACAGAACAAACCAATAAGTGAAATTCAGTAGTTATTGGACTGAAAAAGATCATGATTTTAGATAATGCTCTTCCCTGAGGACTACTTATTTCCCCGTTATGGACCAGATTCTCCCAAACCTGAACTAATTTCTATTGAGGTCGATTCTTTCATATTCTTTCTTGTATTCTTGTACTTAGCTGTCTCCCTTCCAAATTCTTAGTTTGTTCATTTGCAGTGAAGTCATACTCAATCTTGCCTTCAGTGTCCCATGCTCACATTATTTTGCCTGCTGAAATCATATCTACTTTCTGCTACTATTATCAGTGTTATCAGAGATTCCTTGTTCCACCTTTCATTGATCAAACCCAAACTTCCTGTCTGATATCCCCACTCTCTTAACTGCATCTTGTTCTACCATCGAATCATTTTACTTGAGCCTTTGCAAACTCAGCTCCAACTTGGTTCTCCTATGATGCCTGCAAGACTTCTGCAGAATTATGGACATTCTCCAAAGGAAAAATTCCAAGTTAAAGTTGTTGAAAATTACAACCATTCTAAAAAAATTCACTGTGATCCACCTCACTCCAAAATGCTATTTTTTTCCCTATTTCAGCCTGGGCTCTTTGAAATAGGGCTGTATTTTGAAGATGTACAGTATGCCTGAGCAAATGTCTTACTATTTAAAATTGCTACTGATAACAGTAAGCAATTAAGTAAATGCTTTTGGCAACTTTCTAGCTCTGAGAGTTTCTTAATAATAACTATTGATGATATTAATAGATAGTCATGAAAAGAATGAGCAACTTCTACATCTGTAAAACTTTATTTTTCAGTACACATTACCATGGTCTCTTGATACTACTTTGCATATTTTCATTTGTTTACTTGATGCTACAGTCCTGGAATTGCTCTTGCGGGACACATACAAGGGAAATATCTCTGGTCTCTGAAGTCTTTCCTGATTCATCAAAATTTATTAGAGAAGTGACTATGTTGGCAAAGATCCATAGTATTTTGCTGCATTAGTTTGTTTGCTTTTTATTAAAATAACTCACATTTGAAATAAAAACATATTTTATACAGTAATATTTGTTACCTTTATTTTACCTAATAATACCATGTAATTGTATTTTTAAAATAAGTATATAGAAAAGGATTTTATTTTTGTTTTTTAGTTTTAATGGTTGATATGTATATATATCAACACATACACACACATAATATTTGAATATGTGTACCTGTGTGTATTTTACTGATTCCTTTAGATCTATTCAAAATATCTCTTTTTTTTTGTTTGTGTAACTTTAAAAACCAATCATCATTTTCTTGTTTCATGTTAAAAAGTTCAGATAAAATGGAAAAGCAAGGAATTGCACCTGATACTTGAAAGCTGCTATTCCTGACAGCACTTCATCTTTTTTCATGCCCATATTGGCTTTTCTCCCGGCCCATCCATTTCTTAATGTAAGTGTTATAAATTGCTCTAAAGTGCCATAAAGCATAATAAACATAAATCAATATTTCTTGGTTAAAAACTTAGAAATGCTGATCCAGCCCAGGTTGGTTATAGATGTCCTGAACCCATCATGTCCATTGGTTATTTTATCTTACCAGAAGCCATTTCTGGCCTCAAGAATGCCTCTCTTTTTGTTTTTCTCTGTGCCTTAGTCACTTGGACACTTGCAGTGACACATCAGAACGGATTGTGGGGAAGATATCATCCAGCAGTCTTAGAAAAGCCCCATTCTTTTTCTTTTTGGCCTCTGATCTTGGCAACTTTGGAAGAACGGAGTGACATTCTCAGACAAAGTTAGACCACAGGCCGGCAATATGTCAAGCTTGTCTGAGGCGAATTCCAGTTTGTCATGGGAAAAAGAAATGTTCATTTTCTTCTGAGACTCAGTGAATTAAGCAAAAGCCCACTTCTTCCGTTCTGGCTTGCAAATGTGGCATCTGATCTAAATGGAACACCTGCAGGCAGCTTAATGACAAAACCGACCCATTTGAATTTCTGCTATCTTTGGAATTTTTAAATATGATCATATGCTGCACCCTTGGATATAAAACCACATCCATCTCCTGGAAATGACAGCTTGCCCCCACAGCCAACTGATGCTGTTTATGTGGCATTGTTGTTATTTATTCTCATCTCAAAGGGAATGATTGAATGGCTCTGTGGTTTCTCCCAAGAAATTGTGGAGCTATATAGTATGAAATCTGCAAGCTCAGGTGATCATCTTTCTTGAGGATTTTCACAGGCAGCTCGTTGGAAATTGCACGAAAATGTTGGTAGGACATTAGACAAAGTGGTTTTATTAGACTTCTTGACTCACAGCCCACTTTTCCTGCTAATTGTGATCAGTGCATACAGAGGGCAGACTGCCTTCTCCTCCAAACCTCATTCTTCTTTAACCAAAAGCAAAACTCTTCCCACCCACCTCCCACCCCCAGAGATCTGAAAGCAGATTTTGCCCTAGGAAAAGGCAAGTGACTAGTTTGTGTATCATGTGGATGAAAGAGAGAGACAGATTCCATTTCCCTGATTACCTCCTTTCCACTTACTCCAGTCTGAAAAGCTGCCATTAGTCATTCATTCTTCTCGATTCTGGAAACTTTTGGATCAATAGAAAAAAAAAAATGAATGACCTCAAATATGTGCAAAGATACCAAACAGTACTCATAATAAAGGTAATATAAATGGTAACATACTCAGGGAACATACTCAGATACCATTTATTTCCAATGAGATTTGCAAAAACAAAATTTAGTACTTTTTTTTTTTGGTGAATCTTAGTACAAATAGGCAGACTCATAGCATTGTTGGCAGGTATAATCCTGGTGAGGGATAATCCAAAATAGCCATCAAACTTACAAATGCAGTTACTCTTTGACTCCAGTAATCTCAATCTTGGCAACTGATCTTACAGTAAAAACTGCACATCTGAATGAAAAATGGATAAAGATATATATTAGAAAACTCTAAATATCAAAATTTCAAAACAACTCAAATTCCATCACCTCAAGACTGGTTAAATTGATCATGGTATATTTACACAATAGAATATTATATAGCAGTATACAAGAATGGGGCAGCTCTTTATATATTGATATGGAAATATCTTTGGGATGTACCTTTAAATGGATAAATGAAGGCATAGAAGAATGCATGTATGTCAATTTATGTTAATATATACAGACATAGAAAGGGAGGAGTAAAAGTTCATTATTATTCCTGCTTGTTATTTGCATAAAGATATACTAAAACCATACTCGAGAAACAAATACCAGTGGGTTACCTGTCAAAAGTGGTAAAGGGAAAGTGATAGATGGGATCAGGGAGATGAGTAAGAATTCTGTGTTTACTGATTTTGTTTTTGGACCATGTGAATGTATAACCATTAATATTTTTGTTTTTAATTAGAGTCATCTATTTATGTACTAAAATATTTATATTGTATTTTATTTTGTATTGTGGTAAAATATAAATAACATGACATTTTCCATTTTCACTATTTTTAAGTGTCCAACTCAGTAGCATTAATTACATTCATGATGTTGTATGACCCTCAATACTATCAATTTCCAGAACTTTTTCGTCATCCCAAACAGAAACTCTATAATTATTATACAGTAACTTTCTGTTCTTCCTTTCTCCCATTCTCTAATTAACTCAAATTCATTTTCTGTCTCTATGAATTTCCCTATTCTGGAAATTTCTTATCAGTGGAATCATACAATACTTGTTTTTTTGAGTCCAGTTTATTTCACTCAGCATAATGTCTTCAAGGTTTACCCAAGTTGGTCCATGTATCAGGCCTTCATTTCTTTTTATGCCTCATAATATTCCATAAAATATGTATGCTACATATTTTATTTATTTATTCATCTCTTGATAGACACTAAGGTTGTTTCTACCTTTTGACTATTGTGCATAATGCTGCAATGAACATTAGCATGCAAGTATCTGTTTGAGTCCCCATTTTCAGGCATTTTGGCTATATACCTACAAGTGGAATTGCTGGGTTATATGGGAATTCTGTGTTTAGCTTTTCAAAGAATTATTTAACTCTTTCCCTAATGGCTGTACCCTTTTACTCCTACCAGTAATGTACAAGTGTTCCAACTTCTCTTCATTCTTGCCAACATTTGTTATTTTCCATTATTTTCATTGTAGCCATGCTAGTAGGTGTGAAGTTACATATCATTGGGACTTGATCTACTCAAAAGTTTAAATTAATGAGAAAATTGTTTCATGAATGTCTTCTATTAAAGTATAGTAACTATGAAAAAAACATCACCTCAATCCTGTTATTAAATCTAAAAGTTGGTTGACAGCTTGCCAGACTTCTAGCTGTCAGGGGCAGGGACTGGGCAGACCTATCTTCTGACTGTACATAAAAGCCACTCATAATTATAATTATTATTATTGAATGTCTACCAAATGTTTACTGCTTTATGTCATTATTCTTCTCCCACAGTACTGTGAGATAAATATTTTTATCCCCTTTAAATAGGGAAGAAACTGTGGGCCTTCTAGAATAAAGAAGACAACCAAAGTCAGACTTTGGTAAATGGCAGTGCCAGTTTGAACCAATATCTGCTTGATCTCTGGTCCTACACATTTTCCACCATAATAGAGCTTTCGAGGGATGAAGGCCACCAGAAGGGGACAGAAGACCATTAGGTAACATTTTACCTACATTTTGCACACATTGGCTTTGTCACTCAAACTTTTTCTTGTCCAAAATTTGTTCCATTAAGCCCAAGTCTTTCCTTTCTTTCTAATTCCATACTGTGACATCTGTTCTAACTTACACCACATTCTCTGAAATTTTGGATGCATAAGCTACTTTGTCAAAGAACACAGGCCTTTGTGTCAGCCTGACACCTGAGGTTCTCTTATTTCTCTGGGGCCTGTTAATGTCTGAGGCCTCAGACCACAATTTCAAATATACCTCCAGCCAAATGGCAGATTCCTCCAAAGAGTAAGGTATAATGCAGAAGAGACAGGCTGAACTCCAAGCTAATCTGAACTAGAGCCTGACAGAGGAGAGTGTAGAGCATATCCAATAGCCAGAGAATTCCATCCATGATCTGATACGTGGAATAAATGATCAACCCCTCTGATGGACATCATGTCCTGCTCTGGGCATAGGGCTCTTATCTGTGAATAGCTACTGCCAAAACCTGCTCAGGAGTGTCCTACTCCACCCAAGAAAGTTTACTGCAGAGCTAACCAATCACCTCTTCACCAGGTCCAAGTGTGGATGGTGCTGTTAGCAAAGCCAAGGCAGCCCATTAGTACACAGATAAATGTCAAACCTTGGGAAAATCTTGCCAACTGTGCTAAGTTCTTTTCCTATGGAAACACAAGGCAATTTTATCCACTTCATCTCAACACAAAGAAGCTTTTAATAGAATATATTACAATGGAAGCATTTCACCTAGAGAAGAGTATGTCAAAACAAGATAGTATTCCAAGATGGATTTGTGTCCTTTGAGTGATTATGAAAAAATAATCTTTAAAAAATTGACCCAATTTGTGAGAAAATATTTTTCATATACTTGAAAACTATTCATTCATTAAAAAAAAAAATCTGACCACATTAAGTAGGCTGCAGATTTGGGCTCAGAGGGAAGGTCAAAAGAATGTGAACTCCAAAACCTCTTGGAAAGATCTGGAGTACATATGCCCTGCTGTTTCTTCCTTTGTGCTACTTGTAACATTATGACCAACCATAAAATCCAGGACTCTGCAAGACCCTGTTGGTGCTCTTTTTTTTTTTTTTTTCCGGCTTAATTATTTTAGAATTAGTTATAAATAAGAAAAGTAAAATGTGAGTTTATTTTTATTGTAAACTTTAAGTAGAGGAAAAAATGAATCCTCCTTGACTTTTCCAATATCATTCCACACAAGCATTTTCTATAACCAAGTTAGTGTGTATCCTTCCGGGTCTTTTATAAACATCTGCACTGATGTAAGTACATTGAGACCCAGCTCTTTAATCCATGAACATCTATTCAACATCTATTTTTTGAGCACTTACTAGTTAGAAGGCTTTGTGTAGGTACAGGAGATATGGAAAGATTAAGTCATAATATATTGAACACTTAATTTATGCCAGGAATTTACCTTTAATGTTGGATTTAACCAGCACAAGAACCCTGCAAAGAGGTACTACTATTTGTTTTGAATCCATATCTTAATGACATAGCATGACAATGCACTGAAATGATAGTCAGCATTCCTTCAGTGTGCAAGACGCCCTTCTTAGAGTTCTACTTATATTGGCTCATATAATTACCACAATGACATGAATACAGGCTATTATCACTCCCATTTTACAGATAAGAATCAGTGAAGTTAATTAACTTACTTAGATTATGTTAGTGATAAGTGGCAGAGCTGGGATTGGAATCCAGATTGTCTAGTTGCATAGCTTCCTCTCCTACCTTATACCGCCAATCACAATATTTTGTTCATAGATGCATATTTATGCTTAAACACTATGTGGCTTTTAATCACGTTTGCTTAGAGTTTTAAACAACATTGAAAAATGCTTAGTTGTAATGTAAATAAAATAATAGAAATCAGAATTGTATGCAAGGGTGGTTCTAATTATATTGAACATATATGGCATAAAAATTTAATAAGAAATTAATTTGTTTGGGTTTCTCCTGCATATGGGTGTTTTTTCCTTGCCATTTCAAAAAGGTCACCAAGTCTGTGCTCTCTTAACTCAGCTTAGATTCTGTGGGCCAAAAACAGAAGTTGCCAGACACTAGCAGCTCTCACACCCACCTCCACTCACCCTCCTAGAGGAGATGATGCCAGGTTGTGGGGGGTGGTGGCTGAAAGGCAAATGTTTGGGGAGAAGAGGAAGTGGATACAGGAGAATTGGCAAAATCTCTCATCACTGGAAAGCAGCTGTTTTGTTTTGTTTTGTTTTTTTCTGGGTAGAGACCAGTCCCCACATCTATAGTGATACCCAACACACCAATAATATGACTAGAAGGATAGTGCAAGTGCATAGTGAGAGATTGTGGGAAAACAGGGGTGGTAGGGGCTAAACATTAAGAACTGTGGCCAGGAGTCCATATTGAAGATTCCTATGCCTGGCTTTAAAAAGTTGGATAACTATAGTCACCGGCATGGAATGAAAAAGTATATTTCCAGAATGTTCTTAATTGTAAAAGATAACCTAAAACTTTTCTGGAAGACATTCCTTCACCTGACTTCTATACATAGTATATGGATTACTAATGACCAAGATTTTCCTCCAACTGTGCTGATGAGGCCTTAGATTAAATTTGACTTGAAGGCAAAAAAGAACATAAGATTCTACACAGAGAAAAGGAAGAAGAAAACCTCAACAGTTGTCTGAGGGTAGCTGAACTCTTGGTGATTTTTTCTTTATAATTTTCTATATTTTTAAGTTTTCTATGATTCTCACTTGTTACTTACAAAATTATAAAACCAATTACTTTTTTTAAACTCTTATTAATTATGTCACTTCCCCGTCCATCTGGCTTAGTCATGCTTTATTTTCATCCAGACATTTTTACACTGCGAATGTTTGTTACAAGTAGGACAGCGAGGATTTTTCTCTAGGATCCAGTCCTAGAATTTGCATTTAGATATATGTAAATTAAAGCAATTTAGGCCAACATTATTCTATATCCTACTTGAAAAGAATTTTTAAAGTGTTAAGGAAAACTAGAGGGATTTAATCAGTTTGTTCCATGCCAAACTTTAAGTCCAGGATCAGGCACATAAATGATGGCAGGGGCCAGGCCAGTGTCATGAATGAGAGAAGCAACACTTCAACTAATACTCCTGAGTGGTTATTTTGGCATCTAATCCAAACTTCTAAAAAAAGGGAAATTGGGCCAAGTATATCGACCTAACAGAAAACCCCTACAGGCTGCTTGCATAATAGGAGCAACCACTTTGCAACTTCTCGAGTCAATCAACTGGTTTACAGTTATAGTTATTCACTTCAATTAGATGTGAACTGATGCTAAAAATAGATCCACTGTGTCAAGTTACTTTATCCCAGACTTTAGCAAGTCTATTATAATGCCATAGAAACTAGTGCATTTTAAAGACCATCTTGAGACAGATGCGTGTTTAGCCAGACCCTCAAATGCAAACTAGATCCTTATGCTTCAGATCAGCACCAGGTCATTGTCAGGTTGCCAGGTGCTCCCCATGCTGGTCTCCTGTATCTGAGATTGTTTGAAGAATTCCATTTGTTTGGTACCAACAGACTCTTCCATGTCTCCTAGTCTTACCTATCATTTACCTTCCAGTGTTTTCAAGAACTTATCTCCAGACCACTGTTTTCCCTTGAATCAAGCTGCTGTTTTTGAGTTTACCACATTGTCTTGTAAGCTTGTTGAATAAATGCAAACTGGGTGCCACTGCTCAGCCTTGCATGATTTATTTGAGCACACTTACCTGTTCCCCAACACTGTCAGACACACCTTACAGGTATGCTTGGGCATGTGCTTGCCACTCATGGCTGTGGACCTGGACCATCCCTGCAAAAATTTCTTTCCTTGGTATCTCCTCCTATTCCATCTCTTTCAGTAACCCACGAGTCCATCCTTTTACTATCATCTGTCTACACTCCAACAAATCCCCTTTGTGCCTTATAATTCTTCACCTTTCATATAATTAAATTTAAGAAACCATTTATTGAGTAACTACCTCATGTGGGTACTATTTCAAGTGTACAAAGATGAATAGAGTTAGATCTTTGCCCCTAAGAGATTTATACTTTAGTGGGTATAATAGGTTCCAAGGGCTGCCTTAACAAAGTGCCACAAACAGGGAAGCTTAGAGTAATAGAAATTTATTGTCTCACAGTTCTGGCAGCTACTTCTGAAATCAAAGTGTTGACAGAGATGGTTCCTTCTAAGAACTGGGGAGGAGAGTCTGTCTTTACCTCTCTTCTGGTTTCTGGTAGCTATAGGTGTTCCTTGGTTCACAGATGTATTCTCTCTGTCTTCGCTTTGCCTTTCCCCTGCACCTGCTCGTGGGCAAATTTTCCCTTGTATTTTCCCAACATATTGGGTTAAGTCCCTGCCTAAGATGAGTTACTCATCTTAACCTAGCTAAGCTAAATTCCTTCATCTGAACTTGGCTAATTGCATCAGCAACAACCCTATTTCTAAACAAGATCACAGTGCAAGATAGTGGAGGTTAGTACTTCAACATATGGATTTTGGGGGGACACAATGCAACCTGTAACAGTAGGAAAAAATGCACACAGCAGAAATTAACTGGAATAAACTATGAGAAACCGAATAGTAATGATAAGCACTAAATGCTAGCAAAGCACAGAGGGAGGTGCATGTTATGACTAGGATCAACTGGGCAGAGATGGCTCATGGCAGACTAAAGCTGTCATTTGAACAGTATGATCATGGATCCTCCTGATGGTGCTGCCACCGAACAGAGAATGTCCTACTGCAGCTGAGCATATGAAAGCCTCCCCCTTCTGTGGGCAACAGGCCAGAGTGATGGGGCTCCTCGGGGCACACCCCTGACCTGACTCTGAGTCCACCACAGAGAAACGGTCTCCCCACAGCACACGCTGTACATCTAATATCTGGGTGTCAGAGTCTACTGCACTTATCAGATTTATTAGATAGAATTGCCGGAGGGCGGAAGTACCAAAAAGTATGAGTAATTAAAACACTGAGCCGCAATATTATTAAAGGTATATTAAAATCAATGACATCCATTTGAAAAGATATATTTCACACCCTGTCCTCCACAGTGGGAGATGTGGCTGAGCAGGAACAGGTCAAGCAGGGAGTATTGTTAATGAAGGTCCTTGTGGAAAAGGCTGCCGGAGACAAAATGAGTTAAAATCTTTATTGTGTCTTGACAGCCCACATGAATCTATGATGATGATAAATGTTCTCATTTAGAACTTTTTCTTTTCCTGAGACATTTTACATGCTATCTCCAATTTGCTTTGAATTTCTCAAAAGACATATGTTCTCAAAAGAAAGTCTCTGCTTGCTTTTCATTAAGTAAGATTTTATCAGGGTGTTTGCATGTGGCATCACGTTTAAACTATTAATCTTATGACAGGATATTAAAAAGGGGGGAGGGGGATTCCTTAACAGGTCGAGGGCCATTACACTTGAGAAACAGCCCTCAGCACCCAACAACAAGCACCAGCCCAGGAACTGCAAGTGCATGATTAATAAGCACTTTCCTGAAGCTAACACTCCGGGTGAGAAGGTTTCTCCTCAGAAGGGTGCACGGTGGACAGAAGAAGTTAAAATGGCTTGTGTGCCACTGGGCTGGAACTTGGTGTTGCTGGATCATTGACCTGTCGGTTCCTGGCAGGCCACCAGAGAACAGTTGTTAATTCTGGGTGACATTAAGGCTTCTCTGGTAACGAGACACAAGCCAATGCGGTAGCAACACAGGTCTAGGGAAAGGAAAAAGATGACAATTCCCTATCCCTACTATAACAATTCCATAAAGTACACAAACTTATACACACCTGTGAACAAACACACACACACACACTCACACACATGCACTCTAACAGACCAACAGAAAAATTGGCTTAAGAAACATATTTTTTTAAAAAAAGGAAAGAAAGAAAAGAAAGAAACAACTTTAGAGTTAAGTCTAAACTTGTTGGGCCATAACACTATGATAAGGACTTTGACATTTGTCCCAAGAGCAATGGGAAGTCCTGAGTGGATTTCAAACAAGAAAATACACAATCGTATTTGCACTCTTCCAAGGTCATTTTGACTATAAAGTGTGTAACAAATTTAAAACAGGGCAAGAGACAGAAGCTACTGAAGAAGTACCAGAGACGACCTTGGCCTCAGGCAGGCTGATGGAAATAAGCAAAGTGTGTAAATCCCAGCCATATTTTGGATGTCAAATCAAAGGATTTGATGATGGCATGAATCTTGGGTAGGGAGGATAGTGTTAAGAGGAGCTCCTGGATTTCTGGGTGTGCAACCAGATGGATGATAAGGAATTTTCAGAGACAGGAAGGAATGGGGATATTCCAGACGTGATGGGGCAGGTCCTGAGTTGGCTTTTGTACATTCGGGTTTACAATGCTTATAAAATACTTAAGTTTGGATGTTAAGGGATACCTGGGTGGTTCAGCAGTTGAATGTCTGCCTTTGGTTCAGGGCATGATCCCAGACTTCTGAGATCGAATCCCACATCGGCCTTCCTGTAGGGAGCTTTTCTCTCTGCTTATGTCTCTGCCTCTCTCTGTGTGAATAAATAAATAAAATCTCATGAATAAATAAATAAAATCTTTTTTAAAAAGTATGAATGTTAAGTTGGGCATGCCCATGCTCAGTGATGCCTGGCATCTAATCTAGTCTATATTATCTCACTACCAACTAGAGATCTTTCATTTATTTTTCTAAGTCACTCTTAAGTTGTTGTTTTTTAATTCAAATGTTTCTGTAATTGGAGAAAATAGGAAATCTTAGAATAGTGTTATATTTGTCAATTAAATGTACACAAAATGTCCCAGGAACTGCCTTTTCCCTTGTTCAGCCTGGAAAGGTGCTGTCATTTAAGGGAATAAAATTTATACAGGGGTCAAGGGTCTACCAGAGGACCAAAACAAAACAAAACAAAACAAAACAAAACAAAAAAAAAAAAAAACAAGTCAGAGAAATGAAGTTTATTTATCATCAGTAGGGAATCCGTGTGCTCCTGCTCTATTTTACCTAGATTTTTCTATTCTTTCCCAGATTATATCCATTTGGTGTCTCCATTTGGGGAACAGAGAGTATGGCTTCTGCCAATATGTCAGGGCAAAGCCTGCATTTACACTACCCACCGGGGGTTCAGAAATATGTCCACTCTGTGTTCCTTCCAACTAGCTTGAGAAATATCTCAGAATTTTCTGTAACATTATTCTGAATCACTCTATGAAATAAATGTCAAGTATTTTATCTCCATTTCCCTAAAAGAGAGAACGGGTTGCTAGGGGAAGTGCCCAAGTCAGTCATAAAGCATATCCAAAGGGAGGACATATTGAATGAAAATGATAATTCTTGTCTTGTTTAACAAGCTCTCATGGCAGCTCCTGGGGGTAGTAAAATTTATACCCCTACGAGGACAGCCCCAGAATATGGCATCAGTGCAGGATGGAAGGCTGTCCCAGGAAACTGAGAACAGTGCTGTTGCCAGTTCGCCTTTACTTGACTGGATAATTTGTCTCTGTCATGCCTAGGAGGTTTGCACATAATGGGGTAGAAGGGGGTGCAATAGGGTAGGAAATGTTTTACTTAGTATTTTCTCAAGAAAAAGGATGACCAAGTATGGGCCAGAGTAAAGCAGAACTGAGTTTAAAATTTACAGTATCCTAAAACTGAACACTGGGTATTGATAATGGGTTTGCACTCTTTGAGTTGCCATGGGCTGAGAGAGACAGCTGGGCACCTAGATTCCCTAGAGGACTTGCAGGATGGAGTAGTACAAGCCATCTTTCTGCCTCTAGAAACACAGAAGCATGAAGGAACACCAGGTTGCAGTAAACACTGGGTTTACACCCATTCCATACTTATTCTTTATGATTTTCAACTTTCTAATAAGTAAAATGGAATCACAAAGGCTTACCGTATAAGGTACTTGTGCACATGAAATGAGTGAATGATGCAAAGTGCTAGAGCAGCACTTGACATCTGGCAGGAGCGCTATACATAGAAG
The DNA here is from genome assembly GCF_018345385.1 of Vulpes lagopus. Lineage (NCBI taxonomy): Eukaryota > Metazoa > Chordata > Mammalia > Carnivora > Canidae > Vulpes > Vulpes lagopus. Next base: position 27,140,779 of record NC_054843.1, read on the forward strand.
ATTATGGTTAAAATAAAGGTTAAAGTATTATTATTAATAAATTATTGTATTTGTATTAGGTATTGTACATAAGATTCTCATATAAAGAAAAATCTTTATTTAAAATGAAAAAGATACAACACTTTCATCATGAGATGCAATCCATGTTTGTAGAAGAATAAATCAGAATATTCTCTTGCACCCACAAAAACCAATGGGTAGCAGGCTGTGCCTAAGAATTTGTGATGATGTTTAAGGCAAGACTCTAATGTTAAGATCTTGAATATTGCCCTTTTCTTGGGCAACCCCCCCCCCCAAAAAAGAAAACTTGCTGATCATTTCTGATTGGGTTAAGAGAAGTCCCAGAGAAGTTCTTGAAGGAAGAGTTAGGACAAGCAAACGTAACAGTTCTGCAAAATAAAGCAAGAGGAATTTTTATTTTAGCTCTGTGTTTGTGGTTACCTTGGAGAATCATGGTAAAAAGGATTTGTTATATATTTGAGGCTATGAGATGGGAAGAAGAAACAGTGGCAGGAGGGGAATAAGAAACTGGAGGAAGAGGTGATCAGGAAAAAGTTAATTTTCTGCAAATCCTTGAAAATACGGGCAGAGTATTAAGGGCTCTTTCAAATTATGTGGGATTGGGAGACTATCTATCTATCATCTATCTATCTATCTATCTATCTATCTATCATCTATCTATCTATCTATCTATCTATCTATCTATCTTCTATTATTTCTGTAGAGAAACCACCCCAGAGCTATTTGAGAAGTCTCTAAGGGGTCACATAAAAACTGAAAGACCCCAAATAACTCACATTTGGGTTACATTTCGTCTACTCTTCGTTCTTGTTCTAGGGTCATTATTGTAGATCTAGCACCTCTACGTAGAGAACCATTGAGGTATTGGATGGTGAAACTATGACTCAGTTTGCAAATATTTCCAACCTTAATGCCTTGTAACAAACTTTGGATAATGCTGAGGCAATTGATAGTTTACTCTAAAATACTCTAGCAATATTTTCTTTAGAAACAAGAAAGCATAATCTAAGCCAAAATTTTGACATGAATATATATTTTCATTAGAACAAGGCATAGTACTTTGAGGGGGCAGCAGAGTGCATGGCCCTGTGTGATGGCCTTGGTTGCAGAGGATCCTTCACTTAGGTCAAAAGTAAATAAAAAGGTCTTCATAGAAACGCCTCATTTTCACCATCTCTGTGTAGGGAAGCTCCCAGCTTTAGTCTGGTGTAAGTGAACTTACAACCTATTTACAATTTACAGCCTCTTGGGTCTACCTTATAATATTGCAGTTGTTGGAAACAGAACCGCTCTTTGTCACTCTTTGCAGTAGGAATTTTCTGAAGATTTCAAGAACTTCCTTATTTTGGCTGTTTGATGGCTCAGGTTGAGTACAATCTTGATAGGACTTCTCTACTCCTTGCCATGTCCATACTGAATTTCATTGTTTTTTTGTTTTGTTTTGTCTTGTTTTGTTTTGTTTTGTCTTTTTTGTTTCTCCTTTTGTTGAGAAATTTAAGGTTCATTATTTTCTTTATATGAGAAATTGCTATTTTATTCCTTATGGGCACTCTCCCTCTTAGTAAAACCATCCTGATTTTATGATTGCACACACTCCCACCCATCTAAAGATGTGTTTCACTTGCAGCCAAATAAGGCCAAATGACAAAGCACTTGCCAACGAGATGTCAGCTGAGTATAGTATGGTACTTTGGGAAAGTCTCTTTTTGAAAAGGAGGGGCATCATCTTTTATATATTTTCCCCTACCTCTTCCTGCTACTTGAAATTTACATCTAATAGTGGGTGCTTGTAGAGCCATTTTTGGTCATGAGGTGCTTTTAATGGAAATTAAATAAAGTGATGCAACAGGATTGAAAGGCTTATGATTCTAGGCACCATACTAGCATTACACTAGCTTTGTACTGCAGGATTAATTGTGATAAAGGCCATTCTTCTTTAGGAAAAAGAGCCCCTCACTCTGATGACTAAAGCAAGTTAGAAATTAATTTCCCTTTCATAGTTTGGATAAGAAGATTGAGCACCTCAAAAATCACCCAGGGATGCAGACTGAGGACACTCTGTCATTCTCAATATGTGGCTTCTAGCTTGCTTAATTTTTACTACTTCAAGCCAGTGGAAAGAAAAGAGTGCAAGGAGCACATATCCAATGACAGAAAGCACCTATCATTTCTGCTCACATGGTTTGGGTGAGATCATAGCCTCTCAGCCATACCTGAATGCTGGGGAAACTAAGAAATGCAGTTCAGCTGGACAATCAACTCCTGTGCCCAGTGACAGCTTTATTGTAATAGAGGAAGGGTATAGTGCTTTTAGTGAACAAAGAATAGTCTCCACCAAGACTGCTAATCCTCATATTCTGTCTACATGATAGAAAAATATCATCCATCTTGTTTAAGCTATTGCATTTGGGGCTTTTATTTTTCACAATTGTACATAATCTTAATCCATACTCTCTTTTCATGGTTTATTCAATGGACTTCTTATCTGTAAATCATAAATTTGGAGTGTTAGATAAATACTAAATTACATTCCAACTATAAAATTCTAAGAATCATCAAACCTTTCTTTCCCAATGTTCTTAATGAACAACTTGCAGGTTCAAAAATAAGCATATAAAAAACTTTTTTCCCCTACTTACTGGTATTGTAACAATCACTTGCAGAGGGCCCATAGAGGGTGAAGGTGAGGAGAAGGTAAGAGTGGCTGCGAGTTGATTCCATCAAGAGCTGGAATCGCTAAGTCCTTCACCCATGAAAAATGTTGACAGAAGCAGCCACTAAGATTTTCAACCACAGTGAATAGCAGCAGTTGAATATCAGGTTGGAGAGTCTTTTACTCAAGAAGGCTTCATCTTTGTAGCAAAAGTCACTCCCACAGGATAAGAGAGTTATATTATATTAGTGAGAACACTTTCATTTGTAAGTGACCAAAAACCTAAGCCAAGAGAATTTAAATAGTTTATGATTGCTATACCTAGAGATATATCACCAGATTCATTTCTTGGTTCTGTTTCTTTGGAGTTGGCTTCTCTCTTCTCTGTCCCTCTCAATCTTTCTCCCTGTTTCTCCATTTCTCTCTCTTTCATCACCAGTCCTGATGCCCTAGAAGATTCAGGTCCACAGCAGCACAAAAGTCAGAGTCTGCTTCCTCATTCAGTAGTCCCAGAATTGAGTCTCATTATCCAGATTGGACAGGCATGGCTCCTGACCATGGACCAAGCACTGTGACCAGGGAAGTGGAACAAGCAGATGACTTAACTTTGGTCCCTTACTGCACCCCTAAAGGTCAAGGTGGAGTCAGCTTTGTGCCAAGCACACAAGCTGAGTGTAGGGCAATCAGGGCATGGTGGCCATAAGAAGAGAGAATAGAATAGTGAGTGGCAAAAACAACACATAAAATTTCCATACATTCTTTTCATTTTTGTCCCAAATGTGAAATCTTAAAGGGAGACAGTTCAAGGTCCTATCAGTTAATGTATCCATCTTAAAGTACAATTCTGAGTAATGTGCAGTCCTCCCAAGTCATGTTGAGATGTTGGCCCTCCTGGTTCATTGACCCATAGTTAATGAGTAAGTTTAACCAGCCCAGTGCACTCAGTGCACAATGGTCGTCCATTGTCCCATGACTACTAGTAAGTTTAACCATCTCAACACACCCAGTGAGCAATGGTAGAGAAAGAATAAGGTAACTGTAACCAAAACATTTATTTAGAAAGCAGGGTGAGTGGAAAACAATGCACACTGAATTCCAGTTCATGGTATGCATCTTATTCTAAGGGCAGGGAAAGCAATGACTCATTGCCTTGACAGGGAAAACTTTGGTCACTTAGCCTAGCTGACCTTGGTTCAATTCTCTAAGATCATTGCCCATCATCATTTTTTTCCCCTCATTGCTCCTGGGTCTAGTCTGTGGAAGGATCTCTTTTGTCCATTGTCTTGCTCAAGAGATAAGTACTGGGGAGAATGTTCTTTCACAATGCTTTTTTTGGAACCCACTTCATTTTGGTATTTTCAGGGGCCTGGGAATTATTTTATGTGTTGGCCAGAAATTTTTATTGACCTATCTCCTTACCTCAGCCAATGCCACATTCTGGGTTCTAGCTTTTTCAAAACACCATTGCAGGAATAAACTTTAACATATTCATTACTCTTTTACTTGAAAATGATTAAAAGCTCAACTCAAATGGCTTAAGCAAAAGGAGAAGTTTATTGATGTAGATAATTGAGAAATCAGGGATGTTATCCTAACACTGGCTTCAGGTAGAACTTATGTTCAGGTGTACACCAGTCTCCATCTACCCATCTACTTCTAGGTCCATTCCGTTCTCAGATGTCATATGGCAGCTGCCAGCTACTATAAAATCATATCAGAATAGTATCATGGAGGTCTTGATCCTTTGAAGTCAATCAAGATAATTTGACTAAATATAAAAGAAACAGATTCTGAGTAACTTATACTCATGCATGCACACAAAACCCCACCATACAAATCTACTTAAAATGTGGGTGGAAAAGTGGAGATCACTTTTCCTCATATTCTCCATTCGGGAAGAAACCTGAAAGACTGCATTCTGCATATGGGGTACTGAGTCTTAGAAAACATGTAGTTTAACTTACTTCAGGGGAGGATGCAGTGCAGAAAAAGTGTTGCTTAAATAATTTGTTATTTTTTACTTTGTTCTTGAAAGTACTTTTTGTCCCTGAGACTTCCGGAAGAACAAACATTTACATCAGGGCAGCAACAACAACATCATGACTGAGATGATAGTAGCTGTGTAGCACCCTTTCTGACATGCTATGGTGGTTAATTGGATGGGTCGCCTTAGCTAGGCCATAGTACTCAGGTATTTTTTTCAAACCTGGGTCTGAATGTTGCCAGAAGGTTTTTATTTAGATGAGATTAACATTTAAATTCATAGATTTGGAGTCAAGTAGATTAACATCATAATGTGGGTGGGCCTCATCCAATTATTTGAAGGCCTTAGGATAAAAAGACTCAGAATCCCCTAGGAACTGTAGGGAATTCCACCTATAGAATGTTTTGGAATCAAATTGCTGCATTAGCTCTTCCTGGATCTCCAGCTTGCTGGTCTACCCTATAGATGGACTGGCCAGCCTCCACAATCACATGAGTCAGTTCCTTAAAATAAATTTCTCTCTCTTTTTACACACACACACACACACACACACACACGCACGCACACTGCTGGTTATGTTTCTCTGGAGAACCCTATTATACAGAGCTAATGTGGATATGGTTCTAATACATTGGGCAGGGTCTACTCAGTTTCTTATCTAAGTAATATCTTATCTGCGTAACAAATCACCCTCAGTTGCGGGGCTTTACAGAGCATATATTTATTATCATTTAGTTTTGGAGGTCAGAAGTCCAACACAGGTCTTGTGTGGCTAAATCAAGGTGACAGTAAGGCTTCATTCCTGCAAAGGCTCTAGGAAAGAATTGATCTCCTTGCCTTTTCCAGCTCTAGAAGTCACCTGAACTCTGGCTGGTGGCCACTTCCTTCAGGGAAGGATCTTCCAACCTCTTTCTGGTATCTTCCAACCTCTTTCAGTCTGATTCTCCTGCCTCTATCTTATAAGGACCCTTGTGATCCCTGGGTCCCTGAATAAGCCAGGATATTTCCCTCAAAATCTTTAGTGACATCTGCAAAACCCTCTTTGGCATGCAAAATGACATGCTCACAGGTTCTGGGGATGAGGACATGGATGTTTTAGGGGGTCATTATTCTGCCTATCACACAGCCCTTTAAAAGACTGGCATTTTGTGATGCATCCAGTCACTCATTCACCAAGTACTTATGCAGGCCTACTAAGGGCTGTGAGCTGGGACAACCTAGTGTGTTTGTGGAGCTGGCATTTCAAGCCAGCAGTACACAAGACAGATGTGGTTTTCACCTTCATGGAGATTACATCTAGTAAGGCCCCGACACAAAATAGATATATAAATAAGCATACATAATCAGGCAATTTCAAAGAGTGATAAGAAATCTGAATAAAATAAAATGGAGCAGTGGGATGCCTTGAGGTAGGGCAGGGTAATTTCTAAGGTGAGAGTGTTTGAGCTGCAATTCGAATAGAAGAAGCTGCCAGCCATACCAGGATACATGAGAACAGCTCGGGCAGGGGAAATAGCTATGGCAGAGGCCTCAGGTAGTAATAAATGCGATATGCTCGAGAAAAAAGTTGTGCTAGAGCCTGGAGAAAACATGATACAAGATAGTGTCTAGATATAAGTAGAGGCAGGCTGTGTAAGGCAATAGCTAGAAGTTCAGATTTACTAAAGGACTCAGCAGCCATCATCTCTTCCCTCATAAGATCTTCTTTGGGAGATGTTCTTTGCTCACCGGTAAGCTGTCAGTGGCTCCTTTCTGGCTGATGAAAAATCAATCGAGAATTTTCTGTTCAGGCCCTTATCCCTTACAGCAATTTTATTTTTCCCCATAGAATATTTCTTACCACACCAGCAGTTTGCCATAGTTGGTATACCAGCAGAATTAAAGCAGATAGCAAAAACTCTTGGCACTAACATCTAAATATCTGAATTTGTGATTACTTTTCAAATGTGTTTCAAATATTCTGTGGAGATAGCCATGGAATAGTCACAGAAAAAGAGAAAATTATGGAACACCTGGGTGGCTCAGCAGTTGAGCGTGTGCCTTCGGCTCAGGGCATGATCCTGGAGTCCCCTGATCGAGTCCTCCATCGGGGTCCCTGCAGCGAGCCTGCTTCTCCCTCTGCCTGTGTCTTTGCCTATCTCTCTGTGTCTCTCATGAATAAATAAATAAAATCTTTTTCTTAAAAAAAAAAAAAGAAGGAGAAAATTAAATGTGTTGTCCCCTAGCTCAACCATTTGGTATTAATTTCTTATCACCACCCCATAAAAAAATCAGATGCTCCCTTCTTCTCCCTGACTTTAACTACATTTCGATAAAATCTCTTTTAGGCTTCTGCACTTCACAACTGGAGAAATTCTCTGTGTTTCTCAACACATATAAACCTTCAGGAGAAAGAGCTGAAAGTAAAGGGAAAAATTGCTTTGGTAATCTCACAGTGTAATTCAGCTTGGGTGAAAAAAAGTCATAACCTTATTTTTAAAGTCCAAATGAAAAGAGATGTGTCCTTTGCTGTGGGGCAGTTAGGCCAGGAATGAAGAACCTAGTTAAGTAGCAATTGGAGAATCACAGTCAGCAAACAACAGTTAAACAAAAAGCTTCATGGGGGCAGAAAAAAGACAACAACAACAACAACAAAAAACCAACCTAACCCCCCCCTCCCCCAACCAAACATTCAAACAGCAAACAAGGGCTGGCTTGATCCTTGAGAAGAATATCAATGTCTGGCTTCAGTTCTATCTATAGCCCTGTCCCTACTGGATTTCTCTTTTTTCAAAGGGTAAACACATATGCAGTTTTGCTAAACATTGCCAAATTCCTTCCCGTGACATTGTACAGTGTTGCACTCCCATGAGCAATTTGTGAATGCTGGTTTCTTGACAGCCTCGCCAACAGAGTGGGTTGTTAGGCTTTAAAATTTTTACCAGTCTGAGATCTAAGAAACTGTATCATACAGTAGCCTGAATTAGCATTTCTCTTATTGTGAGTAAATTTGAATATTTGACTCATAAAGAACCAGGGGTAAACCTTTTTTGTGGAATTATGTGTTTGTGGTTTTGCTTACTTTTCTCTCAGATTTTGATATTTTTCCCCTTTTTAGTGAAAATTCTGTTATGTGTTAGGAAATCAGTCTTTTATCTGTGACACTTGACGGTTTTTTTCCATATTACTTTTTAGGTTTTGCTTGTGGTTTCTTTGACATACAATGTGTTTAGTAAAATTTACCAACCTTTTCTTTTATTGCAACTGGATTTTGAATCTAGTTATAAAGGCTTTCCCCAGTCCAAGATTATAAAAAAATTCACCCATGTTTTCTGCTAATACTCATGTGGTCTCATTATTTACACTTACAATTCAGATTCATTTGGAATTTTTTCTGGTGCATTGTGTGAGGTATGAATCCAATTTTATCCTTTTTTCACATGGTTGTCCAGCTGTCCCAAATTTATAAAAAGTCCATATTTTCCCCAGTAATTTGAGATATTACTTTAACAAAATTTTCATAGGCACTTGGATGTGTTGCTAAGCTTTCTATTGTGTGTATTTATGTGCAATATCACACACTTTTAATTAATTAAAATTAATTAAATAAGCATATTTTAATACCTGATAAGACTACTTTTTCTCTATTCTCTTCTTTTCCAGACCTTTCAAAGCTATTCTTGCATGTTTATTTTTTCATATGATCTTCAAAAACATCTTGATCAGGGGTATGGGTGTGGAGGGAGGGAAGGAATTGCACATAATTTATACATTCAAGTGAAAAAAATTGATATTTTTATGATACTGGAAAACATTCTATCCAACAAGTCTCTCCTTCCATTTGTTTAAGTCTATGTCTTTATAAGAAGTGCTTTTAAGTTTTCATCATATATGCTCTGCTCATTTCTTATTAAGTTTACTTCTAAATATTGGGAGTAAGAGAAGAATTGTAAGAGAAATTTTCCATGGCAACTTCTAATTGTTTATTATCTATACATACAGAAGCTATTGGTTTGTAGGTAAATTTTATATTCTTGGCCATATCTAAATATTGTTTGTGTTAGTTTTATTTACATTCTGAATTTTTAAGGGTTTCTTTGATACACAGCACATGAGTAATTTTGGTAAAAATGTATGTTGGAAAAGAAGCTATGTTCAATTTTTAAAGTAAAAATTCCAATATATTGGCAGCCCGGGTGGCTTAGCGGTTTACCGTCACCTTCAAAAAAAAAAAGAAATCCAATATATCTATAAACTGATGCTTAGTAATTATAATAGTCGATGATCTATGTTAATTTCTACGTAATTGAATTAACAAAGTCTATTGACCTCTTTTAATGCTTCCCAAACAACAAAATTATATTTCTCTATAAAATTTTGCTATAGTATTTGTTTTATTTTGTTTTGTTTTTAAGATTTTATTTATTTACTCATGAGAGACACAGAGAGAGAGAGAAGCAGAGACACAGGCAGAGGGAGAAGCAGACTCCATCCAGGGAGCCCAATGTGGGACTCCATCCCGGGATCACGCCCTGAGCCAAAGGCAGAAGCTCAACCACTGAGCCACCCAGGCGTCCCTGCTCTACTACTTTGGATCCGTTATTTGGCAAATAATAATTTATCTCTAATGTACCTTCATTGTGCACTGTAATTTTTGTCAAGGTAAATCTGTGATTCATATTTTTTTCTCAAATAGTTACCATTCTGATTTATATTTTTCTCTTTCAACAAGCAAATGTTTGCTCTTTTTTGTTTAAGTTCTCCATTTAGTATTTGTTTTAAGTAACTTCTTCTAAGGACACATTTATTTTTGTGGCTTTAGTATAATTTTACTATATGTTTTCAAAGTTAAAGCTACCACTAAATTTTTCCCCCAAAGTGGATATAGTGTTTATTCCTACCAGCAGCTAAGAAGAGTTCTAAGTGCATCATATTTCTATAGAACTCTATAATCTTTGCCCATCTCATGACCATAAAACAGATTCTCATGGTGAGAGTTTTCTCATTTTCTATTTTCATTTTTGGGCACATTTTGGGGTGGGGGGTAGTTTCTTGAGAAATATGTCTTTCACTTCTGCAAACTGCTTGTTTAGATACCTGTGTTTGCCTTATTGATATTTAGGAGCCCTTGAAATATTCTAGATGCTAATTCTCTGCTAATTATATTCATTGAGAATATTTTCTATCAGTGTTTGGGTTCCATTTTATTTTTTGCATCAGTCTTTTCTTCTGTGGCTTGTACTTTTTTGTTTCTTTGTTTAAAAATCCTTCCCTGAGGTTCTTTAGGATAGTCTCCAGTATTTTATTCTGGAATGTTGCAGTGTTTCTTTTTGTTTTTAAGTTTTTGATACATCTGGAATTAACTTTTTTTGCATGGTATGGAGGAGGCATAAACTTTGTTTTTCGTAAGATTAACCAATTTTTCCAGCACTCTATATTTAATAATCAATATTTTCCTTACCTATCTAAAATGACACTTCTGTTTTACATTAAATTTCCTTTAACAGTTTATTTGTAGAGTTTCTATTTTGCTTTATTGGCTTCTTTGTTTTAGCCTATCTTAAAATTATAGTGTTATATTTTATTACTTTATAATAAAGCTTGATATCTGGTGGGAAATTTATTTCAGTTTTTTTGGCTATTGACTATTCATACCTTTTCATGTAAATTTTGCTTGTCAGGACTTATAAAAACACTTGTTGGGATTTGTATATGAGTTTTTTTAATGCATTAATTTATGCAAAATAAACATCTCCTCTATACTAGGTTAACCTATCCATGAATATGGCTGATCTCTCTCTTTATTTAGGTTGTCCTTAATTCAATTTTCCCACAGGTCCTATGATTTGTTCTTAGTGTGCTGTTTGTTCTTATTTTGGCATGAATAGTCGATTGCCTTTTAAGAAAAAGTGCAAAGCAAGAAAAGTACATACATGTACTTTTTTAGAAAAGTCATACATGTAGGCATACTTAACATTTCTGGTGGGCATCTTCTCTTTGGGTAGATTTAGTGTCCCACCTATTATCATTTTTCTTCAGCCTAAAGAATTTTTTTTTTAAACATTTCCTATGATGGTGCTTTACTGGCAAAGAATAAAGTTGTTCATAATATTCTCTTATTATTTTTTCCCATGATTATGAAATTTTTAGTGATTCCCCTGCTTTTACTACTAATATATTTTTTAAAGATTTTATTTATTTATTCATGAGAGACACAGAGAGAGAGAGAGAGAGGCACAGACACAGGCAGAGGGAGAAGCAGGCTCCATGCAGGGAGCCTGACGTGGGACTTGATCCCGGGTCTCCAGGATCATACTCCGGGGTTGAACGTGGCACTAAACCTCTGAGCCACCCGGACTGCCCACTACTAATATTGATAACTTCTGTTTTCTTTTATTTCTTCCATTAGTCCAGATGGATGTTTGTTAACTTAATTGATCTTTGTAGAGAACCAACTTTTGCTTTTGATGACTTTATTCTTTTTTCTATTTCTTTGACTTTGTTGTTTCTTTTATTATTTTCGTCTTTCTATTTGTGTTTCTTTTGGTTTTATTTTTCCAATTTAAGGTAGAAACTTGGATCATTTAGACTTTTCTTCTTTACTCAGACAGGCACTAAAGCTATAAATTTACCTTTTGGTGCATTATAGATGCATTTTACAAAGTTTATATGTTGTATTTCCATTATCATTCTGTTCAGAATTTCTCCTAATTTCTCTTGTTATTTTTCTTTTGACTCATGAGTTATTTAGAATTCATTTAGTTATTTTTTATGAAAATCTTTTGAATTTTAAGTTTTGAGCATTATGTTTGATTTGCTGGATACAATATTTAATTGTAATGATATATATTTTCTCTTTCAGCACTTTAAAAATATCATTTTGTCATCTTATTTTGCTGTGTTTCTAATAAGAAATTGATTGTAGTTCTTTCTCTGTTTCCCTCTGTTTGTAATCTTTTTTTCTCCCTGGCTACTTTTAAGATTTTCCCTTTGTAAGTGTTTTTAAGAAATTTTATTATGATATGGCTGGTGGCTTTTCTTGTGTTTATGTTTTTGTGTTTCAGTGAGATTCTTGAATCTGTATGTTAATATTTCTTGTCAAATATAAAAAATGTTCACTTAGTCTTTTTTAAAATATGTTTTCCAACCCCTGAATCCTTCACTGGATCCAATTACATGCTTATTAGACTGCTTTATATTATCTTACAGGGCAGTAAGTCTCTCCTTTGTTTGTTCGTTTGTTTGTTTCAGCATTTCTTTTTCTATTTTCTTAGATTAGTTTTTTGTCCTATCATCAAGTTCCCTCCTCTTTTCTCTTGCAGTATATAGATTGTTTTTATGCCTATCTAGGAATATTTTCATGTCAGATATTGTATTTTTCAGCTTTAGATGTTCTACTTTTAATGCATAATCTCCATTTCTGCCTTCATTTCCTAAGGCTTGATCATATATGTAAAATCTATTTCAACCTCAGCAGGCAATTCACTTATAGAACAGTGTGATCTTCTCAAGCTTTTAAAAAAAATGCTTTGCTATGGTGGGTTTAGTATAGTTTTTACTAAAGAACTACTTTAATTCTATATCTAACACATCAGATTTCTGGGACCCCTACCGGATGTCCAGCGTATCCAGTGAGCTCGTTCCACTCTGGCTGGATGGAATTCCAATGTCTGTGTACTTCCAGTCAACAAGCTTTGATTGTTGTTAAATGCTATTGTATGAATGCTTATGTTCCCTCAAAATTCATATGTTGAAATCCTAATGCCCAATACGATGTTATTAGGAAGTGGAGACTTTGGGAGCTGCCCTGTTCATGGGGACAGAGCCCTCATGAATGAGATGTATGCCTTATTAAAAGAGGTTCTAGAGAGATCCTTTGCCCTTTCCATCATGTGAGGAGACAAAGAGAAGTCATTGGCTATGAATCAGGAAAAAAGCCTTCCCCAGAATATGATCTTGCTAGTACCTTGATCTTAGATTTCCCTAGCCTCTGGGACTACAAAAAATAAATTTCTGTTGTTTATAAGATAATCAGTCTGAGGCATTTTGTTATAGCAGTTCAAATGTACTAAGACAAAAAAATGGTATCTAGAAGTAGGGGTGCTTCTGTAACAAATATCTAATACTGTGGAAGTGGCTTTGGACTGGGTAATGGATAGAGGCTAGAAGGATTTGGAGGTGCATGCTGGAACAAACCCATGTTCCCGTGAATGGAACTTTAAAGGCAATTCTGATCAGAGCCCAAAAGGAAAAGAGACAAAGCCTAGACAAAGCCTGAATCTTCTTAAAGAATACATAAGAGGTTGTGAACAAAATGTTGGTAAAAATATAGATAGGAAAGGCCCTTATAATGAGGTCTCAGACAGAAATGAGGAACATGTTATTGGCCATGGTGGAAATGGAATCCTTGTTATAAAGTAGCAAAGAGCTTGGCTGAATTGTGTTCATGTCCTAGTGTGGAGTAGGAGGTAGAACTTGTGAGTAATGAAATTGGATATTTGGCCAAAGCTATTTCTCTCTCTCTCTCTCTCTCTTTTTTTAACATTTTATTTATTTATTTAGTTGAGAGAGAGAGAGAACACAAAGCAAGGAGAGGGGCAGAGGGAGAAGCAGACTTCCCGCTGAACAGGAAGCTTAATGTGGGGTCAATCCCAGGACCCTGGGATCATGATCTGAGCTGAAGGCAGATGCTTGAACAACTAAGCCACCCAGCTGCCCTGGCTGAAGCTATTTCTAAGTAAAGTGTTGAAGGTACAGCTTCAACACTTGAAGCTTATTCTATTATAAACTTGAATGCTTATTGTAAAATGAGAGACAAAACATGACTTAAAGGTGGAATTATCAAAAAGGAAGTGGAACTTAAGATTTAGAAAATTCTCAACCTATCCCTATTGCATAAAATGAGAAAGTGTGTTTGGAAGAGGAGATTAAGAGTGTAACCAAGTGACTCTTTGATAAGGAGATGCATATGGTTTTGAACAACAAACTTAATCAATTACCCCAACAAGAAAACAGCCAATTTAAACTGAAGAGAAAGGAGACAGAAAGGGATGAAGGAGAGTTATCAAGATAGAACCACAATGCTACTACCGAGCTGTGAATGTGCAAGATTCTTGATGACAAAGAAAGAAGGACCCCAAAGGTGATTTAGAGATCATTAGGGCTGCCTCATCAATTTGAAAAGTGGGGGTCATTGCCTGGGTTTCAACAGGCCAGATAAACCCCACCCAAAGCTGTGGGGGCCAGACTCCTACCCAGCAGAGTCATGGGGGCATGGCTACCTCCACCCAGCTTTTGAAAGATGTAGCTGCTTGAAATTGTATAGTCTCTGTGAGGGTGGGACCACTGCACAGAGGCAATGCTCAGAAGAGCCGCAGGGTTGGGGCTACTCCCTGAACCCCAGCCTGGGAGAGCCATAGGCACGTAACCAAGTCACTAGGGTTACAAAGTGCAAACTGAATTGTGCCCAGCAAAGCTGTGGGAGCAGGACAATCACTACTGGGTTTGAAAGGCTGAAACTTTTCCCTCATGGGCCTTAAAGTTTAGGATTTGCTAGGGACTTGTTACCCCATTCTTCTTGTCTAATGCTCCCCTTTGAAATAGGAGTTGTTTATCCTATGCCTTTTCTGCCTTTATATTTTAGAAGCACACAACTTGTTTGACTTCACAGGTTCACCACTTGAAAGCAATAAAGCAATTTGCTTCCGGATGAATCCTCTTATACATATCTGATTTAGGTAATATTAAGATAGACTTTGACTTAGATTTTTGATTTGATGCCAAGTTAAAATGTTCAAAACTATTAGAACTCTAAGAAATAAGTTTCTAGAAACCATAGAAAATAAGTTTCTATTGTTTATAAGCTACCTAGTTTCTGGTATTTTTGTTATGGCCCTCCCAATGGACTAAAACTTTCAGTTTATTATTACCTAATACCTTTCTTTTCTGGAGTCCGTTGTTCTGCCTGTAGCATCTCACCCTACACAGAGCAACTTAACATTTACCAAAGACTCAAGGGAGCTCCTATGCAGATCTTGAGGGCTATTTCTCTGAATAGTTTTTTCTTTCCACTTAGCCCCACAGATTCTCATTGCCTAATCCTCCTCAAGTTTCGATCTATGTTTCTTCAATTTAGGGAGGCCATTGTGTTTTACTTTGGGTTGCCCTTCCTCACACTACAGCCTAGAAAATGCCTCCAAGAAGAAACCTGGGCAAACCACAGGGCTCACCTCATCACAGGGCTTCACTCTTTTCAAAGATCATAGTCTTGCAATCATTTTTGTTTGTTTGTTTGTTTGTTTGTTTTTATCTTAGGTCTAAAATTAGTTTGTGTATTTTGTTCACACTAAATTGCTTGTATCAGAAGGACTGATCCAGTAATAGTTACTCTGTCATGACCTGAAGCAGAAGCTTCAGAGGTGCATAGCACTTTTTTCTTCAAAGAAATAGAGACTATTATTGTTAGAAAAAAAGTCATAGAGATTATCAACAGATCAACACATCCCACTCCCATAGGGCTTGAGTTTCCTTTTTGAAATATTCAAGTAAATGACTGCCTAGATAATATTGCATCACCTCTAGCAATGATGAAACCAGCATTTCCAAGGGGAGCTTACATCTCAGGCTGGTAGGAAAGTCATCTGTATCATGAGCAAAATTCTGTCTCTGTAACTTGTACATCATCCTTGTTTTATTTCTCAAGTGCATGCACAGAGGTCTACCCTCTTTCCACTCAATGGTCCTACATACACTTGACAACAGTATCATGTCCCCATAGGGCCAGCACTTCTCCATACTAAGCATGACCAGTTTCTTCAACATGCTTACAGATGGAGCAGGTAAGGTAGAAAAACAACTGTTGTTTATTCTCCCCCTTGCCCTCAAGTATATGCCCCAAGACTTTTGAGATCTCAGGAGAAAAATGCCCTTTGAAGCTCTCCTGAATGCTTAGCTTGAATTGGATACGACTAATTTGGTCTAAGGATCACTCAGCTGTTGCAAACATACTATGCAGTCAGCATCTTTCAGTGTCTCTGAGGACTATGTGGAAAGAGCCTTTTCCTAGTTGTGTGACCCAGAAAAACCACTCCTGACCAAGCTTTCAAATGGAGCTACAGAACAAGTAAATAACAGCTTTCTTAATTGGGAAATAGGAACATGAAGAGAAGGACGAAATTATAATTCAATTGAAGTATATGGTTCCATTTCCTAAATGATAACTTTAAGAATAAAATTGGGCATAAAATTTCAGGCCTCTAGAAGTCAGTTAACAAAGATTAGAGAGACTTTATGGTTCTAATGTCATTTGTTGCTTTAGTTGATCCTAATATTGAGATTTCAGCACTTGGATCTTATTCTAAAATTAGGATTAATCTTACTTCATAAATGTCTTATAGGCGAGTTGAAAAAGCACATTGTCTTGCAAAACATGTGCACCTGCATCTCTTCATTTCTAATAAGGACGTGTCTGGGGCAGTGGGCTTCATAGCCTAAACCTGACAGTTGTTTTAATTGGTTTCTAATTCATTTCTTTAGGCTATGCCTTATTTCTTTCGGTCCCCAGGTCTGTACTAATCTGCATAACAGCATTAACAGAACATTGTGAGACATAATTCTCACTCATTAAAAAAATGCAGATGCTAAATGTCACGCATTTACATTTTGAAACAGTGACTTCCTTCAATCTACTTTATCTTATTTAACTTTTAAAAAATGATTTCCCAAGGGCTAAAGTGTAGGAAAACCTTGGTAAGTAACTTTACCTCAGGCATTTTTTTAAATCACATAGAGATAGCAGTTCCACCAGAGTGTCTTATTATTATTAGCATGTAACATTTTATATGGATGCAATGTGTTCTGCAACTGAGGAAGACCTAGAAATATTTTTTGTTGTCTAAGACAGAAGAGTTGATGGCTGATACTTGCTTTCTCTTCACAAAGTATTTCTTTCCCCCAATTAAACTTGTCTCATAAACTCTCTGCCTGTTTATATAATGATTAGGTTTTAGGATTAGATCTCATGTTGAAGTCAGATATTTGGTTATCCAGTTCTACTATGCATCAAGAAGAAACATTTCTCAGCGGCTTATGGTGAAGAAGAGGAAAGAGAAGATTTGGAAGTGTCTGATTTTTTGCAATCTGTTACATTTTCTTGTCACTCCAAAACATGAATAAAAAAACAGAAAAAAAAAAAGTTGGCAGAAAGATAGGGCTAAGAGTTATCCTGAAGGAGGGCTTGGCTAGATACCACAGGCTTCGCCCAGGCAAGGGACCAGAATATGAACAGCAAGGAGTAACCTGCAACTTCTACCATTTAATCTTTGCATTATTTTTCTAATATTTGCTGAATGAAGGTGGCCACGGACTCACAGGCATTTATCAGCATCAATTAGAGGTCAAGAGCTTTCTAACTTACTGATTTTTCATTAACTTCTCTGGCTCCATTCCACTTCCAACTTTTTCCTTCTCAGCTTGCCGAATACCTCTTGCTGGGTACTGAAGATGCAAAAATAAATGTCGAGATCCCTGCTTTGAAAGAGTTCACAGATAAAACAATACAACTAAGAGTTGAGAGTTTAATAAGGCTTAGGGCTGAGTTATGCTGAGTCCAAACCTAAATTTTGGTGGGTCACAGAGAGCTCCTGAATGAGGTACCACATGAACTCCATTTTAACAGATGAGCAGTCAGCTAGGCAATGCAGGAGTGGAGCAGATGGAAGGCCTGAGAAGAGTGAGAAAGGAGGTGTCAGGTATGATGGTATGGAAATCCAAGGAAACAAGATGACCTCAGGTAATGCTAAGTGGTTTTGTGTGATGGCCCACTGGACATTTGCGCCTACATTTTAAGTGGTTTGATCAATGTTCTAAGGAAGTGACCGAGGCAGGATTTAAGTCATATTTTCATGAACCTAAAATCTGTCTTTAACCCTGACTACACACACTGTATGACTTAAAAGCACACAGCCAAAATTAGATATTTGGCAATATAAACAGTATTGTCTCAATGGTTCTTCTTTTGCACATAGTCTCAGACAATTTCATTTTGGAGTGGTAGACTTGGATTTTGCTGTTTATTACAAAAAGGTTTTACTCTCAGTGCTATGAAAAGTATTATTTGTCTAAAGTTTCATTCTTAGCATTTAAAAATAATAAAAGATCTCACTCAGTTTTATATCAAGGACAGTTTAATTGCAAGGATCTACTTAAACTAGAGTAATAATAGGATTCAACTCAGGTAAAGAATGGAGAATTTGAGCTTTCATTCATAAATACAACTCTATTCTGTAAGAAAATAATTTTGTCATCAACCGCCTTAATCTTGTCTCAGATTACCTCAATTACATTTTGTTCATTCTATTATTTGGTTCTTCAGAGACTGAAAGGCACAATTTTGTTATCATATTTTAAGTAGATTGGTTTGTAGACAATTTGGTTGCAGAAACATCAACAGGATTATCTTCCCTATCAAATAAAGGATGATAATCTCAAGTCTTTGAAGCATCAAGTTCTGGAAGAATAGTTCTGAAAGCAGTAATAGAGTCCAGGGTGGGGTGAGGTGGCGATGGCAAAAGGCCATTGCTTTCCCAGAAATTTTTTTTCCAAAATCTTAGATCTTGCACAAATATCCGAATACCATTAACCACAAGCAATTGGATTATTTGCAGTCTGAGCTGTATTTAAGCCAAGTTATCTGTTAATTTGCTGGTTCTTTTTAAGAACTCAATGTTTCACAAACAAAACCATGTTTATGTTAAAACAAAAGTTAAATTCAGGCTACTACTACAGAGCTGAAAATTTCTACAAAACCAACTTTCTACTACTTTTTAGAAAATAGTAGCAAAAAATATTTGTATGGCACTAGCCTCATGTTCCTCAGAGCCCAGACATGACTTCCTGCCAATATGGCTCTGTGAAAGAGCACCATACTGAATTAGGAGAAGGTAGGTGCTAGTGTTAAGTCTTTCACCTCTAACTGTAGGAACTTGGATTAGATATTCACCTTCTGGGCTTTAGTCTTTTATTACAAAGACACTGACTAGGGCAAGATTTCACTAGGATTCTTTCTAACCTTAAATGTTTACAATTCTAATCTAAAAGGAAGGGGCTTAGATATAGCACCTCTATTCTGCTACATCCAAGATCAGGTGATACCCACTTAGCCTGCAACTTCTGGAGGCTTCCATTAACTTCATGTTGTTTCACAAAACTTCAAGTCTTTTCTTATCTAGTTAATTTACAAAAATATGGGTTCGATGTATATTTGGAGATTGAATTGACAAGTTTTGTTGATGACCTGACTGTGGGAATGAAGGAGAAGGAAGTGTCAAAGATGCATGTCAACAATGTTTACCATCCTGGCATAAACCCCCAGATGGATGCTGAAATCAGAAACACAGGAGAGAAACCATATAGAAGGAAACTGTAAAAAAAAAATATTTTTTGACAATTTAAGTTTAGGATACTTCTAAGAACTGAGTGTATATGCAGTTAAATAATATAAAAATCTACAGTTTAAAAGAGAGATCAGGCAGAGAGATATAAATATGGAGGTCAACAGCATATAAATGATATTTTAAACTGGAGATATTGGGACACCTGGGTGGGTGGCTCAGGGGTTGAGCGTCTGCCTTAGCTCAGTGTGATCCCGGAGTCCCGAGATTGAGTCCCACGTGGGGCTCCCTGCGTGGAGCCTGCTTCTCCCTCTGCCTGCTTCTCTGCCTCTCTCCCTCTCTCTCTGTGTGTGTCTTTCATAAATAACTAAAATAATAATAATAAAAAAAAAACTGGAGATATTGATAAGATTGACTACAGAGAAAGTGTAGATTGTAAAGACCTGGGTTTGGGATTCGGCCCCAAGAAATTCACACATTTAGAGTTCTAGGAGAGAAAGATAAACTTGCAAAGGGCCAAAGAAATATCCAGAGAAGCAGGAAGAAATCAGGAGAGTGAGTATAATAAAAGCCAATGCCAAAGAAGTATTCAAGAAGGGAAAAGCCAAATTATTGAATGCTTGCTAAAGGATGGGATAGAAACTAAGAGATCAAGGTAGAGTTAGCTTACTCTCCGGTGTACCTCTTCTGATTCAAGCATACATAGATGAAACATAAGATGAAAACAAATTACACAGCCAGGCTTACAAACAAGGCAAAAAAAAAAAAAAAAAAAATATATATATATATATATATATATATATAATATATATAAATAATATATATATATTTCACTTATGTATATATTAAATAATATATATTTTAAATATATGCTGTGTATGCAGGATATATTATATATATTAAATAATATATACATAAATAAAAGACAATACAAAGTGATTAGTGGGATAAAAGCCGTAAGTAGGCAAATGCACTGGAAGTCTTAGAGTGCTTATATGAAATGTCTGAGGTTTTAGAAGATTGGTCAGGCTCACTTAAGTCAGGAGCAGGGGTGGGGTTGAAAATGTTACTCACTCACATTGTCTGAGACTATGGCATATCAAATATTTAATCTAGGGTTGTTTAAGGACACCTTAGTTGAATAATGGACTGAGGTTAAACCAACATCTTACTATGGTGCAGAAAATCCTGTCTACCAGTGTTAAAACCTAGCCCTGACTTTCAGCCCCAAAAGTTTGAACATTGGGCCCGGTCTTCCAAACTCTTCCACAGACACATTTACTCCAGTGACATGATCCATGTTCATAGTTTTAAATACCATCCATACCCCGATGGCTCCCAAGTTTACACTGCCAGCTTGGATACTCCCCTTTACTTCAGATTCACACATCTAGTTGCCTACTGGTTATCTCTCTTTGGATATTTGAAACCAGAGCTCCTCATTTCTCCCCAAACCTTCTCCTTATGGCATGCCCCATCTTGGATAATGGCAAATCTGTCCTTTTCAACAGAGACTGAAAACTTTGGTTTAATCTTTTGCTCTTCTCTTTCTGTTAGCCCACATGCCACCTGCCAGCAAATCCTGACTTCTCCACTTTCAAAACATATCCAGAATATGACCACCTCTCATTATCTCCACAAGGCCCTCTTGGCTCAAGCTGCCATTATCTGTCACCTGGATCATTGTAACTCCGCCTGGTTGGACTGCTGCCCTTCTAGTATCTATATTAACATGGCAACCTGAGAGAACCTTTGAAATATGTCAGTCATTTCCTATCACATCTTGGCTTAAAATATTTGAAAAGTTTTCTGTCTCTCCAGAGTAAAATTCAGTCTTTATAATGCCTCATGTTCTAAAGCAAAGACTGATGCTACCTATTATTTAGATATGCACATGTAAGTAGTAAGAGTATTAAACCATGCATGGAAGTGAAAATCTTGAATTGTTACTTGTAGTGAGGGAGAGAGGGCCCTGAGTTTCTAAATAAATACAAATTCACAGGGCTTCAGTTTGCCCAAAAGGCATCTGTAAGAGGACAACTGTAATGGAAACCTATGCAATCTCAACTGAAAATGCCCCAGAGGGAAGGAGACATAGGGGCTGATGAATGGGAGAGACCTGTGGTTCCAAGGTGTTGCAAGCCTAGGATGGAGGGGTGGTTGACCTCTTGAGCTGGATAGATGGGGGTTGTGGCTGATTCACAGGTCTGTTTTTGAAGGTCCCTTCCCTCAAATAGTGGCACAAATTTTGTGGGACACTTATCAGTGTTGCTGAGATCTGGCCCCTGTAGTTTCAGAGTGCACACCTGTCTTCTCCCAGGTGCTATAGTCATCCTGGGGCCTGAGTTGTGAGAAATTCCATAGCAGTTGAGCCCATACCTGGAAAAGTATGTCTGTCTTGGTGATGAATCCAGTCTTTTGGTCCACAATCTGTATTCCCTTACAGTGAATTTTCTACCAGTCTTTATTGCCCTTTCTGGCTTTGGAGTAAAAGTTATTTTATCCTATTAGTATGGTTTGTGACCCTGAGTCTCACTGTTTGCTAGACATCCAATTGTTTTATCAAGTGTTTAGATTTAAAAAAAAAGTTGAAATTCAATTTGTGATGACTATGATAAAAAAAAGAAAAGTTAATGGAAGCAGCATGAAAACAAGAACCATATGGAGCAAGTATCAAAGTGCAGGACTTCTACAAGCTTGCCGCCTGGCCATCACTGCAATGGCTGTTCCCTCTGCCACTGAGGAGCTTGCTTTGCCTGTGGAGAGTGGAGATGTCTTTAGTTAGCTACTAAGAGCAGCAGTACCATGGGCAAAACATCCTATTACAGTTTCATTTCCTTTCTTTTTTTAACTCAGACTCCCTTTTTGGTATTTCTGAATTAAATCCTTATCCTCCAAAAATCAATATAAATACCTTAAAGTTACTACTATCTACCTCAAAGAGTTATTATGAGGTTATAGAAAAAAACACACCTATTTATCATATAATAGATACTTAATGAATAGTATAATTTCCTAGACAGCTTATGATCTTTTTGAGGTACATATACATATATAGCTCACATATATATACATATATCATACATATATATCATACATGTATATCAGATATGTGTGTGTATACACACACACACATACATATATATATATATATATATATACTTTCCTATATTTATGTACTTTCTATATTACTTAGCACAATGCAAAGAAAATACCAGAGCCTGGATAAATTTAGATGATTAATCTGAATATTTTCAATGCAGTACCTACAGACTATGCAGCAAGAGGCTTAGAGAGGTACTCAAAAGACCATTTGTAAACCCACAAAGAATGAAAATAAAGTCTGAATATCAAGTTGACCCTGACCTTTAGAGAATGTAGAGGGTAATGTGTCTTAAATAATGAGCTGTATTTGTCCAATATCTCCAATGCATTGGTCCCAGCCCTTCAATATATGGCACATTCCAGGCCTCCTTGTTCTCACTGCCTTGTTCCTAGATGTTTGTTCTGTAATTAACCTTGGGAAACTCCCCTCTCCATCTTTGCTTCTCTGTATCCTTCCTAATAATCATTTGCCAGCTCAGAGTTGTGGCTTGACCAACATCAAGGTTTTGATTTCTCAGACTCTTTACACACTGGCGAAAAGCCATGGTCATCAATATTAGCAACTTCTAAGGAGTAAAAAATTAATTTATTCACTTAAGAAAATTCATGATTTCTTTTCTTTTTTTGACTTCTGTTGCTTTGTTTGCCTAAGAAATATTCAGTATAAAAATATCCCTTCTTAAAAAAAGGTATTTTGTTTAAAAAGTCTAAATCTTTTCAACTCAGTCATAAAGATTTACAGAGTGGTTTGGAAGACTTTAGATGTCAGGAAAACACAGTCTTTGGAATGAGAGGTGGATTTGAATTCTAGCTCTTCTACTTGGTATCTCTTTTCTTTCTGTAAATCGGTTTTTTAAAAAAACAAAAAAACAAAAAAACAAAAAAAACCTCTGTATGTCACTGTCCTTGTCTGTTAAGCTCAGATAAAAATAGTGTTTGCATCCTAAAGTTGTATAATTAAGTGATCTAAATAAGACATGTAAACACATAGCAAAATGCCTACCTTAAAGTTAGTGCAAGATGAAAATGTGGATCCCTGTCATCATGGAAGTCACAGTTTAGGAGATGAAAGAACATATTTAAAATTGGAGAAAGAGTTCTGTAGAACTGAGCTTGAGCGAGCACCTTTATTCAAGGGAAAAAGAAGGGCTGACCTCTGTGATAAGGACTTAAGTTTTACCAGGAGAGCAGAAGAGGAAAAATCAGTGAGTGCGGGAGTAAGAGAGCTTTATCACTCTTACGCTTTTAAGAATCTTAAAAGAATAATCAACACTAAAATGAAGGATTTGAGATTTCATCTGAACTCTAAACTGGGAACGCAACTTGGGTAGATCCCTATTAGGTGGGCAGCAGAAGGGATGGCATGAGCTGCTTTGTTATAACACTGGGAATAACTTTTTACATATATGGGAAAGAATGAGATAATCAACTGAATTGAACTGAAAGTTTGCTTGGGGATCATCATAAAAAATTAGAGAGGTTATATATCTATTTAGAGAAGAGTTAAAATATGCAAAGTTACTTTCACTTCGTTCTGAAGGAAATTTGGAGAAACTTGCTGGTTAGTAACATGGTGGGACAGGGCTTTAGTATGATTATCTCTGGCTGTTGTGTATGCAGGATGGCATCAGATGTAGGAAACGTTAGGACAAAACAGCTTGTTATATAGTGGGAGTGATACTGGTTTGTCAGACTGGAGTAGTGGCAAATTGAATAGAGGACAAATGATGTGCCCTAGAGCCTCTCTCAATAAAGCATTTACAGGGTTTAGTGGTAGATTCCAAACAGGAAATTTGTAAGAGGTAACCATTAAAGATGATCTAGAGGAGCATTTATGCCCCAAACTCAGAAGGTTCATCCCATTCACCAAAGAAATCTTCGAAAATGTCCTTTGTGAACGCCTCCATTGAAATCTGAATGACAAATGAAACAAAATAAAATTGTATGTTACTTTTTAAAATTTTTTATTTATTTATTCATGAGAGACAGAGAGAGAGAGAGAAGAAGAGACATAGGTATAGGGAGAAGCAGGCTCCATGAATGGAGCTGGATGTGGGACTCCATCCTGGGGCCCCAAGATCACACCCTGAGCCGAAGGCAGACGCTCAACTGCTGAGCTGCCCAGGTGTCCCGTATGTTACTTTTAAGGTAAACTATGTGTTGACTGGTTTATCCAGAGAGACAAAGTAAATATCAATGCCAGTATGCTTTGCCTGGCACCCAATAACCTACAGACTTAAAATGGGAAGACATAGAAACCTTGTATCTTATTTGCACCCTATGCTCTTTTGCATGGTGAAGTCAAATTCAGAAGAGATCCTAAAAGAGTTCCTGCTCTTCTTTAAATGTGGCTATGGCTTCTGCAACAAGAAAGAGCTTATTCTGGTGTATCAATTATCATGTGACCTGCAAGTTCCTTCTGTAGTTGGCTTTCATCCCTTGGGTGTGTCTGACCCTACTCTTCTCTTTTCATCATGGTGGTTAATGCATCCACTCCTTATCACTGCCAACAGGCTGACATCAGGTGATCCATCCCAATGGGGATTGTAAAAATAACACAAGGTCAAAAAAAATTGAACTGAATTAAAAACATGGTAAGTGGAAAAGTGAGCACATAAAATTATATCTTTTAGCACAACCTTTAAAAAATAAATTGCAACAAGAGAACAGACCTAGAGAGATCATTTAATCCATTCAAATAGTTTCTGGTAGAGCAATGGTTCTTGACCTTGACTGTATATGACAATTATATGAAGAGCTTCTAAAAGATATCAATTTCTAGATTTCATTCCCATAGATATTTTTTTCCAAAAAGATTTTTCCTTGTGATGAGAACTTTTAAGATCTCTCAGCAACTTCTAAATATATGCTACAGTATTGTTAACTATAGTCACCACGCTGTGCATTGCATCCCCAGGGCTTATTTTATAACTGAAGGCTTGTATATTCAATGGTATATAGTGGGGCCCCTGATAATCAGTAATGTTTTGAAGTTTCTCCAGGGGATCACTATAAAGTGCAGCCAGATTTGAGAGAAAAGTCTCCTTTAGGGTCATCTGAGGCACTTATAAAAATACCAATGCCTGGGTTCAACTCTCAAAAGATTCTCATTTAAGTGTTTTTAGTTGGAACCCAGGCCTTTGGAGGTTCAAAAGCTCCCGAGGTGATTCTTACGTAAAACCAGCTTGTGAATCAATGGGCTGATCAGTGGCTCTCAAACAGCAGAATCCTTTGGAGACTGTGTTGACACCAAGATTGCTGGATCCCATCCCCAGAGACCTGACTCAGGAGGGGTGGGTGGGGCCAGAGGATTTATGTGCCTGACAAGTTCCTAGGTTAGGCTGCTGCTCATCTGTAGACCACACTTTAAAAACCACTGAAGTAAAAATCATTCATGTGAAAAGTATCTCCAAGCAATTACCGGGGGGTTGGTGTTGGGGGGGTGGGGGGTGGTTAAATGGGCAATCTGGATAAAGGAGGGTACTTACTGTGATGAGCACTGAGTGCTGTATGGAAGTGTTGAATCACTATATTATATACCTAGAATTGATATTGCACTGCATGTTAACTAACTGGAACTTAAAGCTTAAAAAATATATATCTCCAAGCATAAAATTACACAATATGTTTGTAAATATGTTCTAATATTTCAGTCTCACCTTCATACAATCTAACTGGTCTCTTTAGCAATATTGTGATATATTCAGATCTTAGTTTTTTGCAGTTGAGAGGCTTAATATTTAAAGTTGACATAATCAGTGAATCCATATTTACCCTACTAGTTACCAATTAATTTCTTCACTTTCTATCCCACTCCCCTTCAGTAGTGATTAATTATTTTGTAATTTTGGTTCAGAAGAATCTAAGTAAATAATTGCTAAGAATTCATAACTTGATATTCTGCTACTAAGGGTTAAGGTCCACTAATCCACATTAATTCTTTAAAAAATTGTATAAACACCAAAGAGTAGGAGGCCATGATAAGACACTATTGTAGATAACATATAATAAAACTAAGTTAAGGTCATGTTGACCCATAGTGTTAGAGAACGCCATCTACTAAGCACAAAAGGAAACAAATTGTCACATTTTATTCTTTCAGTGGCTGTAAAGGGAAGAAGAAATTTGGAAGAACAGGATTATAAAACATTAAAATGACTAGGAAGAAAGACCGTTAGTTAAAGATATACTGTAATTCAGACCCAGCCTGAACAATAGCTCTTCTCTTTTGATTCTGCATATTTATAATTATAGAAATAACAGTTCTCCCTCCATCAGCCCTCCCCTGCCATCTCCAACAGGTACAAAGCCAGTTTTTAAAAAAATCTTAAAAAACGATTCATGCTTTCGCTTCCTTTTTTTTTTTCTTTCCACCTAGTTCCTCCGGAAAATGTAAAAAGGTAGCTGAAACGTCTAGTACAATGAGTTCTACATGGTGGGCCCACATCACACCACAGTTGTTGGATTATTCCACAGAAGATTACTCTGAGGTAAGCAAATCAAAAAGATGCTAGGAGCATTGCTATAAAGTACTGGGCAAGTAGGAGAAATCTTTCCTCTTTCCTCAAACGGTACGATTGTGATGGTGGGGTGAGCACTGCTTAATCCATGAAAAGCTTAAACTTAAAAAAAAAAAATTGTTAAAATATAAAAAGCAATTGGCTCCAGATTTTAATTATCTAAGAGACTTTATTCAGGGGACCAAAATGTTGACAGTGAATCAAGGAAGGGGATATTTTCAACCAGGTCAGTGAGATTGACACCTTTTACATGAATTCACATTTACTAGTAGAATTGAAATTTGAAAGATGGGAATTTTGTGAAGCCAACCTTCTATGTTTTGTCGGTATATTAAGGTCAGGTCATTAAATGATAGAGCTCTCCATCCCTAAGTATTCTGTTACACCATTGTGCTTAATTAATCAGACATCTTACATTGGTTTCCTTTGGGATATAAGAAAATTCCATATAAAATTTTTGAAAGAAAAAATAACACACATATCTTACCAAACAAGGAGAAAAATGCAAGGAAATTTGGATGAGTAAAAAAGTTTACATGATTCTTTAAATAAATGAATACATATAATAATAATAATTGTGATATCCTACAATTGCACAGCACATTTATATTTTCAAATCTCTTGTTTTATCGTTAAAATAGTCATGTACAATCCATGATATTCACATTTGACAGACACATAAACTGAGGCAACAAGAAGTTAAGTATCTGTTAAAGTCAAAAAAAGCTTGTTGGTAATAGAACTGAGACTTAAAAACACACATTCTAAATCCTGGCATTAGTCATCTCTTTTCCAAAGATAGTGTCAGAATATAGAAAATAAATCTCAAGCGGTAGACACTGTTCTGCATTCCATATTAATTTTTCCCAAAAAGTAATTAAAAAAAAACCACTTAAAGATGATGCAAATAAAACACTTTGCTAAATGCCTAACACATAGCAGCATTTATTCTCACATTCATTATTCAATTTTTTCTGAGTTTAAGACTAAATTTTTTCATATTATTTTAACTCACATTTATAAGGAAGATTTAGTGTGAATATTTCTGGGTCTCAAATGTACCTTTGTATGACTTAACAACTATTTATTGAGAATCTCCTACCTCCAGGGTAGTTCCCAGTGCCACAGATAGGTTAACAAAAGAGATGAGGGTTCAGTTCTCCTGTCACATTCTTAAGAGAAATGGGACTATAAAGGAGTAAACAATTAAACATATAATTAGAGATCATGATGAAGCTATGAAGAAAATATAATGGTAATATTATAACTTCGAAATGTAATATAAAATGACAAAGGAGGGACTTGAGAGTCAAATTTAGATGAGTGGTCAGTTAAGGATCCTCTGAGAAGGTGACATTTGACATAAAAAACTAAATGGCAAGAAGGAGATAGCTCTGTAAATATCATTGAGAGGAGATAATTTCAAGCAGAAGACATAGAGAGACAAGGTACAAAGGCCTGCAGGATGGGATAGTGAGGGTGGCACTTGGCAAGAGAAAAATTCTGTAGTAGTCAATTAGAAATTCATTTAGAAAATAAGAAAACTTTCTTAAAAATATATAATTTGCATGTACCAAAATCCCATCAATTATACACACATGTGGAGGGTAATAGTTTGATAAAATGATCTCTACTATAAAATTTTATAAGCCAATCTACTTCAGGACAAAGGGGAATGCCGTTTGAACATTCATTCTGAAGCCCAAAGTACTTTCAAAATTGGTAGCCTGGGCTCCATTAAGCAAGAGAGGGCTAAGAAGAGCATAAAGGCTTTCAAATATCCCAATTAAAAAAAATGGGCAAAAGATCTAAACAGACATTTCTCCAAAGAAGATATTCAATGGGCAATAAGCATCTCAAAAAATGCTCAAGATTATTAGCTATCATGGAAATGCAGATCAAAACCACAATGAGATAGCCCTTTGCACTCATTAGGATGACTATAACAAAACAAAACAAAAACCAAAACAGGTAATAACAAATTGGTGAGGATATGAAGGTTTGAACTCTCCTACATGTCTTCTCGGAATATAAAGTGGTGTAACCAGTTTGGAAAGCAATCTGGTATTTCCTTAAAAGGTCAAACATAGCATTACCATGTGAACCAGCAAGTACATTACCGGTGTATATACAAGAGAAATGAAAATATATGATCACATGAGATTTTGTACATCAATGTTCATAGCAGCAATATTCATAATAGCCTGGAAAAGGGAAACAACCCAAATGTCCACCAATGATGAATGTATATATAAAATATGTTAAATCCGTACAATGGAATATTATTTGGAATATTTGGAATATTATAAAAAGGAATGAAGTACTGGCATATGCTATAACATGGATGGAACTTGAAAGCATTAAACTGAGAGAAAGAAGCCAGTCATAAAGGACCACATATCATTTAAATAAAATGTCTGTGATAGGCAAATCTATAGAGATAGGAAGTAGCTTGGTGGTTAACTAGGGCTGGGCAATATGGAGGGATTAGGGAGTAATGGGTAAGAGATGCAGGGTTTCTTTTTGTGGTGATGAAAATATTCTAAAATTGATTGTGGTTCTGGTTTCAAAACCTCTGTAAATAGACAAAAAGCCATTGAATTGTACACTCTAAATGAGTGGATCACAGGTAGGTGAATTATATCTCAATAAAGCTGTTAAAAAAAAAACAAGCAAGCATACTTTGTTTCAAATGATCAGTCTAGGATCGGCTATGCATCCCAAAGAGACAGGAAACTCTCTTCTTTCTCCTTTACCCTTTCTTTAGTTGGTCTTCCCAGCTCTTAGGATCCAGAACTCAAGTTATTTTGATGAGTGATTTGGGAGGTTCAAAGGACTTCCATCAGTTTTGATTTGCCTGGGACTCTAAATCCAGATAGAATACTTTGATGGGTCAGAGAATATTCTGAGTAATCAATACTCTGACCCATCAAAGTATTCTAAGTTTTCAACATCATATTACATAAAGGCTTTGGACACAGTTCTTCTACATGAAGGACAGTGATTGTTCTTTAATCTTATTTTTGTTTTATTTTTGTCCTCTCACCTGGATTCTTGTGCCACCTCATCCCTGACGGTAATTCATGACTCCAACTCTAGACCATTTGATTGGTGGACTGGAAAACACTGTAACTACTATTTATTTGACTCCTCATCTTTTCTTTTTCTATTTTTTTTAAGGAAATGGCTCTGAGTATCTCCTCCATCTATCTAATTATTAGCTTCACTAGATATGATAAAATTTATTTGAAACCATTCCCATACTAACTATCCCCAGACTTAAATACGATTGTTCTCCAGTTTTAAAAAGTAACTATTCTCTTAGTTGCAAAGGTAAGCTAAAAGAGAGTATAACTTAAAAAAAAAAAAACATAGTTAGATGAATCTACTCAGGCATATCAAACAGTAAGAGGAGGTAATTTCATCACACAAACAAGGCTACCTTTTTAAATTTAATTATTTAAAGACTATGAACTCTTTGATGGAAAGGCCTGCTTTTTAATTCATCTTTATATGCCTGGAATACCTTGAATATCTTGAATAATGCCTAGCATATAACAGACCCCATGTGAATGGATGAGTAAACAGATGAGTGAATGAAAGACAGTCACATCTTATCTTGACTGAGTTAAATAGCTCTGGATCCAAGACATGATTTTTCACAATTTTTGCTACTGTGTACCTAGTACAATATATCTAAAACTTTTTTCTCATCAATCACAGGGGTTTGCTGATGTTGTGGTGAGAGTTAAAAGAACACAGTGCTTGGAAAAGAAGTAGCATGAAAAGCCACTTTAGACTATAGGTTCATAGGCATTACTTCATGTATTAATTGGATTGGCCACAAAAAGAAAGTTAGAATTCACAGGTAGTCAGAATAGAAAAGAGTAAAAGAAATTAAACCAAGGCATTTTTCCAGTTAAACATAATTGTTATCAGCCTGAAAATTTTGAAAAAACTATGAGTAAAGAAGCCCCAAATCCTTGCAAACCAGCATCATGGTATCATGTCTTCCACTATGTCAAACAGAAACGTTTTTCTTGCTGCCCTGACAACTTTGATGATGGTAATTTGCAAAGATATAAATTATGATTTAAAGAAAGGTCAAAAATAATCTATTCCAGCTGTGGTTTGAGGAAGCTAATTTGAATTTAAAAGTAAAGCAAAGTCCTTTCTCATTTCCCTTTTGCCATACACGACTTTTAATATTGTTGACTCCTAACAGATATAATTGCATGGCATCAATAGAATACTCCAAAGAAATATTAAAAGAGGGGAAAATCTACCAATAGTTTGAAGAAGAATCATTGATTGACTCAGTGGAAAAACAGATGATGTACAGTGGATTCCCAAGCCCGGACGAAGGTTGTTCCTCTCCCAACATAACATCCACACCTCCCTTTCTGCTCCCCTGCCTCATCCAATCTCCCATGGTGGTCACCTATGGCTTTGGTTCTGTCAGTCCTCTAAGGTCCTCTGAGGGCTTCAATCTGCTGAAGAAAAAACCCCATCATTTTGTTTACTACTCATCGTTTCCTATTTTCTTCCCATTTTATCATTGAAGCTTTGGAGAATCCAATAGAAGGCATGCTCAACCTTAGATTGTTGTTACTTTTAGGTCATTTTGGTGAGATAGGAATTTTCGGTTACATGATTGATGATTTTCCTAAAACTTTTTCTTGACAAGGAAAGAATCTTAGTGCAGATTATATGAAATAAACATATTTGGCCAACTCCCAACTTTTCTGGTTAGATTAGCTTCCTCTTGGGCTTATATGTCTAAATTTTCTGCCAAATGTTCAGAACCCTTTTTAAAAAGAGTTGTATGAAACAATATTTGGTAAAGTTATATTATTATTTAAAGATGTGAGAATGAAATTATATATCCTACAGAAAAACAGTCAATAAATTTGAATATAAGACATAATGAAGTTAATTTGTTGATTTCTTGAAATAACAACATAAATCTCTGAGTATTTATCATGTGATGCTATTCATAGATCAATTTCTTTTTCCTAAATTATTATATGTGCTTCTGAAGATGTTTTAATTTTATGCTTTGTTATTTGATAACTGACATATAAGATGGAAATAAGTAAACTTATGGTAAAGTTAAAAAAATACTGAAATTTCTCTTAGCCTCTTCCTTCTAGGATAGCATTCACCAAATAGATAATATATAGGACCATAAAATGTCTTAATATTTCAAATACCACGTGAAGTATATTTTCCAACAACAACAAAATTAAATTAGAGATCTAGATGAAAAAGATATCTAGAATTATCCCCAAATATCTGAAGACCTCAAAACTCACCATTACAGAAGCCATGAGTCAAAGAAGAAATTAAGCATGAACTACAAAAAATAAGTTGAATATAAATGAAAAGAAAACATCAAATTTTAAGAAACATGGCTAAAGTACTACTTAGAGTTTTTGCCAAAACTTCTAGAATAAATATAGGACAAAATCGTTGTATCATTGAGTAAGCAAAAATTCTTAGGACACAAAGAACATGAGTCTTAAGAGGAAAAAAATGATGAATTAGACTTCACCAAATTAAAAACTCGGTCTTTGAAAGACACCATTTAGAAATTAAAAGGCAAGCCACAGATTGGAAGAAAATATTGATAATACATATTTCTGACAAATAATTTATATCAAGAATACATTAAGAACTCATGCAGCTCAATAAGACAATTCTTAAAATGAAAAAAAATGAACTTAAAACTCACAAAAGATAATGTATAAATGGCCAATAAGCACATGAAAAGATGGTCAACATCATTAGTCATCAGGGAAATGCAAATTTAAAAAGCAGCAATAAAATACTACACATCTAATAGAATAGCTAAAATTGAAATAATGATGGTGCCAAATGTTGCCAAGGATATGGAGCAACTGAAACTGTTATCGTCATTATAGGAAAAGTAAAATTTACAATCACTTTGAAAAGCAATTTGGCATTTTTTTTGTTTTTTTAATGAGGTTAAACATCCATTATCACACAGCCCTGCAACTCCTGCTCCTGCTCCTGGGTTTTTATCCAAAAGAAATGAAAACACACATTTATGTGAAGACTTGTGATGAACTTTTGTAATAGTAGGAAACTAAAAACCAAGTCTATCAAGAGGTGAATAAACATATTGTAGTATATCCATGCCACGGAATGCATCCCAGAAACAAGAAGGAACGTATCTCTGATATTTGCAACAACATAAGCGAATGTCAGAAACACACCAAATAAAAGAAGCGTACATAGGGAAATATGTACTGTGTGATTCTATTTATATGAAATTCTACAAAAGAGAAACCAGTTTGTGACAGAAGCCACATTGGTGATTCCCTAAGGCCAGGGTGGGTGTGCAGAGTTGTATTCCAAGAAACACAAGGGAACTTCTTGATTTGATGGTGTTTTCTTTGGTGTGTATGTTTCTCAAAACTCATTGAATTAGTACACATGAGAGGAGTGAATTTTATTGTATGCAAATTATACCTCCATAACATTGAGTTTTTTTTAAAGTGACTGAAAAAAAAAATCGCCAAGACTGGCTTTATGTTGATAGGCTAGAGTATGGGGATTTTTTTCTCCACTATGCTTTGTTTGTATTTTGTTCCTCTCATTCAGATTTTTTTTTAAGATTTTATTTATTTATTCATGAGAGACACAGAAAGAGAGGCAGAGACACAGGCAGAGGGAGAAGCAGGCTCCATGCACCGGGAGCCCGACGTGGGATGCGATTCCGGGTCTCTAGGATCCCGCCCTGGGCCAAAGGCAGGCGCCAAACCGCTGCGCCACCCAGGGATCCCTCCCCTGATTTTTTTAAATGTGCAAGTATTTCTTCTATGATAAAAAAGGATCAATGCAAATTTCTGTACAGATTTACTCTATGGCATTTCGTCCCGCCTATAATTTCCTTCTTTAAAAAATTGGAGAGCTAAGAGTATTTGAGAGAATATTTAACATGTTTCCCATCTTCCGACCAGACTATTCCCAGACAAGGTCTTCTACATACATTACTTGCTAGAGAATGGTATGAGCTGGGGAGCTCAGCAGAGCAATTGTTTACCATCCCTCAGCCTCCTCATCCTGACCTGTCCTAGTAAAAGTTCAGTGTCTGTGGAACATAAGGAATACTGTTTCTTTTAAACATTTCCACAGGGAGCTACTGACCTCTCCTTCTTTTTGTTCCTCTGGTCTTAAGGACACTTTAGCCAAGTTAATATTGAAGACTTCAACTTTTACAGGCAGTCTGATGGTGCAAGGGTAATTTTGTATACTGTAATTTCAAAAATTAAAAAAGAATACCCAGGCACAGGGCCATGTTGTCCTCCACTACTCAGTAGATTGAAATTGGCCTGTTCCTAGGAAAGGTTTTCTGCTTGAGTTTGGAAAGTTGGTGCAAGGAAGGCTGACAACAGGCTGTTTGGATAGGTGTTCAATTAGATTTTCCTGTTTAGGTGGCACTGAGCTGATATGCATTTTTGAGTGATTTAGTGCATTTTGATTTTCAATTTTCTGGGTCATGTTTTCAAGTGCTATGGAAGCCAAAAGAACAGACTTGATGAATGAGTGACATCAAAGAGGAAACAAAGCATTCCTAATAGATTGAAAGAGCTCCAAGAAAATATTCACAGGTTTCTTCTTCATTTATCTTTTAGTGGACATTCTTACCATGGCCATTCGTTTCCTTTCTCATTCTTATGAGTTCTGTCATTTATTCATTTATTCCTTCATTTGTTTGCTAATTGACAAATGTTTACTGAGTGCATGCAAAGTGCCCAGGGATACAGGAACACCAATAACAGCTACCATTATCTGAACTTCTTTGGTTTGTGGCACTGTATGCACTTCATGGCTAGCCTGGAAATGAGATGTAATGTTATTTATTTTCTAGATGAATAAAATGAGACTAACTCAGAATTTAAACTCAAATTATCATGGATTCAAAAACCCAGACTCATTTCACTAAATTACTCTGCCTCCCAAATTATATCTTAAAGACAAACTAAAAAGGTCTCTTAATGATCAGAACAGTATAACAAGCTGGAAAGTTGGAATTCTGGTCCTGGCACTGACAAACTAGACTTATAATTTTGCAGAAGACACTTTATCTATAAGAGATCTATGCATAAATCCTCTATAAAAGAGGAGATGTATTAAATTACATTTATGGTCCTTCCAGTTCTAAACATTTCTAATTCTTTTATTTTTGCTTCAAAAATTATAAAGTTGACTTAATAGTTCAAGTTTCAGAGATCTTATAATTTTTATGAATTGTGCTTTTGCTGCCCATTTTGTCTCCTTTCTAACTAGCTCATCAGTTAAGCTCTGAAATAAAAATGAGGAGTATTGGGAACTTCATCTGGGGGGAGTCCGATGTTGAACTGCCAATGAGGAGCCCAAATAACATTAAGCGACTTGCAAGACTGTCGGCTTTTAGGCTCCAGTTTTAACTTTCCATTTGGCACTGGTCTTTGACCATGACAATATGACGATTTTCTCAATTTGGTGATTTTTAAATATTTTAATCTTAATTAAAGAATAAAGAAAAAAGTTGTGCTTGAGGAGCTGGAACGCTCGCCAGGCATGAGAAAACTATATCTCAGCTGTATGTCCTGTTACACGATGTTCTTGGAACTTCTCATATGTCGTTCTCTCTGTTCATGTGCAATCTGATAACTCACTACAATGAGCAAATGAAATATTTATATATGCTGCCACACAGTCGGTCCATATGTGCAAACGATTGCAAGTTCCTCAGTAGCATTTAGCATCACCCACTGTTATGTTAGTTTCTTGAAATAGACCTTCTGGCGCCTTATAGGAAGTATACCCCCAAATCATGCAATTTCCTTGTTTTGCATGTTTATCGTAGAGCTGAAGTCAGCCTTGCTGAGGTAACCTGTTTGTTCTCTAACAAAATTCAGCACCGCCAACATCACGACATTAAGTCCTCCTTCTTCCCTCTGTGTTAGTTAGGCATTTAACTTACAAGCTACACCGTGTTCCAAAGAGCGAGTTCATCCACTTGGGCTAGCTGGTTACTCTTTTATTTATAAAAATTCCAATCATTGTCCCAGCACAACTGATGGAGAGCTCACATTGAGAGCCCCATAATGGAAATTAAAACCTTCAACAGAAACATACACTAGAATCAGCACATGAACAGTCAGAAAAGTTTGTTGACTTCTTAAATAATTTCCCGAAACTGAAAACCCATAAATGGAAGGCAGGCAAGCCTCTGATTCACTTTGGAATTAAATCAAGAGACATCCAGCAGTTGAAGGAATGTAGGGCAGCTGCCCTCAATAAAATATTAGTATGTAGGCTCCCGCCCCTCCTAGGGCCGATCACATTACACTGAGTAAATGAAAGTGAAAGGAAGTGAGTTCTACCTGCAAGTTTAGGTTTGTGTGCAGCCTTATTTACCAGAAAAGCTCAGACCAATTATATCATAAGAGGAAGAGAAAGAGACAGAGACAGAGAGAGAAGTGGGGGAGGTGAAGAAGTACATGAGATGAGTGGCATGTCCCTGGGGCTGGGTTCTGGTATCCGGTGCTATTGAACTAATGATACAGCCAATCCAAATTGCTGAAGTGTGATGAGCAGAGAAAGGTCCTGATTATTAGACCAATACAAATAAGAATGTCTCTAACCAAACACAGGTGATGCCTAGTTTCAGGAGCTATTGATGTCATTAATTTACAACCGCTATGTTTTTTATAATACAAAACTTGTTAATAATGCAAAATCTCTCGAAAGGTACAATTCCACAGCTCTTAAGAACAACCTTGAAAAGTAGGTACATTATACTACAATAATGGTGTCGTGTCACTAGAGTTTGAAGCAGGGAGGGATGCATTATTTCCTGTCTTTTTATATCGTAATAGATTTGTGGTGGGATGGTTTAAGAAGCTCCTGCTGTCTCAAACTGTTCCCTTCAAGCACTGACCATGAAGTGGGCCCTGGGATGATTTGGACACTTAACATTCTCAAGGACAAAAATCTCTTCCAATGTGGCAGAGAGGGCAGGAAGGGAAGAAAAGAATATTTGATCTTTCTGCTTTACTGCCACCAAGGCAGACTCAGAGCCACAAAAAAGGCAGAAAAGTGGAGATTCCAATGCTCTGCTTGCAGTGCCTAATTGTGCACTGTTTAAGTTAATGGCATGAATGCCTACAAAGGAATAAAAATATGCAGCGCTATTTAAGCAATGGTTTAAACAAATATAGCTTATTTTCAGTTAAAAGTGCTAACTTGGCCACTCACAGCCAAATCTCTTTGCAGGGCCTGTCGGCTACACTGTTTTCCCCACCATGACAGATTGGATTTAATTGAAAAGTTGCTAGTTTAGAGCTGTCGCTGAAAACTTGCATGGTGAAATGAAAACAGCCTGGTGATTGTCCTTCAGTCTATTTTTATACAGCCTCTTTATCCTGGTCATCATTTTTTTTTTTTTTTTTTTTTTTTAGAAACCAGTATAAATATTTCCCAAAGCCATCAAAAATCTTGCATGAGAGGGAGTACTCTCTTCTACTTAAAGTTCAAAGTCTCAGAGATTGTTACTGTTCTTGATTCTTGTGGTTTTTTTTTCCCTCATCGATGAACTTTCTGTGCCCTATTTGTGATAGAGGATGATTTTTAAAGAACTGTGTGAAACCTAGTTAGCATGCTCTCTTAATGAGGTGAACTGAGCAAATTGGAATAAATATTCTATGGGACAGTGAGATAGTTGAAGGTAAGGTTTGAAAGGCTGAAAATTAAGGAGTTAACATTTATTTTTCCTAAATGTCTATTTCAACACATAATTTTTATGTTAAAAGATAAACTTTTATCTTTTAAAAGATAAACTTTTAACAGTAAAAAAATTTAATAAAAAATTTTAAGGGTTTATTTGAGCAAAAATGGATTCAAATCGGGCAGAATCCAGTCCAGCAGATAGAAAGGAGTTGCTGCACAAAATTAAAGACTTCTATAGGCAGAAGGGAACAGGAACCAGAAAGTTACAGTAGGCCATAAAATGAGTTGGTTGTTGTAAGATTGCTTTCCTTTAAGGAATGGCAAGAGTCTAGCGAGCAGGAGTGCAAGTTTCCCCACTAATGCTGATCAGGTGAGACCTGATTGGCTGGTTTAAGGTACCAGTTTTGGGAGCACTGAAACTGTAATGAAATAAGTCTCAGTTTGGTGATGTGGGGCTTTGTATAAGTAACTCCATTTGGGACCTATTTTCTTGTTTTTAACACTGGTACATGTGATTTTGAGTATCTTCATGGACAAAACAGGTCTTGGTAAATTGTCATCTAATGGTCAAAAATTCCTTCACAAAATTAACAGGAGATTTCTATGTTTAGAGACACACTGTATGCAAGCTTTATAAACTTGTTCAAGGGAAATAGAAAGCATGGTTGCTATCTGGAAAGTAATAACCCACCTGATTTTTGGTAAATATCAGTGAGTATTTATGATGACTGAGGCCCCAAGGGAATCAATGCCTTGCTACTCAAATTTTATTCCATGACTCAACACCATCAGCATCTCACTGGGGGGCCCATTAGAAATGTGGATCATCAGGTCCCCTTCTGACTTGCTGAGTCAGAATCTTCAGTTTAACAAGAACTCCTCCACCCTCAGTGCTATTAAAATTCCAGAAGCAGGGCAGCTCTGGTGGCCCAGTGGTTTAGCACCGCCTTCAGCCTGGAGTGTGATCCTGGAGACCCGGGATCGAGTCCCACGTTGGGCTCCCTCCATGGAGCCTGCTTCTCCCTCTGCCTGTGTCTCTGCCTCTGTGTGTGTGTGTGTGTGTGTGTGTGTGTGTGTGTGTGATGAATAAATAAATAAAATCTTAAAAAAAAAAATTCCAGAAGCGAGGGATCCCTGGGTGGCTCAGCGGTTTAACGCCTGCCTTTGGCCCATGGCATTATCCTGGAGTCCCAGGATCAAGACCTGCATCAGGCTCCCTGCTTCTCCCTCTGCCTGTGTCTCTGCCTCTCTCTCTCTCTCTCTATGTCTATGTCTATCATGAATAAATAAATAAATAAATAAATCTTTAAAAAAAAATTCCAGAAGCATCTCCCCCAATTGATAGGTATAAGAAACCTAGCAAATTTCCTTGGAATATTTTTGGGGTCTAGAAAGTTATTCTACTTTTGTTATTATAGTTTTTAACTAGATAGTTAAACCTGCAGAACAGATGGTTACATTTAGAATAAAAAGGAAAGAAAGAATGAACAAGCCAAAGAGCAGGCACCAAGGACCGTGTGGAATGACAAACTCAGCTGCACACAGGTGGAGAGGACATGTTAAGTAGCTGTTGCGCTGACACGTATTAGCATCAGCAATGTAAGCATAATTATTGGTCAAGGGCAGATTGTTGTAAAACAGCTAATAAACAGGAAACATTAACTTCCCTCGCACAGGGCCTTTGCAAAACCAATATTAGGCCTATGTGCTCTGTACATGTATTTTCTCTGAAGCCAATTAACCTCTTTATTGGAAAACAAGGGCTTCGTTATTGTTGAACGTGGCAGCTAATCCTTCACAGTAGATAACTTTCATTGAGCATGAGTGGAATGATCAGTGTTTACTCCACTGACTGACATTCCTGTACAATTAAAAGATTAATTGTTTAATTTCCACAGTATTGGTGCTAGTGAAGGCTAAGAGATCCATAAAACTGAAAACTATGTTTTTTCACTCATCCAAGGCCAGGGGAGCCATGGAAATTTATATTTGGATGGTATATGTATTTTTATTATCCTGACCATGTAAGGATAGATGAGGGCTTGAGTATCTTTCTGGAATCAATTTTTATTATATTTCATCCACATAACATTGAAGGTTCAGAATGGGAGAAGAGATGAGACTATAGATTCGCCAAATTACTTTGATGTTTCAAACTTGGATTTTTTTTGGCTGATGCACAGCACATGGAACATGCCAACAGAGAAGACAAACAACCATGTAGGCAGTGACCGACCACTTCTGTTGATATAAAAAGCTGGTAATATATTTAATAATAACAGCTTATATCATTCAAGTGAGTCCCCACCTAGGGTTGCAGGAAGAAATTTCATGAGCAAAAGTGCAAAAGTCCCTGATCTTGATGAATCTGCCTGGAAATCTAGTTTGATACGGGCAGACCAGGGCGACAAAGCACAAGGACAGCAGCCCTCTGTGTGTGTGTGTGTGTGTGTGTGTGTGTGTGTGTGTATACTGTGATATTCTTGTTATTTTACATTCACATTTCATCATCTTCCCCTTTTCCCCTGATTTCCCCAATTTTTTGGATTCCCTAGCTCTATTGTCCCACTTCTCTCTTGACTTTCTTCTCCACATATCCAAATTAAAATTCTACTCATCTTTGTTTCATCTTAGGGTTGAAATTTCATTTGTTTCCCTTATTTTTTTTTAAAAGCTACTTCAATGCATGAAGTTTAGAGACACAAATATCCAGGACTGGCCTTTAGGTCAGGGGTGCTCAACAGAAGGCTAATGTGAGCCACCCCTGTGATTTTAAGTTAAATTATAATCTGAAATTATCTAATAGCCTGTTAAAAAGTGAAGGAAATTCATTTTAATATTTGCATTAACCCAATATATCCAAATTATTATCGTTTTTATGTAACCCATAAAAATATTTTTTCCTACATTTTTTTTTTTTGTGATTTGAAAGCCTATGTGTATTTTACATTTATAGCATATGTCAATTCAGACTAGTCACATTAGAATGTTCAGTAGCCACATGTGACTCAGGCCATCATATCATCAGATGTAAAACGTTATACCAAGACGAGGGACTTAAATTTTTTCGCCATGAATGAGAAATGCTCTTTACAAACAAGTATGCATTTTATACCCAGGGAGGATCCATCTTCAGCAATACTCATCGATGACTATAACACATGGGACATTAGAGTATATGTTGAATGGCTGCCAATTAAAAAAAATATATTTTCTGATGGAAGCTTTTAATCTTATTACCTCTTGTTAAAAACCTTCATCGGTGTGGGCACAACTACATATTTTGTTCCTCATGCCTTTTTGGATGAGGATAGTCTGAGAGAATACCCTGAAGCTGCTTTATCTGATTTACTTCTCTAAAAAGGCTCCCATATACATGTCCTCTCATTTGTGTTCTCCCAGAGAAATCCAGGGACTTGGATAATCCATCCTGAAAAAAAAATGCAACTTTCACCACTTATATTGTGCTTTCCATTACGGCTTAAAAAAATACAGTTTTGTCTATCCTTAGACTGTCATAGTATCTCTAAAATACTGGTGATATCTGTATCCTATCGTCTTTTTAAAGCTTTCCTCTGTCTCCTGAGAAGAGATGTGCACAGCACACCCTATTAGTCAGAAAAGCCCATGGGATATCTTCTCTTTCAAGTACTTTTAAAATCTCCTACTTTTGTTCTGCCATTTCTGGCTACCTTTATCAAGGGAGAGAACATAATTCTCAGTGTCAACTCTGTGATCTAGATCACAGAGCAAACTCTAAAGTGGGTTCATCAAAGACAGCTCATACTATCTGTTGGGCACCAGTTAGGGCAACTGTAAGGGAATGGAGAAAGCCCCTATGGAAGAGGACCTGGAGCACAAAAACCCAAACCCATTAAACTGCTCCATTAGACGGGCTTTCTCTAAAGGCAAAATGTTTCTTCTTTTCACCGCAGGATTGCTTTCAATCAAAGTCTCTCCATCTTCCTTGCACTTATGTATTTGTTTATAAATCAATAACTACTTGAAAGAGAGACTGGGGAAACAAGAAAATGAGATGAAAGTGTTGGGAACCAGTGCCAAAGTGAGCGCAATCAGAAATGAAGATAAACCATTTCTTTTTTTTTTTTAATTTTTTTTCTTTCTTTCTTTTTTTTTTTTTTTTTTTTGTTTTTTTAGATAAACCATTTCTAAACTTACCCTGTAAGTCAGGGGAAAATAAGACTCACTGTGTAAAGGTTCAGTTCCTGTTCACTTTCATCTTAATATGCCCCTGCACAAGTTCTAAAATGAAGCTCTGGAGTGACCTTATACTCAATAATGGCCCTTTTAAAATTAATGTCTGTGAGCACCCCGACACACTGCCATTACATATGTTCACAGAGAGGCATGTTACCAGCTTCCTTCCAAACAGCTCCACAGTGTCCCTGGGAGGATGATGACCACTGATTGATGTTTATCTGAGGAGCGCAACTGCATGTTTCCAGAGCTGCTGGAAAGCCAATTTTTACCAAAACAGCTGCGAAGCCAGACTGACTTCTAACCTCCCCTGTTGAATACAGGATCTCTTGGCACAATTACAGTACAAGTAGCACAGAACCTATGGGGTTACCATTATAGAAACAGACTTGGCCGGCAGGAAATGTTTACATCCTGCATGGAACCCTGATGTTCGACATGAAACCAGAGAGGCTCATCATGGTTTCAGGAAACAAAAGCCTCCATCTTTGAACTTGCCTCATATAGCCCAAACAAACAAATCTTCTCACTTCCTTACTGTCAAATGCCTCACTTCCAACTACTCCTTTCATTGAACTTTTGATGCTCTGTAGATACAGGAAGTGAACAGTCCTGCGGTGCTCTGCCTGCAATGAAATAAGCCACTTCCACCAAGGATAACAGTAAGCAACACAACCAAGAGAGACGGACTCTGGGTTGGTCTTTGCAATTCCTCAAATGCCTCCTAGGTAAGTCCATGATATATTAATAAAAATGAGCTAGGCATCTTACCACAAAAGCAAAAGCAAGACAGCCAGGTTGCACTACAACTGACTGAATTTGAACCTTAAAACTCAAGAGGTAGTATTAGCATGCTCCCTTATACCAGATTATCCATCATCAGGTATAGCTTCTTGAAGGGGGCTTGAGGGCGACTAAAAGAAAACCTGGGTTGAGAGATTAAGGATCTAGAAGAGAGAAGTTAAAGCCCTTTCCAAGGTCCAGCAGCCCTTGGCAAAGGGGTAGCACCAGAAAACCACCTGGTCACCCAGATTCCTGCCAGTAACATACAAAACACAGAGGCTAGTACGGCTCCCCAAAGACTGTTAATTAGTTTTATGAGCAACGTACACCTGATGCCCTGATTACTTTCCCTCCCCCCACTAGCAAAAAATTAAAGGGACAGGAAACACAGATGAGAGCATCGACTGTCACCTTTCAACACGGCTGATATGTGCTTTTTTTTTTTTTTTCAGCAAATCATTGGCTTTGCTCTTTTCTTATTTTTTTTTTTTTTACTTGTGAGATACAGACAGTCTCAGAAGCCAAACAATTTTGTTTTGACTTCAGCAGGCAACTCTGATTAGAC
Organism: Vulpes lagopus; assembly: GCF_018345385.1. Lineage (NCBI taxonomy): Eukaryota > Metazoa > Chordata > Mammalia > Carnivora > Canidae > Vulpes > Vulpes lagopus. The sequence goes on from NC_054843.1 coordinate 27,183,740, forward strand.
TATATTGGTTTGTTCCTTTCCTGTGTTAAGATGACCATGCAAATGTGCCCACTTCCTAATTGCAGAAGGCCAAAAGGAAATCAAACAGCCAAAAGGAAATTGTGAATAACCATTCTGCTTCCAGTCTTATTTGAATTTTATAAGCATATATGGTCAAGGGAATATTGAAAAGCAACATGCTGGCGTGGGGTGTGGATATGTTTAGGGGAGTATTCTGATTACTTGGGTGATTTTATGAATGTCTTTAATCTCTGAGCTTCTCTTCCTTCATCTATGAGATAAATACCTCTGTCTCAGGACAGTAGAGTATAGTGGATAAGAGTTCAGGCTGTTGCAGACATGCCTGCACTTGAGTATGAGGAAGGAAACTGCTTCTCATTCTCAAAAAATCTTAAAATTCACCATTTTGGTTGTTTCTTCATTAAAACGGCATGATTTTTTTTTAATTATGCCATTATATATTAGATTTCTATCACTGCTGTAACAAATTGCCACAAACTTCATGACTTAAGATGACGCAAATTAGTTATCTTACATTTCTGTACGGTAAAATTTTGACATGGATCTCATCAGGATAAAAATCAAGGTGCTGGCAAGGCTTTGTACCTTTCTGAATACTCCGGAAAGAATCCCTTCTCTTTTCCCGCTGCTAGAGGCCACCCACATTCCTTGGCTCAGGACCCCCTTCTTCTGGGTTCAAAGTCAGCAAGTTTATTTGTTTGTTTATTTAAGTAAACTCCATACCCAGCATGGAGCCAGACCCAGAGCTTGACTTCAAAGTCAGCAAATTTACATCTCTCTAACCACAGCCAGGAAGTTTCTCTGATTTTTAAGACTCATAATGACTACATTGAGTTCACCTGGATAATTCAGGATATTGCCCCACTTCTCAAAGTTTTTAACTCATTCATATCTGAAAAGTCCCTTTTGCCATGTAAGGTAACATGTCACAGGTTCCTAGGAGTACAGTGTGAATATCTTTGAAGGCTACTATTCTCCCTATCATATCCTGGAAAGTTACAGAATCTTATATGTGCTCTTTGTTATTTTCAAGAAAACATCTTTGCAGCCTTGATCCTGTTTTGAAGGTATATGTGGTCAATTTTAGAACCAGCCCTCCAAATAGTTTCCTACTGTCAAAGGTGGTAGGTAATATGAAACTAAATTGATTAGTAAATACAAGTAAATAAACACATCCAGTTTGGGGGTCTGGTTATATTCAAGATATTTTCTTGATCAAATTGTTTTCAAATCAGAGAGGATGACAATACATGTGAGGCTCCTAACTCTGGGAAACAAACAAGGCATAGTGGAAGGGGAGATGGGCAGGGGTTGGGGTGACTGGGTGACAGGCACTGAGGGGGGCACTTGGTGGAATGAGCACTGGGTGTTACACTATATGTTGGCAAACTAAACTCCAATAAAAATATATATACATATAAAAATTGTTTTTCAATAATTAGGTAAAAAGCATTGAATAATCTAACAACTAACTTGAATATATTTTTCAAAAATAATAATACCAAAGTTATATATTAATCATACCCAATGTCATCAGCTACATTTCTGTCCCTTTAAATTTTCCTGAGATAATAAAATAGATCAGTGACTCTTATATTCTGATTTTTTTTCCTTTAATATAAGCATAGGCTTGTTTTGTTGTTGTTTTGACTCAAAAGTGATTTTCAACTTACACAATCAAATTATACTCAATGCACAATGGAATCCTACTGTAACATATCCTCAGTCTTCTTTGATGAATGCTCCCTGCAAAAATGTAAATGTTAGAATTATGTTACATTATTACAAAAATGTAATTGCTACAATTATCCAGGAGTCAGCACTAGGGTACTGTTATACACTGATAACTGGCTGATCACATCTGGTCCCGTAGCTTTATATAGCTTCCATTTCTGACAATGTCAATGTTAGATCCCCAGATCCAACCTCCTTCAAGTTCCCATATGACGTCCCTATCTAGATGCCTAAGAGCCTTCTGAAAACTACTTCTTCTGAAGTCTTTCCCATCTTGATAAATGGCAACTCTATTCTGTTACCAACTCTGGAGTCTTCCTTGATGATCCCCTCTACCTCTTACAGTCAACATAAGTAAACTATGACAGTTCTACTTTCCAAATTCATGCAGAGTCTGACCCTAGTCCTATCGCCATGTCCACAGTTTTTCTAGTCCAAGCCACCGTCATGTCTCACCTGGATTATTGTAATAGCTCCCAAATGATCTTCCTGTTTGTATCCTTGCTGTCTCCTCTGCTCAGAAACATTCCATGGCTTCCAATATCACTCAGAAGAAACAACAACATCCATGTTATGGATACAAGGCACTACATGATCTGGCCCTGTGCTTCACTGTTCTCATTTCCTGCTGTTTTCCCATTTACTCACTAAATTCCAGACACTTTGACCTCATTGGGTCCCTCAAACTAGGTATGCTGCTCACCTCCCATTTGGTCCTCCAGTCCACTCTTCATGTTTCTCCCCTCTATTTTGTACCTTAAGAAAGAAGCATCTCACTTCAATCTTTCTTCTACTTCTCCATGAACTCTTGCATAAATCAAATGAGAGAAAACAACTGTGGAAGGTATAAATATTCTTTAAGACAGAATGAGAACTGAACCAAGTTGAAGACTGAGACAAGCAAAGGTAGAGTTGAGGAAGGCTGAAAGTTCAAGCAGTGGAATTTGACAAGCGGAATATGGGCAAGTCTAGATTTAGCAGAAGAGATGTATTCTTCTCTAGAAACCCCTGGAATTGATAGTTGATCCATTTTTTCTGATCCATTTTTTAGGAACAAAATACAAGGCTGGGTTGATAAAGTACATGTATGTTCATAAATATTATTTATTCATTATAAGGTATATTTAAGGCATAAGCAGTTCTTATTGAGTAGTTCATTTCCAAAATTGTGGAGCCAAAGTGGAAGAGAATATAAAATGGAAGCAAGTAAAGTTGCAAGAGTCAAAATCACCTTTTTGTTCTTAAAATTATTAAGAGTTGCAAACACACAAAATGAGTTATACCACCTCAAATCACTGTGTAGATTAATGGCAGTTGTGAGTTTCAGGAACTGTACATGAATTTTATCTTTTTGTCAATTTCCCTTTACTTTCATAAATAGCATTCCCAAACATTTTGCATTAAAATATATATGTGGGATTTTTTTAGGGGGGTGATGAGAATTACCTAGTTCTATAAAAACAAAACAAAACTGTTCAAGTCTTTAAATATTAAGAATACAGTTTAAGGGCACCTGGGGGGCTCACTTGCTTACACATCTGATTCTTGATTGTGACTCAGGTCATGATCTCAGGGTTGTGAGAAGGAACCCTGCATTGGGCTTCACACTGGGCTTAAGATTCTCTTTCTCCCTCTCCCTCTGCCCTTGCCCCCTGCTTGCATGCACGCTCTCTCTCTCTAAAAAAAAAATAAAAATACAATATCATAAAATAAATTTAAACAAATAAAAAGGGTGCAATTTAATGCCCTCCCAAATTTATTGAGTACCTTCTATGCTTTAATCACTTATTTACATTCTAAAGATACACAGATGAATAAGACTCCTGGTTCCTGCTCTGAAGGAATTTACTGTCCAATAAAAAATAACAAGCATTTTGCAAGTAGTGATTATTAGCAAAGGTGTTTTCTAGTAACATGAATAAAACACTATGGGAACCTTAAGAAGAGAATTGGTAATAATATTTCATGGAGGAGATTCAAACTAGGAAAGGGTCAATAAAAGTTTCAAAGGGAGTAACATTTGAGATGAACCTTAGAAATTATTTTTCTAAAAAAAATTATTTTTCTGTTAAGACTTTGATAAGAAACATCCCTCAGGTAAAGAAAACAGATGAATTTTCAGAAAATAGTGAGAATAGACCAAAAAAGTGGATAAGCATAAAGAATTAGTGGCATCTAGCTCATTAGGGTAAAACTGACTCATATGAAAGATGGAGAAGGTCACTTGTGTTCTATATATAAAAATATTGAAGAATGGGTAAGAAGTGACAGGTTTTAAAGACACATATCAGAGTTAGACTTGACAAGACATAAGGATTGATTGGATTTGGATGGAGAGAATGGGATAAATCAAAGCTGGGTTCTAAATTTCAAGCTTGAGGAACCTAAATGAGTGATAGCATTCATAGCTAAAAAATTGAATAGAGTATAGGGATTGGGTGTGAAGACTTAGATAATGGGTACAGCATGGAAAATGATCTAAATGGGAACCTCTACAACTTCCAGGTGGAGCCACGTGGTAGAAAACTAGAAACACAAATCTAGAACTTTGGAATTTTCAGGCCTGGAGATATAGGTTTGAGTGTGATGATAGAGGCAAAATTAAACACATGGCTAATTCATGCAACTGATAAAATCAACCAGGGACAAGAAATCGTGAAGGAAGACTTGAGTCCCTAGATCAGAGATATATTTGCTAGTATGTGTTCAACCATGCAAATTGTGACCTGTACAATTCTAGAGACATCATCCACTTAGACTGTGAAATGAATGGTGCCAACTGGAGTTATTCAATAGCTACAACAACACTGGAGAAAATACTCCAAGTATAATATTTCAAAAGGAAGCGGAGGAGACTGGAGAATCATGAAGAACACCAAATATCAGGAGTGGAGGAAGGGAAAAAGTCAAAACATAAGTCTGAATGGAAATTGTCAGAAAGGTAAGAGGGAAACCAGAAGTACAGTGTTGAGAAACAGAGGGGCCATTTTCATAAAGAGAATAATCTGCAATATTACATTCTATGAAAAGGATCAAATAAAATGCAAGATTTAAAGTTCTTTGTACTTAGAAACTAGGAGATGATTGCTGGTGCCAGTAAGATTGAGATCCAGGCGTAAGTCAGAAGTCAGAGTGCAGGAAGATTAAATAATGACTTGGAAAAATGAAAACAGAAGTAATGTTTGAAGACTGTATCTCTGAGGATATTGATTTTGTACTCTTGTTGTCTGATATGCATTCTGTCTCCTTTTCTAAATTCTTCGTTCTTTCTAATTGGAGAATATTTCTTTGATTCTCACACAGCAGCCAATGGTGCTCACAAAAATTATACATTTTGAATCAATGAGTAGGTGTTAAATTTTTCTCTTATCATATTTACCTGACTCTACAACTGAAATTTGATCAATTAACTATTTATTTACATGTCTGTCTGTTTAGCTATAGTGGAAATATCTCTCTCTAATAGATTGCTAAGAGCTGCTTGAAGATCTGTGTTCAGAAATATTCTGAGTTTCGTATCAGCCCAACTAAAAACTTTTAGAAGTATTTGTCACAAAAGAAGAACTGGGGAGTGCAGCCTGCTCATGTTGAGAACAGGAACTTTTTTTATCTGTCTTTATTGCCCCAATACCTTGTGCAGTGTCTGGTCCAGGCAATGAATAACTCTTCAGTGAATGAATACACAAATGAATGAATATACTCTGAATTACAGTGAATTTGACTTGGTTCTTGATAAGTAAGTAGAATTTAATTTGACTGAGTCAGTGCTTTTCAACCAAGCAATGTCATGATACACTACTTATGACATGGGCTACAAAAATTTGCTGCTAAAAATAATTTACGAAACCTTGTCAGTTGTTTCATTGAAAACAGTAGATTGAATTTATGGCATATAATAACTACATTCTCATTCATATTCCAATTTTATTTCCTAAGTAAAAGATAACTGGGGAGATTTAGAGCTGAATTTCTGAGAAGCATAAGTAACTCTGTTTACATGCAGCCATGGTGGTGTTTCCCAACATAGGCTTTGTCTGTTGTGATAATGAGGTACAAGGAAAATCATGAAAAGTGTTGAATATCTAAAGATAGCAAAAAGGAAAATGTCAGGTGGAAAGAAGATATCGCAGGTAATGAGAATGATAGGAGCACAGAGGCCAGAATGTGCTTGGCATAAGAGAAGGTCCTATACTTGCCCAGTTAAGTGGGTTGAAATGTTCTGTGGAGATGCTGTAGAGATATGAGAAGATAAGGTCTCTGTACTGTCACTCATTGGGTAAAAACATTGGGAAGCAATGCTTTTCATTTACCTGGAGAAAAGGAATTGCATTTCTATCTCCTGAAAGATTCAGTATGCCTTATTACCAGACAAAAACATAATAGAAATAAAAAGCCATTCAGTAAGGTTGGAGACTCTGGTTCAAGGAGGACAATGTCATAGAAAGATTTACTGGTCAAGTTTTTCAGTCTAGCGTCCTTCATAATAGCCATTATCCTAACAGTGCATGAAATGCATACAATATAAGTAAGTAATATTGTTTTGTTATTCGAGGTCATGTTAACCTTCTTGAAGATAGAGCCAAGTACTCCCTAAGTTAATCATCACTTACTTTGGAGTTTGGTGGCTGTTTCAGCTTGAAGTTCTGTCCAGAAGAGGCATGTAAAAAGCTGTTGAAATGCTATTTTTATTTATGTAAGGTCAGACTAACCCAGAGTATTATAAAGTGAGAAAAGTTTAGATTGGTCCATAGTTGTGTGTGTGTGATTGTGCAAAAGATAAGCCATTCTTTGCCACCCTACAAGGTCACACTACTCTTAATGCTGAGTGCACTTCACTGAAATAGTAACCATTCAACTGAATGTGAAATAGACTCGATGCATAACATGTCTTTAAAGTTCTATTTCAAAATATTATTTTCACTGTTTAAAGGGGCAAACTTATATATTGAAAGTAGTGTCAAATCTTGAGAATTACTTTAAGACATCACAGAGAGACCTCAATTATGAAGTTTAATATTTCACTGATTCATGTCTAAACAATCAGCATATGTCTTGGTGAAGAGCAGGCTACTGGCCTGAAAATTAACAATTAATTTTATATTAAGTTTGGCAGAATGGGAACGGCACAGTCAATAGTGCTAGCAAACAGCATGATTTATATATCACTTTTAATTAAACATGAATTCTTTAAAGTTATTATAAAAATGAACACATTAAATTTAGTTCCTTTATCATAAATGTTTTAGTAGGGATATAATGGGTGCATTCTTATACATGTGTATTTTTTTTCAGATATTGTCTATCTGTCCTACCTGTCTAAATGCCAATATATGGATCAAAACAATAATCACAAAGATGAATGACCCAACGGAGACTTTCAGAACAGCTGATAATGGAGCTGAAATAAATCTGATATTTTAAGTGATCTTTCCCAAAGAACAGTGTGTTATTTGGAAATAGCCATTCATATATTTTTCGGCATTAAATGTTTGTCAGCTCTTATAATTGAAACTCAAGCTAAAAACTTATGACTAAGTAAAATTCAGAGGGAGAGAGAATATTTCTATATGTCAAGCTTGGACTAAGAATCTTCAGTAGGAAGATTGCCATTTTTTTTTCTTCAGATACACACTTTTTTTTTCTTAGTGAAGGCTCAGGTTAGAAGTCTTTAGAAGGACTTAAGAGGATAGGCTTTAAATTAAGAAACTTTAATAAAGTCAAGATACATGATCTTAAACATCACTTTCTGTGAGAAGTACAGTGCAAGAATTAATGTAGCAAGGGAAGCATGAAAGAGAACACAGATGACAGGGAAACATTTACTTCAAGAAATCTAACAATAAGCCACAAATTTTAACAAAGGAGAATCTCCTCAAAAAGGATTTATACTATATACATTCAACTTTAGAAATATAATAATAGCCCTCTAAAATCTAAGTCATATTCGATGAATTATTTGATGAACATTTTATATAAGCTGTTAATAGAATATTTATTAGTTTCCAGGCACTGTGCTGGATACTGGACACGCAAAGGAAGTAAAAATAGACAGACATGATTCCTGATCATCCTAAGCTTTATAGGCCAGTGAAGGTGACAGACAATCATAAAATAACACTGGAGAGCGTACAATTACAAATGTTGCCCATAGGCTTTCAAGAAAAAGAACAGGGGTTTATGACAAAGAAAACTGGCTTGCACTGAGGAGTAAAAGAATGTTTGAGTCTGATTTTAAGGTTGAGTAGAAATTAACTAGGTGAAAAGGGCATTCTCAAATATTTATTGAGTGAATGAGAATAAATTCCAGGTAATTGTCCTGTGGTAGGAGGCAGCATGATTCACCTAAAAATTGAAAGTCAGTGAGATTGGAGCACAGAGAATAAAGCATTAAATTGGTGTAGGAGAAGTGGGTAGAGAGCAAACCATGCTGGGATTTGGTCTTTAACTCAAGAATAAGAAGAAGCCATTGAAGAATATAAGCAGAGTGAAATGATCAGTTTATGATTTCAAGAGTTCCCTCCAGCCACAATGTGGACCCTGGATTCCAAAAGGCTTGGCTATGGCTAGAAAAGTTAAAAAGAGTTAATAGAGGAAGGTCCTGTATCTTGGAGTTGGCTGGTAGTGGGTATGGAGACTGAGTTAAGTGGACAGTTTCAAAATGAATTAGGAAGTAAAACTGTTAATATATATATTTTAAAAGAACAGCATTTTGCAATTATAATGATTAAGGTTCATGGCTGAAAACAACAAAAACTAACTCTAGAAGAGGAATTTTTTGGAAAGATATCAAGAAGCTGGTAGGATTGAAGGAAAAGTTGAAACCTGAGCTTGAGAAACATGTGAGAACAAAGGAAGAGTAGAATACCAAGAAGACAGCCAAAGTCACTTCACAGGGATAAGTGGTAAGAACACCACATTGGACTGTCAGTTCAACCATGGCTATTGTGGACAGTCTCAAACTGCTTTTGCATCTTTGCATATTTACATATCAAGAATCAATGACCCTGATGCAGCATCTACTTACCTGAGCCTTATTTATGGGCCAGTGTCCTGATTCCTTTGGGAACATGGACAGAGAGAGTATTTGGCCCCTTTTAGCTTCTATCCTCAGATGATGGGCTGTCTCTCACAGTGAGAAATTCTCATTGCAAGGTGTTCACATTGTTCACATCATGTGTACAGTCAAATGGCAATGAACGCATCCTACAGTGCTGGACTGACTGTAGTTGGTAGAGGAGAACAAGACGTGGAGGGGGTGGTGACTATGGCATACTACTTCCTGAGATGGAAAACCCTGGAAAAGTGATGCGTTTCATTTGGGCTTTAGGTTCTTTTCTGGGTAAAGGGAAGAACAAAATTTTGGTTTTGGACAGATAGGTAGATAAATTTGGGTCAGAATTTTAGCAAAATTTTACTCAATACAATTTACTTTACCCCAATACAATTAACTATTGGTGTCTCTAAGTAAGAAACTCTACCCTTAGTTAAAATGAGCAAAGTTGAGTTACTATGACTAACAAATCATTTATCTTTTTCATCTTAAATGTTCAAAACTTTTTTCTTTTCTTTCTAGAATTTCTTCAGTAGTTCAGAATATGAATCTGTTTCTTAATCAAATCAAATCAAATCTGTTTCTTAATCAAAACAACATGGCTACTTTCATTCTATCACAATGTAGGACTCTTATTGTAATAGTGCCTTTGGTAATAAACTAGATAAAAAACATTTTACTGCAAGTTATGTAGGTAGTTATCAATAATCATTCAGAATAAAAATTCTAAGTATTATTGAATTTTTAACAAGAAACCTACAAATATTTGGAGCATACTAAACGAATTTAGAGTCTGTATGGTCTATATGAACATCGTTCAGGGAGAACTGAAAAGCTATTCACTGAAAATGAAAAATGAGACTGTGGGGAGTTGGTTTTAAGTAGTGTGTTTTGAGAAAGGTCTATTAAAAATAAAATGGTACTCTAGCTCTTAAGTAATTTAACATAGTAATAGCTATGGAAAAGATGACTGTAAATAACTATACAACACAAAGTTAGTCATACTTTAAAAGTTTTCTTAATTGATAAAATTCACATGACATAAAATTAAACTATAAATTTAGAGATTTTTTTAGTCCAGTCTCTATGTTGTATAATTATCATTATTATCTTATTCCAGAACCTTTTTATCACCCCTCGTAAACCCTGTATCTATTAGCCATCCATCCCGATCACACCTCACCCACGCAGGAGCAGTCCTCTGGCAACCACTAATCTATTTTGTGTCTGCGCGTCTATTTTGTGTCTGTGCGGATTTTTTGTTCTTTCAAATGTGACCTTTTGCATCTAGCTTACTTTACTTAGCATAAAGTTTTCAAGGTTTATCCAGGTTGTTTCATTTAATACTACCTCATTCCTTGTTTGTTGTTGAATAATATTTCATTGTATAGACATACTACATTTGTTGATTTGTTTATCAGTCAATAACACTTGGACTATTTCTACTTTGTGGTTATTGTGAATAATGCTGCTACAAACATTTGTGCACAAGTTTTGGGTGAACATATGTTTTCACTTCTCTTGGGTATATACTTAGGAGTAGAACTGTTGGAGCATCTGGTAATTCTGTGTTTAACTTTTTGAGGAACTACAAAATTGTTTTTCACAATGACTGCATTAGTTTAATTTCTACCAGCAGTGTATTAGCATTTGACTTTCTCTACATTCTCCCCAACACTTTTTTTCTTTTCAAAAAAAATTATTATTGCCAATCCTACTGTGTATGAAGTAGTATCTCATTGTGATTTTGACTGATGACAAATGATATTGAATATTTTTTCTTTTTTTTTCAAGATTTTATTTATTTTTTATTTATTTATTTATGATAGTCACACACACACACACACACAGAGAGAGAGAGAGAGAGGCAGAGACATAGGCAGAGGGAGAAGCAGGTTCCATGCACCAGGAGCCCGATGTGGGATTCGATCCTGGGTCTCCAGGATCGCGCCCTGGGTCAAAGGCAGGCGCCAAACTGCTGCGCCACCCAGGGATCCCAAGATTTTATTTATTTATTCATGAGGGACACACAGAGAGAGGCAGAGACGTAAGCAGAGGGAGAAGCAGGCTCCCTGAGGGTAGCCGGACGCAGGACTCCATCCCAGGATCCCAGGATCATGACCTGAGCTAAAGGCAGACACTCAACCACTGAGCCACCCAGGCATCCCTTGAATATTTTCTCATGTGTTTATTCATTCCTTTTATATCTTCTTTCTACAAATGTGTATTCAGATTCTTTGCCCATTTTTGATTGAAATATTAGTCTTTTTATTGTTAAGTTGTAAGAACTCTTTATATATTCTGAATACTAGACCTTTATCAGTTACATGATTTACAGATATTTTCTCCCAGACTGTGGATTGTCTTTTCACTTTCTTGATAGTGTCATTTGAGACACAAAGGTATTTAATTTGCCTTCATTACCTTTAATGAAGTCCAGTTTATCTATCTTCTTGTTGTTGCTCATGCTTTTTGTGTCCTAAGAAACCATAGCCTAATTCAAGATGATGTAGATTTATACTTGGTTTTCCTTCTAAGACTTTTATACTTTTACCTCTTACATTTACATCTTAAGTCCATTTGGAGTTACTTTTTATACCTAGTGTGAGGTGAAGTCCAATTTCATTCTGTTGCATGTGGATATTCAGTTGTCCCAAGCACACATGTTAAAAAACACTCTTTTCCTATTGCATGTTCTTGGCACACTGTGGAAAATCAATTGGCTATGGGCATCTGGATTTATTTCTGGACACTCAATTCTATTCCATAGGTCTATATGTCTCTATTCTTACACCATAACCACATTAGCAGTTTTGATTACTGTAGCTTTCTAGTAAGTTTTGAAGGTGGGATCATGATTCCTCCAAACTTTTTACTTAAAATCATTTTGAATATTCTTGAATTTCCATACAAATTTTAGAATCATTTGTCCAGTTCTCCAAAAAATGCTGTTGAATATTGATGGGGATTGTGTTGAACCTTTAGATCAATGTGGGGAAATATGGCCACCTTAACATTATTGTAAGTCCTCTAACCCATGGACACAAGATGTATTTCTTTCTTCATTTCTTTTTTTAAAGTATGTTACAGGGCAGCCCCAGTGACGCAGTGGTTTAGCGCCGCCTGCAGCCCAGGGCGTGATCCTGGGGACCCTGCATTGAGTCCCGTGTAGGGCGCTCTGCATAGGGCCTGCTTCTCCCTCTGCCTGTGTCTCTGCCTCTCTGTGTGTGTGTGTCTCTGTGAATAAATAAAAATAAAAAAATTTAAAAAAAGACCTTTTAAAAATAAATAAATAAAGTATGTTATACACCCAGCCTGGAGCTCAGTACTGGGCTTGAACCCAGGACCCTGAGATTAAGACCTGAGCTGTGATTAAGATTGGGACACTTACCCTACTGAGCCACTCAGGAGCCCCCATAGGAATTATTTTTACTCTTGTTCAGATCTTTAGTTTCTCTCAAGAACATTTTGTAGTTTTCAAGTAAAACTTTACCACATCTTTATTTAAATTTATTCCCATGCATCTCATTCTTTTTTTGCTATTGCAAATGGAAATGTTGTCTTAATTTCATTTACGGAAGTATTCATTTCTAGTGTATAGAAATGCAACTGATGTTTGTATATTGATCTCATATCTTGAAACCTTACTGAACTGATTTATTAGCTATATATTGTGTATAGACTTTTGGTTTTCTCTGTAGGTCATGTCACCTGCAAATAGAGATGGTTTACTTCTTTCTTTTTAATCTGCCTAGCTTCACTTTTATTTATTTGTCTTGCCTAATTGCCCTGACAAGATGCTGAATAAAAGTGGTAAAAGCAGCCATTCTTGTATTGTTCTTCATCTTGAGGAAGAACCTTTAATCTTAATAAATAATATTTTAGATTAGACTTTATTTTTACACCTTCATTTGAATGCTGGTGTACTTATTTGGGGAGTTGCAATACTTGAATAAAATATTTAGAAACTACATAATGAAGCCTTGAATTTGGAGAAGCAAAAAAGTAGTTCACTTTCTGACTCTTGATCCCTTTTTACCTTTTTTTTTCCTTTTTTCTTTTCTTTTCTTCTCTTTTCTTTTCTTTTCTTTCTTTCTTTTTCTTTCTTTCTTTCTTTCTTTCTTTCTTTCTTTTTTTCTTTCTTTCTTTCTTCTTTCTTTCTTCTTTTTCTTCTTTTTTTTTTTTTTTAGCAATTTATTTTTCACTATTCAAATTGTTCTATAGCACTACCTTAAAGTGAGTTTTCCTTTTATTAAAACACTTGGGGCAGGGCTGGTGACTCAGTGGTTTAGCGCCGCCTTCAGCCCAGGGCCTAATCCTGGAGACGGGATCAAGTCCCGCATCGGGCTCCCTGCATGGAGCCTGCTTCTCCCTCTGCCTGTGTCTCTGCCTCTCTCTCTCTCTCTCTCTCTGTCTGTCTTCCTCCCCCCCCCCCCCGTATCTTCTCGTGAATAAATAAATAAAATCTTTTTTTAAAATTGATTTTTCAGCATTTTCCCCTTAGCTGAAATACATGATAAAATATTTTATCTTTAACAATCTTTCTGGGTTAAAGCTACTAGAGGTGGTTTTTTTTTTTCAACTTTTATTTATTTATGATAGTCACAGAGAGAGAGAGAGAGGCAGAGACATAGGCAGAGGGAGAAGCAGGCTCCATGCACCGGGAGCCCGACGTGGGATTTGATCCTGGCTCTCTGGGATTTGATCCTGGCTCTCCAGGATCGCACCCTGGGCCAAAGGCAGGCGCTAAACCGCTGCACCACCCAGGGATCCCTACTAGAGGTGTTTAAAAGAAAGTAGAAGAGAATACGTTGTATCAACAGAAAACTTATCAGTCATTACAGTCAATTACATTGAACTTGCACAATCTAAAATTAAGGATTGTATGCTTAACAAGAATTTATGTCAACATTGTTTGATCTCTCTAGAGCATATATCTCTCAAAGCAATGAGACTAAGGCCCATGAGAGGGTCATTGGCTGCAATGCCTAAGAAACACGCTTCTTAATATGTATCAAATAGCCCTGATATTAAAATGTCCAAAGGATGCTTACTGAGGTTCAGGAAAGAGGCCTTTCCTGAATTGAAACATATTCTTGACAAGGCACACACAGAAAATTTTTTTAAAGCTTTGATTTATTTATTCATGAGAGACACCGGCAGAGGAAGAAGCAGGCTCCTCACAGGGAGCCTGATGCGGGGCTTGATCCTGCAACTCCAGGATCACACCCTGTGCTGAAGGCAGCGCTAAACCGCTGAACCACCCAGGCATCCCTTGACAAGGCAAATTTAATGAAGACATCGTTAGAGCATGAGATTAACACAATCTTCTGGTTTCCTGGTTATGATGGCAGGAAACTAGGAGCTCCTATAAGAATATACCTTCTAATTTGAGAAATTAATATAAAAATTGGAAGAAACTTCTGCAGTGAAAAGTGTTAGGTCCTCGGGAAAAAGTTTGAACTAGAAAGCAAAGGGGCTCATCACTATAATGGGGGATCAAATAAGGGAGAACGTCTTAGTTCTGCTCTTTTTGTTTTCTCACGTTTCTAGTGGCAGAGTATTACCCAACCCGGCAGTGCTCCTCAGCTTTAGCTTGGGCGTGGGAGTGCGTCACAGTTGCTCTGGAACTCAGAGGTAATTGGATAACTATAATAGCAGGTATACTGGCCTCTGAGTTTGCTGCTAGGTCCAGGGACGACGTACAGGAAAGGCCCCGTACAGCTTACAACTAGACATGTTGGAGTGCACACTGAAGATCAGAGAAAAAATTTTTTGTATATTTTTATTGGTGTTTGATTTGCCAACATATAGCATAACACCAATGTCCATCCCGTCAAGTGCCCCCCTCAGTGCCCGTCCCCCAGTCACCCCATCCCCCGCCCACCTCCCCTTCCACTACCCCTTGTTCATTTCCCAGAGTTAAGAGTCTCTCTTGTTCTGTCTCCCTCTCTGATATTTCCCACTCATTTCCCCTCCTTTCCCCTTTATTTCCTTTCACTATTTTTTATATTCCCCATATGAGTGAAACCATATGATGATTGTCCTTCTCCGATTGACTTACTTCACTCAGCATAATACCCTCCAGTTCCATCCACGTTGAAGCAAATGGTGGGGATTTGTCCTTTCTAATGGCTGAGGAATATTCCATTGTATACATAGACCACATCTTCTTTATCCATTCATCTGTTGGTGGACACCAAGGCTCCTTCCACAGTTTGGCTATTGTGGACACTCCTGTTATAAACATTGGGATGCAGGTGTCCCGGCATTTCACTGCATCTGTATCTTTGCGGTCAATCCCCAGCAGTGCAATTGTTGGGTTGTAGGGAAGCTCTATTTTTAACTGATCAAGAGAAAATTTTAAGAAAATTTTCAGATTCGTAAAGAGCAATTCACCTACAAATGAACAAAAAACAATACCATCAGTTTGTTCAATAGTAATAGTATTCCAAGGAAATAATTGGATTATCACTACAATATGTTAAATGAAGAGAAATTTGAACCTAAAAGGTTTTATACAGTTTAATTATTATTGAAATGTGAACACGCAAAATTGTATTGTCAGGTTCACAAAACAGAAGAAGAAGGAGATCATGCTGAGGTTTTTCTCTAGTACTGATAGATGTACTAGATGATAGATGATAAATATTGATAAGTTTAAGAAATTCATAGGCAAGCCTATTAGAGGGAAAACAATAGGAGAATAAAAATAGGATATATAACTATTGATAAGTTTAAGAAATTCATAGGCAAACCTATTGGAAAACAATAGGAGAATAAAAATAGGATATATAACTTTCAATTCAGTAGAAAAAATATCTGTCCAGAAAAAAGTAAAGGGTAAAAAAGAAAGGATGGTAGGGAGATAACATGAAATAAAGTGTCAGAAATAGTCCTAATAAGTCAGTAATTATAATTTTCATTACTTTAAACAAATCCTTATGGTGTGTCTATTAACTTCTGTTTGAGAGGAACATATGACAAATAAAGTAAATAATAAAAAAGTATAGAATATTAAGAATGATAAATGCTATTAAAAAAAAAATAAACCAGGGGGATCCCTGGGTGGCGCAGCGGTTTGGCGCCTGCCTTTGGCTCAGGGCGCGATCCTGGAGACCCGGGATCGAATCCCACGTCAGGCTCCCGGTGCATGGAGCCTGCTTCTCCCTCTGCCTATGTCTCTGCCTCTCTCTCTCTGTATGACTACATAAATTTAAAAAAAAAAAATAAAAAAAATAAAAAAATAAAAAATAAATAAACCAGGGAAGGAAGGGGTTGAGGGATGCTAGTTGGGTTTGGTTTGCAATGAGTGGCTTTGTGTAACCTGACTTACATTTAACAGAATGTTGGCTCCTGAACTGAGACAGGCATTGATGGAGCATATGCGGAAGTGACAAGGGTGGTAAGAGGTTAATAATAAGAGCCAAGTGAGGGAGGATGGGGGTTTCGCCCAGGCTGATGATGGTGAAGACAGACAGGTGCAATCAAATGATAGACTGTGATAGAGATTAAGAGAGATAAGATAGATATTGTCAGAAAAATATATGTAAGAAGTTCAAACTCTCAAATCAACAGATTCTCAGATTGAATTTTTTAAAAATATATGCAGTAATATGCTATCAATAAGAGACATACTTGGAACAAATATACGAGAAGATTGAAAATAGGGATGGGAACAGATATAATGATCAAGTATAAACAGAAAATGAAGATAACAAGTTTTAATTAGCTATTATATATATGAATATACATAATTCAAAAACATTTTCAATGAAGTCAAAAAGTAGAATGCTGGCAAGGAAAAAGTAGATTAAGAAGATATAATGATTATCAAAATATATGTACCTAACAACATAAACGTGCTTCTCTCCTTCCTATATACATAGTATGATTTATATGAGTTTATATATATATGCACTGACAGAAGTAGGTAAATGAGTAATTGTAGTTAGAAATTACCATCTTACTCAGAAACTGATAGATCTGTAGATAAAAATAAACCAGTTATAAAGGATTTAAATTAAATAATCTATGAGCTTGATCTAATATATGGTACACAAATATATTAAAACTTGACTAAGCCAATGAAAAATATACAGTATTTTCAAACAGAAAAATAGTCCATGTAAAAAAAATCATTTAGTTCTGATTAACCAACATTTTAGACATTATATTACCCAATCACAACGTAATAAGTTAAAAATATATAATAGAAGATTACCTTTAAAAATCCCATCTCTTAAGCTAAAAGAGACACCAATACCACGTCAGGCTCCTTGCATGGAGCCTGCTTCTCCCTCTGCCTGTGTCTCTACCTCTCTGTCTCTCTGTTTCTCATGAATAAATAAATAAATCTTTAAAATAAAATAAAATAAAAGAGACACCAATAAATAATCCACAGGTTAAAGAAAAACATAAGGGGGATCCCTGGGTGGCGCAGCAGTTTAGCGCCTGCCTTTGGCCCAGGGCGCGATCCTGGAGACCCGGAATCGAATCCCACGTCGGGCTCCCGGTGCATGGAGCCTGCTTCTCCCTCTGCCTGTGTCTCTGCCTCTTCTCTCTCTCTCTCTCTGTGACTATCATAAATAAAAAATTAAAAAAAAAACATAAGGAATTTTTTAATGCAAACAAGAAAATGTCAATAAAAATACAGAACAAAGACAAAGCAGTAATTAGAGGAAAATGTAATACTAAGTAAGCAAGCAAAAAACAATAATCACTAAAAACAGTTTAGGCAAATGGTTAGCTGAACAATTTGGAAAAACAAAAAAGAGCAACAGATATACCTATAAAAAAGGAAGAAAGGGACAGAAAACTATGACATTGAAACAAACCAAAAGAGAAAGAGAGAGAAAGAAAGGAAAACAACACCAGAAGTGCATTTTTTAATATGAATCTACACTATAGACAACAGCAAGATGGAGAGATTAAAAATCAAAGTAAGATATACCTGAAGCTAATATTGCACTCTATGTTAAAAAAAATGAAAAAGGAGAAATAACTGCAAATTTTAGAAAATTTAAATATAATAAAATGCTGTAAAAACTATAAACTAAAACATGTAGAATCACACAATAAACTTTTGCATATTATAAGATGTAAAAACTAGCAGAAAAGTAGTACCATCTTGAATAAATTAATAACAATTAAATTAATAATAAATTTCCCTCTCTTCTCACTAAAATAAAGGAACTCTGGCCAAGGAAATTCTACAGGTGAACTTGTTCAAATTTTCAAGGCACATATAATCCATATTTTATTACAAATTCTTTTGGAAAATAAAGAAGGAAACACTGACCAAATCATTTTGAAAGACCACTGTAACCTTGATTTCAAAAGCAGATAATTATAGTCCATAAAAAGAGAAAGATATGAGCCCATAACTCTTATAAACAAAGATACAAAGTTCTAATTAAAATAATAGCTAAATGTAATCCAGGATTAAATTATAATAATATTAATATATCATGACAAACAGGGCTTACCCTAGGAAAGCAGGACTATTTTAACCTCAGAAAAATCTGTCAGTCTAAATCAGTCCATTAATATGCTAAAGAAGAAAACATTCATGATTATTTCATAGATGCAGAAAGATTATTAGAGAAATTTCACTATGTTTGATACAGACCCAGAAAATCAAGTATAAAATGAAAGATTCAGATGCAATGAAACGCTGGGACACCTTCACCCCAATGTTTATAGCAGCAATGTCCACAATAGCCAAACTGTGGAAGGAGCCTCGGTGTCCATCGAAAGATGAATGGATCAAGAAGATGTGGTTTATGTATACAATGGAATATTACTCAGCCATTAGAAATGACAAATACCCACCATTTGCTTCCACGTGGATGGAACTGGAGGGTATTATGCTGAGTGAAGTAAGTCAATCGGAGAAGGACAAACATTATGTAGTCTCATTCATTTGGTGAATATAAATAATAGTGAAAGGGAATATAAGGGAAGGGAGAGGAAATGTGTGGGAAATGTCAGAAAGGGAGACAGAACATGAAGACTCCTAACTCTGGGAAATGAACTAGGGGTGGTGGAAGGGGAGGAGGGCGGGGGGTGGGGGTGAATGGGTGACGGGCACTGAGGGGGGCACTTGACGGGATGAGCACTGGGTGTTATTCTGTAAGTTGGCAAATTGAACACCAATAAAAAATAAATTTATTAAAAAAATAAAATAATAAAATAAAATAAAATGAAGCATCCTTAACCCGATAACAGACAACATAACAAATCCAAGAGAAAATATCACATTAAGACAGAAACTTTAGGGATCCTGGGGTGGCACAGCGGTTTGGTGCCTGCCTTCGGCCCAGGGCGCGATCCTGGAGACCCCGGATCGAATCCCACGTCGGGCTCCCGGTGGATGGAGCCTGCTTCTCCCTCTGCCTGTGTCTCTGCCTCTCTCTCTCTCTATCATAAATAAAATAAAAAAATTTTTTTTAAATTAAAAAAAAAAAAGACAGAAACTTTAGATGCAATCTCTGGAAGACCAAACTAAGAGAAGGAAGATCATTATGTCTCTATTTGTCCATAGAGCACTAGATATTTTCCCATGGCATTAAGTCATACACACACAGAATAAAGACTCTAAGTATTGGTAGTAAAGAGACAAAAATGTTCTTCTTTACAAATGATATATGATCAACATGGAAAATGTAAAAGAATCAATAAACTATAAAATCTAGTGATAAAATTAAGTAAAGAGTCAAATGAATGAACAGTTTTCAAAATTAAGTAACATTATTCTAGGGATGCCTGGGTGGCTCAGCGGTTGGGTTGAATGTTTGCCTTTGGCTCAGAGCGTAATCCTAGAGTTCCGGAATTGAGTCCCACATCAGGCTCCCTGCATGGAGCCTGCTTCTTCCTCTACCTGTGTCTCTGCCTCTCTCTCTCTCTCTCTGTCTCTCTCTCTCTCTGTCTCTCATGAATAAATAAATAAAATCCTAAAAAAAAAAGAAGAAGAAATGAGTTAAACTGTAAAAGAACATAAAGAAGATGATTATATGAAGAGAATGGCCATGTATCTGTATAGAATGACTTAATATGGGGCACCCGCATGGCTCAGTGGTTGAGTGTCTGCCTTCAGTCAGGTCTTGATCCTGGAGTCCTGGGATCAAGTCCCACATCAGGCTGTCCACCTGCTTCTCCCTCTGTGTATGTCTCTGCCTCTCTTCTCTCATGAATAAATAAATAAAATCTAAAAGAAAATTTTTTTTTCAAAAATTAAACAAACTTATTCTACATGCATATGTAATTCTAAATGCAGATTAGGAGCTCATGCAATATTGAGGAGGGGCAGCAGGAAACTAGGATTTATTGCTATACTAGATAACAAGACATACTTTAAAAGACAGTGATAAGACTATGGAAGTACTGGCCCAGAACAACCAGCGGAACAGAATAGAGCAGAAACAGGCGCAGTAAAGGTGGCATTGTGAACCAATAAGATATGGTTTATTTAGTAATTGCTCTGAGAAAATGGACTCATTTTATACAGAAAAACAAACTTCATAGAAATAAAAACTTACATGTAATAGGTCAGCTAGAATGAAAATAGTAGATTAAGAAATTATGATCATGACCTGTGGGTGGAGGAAAGTTTCTTAAACGAGGGCGAAAACCACAAACCACAAAATCACAACGCCCCAAACTGATGAATTCTGTGCAATGAAAGAGATAAAAGAAGTTAACATACTAGTGATAGACTGGGAGAAGATATATTTAGAATCCTAAACTATTAAGTAATTATTATCCAATTTAAAATATAGAAAGAATTTCTACAAATTAATGAGAAAAAGCTAGGAAAACTTTTTTTTTTAAAAGGGCAAAAATATAGAATACAAACAAAGGGATAAACCTAAATGGCTAACAAATACTAGAAGAAATTCTCAAACTTCTTAGTGTTTACAAAATGCAAATTAATGGGGCACCTGGTGGTACAGTTGGTTAAGTTAAGCTTCTGACTCTTGGTTTTGGCTCAGGTCATGATCTCCTGGGTCCTGGGATCAAGCCCCACATCAAGCCCTGCTTGAGCATTTTCTCCCTCTGCCCCTCTCCCCACTCACGTACTCTCTCTTTTCTTTCTCTCTTTCTCTTTAAAATAAATAAATAAATAAATATTTTTAAAAATGCACGTTAAATAAAAAAGAGAAGAGTTTCTAATGATTTTCAGGTTGGCAATAAAAACAGATAATACCAAACATTGGTTAGCATGTAGGGAAACTGTTGTGCTGTTACTTGAAATATAAACCAGTATAGACACTCTGGAGAACAATATGATCTCACTAAATATAAGAACCGTATTCACTATGACATAGCACATAACTCCTGGAAGCATATTCTAAATGCTCTCTAATAAGTCCATGAAAAAAAGAAAAGAAAAGCAAAAACTGTTTGTGGATTTGTTTGTACCCATCACTAGGTGAAAGGTAGTTAAGTTTTGGTGATCATCATGGGATATACAGGTTTCAGAAGCCATGAGCTAAATGTACATAGGGCAGGGTGAATGCATGCTTTTAAAAAAAGTGTTTAAAAAAGATAAGAAAGAGAATAAGATCTATTAACCTTGTAAATTAAAGCCCATACATGCACCTAAATTATACAACATACTACATCAACCTTATTAAACACAAAACATCTCTTTCTAATTTACAAACACCTGCTTTTGCAAAAATATATAGCATGGACATTTGAGCCATTGTGGATTATAAAGAGACACTGGGATCAGTGATGAAATTTTTTTTATTAAAGATTTTATTTATTATTTCATGAGAGACACAGAGAGAGGCAGACTTAGGCAAAGAGAGAAGCAGGCTCCCCATAGGGAGTCTGATGTGGGACTCCATCCCTGGGTTCCAGGATCACCCCCGAGCCAAAGGCAGATGCTCAACTGCTGAACCACCCAGGCATCCCAGTGGTGAAAGTTTTGAAGGGAAAATAAAATAAACCAAAAAGGACCTCTCAAAGAGCAGTAAGTAGAGTATGCCATTAGTTGAGGCATCTGATACACTCAACTAAGGAAAGATCTTCAGCAAAAGATTAAAAAAAGAAAGGAAGAAAATTAAAGGAATTACTGGAAGCATAAAGAATAGCAGAAAGAATAAATACACCATTTTGACAAAAATATAAATGAATTAAATTCAACCATTAAAAGATAAATTTTTGGGGATCCCTGGGTGGCTCAGCGGTTTAGCGCCTGCCTTTGGCCCAGGGCGCAATCCTGGACTCCCGGGATCGAATCCCACGTCAGGCTCCCGGCATGAAGCCTGCTTCTTCCTCTGCCTGTGTTTCTGCCTCTCTCTCTCTCTCTCTCTCTCTATCACAAATAAATAAATAAATAAAAAATCTTTAAAAAAAAAATAAATAAAAAATAAATAAAAAAAAATAAATTTTTGACTTAGAAGTTTTATGTAAAAGGATTAAAAGTGTCCAAATATAAGATGTTTTCTTATAATAGTAAAAAATTGAAAGGAAAATGTATGAACTTATATTAGGTAAATAATAAAGGAAATGCATTAAAATTACATTGTTAATATTCAAATCCATTTAAAAAAAACACACAAAGACAGTACTTTACTTTAATAAAGGTTATTAAGCCTCTTCCCCATACTTTCGCAAAGGGGTTGTTAAAATAGGTATTGTGGTTAAAAAAATAAGTGGCAATCAAAATGTGTAAAATGAAATCCAATTATAGAATTAAATGCTTTCAGTCATAAACAAAAAATAAATATACAAAGCACCCAGTCAAAATTCTAGAAAAAATAAACCAGGAGTAACTAAGTTAGAGACAAAATAAATAATATATGAACAAGAAAGTGAAAAAAAAATCATACTAAAACAAAATTAACATTTATTTAATACTGCAAAGCACTCTATTTTATGAGATTGGCCTCACATAATACAATAGCCCTTTTACACTGGAACTATATTCTTATTATAGATGACAAAACATAGACTTATGAAGTTTAAGTAAATTATCCTAGGTCATACATTTAAGAATTAATATAGATGTAAACTTGTTGTGTCTCAAAGGGAAACCAGAGTTCACAGTCACTAATTTATAGTGTATAATTGATAAATAAATTTTAAAACTGAGTATTTTGAAATAATATTTAAAGAGAAAAAATCTAGTTAGGTCTGGCTGTGGAAAGGAAAAATTAAAAATATACACTTAGTAAATACAAAGTGTATATTTTTATACAAATATACAAAGTATACATTTTATACTCTTACAAAGATTAAACTGTAAGAGTATAAAATGTACAAATCTAAACCAATAAACTACAAAATTGATTAAATGTATAATTTTCCCTGAAAAGAAAAATTACTAAAATACACCCCAACAAGAGTTAGGGGGAAAACCCACTTAAGCAAGAATGTCCAAATTATCTCCATAATTGACTCCAAAAATATTGGTAGATCTAGTCATTTCTGGGGAAATTTATCCTCACACTTCCAAGGAGCATATAGTTCATACCCAATACTAACTGCTTAAATAGCTTAGCTAATACTACAGATTAACCAGAATGCATTTTAAATTAAAAAGATGGGTAACATGAAGTGTTGGTGAGAGTTTGTTACAACTAGAACTCTCATACATTTTAGTAAGTACATAAATATCAAAACAACCACTCACATAAAATATAAAAAAACTACTTTGGGGGGAAAAAAGCCCAAATCTGACAATTTCTTATAAAATTAAACATTATCACCCAGTTGCTTCACTCAGGTATTTGGCAAGAGAAATTGGAAACACATCTCCCTGGGGCACCTGGGTGGTTCAGTCAGTGAAGCATTTTATACTACTATACATTTTATACTACTTCAGCTCAGGTCATGAGCCCAACATCAGGCTCCTTACACGTGGAAGTCTGCATCTCCCTCTCCCTCTGCAGGCCACTCCCCCTGCTCATGCTCTCTCTTTCTTTCTCTATCAAATAAATAAATGAAATCTTAAAAAAAAAAGAAAAGAAAAGAAAGGAAACACAGGTCCACAAAAAGACTTTGAAACAATATTTATAGAAGCCTTATTCATATTAGCCAAAATGTAGAAATAGACCATGTGTTTCTCAACAGAAGAATGGGCAGATTGTACTATATCCAAAAAATGAAATACTAGCTAGGAATTTACAAAATAAAGTACTGATACATACAATAAAAATTATTTTCAAAAATGTCTGTTGAGTGAGAGAGACTTACAAAAAAGAGTAAAAATTATATGGCTGCATTTATGTGTCATTCTAAAATAGGCAAAACAGATCTCTGGTTGGAAAAAAATTAGAATGGCCGTTGTCTCTTGAGGGCAGGCAGAAAATGAAAAGAGACCCTAGTGAACTTTTTGGGGTGATGATAAACTTCTGTATCTTGATAGAGAATTTGGTTACACAGTTGTACAGATTTGTCAGAACTCATTGAATGGAACAATAAAAATTTATGCATCTTGGGTTGCCTGGGTGGCTCAGTCAGTTAAGCGTCCAACTCTTGATTTTGGCTTATGTCTTGATCTCAGTGTCAGAAGTTCAAACTCTTGTTGGGCTCCATGATGGATATGGAGCCTACTTTAAAAAAGAAAGAAAAAAAAGATTTATGCATCTTATTGTAAGTAACTTTTACATCAGAAGAGAAAAACAGTAGACAAATATTGAACTTTATTTAGTAAAATGTATGCTGACATGGCTAGTGGGAAGTGTGCTGATATGTGCAACTTATTTCAAAATGCATAAAAATAACATAGGTTAGAATTTAGGCAGAAGGATAGGATATGAATGGAGGGAGGATAAAGCAACTATTAAAAAATGTTAATTGTAGAATCTAAGAGGTAACTAAACAAGCCTTCCAAAACAATTTTTCTATACTTTTGTGTATGTTTGAATTTTTTCATAACAAAATGTTGGAAAAAACATATTAAAAGATGAAAAATGTCACAGTGTATGTTACCAAGCCATAATAACTCTGACAATGAAACCTGGCAATAATGACGTGAACATGAATGTATATTCACACATGCACACACATACACCACAAAAGTTCTACAAATCAGTCTTTGTAATTTTTTTAATCTTTAAAGAAAAAACTAGAAACTATAAAAGTCTATTTTTTAAAAACTATGATCAAATAGATTTTATTTTAGGAAGGCATTTATGGTTTAATATATGTAAAACTTTTAGTGTAATATGTCCCATCAGAATCAAAGAAGAATTATGTTAATGATCTCAATGGATCTTGAAATGGTTCTCAATAAGTTTAGATCTATTCCTGGTTGAAACAAAAAGTTTTAGTATATTAGGAATAGAAGTATACTTTTTGAACATGTTTTTAAAAAATCTATGACATGCCAATGCAGTTCCAAAAAAAGAAAAAATTCAAAGAAATCATTTTTGGAACTTGATCATATGATTAGAAAGTTTATATTGAAGAATAAAGAAGAAAAAAATAGTCATTTAAAAAAACTAATGAGGTTGTACTAAGAGAAAATGAATCATCTGGTGAATGACTTGAGACTGAATGAAAGTGAAACCACCGCTTCTCCACAATGTACATGCAAATCTTGGAGATCTTATTTAAATGCAAATTATGTTCAGTAGATCTGAGATAGAGCCTATGATCCTGCATTTCCAGCAAACTCCCAGATGATTCTAATGCTCCTGTTCTGTGAATCACACTTCATGTAACAAGGCATTATATGATAAAGGGGGTATTTAAAATAAGCATGAAAGGAAAGATTATTTAAATCATATTATTGATATTTGATATATATTGGGATATTCTACTACCATTGAGAAAGAAGAAAATCAAATTCTTACTTCGTATGATATGCTAAAATTACTTCAAGTATAGTAAGGGTTTAAAATAAGAAGTTTAAAATATATATAAAATATAGTTAAGTTTAAAATAAGCTAGCCTTGTTTCAACCAGATAAAGGTGAATATTTATGTATTTGAGTGTAAAGAAGGCTTAAGATCGGGTCTTAAGTTAGAAAGGTACTCCTTTAGATTAAGACATCTATTTAAAAATTTAATTTTTGTATGCCAAAAAAATACCTAAAATATTAGGTCAAATGACAAATTATGAAAATATTTGCAGCATACTTAAAGAGTAATGTATTTAATATATAAAGAGCTCTTACAAACAAATAAGGTACAAACTTATTTAGCAGTAGAAAAAATATAAGTAATGATTCAACAAAGACATTTTAATGGCCTAACAATTGGTGAAAAATCTCAACTTATTTGTAATTAAGAACTGAAAATTTAAAATATAAAATATTTTTATCAAATTGACAATATTAAATAAAGAGAGTTTTGGAAGGAGTATAGGGAAGTTGGCATTCTCATAATTGGCATAACCATTGTTTGGGATTATTGATCAATAGATAAAAAACTGAAAAGTGTTAGTAGTTCTACTTCTCCAAATTGAACCTAAGGAAATAATCAGGGATGCACATAAATATTTATGTCTAAAGATGTCTACTGCAACAGAGGTCACTATGGCAAATATATATGTACCTACTATAGTCACAATATATGGATGTGAAATAAATAGTTTACAAAATTGTATATACTCAGTGTATCAAGTTCTTTGGTTATAAGCACAAAAACCAGCTTTAGCTCAGGCACTTACAGACTATGCAGGTAAGAGCAACCAGACAAAGGAGTCCAGGAAGCAGGATAAAACATAAGACTGGAATAGGGCAGGCAATTACTTAACTATTTCCCAATTTGTCTACCAAATGTTTTATATCCCCACCCCCATCCCACCCATCTTTCTGTCATTTCACTTAAGATCCAAAATCCTGGAAGAAATTAACTAATTGTTTTATTTTCAGTTAACCGCCAGTCCTTGGTTGGGTAAGGAAAAGGATTCGTAATTTATGATCCCACCAAGACTATACATGATGGTAAGGTGATACTGAAGTAGGAAATCAGGAGTTATTAGAAAGGGGAATAAATGCTAAGTAAATCCAAATAATCACAAATATCCATTATTTACAGTTTCTCTCTATGTGCTGTACCAATAGAGAAAAATACTAAAATACAGTAACATAATATTAATAGTAGTGATCTTCAAGTGACAGATTATGGTTGAATTTTGTTCTCTTGTTCTTTTCTGTGTCTTCTAAACTTTTAACAATGAGAAACTCATTGCTCTTTTATTAACAAAAACAATAATTTTTAACATAGTTTGCAAGACATGACCAAAGAGATTTCCTTCAGTCAATTTTTAACCATTATATTAAATAAATGGAACCATTATTCCAAGAGCTATATTCCTATCCCAACTATTGATATGTATAGAAATATAATAGAACACCACGGTTTTCTTGATTTATATGAAATACCTCATAAGGTCTCCCTTTGATGCTGCAGAATGAATCTTAAAGCATACTCATGAAAATGCCACATTGCACTGAGGAAATTGCTTCAGTTTTGTGTAAGATCAGGACTGAGTGGCACTATCCAACTAATAATTTTCCAGTTCCTGACAATCAATTCTGTAGAGAGATCATCTGTCTGTTACTCTGTTCTACAGAGAGCCCTGCATATCAGAGCCAAGAACTCAAACTTCCACATATCTGGTCATAAAGTTCTTGGAACACTTCCATTTTACATGAATGCTATTTAGTTTTTACTGCATTAGGATGTTGAATTGTGAATCTACTTGTTCATAGGGCAACCCCAAGTTCAGAGTGATTAGGATCAAAATCAAAGACAGGATATATGTAATACCAATTGCTATTCACATAGTAAGTGTCTTGCGTTAAGTTCAAGTTCTTTAGTGATCACAGTTTAATAACGAAGGTATATAATAAGCAGGGTATATGATTAGAATTTTCAATTTTAGCAAGAAGTGCAAAATGCTATTCTTCCATTATCAGCAGAATATGAGTATGTTGTACATAGAAATTATAGTATTTCACAGAATTTTGATCTTCTTAAATTCCAATAACTTAAACAAATATAATACTCCTTGAAAAAAATGATTTTCAACTCCCAGAGATTAGATTCAATGCGATATGAGCATAATTACCAACATAAAAATGTTCTCTTTCCATGATTGTACTAAGTGGTGACTCTCAAAGAGCAAATAACATTTAAAAGTCCACATGATTCATCTACTTTCCAGAAAACTCCAGAATAAAAACAAACAAGTTAATCATCAATTTTAAAGCAGTGATACACAAAATCAGTTCTGAATGTTATAATGCAAAAATGATTTTATTCTCTTTAATATGGAAGTGGTTCAGGGCCTTGGGGCATAATTTAGTAAATGTCACTTTATTAGCTTTGTCAATGTGGTCTCCAAAAATATCTAGTAATAACCAAAGTGCTCCAAAGACTTATTTAAGTAGATGTCTCAGGGAAATAAAGAAGGAAGGGAAGACATGAACTATATCAGGGAGGACATAAAGATAATACAATTAATGTATGTTAATAAATAAAATTAGCATTGTGAAAATTGGGGAAGGGAGGACTTAATCAATATATGCCCTTAAAGCCTCTCCAGAAACTTATTTTATTTTATTTTATTTTATTTTATTTTATTTTATTTTATTTTATTTTTTTATTGGAGTTCAATTTGCCAACATATAGCATAACACCAGTGCTCATCCCATCAAGTGCCCCCCTCAGTGCCCATCACCCAGTCACCCCAACCCTCTGCCCACCTCCCCTTCCATTACCCCTTGTTCATTTCCCAGAGTTAGGTGTCTCTCATGTTTTGTCACTCTCACTGATATTTTCACTCATTTTCTCTTCTTTCCCTTTATTCCCTTTCACTAATTTATATATTCTCCAAATGAATGAGACCATATAATGTTTGTCCTTTTCCAATTGACTTACTTCACTCAGCATAACACCCTCCAGGGCCATCCACATCAAAGCAAATGGTGGGTATTTGTCGCAGAAACTTTTGAGTGAGGTTTTAGCAGAAGAAAGAAGGATATTTAGGAAAGTTGAGATAGAATTTAATTTAAAGTTTGTTTTATAATGATGTATATGACTACAAATTTAAAGTCAGCCTACTTACTATGAAAGAAGTTTTTTTCAAACATTTAGTGACTCAGAAGAAAAAAAGAAAATACGATTATCTATTGAGTTTGTTTATATGCGTGATCTATGTAACAAATATTTTAACCATCTTTTATTTGGAACTTCTCTTTGAATTTTTCTAAACTGAGTATTTCCAATCAAGTCTATAAATTGTCAACACATGTAAATGACTGATTTGCATTTATCAAATATCCAAACCTAGAAACAATGTAAGACTTTGTCTGAAGCAAATTTATTTTTGTTCCTAATATAAAAAGTGTTGAACTGAATAAATTAAAATTCACTTTACCTATTTCCATGCTCTCTGATAAATACTGAATGATGTATTTAATAACAGCATTGTAGTTCCTTAAATATAAAAGAATTGTTTTTTTGGCAGAGTCAATCAGAAGATCAAATTAATCCAAATAATGAGAGACGTTTACAGCATCTTTTGTAAAAAATATTTTTTCCAATGATAGATCATAAAACAACCTTCTTTTCCCACTTTATAAACTGATGCATTGTCAATGCATAAATTTGTTATTAGTTAAATTAAGTAAACTAAGCTTTAGGGAACATTTGCCAAACTCTGCAATGATGTTCAGAGAATCAACAACGTTCAGTGGCTATGTTTATCTTACTATAGATAAAAAAGATTCCAAGCTTCTCCATTGTATCTAGTTTATTTTGCTTGCCTATACACCAAAGATGACAGCCAGATATGTCTCTTCTGGGTCATTTTGTCCTCTTTCAGATTATGAGCTCCAAAGGTTAGATCACCAGGGATAGATGGAGACATTTTTACCTTTTATTCTAAACCAAAAGTAAGCTCTTTGGCCAGTTTATGTCTGGGTTCAATAGACTTACAAGACTGTTAGGAAAAAAATCAAGCTGTTTGATTTAGTAAAAGGAAATGCTCTAACATTTCATTTTATTGTTTATTGATTTGATGAGTAGTGAATTCTGTTCATGTGCTTCTTTTACTTCTGTGACAATTGATTTTAATAGCATTTCTACAGCACAACATATCATGTTAAATATTTTGTGAAATCCTAAATTGGTGATTATTAATTGTGCTAAAAATCTTAATTTTTGTAAAAACAATAAGGGCCCTGTTCTTAAATTTGGAAAACAATTGAAGCAGAGGACTCCTCCCACCCCCTTTTTGTAGTAAAGACAGGATTAGCTTCTTTGGGGTTAAAAGGTCAGAAGAGAAGGTCATCCTTAACGTCAATATGTAAATGAAAAGCTGCCTCAGACAGAAGGACACAGCTTGATGGACCAATGAACTCGATCATTATTGTACCACCAGACATGTTCACAGTTGAAAACTGGTCTCTGAAAATGTGAACACCTTTTTAATGTTCTCTAAGGCTGCATTTACTCTCTTGATAAGGAATTTAAATAGTGCTGTCACACACCATGCCAAGATTAGTAGTGACTGCAGAATTTACATTTTATACCACACATTTCTGATGGTAAAAGTTATCAAAAGATGCATGAGAAATATTTGGATGTCGAAGCTTCACATCTTCAATTTCAGATTTAAGAAGTGGATAACAAAGGTCATGCTATGGACCATATTTTGTCTCTGCCGAGGATGTCTTAGAAAATCACTTTAGACATAGGTATGTATTCTCAAGGACTTGAATCACAGAAACCTAAAGCTGTAATCAGTAAGATCAGAAAGGTCAGTCAGGAATACTTTACCAGACATCATAAAATGCAAACAACATACAGAAGTTCTGTTTGAAGTATATATAACCTCTTTTACTGGTAACATTTCCCATAAAACATTAAAATTTTATCTGGTGTAGGTGATAAGTAGGAGTCCTTTTGTGCCAATTTGCGTGTTCTTTAAAGTCCTGGACAGATTACGATGTTGTTTATAATGGTAGACTCTGCAAGCATGAGCAATTCTAATCAAATTAAAGTTTATAGTGGTGAATAAATCACATTTAGCAATAGGCACATTGTTATTATCATATGAAAAACCAACAAACTACACAGAGTTTACATAAATGGCTATTAATTTTATACAGTCGAGCTTTAAATTTTCCCTTCCCTCTTTTTTTCCCCTGTATTTCTTATTTTCATAATCAGGATCAAGATGGGGAGCAAACCATTTAGTTGAATCTTCATTGTAGATCCTTTCCCACAGACACATGTTAAAATAAAAGGTCAGGGGTCTAACCTTTGACCCCAGGCTGCTGGGCTCTGAACTCTTTCCACTACACATTCACCTCCCCAGACCCTTCTTAAACTCCTGAAACACACTGGGTCCTCAAACAGCTCATTCAGCTGCTCCTTCTGTACCCTAACATCCCCCACCCCTACCTTCACTCCTGCAATGGATTCCTACCTTCTGAAGGGCTTGTGTTAACCAAATATCTAAACCACGAGGGTGCTTTTTGCTCCTTGGGGTAAAATTCTCAATTCTATTTTTTCACTATAGTGTGGATAATGGCATGAGAAGATATGAGCATTTTGTCATGACTAACCAATGAAATAAATCAGATTCATCTTTAAAAAGAACCTTTGTGGGATCCCTGGGTGGCGCAGCGGTTTGGCGCCTGCCTTTGGCCCAGGGCGCGATCCTGGAGACCCAGGATCGAATCCCACATCGGGCTCCCGGTGCATGGAGCCTGCTTCTCCCTCTGCCTGTGTCTCTGCCTCTCTCTCTATCTCTCTGTGACTATCATAAATAAATAAAAATTTAAAAAAAAAATAAATAAATAAAAAATAAATAAATAAAAAGAACCTTTGTATGGTATGACTTCTTTGGTTAATAGAAGAAAGATCCTGACAAATATCTCCTTCGCAAGGCATCTGATATCTGAATTTTTTAAAGGAGAGAAAGCTATCCCTTAAAGAAATTAGAGATTAAAGACTATAAATAGCATTGCAAAGCAAACAGACATCTGATTCATATCAGAACCTCTTTCCTGGAGGGAGTAAGAGAGCAAGAGGAATACCAGAAGGGTGTCTAAACAAGAGAAGACCACTGGCATTAAGATAGAATCTCTGGAAAACTCTTGGTTCATGACAACGCTGATATCAACCATGTTTAACACAGAAAGAAGTATTTATATATGCCATTAGTTTCAGTGGCAATAGCAGCTCTGCACCATATTTTATTTTATTTTATTTTATTTATTTTTTTTTATTTATTTATGATAGTCACAGAGAGAGAGAGAGAGAGGCAGAGACACAGGCTGAGGAAGAAGCAGGCTCCATGCACCGGGAGCCCGACGTGGGATTCGATCCCGGGTCTCCAGGATCGCGCCCTGGGCCAAAGGCAGGCGCCAAACCGTTGCGCCACCCAGGGATCCCTCTGCACCATATTTTAAAAGCCATTCAATACTATTATTATTTTTTTACTTAAAATAGCTGCTTCTATCAGGCATGCCATTTTACGCAAACCCCAATTTATTACATTTTTCATTTTAATTGTGTCGTGGAGCATCACTTACTTTTATATTCAACAAATGTTTCCAAAATACCCACTAAGTGTCAGCATGTGCCAACAGCTGAGGATGAATAAATCAAGTTATGTATGTTACAGGTTTTATAGTCTGGCAGAAACACTGCATTTTAAAAATAAATAAGGTCAAAACAAAGTGATAAATAGTAGAGTATTGTATATAGCATGAAAATAGTGAGAAAAATGTGATTAAATTGACCTTACTAAGGTGGAAGGAGTTAATAGAGGAGATGCTGTTTGAAATTATTCATTCATTCAACAAATATTTATTGAGCACCTACAAATATTTGGAAAGCACAAGTAGGTGCAGAAGATATAATTGTGGAGAATACATAGTACATGCATTCATGGTACATGCATTCTAGTGGGTGAGGCGGTAATTAATCGAGATAAGTACTATATATTGCATGTAAGAAGTGAGAAGGAAAGACAAAACAGGAGAAGAAAATGAAATGTTGGAGGGGGTACTATTTTTGAAAAGGTGCTCATGAATGGCCTCCTTGAGAAGATGAGTTATGAGTAAATATTTGTTTGGGGAGAAATTTACCAGGTAAATGAGGGTTTGAAAGGTATATTTTAAACAGAAAAGAGAACATGCACAAAACATGGGAACTTATAAGTATAATACATGTTTAGGAAATAGCAAATTGTAGGGCTGAAGTGTGTATGTGTACGTGTATGCACGTGCACACATGTACACTTCGAAAATTAATAAGAAAAATAAAAGAGAGGTTGGACTGAGATCAAGGTGTCAGAAATCTATTCACCAGGTTAAGCAAGGGAACAATGAGACTTAACCATGGAGCAGGTTGGCTGTAGCAATGTCGCTGTGGCCTTGGGGCACGGATAGATAGCATTAAATTGTATACAACCCCAAACAAAGACCTTCCTGTGTACTTGTATATGATTTTATTTTGGACATAATGCTCATGAGCAGAATTATTGATGTGTAAGAGTAGAGGGCCAAATGAGAAGGTGGTACTTCAACCAAAAGAGATGGTAAAATGGAGCTACAGAAGATAAGGGTGTCTTGGGGCACCTGGGTGGCTCAGCTGGTTGAGCCTCTGCCTCTTGGTTTCTGCTTAGGTCATGGTCACAGGGTTGTGAGATCCAGCTCCAGTCAGCCTTGGGGCTCAGTAAGAGTCTGCTTGGGGTTCACTTTCCTCCTCTTCTTCTGTCCCTCCCCCCATTCTGCATGCATGCACATGTGTGTGCACTCTCTTTCTCTCAATAAATAAATCTTTGAGAATGGGAAAAAAGGGCATTTTCTTATGAAAGAAGAAAATGTCTGGGTGGTGAATGTTTAAGAAAATATGTTGGATTAGTCCATTAATTATTGTAGATATAAATATTGGTGTTTCTATTGTAACTACCTGCTCTTTAAAGTACTCTCGAAAATAACACAATTTTGCTGTTGTTGTTTAAGCAGCAGTTCTCAAAGCCTGGTATGCAGAACTCTATAGGCTCCTGAGACATTTTCAGGAAGTTCACAGAATAAAAACTTTCTTTATAATAATGCTAGGAAGCCATTTGCCTTTTCACTGTGCGGACATTTGAACACATGGTGAGAAAGCAATGGGCCTGGCATCTCGGTGTGAATCAAGACAATGGTAGCAAACTGCACAACTGATCATTTGTAGTCATCACTGCCATACACTCATGCTGGAAAGAAAAAAAGCCAATTTCACTTAAGAACCACTTTGATTAAGCATTACTTTAATTAAATCTCTACCCTTAAGCACACATTTTTTTATTGTGTATGATGACAATTGGAAGTACACATAAAAGTACTTCTGCCTAAGTATGATTGTGATCATAAGGAAAATGTGTTGAGAACTGAACAAGCTGCGTTTTTTTTTTAATGGAACACGATCTCTACTTGAGAAAATGACTGACTGTGATTGTTCAGACTGGGGTATCTGGCAAACATTTTCTTGAAAAAAACAAATGAGCCTGTTAGCTTTAAGGAAAAAAAAAATTTTTTAGGATCTATTGCCAATGATAAAATTTGAATTTCCAAGGAAAAATTGGTATTTTGGGAAACACAAATCTACCACCTTGAGCTTGACATCTTCTTAATATTGAAGATTCTTCTGATGAAATTGGTGGTGATATTAACAAATGTGATCTGTTGATTCTGTATAAAGATCATTTGAAAGAACTAAATACATCAGTAAGCCTATTATTTCCCAAATGACTAATGCCCCATGACGTAACATCAGGCAAGGATAGAATATCCACTCAAAGAGCTAGACAGATGAATGGATTTTATGATAGTATGAAAAAGTAACTGTTACAATTTCTGATTCCTTATTGCAACCAATCCTTTAGGAACTATCAGTTGTGGATTTGGGGTGTAGATTAAAGCAGAATAAAATATTATTTCTTTTTACAAACTACATATCTGAGTGAGGCCATGTTTTGTTCAGATATTTTAAATGGAACAACATTGCACAATAGGTTCAATAGAGAATCAGGTATGAGAATCTAGCTGTCTTCTATTAAGCTAGATATTAAAGAGATTGGCAAAAATATAAAACCATTTCAACCATCTGATTGTTTTTTAAGGAAAGTAATTATTTTTCATAAAAGTGTGACTTCTGTAATAGACATATTGAGATAATTTTAAGTTATTATCTTAAAATGAATTAATGAATATAGACTTTTAAAAAATTTCTCAGTCTTAATTTATAACATGGAAAGTACTGACAGATGTAACAAAATGGGGTAGGGTTGTCAGATTTAGTAAATAAAGCTAAGGATGCTCAGTAAATTTGAATTTCAGATAAACAATCAATAACAGTTAATATACATATGCCCCATGTAATAGTTGAGACAAACTTACGCTAATAAATTATTCATTGTTTATCTGAAATTCAAATGTCACTAGGCATCCTATATTTTATCTGGCAGTTCTACTTGGGCATTCTTGATGATTTTTTGGTATATAGAAGTTCTAAGGCCCAATGGTTTGAAAACCACTGCTTAAATGCATTTGACAATTCAGTCTTTTTCCATTTTGCATTCTTTTCCTTTCACTTACTCAGAACTAGTCAGGTTTAACTATAATTACTTTAAGTGTCTTATTACCTCAAGACTTAATTGCTATTGGACATTATGTTTTTTACAGTTAGTTCCAGACAGGTTATTCACCTATGTATATTTTGCTCAAGTAGAAAATAAATGTGTTGTAGCAACAGAACTGAAAAACTTATGTTTTATAGTTTATTTCATGAAAAGCAATGATGGACCTATATACACAGGGAGAAATCATGATGGCGATACTCTCATGAAGATATTAAGTGATGACTGAAGTATCTCCTACACTTATTTTATGTAGATTCTCTCTTTGCACAATAATGGAAAAATGAAGTATCTTGTCTAGAAGCCTTACAATTTGAGAATTACACAAGTTCAAGGAGGACCTAACAGAATGTACTGCTTCTCTGAGACATATCATCAATTTTTTGTTTAATGCTTACAAGTACCTTGCCTGTTTTGGATTGATTAAATGTCATATTTGCACTGAAAATAAAGCACTTTGTAATACTTGTGGAAAACAATAGCCTCTGAAATGCGTTACAATTTAAAATTGTGTAAAATTGAGCCAAATTTATGAAACAAGTCAGTCCTGTGTATTAGCCCATAGAAATGGTATCTGTGAAGGAATCAGCGGCCCCCTATGGCTATTTTTGGTAGAAAAATGAAATTAAGAGTGCCACAAAAGTCCCCAAGTAGTACAGCCCTGACACAACAAATCGGACTCCTAAAAA
The DNA here is from genome assembly GCF_018345385.1 of Vulpes lagopus. NCBI lineage: Eukaryota > Metazoa > Chordata > Mammalia > Carnivora > Canidae > Vulpes > Vulpes lagopus. The sequence continues at coordinate 27,219,845 of NC_054843.1, forward strand.
ATAAAAATGTGCCACTCAAAACTAAATTCACTTAAAAACATAATCCAAACTTCAGCTGTGTACAGAAAAAAAGCAATATACGTACATAAAAACTGACCCTGGTTATCTCAGGGGATGAGGATGATAGAGAACACTGTCTATTTTATATAGTTCTATGAACTATATTTACACCTTTGGATTATATTTAAGATGAAAGCAACTCAAGATAATAATGCATTTAAAAATTATCTTTCCAAAAGATCATACTTCATAAACTATTCTTGAATTCTATTTGTTTACAATGTGTCTGAGACCTCTTTCCATGTCAGTATCTACAACCATACTTTTCTTTCAATTGTTTTGTAACATGTCTATGCCCAAATCTTTACCCTTTTCTCTATTAAAAAGCACTTTTTGTTGCTATTTCAAACAGGGCCACCATGAATACGACTATATAAATCTATTTGTGCAACTGCGGAAAATTCACATTTCGGTGGATGATATAAGTGATTGTTTGGGGGCCATAGTATTGGTGGGAGGAAAACACGTATACAATCATTTTTACCATTATATTATGTTGTGGGAGTTACACAGAAGACTCTATCTTCCTGAGAGCTCAGAAGGATTTGGAAATGCCAGAGAAGTCATCTTAATTGAGTCCGTCTCCCTTTCATTGGGCTACATTCCATACATTTAATTGCTTTGTCAAAGATCCATTTAAACCCACTGCTAACATGCAGTAGCTGGAAAGTTAGAAACCATTTCTCAGACTCTTTGGGCACTAGGATATGATTTAGGTTCCATCATTCGCATGTGGGAATGTTTAGAAACTGAATCAAATGTAGGAAAAAGCCAAGTCTGAGGCATACATTTTGCTGGCAAGGATTAAGGCCAAGGTGGCAGCTATTGCAGAGACTTCCCAACGTGGTGGGTGAATTCCTGATTCAGCAGCTTCCTAGAACAGCAGTGGCATATTTCTGGATTGTGGCACAATAGCCTGGGACCACAGCGTCAGAAGTCAGCACAATTAGCAACAGATCACCATTTTTCAGCTGCCTGCATTTGTGATAGCGGTTTACCCGCTCGAGGCAAAGGCAGAGTATTATCTGGAGCTACTAGTTGTTCCTGGTTGTTAAGGTTAGAACTGTTCCTCCATCCCTTCCAATAATTTTGTATGTTTTCAATTCTCTATATAAGATTCGTATTATCCCAAGTTCAGCCCACCATCTGTTTTGGTACAGCCTGCAAGCTAAAAATGGTTTTTGCATTTTTACCTGGTTGGGGAAAAAAATGAAAAGGAGAATAATATTCTGTGATGTATGAACATTTTATGAGTTTCAAACTTCAGTGTCCTTAAATAAAATTGTATTGGAACATACCACTCCCATACATTTGCATATCAGCTATGCACTACAACAGCTGTTGCAAGTACTCGATTCCCACTACACCAGCAGAATCAAGTAGTTGCACCAGACACCGCATGGTCCACCAAGTTTAAAATATTTCTTATCTGTTTTGAATTTATTTTTGTGTAGGGTGTAAGAAAGGAGGGGAAGTGGGTAGGGGGATGGGTTAAATAGGTGATAGGTATTAAGGAGAGCATTTGTGATGAGCATTGGCTGCTAAAGGTAAGTGATGAATCACTAAATTCTGCACCGGAAGCTAATATTACATTGTGAATTAAAGAACTGAAATTTTAATAAAAACTTGAAAAAAAATTATTGTCTGGTCCTTCACACAAAAAGTTTGCCAACCCCTGATCTGAGAACCAATGAGTTCTCTTGGTTTAATGGAACTCTGAACAAGCAATGCTCTCTATTAAAAAAATAAGAATTATGGTGGCACAAATTGTAAACACTAATTATGCTTCTATGCACCCTTGATGTTAGATATGACCAGTGGCTTACTTCAGCCAGTAAAATTTGACCCCATTTTGGGGGGTTCTCTTGGCTCTTTGTTTCCATATGGAATTCTTAGCTGCTTTCTCTCACACTCACCTAAAGTGCACAGAGCTCTGTGAAGCTTTTCTTCAGATTACTTTCCTTGGCTTTTTCTAGTCTATTGCCTGATGCCATGTTGACTGTGGCTCCCAAGAGACAACTTCTCTGAGGGACTTGTTACCTCCCCCAGGACATTTCTAGGACTTTGAAAAACTTTTATGAGTGCTTCTATGCCCTTCTGCCTTTGGGTTTTAGGCAAATGGTGGGAGGAAGAGAGCTCTCCTAGCTCTCCTGCCACTCTTACCTTTTTCTTTACCTTCCTGTGGAATCATTCTACTTCCTCTTCCAGTTGGTAGGAGCATCCCTATGCTTCATCTTCAGTTCTGAGTAATCACTCTCATCTTCTCTATGGCAATGTTAACTACAGGGAATGAAAGTGCCTAACAGGAAGAGAACATATGCTTCTAAAGATACTACCCTCAATAGACCTGATCACTAAAAAGCACAAGTATCATGTATGCTTGAATATAAGGTGGGTTATCTTTTCAAAATTATTCCTCAGAAACAAGGAAGTCATCTTCTAGAATCTCTAATATTAAATAGAGTTCTCTTATTTTAACAAGAAAATTCTATTTGGAAAAAAAAAAAGAAAATTCTATTTGGGAAAGGTCCACTAACCCAAAATAACTCAATTAATGATGGAATTAACTTCATAAAAGGTGGCAAATAAGTTTATGCATATTTAACAATTATTCCTTGAGTTTTGGATATAAACACACCTTTAATATATCACTGTTTTTAATATATCACTTTTAAAAATAAAGTATTAATGATTAAGTTGTTGAAATGATGATTATGAAACTGAGATTTGTGGCTTAGGGTAAAATCTCCATTGGCCACCTTATGCATAAGATGTAAAAGAAATATATCTCCGACAACTTGGATAGAAAGGTGATAAATTCTTTCGTTTAGATGACCCAACAAATGGTTCCAGTTATAACAAAGATACTGGTGTCTAAATGATAATTTTCAGAAAATGCTTTTAATGATACTCAGGCATTATAAAATATTAATGCAAGTGATACATTTTAATATAGGTGCTTTGTGGAATGAGAACATGGAAAAAAGCATTTGTTCATTACTATACCATTTAAATAATATGCACTTTTTAAATTGTGTGTTCAAATAAAATAATTACATTTTATAAATAGCTTTTTAAACAATATCCCTAAAAGTATGTATTCAAGTTGGCAAACCAAGCAAACAAAATGAATCAAAAATTCTTTTTAGGATCTTCTCTTTGGAAAAAAGATTACCTTATAGTCAAGTTTGCTTAGTATTCAGTAAATCATACAATTTTAAGTCTCTCCAACCAATATTCTTCCACAGGAACATAGCCTGTACCACATAGGAAAGAATGTACTTTTTTCAAAGTTTCCAATTCTCTGTTAGTTCTGATGAACTCTCTCTGTAGTTAGCACATTTATGCAGATTTTTTGAAGTTTTGACATCTTCTACATTTATTATATTATCATATATTATTATATTCTAAGCTAAAATTTCCATCTTCTATTACCAGTGATATTAGTAACTATCACCTGATTTAAAAAAAAAAAAAAGTCCTTTCCAAATCTGATGTACCACAAGATGGTTCTATTCTTACTAGTTTTCAGTCCCAAACTAAATTTCAGGTAATTTCAGTATGATATTTACTTCACCCAAACTCGTCTTTGCTGGACCTGCCTTTCATAAAATTCTACAGTAATTTCTGCTCTTCAGAATCTATCCCAAAGATTATTTTTTAATATCATTAAAATGAAACAAAGAACCTTTGTAATTTGAAAATAAAAGCTATTCTACAGCAGAGATGGGGAGGCAGAGACGATGGGGCGGGAGAGAGAGAGAGAAAATAAGAGAGGGAGAGAGAGAGAATCCAAAAGGAAGAGAGAAGATGACAACAACAACAAAAAGTGAAAAGCATGAAAAGTCCAGTAGGAAGCTATGGACATTTGGTGAGAAACCAGGTTGCAGTGTCTAAAAATATGATTCCAAGTTTAGAACCACATTCATTTTCCAGAAATGGCAAATTTCTCCTTGAAGAGCTCTTACAAAATTTAAAAAATATATATTCTTAATTACCAAGCTGAAATAAACCTAGAAGAAAATAAGTGTGTGTTTCCTAAATCCAGGAACACTTTTTAACACTACCCATTTCCACTGTGTTTTCTACTTTTTAAAAGAACCTTCCTGAATTTCATTGTGGAATAGACACATTTCTTTCATTCCTGAGACTATCAGTGGCAAAATAGGCGTCCAGTGACTTGCTCAGGATCATGCAGCTAAGCCAGAGGCAGAAGGAACACTGGAACCAGTCCAGGATTCTCCCAGCTGAGCTGAACTGACAGTTTCAGTTATGTAACAAGTCTCCCAAATTCTCATCTGGATTCAGCAACGTTAGCAAGAAAAGATGCCCAGTAACAACCCTCACCTAGTATTTTAAGTCATCAGCAATTTTTTCATTCTTACCTTTAACCCAGGAGATGAATACATTATTCTGAGAAGCGACTACCCCTCAGGATTGTACATGACACTCCGAAGGCTGATGGATTATTACAGAGGTTTCTATCCTGGACCCAACGAATGGAGCCAACTCCAGTCATCACATCGCACAATCTCCAATGCAGCGGAATCCAAATCTGTTTACTTTTCCTACCTTTTTCCTCTGTCCTAGTATGCACAAGTGCATCAATCTAGTGTGCCAAGAGCAATCCCTATACAGAACTGAACCCTTATTCTCTTATCATGAGCAACATCTACATCTGGGCATACACTGACAGATCATTGCCTCAGCAATTCTTCAATCACTTTGGATTTCGGGGTTAAAAAAAGATCTGATCGTGTTTTGTTGTATTGCCTGTGATGAATAGCTGGATTTCTGAAATTAACAAGATAGGAAAGGGAAGAAAAGGTGGCTGCAGAGATTTTCCATGCCATTGTGGCTTTGCTTTTGAATGTTTTGACTGACATGTATCCACAAGCATAAGGAAAACAAATTTTCTAGGTCTTATTCACATTATAAATCACTCCGCAACAGGTCACAGGGTATGTTGATACTTGCTGGCAGAGGAGAAGTATATTCAGTTACATGAAGCATTTCCTAGTGATGTGTGAACTATGTAGTGAAAAATCATGACTAAACAAATGTCCTACCTTAGTCTCTGACAGGTGGACATTAGTATTAACTAGGCCAATCAATCCCTCTTTTGCATAATTTTAACAAGGCTACATTCTTCGAGTCCACCTATTTCTCTAACAACTTCTTTATTTCCTTTTATGATTCCTTCTCCCAAGAGAACATTAAATTCAGTACTCAGCCCTCTCTCCAATTTTTGTTCTTTATATTTTTTCTCCCTCAAAGCTGTCATCTGTTCAATTGGCCATTACCTTCAATGGCTTAATTTTAGATGTCTCAAGGAGGAGAGGAACTTAGTCAAACTTTCCTAATTGGAATGGATTCTAAATCTAAATTCTCTCCTCAAACAATTTTCAAACGGATATTTCTACCTTAATTGACTGCTTTGTCATTCCACTCAAATTCAACATCACTGAAACTATTCATTGCTAGATCATCCCCACCTCAGGACCTGTCGGCAATCCCTTCTCCATAGTTCCACGGACTGTCTTCCTGCCTCCAGCCTTCCCTTGGCAAAGTAGCCTTCATACCCCTGTCTGATGAATCTGTCCAAAGAGCACCCATTTCCCCACCGAGAAGCCACAAAATGATTGTCTGATGCTCTTAACTAGGACTGTTGAGCCTGGAATACAGAATCTGCCAGAATCTGGTCTCAGCCTGTTTTTGTAAGCTCAACTCTTACTGGAGCCTTATGTGAATTTTCTGTTCCTGTCTCTTCAGTGTCCCCAAGACATCTTGAGCTTCCATACCCTCTCTGCCTTAGGTCACTTTGTTCTCATTCTGGGAACTCCTTTTCCTGCTGTTTTCCTGCTATTTAAATCTCATTCATCTTCCAGGACCCAGAGCAAAGCCCACCGCCTTTGGCAGGACTTACCCTGATCATCCAGGGCTGAAGGGCCGCTCCCTCTTCTGTTCTCCTCAGCTTCTTTTCTCTGCACTACTTTCTAAGTGCTGATTATTCAGAGCCTCATGTTGTTTGCTATAATTTCATTTATATTCATAACATCTCCCCCATAACTCACATACCTCCCAAGAGCCCAGACTACTAAGCAACTTATGTATCTTTACATTTATGATTTTTCTACAATAAGGCATCACTGATTTGTTGATATTCATTTTTATTACTGATAAACGGACAACATTGAGAATATATGTGATAGACATACATACATGGAATTATTTGTACACTTGACTGTCAAGAATTTGGGTCAGATGAAATCTGAACACAAGCAGAATTTGCAGTTTCTGGGATAGGAGGACAGTAATTTAATATCCAACATAATTGAAAATAAAAGAAAAAAGGATAGATAACCAGATAAAACTATTATTCACTATTATAATGCATACAAAGGGATTAAAAACAAAGAGACAAGGAAGATTTGAAAATGCCCCAGGGGTGCCCAGGGAGATTATGTTTTTAAAAATAATGCCAAAGATGATAAAAAATGCAGCATTGCTAATAATCAACTGCCACAAAATGAAAAAAGTGTGATGCTATGGAGGCGATTCTGTTTTTGTCAAAATAATTAATGTTTGCACATGTAGCAATGGGGAAGTTTACAACTGTTAAAAAACAAAGATAAGTAGACTATTTAACATTACTTATATTTTGCCAATGTAGTAGCCATTACTACTACATATATATGCTATGACTTCAAGTCTACTTTCCCTGCCAATCTTGCTGACACTTCTCAATTTACTGACCCAAACATATGACTATAAATCCACCCTGTTTTAGGTCATCAGCCTGTTTTACTGGATCCATCTCTTTTGCAAAGTAAATAAAATGTGTGCTGCTAAATTCTTTTTAACTGTTGCCATGGAAATTTCAAGCTTCAATGTTAGTGATGGGTTGTGCTTTTTAATTAACAGATCATCTGATTTTTATAAATATGTGTATGGCCTTCTTAATATTGTTTTAATTGATTTTGTTTAAATAGCTTTATTTCTAAAACTGCAATCAATATGGCTCCCAGAAAAAAGAAGCCAACCAAAAATACTGAATCTAAGCCATTTTACAAGATTGTCTTTCTGATTAAGCAAGCAAGTTATTTAGAAGAAAGATGAACTTTTAATTACACTATTCAATTATATTTTCCAGTATACTAAATTTATTCCAGTCTTTTGTGGTTTTAAAGCAGTCTTGTCTGGATCATTCCAATGGCTTTCTCAAACATATGTTCAAGAAACATTTGCATATGACCTGGTTCCTATTAATGTAAACAAAAACTACTACTGTATGTGGTTTAGATCACAAGCACTTAGAAAACAGATTATTCAAAAAAATTTTATTACAAGTCAGAGAAATTTTTATAAGTACCCTAGCCTTAAAAAGATGCTCATTTCAGTAATCATAACTGAGTACATATAAATAGGAGACATCAGATCCCATGAAAGATTTGGTTTTTCAAATCCCTTTTGTTTGTTCAGTTTCCTGTGTTTATCATTTCAATGGAAATTTATATTTGTGGAGATCTCTAGAAACAACTAATCATCAACCACAGATAAAATGAGATGCAGGGAAAACAGCTATAGAGAAATGTCCTGCTGTTTCATGGTTATTCATCCCCTGCCACTTCCCCCCCCAAAATTCTCTGATAAATTAGAGTATTAATATCTAAGTCAGGGGTGTGAAGAGGAGGGAAGGAAGCAATATGGAAGAACAGAGAAAAGGAGGACCAATTCTCATGGCTTGGGGGCTCATGGAATATTGATTATCGGCCAGCCCTTTTGATTAATGGAGTATACCAGCCTATGGAACACTACCAGATGGTCCAAGTATTACAGATGGGTAAGAAATGAATTGAGTATGACTTAGAGGCATGTTAGTGGTACTGGAAAATCTAAATGATGCTAATATATTTTGCAGACAAAAAAGAATCTTGTTGAGCCTAGTGACCTTTGAAAACTATTTGTGTCTCTGAAATAGACAACTTTTTGATACTCATTTTACTTAAAAATACATTTTAAGTACCCTTACTTTTCAAGACTATAGTGGTCTCAGAAATTTTGCATATTTAAGGAATTATTCAGTGATAAAAAGAAGTGATAAAAGGAAATGAGCTATTAAACCACAAAGACGTGAAGTAGCCTTGTTTGCATATATTACAAAGTGAAAGAATCCAGTCTGAAAAGACTACAACTATGATTTTGTATGATATTCTGGTGAAGGTAAAACTATAGAGACAGCAAAAGGTCAGTGGCTGCCAGAAGTTCCAGGGGAAGGAGGAAGGGGATAACTAGGTGGAACGCAAGGAATTTTTAGAGTGATGAAATTATTCTGTATTAAATTGTAATGGTGGATACATATTATTATGCACTTGTTAAAACCATAGAACTGTACAACACAAAGTATGAATCTTAATATAAGCAATAGACTACGTTTATTAATAAAGCATCACTAGTCATTTATTTACTGTAACAAACTACACTAATGCAAGATGTTAATAATAGGGAAAACTATGAGAGGTGAGAGGGTGAATCAAATTATTTCTATCATCTGCTCAGTTATTCTATAAATCTAAAACTATACTGAAAACAAGTCTATTAATTATTTTTAAACTGATATTCTCATATGTTTGATCATATTATTTTTACTAAAAGAAGAATTTTCATTTTTCTTCCCCAGGAAAATGGACCATTTTTCTTCATAGACTTTTTTTGAAAGAACATATTCCTTTTTCATCTTGAATATTAAAAAAAAAAACAAAAAACAAAACCCATCAGGTGTGTATTTGTTTTAACTATTTGCTCACGGGTTGAAATGACTACTGCTTGTTTATGGAAAAAGTCACTAAATTTTCTCAGCTACATAAACAGTCAAATGATAATCTATGTGTAATTTTAGGAAACTATAAATGGTCTTGGGCATTGAGTATCCAGTAAGTAGGAAGTTAAGACTATCACAAGCTGGGAAGTTTTCAAATATATACCAACCCTGATTTAATGGGGATTCCACAAAAAGGTTGATTTTGTATATAGTCTTCTAGTAGCTGAGGTCAGAAAGAGAAAAAAAGAAGTCTTTGAAACAATGCTTGCTCAATATTTAAAGTCCGTTGAGCCAGATGGCCATGGAGCAGACTGAGGCACATTTACCTTTTGTCTTCTTTATGTTATGGCTTCTGATTGTTCTTAACAATCCCAGATGTGCCTTGCTTTAGATCTCTTTCTCTCCTCCTTCCTGACCTCACATCCTCTGTATTTCTTCTGGAAAGGTCTGTGCAATTGCCTTTTCCGTATTGTGACTAGGATTAAATATTTAATGCTGTGTTTCCAAGTGACCACCATCCCTTTTCTCTAAGGCAATAAAAATGTTTCCATCTTTCTTAGGCCCACTTTTTAAAAAATTACCTATAGTGGCTTAATTCATATTCCAAAAATAATTAAAACTCTTATAAACTAGGGCTGAGATGTGTGATTTCACCAATAGCATCTCATTTCAAAAGGAACACATTTTTTAAACGGTTAATTTTTAATTCACTGTTAAAATGTATTATATATGCCAGAATTTCCAAAGAGGTTTTAATTTTAAATATAATACTTCCTTGACCACATGAAGTATCAGTAATGGCTCTTAAAGTTGCAATAGTTTGGCACATAATGATTAAGTTTACAAGCCAGTAAGTACTAAGATAAAACATACAAATAAAACAACAAAAAAATATTCCCCACAAAAAAGAGGAAAGATGTATATTTTGGTTATAACATATATAATTATATACATAGTTATATAAGTAACTGGTTTAAATAAGCATGTAATACATATATTTGTAAATGCATGTCAAATAGTCCTTATAAATCTCTATGGCCATTGAAGTCTTGAGAGTAAAAGAGTAATTTGTAGAATGTTCCAGCAAGACAGCAATACAAGATAGCCAACTAACCAAGTAAATATCACACGGCATCATTTTCGTTATTGTTCTTATAGTTTGCAATTTCAAAATTGCGTAACTTAAAACGTTTAGTAATATAAAAAGTTGTCTCAAGTGACAAGACAGAGAAGAAAACATTTAAAGAAACTTTGCAAGGAAATAAGTATCTTTTCAGAAGAAATATAGTATTCTCATACAGTATTTTACACCCAATATATCAGCAAGATAACCACTGCTATTACTGGAAATCTGACGTCAGTTGATACACTGTTCTTCTCATGAAAGGAGTATTTGCCTCTCAAGATGTGGCTTCCAGAACTTTTATCAACAAGACTTTTTTTTTTTTTTAAAAGATAATCCTCTTAACATGAGGTTTTGGTAAAAAAAAAAAAAAGAAAGAAAGAAAAAAGTATAATTGCATATCATTCTCTGAAAAATAGTTTCAGATTTAAGCATGCACATTTAATCTTATTTTTTTCATTGCTTGAAAGCAAAATTCCATCAGCACAAACAAAAGCAAAGCAACTGTGAAAAACCTATTGCTTCCAAAGCCCAGAAGATTTTTCTAATAGGTACTAGACAAAACCACTCATCTAATTCTTATGACTGTCTACAAATTCAATGTTATTTTTATACAAAATTCACACATACCTAAAGGGATATGAAATACTTAAATGACAAAACCCTAGCAGGACAGCAGGCATTTGATACCAGTAGTGATGGTGGAGGACAGAGGAGCAGGGTGATGGTGATGGTGTGTGTGACACAGAACATAAACAAAGACGATCTGAGATAAAAGGGTAAGGATGGTCCTTGTGAACTCAGAATATAATCAGAAAGGAAGAGTGCAAAATTGTAGCTGCCTGGAAAACAGGAAAAGTTCACACGACAGAGAGCAAGGTGTTTTTTGTTTGTTTGTTTTATTTTGTCAATTAGAAACTGAGTGTACAAGGAGTAAACCAACATAAAAACTCATATTAACTAATGCTGGCATTCTAAGCTGTTGAAAATGCTTTCAAGTGTTCATTCATTGCAATTCAGAGGTCATTTTTACACTGATTAAGAGTTTTAGGGGCCTGGACAAGCCACAGATGCCCACCGTAGTAATGTCCTCTCTCATACAAATGGGTTAATAGTGACTTGCCAACATATAGTTGATAAAGAAAGGACAAGTGGCAAATGGGAAAAAATGTGAGCTCTTCAAGGAAGTGCAAAAGAACAATATAACATCTACTTCAATTCTGTGACGGACATGCCAAATCTGAGAAACCCTGTCACACACACAATCTTTATAGGGAAACACCTCACCTGTGTCATTGCTCCTTGACTAGTCCTGCTCTCTGTACACTAAGTGCCAGTCCTCCCAGCTACTGTTGACAAGACCAGGTCAAGGCACTGAGCACTAGGCTGGCTAGAATTACGGTGTGGCCTGAGATAAAAAAGGAGCTAGTCCAAGATTTCCTCTTGGAAAGAGGAAAGAGTATGTACTGTAAAACACTGAATGATTGAGCTGTTTAGAAGTAGAAGTAAAAGCAGAAAAGGTAGCATGGAGATGTGTCTCAGAGGGCATGATGGCCTCTGCCTGAGGTAAAGTTGTCATGGAGGAAAAAAAAATCCATGAACTCTGGAGAAAGTCACTGAAATGGAGAGAATAAAATAGAATGCTGAAGGAGAACAAGAATGGCTGCATCTCCATAGTCTGACCCTGAGACAGCTTTGGCCCAGATATATTTACAAAGATAGTTCTAGGCCACATGTATGCTTGAAGTAACTCAAGATTATAGAACCAAAAGATTTTAAATAGAATAATCTCACATCAGCTTAGCATTCTCATTAAAAGAAAGGCTCTGAGGTCAAGCTGACTGGTTCGGATCCCTGCTCATCCACTTACAAGCTGTGTGACCATCAGCAATTTATTTATGTTCTCTGGGCCTTAAATTCTACCTTTGTAAAATGGATAGTACCCACCTCATAGATCCCCATGAGGATGAAATGAGTTAATGCATATAAAATCTATACATTCCATGAGTTATGTGTTAGTTATTGTTTCATTAGTTTTAAATGGCAAAATTCCCAGAATAGGTTTTTTGTTTTAGCTATTTTTTTAATCCCAAATGACAAAACTCTGAGTGATTCACCTGTTATTGGGAAGGGAGACTCAGTATTGTGTCTGAAAAAAATGAAGTTGTTTCTCTTCATGGACATTCAAGCTGTGGGCTCATTCAAGTATCCACTATTATAGTATTATAGAGAGTAGTTTCACTGCCCTAAAAATTCATTTAATCTCTTTCCCCTACCCCTAGCAATCACTAATTTTCTACTATATCTATAGCTTTGTTTTTTCCAGAATAATCAAATAGTTGTAATAATACAGTATACAGTCCTTAGCTTCTTTCATTTAGTAATATGCATTTAAGATTCCTCTATGTCTTTTCGTGATTTGATTGCTCATGTTTTTAATGTCAAATAATATTCCATTATCTGGATGTACCATAGTTCATTTACTTATTCACCTACTAAAGGACATCCTGGACTCTTCCAAGTTTTAGCAATTATGAATAAAACTGCTATGAATATTCATGTGCAAGTTTTTGTATGGACACAAGTTTTCAACTCCTTTGGGGGCAAATACCAAGAAGTGTGACTGCTGGTTTGTATGGTAAGAGTATGTTCAGTTTTATAAGTAAATTCTGAACTGTCTTCCAAAATAACTGTACCATTTTTACATTCCCATCAGCAATGAATGAGAGTATTGTTGCTCCACATCTTCAACAGCATTTGACACTGTCATTATTTTGATATTAAAACAAATACAACTATTTTACAAAATAATAATTTGTATACATTTTGAAATCTCAAGTTGAGATTTAAAAGAGATTGTTGACTTATAGAACAATTTTTTGGGAATTTATCCCAAATCCTAGTGAAAACAATTTAACTTGCCCCCATCACTAGAATGATGGAAAAGACTAAGAAGCTTGCCATATTGGATAATGTCTTTATATTCCACCATCTTTTGGAGTGAGGAGATTTAGACCACAACACTGACTCAGGTTTTGAAATTTTTTTATTATATACTGACCTTTCATTTCCTTATACAGATTCTAAATCTTACTAGCCTATTCTTAACCATAAATATCAAAACCTCAACCAACCCTCCCCTGAGGGTTATCTCAAAGAATTTGTTGCTTCCAGGTCCTAATAAATATGAAACTTCAGCCAAGAACTGGTTTAAGCATTTTACAACCACCAGCATTCTAAGTTCTACCTTTGGATCAGGATTGAACACACGCTGGCATCTCATTCGTGGGTCCCTCCCAGAACAGTCTTCCTCCCTGGTGTTTTAATATTATGCCTTCAACTTTTATTGAAGGCCTTTATAAGAAAGAGCCACTTGAGACCCATTTCCACATTTGCTGTGAAATTGGTATAAGGACATTGTCCGTTAAATTACTCAATGTTCCCTACCTAAGACCCACATGAGAACTTGCTTTGAGTTTAGTACCAAGAAAAAAAATATGCCTTCTTTGAGAAAGTAGTAAATTTTCTTCCTTTTTATTAGTGAGTTATGTAACCCATTGTGTTTCTTCTTCTTCCATTTTTTTTCTTTTTTTTTTTTCTTTTTGGCTTGGATGCCAAAAAACATACAGCTAATTTTTATGTATGATCATACCACTGTGTTGGCCTTTGTAGTTGGCATGTTTGTGTCTTCTTTTATCCTTAACCTTCTTTCCTTTAATTTATTCTAATAAAACTATTGTATAAGTCTCTTTATGTAAGTTAGCCAAAATCTGTATTAGAAAAAGGTTGAGTGTACCCAAATAAAACTTACAAATATACTGCTTTACTTGATACAGATTTTTTTTTAGATATTTCCTGCTTTGTTTTACAAAGTGCTATTGAATTCAATATAGAAACAATTGAATTTGGGACACCTGGGTGGCTCAGTGGTTGGGCACCCACGACCTTCGGCTCAGGTCGTGATCCCCGGATCCAGATGGAGTCCCCATATCCGGCTCCTTGCAGGAAGCCTGCTTCTCCTTCTGCTTATGTCTCTGCCTCTCTCTCTCAGTCTTTGTCTCTCATGAATAAATAAATGAATCTTAAAAAAAAAAAAAAGAAACAATTGAATTCAAAATTCAATTCAGGGGATCCCTGGGTGGCGCAGCGGTTTGGCGCCTGCCTTTGGCCCAGGGCGTGATCCTGGAGACCCGGGATCGAATCTCACATCAGGCTCCCGGTGCATGGAGCCTGCTTCTCCCTCTGCCTGTGTCTCTGCCTCTCTCTCTCTCTCTCTCTGTGTGACTATCATAAATAAATAAAAATTAAAAAAAAAAAACAAAATTCAATTCAGTTTAAGGATAGACACCTTGTTAAATGTATAACTGTGATTTGATCATATGCCTTTGGCAAAATCTTATAGACATAAAGTAATAAATCAGGGGGGAAAGAACCCAGGGACATAATCATTGTAGCCACAAAGAAATCAATTCATTCATTCATTATATTAGTAAAGTCTAGCATTCATTCAACAAATGTTTAATAGTGCTAGCTTTGCACAAAGCAGCCCATGGGGCACTGTGGAGAATACAAACTTGGTTTAAAAAATGGATCATCTTTAAGAAATTTATGGGTTAGCAATTAAGAGCCAATGGGTTTGCAATCTTACTTAAAGATGGGAGTGAAGTATTTCTTGTCCAGCAGCATCATAGGCCACTATGCCAGGATTTTGTTTCTTTAATGTAGTGGGAAAAAAAGTTTGTAAAGATAAAATTTTGTTTTGGGAAATTTTGTTATGGAAAGGAGGAAAACTATATAAAGTGATTAGTTATTAAGCTGCTCTCAAATTGAAATTTGCTGAAAAGGATTTTGGGAAGTAAAAAAATTAAGCATGACTTTATTATGATCTACAAGTAGTTATGAATGCAGGGTTTCTTTTATTTTAATATGACCAATATTTTTTTTTTCCAAATAACACTTTCTTAAAAGCAGAAGGAATTACTAACTTCTACACGTGGGCTGACAACATAAACATTTTATCATTGCCCTAAGTTCCCACACAGGAAATAGGGTTATGGGAATATTTTCACAGCTTGCTGTTGGCCTTTCAAGAATAGAGGGTTGAAGGTTGCTACAATCATTTGCTTTTCATGGTCTGCTTTTTTTATAAAGTGAATAATGCAAGAGTCTGGAAACTAACGCTGAGGTGGGGGTTTTGCCTAGAGATGTGTTTAGATTAGTTACCAAGCTTCCCAGCTTGTGGTCATTGAAGGTCACTTGGTTGATAGCTAAAATTTCAATTGGAACCTTGTCATATAATCAGGATTTAAAGCCCAGCTGAGACTTTGTCTTTCCTGTGAAAGGGGAGGTTGTTTTATGATTAGCTTCAGAATGTTAAATTAGGTGTTGGCAATTATGAGCCATTTTTGTAGTTTAAATTGCACTATGGAAACACCTGTCCAGAATAGCAAAGGAAGGCATGCTTAAAAAAAAAAAAAAGCCTGATTCTATTATGCATGAATAGTCGTGCTTTTATTATCAAACCCTAGAAGCCACACTTAACCACTCTTGAGAAAGAATACTTTTTGTATCCTTTAACAGTGATTCTCAAGAACAAGCACCTTATTAAAGATATCTTTTGTATGTGGCACAAGGAAACGAGTTACATAAAGAGCCCATTTCTAAAACAACTGAAATGTTTTCCAGTTTATTTTCAATAATTTTTTTCCTTCCAGTAGTCCTTACATTCTTAGAAAAAGTCTATTGATGACCCATAAAACCGTGTCCTAAACTGGGCAAGGTTTAACAAATTCTCCTGTACAGCTATAACAAATTATTATAAGGAGATTTGGTACCTTTGAAGAAGAGAACTGAACAAAAAGGCAATTGAGAGGATAGGAAAGAAACTGAAAAAAATCTCAAAATCACTAAAATTCTTCTGATCAAAATAATGCACCAATTTGTATCCCATCACACTGGGACAGGGGCTTGGCACAGAGAAAGAGTAGGGATTTTATACACTGTAATATAGTAAACCACCTTCATACTATGCAATATTGCCACATAGAGTCATACTGAAACATTCAAACAAAACTTTTGAACAATATCAAGACCAGATAATACATGATAATACTTCTTACAGGATTAGAAAGTCTGTAATAGTACTTTTCCCTAAAACTTCCAGATAGTTGGTATTTGCTTGGACTAAAACATAATATAATCATTCACATATATATTAATTCATATATATACATATGGGTGTATATGTGCATGCATGCATGAGAGAGAGAAAGAGAGAGATGGACATGTACATTTCTACCCCTGGCTAAGATGAAGTAACAACAACTGAATTCACTCTCTCACCCAAAACAAACAAATAGCAGAAGAAGACCACAAAATAGTTGAATTAACCATGGCTTCTAAGACCCTGGACATTAGACAACAAAGAAAGTGATCCTGGAGAGGTGAGCCCCACAATAGACCCCAGCCTACTTCTTTGGAAGAGTTTTCAGTCTATAGGATAGGAGACGGGGCCCAGAAGGAACCTGGTAGATGGAGAGTCTGGAAGGACCATGATAGCCTGAATTCCCTAGTCCTAGGACCAGAGAGGATTGAGATGCATTTAGAAAAAAAACTCAGGGGATGCCTGGGTGGCTCAGGAGTTGAGCATCTGCCTTCAGCTCAGGGTGTGATCCTGGAGACCCTAGGATCAAGTCTCACATCAGGCTCCCTGCATGGAGTCTGCTTCTCCCTCTGCCTGTCTCTGTCTGTCTGTCTGTCTGTCTCTCTCTCTCTCTCTCTCTGTCTTTCATGAATAAATATATAAAAGAAAAGAAAACGAAAAAAAAAAAACCCTCAGAAGTCTGCAGAGGGTTCTTCTCAAGTGGCATTCAACATAGTATCGATCAGTACAGACATGCAAGGAAGCTACCTGAGGTTGGGAAAGAATCATCTGAAAAGATTGGAATGGTGTCTGGTGTTCATACAGGGCCTGTAATGGCATGTGTTCCCATCAGCCATACTGGGAAACTTCATAACTCACAGGGCACCGGGTAGAAAATTCAGAAGGCCCTTTCCTCAGTAGTGGGGATAATTAGTCCTAGTAAACATCACTCTTCGTCCCACCTAATTATTCTTAAAAGCAAGACCTGTCAAAGTCAAGCTACTTCCAAGTAACTGAACCATACCCCAGCACAGAACTCAAGAACCTTTATAGGAATACAAAAATAACCAGCATCATGTAAGATAAAATCCACAATGTCTGCAACCAAAGATGATTAGCACACAAAGAAGCAGGAAAATACAATCCATAATGAAGTTCAATCAATCAGAACTGATAAAGATGTTAGAATTAACTTACACATGTATTAAAACAATTAGGATTATATTCCATAGTTGTTAAGATTGTATTCCAAATGTTAAGTGAAGGTAAAAAAAATTTTTTTTAAAGAAGCCAAGTAAATGTCTAGAGATGTTCTCTAGAAAACTACAATGTGTGAGATAAAAAATACACTGGATGGTTTTACTGCATATTAGATGCTACAGAAGAAAAGACTCATGAACTTGGAAACACAGCAATAGAAACTATTCAAAATGAAATAGAAAAAAAGAATGAAAATAGGTGAAAAGAGCATCTTTAAGTTGTGGCACAATTTATTGAATTATGAATTTTAAATATATGTAATTTATCATATATGCCAGTTATGCTTCAATAAAGCTAATAAAAGTATGAAATATCAGTATCATGAGGAATTTATAAATCAAGAGAGATTTATAAACAGCATGATACCTGGCAGCATAAACTGCTATCATCCTCACAAACACCAATTTAAATTAGCACTTTGGAGTAATAAATTCATTCATTCAGAACAATTGTTACTAATAAAACCAAAGAGTATTTTTTTCCATACAGAGAACATTTTTAGCATCTTATACTTTTTAATACCTTAAAGTTTTCTGCATATGATAACAAACTAATGTTACTGAAATAACATTTGGAATAACCTCTTTTAACCTTTACCAAGTACATTATCCCAATTCACTTTTTCAACATACAATTAATTTTTTTAGAGATAAAACTTTTGAGTTGATTTAATTGCCAAAATAACTACCTAGGAAATGGAAATAACCTTCAATTATGAACTATGATCAAAGAGAGCTTTTTCATTTTTCACATTGTTTCATGAAATGACTTTCATTCCACCCATCACCTTTTAAGTAACTTTGACATAACATTTTATTTTTCATCACTGATAAAATACTTTCACTTGAATACAGTTTAATGAGACAAACCCTTTGGCCAATTCTAACACAAATAGATTTATGTTTGGGGGAAAAGTATGACCAGGTGCTAAAATGAAGCTCTCTGGTCTTGATCTTTGTTTGAAAGTTTAAAGAATTATTTGAGTGCTTCTGTTGGACTCTGTTTGGCAACATTGCCAGGTATGAAGGTGGCTTCCTAAAGTTAATTTGTAAACCAGTGACAAAGGGACATTTCCTGGCATTGACTCATTGATAATGTGTGGATTTCTTACAGGATTAGAAAGCCAAATATATCTCATTCTGAACCCATTTTCGGAAAGTCTTGCCTAATTTTTCCTTGAACAAATTAGTTCTGATGGGAGATGAAAGAGGAAAGAGGATCAAGAACAGAGAAGCTATGGTACCTATCTCTGAGAAATGTTTTTAGAAGACTAATCAATCTTATTTTACCACATCTCCTCATTTCTAAGATTTCATCAACTGAACAACACACCATCAATTTAAAGACAACTTTTAAATTTACATGTCCATATAAGTTATAAAGCACGTCCCAATTTCAGAAACATTTGGGTCTCTGAATCAAGGAAATGTACAACTTTATCATAAACAATCATGAACTTAAAAATTTAATACACTTCAAACAAATATATGTGAAGAAGCACAACTTTAACCACAAATGACAATTGATAGCAAGAAACTGATTCTGATTCAACTCATCCTTGAAGATAAGTTTAAAGAAACTCCCAAACATTATAACTATTTCCCATCTGCATATTTTTTACTTCCAGCTCTTTCCACACTTAGAAATGCTATGGCCGGGATCCCTGGGTGGCGCAGCGGTTTGGCGCCTGCCTTTGGCCCAGGGCGCGATCCTGGAGACCCGGAATCGAATCCCACGTCGGGCTCCCGGTGCATGGAGCCTGCTTCTCCCTCTGCCTGTGTCTCTGCCTCTCTCTCTGTGTGTGTGTGACTATCATAAATAAATAAAAATTAAAAAAAAAAAAAAGAAATTCTATGGCCATGGTGAAACAGAGGAATGAGTTTCTGTGGCCAGGATAAGTGTGTTTATTATTTGGTACATTATATTTTTAATTTACCTTTAAATAATCATTTACTGAAATTTACTTCTATCTGGATGCTGCCTAACTCCCCCTCAAACATTTAGCTGGGAGTCCATCATAAACTTCAGGGTGAAATCTCAGATTGCAGAGTGAAACTGCAGGGTGATCTGTTGAGAAAAGTAAAAAGAGATAAGATTTAAGATATCTCAAAATTAGAAATAAAGTGTGTAAATTGATATCTCTTTCATTAAATCTGCTTCACTCAACAATCAGCTAATTGATAATTACTCACTGGAACTTAACACATGCACAATATCTCATTACACTTTAATCAAAGGTGGAAACACAACAGAGGACCCAATGAGTCAAAAATCTCAAAAATCGGCAATGTGAACACATTGAACACGAACACTGGAAGTTATTTCCTTACTCAGATGAATGATGTCAATCTCCTTGGCTCTGCAGCCAACATCTAGAAAATAAAAACATTTAAGACTAGAGGAAGTGCACTGGGGATGCAGGGCTCCCCAAGGCACTTAGAAGAGATTGAATCTCTTAAGAAGGAGGTTTGCCTACATCTGCTAAGGTATCTTAGACATGACTCATTCAATAGTCAAAGAAGTGACCTAAAGTGTGACATAAAACTGAGGGAAAATACTGTCACCCCCACTATTCATTTTCAGGGCCAAGTATGTCCACTCTGCCTGTTTTCTCTGTTCATTAAAAGGTCTGCTCATTTCCTTCTTTTCTGTTTTCTTGCTTGGCTCCCATCAATGCTTCACTTCACACTAATTGCAATTCCTACGAACTTCCTCCAAAGTAGCTGGTGCATATAATTTGGGAGCGAGCTCCTAAATCCTTAATGCTTGCACTGATTTTAAATTTTTCCTTGGTTTACTGTAAGAGTTAGAACATACCAGGATTTCAAGAATTTTAGAGGATCTCTATCAGTCTTCAGTTTGAAGGACAGTAATAGTAACGATATGGATTTTCCTTATCTGTTTGAAACATTTCTTCTAGGTTAATGTATACAAGAATCTCTGTTTTTGAGTATTTTTATGGGAAGAAGTTTCATAGCTTGCATCAGGCCCTTAGAGGATATTTTTGTCACCCAAAAGGATGAAAAACATGAGTCTAGATACTTTATACACTCAACTAACATTTATTAAGACTAATATTTGACACATATTACGCTAAATGCTGGAGATGAAAAATGAGTAATAGGTCCTTTCCTTAAGGAGTTTATTGGATCAGACAGACACAGACTACCTCAGCAGAGTGCAGCAAATTCTGTGATAAAAGTAGATGAGTGTTCTGAAGGAGAAGTTGAGTTTAGGGGAAGTTAGAAAAGAGTACTTCCAAATTGGGACATTGTTCCTGAGTCTTGAAACCCAAGGAGAAAATAAGTTATTGGGGACACCTGGGTGGCTCAGTGGTTGAGTGTCTGCTTTTGGTTCAGTTCGTGATCCTGGGGTCCTGGGATTGTGTCCCACATCAGGCTCCCTGCGGAAGCCTGCTTCTCCTTCTGCCTGTGTCTCTCATGAATAAATAAATAAAAATCTTAAAAAAAAAAAAAGATGAGCTATTGTTGCTCTATCCCCTGGCTCATTGGTAGATTACCCGCAGCTGATGGCTGTTTAGAACCCAGTGATCCTAGTTTGTCACCAAGACTGTAAAGGAATGTAGCCTAAACTTTACCTGGTTTCAGAGGTTCTACTGGCTGATCTCTCTCTATCTTTCCCATATCTTAGTACTTCCAAGTTTCCCAAGTGTGTTCTGCATGCATTTTAAAATTACTCTGCTGGGGCATTCCTCTCAGGCCTGCTCATTGCCGTCGCTCTGTTGCTAATGACCTTCTCTGTTCTATTGGGCACACTGGACTACCAGTGACCCTGGCACTTCCTCTATTAAGGACCGAGGGGTCTAGGTCCTGATATATCCCCCCACTTGCTAGTGAGACTAGGCATGGCCACATGCGGCCAGGAGATGTTGCTACCTTCCAGAAGATGGTTTGCAATATAATGATGTATATGACCGTTATGTTTATAATGGTAATCTGGTGACCAAATGTATATTTCCCAGGTGTATTTGCTCTTCACCCATAGTTACAGACAATGCTTCAGAGCCATAAAGGTGAAATGTGGATCATTTGATGAAGGTGACTTTCAGACCTCACCCAAGGTGGGGCGGGGCTAGTTGTGAGGAGACCAACCATGTGATTAGATGGTTGCAACTTTCTGTTTTCCCCTAGCCCCAACCCCCAAGGAGGAAAGAAGAGTTAGAGGTTGAATCAATGATCAAAGACTTAGCCAATCATGACTATGTAATGAAGCCTCCAGAAAAACTGAAGAGGACAGTTCTTGGCCCTTTCTTTTTCAGACAGCTTTCCACTCCTGGGGGTCCCAAGCTCCAGAAGACAAAAGTCTCTTTGTTCAGGACTGCATCCTAGGAATTTCTTCATCTTTTGGCTTTTGATTTGTATTCTTCTTCTTATCTTTTAGTAAACTGGTAAGCTTCTTTCCCTAAGTCTTGTGAACCACTCTAGCAAATTAATGGAACCTAAGGAGGAAGTCACTGCAACATGTAATCTGTAGCCAGTTAATCAGAAGCACACGTAACAGTCTGGTGTTTATGACTAGCATTTGATGTGGGGAGAGGGGCTAGTCTTGTAGGACTGAACTTTAACCTGTGAAATCTGGTGCTATATCTGAGTAGTGTCTGAAATTGAGTTGGATTCTTGGATACCTTTTCTAATGTCCAGGAATTGCTTGGTGTCCTGTTTGTGGGAAGCACCCCCTCCTCAACACATACATACCTCCTTACTCATTTGGAAGTGTGTCCAGGGACCTTAAAGGATGCTTGTTCTAATAGCTATCACTTCTCTGTTCTGCTACTCCTGCTGCAGGCAGTGGAAAGGACAAGCTTGGTGATTATTAACTCCTTTTCTGCTTCTCCATAACCAGGTATGCTGGTGATGATTCGTGCTCCTCCATGTCTCTGTTGCCAGTTCTATATGTGCATCCACAGCTTTGCCTTCTACTCCTAACCACCTGTACCTGCAGCTCTCTCAGACAATTGTCTTGTGGCTACTGAAGCAGAACTGGAAGCATCTGGAGTTGACAAGTCCTCACTGCTACCACATTCATCCAGCATGCAGCCAATGACTGGTTGCTGCTACAAGAAGGCAAAATTCCACATCTTTTGCCACCAGGAAGAGCAGTGTCTGAGGTGCATTTTACCCACGGGATCAAGTTCAGGCTTGGACTTCACTTGAGATCATAACCTTGCTTAGCTTTTCCTGTTTACATATTCTGTCTTTCCTGAGTCCTTTTCTGTTTCTCCCCCAATAAACCACTTTCACACAAATCCTCTCACACTCAAATTTGTACTGTGGAAACCCAACCTAGGATGCCAGATCAATCCCACACCTGGAAGTCGACAGGCCTGAGAAAGGAAATTTTTCTCCAATACTCCATTCAAAGATGCGCCTTAGTGCTTACTCCATATTGAGACTTTGTTTGAAAATAGTTACTTTTATTTTTTTTAGGGGAGAGAAAAAAGCTGACCATTTCAGGGTATGGATTGCCCCAGGATACCAACAAAATAATCTCAAAAATGTCAGATATTAGTGAATCTCAAAATCTGGGTTAGACAGTCTAATACATGGTCATGAAACTTTTTTCACCTTAGTTTGAGCTAAGGTGAAGGGAAGAAGCTAACTATACAAATATAGCAGAAGGAAAGATTATGATAAGAATTCCAGTCTGGCTGGAGAACGGTATACATAGCTGTGAATAGAATATGAGAACCCAGATACTGATGGGCTTTGTACCCCACTAGAGTCTGACCTTAATCCTGTAGACATCAGGAATATTTAAATGAGGTAATGATACGAGATTTTTAAAAATTAAGACAAAGTTCCAATGGACTGAAGGGAATGACATGGGGAGAGGCTTGGATATACAGATTGGGGAGCCAGCTGCGTATGGAAACACAGCTCAGAATAGAAGATAAATTTTTAGATAAAGCTAGGACTCTAAAGAAAATAAATGGATGTCAAGGAAAGTACCCTTTACATATTGAGGAAGCAAACTCTACAATGCAATAGGTGGGCCAAAGGGAAGGAAGAAGGATAGTACATTGATAGAAACCAAGAGACATTTATACCTAGAATCCATGGGAAAAATAATATCAAGCATGAACTTTTATAGAAAAAATCCAGTAATGTGAGAACAAAATGTGATTTGGCCATTAGAAGGTCATTTGTGGCTAGAGGGAGAACAGTCTCAGTAGGATAATGAGAGAAGAAGCCAGATTGTAGGCATAGGTTAAAATATTTCTGAGGGTGAGGGAGAATTGAACACATCAATACACACAGGAGGAGGGCTTCAGGGGAAAAAAAAGAAAAAGAAATATAGAATATCTACAAAAGATTAGCAAGATCCTAGAATATGGGGAAGAATGTTGTCGAGAGAGGACAAAGGTATACCTTGCTCTGACATAGTAGAGAAGAAGGATGAGGATGGATTCTATGGTCAGAAGCCAGGGTACCAGGGAGAAAGTAAGCTATATGTTACTTATACTTATATATGTCACTCTTGTTCAAAGAATCAAGCAGCATCAACTGCTGGGGATCAGAGAGATGCAAATGGAATGAGCACTATAAATAGGGATGTAAAAAATCTGAACAGCACCAACAAGAAATATAAAAGAGCCATAATCAGATACAAGAGAAAGAATTAACCAGTGGTATGGAGGTGTGGTTGTACTCTTCTTCAGCCCCATTGTAGAATTTCAATTTTCAGCACCGAGGACAACCAATAAAGAGAATGAGTGATTATAAATAAAAAGAACAGATTAATCTTTGATTGCATATTGCCATGGTGAGCAGCCTTTCAAAAAAAGACAAAATAAGAAAGAAATTGAGAGTGCTGGTAAAAGTGCACTTAAGTGATTAAACCACAATGTTTAGGTTGAGCTGAGAAGGAATTGATAACAAAAGGAAGTTGTCAGAGTCACCATTAGCTGGGCTAGAGCCAGGGTCCGAGCAGAGGCAGTGGCACAGTGGAAATGAAGATGGAGAATATGCAGACCACCAGGGCACCACTCACTCCCTGGCTTTGATCCGTCACTGTGCCGGGGATCTAATCAGGCCTGTGTCTGCCTCCTTCTCAAGTAGGCCAAAGATCCCATCTAAACAGCCATCCCAGAGCAGCTCCCCACTCCACATGGCCCAATACCCAGACCAGCACTGTCTCCTAAGACACTGACAGACACTGACAGCCAAGTTTATTGATGCTGGGGCTGCCGCTATTGGTGTGGCTGGTTCAGGGGCTGGCACTGGAACAGTGTTTCGAGGCTTGATCAATGTTATGCCTGGAACCCACCTCGCAAGCAGCAGTTCTTCTCCTATGCCATTCTAGACTTTGCCATGGTGTCCTTCTGTTTGATGTTGGCCTTCCTCATCCTCTTTGCCATGTGAGGCCCCATGGGAGTCACCTACCCATCCCTGCTGCTTCAGCTTAGGGGTTGGTTGCCTGGTGTCAGAGTGTACTAAGCTTTACCATTAAACACACGTTTTCTTTTAACCAAGAAAAAAGAAGAAGAAGAAGAAGAAGAAGAAGAAGAAGAAGAAGAAGAAGAAGAAGAAGAAGAAGAAGAAGAAAGAAAAGAAAAAGAAAAAAAGAAAAGAAAAAAGAAAAGAAAAAAGAAAAAAAGAAAAGAAAAGAAAAAAAAAGAAAAGAAAAGAAAAAAAAAGAAAAGAAAAGAAAAGAAAAAAAGAAATTGTCCAATCTGGGAACCAGAAGGACATTTTAGGCAAGAAAAAAAGTATAAAGAAAGCTGCAGAAGCAGGATAAGTTTTCACAAAGTATAATGACAGTGAAAAGAGGCCTCTTGAAAGCAGAGAATGCGTGCTGGGTATTGCAGGTGGACAGCTGGTGGGCTTTGAAAGCTCAGTGGAGCTTATAAGCTAACTGTAGGCACACAGTGTAGTACATCCAAGATAATCTTTGCAAAAGATGAGAACGTGAGGCTTAATGGAAGGTGGGAGATAGAAAATGTTGACGAGAGGCAGTAAAGATGATATTCATATTCTGGCCTCTTGCCCTGAAACCCAGGATAACAATATCCCTGACAAAGTATAATAGATAAGCAAGAAGACAGGTCTAAGCAAAGAGGGAGATGGATTTAGTGTTAGATATGATGAAACATTTAAGTAGAAATTTCCTCTAGACTACTAGAAATACGTATTTTAAAATACAAGCTGAAATAGTATTGGGGTCAGGCCTGGAGTGTTCTGATTTTAGATCTCAGCAACCACCGGTATTCCATATCAACCCACTGTCACTAAAACAAACTCCCCTGTGCCATCTAGTTTTCCCCAATAATTTCCAAGTCAAAATCTATGTGGTGGTCATCCGGAATAATTAAAAGCTAGCATGTAGATCTATAGAGCACTAAATCACAGATGGAGTTCAGTAGAGTTATTCTTGCAAAATAATTTAATCTCTAAATTGATAAGCCCAGCATCACACTTTTGGAGTTGGAGAGTGAGTCACACACCTGGAGTGGTAGGAGGACTAGAGTGTGGAGCAGGCGCCTTGCCGGGCTTAGGAAATCCATCAAGTACCAGTGTAAATCACAGTCCAGCCTGGCTGGGGGAGTTAGGACGATGCTGCCTCTGGACAAGCGCAGTAGTTGTAATCATTAGCATACTCAAAACTCTATGCAATGGAAATGACTTAAGAAAGTACATACATCCTAAGGGGCTGATGGAGTTAATCTTCCTTCAGAAACCTGGATTTTATTTTTCTTTTATAAAGTAAGATCATGCTCATCATATTGCAAAATAATTTATTCATCATAAGTACATATGTATTAGTAATTTATGGCTTACAAATATTGTCTCTGGGGCTCTTTTCTTATCCATAGTGCTGTGTAAATTGCCTTTATTAGGGCCAAGTCCATGAGATGTAGCGGCTAATCCTGAGGTTAATGCAAGAAGCATGTAGATTTGCCTCCTGATCCTATTAAACAATATTTCCTTCTTTCTAACTCAAATGTTCTCTTCTTTTCCTACATGAGTATTATCATCTCGTCACAACCAACTTTTATATTTCATAGTAGTAAAAGCAGAGACTTTGTTTTCCAGGTGAGAATAAGACCCTAGTTTAGTACACTGGACAATATTGCATCGTTCCTTCCATTCAAAGTGCGTGTGTGATTATCTTGTCCCAAAGGACTTGCAGGGATTATCCAATGTGGTAGGTGTAAAGTAATTTATCAGCTCCCTCCCCAATATTTGAAGAAACAATTCTATCCACAGTCCAATAAAATCGTTTTTCATCACCAAGGGTGTATCTATCCTTGCCAGTGACTGACCAAGCACAGGTGGTGTTTGCTAGGACTTAGAAATGAAATACTTTCCCCAGAGTGAACAGCTTCTTACAAAAATATTCAGAGTACAGTGTGTTCCTGGCATGTAGCACCTGTTACCCACTTGTTTAAATGTCTCATGAAGGGGACAGAGAAAAAATAGTTTCTCCCTGTCTCTGGGAACATACATAAATTTAGCATACAATTCTTTTTTGGCCAAGTAAAAGTTTGAATTACCTTAAGAAAGGCCACAGGATATAATTTCTAGAAGATACTCTTCACGTTATAATTTATTACATAATATGGCTAAGAGGCAATGGTGGGCAGGAGAAAGAAAGGAAAAAATGGAGATAAAAGAAATGAAAACTAAAATGGAAGGAGATGTTATAAATCCGACATGAAATCAGAAGGAAAGCAAAACTCATCAATTTATCCTTACTGCTAATGTTTGCATTATGTCGAAGTATTTGGTCCTCTGTCTCTGTTTGATTATGAAACATGTGAGATCCAGGCAACTGCTTTTTAAATATTGAAAAACCACTCTCTATGTATGAAGATGTTATTGACCAATTTTCTTTAGGAGGTAAACTGACTTTATATTATTTTTCCTACATTTTGAGAAAAACTAGGTCTAAATGGGTAATCTGAATGTTGTTTCCCATGAGACAACCAGTCTTGATCTCATCAGCACCATAAACAAAAATACATTGGACTAACATTTTATTAAGCATCATCATTGATATTGCTGAAAACATAGGAAAATTAGAGTGATTTTGGAAACAAAATCTTTGCTATATTGGTTTAAATTGTACCGTACTCTTAAGCGAGCATTATTTACTACAAAATGCACGAGGAATTGAGTACTTTCAAAGTATGTGTGGTGCATATGTACACAAGTATGTGCACTCACAGGGACACATACACACACACTCCACCGTGTTCAGACAAAGCTGTGGATGTGAAGCACCTGACCGCCAGCATTTCATGACTATATTGATGTGAAACACCTGTCTACACGCTTTGGACTACTGTAACTTTTAGAGCACTGTTTATTAATAGCCACCTTGTGAGTAGTCCTCCAGTCTTGTGAGGCCGCTTTCAGAATTACAAACATACTCATAAGAAGGGAATTCAAGGTCAGCAGTCTGTGGTAAGCAAGTCCTATATTTATAAAGTTTCTAGAAATGGATAACTTATCATTCTTGCTCTCCATGCTTGCTGGGCTCAGGACCAGCCGCTATTTTCACAAAATCTTTTTTTAACGCAAGGATGAACAGCTAACGTGCATCTGTGGTTCCAGCTCACCCTGAGGGTTTGTGACTTTAGTGATTGGCTGAGGACTAACACTTTGGAACCAATTCTACCTTCTTTTCTTGCCAGGCTGGCTCACCTCAGGAGCAGGTGCAAAATGCACAGCAGCATCCAGCCTCAGAAGAACTCATCATCGTCTCTGCAGCTCTGTTCTGGAAGTACAAGAATGTGCAGTGATTAGAAATATGTATCTTTATTGTTGTATACGTGTATGTGTGTGTTTTCATGTTGCAAACTTTTTTAAAGTGGGGATTTTTGGCTTTTCATCAAAGTTGAGTGAGGGCTTGTGCTTAGTTTTGTACTCTGACCAACTCTTGTAAGACCCCATCAGATACAAAGATTCTTTGTTTTTTATAGGAAAATAAGATGTGGGGATTTTGCACAACACTGAGTACACAGCTATTATATGATATGAGTAAACACAAGTTTTATGCACTGAATTATGAACAAATCCAGAAAAAAAATCAACAATAAGAATAAAAACTACAGAAATCATAAAATGAATGCAGCCAGCCCACAGGTGAAACTCTTTCCAGAAATAATTCAAGTAAATAATGAGAATCTTTTTAACTTCATCCAGAAACCAAGTACTTCCCTGAAAGCTCACCAAAAATACATAAATTTAAAATATAACAGGTATCTGACATAGGATAATGAGATAATAATAATAATTATAATAATAATACATAAGCCACAGTTCTATGCATGGTACAGAGTAGGCACTGAATAAATGTTTGTTTCTTTCTCCTTCAAATAATTACAAAACATATTGTTTTAATGATAGATACCAGTAGTCTGCATGAAGAATGGAGAAAAAATCAATCTTTCTATGTATTATCAAAATTATCCAATGTGAGAGTTGCCTAGCTGCCCCATGAAAGCATTCTATTTATCTTGGCAGGCACTTACTTATATGAGGAACCTGACATTAGTGTAAGATAATGTGATAACATTAACCAGAAAGATTATTTAACTTTTTTTTACACTGACTCAATACCTACCAGAAATGTTTAGACTGTTTTTTTTTTTCTTGACTTTCCTAGTAGGATGTTTTCGGCAAACAATAGAAATATTCTAATTTACTTTATGATAATTTTGCCAACTACCAACTAACAGTTATTCTCTTTAAAAATACATTTGATAAATTTTATAATGAAGAGAATGTATCCCTCAAAATTTGATCACCAGATTTGTGAGTTTAAGTTGGGGGAATGGAGACATGTCCATCCCCTCTCCTCTCAAAACCCAACTCCCTAAAGCCCATGAAGACAAGACAAAATCAAAAGATTAAAACAAATTGAATATCTTTTAAAAAAAAATCAGTAGTTATCTGTAACCCCAAGCCATAATGCTTGAAGATTGAAGAAAATAGAGGAATATCTTAGAGGAGTGGAAAGAGTAAAATCTTGCATGTGGATTTACTAACACATTTGGCCCTAACAACCCCAGAAAGCCTTGGGAAGTGGAATCTCCAAGAATAATTTGAAGCTATCAAAGAAAGCATTTGAAAAAAAAAAAAAAAACACTGAGGGAGCATTTTTAGCCCACATCCCTGGTCCCCATTCTGAGTACCTTCAGATGACTGCCCCACTTCTAAGTCACCTGCAGTTACGAAACACAAATGACAGCAAGGTACCATACTGGGGTAAAAAAAATAGAATTAAGCTAAAGTTTGATTACTAAACTGTGGATCTGAACCTTCCCTCTTGACCAAATTCCAGAAAACTGGTAGCCATGTTAATTCCCTCCCGGTAGGTATTAGAGAACTGTACTGCTTCACAGAAAACCCCAGTATGAATACAGACAATTGGGGGTTTAATAACACAGAAGCTGGCCAGTCAGTCATAGTAAACACAGGAGGTTCAGCAGTGCAGAAACACAGCCCACACCCACAGAACTTCCTATTCAATTTTTAGGGCCTTGATCTTAATTAGAAACAAAACCAAAGAACTGAAAGCTTCTAAAATTAAAATGAGAAAAGAATCAAAACAAATTCAGGGAGAAAAAAAAAACATTGTAATTAATATCTTTGGAGAGATAAAAGAAATATTGAACCCATGGAACAAAATCAAAATGCATAAAAAGGAACATTCATAGAACAAGAAATAGATATTAGAGCATAAAAGGATAATCATCCAGATAAAAATTCAACAAAAGAATTGGAAGATCAAAAATACAAAGAGATAACCAATAAGAGTGAAAAGATGAAAGAAAAATAATTAAGCAAAGAAGCCCAACATCTGACTAACAGGAGCTCCATAGAGAAAACCAGAAAATTCCTACCTCTGAAGGATGTAAGTCTCCCTTTTGAATAGATCAAGTGCCTGAAGCTATATATGAAAAATGAGAGGAATAAAGAGGAGACCCTCTGGAGTAAAATGGGGGTACACACAAAATATCGGGAATGAAAATTGCTTTGCTTTTTAAAAGCAACATAGAATGCTAGAGGACAGCAGCATGATGAATTTGAATTTTTTTTAAGATTCATTTTATTTATTTTAGAGAGAAAGAGAGAGCACATGTGCAAGTGGGGGTATGGGGCAGAGATGGAGAATTTTCAAGCAGACTCCTTTCAGCACAGAGCCCCACTTGAGACTTGATCTCACAACCCTTAGATCATGGCCTGAGCCAAAACCAAGAGTCAGATGCATAACCAACTGAGCCACCCAGATGTCCCTCAAATGTTTAATGTGTATGATATCTAATGTAGTTGTCTCCATCCAAACACACTATCACCCATATGTAATATTAAAAATGACACAAGAATTTTAAGAAATGCTGTGTCTCAAAAAAAAAATCCATTTCTTGTACTCTGTTCCTCCAGAAACTAATGGTAGATTCCATCTATAACCAGGGATAAACTGAGAAGATGGAAGACCCAGAATCAGGACACCAATCCAGAATGGAGAGATCAAAAATGGAGAGGAGAAAAAGGAATTCTCCAAAGATTGCAGAGTATCTAGAATGACAGTTGGGCAGAAGCCTGCACACAGAGCAGAGCCATTCCAGGCTAGACCAAAGACCCCAGGAGAGGAGCGTCCAGAGGAAATTAAGACAAAGAAGAAATTGATAGATTAACAGACTTGACTGCATGGGGATTCAAATGAGGCAATATTTTACATAGCCACTAGAAGGTACATGATGACTCAGCTCTAATTTCAAGGTAAATTAAGAAAACAGGAAAAAATTTTTTATTAATTTCAGAGGAAAATTCTATAGAAATGTAGTATAAATACAGCATGCTACTTGCTCAACAATGAATAGTGTTTGCTTTAGCCATGATAATGATAATACTGACTACGAATTTACCACCAAACTGTGAGAGAGTTGGATAATGTTTAAGGCTAATAATCAAAATCAAGCAATATTGTGTACTATTTATAAATAAAGATCCATGTATCAGAAAAGCTAAGCAAGGTGGCATTTCTTGTCTCCAAAGGGGGATCTCAGGGTGCCTGAGTGGCTCAGTGGTTGAGCATCTATCTGCCTTCAGCTCAGGGCATGATCCCGGGGTCCTGGGATTGAGTCCCACATTGGGCTCCCTGCAGAGAGCCTGCTTCTCCCTCTGCCTGTGTCTCTGCCTCTCTCTGTGTGTCTCTCATGAATCAATAAATAAAATCTTAAAAAAAAAAAAAGAGGAGGATCTCTGTGGTGAATAAGCTAGTGGTTGTAGGGAAGGAAGAGAGATACTGCCATAAGCTTTTCAGCAGTAGTTTTCTTTGAAAATGTATAATCAAATTAAAATTAAATTCTTAAAAATCTTATGGATCCACTAAAACAAACTAATAAAAACTGATTTTAAAACATGAAGTGAAGACACAGACTCTGAACCCCACCAAAATAGAGGAAGTGCTCCAGGGAAGTACTGCTTGAAATATCCCAATAGCTTCTCCTTCATTGATCTGGAATTTGTCATTGTGGTCACTGAAGGCTAGGTAGGGAATGAAATAGAAAATGTCCTTGCCCTCATGCAATTTATATCTTGTCTAGAAGAGATTAAATATAAAACATCACTTAGAAGGAGGAAAAGGGAAAGAGGGAGAGAGAGTTCTCTATCAGCCAGGGGTTGATGGAGCAAATGAACTTGGGTACAAAACACTTTTAAGAACAAATAATCTCTTCATGTTGAACACATTTTAAAAATTAGTAATATAGAAATATCTAAGTTTTTAGAGAAAGGTTGTATATTTTTAAATATACTATATCAATTCCATGGTAACTGCATGGGGGAAGGAAAGAACTCCTGCTACCATTTCTGAAAAATTGGACATCAAGTTCAAACACTCTTGTGTAAGACACTGTGGGACAACTTTTCCTTAACCTTAGCCCTAACCGTATATGAATTCTCTTTTGGGAGAAAAGAGGTAACAATCAAAAGTACCAATGTGTCAACATATTAAGGCTATTATTTTAAAAGATTTTATTTATTTATTTGAGAGAGAGAGAAAGAGGGGGAGAGAGCACAAGCAGGGGAAGGAGCAGAGGGAAAGAGAAGCAGACTCCCACAGAGCAGGGAGATTGACAAGGCTGGATCCCAGGACCCTGAGATCAGCACCTGAGCCAACGGCAAAAATTTAACCAACTGAGCCTCCCAGGTGCCCCTTACAGCTATTATTTTTTAAAACCTATGCCAAAGTTAATAGTGCATCCTTATTATATTAACAAAATGGATTGAAATGCACTGTAAACATCCATAAATAACAAGTGCTGTTATCAGAATACTTTTTTTTTTGTTTTAGATTTTATTTATTTATTCATGAGAGACAGGGGGTGGGGCAGAGACAT
The DNA here is from genome assembly GCF_018345385.1 of Vulpes lagopus. Classification (NCBI taxonomy): domain Eukaryota; kingdom Metazoa; phylum Chordata; class Mammalia; order Carnivora; family Canidae; genus Vulpes; species Vulpes lagopus. The sequence continues at coordinate 27,252,624 of NC_054843.1, forward strand.
AGAGGGAGAAGCAGGCTCCCTGTGGGGAGCTTGACATGGGACTTGATCCCAGGACCCCAGGATCATGACCTGAGCAGAAAGCAGATGCTCAACCACTGAGCCACCCAGGTGCCCTCAGAGTACTTCTGTCCCTAAGCTCTCTACCTGCTCAAAGCATCTGAGCTTTAATCAACAATAGAATCTTACTTCACCATTCACTTGTGTACGCAATGCAACAATGATGGTATAGTAAGACTGTTACCGTAAAATTTTCATTTGACTCTTTATTCATTTATTTAACAGTTATGGACTACTACAATGTATCAGGCATTGTTCATAGGCTGGGGATACATGGTAACCAGTACAAACTCACATTCAAAGAGGAGGAAACAAATAATCCACAAATCAATAAGTGAATATCCTCAAAATCTTCAAACAGAGATCATCTCTATAAATAAAATACAACACAGAGAATGAAGGTGCTGATTTAAACAGAGTGGATCAAGAAAATACTCAGAGCATTGGGTAACCCATAGCATCCCTTGGGTTGGTCACATGCCTGATAGTTTCCATGCCCTTGGCCAGATAATTCCCTTTTTTTTTTTTTTAATCACCTAGTAAGCTGTTTGACAAATTATCATTTTATCGCCATGGTCCAGCATAGAAAGCATTTCTTGGCCTGTTTTCTGGACTTTCTCCTCTGAGAATCTGAACTGCTGACTCTCAATTTGCTTTCATCTAGACTTTATTTTTCCACATTCTTTACCTAGACAGCAGCCTCCTGATTTTTAACCCAGTTCACACGTGCTGTGATTCTTGCAAAATCCCTTTTGGAACTCAATTCCTTTTGGACCTGGAATTGTGTTTCTCTATGGCTGCAAAGAACTGTACTCTGAATGAGGGTCTGATAGTTTTCTTACCACAGAGTGGATGAGAGGTTTTTTTTGACTGCTTCCCTTTGCTGGTTCAGAACACTCTCAAACTTCCCATGTGGTATTCAGCCCTTTCTGAATGTCAGGATGATCGGACTCCAAGTCTTATTGGGCTTTCTGTTCTCCAGAGATTTGAAAGTATTTGAAAATCCATTTTACTAGCAAAGTGAATTTTATTTTATTCTTGTGGGCTTTATAGTATTGATGCTAGATTTAATTAAAAGTGAAGAAATCCTAAAGATGAGTTTTGCTGGTTAATTTCATGTTTTTATACAATTACCATAACCTAAGAAATAGCTGGTTTCTGAAATGTTAGAAAATGAGACTTCAGTGTAAATAATTTTCTACATAAAAGATGCTAAATGAAAAAGCAATTCAGAACTTTATAAGCTACCTACACAAACACAGTCTGCCCCCAATGCCCAGGCAGTGGCTAAGTAGGGCTCCCAGGCATGTCATCCGCTAATGGGCTTCCTGACCCCCAATTCTTCTCTGTGGGTCCGCAAGGAACATAGTCATGATCTCATTTAGGTCTCCCTGTTGTGTCTTTGCCACAAAGTATAATCTTTTCCTGTCTGGGGTTCTTTTCAAAATGCAAGCCACTCCACACTTTCTGAAATGCTATCTCCTGCTGTGTTGAACATCTGTTCAGAGTCTTCCTACTTATTTTTCTTTCCCCACTTGCTTTCCCACTGGTTATTTCCCACACCAAAATCACTTCATAAAATGGGGTTAGCAATATTAGTTTGCCCACTTGCCTGGACCCAGGTCTCTTACATTTAATAATATCCCATAGCACAGAAAATAATAGCATTTTTTTAAGATTAATTTATTTGGGAGACTGAGGGGCAGAGGGAGAGAGAATCTCAAGCAGACTACCTGCTGAGCGTGGAGCCTGCCACAGGGCTCAGTCTCACGCCCCAGAGATCATGACCTGAGCCCAATTTGGGAGCTGGAAGCTTAACCCACTGAGCCACCCAAAAGCCCCAGACTAATAGCATTTTATGCATATTATGATTCAATAATTTGTTGAAAGAAGACATGGGAGGATGGATGCCTCCTTTTTATAACTTCCATAAGTGACGTTCAACAGAAGTGACCCTATCTTTATTAAATAGTGTTTGGACTCCATCACCTTACATATTTGCTGATTAACAGAAGTGAGGTTTGAAAGGAACTAGATTAAGTCTGGTTTCCATAAGAACCAGAAAAAGGGGAGCAAAATAATCAGGGAGGCAAGGTATTTTAAACAAAGATAAACTGGACTGACTTTACACCACAAGAATATACCAAAAAGTGCCTTAAGCCAAATGATAGGAAGTACAAAGACAGGAAAAAAAAAAAGCCATCAAAGCATGGCTCAGTATCATGGTAAATCAGGTACACAGTCGCAGTCCAGGGAAAATCTCGAAATCTTTGAAGGTGTTATTAATCAGGAACAGATTTCTTTACAAAATGAAACTCCTTAAATACAAAATGCTTACAATCAACATAATCTTCTCCTTTGAGATATCAAAAACTTAAAAAAGCTATACCCTGAAAAGAAGAAAAGGAGGCTTCCAATAGCCCCCTTTGGCCCACATCTGTATCAGTATCCGCAAAGCAGGATATGGAGCATCTTGCTTCTATTAAACTTCTCTTTACAATTCATGAACATAAAATGTAGAATTAAGTTCAATGTAAATATTATCAGGTAAACCAGATCAGTCTTTTATTCCTAATCTTTGACTAAACATGTTTTAACAAATGCTCATAATTAAAAATATATATATTTTTAGAATGAGTTTACATGCTAAATATCCAGATCTGACCATGAAGTGCCAAGCAGAAGTTCAAATGGTAATCTTGGGCCCTCTTTCTTCATTACTTGATAATGCATATACTGGGTTTCCATATTCGCTCCAACATGAAAGGCTGCACTTTAAACCCAAATTCCCATGAGTGGATCCCCCCACTGAGCAGATGTCACAACTTTCCATCAGTTTCTAGGTCTGCAGGATCTGAGCTGTAACAGCTGGCAATTAACCTGCTAGTGGCTGAGTCCAAAACATTTAGTCTTTCTCCTTAAGGGAAATTTGCATATATCAAAAGCTTACCAAAATATTACTAGTTATTCCAACCATGAACTTTGATGAATTTCCTACAGAGGCAAACCTCCCCTCAGGCCTAGGATAGGTATCCCTTGGGATAGGTCACTCCCCTTCTAGAGCTCCTCTGACACAAAGACAAGCCGAGTGACAAGAATTGCAGGGTACATGGGTCAGTTCTTGGCCATTGGGAGACAGAAGCCAATGAATTAACATTTCTCTTTTATTCCCTTTGAGCAGATGATCCGGAGACATGTGTCAGGTGAATTCTCAGGCCATTCCATGGTATTGAGCAACCCATCAACCACAGCAGTGGATAACTGGATAACCCATCATGGGTCATTTTCCTTTCCATAGATTTCTCTGCCCATCCCTTGTACCTGCCTCCACCGATTCAGACTCTCAGTTATGCTATTTAAACACAAATATTTGAGATGCCTGGGTGGCTCAGTGGTTGAGCGTCTGCCTTGGGCTCAGGTCGTGATCCCAGGGTCCTGGGATCGAATCCCACACTGGGCTTCCTGCAGGGAGCCTACTTCTCCCTCTGCCTGTGTCTCTGCCTCTCTCTGTGTGTCTCTCATGAATAAATAAATAAAATCTTAAAAAAAATAAACATAAGTATTTGAAGCTGTGCTTTCAGGGGCACTCAGGCTGGCAGGGCCATTCTCTGCTTACATTGTAAGAAGTAGTATAGCAGGATAAGAGCAACAATGAGCCCAGCTGCACCGTGAGACACCACATGCTTCTCTATGGAATGGTGAGAGATGTACACCACCTCTTGTCAGTGGTCCTCTTGTCAATGTTTGGCTTGTAAGTTTACCAAATAAACCCATTCTGATTACTCAGCCATTAGAAACAACAAATACCCACCACTTGCTTTGATGTGGATGGAACTGGAGGGTATTATGCTGAGTGAAATAAGTCAATCAGAGAAGGACAAACATTATATGGTCTCATTCATTTGGGGAATATAAAAAATAGTGAAAGGCAATAAAGGGGAAAGGAGAGAAAATGAGTGGGAAATATCAGAGAGGGAGACAGAACATGGAAGACTCCTAACTCTGGGAAATGAACAAGGGGTAGTGGAAAGGGAGGTGGGCCGGGGATTGGGGTGACTGGGTGACGGGCACTGAGGGGGGCACTTGATGGGATGAGCACTGGGTGTTATGCTATATGTTGGCAAATTGAACTCCAATAAAAAGAATAAACCCATTCTGTTTGTGGCTGTATCATTTGACCTCACCCTCTTCACATCCTTGCCACATGGACGGTTATAGGAAAATTTCGAGTAATCATTTTTGTGTTCTCCAAGGCTTTAACTAAAGCTATATAGTTCTCCAGAAAGGTGTGCAGATAAAAATGGACCAGGGTGTGTATGTGAATGTATCTGTCGACTTGTCTCGGGGTTTGTTGGTATGAAAATGACTTTTAGTCTCAATAGTAAGTCGAACTGTTAAAGTAAATGAGGGCACCTGGGTGGCTCAGTGGGTTAAGTGTCTGCCTTTTTCGGATCCCAGAGTCTTGGGATTGAGTCCTACATCAGGATCCCTCCTGGACAGGGAGTCTGCTTTTCCCTCTGTCTTTCCTCCCTTCTTGTGATCTCTCTCTCTCTAATAAATAAATAAAATATTAAATAAATAAATAAATAAATAAATAAATAAAGTAACTTGAAAGGGCACGTTCATTATCAAACCTTGAAAGGTCTGGAAACCATGTATTCCTATTTCTTGTGTCTTTGGCACACTTCACATTTATCATTAACCTACCAAAAGAGATAATATATACAGTCCGTAGCACAAAGCGAAGCCCATGATAAGCCTTCATTAAATTTTGGTTTCCTTCCCCTACTACCATAGTAATTTACGTTTCATTTTTCCAGCTCTGTGGAAATGAACTTCCTAAATATGACATGTGTTCAAAATTTGGTGTTACACTTTTGGTGGTGCTATCAATGTCAGTGAGTTTATCCAGAAGCCTGTATCAATGTCATTTTACTGTTCGAAATGGTTCATTGGCACACAGAAACAGCACCGATAGGTTTGATTCTGTGTTCTGTTACCTGGATAATGGATGTAGAATTAGATCCTGATTTTTTCTTTCTTTCTTTCTTTTCTTTCTTTCTTTCTTTCTTTCTTTCTTTCTTTCTTTCTTTTTTTCTTTTTTCTTTTTTCTTGGTTCTTCTGCTTTAGGTTCTTAAAATTCAGACGGCACATCAGAAAAAAAAAAAAAAAAAGAAACTTATAAGGTTCCTATCATAGTCTTATCATCTTTAAGAACCAGGAGTGTCTTGGGCTGAAAATTCCTTAGAAACCACCTGTCACTTCTTTCCTCCAACTTCTCACTCATCACTCAGAGCTATCTTTCTCTGCCCAAATCTGCCAAGAGCTGGAGACGAACCTTTGCTCTGAAGCTTTAAAACCTGATGGTGCATGGATTTTTTCCTCTTCTACCTCGCCCTTCCTAGAACCTACAGTTTATTTGCTTACATGTAAATGACCTTTTTACGTTTGTCTTATGTATGTGGACATGTGTGGCATTTCGTTTTTGCTTGTAATGATGTTGATTCTCCCCGATGCCCTCTGGAGTATACTGGACTATGGAGAAGTCTTCCTGGAATTTCTGCTTAGACTATCATTTCAAATCTAAGATAGCATCTACTGGTTGACATCCAGCATTTCTTTATGATCAGCTCAATATAGTTCAAGCTTGAATAAAAGTCTTCAGGAAGTTCATTGGTCCTCCACACTTTACCCTGAAAAAATAGGACTTATCTCTTTCACTGTGCAAATCATTATTTTATAATGACAACTGTTCTAGTTCCTTGATGGAAATAATGGGGTTATCATTTAAAATGATGTTATTTAGAATACGTTCAGTTCTGAAGCCAACATATTCACAGTGAGCAGATGGTAACCACACTTACCGCGATGAGCATTTTGTAATATATACAATTGTCAAATCACTATGTTGTATGCCTGAAATTGATATATTATATGCCGACTGTATTTCAAGTAAAAAAATATTCTCAATGAGGTTTGGTTTCTGTCCCATAATAATGAACATTATTGCAATACATGGCCAGAATAAGACCTCAGCATTGTGTACTCCCTAAAGCCATATTCTTTAGAAAGTCTTTGGAATACAAACAGAATATTATTTTCAATAAATCAGCCTATCCTTTCCAGTGCATATTATTATTAGCTGCTTGTTATATTTATATTTATTTTTCTGATGATACGTTTCACTATCTGTATTTCCCTCTGAATTATGTTATCTAAGAGAAGGAAATACACCTTACACATTTAAATATTTATAACTTTGAGAGTATACCACAGCCTTTTAAATGAATTATTGATTTGATGAATTTGGTTTGGTCCTAGTGACACAACTTGGAATGTTAATACAAAATGGAAGTTTCCCAAACTGAATTTTTGGAAGATCATGTACATGTCAAAAGTTGAATATAATCAACATCATTAATTTCAGGATTACTATCCCTACTAATCAGTAGTTCATATATAAAATAACATCATGTACAAAAAGGACAGATTCTTCTATCTCAATGAGTATTTCTCAAAATACATCCTAGGAAGAAAATCATTTGGGAGTGATTGTTAAAAATCAGTGCAGATTACTTGGCCCCATTCCAGACCTTGTGATCAGAATCCCTAGGGCTAAAAGCCAGGAATTTTCATTTTTAATAAGATCCCTGGTTGGTTCTTCAAGATACTAAAGTATGAGAACCACTCATCTAAAAGCTTACATAAAATAAGTTTAAAACTCTGCTTTGATGGTAGCAAACTGTCACTTTGTTTTCCACACTGAATCTGTTACACTGAGGTACTTTACAAGATGAGAATCAGCACATTTCTTTTTTTGCAGAGTAAGACTCCCCCTATTTGCTAAAGTAAATAATAGCAAAATTAAGAATGAGCTATAAATTGTACTAAATGCTGATTACTTGAAATCTCCAAAATGGAATAAATTACTGACTATTGCACTTTAAATGGACATTAAGAGTGTTCCAAATTACCAAATGTTTTGCCATTTTGATAAATTGGTTTTAATTTTTTATCAGACTATATTTAAGTATCCTCCTGTAGCATGCGCCAGACAGTTCCATTAGGCATCCAATGGCATTTATTTTCCTTAATGTATGAACTGTATAAACTAAAGACAGTTTAGATAGCCTGATGCCCTCCTCCATTGCACTGCTAGGACTATCGCCCCCTGGGTTTGGGGCTATGTTCGCACTATGAACCCTAGGAAAAAATATGAAAGTGCAAGGGAAGCACAACTTAGAGCATCATTATTCTTTGATTTGACTTTGCAAACATTATTCATGAATACAAATAGAAAATATAAAAATTGCACCTGGTTGAAATGAAACAATTTGATAAGGCATGGTTTCCTCTACTTTATGCGAAAGGAAAGGGCAGAGAACATATAATAAAGGCAGTCACGTCCTGAGAGTCTAGGAGAGCATAATTAACTCCTTGGCATCATAAGATAGACTCTCCCTGCGTGTGGTTCATTGCCAGTAAAGGACATGCTTGGAACCTCTGGCCAAGAAGAATTACAGGCATTTGCTGTTACTTTAAAATATTCATGTTTCAGCTACAACACCACACATTTTCAATTGACAGCTATGGAAAAAAAATACACAACACAACTTTTTTTCTCCCTTTCCTGGCAAAAGAACCCTACGTAATTAACTCTTTCATTTAACAAAACTGATAGTTTCCATTACAAATATGGATTTAGGGCATTCAGTCTCTTGAAATCAACATATTAAATGAGTTTGTATTTTTTAAACCTACATGTGAAGATTTATTTATTTATTTTAGAGAGGGGAGTGTGCCAGTTGGGGGAAGGGCTGGGAGAGAAATCTCAGGCTGGCTCCGCGCATAGTTCAGAGCCCACATGGGGCTTCTAGGGCTCCATCTCACAAGGCTGACATCGTGACCTGAGCCAAAATCAAGAGTAGGGGACTTAATGGGCTGAGCCAACCAGGTGCCCCATTTTACCCACATTTGAAGAGCAAATTTACCCACTTAAATCTGATTGATGCAAATGAATGTATTTTGATTGAAAACTGAACTCTGATGTTGAAAATCATGGCACTAGTAGAAAAAACAGCCCAGCTAGGCTTGCTCCCTTCAATGCTGAAAATCAAAAATGCACAAAAGCCAGTGGTCTAAACTTAAGAGACTTGAAAAATAAACCTGCTGACAATTAGATCCTGAAAACAAAGAATGTGATCCAGATGCAAGATAAGATGACAATATAGAATTTATGCATACCTAAGCAAAAGCCATGCTTGAATTTGTTTTTTCATTTTTCTTCCCATTGAAATTTCCTTCTTCTTTTGCATAAAAACTAGAATAGTTTTAATTTCTCCAAGAGCCACATTTAATGCACCTGTAAGACTCAAAATTAAGGAAGAAAAGGAAAAAGTTATGTAATGTGAGTTTTCTGTTAGGGTACTAGTTCATCACTACTGATACCAGGTGCTTTGGGTATCAAGACTCAAAAAGCCAAAATCTCTGTTTGCTCCATGAACTATGTATTTGCAGAATGGGCCTGTAACTGGCAATATTGTCTCTGAAGTAGGCAAATAAGGATAATATTCTTTTTAAAAATAAAGTGCCCCATCTTGCTCTGTGAATTTATCCCCTGTATCCCAAGCTTTAGGTGAATCACTTGAGACCTTTTATCTATAAATACTCCCTCCTCATTACCACCCAAACTCACCATATAAAACCCAACAGCAGACATACAACCTTTTTAATTTAATGTCTCAGAAGCCAGTACAGTGGCTTCTATATGGCAGTTGCTTACAATATGCAGGTTAAATTGAAATTAAATATCTCCTTTCTGCAGAAATCTGCAGCACTGAATGATTAACATTTCTACAATCCACTCTACCCATAGAACAGATCTTTTGTCAGCCTAGTTCTATTAGAGTCTTAACAAAACTTGTATCTATTTTGGGTGTTTTTGTCACTAAATGGTACTTAATGATATGTTCCATTGTCAAATATAGGTGTGGCTATTCAGGAATGCTGCATTTGTTTTCTGAACTTACAGGGTTATTACTTCCTTCCAATAAAGTACACATGATTTAAATGCAAAATGTGGTGTTGGTCACTTAGAGAGTAAACAATTCAATAATAATAATCGACTTAGCATTTCCACAGAACTTGCAAGTTTTCAAGGCTTCATGTGGATTACCTTCCTTGACATGCCTAATAGCCCCTTATAATATATACATCAACATCCTCTCCATTTAAAGAGGAAATCAAATATTCTGGTGGACTATACCATAACTATACACTAATTTATCTGCCTAAAATGAAAGGGAAATTCACACTTTGAAAATTACTATCTAAAGTCACCTCTGTTTTAACTAGATGTGACACTCCATTCTTTATAAGAACTATATGCCCCCCCCCCTTTTTTTAAGATTTTACTTATTTATTCATGAGAGACACAGAGAGAGAGAGGCAAAGACACAGGCAGAGGGAGAAGCAGGCTCCATGCAGGGAGCCCGAAGTGGGACTCGATCCCCGGTCTCTAGGATCATGCCCTGGGCTGAAGGCAGCGCTAAACCGCTGGGCCACCGGGGCTGCCTACAATTTTTTTTTCTTTTTTTAAGAGAGGAGGTCTCTACCTCAAATATTCAGAAATGGTGGGGTTAGTCTATGTGTGAACTTTTTTTTTCTTCATTACTTGTAAATAATTGACCTATATTAATTTTTGAATGCAGACAGAATAATATGAAACTTTTATTGAAAGATTTCCAGTAATGGTTAGCCTTTGCTTTCTCCTATGGAAGATCACAAACACTGGGAATCAAGGACATATTTTCTAAAGGAGGAAAAAATGAATAGAGAGTAGAGTTCTGTGATGTTTTTATTTTTTTTCTAAGTATTTATTTAAATTCCGGTTAGTTAACATACAGTATAATGTTAGTTTCAGGTGTAGAATTTAGTGATATATCACTTACATACAATACCGAGTGCTCATCACAAGTACCCTGCTTAATCCCCATTACCCATTTAAGCCATTGCCCGGCCCACCTCCTCTTTGGCAATCCCTAGATTGTTCTCTGTAGTTAAGAATTTGTCTCTTGGGGGCACCTGGGTGGCTCAGTGCTTTAGCATCTACCTTCTGCTCAGGTTCCAGGATAGAGTCCCACATCAGGCTCCTCACAGGGAGTCTGCTTCTCCCTCTGCCTATGTCTCTGCCTCTCTCTCTGTGTCTCTCATAAATAAATAAATAAAATCTTAAAAAAAATATATAAGAATCTGTCTCTTCGTTTGCCTATCTTTCTTTTCCTCTTATGTTCATTTGTTCTGTTTCTTAAATTCCACATATGAGTGAAATCATATGGTTTTTGTCTTTCTCTGATGGCCTTATTTCGCTTAGCATAATACACTCTAGCTCCATCTACATCATTGCAAATGCCAAGATTTCTTTTTATGGCTGAGTAATATTCCATTATATATTTATATTTTATATATTTTATACATTATATATATGTTTATACATATATATACATTTTATACATTATATATGATATATATATATATGCGTATATATATATGTGTGTGTATATATGTATCACACATCTTCTTTATCCATTTATCAGCCGATGGACATTTGAGCTCTTTCCACTATGGAAAACAGTATGGAGTTTCCTCAAAAAGTTAAAAATAGAGCTACTTTACAATTTATTAGTTGCACTGCTAGGTATTTACCCAAGGACATATATATATATGATATGATATGATATGATATGATATGATATGATATGATATGATATATATATATATATATATATAAACTGATTTGAAGAGATACATGCACCCTAATGTTAATGGCAGCATTATCAACAATAGCCAAATTGTGAAGATTTTAATTTCAGATTTTTATTTCAAAGGACTTTTTTCCTTCAAAGATTTTTATCTATCTACTTGACAGAGAGAGAGCACGAGCAGTGGGAAGGGGCAAAGGGAGAGGGAGAAGCAGACTCCCTGCTGAGCAGGGAGCCAGAGTCAGGGCTGGATCTCAGGAGCAGGAGATCATGACCTGAGCTGAAGGCAGATGCTTAACTCACTGAGCCACCCAGATGCCCCTCAAAGACTATCTTTCAAAATCGTATTACAGGTTATAAATATATGTAACTCCTTCTTTGAAGGAAGAATTTACAATTTAAACCTTCTGTTTTAGTCAATTCAGCTGCCATAACAAAATACCATAAACCTGGTGGCATGAAGGACAGAAACCAGTTTTCTTACAGTTCTGGAAGCTAGAAGTCCAAGAGTAAGGTGCTGATTCATTGGATTTCTACTAAGAATTCTCTTCATTTGCACGTGACCACATTCTCCCTATCTTCCCATGGCCTTCCCTCAGTGCATACACAGAAAAAGAGAGCTCTCTGGTGTTTCTTCTTATAAGGATAATAATCCTATCAGATGAGGGCTCCACCCTATGACCCTTATGACCACATTTAGCCTTAATTATTTCCTTAGAGGCCCCGTCTCCAAATACACATGGGGTTGGAGCTTCAATATACGAATTTGGTGGAGGACAGTCATTCCCTAATAGCTTTTTTCATAGAATGTGACTCTAGGTTTGAAAGTCATTGTTTTTCAAAATGAGAACTTTCACACAATTTTTTCCTCTAAAGAGGTTTTGTATATTATTTAAACTTTGATATCTTGCTTTCAAATATATCCACATCAAGGATGATTGGATATATTTCCAAGAACTTACAGAATGACTTGAAAATTTCCCAATCTATGACTAAATAGCAAAAATAGGCTGTGATGCTTGAAAAACCACTGGCTTTGCCATCATGTGAAGTAGCATTACTATTTGGAAGTCTTAGTGCAGCACTATAGGCATTCAGTAAGAACATTCAAACACTAGTTACTTTAAAAGATCATTAAGCAAGGGGCAACTAGGTGGTTCAGTTGGTTAAGTAACTGACTCTTGATCTCCCCTCAGGTCTTGATCTCAAGTCAAGCCCCTTTATGGACTACATACCTAACATTCATGATCATTTTTTTTCTAACACTGTTTCCAGCTTTCCACTTTCTCCAACTTTCATGTTTATATATACATATATGTATCTATCATCTATATCACAGGATATTAACTCTGGCTTTTGCCTCTATTTGGGAGTTCAAGGGAGGATTCCAAAGGCTGAGAAGGGTAGGTTTTTAGCCATCTATACTGGGTCAAAATCTAATGGGAAATGTGGTCAAATAATTTCTCCTCTGGCAAAGCTTCCCATCCATGTTTGGTTCATTGCAGTCCAACATGCAAGTGTACAGTGGGGTATGCACCCTAAGTCTGTATTAGGGGAAGGAATGTGACCGGAGACCATCAAGCATGGAGGGATATCTTAGGCATATCTAATTATTGTGCCTAGATTCATGTTCAAAATTAGAAGGACTTCCTTATCCATCTAATATGTGAATTTCCTTTAATTTTGTGGAAATTACCTGCTAGGCTTTCTGTAACCTGAACAGACCAAGGACATTCATCATAAACCTTCTCTTGCATTTCTCTTCATGAATCTTCCCCCCACCGTCCTCTTCTATTGGCCTCTTAAGATTTCCCCAAGCTGTCTAGCATTCTGCCATGTAGACATAGCTGAATGCCAGAGACCTGAGTTCCAGTTTCCCTTACATCCTTCATTGGCTTAGATCCTAGGTAAATTATTCAACATCATTAGAGCTTGGTTGTCTCACCCATCAATGGAGAATACTTTATTTGCTTAATAATAGCACCACACAATTTCTTGGTCTCTCTTTGATCCAACATATTTCAATTATGTGTTTCCACATAGTGATTCTCTACCTTCGGGTCTCTTTGCTTTAGTGAATTTATGTCTTTATTTGCATCATGTGCTTCTCCAAATCATCTACTGATCTCATCTTTCAACAAAGTTGCATTGAAACCCTATATACCAAGATTAGGTATTCAAAGATACATTAGAAGTCATTTCTCCCCCCAGAAGAGCATGCAATCTATTTTAAGGTAAAATGCAAACATTTTAAAAAATATAAATATCAGTACAAAGTGGAATGTGATTTGTCCCAATTAATGATATAGCACTTGACGCCTTAAGGCTTCTAAGGGCTAGGCTGATAATAGAAGGCTTCCAGAGAAGGAAGAGATATGAGCTGGGCATATGAGATGTGGAACAATCTAGAGGAGTGGATAGACTATAAGTGCATGCCTGGCTGCTTAGAAAACAGTCACAACAAAGGTCAGAATCAGAAAGGTAGTTCTCTACTAGTTTGACTAGAGTGTCATGGTTACAAGGAAAGTGATACAGATAAAGCTTTAACAAGTTAGACCTGGGCTGTCCACTATAGTATTCCCTGGCCCCATATAGCTATTTAAATTCTAATTAATGAAAATTAAATATAATTTTAAATTAATTTATTCAATCACATTAGCCACATTCAAATTGCTCAATAGCTACATGTGACTAGTGGCTACCATATTGGAGTGCAGATAAAGAACATCTCTTTCTCCACAGAAAGTTCTATTGGACAGTGACATATCAGACTTTAAAATACCTGAACTTTTATTTGTACACAGACAACTTTTTTCTTTTTTTTATAATAAATTTATTTTTTATTGGTGTTCAATTTACCAACATACAGAATAACACCCAGTGCTCATCCTGTCAAGTGCCCCCCTCAGTGCCCATCACCCATTCACCCCCACCCCCTGCCCTCCTCCCCTTCCACCACCCCTAGTTCGTTTCCCAGAGTTGAGTCTTTATGTTCTGTCTCCCTTTCTGATATTTCCCACACATTTCTTCTCCCTTCCCTTATATTCCCTTTCACTATTATTTATATTCCCCAAATGAATGAGAACATGTAATGTTTGTCCTTCTCCGATTGACTTATTTCACTCAGCATAACACCCTCCAGTTCCATCCACGTTGAAGCAAATGGTGGGTATTTGTCATTTCTAATGGCTGAGTAATATTCCATTGTATACATAAACCACATCTTCTTTATCCATTCATCTTTCGATGGACACCGAGGCTCCTTCCACAGTTTGGCTATTGTGGACATTGCTGCTAGAAACATCGGGGTGCAGGTGTCCCGCATTTCATTGCATCTGTACCTTTGGGGTAAATCCCCAACAGTGCAATTGCTGGGTTGTAGGGCAGGTCTATTTTTAACTCTTTGAGGAACCTCCACACAGTTTTCCAGAGTGGCTGCACCAGTTCACATTCCCACCAACAGTGTAAGAGGGTTCCCTTTTCTCTGCATCCTCTCCAACATTTGTGGTTTCCTGCCTTGTTAATTTTCCCCATTCTCACTGGTGTGAGGTGGTATCTCATTGTGGTTTTGATTTGTATTTCCCTGATGGCAAGTAATGCAGAGCATTTTCTCATGTGCATGTTGGCCATGTCTATGTCTTCCTCTGTGAGATTTCTCTTCATGTCTTTTGCCCATTTCATGATTGGATTGTTTGTTTCTTTGGTGTTGAGTTTAATAAGTTCTTTATAGATCTGGGAAACTAGCCCTTTATCTGATATGTCATTTGCAAATATCTTCTCCCATTCTGTAGGTTGTCTTTTAGTTTTGTTGACTGTATCCTTTGCTGTGCAAAAGCTTCTTATCTTGATGAAGTCCCAATAGTTCATTTTTGCTTTTGTTTCTTTTGCCTTCGTGGATGTATCTTGCAAGAAGTTGCTGTGGCCAAGTTCAAAAAGGGTGTTGCCTGTGTTCTCCTCTAGGATTTTGATGGAATCTTGTCTCACATTTAGGTCTTTCATCCATTTTGAGTTTATCTTTGTGTATGGTGAAAGAGAGTGGTCTAGTTTCATTCTTCTGCATGTGGATGTCCAATATCCCCCGTACCATTCATTGAAGAGACTGTCTTTTTTCCAGTGGATAGTCTTTCCTCCTTTGTCGAATATTAGTTGACCATAAAGTTGAGGGTCTACTTCTGGATTCTCTATTCTGTTCCATTGATCTATGTGTCTGTTTTTGTGCCAGTACCACACTGACTTGATGACCACAGCTTTGTAGTACAACCTGAAATCTGGCATTGTGATGCACCCAGCTATGGTTTTCTTTTTTAATATTCTCCTGGCTATTCGGGGTCTTTTCTGATTTCACACAATCTTAAAATAATTTGTTCCAACTCTCTGAAGAAAGTCCATGGTATTTTGATAGGGATTGCATTAAACGTGTAAATTTCCCTGGGTAGCATTAACATTTTCACAATATTAATTCTTCCAATCCATGAGCATGGAATATTTTTCCATCCCTTTGTGTCTTCCTCAATTTCTTTCAGAAGTGTTCTGTAGTTTTTAGGGTATAGATCCTTTACTTCTTTGGTTAGATTTATTCCTAGGTATCTTATGCTTTTGGGTGCAATTGTAAATGGGATTGACTCCTTAATTTCTCTTTCTTCAGTCTCATTGTTAGTGTATAGAAATGCCACTGACTTCTGGGCATTGATTTTGTATCCTGCCATGCTGCCAAATTTGCAGCACTTTTTAACCTCACTCCAGGTATCCCTGATTCAGGGATAGAATTCAGGGAGCTCATGAACTTGGAGGGGGAAAAATTACATTGTTTTTCACAGCCTCTAACTATATTGTGAATTTAGGCAAAATCAGCATAGTACTAGCAATACCTATTATTTTATTTCTAGTAGAAATTACATATGTTTTTATATCAGAACCCTCAAAAAATCTATCCCTATTTTGGAAATATGGTAGTAACTAACATCCTGCCAGATCTTCTTATTGGCTATATTTTAAAGAAGCACATATTCATAAGTTATAAAAATTTAAATTAAAAAATCAAATCAAAATTAAAGTAAATATTATACAATTATATTTTATTGTATTTCCTTTATTTATTAAAATCATATTTTAATATATTTGGTTTCCAATATATAACTTTATATAGTGTAATTTATAAATTGAAAGCATTTTCTGAGAAGCATCCCATAGATGTCTTCAAAGGGCCAATGGCATCCATAGCACGAAAACGGCTATAACCCTTGGTTCACATAGAAAAGAAAGATGAGATACATATGAAGAAGCAGAGATGAGAGACTATTTAACTCAGGAAAAAAGATTCTGGTGTATTTCTACTCTCCATTATCAGTATGGTTCTCATTTTGCTTTAGCTACGCTGAACCCAACTTTAAGATGCCTTTATGCCACCAGTGTCAACTGACATCACAATTAGCCCAGTCATTTCACTGTTGTTTAGTAAATGTGTTTATCAAGCAAAAGAGATGGATTCATTCAGATAAAGCCAGGTTCAGATTAAACTTCCAAGCCATTACCACCCTTCCAGCACTAAATAGTAAATCATCACTTCTTAAGTAACCCCAACTCTTTTTAGACCAGTTCCTTGGGCTATAAAAGCAACTCCCTAGAGGAAAATAAATGCAATGGAGTAGGCTGAAGGCCAGTATCTACTATGTTTGCTGAAATGCAGAGCTACTACAAGCTTCCCTGTATGTTTTCTTTTCTTTTTGTATCAAACAAGCCTGTAGGGGTTGCTTGACTTTTATAGATGCCTTTCTTTGTTTTATAAACATTTACCTCTGTCTTCTAATACTCTAACCATTGGCTTTTCTCATTATACTAGTACAGACAGACAGAATCTCACCTCTCTTTCTATCAAAAAGAGTAGTTTATGATGCTTTTCTGTTCACTCAAAAGTATTCACTTAAACTTTTATTTTTCATTGAACACAACCAAGTCATCAGTTGCTCAATACCTAGGCCATCGTCCAAAAGGCATTTGAATTTACAAATGAGTCAGGATTGACCCCCTAGATCTCCAGAGAAAAATTATCCTTAGAAAATTAGAAGAAGAAGAAATGACAAGAGGGTAGAGACAATTCACTCTTTTATTTTGACATATTTAAATAGTGAATTCCACTTTCCTATATTAGCACACACTTCCCAGTAAGATGTGTGCTGGCCTAAATTAATCTGTCACATACCTTCTGTTTCAGCTGGCACAGCAAGGTAGGCTTTGAATTGACTGTGCCTCCCATAATAAGCACCTCTGCTCTTTTCTCTCTTCTCCCAGAAAACTGAAAACAGTACCAGAATCTCTCCTTATTCAGGATTAGAGTTAATTTCTATTGAGCCTGGAAAAGAGGAACTCAATCCCTGACAGCTTAGGCAAAGTGTGGAGATACACACTTGCTCATACCAGCTGCAGTATAATTTGGGCTCACAAGCTTGTCTTTTAAACAAGAAAATCTGTCTCATTCATACCACAGTGTTAATACATTTAACTTGTTAAGTTCAAGACTCTAAAGACATTGTGTTGGTGTTGAAAGATCAGAAAGATTTTGTGGGGATGGAGGGACATGGTGAAGGAAGAGTGTAAAAGACAGAGGAGAAAAAAAGGGAGAAGACTCTCAGCAACAGAGAAAGGCATTGACTATCTGGGGGTGAGAGATAAGGCACAAGATAAGAATGAGAAGGGAATGTGGATGGGCAAACTTTGTTTAGTTTGTAAGTTTACCAAGAGCTTTCTTGGCAGAGCATGTATATTGTTGCAAAAGAAGTGTTACTAATTTGGAATATTGCCATCCTGTGATGAGATAGTACTGTTCTTCCTCTGGAAGAAGGAAGAGAAGCAGTGTGAATCCAGGATGCAAACCTGAGTTAATCACCACCAAATCCACAGCATGAGGCACAGGCCTTGGCATGTTATGGATCCTCTGATGAGAACCACATGTTAGTTTTATCTTTCTTTTTGTTATTTTGACCCTAGAACACAGTATAATGAGGGAGATGGTCCATGTTGGAAGTCATCACCAAAACTATGGTCTTTTGGCCAAATCTAGCCTGCCATCTGTTTTTGTAAATAAAGTTTTATTGAAACACAGCGGTCCTCATTTGTTTACATATTGTCTGTGGCTGCTTTCGCATCACAACTTGTACCCCGAGTAGCTGCAACAGAGACCAACTGGCCAGCAGAAGTGAAAACACTTTCTATCCAATGCTTTACTGAAAAAATTTGCTAAATCCTGGTCTACATAAAGGGATTGGGAGTTTTCTTTGGTGTTAAAAAAATTGCAGAATCAGAACTTTGGAATGCTTCAGGACAGTGTTTAGAACAGAATGAGAGCTCTAGTTCTCACTGGGGGGTTCTAGAAAATGGAGACCTTATGTATGTATAAGAAGGGTGGATGGAGACACAGAAATTCAGATGTAAGGCTGTCAAAATTATCTCTCTCTAGATCTTAGAAAATCTTACCTTGATTTTAGGAACAACACTGGTTGTCATGTTCTCGACAAACCCTGAACATCCTCATTCTAAAGATGAAGAGAAAAAAATGTTACTGAATTACTTGAAAGGAAGAACACCGTGGCAGTGATGGGTGCAGGCAACTGCTTTCTAATGAAACCAGCCTGCCCTAAAACAAAAGTGGATTTGATATGAGCCCATGCTCTTATATTGCAATATATAGACTTTCTTTTCAATAGATTTTGATAGGAAGGTGGAAAAATGAAAATTTTTAGCCTTCAGTTTCCCAAATGCAGACATAAGTGACAGATCCAGAAAGAAACCTTAGCAGCTCTTTGCTCTCTTCCTTTCTCCCTTCCTCCTAGCTGCCAAAAATCCTGAGTCTGGCCATGTTTAAAAGTCATGCTAATTTCAGTCATTTATGTGCACTGCTTGTCTGTTATGCCATTATTATCATGTAGCACAATTATAATTAGTAATACTGTTAAAGATGTACCATTAAATTGCCAATTATTTTATTTTCCATTTCTGTGGAAAAGCTCAGGCACTATGCAGAGTAGTAAATGCATCAAAGTAAAGAAGCAAGTCAAAGACCTCTATTAAAGTCATGGTTCTTTCATTTAATCATGAGTGATCTTCATAAATTCACTTCTTTTAGTTCTAGTTTCATCAACTGCAAAATGAGGGTGATAACAACTTACTAAATTCACAGGGTTGTTGCGGTTATTGGAGGAGATGATATAGGAGGTGACAAATATGAGGTTACTGATATTTTGCTCTGGGAGTCTGGTGGGCCATTCTTTCTTTTAAAAAAAAACGAAAGAAAGAAAAAACATTTCTTGTGAAATTGGTAGATACTAGCCAGAAATATTCTTCTGCTTTTTTCTCCCTCCCACTCACCATCATTCCTTCCATTCACCTTCCCTTGAAACTCCCCCAAAATGTGTGGTGGAGACACTGAACCCCTCTCTGCTAAATGCGAATCACCACCGCAGGAAATACTGACTTAGATTTTAAAATAGTTGAATATGCGAAAGACTACATTTTACAAATGATTGTCAGCCAATTCTTAGACAGTTAATCAATGTCAACATGTGTATGCTGATCTAAAGGGAAAGAGTTCAAGAGGGGAGATGAATAATTGTCTTTGAAGTGAGCATATCCTAAAAATTAGGCTTCTTAAAGGTCTTAATGATACATTTGATTTATTCTGGTAGCAGTTTTCAGGTTTCAAGCATTGTTGTTGTTTTAATATAAGAACTACAATGATAATACTTTCATAAAAATAAGACTTCTATAATTTGCTTCTAATAACAAAAATTCAAATCATTCTGCTTCATGTACTAATTAACTTTCAGTTTTTGAGAGGAGGATTTTAAAACTTGGTATTCTAAGAGTTATGCAAGTTTTAAATTCAAACTAGTAAAAATATTTCTGCGTATTTCTGGAAGTAGTCAACCCTGTTAACTTCCACTTAAAGCCCAATTATTCAAGAACGTTATAGATGACTATGGGTCTTTGGGGAAAAATCAGCAAGACTTTAAGTGCCCATTAGCTAGAGCTAAATGATAGTGAAACACCTAGAAAAGTGCATGTGGTATCTTTCCATGTGAGCACTAAATTAAGTCACCATACTAGCTCAGCTAAGATAAAATATTAGCAAAATATTTCCTATGGCATGAAAAAAGATTGAAAGTTGAAATATAAAAGCTGTTAGGCTTTACTGTTTGTCAAAAAGGTACATTTAAATATATTTACTGACAGTTAACAAAATATCAAAGGATTACTTAAAATGTCTACATTATTGAGAAGTGTCCATCCTATAAGGGGATGGGTAACTATTAAGTAATTCTTTAATAGTAGTGTTCTTAATGAACAACCAGAAAATTTTAACACAAAGAATAACAGATAAATAAATACCAATAAGCTACTAAAAATATTTATTTAGCACCTCTCAAGTTCAAGAACTGTTCTTAATGCTCTAAACAGATTTGACAAAATGCCTGAATTTTTCTCCCCATCAGGAAGAAGCCATACAATCTGGTTGGGAGGGGGGAAATACATATATACAGAGAGAGCAGGGGAAATCTTACAGTATAAAGATGTAGGGATACCTGGGTGGCTTAGTGGTTAAATGTTTGCCTTCCATCTCAGGGCCTGATCCTGAAGTCCTGGGATCGAGTCCCCACATCCGGCTCCCTGCAAGGAGCCTGCTTCTCCCTCTTCCTGTGTCTCTGTCTCTCTCTGTGTGTCTCTCATGAATAAATAAATAAAATCTTTAAAAAAAAAAAAGGTGTAAAAATAACTGCTGGCATTTATTAGGTCCTCACAACAGCCCAGACATTAAATCAAAGGCAAGGAATCATCTTATTTAACCTTTATAGGGATCTGAGGGAAGGCCTACAATCATTCCCATTGTACAGATAAGCAAACTCGTGATTACGGAGATCAAATATCCACCCCACAGTCACCTCTCTGGGAACCACAGAGCCCATATTCAAATCCAGCTCTATCAGTGCCACCCTTTCAGCATTTTCAGACTCAGTAGCATTGCTGAGGCTGAGGACTTAGTACCAGGTTTTGAATTGTAGCTCTTCCCATTCCTTGCTTGGTGACCTGGGGTGAATGTTTTCACCTCTAATAATAGTAATAGGTTGCAGATGGTCAGAGGTGAGTTGGGAGAACAGAAAGCAAGGCCACAGAAGTGGAGGAATGCGTGTCCCAGAGATTTTGGCTGGAGCGAAGACTGGATGCTTCAGAGCCATGGGAACTAAGCCTGGAATTAGGGAGAACTCAGACTGTGCTGGGTCTTAAAAGGAAAGGCATGGGATCCTCATTTCACGCTGTTAGCAACTGGGAAGCACTTGAAGTTGAAACTAACAGCTTGAACTAATATGTACTGTATTACTGTCCTAGGATCAGGCCTGAACAAAAATATTACCCTCAAACTTCCTGGGTTGTGTCTTAAGAGATTTATTTTAAATCCTTCAACACAATACAAGGTAAATATCAATGTGCTTATTGTATATTTCTATACAGTATTAATTCAAGATGGATGTTAAATATCTAGTGAATAAAGTAGTTCATATTTCAAAGACACTAAAGTATGCACAAGCTTTATTCACACACTGTGCCTCTCTCTGTTGCCCCTAGTAAATGGTGGAAGGAAATTACCAAATGATGGGAATTGTAGCATCATCTTACCAAATTACTTGTTATTTTAAACTACTTGTTAGTTTTTAAGCTAACTAATTTGATTAATAGAGTGTAGACATAGAAAGACAGTCTTTGGCAGGCACCTCAGTATCCCAAGAAATATATTTTCCATGTTATCCCATATATAGCAGTTAAGTAAATACATTTTTACCTCTCCCAGGAGACCAGCCTTTGAAAAGCAACTCAATGTATTTAGGTTGTGAGAAAATAAACTGTCTATATTCTCATGGCTTTCACATCATTCATCGCTCAGATGGTCTCTCTCTTTTTCAGCTATTGCAACATACTGATTGTCTCTCTAAATGCTATATACAACCTAATGCAGGAAATTAAGTCTCTAAGGTCCATCTAAGATTGGAAGAAAACATGAACACTACTACAATTTGATATTTTAAATGTGCAAAGTATCATACACTGTTTCCTAAAGTCATTTCTGAAAAATAAATAATCTCATTTTAAGGTGTTTGGATTGTTTTCTTTTTATTTTATATCACATTGGTAAGGTTTAATAATAACTATTACAATATCCCCCAAACAGGAAACTGAGGAAAATATTACACATCTTACAGATTGCCGTGCAAGAACTAAAGATGTATAATTTTAGGCAATGATATAATGGCAATAATTCCACCTCTCTTCCCTTTTTGCCCTATCCTATTTCTTCTGAAATCCTACTAAAATATTTTGGGGTAAAAAATCCTAATGATAAATTAAGAGAAAGTGTCTCACGCTATGTTTATATTTGGTTTTATGGTGGGGCAGGAGGTGGGAGAGAGTTCGTGTTCTATGATCAAGTAGGTTTTGAGAAAGGTTTCTTCCAAATTAAGAACAAAGCTTTTAATTTGCTCATTACATTTGGGAATCTAAACGGTGAGGTCATAGTGGTAGCATTTTTTTAAACTCATTTTACCACAGGATTTCCCTTTCACAGACCACCTGGCAGAACCAGTGATCCAAGGAATGCACTTTTTCAAAGTAGAGGCATAGAGGGCACACCCATGTTCTCTCAGGGATGTAGAGGAGGCCAACTGGAGGGAGAACTAGTTTCCTGAATTGATATTCTTTCTTAATGTGATGGATGGTAACCCAAGGAACAACCCATCAAAGAACAGAATCTTCCTCTTCTGGTTTTTCAAAACAAAAGCTAAGCTCACTGTACACATGAGGCCTTGCTCTAGCAGACCTCCCCACTAGACTGTGTTTTTGGTTTTTTTTTTTTTTAATTTTTATTTATTTATGATAGTCACACACAGAGAGAGAGACAGAGACACAGGCAGAGGGAGAAGCAGGGTCCATGCACCGGGAGCCCGACGTGGGACTCGATCCCGGGTCTCAAGGATCGCGCCCTGGGCCAAAGGCAGGTGCCAAACCGCTGCGCGACCCAGGGATCCCACTAGACTGTGTTCTGAACCCACTTCAGAAACGGAACTCCTACCATCTGCTGAGACTCCAGTCATTGCTTGAAGAAAGGACAGCAGTTAATCCAGTTAATAAGGGGAAGGTTCCTCTAGGCATTGACCCAGAACCTGTCTCCTTGGTGATTCCGTGGGCCTTTCAGCTGAGCAAAGGCCACTGAACTCCCCTGCTGGATCCTCTGTCAGCATTTTATTTGGGATTTAGTTCCAAAAGAAGAGAAAGAGCCAAGACATCTTACAAACTGTTTCTTAAGAAGGAAGAAAAACTGACATCTCAGGTACTTAGGAATGAAAGAGGCAATGAGTCATAAAGTCTTCTGTGTTGCTGCATTTTGCTAACTAGGTTGTTTCACCAATTTGGCTTTAATTTCCCAAATATTAAAATGAAAAAAAAAAAAACACCATTTGCTTGCTTCATCTCATGCTGTGAGGATGTAATGAAGTAATCATATCTGTTACAATTTAAGATTCTCCTTCCTACAAGTTATGTCTCCAGGCAAGTCACTTCACCTCTCTGGGCCTCAGTTTCCTGCAAAAATGGTAACAATAATGCTTTTCCAAACTACTTTTTAAGGTGGTAGTAAGGAGCTAAGGAAGATGAATGTCCTATAAAGATTATATATTATTGTACAGCTTTGAGAAATTTTTTAAAAATCAGAATACATTTTTAAAAAAGAAAATCAGAAGAAAATCCTCCCTTACAGTATTTATGGTAATAATTTGAGTTGTTTTCACTGAGCTTTCATGGAGTTTGGCTCCGTGTCACTGTCAAATGGAAAATTAAGTTTGTATGAAATTGTTAATAGGTATTTTATGTGTGCTTCCATAAACTGTTCAAGCAAAAAAAAAAAAAAATATATATATATATATATATAACTTTTCTTTAAGTTCTCATTTCTTGATTCTTTTTATTTTCTGTTTATTTCTCTAAATATGTAACAGTGAAGGATAGGATGACCGTACTTCCACACCTGGGTCACTGTGTTCCACAAACTGTGGAACCCAACAAAAAGACATATCTCTCAGTCAGGCTGAAATGTTCTTGGCTATCCCTGCTTCCTGTCCCATCCAAGAACCTCCATTCCTGCACAGAGCTGGTTAATGTTCTTTTTTGGTGTTACTGCTCCTTCTGACACTTTGCTGGTGGTGTGCCACAGACATGATCACCACAGGCCCTCCATTCCTCTCATGTTTCCTTGAGATGTGACTTGCATATGACTTGTGGCTCTGGGAAAGGTTTGACCCTGAGACAATATCCCAGCATCAGCCCACTGAACTAAAGACCCTGAACAAACTTGATGGAGGGGGATGGTGGTGGATGGTGGAAGGGATGACTTCATTGGTCATGGGTGTCAAGTGAAGAGACATGAATTCATTTCCTACAGCTGCTATAAGAAATTACCACAACAGTGGTGGCTTCTAACAACATACATTGATTATCTTACTGTTCTGGATGTAAGAAGTCCTGAATGGGTCTTCTGGGCTAAAATCAAGGTGTTGGCAGAATTGCATTTTTCTGGAGATTCTAGGGGAGCCTCTTTCAGCTTCTAAAGTCTGCCCACACTTCTTGGATGATGGCTGTGTCAGCCTTCTATTTCTGTCACCAGATCTCTGACTCTCCTATCTCCTTCTTTCACTTAGAAGGATACTGTGATTACATTGGGCTCGCCTGGAGAATCCAGGATAACCTCTCCATCTGAGGATGCTCATCTTAAATCACAAGAGTGGTATCCCTTTTGCCATGTAAGGTAACATATTCACAAATTCTAGGGATTAGGATGTGGCCATCTTGCAGGGGGCGAGGGGGTGTGCATTACTCTGTCTGCTATAAAAAAGGAAGGACTAAAAGTGGGGAAAGAGAAGTCAAGACCTCAGGACTCAACGAACCACAGAAGAGATCACCGAACTGACACCCTCTGAATGAGTTTTTCCTCCTGGGGTGCCTGACTGCTCCTCTCCCAGCTCTAGCCGTACCCTGTGATCTCATCCTTTTTCCTACTGAACGGAAATTGTTCTGAAGTTCATCTCAAAGATAATGAGCTAATCTAGGCTAATGTGCTCTTCAGGCAGGGCTGCATTATCACCAAGACTTTCTATAGAAGAGGACGCTCCACTTTTATTGACCTCACCACTTAGTGAGTTGACTGTAGAGAATTTGTGGCCAGATAGAAAGGGAAGGAGGGACCCCACTGGGAAGATGTTTTGCTGAGAAATCTTCTCAAGTCACTCCAGGCAAGGAGTTGCCTTAATAGGCTTCCTCTTATGTAGGCCTGGCTCTGGAGACAAAATTGTTCTTCCTACTGAGCAGAAAGATACTCCCAGGCTTTTTCTGACTACAGCTTCCTCATATATTCATGAGAAAAATCATTCCCCTTGGTGTCAACTAGTAACTTTAGGATCACCAAAAACTTTAGCCACAGCACTTGAATTAGAACATAGAAAACAAGGCTGTTCTTAGCAAAATTTTCATATTCACTAAATGATCAAGATATGGGAAATTATCTGTATTCCCCTATTAGCTAGGTTCTTTGCATGGTTTCCAGCAATGCTGTTTCTTCAACTGCAATGGTTTTGTACCTGACTGAATTTTACCTTTTTTTCTTTTTTTCTTTTTTCTTCTTTTTTTTTTTTTTAAATTCATAGTCATCACTGTCTCAGGGAAAGTTTCCTTGTCTTCCCTGATCTAGAGCTTAGATTCAACTCAATGCTTGTTTGTATCCAGGCACTCATCACATTATGATTTGCATGTAAGCCTTTCGCTAGACTATAAGGTCCCAAAGACAAGGCATGTGCTTCAGTTACCTTGGGCAACTGAATGGTTTGATGAATAGATAGATGAAGTAGCCCTCCCAGAGCTGGTGAGCTGCAGCTGTAGAAAGCCAAAGATGTGGGGCAACACACAAAATAGCACTGGGACTCTGGGAAGAGCACCGAAGAGAGTAAGAATTCCAAAAGTGATAGGAGTGGCACAGACCTGGGAAATAAGTGTCATTAATTTAGTTTTGCTTTGAAATATTTTAATGCAATATTCCTTGATATCTTCCCCATTCAAGCTCCCACTAAATGTCTGGTATACAATCGGACTTGATATGTGTTTAATGGTTGGTTCATTCCCTCTTTCTGGCTCAACACTGACCCAAGAGGTCAAGCCTAAGTCAAGAATCATACAAAATAAAATCTAAAAATTGCATTATTCTAAGACCATATAATCAGAATGGCATATAGATAATGAACATTTATTGGTTTCCTACAGTAAGGAGACTTTCATTATAGCTGGTAAGCATCAATAATAAAAGTAGAAAATAGATTAAATCTGCCCTCAAGCTTTGCATTGTTAACAGAGGAAACAGGAAAAATATATACAGTGAAAATGATGCAACGATATATATTAGAAGTTATTCTGGCCTTGAGGATGCTGGGAAATATGTCCAATTGGCCTCCTGGAGTCTAGATCAGACCACGGCAAAACTGGGTCATAGGAAAAAGAGATATGGTTCCCTTCTCAAAATTTCTTCGAATTTTCTTCATGGGGTAACACAAAGTATAGCTCACACAGTTGTTCCAAGGATGGACTCATTCTTGCCATTAGAGGGTGGTCCAATGAAAGCAAAGCTTAGGAATTTTGTTCAGCGGTTGTGACAAGGCAGCATATATCTCTAGTTGTTATTGATTGGTGCCTTGCAACTATGGTAAAACCTAAAGATGAAGCCAACACAGAGAGGACAGAGCCAAGAAAAGCACCAAAAAATGGGACAAGAACTCCAGCTGAACTATATCTGAAGCCTTCCCTATCTTAGTTCTTTTTTAATGTATTCCACATACCTTTATCCAGTTTGAGTTGGGTTTCTGTGGCTTGCTACAAGTTTCGGAGAGAGTATCTATATCCAGCACCTTCTATTCTCTAGTTGATCTAGTATACAGAAATGTGTGGGGAGGCATTTGAAGTCACCTTGCCATAGAAAGTATTAAAATCATTAAATGTCCATAAGAAAAGAATACAATATGGAAGAGACAACAATATTGGCATAGAATACCAGATACAAACGTTGCTGAAATGCAAGAGAAACTATAACAATCAAATTCAGGTAAAATCTATAGGGTAGAAACTACTCTTCTCTAAGAATAGTCTGAGGGTTGAAAGTGATCCCTGTATGGTCTTTCCTAAAGAACTCAAAATGCAATCATATCACTGGAGAGGACAGGAGCATGTAAGGGTCAGAGAAGGTTGAACTGTTTCTCTGTATCACTCAATCAGTGATCATCACTGACAGGATAAATGTAGAATTTTTACTAAAGAATACTTTTCATTGAAAACAAAGATGATTCACTAGCATAAATATAAAAAAAGAAACAACAGGTGGCGAATACAACTCAAGACATTAAATTTCCATGAGTCACTGAAGCCAGATGGCATGCGTTTAAGAATTCTGAAGAAATTTAAGATCAAAGGATTTTGGATACTAACAATATGGGCGATTTATCATATAAAACAACTCTTAGACTTAGGGAGATTGCCAACGGTATTATATGACACTATTAGGAGAAGCACAAATTGTTCATTCAATGCAATTAAATGCAATGAAACCTAACAAGCTTATTGGACACCCCCAAGAGCAAAGCACTGCTCTAGGCACTGGACACTCAAAGGTGTTTAAGACAAGGTCATGTCCATCATAATCTCACAACTGAGAAGACTGTACATTGTCAGTAGCAGTCAGCAATGCATAATGTCAAACATACTGATTTTATAAGAATATTTAAAGAAGTCTCTTAAAAAGTATTTTTCCATTTGAAAGATGAATTAGAGATTAGATGAAAAAAACTGGAACCATTCCAGGTAGGTTAAGAAGTGAAAATATGGGTGCTTTAAGATTTGTGGAAAGACTGGAGACATGGGCCCTAAATTAAGTTCCAGAAGAATACTCTAGACACCTCCATGGGAGACAATGCTTCTGTGAAGGTCAAGAGATTGGAGAAGCAGGAGGCTATTTGCTCCAGAGCCACCATGCTACCACTTCCACAACCTCTGCCATAGAAAACTAGGTCCCCACACTGCCTTTCAACACTATTGAACTACAGACAGACATTGGCAACTCCACTCTAGATGCCACAGAAGTATCAAGCATGCAAGGTCACACTTGCCGGTAGGTACAGCTGAAATAACAGAAGCACAGTGTCTGCCTCAGGATGTCCACCTCCACCTTCTAAACCTCAAGGGTGTTTGTTTGATAGATATCTGCAAGGAAGTTTGGGAAATGTAGATTTCTAGCATTACTGCATTATAATACAGTATAGGATACAGGACAGCGAGCACACTGAAATAGGGTGGAACGGAATCCGAATGAGCTAATCCAATCCATACTCGACCACAAAAGATGACATTATCTCCCTCCCTATTTACAACCTAGTACTTCTCTATGAACTTCCACCTATGATTCACCCAAAGCGGCTCCTTTGCTTGCCTATTTTGTTTATCTTCAGCAGCCACCTGAATGACTGAGTCAGAAGACTTGGGAGTTGGCCTCAGCTGCTCTCTCATTCACTGGACTATCAATCGTATGGTCAGTAAATCCTGCTAATTCTATCTCAAACGCCACTGTCTTCATTCAAGCCCTCTTCACCTTTTAAACAGAGTATTATTAAGTTTTTTTTACTAGTAATCTAGCAGGCTATTCCCTTTAAAGAAGATCTTCTATGTGTCCTAACTTTCAGAAATGTCTTTCTAAGATCAAAATCTCATCACGTCACTCCTTTGTGTAAAACTCTCCAAAAGTTCCCAATTTCCTGCACAATGACATTTAAGCTTCCTGGTAGGCCAATCAGAATCCTCCCAATTAGACATTAGCCTACCTCTTCAACTTCTCTTTTTCCAGTTCTATAGCCCTTTTACTCTGTCTAGTAATTCTATACTCCCCAAGTACACAGGACCCTTCTATGAGTCTATTCCTCAAATATATTGCTTTTTGCATCCCAGATTGTACTTTTCCACAGTTAACAAACTCCTATTCATGCTTCAAAACACAGTGCAAATGTTACTTCTGAAAAACTTTCCCAAGTAGCATTCATTTTTCTCTCCACTTCACTGTTTCCACATATTTCTCACACTGCTATTTGAGTGTGTTTCGTGATACATACCTCTCCCTCAGGCTGCATGCCCTCTACTAAACTGAGCATGCCTTTAAGGCCGGGGCAGATTCTCATCCAGATTTACATATTGTTAGCCACCCCAAACCTTTCTCAGGTGCTGGTACATCAAAGTATTTATTTATTGCATGGCCACATGAAGAAAATATAAAAGCGTTTATAAAGAACTTTTTAAAATAAAAGAAAATTCAAAGAATTAAAAATATATCAACTCTATTGTAATAAAATAATATTCATCTCCTCTTATCTGACTCCAAGAGAAAAATGAAAAGATGTTAAGACAATAAGTGTAGTGTTCATTTTAAAACCTGCTCCCTCTCTAAAAGATATAAACTTGGCAGCCTGACTTGAGTCAAGATGAGTACCTGGGAGTTTCTTACAGGCAGCACTGGCTCTCTACTGAGAATGAGCCAGCAAAATCCCAGAAGCCTATATACGGTTTTTCTTGGACTATGTATACTTTTACCTTCTAGTAGCTGGGTGGCCCCAGGGAAAGCTGTTGACTTTCATGGGGAACTCAAGAGAAAGAAAATCTGCTCAAATCCAGAGGGAACTTAAGTCAAAGAACAACTAAGCTCATTTTGTCATAACTCCAGTAATGATGAGGAAATCATAACCTGTAACTGCAACTGGGAGGGCCCTAGACTGATGGCTGGCTCCCAAAAGAAAAACACCATCAAAGTTCGATTAAACGCTATTCCTAAAAGCATGAGTTTTAAGGCAGAGTTTCCCAAAGTGTATGCTAGGGAACACTAGCTAAGGAGTTTGTGGTTGAGAGTACAGGAAAAAAGTGTGCTATGTTGTCTTCTGGGAATATCTTAAGGATAGGCTGGCATGGCAAGCCTCTGAGAAGTCCCATTAAGTGTTCCCTCAGATTCAATGGTTCTCAGACATATTTAGTTACTTTTGTTCTCATTTAACAACTTTGCAACATCCCGCATAACCAGTACTCCATACTGATGCAGGGAAGAGGGAGGATAAAAGCAGAAAGTTAAAACTGACACTCCTGTGACGGATAATCATGTGATTGGAAGGGAGTAGCTCTCTGACTCTAGAGACACGAGACAAACTCTAGAGTGCTTAGAATAAGGATGTCCCCTGATCTCCCTGCAGTGGCCCTGGGGAAGATATGCCCACTTCCTAATCCCCGAGACCTGTGAACATTATCATCTATGGCAAAGTATGCTATTAAGTTAAGAATCTCAGGGGCAGAGCTTATCCCAGATCATAAATATAATCACATATATCTTTTTAAGACAGACACACAGAAAAGGATGTATTGTGAAGACAGAGCAGAGATGAGAATATGAAGGCAAGGATCAGAAGCTGAAAGAGGAGCAGATTCTCCATCCCCCAGAAACCCCTAAAAGGAGTGCGTCCTGCCAATACTTTGATTTCAGATTCCTAGCCCCTAGAAGTGTGAAGAGAGTACATTTCTGTTGTTTCATGCCACCAAATCTGGGGTAATTTGTTATAGCAACCACAGGAGACACATACACCCAAGTCAAACAGCTCCTTGACTGAGGGAGGCAGTGAGCAATGTCCCACCAACTTTCACAATGTTCCTGAAGGTAAGGGATGAGCCTGCCACTTCCACCCCTGGCGTCCCCAATTTTGTTTAATAATCTGCTATAGTCCTTGTTGAACCTATTTATATATAATAGCTTCTATCATACCTCAAGGCAATGAGTTTCATAAATTTGCTACCCGCTGTGAATAGCATCTTGGTGTACAGACTTTTTTATGGCACGGTGCATTTTCATGATGAATCCATTTGTCCCTTTTTTCAACTTTTGCTTAATGCTTCTATCATTAACTTAAATAAATGTGGAAGACAATTGAACTCCACTAAATAGGACAAAGGTCAGAGAGGAGAGCTTGGAACAGTTAGACCATATTCATGAGACACATAAAAGGTAGCTCCTTCTGAAGTTGAAGACTTCTATGGAAAGTGCTGTGCCTGTCCAGAGCACTGAAGTACAGGCTGGTGGTGCTATCAGAGGAGAGCCTTGAGGCAAATATTCAGCTGGAGAACATTTCAACAGAAGATGGCCCAGAGACAAAATCATGCAGAGACACAGAAAATTAAGTTCAGCGCCGGGACCCACCTCTGCTTAGCTATAGGAAACATGTCCTTTCAGTCTTTAATAGGAAAATAGCCCTATCATTAGATTAGTGTTGCGTAAACCCTGATGAGACTGATGGAACAGTTTTAAGGATTAAGCCCATAAACATGTCTTACTGGTTGTTTTGACACTTACATTCCACCTGCCACCAGAAGAGTCTAATTTATAAAAAGAAAAAAAAATCCATTTACTATAAAGAATTGGAATTCGGAGTTGATATGTTTAAGGGCCAAATAGATATTAGAGAAGAGAGCATACAAAACTTTGGTTATTTAGCATTAGTCCAGCTTAAGATTCTAAGACATTTAGTCTCAAACCTTATCATGCACGAGAATCACCAGGTGGTAAGTTCCAAGTGCAGGTTCCTGGGTGCCCCTAGTTTTTCCTGATTCAGTAGCTGAAGGGAAAATGTGAGTGATGAGCAGAGTGTTATGTGTTGAGAAATGGTATTTTAGAATGTGTATGTGTGCACTTATTAAATTTTAAATATTGTAGTGGTCAGCCCCCTCTTCTCTTTCTATACATGCTACCACTTGCCTTGGGGGCAAGACAAGATAGCAGAAGAATGCATATATTCTTAGAGAGAGAGAGAAAAAAATTCAAACACCTGATACCAATACACAGCTACTAAAAAAAAATCAAAGACATAAATCTGTTCAAACTATCAACTTAATCATCTTGAAAACAATTGCACTATACAGTCAAACGACACCTGTTTTATAAATCTTCTTACTGTTGCAAGAGATATATAGACTCAAAAGGAAGAAAAGTAATTGCTAACATTTAGTGAGGGTTTTCCACGTGTGGACACTGTTCCAACCGCATTACGCACAGTGACCCATTTAATTCTCGCAGGATCTCCCAGATGGAGGTGCTGTGTTTACCCCCTCTCTTACTGATGAAGAAACAGATGCCAGAGTTTTGATACTGCTGCCAGGGTCACACTACTAGTGAGCGGTAGAATAGGTATCTGGACTCGAGCAGAATACAGCATCTTGGAAACATCTGCTTTCCATGATTTCATTTATTGAATTCCAAACCTTTGTATATCACTTTGTCATTGAAGGAATTCCATGTAGCTATTTCATTTTTTTCTATTATTTTTTGCCACATTGATTCCCTCTTTTCTGACCTCCCAAGTTTGTATTACTACATAGAACTGTTTACAGACTCCAGAGTAAAAGAGGACAAAAGCCACCTTTCCTACTTCAAGCTTGCCAGCAACTTGAATGTCAAAGACGCCTTCATCCCAGATGCCTGGGTGGCTCAGTGGCTCAGTGGTTGAGCATCTGCCTTTGGCTCAGGTCATGATCTTGTGTACAGGATCAAGTCCTGCATCAGGTTCCTTGCAAGGAGACTGCTTCTCCCTCTGCCTATGTCTCTGCCTCTCTCTGTGTCTCTCAGGAATAAATAAATAGAAATAAATAAATAAATAAATAAATAAATAAATAAATAAATAAATCGTGTTTTTTAAATATTTTATTTATTTATTTCTGAGAGACACAGAAAGAGAGAGGCAGAGATATAGGCAGAGAGAGAGAAACAGGTTCCACGCACGGAGTCCGATGTGGCACTTGCTCCTGGGACTCCAGGATCACACCCTGGGCCCAAGGCAGGTGCTAAACCACTGAGCCACCCAGGTGACCCAATAAATACATAATCTTAAAAAAAAAAAAAAGACACCTTCATCCCATGTGAGGTGGATGGTCTGGATGCATTCTGGAATGCTACAATTCCATCTTTTCCAGGGTCTTTTAACTAAACACAGCACTAAGAAATCTCTTCTCACAGTTAAAACAGCATGAGTCCCAAACTACATGGCTATAAATCTTTAAGACCACACATCCCCTTCATTAGCAAGAAGGATAATGTCTCTATCACAGATTAAAAACACAGCCATGTTAAGCTGCCCTTCACAGAATTACTGGTCCAAGCCCTGGATTTTTTTTTTCTGATTTTCCTCTCACTTTTCAATTTACAAGACCTCCTTCCGGAAGCCTTTTTCTTTACACTGACCTAGTTCAGGGGAGGTGATTTTTTTTTTTAGGAGTGGTCTTCTTTCTACAGTAATAAAAATGGTGTCTGCCACTGAAGCAAAACTGGTAAGTGTTGATTATGATACCTTTCCCTCCCTTCATTCCCTGTTCTATTTCTTTACTCTATATTTCTGTTTCATACCCTCCAGTTTCATTCTCTTAAAGCCACTGTTGGGCCTCTCTCACTTTATTTTTTTTAATTGAAATTCAGTTAGCCAACATATAGTAGTACATCATTCATTTCAGATGTTGTGTTCAATAATTTCTCACTTCCTATTTTATATCCATCACCCCTTTCATACAGATTCCATAAGCATCACATGGCTGAATGATAGTCACTTAACTTTTGGAATAGAAACTCTGCATGTTTCAGGAGCCATCTCATGCTTCCCAGAATAAAGGCACCCAGGGCTTCTGGATGGTACCAGGTTTACGCTAAGCAAAACCAGCAAGGAATCCAAGGTCTCCAATGGCCAGATGGAGCCCTTTCTGCCTGAAGGATCATCCAGGTGGGAAGACAAACAATTGAGATGATAATGACCCTGTCCTCACAGCCTTCACAATTTAATCAGGGAGAAAATCATGCAGAAAGTGCATGTTACAAAGGCAACCAGATGTCAGAGGATAAAGTCCAACCCCCTCAGGCTTTACACAAGCCCTCTGGGATATAAGCCTCTGTCTCTGAAGCCTCCTCTGTGACTAATCCTGACCCAAGTCCCTGTGTTCTCAAGGGCATCAAGACCCCCTATGCTTCTACACCTTTGTGTCTATACCT
Organism: Vulpes lagopus; assembly: GCF_018345385.1. Taxonomy (NCBI): domain Eukaryota; kingdom Metazoa; phylum Chordata; class Mammalia; order Carnivora; family Canidae; genus Vulpes; species Vulpes lagopus. The sequence continues at coordinate 27,286,614 of NC_054843.1, forward strand.
CCTTCCACTTGAAAAGCCACCTCCCTCCCTCACTGGAATGACAAGCTCCTTCTTCCCATTCCAGAATCTGACATTTCTGTCACTTCCTTCAGTGAGTTTTTCTCATTTACCTCGGTGGTTCCACACATTTTACCATTTATCTCTTCGTTCCCAATTATATCCATGTCTCCAACATTCAGCTCTGAGTCTGGTCCCTACTATGGGCTTAATAGCGGGTAAGTGCTCAAGCAGCCAGAAGCACAGCAGAGTAATTCAGTGCTGTGTTCTGCTTTTAGATAAACCTGAGTGCACATCCAACCCTATACTTATCACGCAGGTGACCTTATGGAATTTCCAAAAGCATCAGTTTTCTCCCCTATAAAAGAAATATGTCTGTATCAGAGAGCTGTTGCTATGATAAAAAATGACATGTGAAGAAACCCAGTACAACTTATTAATATTGTCATTATTATTATTATTATTATTATTAAAGACTAGCCTAAATACAATAAGTAAAATTTCATATATTTATGCTAAGGATGTAATGAGTAGGAAAGGGATGATGGGTCAAATGTAAGTGAACTGCAGCAGAGTCTAGTAAAGGGGGTTCTTAAATTTTTAAGGTGTGATGCAAACGCAAGTCATAGAATGGAGAAAAAAAAATACTGGAGGCAAAAATAATGGTACCAGGAGCAGGTAAGTAACATTGAAATATATTGAAGGAGGTGACAAAATAATAATGCTGAGAAATAATGGTGAGAAATGTTGAGGAGCAGGTGGTCCCCAAGGTGGGACTTTGTCCCCAGGGAAAGCTCTTGAGTCATGACAGAAAATGAGTATGGAGGATTGCAAACAGTTAGGTATAGGATCTCTTGAAGTAGGAAGAGATTTGAAGGCAAAGAGAACAAATTAAAGACAGCAGCATCCAGGAACTCCACAAGGATACCAGAGGACAGGCCCTTACAAATGCTAATGAACTGACACTGAATGAGTTCAAGTTGGCAATTTTGGGGGGAGTGTTACTAACACTTGCTGATGATCAGCCACTTGCTGACTGAAGTAGAAGCAACCAGAAAAACAGTTTTACTTGAGAATGCCTAGAAGTGAGTTCATGGCCAATCCCAACGGGGAGAAGAGTAAGCACTTCTCAAGCATTTGCTGATCAAGACTTTTGCATATCTGAACTCCCGCACATCAAAGAGGACTTCCCGCTGGGTTTGCTTACCCCTTTAACTAAGTCCTTGATTTTAAGGACAGAAGTTCCTGTAAATGGAGAATTTTGAATAGTCAGAAATTGCATTCAGGATAATAGAGCTGTTCTTCCTATTAGAAAGTGGCACAGCTGGTGTTATTAATCAAGCAAAAACACTGCCCACCTAGAACCCAGTGACCTTCACCCAGTGGTTGTAAAATTGGCAGGTATCAGATTTCAAATGTGAAGTGCCTCCTAGCTATCCTGAAAGACTGGGATCCAAAGGTCAGAAGTTCCTTTACTAAGAGGTCAGGCCACTAAGGTCAGGATGTCCAGATCTGTGTCACAAAGGTCAGAATGCTCTGCCAACAAGACTTCAGCCAGAGTGTGGAAGAACCCCATGGGTGAGAGTGTAGCAAGAGAAAGATCAATAGGCTTATTTGCCAGGGTTAAAGGAATTTGGGTCATAGAATCTGGCAAACCCAGATGTGTTGGGAAACACGTTTTCCAATTTAAGTTGGGTTAATGAGAATTTGACATAATTCAGAACAAAGTGTGCTTGTCTCCATGGAAGGACCAAGGTGTCAATTTTATAGTTTGTTGCACATGGTCATGACCACTCTGTGTTGTGCTTAGAAATGATTATATTCTTTAGAAGTTGAATTTGAAAAGTGATAACTTTGATATTTAAGAGCCAACTATTTCCTAGCATTGTGTCCCATGTATTTACAGAGACCAAAATGAGACATTAATTACCTTAAGGTATCATTAAATATGGATACAATGCATTTCAAACAGTTTTTATCTGCATTTTTATTTGTATCTACCTTTCTTTCAAAATTATTTTGAGGGTAAAAAATAAAGTATCTTAATTTTAGGTCTATTTTATTTAATTTCATGTCTTTATTCTGAAAGTTACAGTACCAGTAGATTTGATAAAGGCAATAATTTGGAATCACTTACTAACAAGATAGCCAAAGGAAATTTGTAGTAAAAAATATTAGATATATACCACATTTTTCTTTTAAAACACAGTAGTCAAAGCTATTCTTATGAAAACCTTTTCTTTTAGGATCTTTTTTAATGCACAGGACATTTTAATACATACTATTCCATTTGATACCCACTAGACACAATATACAATATATAAATAAGTTAATTGTGAAATATTTTTTGGTATTAAATGGAACTTGGACAAGTTAAAGACAATGAACTATAGTTCCATTTTGGCATGTGATTTCAATTAGCTCTAATAAGATTATGTATTTCATCCAATGTGCATTGTGTCAAAAATAAATTCCTATGACCTAATGTCATTAAAATGTTATCATCTTTGGCTCTTCTCTCTTCTGAAATGTACTAGGCACCGTGCAGAATATTGCAAGTTTGCATAATAGAGAATGGCAATATGAATGTTGAGATGTAATTCTGTTGTCTTTTCAAGATATACTGCAGCAGAACTAATGACTATATATCTCAGCTTTAGCAAGATCCAATTTTCTTCTCTAAACTAAAAAGTCACTCCCAAGATTTAGGCTTTCATTTAATAAAATTATTCCCTTAAAAATACACAAGAAAGGCCAAGACTAAAGTAACAAAAATGTGTGGCTACAGATAGTTGCTGCCTTATAATGCACTGGTGTTTCATTAATCACTGTTTTCAAACTGTACATTCTGATTTGTATGTGACTTCCAGAGTAATATATAGAGCAGTAAAAGTTGCATGTGATGGCCAATTGAGGATTTTCAGGACAAAGGGGAGAGTTTATATTTGTAAGGGCAAATTAATACTTGATCACATAGTCTTTAGGATAATGTTCTTGATAGTTCCTTCTTCAAATGTCTTAGAAGAGCCCTAAAACCTGAGCTGTTACCCTGAGAAACATGTTTAAAACACCTCCCTTTAACCAGACTCTCAGGTTTCCTTGGAGGAGAACCAAACATTTGATAAGAACCTTTATTTTGTTTCAAAACCTCCTTTGGGGTCAGATGTCCCCACTCATAATGCTTAATTCACTTGGATAATGTGCCACCAAAGCATTTATCATGATTATGCTGTTTAATCCAAATTAGTGAGTGAAAAGATTTAAAATGTTATCATTTACTAGAAATTTATGGAATTCTTCTCAAAGAAAGGAGTCTAACTCAGCCAATCAAATACATTCAATGTTCCCCTAAATTCGTATTTAATCTTGTATACATTTAAATGATTTCATATTACTAAAATAAGTTCTCAACTCCAACCAAGTAAATCTTACCAAACGGTAAAATTCAGTGCCCATTTCCCTTATGTACATGTCACATATGTTAGTCATGCTTCCCTAACTAGATCCTAAATTCACCAATGAGAACAGGGAAGAGAATCCACATTAATTGATCTGCTAAAAACAATGGAATGTGTTACATACTTTATATATGCTTTCCCACTTTACAAGTTCAAGATTTTATACTTCTTGTTGAATTCTAAAATGTAGGGTACAACTGGTGTTTAAAAAATGCTTGTTCATTTAAAAATAGTGTTTAAAGTTTTTTCCTCCCAAAGATGTTATTATTGCCAATTAACCATTAGTAAAGGTCTTTCTAAGATTAGCTAAGCTTCATATTCATAAGAATTTTAGTCTCATTTTTAAAAATTTTATTTATTTATTTGAGAGTGACAGAGTATGAGTGCAGGGAGGGACAGAGGGACAAGCAGACTCCTCACCCAGTGGGGACTTGAGGCTCCATCTCAGGACACTGAAATCATGACCTGAGTCAAAGTCAGATGCTTAACTGACTGAGTCACCCAGGCACTCCAGTCTCATTTTTATAAGAGCTAACTCAGAGGTAAGTATCATGAAGTAAGATAACAACCTTAATGTGTTTTATAGTCTTTTTCTTCCCTTCATCCCTTCCAGGGACTTAATTTACAACACAATCTCAACACAATTGTTAAATTATAAACTCTAGACTAAAAATGCCTGGGCTCAAATTCTGACTCCACCAACTTGAGCAAATTATTCAAATATTTTACAATCAGTTTCTTTATCTACAAAATAGAGATAATGGTATATTGTCAGAGGTGTCCATGCAGGTTAAACAGGATGATGTGTACAAAATGGCTGGCCTTTAAAAAGTCCTCAATAAATATGAACTATTTTTTTTATTATTTGCTTATAAATTTTCTTTCTCCATTTTCCCATCTGCAACCCTATCCAAATAATTGAGAGAAAATGTAATAGATAGGTCACATTCTTTACTCTCTTCGACCCATCATGAAAAACGGAGTGGGATAAAGTTGATCAGACCAAAGACTAAACTTATATATATGTCATCTTATCCCATACCTCATCTTGACCCTCTTCTCTAGTAGAACCCTTTTCTCATACTTTGTTCACTATGGTGGATTTACTGGTCCAATTTACTCATATAGATAAATCACTCATATATGAATGGCTTCAGGATTGCCCCACTCAGGCTTGCTAAAGAGGATTTGCCATTCCTTTCTGAGTTTCTTCCCATGCCTTCTGCCATCTGATGAAAAGCCTATTTTGCCAGATTGTTTCTTCTGAATTTCTGTCAAAAAATTCAGAAGTAAAGTGGTGGAAATAAAAAAACAAACAAACAAAAAACAGTGCTTAGACTGGATCTGGGGAAAGCTCTCCGGAGTTTCAGAAGTGAGAAACATGGGGAAAATTGCAATGTGTGAAACTAGAGTAGAAATGGATTTAAGAAGTCATGGTGTGGACTCCTGTTCTCTTTGTGGTGTTCTAGAAATGGAAATAAAGACATTTGAGTATTTTGAACTGACTTTTCAATTTCTGAATTTTTCTTTAACTATGGTACATTCTGAGACTGGGCCACATGGTTCACAGTTTTATAACTATTACTCAGGTTAAGTACATGACTAAAATTTCTCATAAAGTGCAGGAAGAAAAAGTTGAGGATACAAATAGCTGTAGTAGTGTATTAAGACAATTCCTATTGTTCAAGTTGGCTAAATAGCTTTCAGCCCTGGGCTCCACCAAGCAACAATCAATAAATCCATTCAACCATCCTCAACAGCTGCATTCTCTGAGTCACTTTAGCCATTTGCATTTTTAATTTTTCCTACAAATTTAAAAAACATTTAATATTTCTCTTCCTTTTTATTTCAGCCCACATGTTTTTGCTTCTCTCTATTTAAGATGTTCTTTAAATCCATAAGCACTTTGTGGAAGGTAATATATTTTCACAGTGATCACTATTAGCCTTTTGAGTCCCAAGAATAAATGATTCCTAAGAAACAAACACAGAGTATAGATGCATTATTATCTTAAGAGAATTCCAAACTGGGCTTCTCTTCCTTCTGCTTCTGGTGCTTTCTCCACAAATCCTACAGTTCATTATCCTAAAAATGAATTTGATTGCTAGAGGGTAGCTGAATATGCCACCACAAAATATGCCACTTGGCATAGAGCTTATTTTGAGTTGAGGACAACTGAGAAAAAGCAGATACAAGAAAAGCTCTCTGTCCTCCCTCTATTTATCTAAAAGCAGGACATAAATTGTAAATATGTCTCCCCTCTCCTCTCCACCAGGAAGGACAGAAGTTAATCACTAAAGACAACTATAGATCCTTATCAGCCCAGAGATGACACCAGACAAACCTATGTAACAAATGTTACCAACTAGCCTTTTCTTCTATTAGTTCACCATGTATTTACCTTCCCACAATTTACCCTCCAAAAAACTCAGTTATCTTTCCTTTGTCTTGTCATTTCTCCAAAAACATATTGCTCTTCTGTTAAGATGCCATACAAGCCCAAGCTCTAATCACCCGTTTGAGTTACTCATCACTGGGTACTTCCATGTGTATGCACACATTAATAAATTTCTGTTTTTTTTTTCTCTTGTTAATCTGTCTTTTGTGAGTCCAATTTTCAAGGCCTCAGCCAAAGAAACTAAGCTAAATAGAGAGAAAAGTTTTCCTCCTCCACATTGCTATGATCATGCTTAAAAACCTCTGTTGGCTTCTTATACCTATGGAATAAAATCCTATCTCCATAGAGGCTCCTTCCTGATGACTGCAATAGAAGGATGAATAGAAATGTATAGAGCACAGAGGAGGAAGAGCTGCTTGGCTGTGAAAGCAATGGTGACAAATTTGTCATGGTGAAGGGAGATAATAAAACGTTAGTACTCCAGGAGTATTAATACTACCTGGAGAAATTGAGGAAAAACCACAATTGAAAGGTGACACCTGAACTGAGTCAAATGTTTAGTGAGTCGTGTTTGGTTAGTGCTATAAATTTTCCCAGGAAGAATATTTTAGAAAGAAGAAACAGTATATACAAGAGAAGCTTCTCCTCAGTTTCTGTGTGAAGCATCTTCAGGCAGTAGGAAAGAGCTTTAGTGTATAGAAAGTGGCCCAATATAGAAAGTGTTGGAGAAAAGTGGTGAAGAGATAGGTTGGGGCTTCTATTGCAATCCTTAGCAGGAAGTATTGAAGATATCTGTCTCAGATATGTGTCTCCTCTGTGGTTCTAACTAAATTCCTTGCCAATGTTAAGACTTCCATAGTCCCAGGACTTGGTATAGTTTTTGGTGTTTAAATCTTTCCTGAGTAAATGAAGCAATCCATCAATGAAACGCTTTCTAAATTAAGAATGAGAGGGAACATTCACTAATATTTAATGAGTGCCCATACTATTTACCAGACATTGTACTGATTCTACAAAGCTCATTCGGAATTATTTAATGAGTTTTATCAAAAGTCTCTGCTTTTATCAAAATTTATTTACATTACATAAAATGTAACACGAACATATAATACTTTAACCAAATAAAGTAAATCTTCTAAACTTTCAGGAATTAGATGCTTGCTGAGGACTTATTACGCAAATTGTTGAAGATGCATGTCTTATGTATTAATAAAAAAAAATCAGTGGAAACCAACTAAGAATTGGAGCAAAAAAGTGCATCCAATTTATTCTCTTTACACAGATGTAAACCCAGCAGTCTACATTTCTTTTATTTGTGTATTGGCAGTAAAGAGGCAACCTGTTCTGCTGTGTCCTCTGTTGTATTTTTTTTTTGGCTCTTTTGGTGGCAAGTAGCAGACTAGTTCAACCCAGCTTAAGGAAAAAGGAAATTTAATTATAAGAACTTAAGGGAGTCTGAGGGCACCTGGGTGACATAGTCCTTTACACACTGGTCGAGATCTCAGGGTCCGGACATTGAGACTCCCATGGATCTCCCTGCTCAGTAAAGAGTTGGCTTGAGATTCTCTCTCTCTCCCCTTTTGACCCTCCCACTGGAGTGCATTCTGTCTTTCTAAAAATAAATAAATCTTAAAAAAATAATAAAAATAAAAATAAAAAAGAATTCAAGAGGGTTTCACAAACTCTAGACCTCTAAAAGAATTAGAGTTAGAGGGGCACCTGTTTGGCTCAGTGGTTGAGTGTCCTTCTTTGGCTCAGGCCCTGATCCCAGGTCCCTGGGATCAAGTCCCACATCGGGCTCTGTGCAGGGATCCTGCTTCTCTCTCTGCCTCCCTCTCTGTGTCTCTTATGAATAAATAAATAAAATCTAAAAACAAAAACAAAAACAAAAAAACAAAAAAAAATTAGAATCAGAAATAAAACTGTTAGGCAGTGACTTTCTCCATGGTTTCTTATTTCCTCTATTCTCTTTCCCTGTTTTCATCATTACTGTTTGTCATTCTTTTGTTTCTCTTTCCACATGGTGGAAAATGAATAGCTCATCCAGGACATTTTACATGTTGTGTGTCTCTAACCATGCTTAGAGACCAGCTAGAGGACTCTGAGAATCAGTTTCTTTGAGAGAGAATCTGATTGGCTTAGCGAGGTCCGGTGTCCACTCTGGGCCAATCACTAGCAGTCAAAGGAAAAGAATAGCTAGAGATACCTAGGGGTGCATTTCTCAGAGAGGAGGACAGTGTTCATTGAACAGATACCCCAATGATTGTCCATTCCACACATGATCTTAGCCAAAGTTTTTCTTGCGTGGAAACCAGTAATTCCAAATACACACTATTGAGGACTCAATTTCATAATCAGTTTGTAGTCGATTCAGTCCTAAAAGTTTAGACCACTATTTTCTAGCCACTATAAAATCATTAGGAGTGATTGAATCCATACCTTAGCTGGTTGATATGTAATTTTCTCCACTTTCCCAAATAGATTGATGTTTTCAGTTCAGTGTAACTAGAACTAAAGAAAATGTGCAGAGGAAATGTCTTTTCTTATTACATTATAATCATGTTTGTGTCATAACAGAGTGGCTAAATGAAAGGGACATACTCAAATCACTGCAGGACCAAATTAGCAAATTGAATAGTTTTGGTGTGTTCACAGAATAACCGATTAAACCATGTAACCTCGGGAGAGGCAGTTTCCAATACACAGAAACATCAAATAGGAGGAGCCTCTGATCTGAGGATATAATTGGACATAGAAGAAGGGGTAAGTCAGAAAATGCTCACCTAAATTCATCCCTAATTTTGCCTAGTTCAAAATAATTAGCCTCTAGCCTTTAAATATGAAAATAAATATTATTGAATCATGTTGTTTCTAACATAAGTAAATTTGTAAAAATCATTCTCAACATTGCCAAGTTTCCAGTTTTTTTTTAAGACAAGTAACTCCTCAAAATTAGCTGATCAAAAATTCTTATGAGTAGGCAATAAACTGAGTGCACCCAGGCATCTTTTTTTTTCCCAAAAAAAAATTCCCCTGAAATAACAGTAAGGGTGTTTAAAAAAGGATAAATTATTAATGATATCACAAAAGGGGCTAATAGTACAATAGGTGGACTAATTAGAAAATGAAAGCCAATGGGATGTCACATGAAAATGTACCCACAGGGTGGAGGAAGCTGTAATTCAGGGGGGAATCCTTCCTCTGGGTGAAGATCTGGAGAAACTCTAAGATTCAGCAGATTTGAGAAGGAATGGGCTGTGGAATGATGTCTGTCAGGATCTAGCCAGAAAAACAAAAACCTTAAAAAAAAAAAAAAAAAAAAAAAAAAAACCTTTATAGGTATTCTAAACTAAGAGAAATCAATTGCTACAGAGAATAGGTTGTCCTGTTAATGGAAAGAAGTGGGAATGCCCAAGAGTTTGAGCTGGTGATGTAACTCAGAAATTGGCAATTGCAGTAGATCTCTACCACCCCTTAGGGCTAGAGGGACCAAAGGTCAAGATAGTGTTAACAGTCCAAAGCTATAGCCATCTAGCAGAAGTTAACACAGTGGTAAGCCTGCCCAGTAGAAGCTGAGACCACAGAAGAAAGGATGGATTGACAGGAGAAGTATAGAGAGGACACAGCCACTTCCTCAAATGCTGCCTGAGATGCTACAGCTGCCTTGGACGTATAGAAGAAATACCCCAGCTTCTCTCTTCTTCCCACCCCCTAGTCTTTTACCAATGCTTCCTGCTGACTGAACCTAGCCAGTTGACAAAGAAACCTAAGAAACAAGGCTCCTGTTCTGTGGAGCAGGGCATGAGGAGGTTGAGAAATACTTCTGAGATCATATAGCCATGTGGCAATCTAGAGACAGTTTTCAGGTAAATGCATCTAAGGAACGAACCTCCCGACAAGACCGAACTCCAATGGGAGTGAATACCCTAGAGCAATGCCTCGTTCTCACTGTCTTTTTTTTTTTTTTTTTTTACAGGAGTGAAGAAGATAAGGTCTGCCTGCCTGTCCTTCTCCTCTACATGGTGAAATACATCTGCTGTTCTTGACCCACACAATTCCTGGCAGAGAAAACCCACCCACCCCTGATATTATATTCATTAATCGAATGTTTTATTTACAACATCGAGTGGACAAACCAAAGAACACCACTCAATTGAGGAAATCCAGAAGTTTGGAAAAAGGACTAAGATGAACAAACAGATCAAGTGACCCTGAGAAAACAAGTAATTCACCAAACAGAATTGTAATTAGTCTTTCAGGAAGATTCAAGAATATGTTGCCCCCTACCCCCCAAAAAAACCTAGCACACCAAGAGATCACTATGAAAAGGACACAACTAGAAAATGAGCATTCTTGGAAATTAGATATATGACTGACATTTTTTAAAATATTGCAAGTATAAGTCAAAATGATTGTAATTTGGATTCCAGAGTCGAAGCCCCAAAGATGAAATATGTTAAAAGGTAAACTGAGGTACTTTAAAATTTACACTTTATTTGAGCAAACATCTCTTTGAATTAGGCAGCACCAAACTGAAAGTTAAGAGTGCTCCCCAGACATGAAGGGAAAGGCTTTTATAGAGAAATGAGAAGCAAAGCAAGGAAATTATTTGATTGGCTACCACTTAAGCTGTTGCCTTATTTGGGGAAGCCCAGTTGGATGTCTGTGATTAGCTATTCTTAGGTTTCATTTTCTCAGATTTGAGTGCATTGACTCTGGCTTAGGTTTCAGTTTGTTCCATAGACTGACTACCAAGACCTTAGAGCCACCTCAGTCTAATGGCTTCCCTGGACATATGTAATTAATATATATGTAGCTTTATATATAAATGTATACATATGTTATATATTTAAATATAAAAATATATATTAATGTGTAATATATAACTTTAACATAATATGCTTTGTATTATATAGAGTATACATATTCTATATAATATACTTTGTGTTACATATATATTTGTATTATACATTATGTTATAGATATACTTTGTATTATATATATATATCAAAGAAGAATTAATAGACATCGACATTCAATCAAAGCATTCAATATCCCTATCTAAGAGAAATAACCAACAAAGAGAACAGAACACAATAGTAGTGGGAGACATTAAGCAGAAGAAAATGGAGAAGGCAGAGGAGAAGAAGGAACAAATTTGCAAAAGCTCAAAAAATGCCCAAGTGCCAGCTGGGTACAGGATGAGGCATTAATACCAAGGCACCAGAAAAAAAAAAAAAAAAAACTAGATCTATTCTTTAGTATTCTCAGCCTGAGGGCAAATAAAAATGAGGGGGTATAAAAAAAGATATTTTCAAACACACAAGCAGTTGTCTTCACTTATCTTTTCTTAAAAAAAAAAAAAAAAGAAAGTGGATTCTTCGTAGAACAACAAAGGAATTAAAGAAAGAGAAGCCATAGTACACCCAACACAAAAGTACGGTGTGAAGAAATTCCTTCAGAGTAGGCTCTGTGGCTTGTGAGAAGAAATAATGGTCAAACTTGGAAAATGTTTTGATTAACTTTGACAGATAGTATAGCTAAAAGTCAGGATCATTGTGGGGCTGAAATATAAGCTTATGCTTCCTCTTTCAATAAGAAAAAGAAAATTAAAAATTCATGGAAGAGCAAAAAGCTGTGTAAGGAAGCCTTGGACCAAATATGAATAAAGGTGCAGTGTGGAATAATTTTGAACTACTCATGGAGTGGAAGGAAAGAGATTTTCTTAACCTTCTCTGATGACCTTAGAGCATCACTTGTCAAGTGGGCCAGGTTTAGTGAAATAAGATTACATCATTCTACCAAGTTCCATGGTGATTCATAATTGCTGCAATTATAATATATTTTTTAAAGATTTTATTTATTTATTCATGAGACACACACAGAGAGAGAGACAGAGAGACAGAGAGAGAGACAGAGACAGAGGCAAAGGGAAGAGCAGGCTCCATGCAGGGAGCCCGATGTGGGACTCGATCCCAGGCCTCCAGGATCATGCCCTGGGCCAAAGGCAGGCGCTAAACTGCTGAACCACCTGGGCTGCCCTGCTGCAATTATAATATTGAAAACATTTCTTCTGAATTCTTGACTATAAAGTATATAAAGTATAAAGTAAAGGGTTAAATAGTTAATTAATTATAATGGTAATACAGAACTTAAAGAGTATGAATTTGGTCAGTAAAAATAATGGCACAGTTAACAGAGATAAATATGGAGGAAAAGGAAGAAAAATGTTGTGAAGAAGCACCAATGTTTTTATCTTAATAATGGGAGCTAAGGAGTAATGAATATCAACTTTGTCGAATAAAACATGAAGTTTAGCAATAACATGATAAACAAAAATTTGAGAGGGCAGAAATCAACCAGAAGTAAGAAAGAGTATAAATTAGTAAATTCATCAGAGATATTTTAAATATTTAAATTGTTAACTTGAAGGTTTAAAATTATTAAGTAATTGTAAGCTGTTAAAGTAAAAGAGAAGTATGAATGTTCAGTGTAGCACGGGAGTTTCAAGTTGGTGGCCCACAAGCTAATTCTGCAAAAGAGACCTTTTTTGTGTGTGTTTTTATTTCCCATATAATGTTTGTAAACTTAGGTTTACAAACTTAACCAAAACATTCAGATTTCAGGTTTTCTTAAAATAAAAAAAATAAAATAAAATAAATAAAAAGAGTGTAAGAAAGATCTAGCAACACAGAGATTGCATTCCTGCATGGGGGCAACTGGCCAGAGCTGGCGAACAGCCTTCCCTTAGATGGAGCCTGTGCTATGCCACTGGCCACGCTCTGCAGTCATCCAGCTATGTTACTTATGCCCTGCTTTATCTGTTTACATCACCTGCCTGGCTTCTGTGAGACTGGAATGTTTGCCCCTTTACTGACAGTTACAGAGTCAAATAGCAGAAGAACTATACGTGGTTCAAGGTTGGTACCTCTGGGGAAACGAGGTCAAGGGTGGGAAGTGTGTAGTTGGGAGATAATCATCTTTCATTTCAGGACCGTTTCAGGCAGCTCTTTTATTCCTATGTCTATTTGTCTTTGTATTTCTCTGTCTATGACTATGTCTTACCTAGCCCGAGCCTGACCACAGACTGATTCAGAGATAAACCTTCAGAAAAGATGAAGAGACCTTATGCTTGTTGAAGTGTCAAATACACGTAGGAAGATGGCTCTCAAGGCTATGGTTCAGTACTCAGGGGTTCACGGATGCTATAAAAAAATAATAAAACAAAAAATTAGAACAACCTATCTGCCTGGTAGAAGTAATATAATGTTTCTCTGATTTTGCTTGTGGCCAGTTGTTAACTCTCACAAATAACCATGTGCTCCTCTACCTTTCCCAGCCTTCCTTAAAGGATGTTGCAATTATGTGACTAGACTCTAGCAGACAGGATGTGGGCAGATGTGATGTAAGCTTCTCCCAAGCCTGGTCCATAAACTCTTCCCAAGCAATCATATAGATCTCTTTCCCTTCCTCAGCAATTTGGAAGCCAGGTGTTCAAGATGTCTTAGCTACAAGACAGATGGAGCCTATCTGACCCATATTAGACTGTGATGTGAGCAAGAAATAAATCTTTGTTTTGTTAAGCAATTGAGATTTGGGGATTGTCTGTTCTAGCAGTTATTGTTAATTACCTAAACCAGTGACTCTCAAATTTAGCATGTTTCAAAATCACCAGGAGGGCTTGTTACAACACAGATTGCTCACAGGTGACTTAATATGAAGTCTCCTACACACCAGCGCTGAAGCAATGCTTACCATAACTCGATTGCATGGAAATGAAGATGTTAGAAGAATGGGTGATGCCAGATTTCCAAGATGTAACACAATGGTGCTCTTATCTACACTGAGATGAGTATGGGCAGTCTGGAAAGTGATGACTTCAAGTACTGTGAAGCACAATTTCAAATGCAGCATAATTATGATCTGGGAAACCAGAAGGCAGATGGATCAGTCTCCTCTGAGGTCACCCTTGTTGGCCCAGGTCAGTCTACAAGTAAAAGTATAGGAGACAAAACATAAGTACACACTGCAAACAATGGTTCCGTGATACCCAATGGAAGTCACATCTCAGAATCATGACAGTGTCACAGACTCATACCTATTTGTTGGTCTCTTAACAGTTTCAAACAGGAGCTCTTCATTTCTGAATGGGAGCAATCATAAAAAGTTTACTGCCAGAGGAGTGAAAATATCCAGTAGGAATCCCATGGTTTTATGTCAAGAACATCGCCAGAAAACAAATGCATTTCTAATGACTTAGGAGTGACAGACTCAACCTTCCAGGTTAAAACAAACTATTGGACAAAATTCAATTTTCTTCTTTCCTTTTTCCAGATATGAAAAATGTGCACATCTGTGGTGGGTATTTCTATAGTATACTTTTCACAAGAAAGAGTGGTTTGACTGTATTGCCAAATTCAGCACAGTTCATTTTCAAAAAGATAGTTTTGCATCAACCTCTGGGTTTAACTTTGTATTCTTCTTGTATCCCCTACCACAAGCCACACAAGCTAGTCTCTCTTCTTAGAGATAATAGAACTCATTTTTCTTTTAGCATTGGAGTTACTAATATTTAATTTGTTAAATCTCTCACCATGATATGATAATAAATTACCTGTGTTTTCCAGAAACTTCTTTTTCTGTTTCATTTCATTCTCTTGATTTCTTATATAGATCCAATCACAGAAATCCCTGCTTGGACATTGCTGTTAATATTCCCAAGGAGAACCTGGTTACTGCAGGTTATTAATGGAGAGTAGAATGAGAATGGTGTGATTACACTATTTGATTTTTCCCATTCTATTTGCAATCCAATGGGATAGTCACTCTTGATGTTATTAACTCTTCACATTTAAATTTTAATCCTCATTTATAAGCCATCTGCTGTCCTTAACTCTACAGGTCAGAAAAATGAAATTAGATTTTCTTTGTCCTCTTGAGAAATGTGAATACAGGAAATGATGAACTAAATGAATCTTACTGCAGTTTTGACATTCAAAAATTTTAAATATTTCAAACTGTTCAGAAAAAAAGATAGCCTTTAATTCTATTTTCATACTATCTTTACATTAAGTATTATTAACCATCGGCTATCTACAAAGCTCTGTGCTAAGCATTGAGGAAGATTCAAACATCAACAAGACAGAATCTTCTCTATCTTCTTAGAACTTAAAAGTAAGATATCTTCGCAGGTAGTGATGGTCTTCATAGTAAATGTTAAAGTCCTTAAGAAAAGTAGAACTTAAAAGCTATATATGTGAAGATGGATTATTTGGATGAGGAATGAGTGACAGTTACATGGACATGTAAACTAGTTCTTGAAGAACTGTAGGATACTGATCACAGAGGAGGCAAGCATAGATGATGGGAGCCAGTACTTGACGGAGCATATCTGGGAAATGGAATAACATCAGAGGATGGCTATTAAGACAGGTAGGGCATCATTAGTAATAAGGCTGACAAGAGGCAAATTGACACCAGATTATAGATGTTTGAATGTAACATTCAGGAATTTGGAATTCACCCTGTGGTCTTTGAGGGCATGACAGAGGTGTGAGAGAACGACAGTTTTGTTTCAAGAAGATTGATCTGATGACAGGTGTGTACAAAATAAGGGAAGTCTGAAAATCAGATCCAAGAGCTATCGATAGGAGAGAAATTGTGTGGGTCAAGCAGAGAAAGAAATCAAAGATGATGCTGAAGTTGAGAGCCTGATTGACCAGGTGGATCGTAACTATGTACAGAGGAAAGAAAGTCAGAAGAAGCAGCTTGTTGGGGAAAGGTGTTCCTACAGGATTGTCGAGTTTAAAATGCTGGTTGGGAAATGCAGAGGAGGCCAACATAGAAATGGAGCTAAAGCTCAAAAGAGGACGGTGTTGATGTTAAAGATTCGGAAAATGGTTAAAGCCAAAGGTGGGGAGAGGTGGTAATTGAAATTCAGTGAAAGAATGTGCTGACAGAAAGGTAGGGAGCTAATAACTACTTGGGAGTCACATTTAGTTTGTTTGCTCGCACTAAATTCAAACACTAAGGCTGACACAGCTCCCAGAACCTCCATAAAAAGAATGGCCAGCACTGTCAAATGTTACAGTAAAGGGTAGATCTACAGATTTCTGTTTGCATTTGTGATTATAGTCATGATTCAGAGAATCTACATAAGCTGTCTTTTTTATTTCCTCAGGTCAAGTGTAGATTTGACAGGTAGGTAGGTCATCTGACATAGTCAGAAATCGAATTGGGTGGGGTGCCTGGGTGGCTCAGCGGTTGAGCGTCTGCCTTTGGCTCCAGGCATGATCCCAGATTCCCGGGCTCAAGTCCCACATCGGGATCCCTGCATAGAGCCTGCTTCTCCCTCTGCCTGTGTCTCTGCCTCTCTCTCTGTGTGTCTCTCATGAATAAATAAATAAAATCTTAAAAGAAAAAGAAAAAAGAAAAAGAAAGAAATCAAATTGGGTAACTCCTAACTCGCCAAATCCACCTGGAGTCTAAATCATTCATTTGGATTTTCTAGAACTGAGCACATTGTTTTGTAACTCTGTGTCTTCTGGCTAAACTCTAAGCTCCTTAAAGATAGGGCTTTGGTCTTGCAGGTGTTCGGCTCTTAAAGGAAGCTTGTTTTTGTTTTTGTTTTTTTGGTTAAATATCATAGTTAGAATAAAAATTGGCCTCAACTCTGTGTAATCCTCAACCATTTGTAGGATTCAGCATCATGTGTGTGCCAGCATCACTAGAATGCTGAAAAACAGAGAGCTAACAAAGATAAAGATGCTCTAGAGACTCTTGGACTTCCCCTAGCTACCAGAAAGACATTCTTTATGGATTAATTAACTATTATTCTCAATTTACAAATGAGAAAGACAGGTTAAGTCACTTCTGGAAGATCATAAGTGTCACCAGGAGATCAAAACCTCAAAGAGCTTGCTTACCACTAAGGGCTCTGAGCTTTAACCTAATAGAGAGGTTCTAAACTTCCCTGACACCTCACTTCTCAGATAAGGAGTCCTTAAGGTTTTCCCTGAGGTCAGTTTGACATGAACAACTCAGGGGAAACCTGCACTTTTAAGTGACAAAGAATTACAAATGGTATTATCTTTTTAGAAATCATACGGGGCCTTCTTTATCAAAGCCAAAGTGGGAATTCTTGACGGGAAGATAAAACATCCTCCTCCCTACCTTCCTCCCCTAAAATAAACATTTACTGCATACAGAACAAATGTGGGACCGATATATTTGCTTGTGTTTTATCTAGCACTTTTAAAATGATTAAGGCGATTGTTGCTTCCCTGGTAGGAGCTGTATTAGATATTGGTTTAAAGGGTTTATTTCTTGACTAGCAACCAGAATACACTGAGGCCAAGTTACCCTAGAGCTTCTGGTCGGTTTCAGCCTCACTACAATCTTGAGAGAGGGCAGGGAAGAGTTAACCTGAGGCCCAGACAGTCCCCTGCTGATCGGTAATGAGTGAGAGCTGCAGCTGAATGTCAATAGCTCTTTGTGAACTTGGGTAACCCAGCTGAGCCCTCTGCTTGCCAGAGCTGGAGGAGGTAATCAGCTTGACCCGGGTGACCTTCCTGAGGCTGTGCTCCGTCCTGCCTCGAGAAGCTTCTTTGCATATGACTCCTACAGGCTACTCCTTTGAGCCTCTTTTAGGAGAACTGAACTGAACCTGACTCAGCCTTAAGAGGAAATATAATATAAATTAGTCAATGCTGGTTGCAGGTTGCACAATATAGTAGATGCTTAAAAAAAAAAAATGAATAAGAACACATCCTGGAAACCTCAAAAAGATTTCCAGGAACAGCAATGACATCTGCCCTTCCAGTGTTATTAAAATAAATTGAAGGTTATATAACAGTTCTGTCAGCACTTCAAAATTCTTGTGGAGTTGTGTTTCAGCAAATGCTTTCACCTTTCTGGGTTTGGTAAATTGATTTACTTTTGTTTTATTGTTTACTTGTCATTATTTTCATCGCGTGGTCCCAAGGATGCTATACACACAACGCTTACATGATAGCCTGTCAATCAGGCTCTCAATTATAAAAATCTATAAAAATTTCACAAGATTTTCTTTGAGTTTCTAACAGCATTCCATCCTTATTCTGTTTGGTAAAAGAAACTTGGACAATAAGTAAACTTCTGTGTCTAAATATGCTGTTATTAAAAGAATATCATCCACTGGGAGAGTGAATGTAATTCTGCTGTTAAAACTGCAAAACGTACATAACCATGTAGAAAAAGCACAGTATTTCCCATAAAAGAATTTTAATCATAAAGATGAACCTATCACAGCCTCTACAAATCCATACAAAAGTCCCATAACAAATACAGAGTTTACATTCCCAAGAAAATGGGACTGAAATGTAACAAAAATATTCAGTTTTGCAGGCTCATAGGGGTGTCCAAGTTCTCCAAATTAAAGGTACATTATTCCTCAGGGAGCTAGAGGCGTTACTCCTACCCTAAAGCAAACTTACTGCCAAGTATATATATTACACATGTTCAGTCCTTAGAACTGGGGAATCCTTCATCTCGACTAATGAATTTTGCCTGGAAAAAAAAATCTCCATACTGTAGTTTCCTTTACTTTTTATGATAATCATTTTTAAAATCCTCATTAAATGATTGCTCCAAAAAAGGTGGATTTTTTTTATCAAATGCTTTCAGCCCCCATCAGTACATCGCAGGTTAAAGACATACAGCTACCCGGTGGGCAAAAGAGACCAGCAAAGTTAGAAGTCACAATCTGTGATCACGTACTATAAAATACTTTGAAGCCTTCTTTAGACCAACACACATGGTTAGACTGTGTGGGGATGGGGGGAAGCCTGCTAACAGTTCTATATTAAGCTTAACATTATAATCTCAACTTGGCCCTAGGAGAAACAACACAATTATGAACTCTTAAGATGAGCTGAGGCAACAGATGGTAGAGATTACTTGAGGGAGATGACACCTATATATTTGACCAAAACTGTCAAACACACACACAGCAAAACTACATAACAACTGCACTTTCCCCAGACTTGCCCATTTCTGGCTCAAGCATCTTGTAACTGACAGCTTGAACATCTCTGAATAAATATCTTAAGAGTACAATTCCCAAAGGAGGTTGATTTTTCAAAACAAGTGCCACGTGCCTGAGTAAATCATGTATTGAACTCTGGTGGTTCTGACAGCCAACTCAAACTAATAAAATGTATTTCCCTTGCTGATTTTTAAAAGCTTGTTAAGATTGGTTTACATGATAACTAGTTATTTTAGCAAAGTCTAAATTTGTATATAGAGTTCTCCTCTAGAAAGTATCACGTTTGCTACCCCTAGAACATCTCTTATACAAAGATTTGTAGAATTAATCTCTGTGAAAGTAAATATAAAAAGCCGATCTTCTTCATCTAATCAGATTGCATTATAACTGGACAGAAGAACTTCACTGCTTTATTTGGAGTGCCTTTTTTTTGCTCCTCTGTCCCATCTCACCAGCACCACCACCCACACTTCCCTGAAGAGAGAAGAGCTTTGTGAAAAGATTTCCTGGTAAATCAAAAGCACTTTGTGGATAGTAATAGTGTGCCTTAGACCAGAATGAGACCTAGTTATGCAGTGTTCTCCAAAATGGAGAACTGGCTCTGTTTGATCAAATGCCTAATACCTGAGATGAATGAGGAGGTTTCAGATATTGCCCTAGTAACTAGGTTTAGCTAAACAAATACACTTGAGTTTTGCATAGTTCCATATTTCTACAGACAAATAAAATTTGCACAGATTAGCTGCTAAAATATACTTTCCAAGCAATCTTTATGGAGCTCACAAAACTGACCATTGTGCTATGTACTAAGTACCATGAAAACCCATATCGCCTCTATCCCCAACCATCTTGAGGGCTTATTTGATGGAGACTGAGACTCTGTGATGATTAAGGTGGAGGAAAGACTACTAAGATACAATGCCCAATCTACAGAAGTTTCCACTCAGGCAGGAGGAAAAGACAAGTAACAATTACAAGAAAATTGTACAAATACCATGATGGAATAATAAGCGAAATTCTGAGTGCTAGAAGATGGGAGAAATCATCAGTTCTATCTGAGCCAATGAGCAGAGGCTTCCCAGCAGAGGTGGCTGGAGGCCTTCGAGGGTAGTTTCCAATAGAGACTGGAGATATCCCATGCCACTTGAGGATGCACATATCAGTGGGTAGGTATTGGGACTGTGGGGGCTTATCATAGGGAAAGGGAGAGAACAAAAAAAGCTAGAAGTTTGAGCAACCAATTTTTAAAATCTGTTTATTCTGGAAGATTCCTAACATTCATAAAAGGAGAATAATAAAATTATCCCTCAAATAAATACCTATCACCTACACTTAAGAATGATCAAAACTGTGGCGCATTTGTTTTCTCTACCTTGTTTTCTTCCTGAGGTTTGTTTTATTTGTTTGTTTGTTTGTTTGTTTGTTTGTTTAAAGAAGGCTATCCCAGACATACAGCAGTTCATCTCTTCTGACTTCAATATGTGTCTCTAAAAAGATGGGCACTGTTTTATATAATCACAATGCCGTTACCACAAACAAAATTAACAATAATTCTCAAGTATCCTTTAATAGTAGGCCATATTAAATTTCCTTGTTTTTCTTAAAACTCTCATTTTATATGGTTAGTTTATTAAATTGGTGACAGGTTTTCTTTTTTTTTCCTTAAGCTCAAATACCATCCCATGGAGTTGGGTAGTATCTCTTGGGAATAGGAGATCCTGGGGGCCCTGGACACTATCTAAATCCTTATTGAATAGCCCTGTACTGAGCACAGTCCTGAGCCCAGAATTCACCCTACCGTAATGTTTGCTGAATTGCATTGACTTGAACTGAATAAAGCTTTTAAGTAGAGTGGCATCTCATCAGTACTCGGTTTTAGGTGTTAGGCAATGGAAGGCCTATCCTAACAAAAATTCTGTATGCTCTTAGAGTTTGTAATATATAAGGTCAACATTGCAGGTATCAAAGGACTGCAAACCATACTGGAACTTTATAGAACAGAAATTTTCAGTTTATAGACTTACTGAAGTAACAAGCATTTGAGCCTTCTGGAAATGGGATGTACTTTACTTATCCTTGAATGCCTGAATAGACTAATATCCAAATAAAATTATATCAAAGATAGATGTTTCTCAACCAGACTGAAATGTTTCTTCTGATAATTAAAAATTGTTTAAAAAAATACTTATTTCAACAATGTCCTGGGTAAGTTATTCTTGGACAAGCCTGTGTATTCTTAGTACCTCAGTAAGGAAACCACAGGAAGAGAGGTGGTTCTTTCTCTATCCAGGAAGAATGATACTCATCACCCTAGCAAAGTTTCATTGCCTTATACTTTGAGATGCACTTATACATGTCTTATCCCACTGTTTGTCTTCGTTATTCATGATTAGTGGAATGTATAAATATTATTACCCTACAAGTAAACTGAGGTTCAGAGTAAGTGAATGCTGTAGTCAAGGTCTTAAGCTATTTATTGATGGAGGAAAGATTTGATGTCAAGTCACTGCATAGACAAAGACAGCACTGGTGCTTTTATGTTTCAACAATTTTCTCGATTTTAGTTTTCCATTCTTAGCATTGTCTGGGTTCTAATTTTCCTAAGGCATTAAATATCCTGAGTAAAAAAAGCTGGAGGCAGTGAAGGATCCTTGTCTTTGTGGTAAGGCAAGTAAATAAACTTCAAGCAGCCTGAAGTATCCTTGACAGCTGACGATGTCCTCTTCATATAATTTTTATAGATTCTTCAAGTGCCATTATTATTTTTGAAGCTTTCTTCCAAGAAATAAACAGAATCATATTTCCCAATAGAGTAGGCCTCTACTAATAGTTGGTGATATGTTTAATTTGTTCATAGTATCCATAATATATGTATTGTATGAATAGATAATCAGATATTAATACTGCATTGAATTGACATTAAATTTTAGTCTGAAAATCTTTATAATATCAGGTTATAGTATTAAAATGAAATACATAGAGCAACAATTAGTTCTGGTTCAATTATTCCATGGCAAATTATCTTCAATTATTATGAATAAATGTATATGGTTCTTGCATTATTAATATATGAGCTACGAGCTCTGCATTTAGCTTTCTCTTGTTGTTCCTTGTATGACATCCATTTTGTTCAGCTTGTGGTCTTATTTCCAGTGTTACTTGAGTTTCTGATTTTTTTTTTAAATTTTCCCTTAAGCTACTTTATTTTAAAAGGCTTTCCTAATATTTGAGAATAGAATTGTTTTGTACAAGTACCTTTAGAAAAGACTGTATAATAGTCAAGTGCTGTGATTTCTGAAACTTAAAGAGATTGGCGCAAGATATGAATAATGATTATTTTGGGTCTTCTTTCATCTAAAAGCCCTAGAAATTTAATTGTAAGATCAATTGTTTCCACTTACAAGCCAAGTCTGCTTATGGGGGCTATATTTGGTTCCAACATCTCATTGCAGCAGCTTCTGATTGAGATCACACTCTGTATTTTCACACAGTGATTTCTCAGGACACTCCACTGAGATAGGTGCTAATTTCTGTCCTTTATTTCCTACAAGTGGAATTAGAGTGAGAATGTTCATCCAGCTTTTTTTCTGTTAAATTAACTTTTAGCACTTTGAACATTCTTGGAAATGAAGGAAATTCATCCACCTAGGTCAGGGAGTTGTGCAGATTCACAAGGCTGAAGTTTTGTTCTTTATTTTGTTACAGGTTTTGTTAATGATTAGTAAGTACCAGGGGAGATGTCCACTGACACTGAAAATATCCTGTAAGGAAGAAGAAGAATAGAAGCTACTAAATTTATCAGTTATTGCATTTTGAAACAAAAGAAAGGAATTTTTAGAGTAATGGAATTAAGTCATATACGAAATGGATACTAGACACAGTGCATGGGGGTTCCCTGGTGAGGTTCAGGCAGTAGCAAGCTTATCTTACAAAAAGATGGTATTTGGGAGGGATGATAAGAACCTCACAGTGACTGTGTCTTATCTCTTTTTGTCTTCACCATGGCACTGAACCAGAGGCCTTGCATAAAGTAGATGTTCAATAAAGGCTTGCTGCACGAATAAATGCACGGGCCTATGTTTATTCTGAAAGGAGATTTACATTCATATGACATGGTATCTCTGGAAGCTCTTAATTTCAACTCCTATGCCCTCTCAAAATCTAGAAGATGCCAGGGTGATCTTTCTAAAATGCACATCTGGTCCTGTCATTCTTTTAGCTAATTACCTTTGGTGGCTCCCGTTTGCCCACAGAAATCAATCCAAATCTCACAGCATGACACGGAAAGCTCTCCCCTCACACTCCAGCTTCACCTCTGACTCCCACTTCCTCCAAATAAATTAGAGGCATTGATTTGCATTCTCTTTCTGTGTTTTTGCGGATGCGGTTCCAGATTTTTTTTTTAAGATTTTATTTATTTATTTGACAGAGAAAGAGAGAGACAGAGAGACAGAGAGAGACAGAGCACAAGCAGGAGGATCCCAGCAGGCAGAGGGAGAGGGAGAAGCAGGCTCCCAGTGGGAGCAAGGAGCCCAAAGTTGGGCTCCATCCCAGGACCCAGGGATCATGACCTGAGCAGAAGGCAGCCACTTAACCAACTGAGCCACCCAGGAGCCCTGTTCCAGCTTTCATACTCTTAAATTACCTGGCTAATCCCTACCTGTTGTACAGCATCAATTCAAAGGTCATCTCTT
This sequence comes from Vulpes lagopus, assembly GCF_018345385.1. NCBI lineage: Eukaryota > Metazoa > Chordata > Mammalia > Carnivora > Canidae > Vulpes > Vulpes lagopus. The sequence continues at coordinate 27,310,185 of NC_054843.1, forward strand.
CTGAGAAGCTCTCCCTGAAATCCTACTTCCTACAGCCTGGTATCTAGTGGGACTTCTGCTCTAGGTCTTCCTGGATGGATCTCTGAATAACCTGGGTCTTTTTCATCTTTAAATCCAAGGCATTCAGCATCATAATACCAGCCAGGTATTATAGAGGCCCTCAAACACTTTGGAGGAAAAAAGGGAACACGGGAAAGGGAGAGAAGAAGAAAGACCGATGAGAAGAAGGGGAAGAGAAGGAAGAAGGGAGAGGGAAAAAGGTACTATTGGTTTAGATGCATGTTTTCTAGGCTCTTCAAGACAGAAATGAGCTCTAAATCGAAAACAGTGTTCAACCTTTTAAAAAAAAATCTATTAAACATAAAAGATACTTTTTAAAGAATTAGTTTTTATTTTTTGTAACTTGTTCATAAGGCTTAACAGCAATAATTTTGATACAGTTCCCCCTGAGTGATTGTGGGATTTAAAAAACAAAAGCAGTAATTTCTTTATTAAAGCCCGCACTTGGGGGGCACCTGGGTGGCTGAGTGGTTGAGCATCTGCCTTTGGCTCAGGTCATGATCCTGGGGTCCTGGGATCAACCCTGCATCCTGCTTCCCGTGGGGAGCCTGCTTCTCCCTCTGCCTATGTCTCTGCCTCTCTCTGTGTCTCTCATGAATAAATAAATAAATAAATAAATCTTTAAAAAAAAAAAATAAGCCTGCCCTTGGAAATCAAAGAAAGCATAATTATTTCCAAGTTTTTTTGATGCCAATGTTAAGAGATGAAAACGATTCAAAAGTAACAGTTCTTTCTCTAAAATATTTTGTTTAAATACCAAGGAAAAAGTCAATTATTTTGCAGTTTTTGATGTGTTCTGGGGTCATGAGATCGGTCTATCTTACTTCCTCTTTAACACGGGCTGGAGGCTCTTAACTATTTATGGATTTCACTGATCAGCAGCCTCAGCTAAACTGAACCGCTCCAAGTACCGCTGGATTTTAATACAAGCAGGGTTTTCTTGAAACCGGGGTGCATTTAGAAAGAACTTTCCATATGTTTGAATATCTTGCTCTATGCTATGTAAATATGATATCATTTTGAGAAAATACAAAAAGTTACTCATGCTATTTATAAAATCTAACACTACAATATAAATTCTTAAGGAAAAAAAAGAAAGAGAGAGAGAGAGGTGGTGCTGGGCATAGGGAGAGAGCTTGTGCCTAACACCAGAAACTGGCAAAGACTGTGAGGAGATGATCCCATTTGCTCTTTCCACACACTCCCACACCTTTCCAAACTGCCTGCATTATCAGGGACCTCAACAGAACAAGCAAACAAACAAATACACTGTACAGGGTAGAGAGGATTGGTGTTTGATTTTAAATGTGCCAGTAAACTAAAACTCCTTGGATCGATTGCTCCTATATGACAGTGTTGATTTGGTGGTGATCATGCCCTTCACCCTTTGGCAACTTCTGTCCTTAGAAACACTGAGCCTGTGGTTGGAAAATCTGCCTATCTCTCAGATCAAGAAACTCTGCCCAAATCCATGCAGCCTAAGGCCATTCCAGCACAGAACAGCTGGTCAGAGGCAAAACTGAGAACCAAGACCTGGATTCCCCATTGGTCAGACCACTAGACCACATTGCACCACCAGAGTAAAGACAAACATGAAGGTTGTTCCAAGGCAACCTCTGTTTGTTTACAGATGTGTTTGCAGCCTTTCTGAAGCTCTGTTGTCCTAATTTCTTTTTCCTGTTTGCAACTTGTAAGCATTTCTGTCTTCCTTTTCCCTTACCTAACCTATTTCTATGATCACTTTCATTCTTCTGTTTGAAATAGACTCTAGGAGCAACTGAAGAATAGAACAGAATAACAGGTTCTGGTTGTCTGGACATTTCTACCAGGGTACTGATACATATCTTATTATAGATAATATTAAGGAAGTGCATCAGTATCAAAGAATACTTTACAAAAAAATAAAAGGTGCTTTGAGCACAAAGCGACCTCTGACTCTCCCTACACTTTTTGAGTCAAAGAAACTTGAGGCAGTGCGGAAGTGTTGGAAATCATCATGTTCCTTTTAACCCAAATGGAATGGTGAATTTGCCCAGACTTACAATGTTGTAAATGAAACCTTTTATTTTTCAAAATGTCTATTTAAATACACAGGGTGTGTCAAGAATCACAAAAGATAGATCTATAGTCAATTTGCAGCTTTAAAAAACATGACCAATTAGACAAAACTGAAAAGCCTAGAAATAAAGCAGGAAAAAAAATTAACACATCATGATTGCTAACACTTGAGGGAAAGCTAGCTTGTTTGAGAGGAGGTCAAGAAGGTAGACAAATTGCTACTGAACTTTGAAAGTGATCCCTAACCATCCAGAAGATTTTAAGCTTAGATACACTGGTTTTATTTATATCTAATTTCATCTGACTTTATTCCTTGATAAAGGAATTACAGGTTTATCCTAACACTATAATTAAAAGCCATGGTCAGGTCAATATTTGGCTCACAAATGCAATAAATATATATTTCTATCAGAAATCAAAAACATTCTTGTAAAGGCAAAATTATTTTTTCCAGTCTGTAAGTTTTATAGCATTTTTCCAATTCTCTTTTTGTTTCTAAGGTCTATTTCTCTTGGTTTCAAAAATCTGTATTTCTAGCCTTGAACTCAGGAATGCCTGAGGAAGGCTGCTCGGTCATCAGAATATACATCTGGTCACCATGACAAATTGGTCCTACAGTCAAAGAGCCAGACCCCTGGGTCTTTGCCTTTTCGTGTCTGTAATCTATGGCCAGTAGCTTCAGCCTGAACTGAGCGGCAGCAGACAGTCACAGTGACCTCTTATGAGTAACCTGGCTGTGAGCCCTGACCTAAGGGTGGGGCTGGAGCCTTTCAGTCATGCCCATTGCCTAATCCTTCTGACTCCAGCAGAACTAAAAGGAGCAGGAATGGGATGACTCTTACCTCAAAAAGGGTGTGGAAGGAAGAAGAGAGAATATGGCTAAGTAGTCCAAGGCTGGGAGAGGTTCCTGACCTCCATGTCTCACCTCCTGGACAGGCAAGACATTTCAGCTCTCATAGATGGTTAAAGATGATAAGACTTTTGAAACTGGGAACCAATAGCCAGATTATTCATTTGTCTAAGAGAAAACAATTTAATTAGGAGCTAATTTCCAATCCTGGGAGGAGAGGGGCTCTCAGGATCCATAAGAATGGAAAGAAGAACCAACCACAGTTGGTTAAAGATTTGGGAAACTAGGGCTCCCTGTGGTACCACTGGCTTTTACCAAATGGTTAACCTACCTCATTGTGGTGGGCTGGGAAGAGAGTTGAGTAGTCTGCTGACTTAGTAACTCTCATGAGAGTTTTTGGTTGTTTTTTTCCTGATTGCCCCTGAAATGTTTTCTGGTTTGGCTTTTTGATTGTTGTATCTTGGCTGGAGAGAAGAACCAACAATTGCACATAAAAGAAATCTCATGAAACCTGGCTACCAGAGAATATTGTCCTAGTGTCCTTGGTGCTTGGACTCTGGGTAACTACACAATGATGAGCAGAAATTTTCCCATGCACATTATCCTGGTCATGGCCCTCCAGGATGGACACCCCTGGAAGAACCAGTTAGTAATGCTCTGAGTCTCCAGTAGGCACCAGGGAAAATAGAGAGGCTGCATGTTTCATTAACAGCATTCTCCAGAGGCTCACTGCCTGGTGGCTTCAGAAGTCGTCCATCAAATTCTCTGAGGTAGCTACCCAGCCCAATTCTTTGATTTCTCATCAAGTCTGGAGGAAGCTGGTACTATACCAAATAAAAGAGGAGGAAAATTCACTGATTCCCACCCACCCCCCCAATCAGAAACCTAAAAAAGGAAAAAGCCTTTCCAAGTTTATAACTTCCTCCCAATCCCTTCCTCCTTGTAACTTTGTTTTTTGGGGGGTGGGTTGGGCTTCAGTTCCATTCCCAAAGACTGAATTGGAGAAACTAGGACTTTTTCATTTCCTTCCTAGAATCTAAGAACATGAAGAACTCTTAGAGACTGATTAACTCCTTGATCAATTGATTCATTTATTCATTCATGCATGGAGCAGGCACATTTCTTTAGGACTCGCTTTGTGGTAGGTGCTGTAAAAGAGCTAAAAGTGCAAAGACAGAAAGAAGAAAGAAAGAAAGAAAGAAAGAAAGAAAGAAAGAAAGAAAGAAAGAAAGAAAGAAAGAAAGAAAGAAAGAAAGAAAGAAAGAAAGAAAGAAAAAGAAAGAAATAAGAAAATCAGTATTTGCCCTGGAGAAGCTCATGGTCCAGTGACAGAGACAGACATTGGAACAAATGCTTTGGGTGTGACTCATGACTCACAAACTGAGGTGTATATGCAATAAACATCATGTGTCTTTTTTTTTTTTTTCTTAAGAGATTAAATGCTGCTCTGAACTCTCATCCTGCAGGGCATCTGAGCAGTTCAGTCTCAGCCATTACTGATGATCCCTTTCTGTTTTATCCCTGTGTCGTGCAAAGCTCCTGTGGTTTTTCATAGCCAAGAGCATGTGAGGAGATCCCCTGCAATCTCAAGTCCACACAGGCTATTTCTGGATGCCCATGGTCTAAGCCTGGCTGGTTGCTTGAGGTCTAGAAGCCCCACTACTTCCATGACACAGATGTGTTAATAGATCCTTGAGGATCTGGGAGCCAGAATGCCTAAGAGCAGCTTCCTAGATCTGCAGATAGCCATCCTCCCTGCTGTGGTCCTGCTATCTTGCAGGGGTCCTGCTGAAGTCCTGCTGCCCATAGGATCCACTCCGCCCTGCTTCCTTTCTTGCCTGGGAAGTCTTCTCCATCTCCTTCCTTTGTATTTCCTTCACCCCCAACCTAACAGAATCTGCTCCAGGAGATGACATGTACAAGGAACAAATATGGAGTAAGATCTTAAGAGATTATTCTCAAGAGTGAGTGTCTCCTCAACTGTTGTGCCAGGTGACTCATGGTGTCATCCTAGTCCCTATCTAGTGGAGAGTATAAGCTTGAGTAAGTGATGCAGAAAGGAAACAGCTACTTATGGGAAATTTGAGACTCAGTGAAGTTGATGTTTCCTCTGGGTCATGAGGGCCTGGGAGATACTTGTAATGAGCAAGGGCAAGAGGGATGGTTTCTGGGGTCAAAAGAGCAGAATGTAGAAAATCAACAGAAAAGAAAGACCTGTGTGTTCCAGCAAAGGTGAAAATCCTTCTATGGTTAGTGAGTGTGTGTGTCTGTGGCGGTGGGGGGGGGGGGGGTGGTAGTGGTGGTGCATGGCGTATTGGGGGTGATGACAAGAGATGAGGCTAGAAAATAGGTTGTGGCTAAATTCTTGTAGTAAGTAAGGGGATTTTCAAGGTGAGTTTCTAAAGTAAACAGCTTAAGGTCATGGCCTACACTACAGTACAGAGGGGAATCCATGAACTTTAGAATCTTTTGAATGTAGCTTGAAATCCCAGCCCCATTGTTCTCTTGCCATATGGCCCTTGGCAAAGTATTTAACCTCTGTGTGTGTCAATCTCCGTGATCTGTAAAATTGGCATAGATCATGGCAACACCCACTTCTGAGATTTTTTGTGAGAATTGAACGAGATGGCATATGTAAAGCATCTGCATGGTCCTGGGCACATAAAAGTATTAAAGACATGTTAGCCCAGTAATATTATACTTGTCAAATTGTTTTTATGTCACTATACTCACAGTGTCATGGAAAGGTAGGCCTGACATGTATTACAGTGCCATTCTGCAGCTTATAGAGGCACCCAGGATCAGAATTTGAAGTGCTCATTGGACCAAACATACTGGTAGTTATAAGATTTAATGTGACATTATGGATGATAATGGCCCTAAAGTTCAGAAGAGATGTACATCAGGAGCAGCAGGCGGGGGCGATGATTTCACCAGTGTAAAGGAAGTGTCTGGCACCCAGACACTACCCAAGTCATTTGTTTTGAGATTCCCCAAGAGAACATGATAAAAATAAAAATGAGCAATCAAAAAAGAGAAAATGGTATATTAGTTTTCGAGTTCTGCTGTAATAAAGTACCACAAATCAGGTGATTTAAAACAATAGAAATTTATTATCTCAGAGTTCTGAGGGCAAAAAGCCCAAAATCAAGGTGTCTAGAGGGCCATGCTTCCTCTGAAACTCTGGGTAGAATCCTTCCTTGCCTCTTCCTAGCTTCTGGTGGAAGCCATCAATTCTTGGGGTACCTTGGATTGTCCCTATCGTCACATGCTCTTCTTCTTTGTGTCTGTCTCCATGTCTCTTTTCTTTTTCTTATAAGGACTCCAGTCTTATCGGATTAAGGGTCCACCTGCTTCATATGATCTCCTTAATTTACATCTTAATCATGTCTGCAAAGATGATTTCCAGATAAGATCACATTCACAGATGCCTGGGGTTAAGACTTCAAACATATCTTTTTTTTGTGGGGGGGTACATAATTCAACCTACAAGTGACATGGAAAGTGCACTGCATTGAGGGCTGTGGTTGTGATACAGTTACTTTCAGGGATCAGGCATATACCTTTGTGAAATTAAGAGTGACTCTAAAATGCTATGATTGTCTGAGGCCCTCTTAATTCTAAAAATGCAGTTCATCTAGAGGCAAAAACTGAAGTAACTAATTGAAACCATGTGTTCAAATCAAAACTGCCATTTGAGGAACTGGAGATTACATAACTAATAACCTCAGCCCATACTGACCCTGTCTACGTCAGGAAGCAGTGCTTATGAAAGAATGCACTTTGTTTGAACAATTTCTTCAGTCGGGCAGAGGATAGATTTTCTTGTGTAACTGGCTTTTCCCACCCCTCCCTTAAAATGCACTTTGATAAATATATTTGAAAGAAACAATATGAAGTATAAGACAGTTTAGTTGACTAAGTGTAATCTTCCTATACAGCGGTTTGAGTTGTGAGTAGTGAAACAAAACTATTATGACAAATGCCCCCTTAGGTTAATAGTGAAACAAAGATGGCCGCTGAAGACCTTCCATTCACTGTCTACACCTTCCCTGTTCCCCCACCCCTGCCAACTTCCTTAATTCTCATTTCTGCTTATAGTGATAGATATTTTTGTGATTTTCTCTGTCATACAACTGATGCATGGGTCATATTTATAGTGTGATTGTGTCTTCAGTACATATCACACTGTAATGTAATCTTGCCTGTTGATATCCAGCCAACCATTCCCATAGCATATTCTTCATCTCTATATGTTTTATGATTTGATTGTATATGTGAATAAGGGGCACTGCTAGGAGTCCATATTGGGTTGGCCAAAAGTAGCCCAGATGTTGACAATTAACCTGTATCCCTGGATACAGGGATTTCCTGGATATAAAAGTTTGGTAGGATATTAAAAGGTAGTTCAAATGGGAAGAGAATTTTTTAGGGGAAGAGTATGAGAAGAGATTAGGGGGGCAGAATAACATAGCACATATTTGGATGAAACTGACTTATATCCTTAGTGATCTAGTCCCAGATGAGCCTGTAAGAGGCATGCTGGGCCCCAATTATGAAAGGGCTTTGCTTACAAGACTAAGAATGTTGGAAGTTATTTTGTAGGCAGCAAAGGAACCCATGAAAGTTTGGAGGAAGTAACATATGAGTGCTTTATGTATAACATATGAGTGTTTTGGGATCCCTGGGTGGCGCAGCGGTTTGGCGCCTGCCTTTGGCCCAGGGCGCGATCCTGGAGACCCGGGATCGAATCCCACATCAGGCTCCCGGTGCATGGAGCCTGCTTCTCCCTCTGCCTGTGTCTCTGCCTCTCTTTCTCTCTCTGTGACTATCATAAATAAATAAAAATTAAAAAAAAAAAATAATAAAAATAAAAATAAAAAAAAAAAAAACATATGAGTGTTTTAGGAAGCTATCCCTTTAACAACACACAAGGTAGGCTGTTGAGGGAGAATCTGCATTTGCAGAGACCATCTGTGAAGTCATAACAAAAATCAGAGCAATGGATGATTCCAAACTTCACCAGGCTAGTGATGTTGTGAGAGAGATGGAAGGTATAGATATAGATGGGAATATCCAGAAACAATTGGTCATTGGCATGAAAGTGGAACTTCTAGTCTCAGCAAATGGAGGAATTATGTGACCCCATGAATGTGTGAGAAGGTCTGTGTTCTATTTTGGATGTGTTGAGTTTGAGGTGACTTCAGGACAACCCAGTGAAGATGTTCCCTGGGAAGCATGAGGTCAGTATCTCTGCTCTGGTATGTTTATAAAGAAGGCTCCCAAGGGCACAGACTACAGCTCTGTGTCCTTTGCTGAATTCAGATGCCCTGCACTGTGTTTACTGAACACATAGTGGTTACTCAGGAAATCCAGGTTAAGATCTTTACATAGCACTTTTCATCAAACACCCAACAAAGTCATTTGCAGCCCTACCTATCTGTTCAGCCTTAGATGCAAAAAACTTGTAGTTGGAACATTTTTAGTGTAGTGACTTTTAAACAGGACACTCTTCTAAAATCAGCTTTTTACTGGGGTGTGAAAAGTGATGCAGGAATAGCCTGAAGTCACGTGTTCCATATTTCTAAGAAATGGAAGTAGATTTCAGAAGCCTGAACTCCCAGATGCCTACTTTCATCAGGCTACTTATTTTTTTTTCTTTGCTAGTTGATATATTAACATTATATATTACAGTAGTTTCAAGGATCCCATCTGAGAAGAATGACCAGAAAAAGTCTTTATTTACCCATAAAATGGTGATGGGAGGATGGGGGGGGAGAGAAGGATTGGTTAGATGCCAAAAGCAATCATGTGTTTTAGATATGCCCTTGGTTGGTATGCTCATAAAAATAATTTACAGGGGGAAAGTTGACATAGGGCCACTTTGTGTCCTTACAAGCTGTGCCTTCTGACTTCAGTTGAGAGAGACAAAAATATGAATAGGGCAGAGGTAAAGAAACAACATGATATGCTGACATGTGGCTATGTAGCGCCAAAATCAGTTATCTTGCCTCATTTGAGAAGGGAAGTTCATTTGCTTTTCCATTGCCTTAGGCAGGATGGAATTGGGGAAGGTATTCTGCACCAGAAGCCTGGACCTCTGGGTTCAAGTTTTGACTGTACCCGTAAAGAGAAGTTCTGCTTCTAACCTTGGGTAAATCACGTCACTCTCTGCATGGTGGCAGTTAAGCTATAATTTTCTCTCCTTCACACATCATCTTTTCTATTGATTCTTTACCTTCAACCTTTTTTAAGCCATCACTCATGAGATATATAAAATACCTATATATTTGTGAATGTTGTATATTTCCTACTGAGAGAAGCTCTTCTTGTGGCTACTAATGAAAATTACAAGTGCCTGGCTCATTTGTGTCAAGAGGATATGAATAAACCGAAGGTCACTTTCAGCATACTTTACCATGCCTCCCAGGCACTACTGATAAGAAAAAGACAAAAGGACAAAGACAAAATTAACTTTTAATTTCCTATCCAAGCTACAACTAACAGAAACAGAGAGGTGGGTAGACTTTCTTCTAACATACAAGGAAAAATTATACATTAAATCTCTTATCTGATTTAACTTACCAGAGATAGCCAAGCATGTAACTATTTAAATCTATACTTATAAATAGGTAAGGTCCCTAGCTCTGTGCTCTAATAAATTTTAGTGACACATTTTCATATCTAGAATCAGTCCAAAAATCTTTCGGCCCTAAATTAGATGAATAAATAAACAAATCAGATACATTAATTTTCTCTTTGGAGTAGTTTTCTTTCCAAGCAATCACTAAAGCTATTTACATGCTGATATAAGACATTACTTAACATAATGAGTAATTTTCTCATCCTCCAATATATTAGCCACCAAACCTGCTTCACTAATTTTTTAAAAATTCTATAGCACCAGGAATATTAGTAAAGAACTTGATTTTTTTTTTTTTGTATCTGATTTATTTGATGAAATTGGATCAGTAATTATGGCTGGTAAAGCATTAGCCATATAAGCCACTGAACATAGTATGTCGATGATATACATTAACTACAGGCAATGAATTAATTTTACAGAGTATCTCACCCATGCATGAGCTACGGAGCTTAAAGTGAAATGACTAGCACTTTCAAACAATAGATTTCAAAACAATTTTTGTGTAAGCTTTTCTTATGTTGACTTTTCTTCTTTGTGAAGCATATCTTAATTTCACCAATTTTATGGTTACAAGCGAGGCAGCCCTTTGACTTCAGAAAAGTCCAGTTTAGTAATAACTTTCAATATAAAAATGAATCATCACTTTGTTGCTTTACAAATTTATTCTTGATTTTGCAAAAGTATAAGTTATTCTATTGCATTTAAGTCTAATCTATTTTATATAATGATGATTACTCGGAAGCCTATTTATTACATAAAACATGCTTTACCCCTGTTATGACTTTTTCAATACTCAGGATTTCTATTTATTAGCCATGCACCATTGAAGAAAAATGTACAATGCCAGTTTTAGATTTGACAAGCTCTGAAACTGGCAAAGGAGTACCATTCCTCCAAAATGACAGTACCCGAAAGCTACATAATAATTCTATTTTATCCTAAGTCAATACAATTCAGGAATTCACATTGAAACAAAAACTCCAAGGGAAAATAATAACCTGGAACTCTATAGCACAGGTATTATACATAGCACCTACAATCTGAATATCCAGTTTCAATCCCCTAACCTCTCCTTTGCAGTGAGAACATTAGTGTTCTTTAGAAAGTCCTATGTTTAGTCTTAAACAGTTGAAATGGAGGTGATACTTAAATGGAGAACTATGGGAGGAATTAAAAGTGTTTTCACTTAAAGCCTAAACAGGCTATAGAGCTTTCTGAGGCATGGAATTAAAAAAGAATAACATTTAAAAATGTTATTAGTCATAGTCCATTGTAGAAAATAAGAGATAAGCAAAAAGAGTAAAATAAATGTCAACTCTAATTCCAAAATTACTAATACATACTTTCTATTATAAATTGAAATGTGTCCCCTCCCTTCAATTCAAATGTTGAAGTCCTAACCGCTGGTACCTGAGGACCTTCACCCATTTGAGTTAGTCTTTACAGAGATAATCAAGTTAAAGCGAGGGTATTAGAGTGGCCCTCATCCAACATGGTTGGTATCCTTATGAAAAGGGGAAATTTCAATACTGAGACCTACCATACAGAGAAGGAAGACAATGTGAGGAGACCTAGAGGGAAGACACCATCTACAAGCCTATGAGAGAGACCTGCAACAGATTCTTCCCTCCAATTCCTCATGAGGAACTGATTTTCTCATACCTTGATTTTGGATCTCTTGTCTCCAGAACTGTGAGACAATAAACTTCTGTCATTTAAGCCACCGGTCTGTGGCACTTTATATGGCAGCCCTAGCAAACTAATACACTCTTCATCTTTTTGCTAAGCACATATATAAAACATAGATTTATAGATATATACATATATATGTATATATGCATGTGTATAAATATTTTTGAAGTGATGTCATAATTTGCATAGTGTTTTGTAACTGTTTTTCATTTTACATATAGGAACATCTGTGTCTTAGGATATACTAGTAATAATGCTGCTGTTGCTCCTGATGATGAAAAAATTAATGTTGAATGAGTTTTTATTAGGTATCAGGCACTGTTTTAAGTACTTTATGTCTACTATTTTAATCCTTATGGTTTCCAAAAGAACATCTTTTTTAATGACTATATATAGTATTCCATTATATGGACATATCAAGATTGTTGAAGCATATCTTATTATTAAATATTTAGATTTATTCCATTTTGTGGTTTAAGTAAACATCTCTGCCATAAACATCTTTATATCATAGTCTAGATGCATACATATTACCTTCTGTGGTCTGTGGGCTTATAAAATTTAAGGTAGTTTAACAGAATGTATATGCTTATATAATACATATTTTATTTTAAAATATATGTAAACATAATATGTGCATGTATCTGTGTGTATGTGTGTAGAGGGAGAGAGACAGAGAGGAACAGAGAAATTATCTTCCAGGGTAGTCATATGAATTTCACAATTTTTATTCCCTCAGAAATAAATGGAAGTATCTATTTTCCTTTACCTTATTGTTTCTTAAAGCCCAGTCAATTTCTAGTCAAACAATGATATCTGACTATCTTTATTTTGGTTTTCTTGACTTATAAAAACTTGAACTTTGAAAGTCTGTGCTTTAGGATTTCCTATTTTATTTTTTGTGAATGTCTTGTTTGTTTACTTTTAATTTGAAGTCACAGTAACAGTCTTTCTGGATTATTTTTATGATTTTTCAATTTCCAAACGTCCTCTCTAGTTTAAGAATTAACATCAGCCATTCCTTGTTTGGTCATCTTTAACCCACAATGCTTCTTGTCCATTCTAGGATCATATTTCTGACAACTTCAGTTAAACAGAACACAAATACAAACCAAGTAATAAAATAGAAGGGTCTTTAAAATGAAGTCATGAAGGAAAAGTCATGAAGTTCATGCATATTGCTCCAAATGAGACCCTTATAACAGAGTTTGTTTATACAAATTTTAGCGACATAAAAGAATCAGAGAGAAAACTAATACATTCTTCATTGTTTTGCTAAGATGACTCTTTGATGCTGACTCACATTAAATAAAACGTTTTTACTTCCTGCCTGAAATTTTCTGTCTGCACCACCTCTTCTATACCCTCATTTCACCTTTCTTATTCCCTTGTCCAGAATTCAAAGTTACTACAGAGGTTTAAATATGAGTTTTTCTGTTCTACCTTCATTGATTTTCTACTTATATGCTAATATTACATTTTCCATAAATCTCGTAAATGGGTCTTGTTGAATGGTTTTTAATTATTTACTTATATATCTGTTTCTGACACCAGACTGAATATCTTTAGATCATTGTGCCTTTCAGCTTTGTAGCTTCAGTGCCTCATCCCAAAGGCTAGCATGGAATAACCACATAGCTGGTGATGTCACTCATGCTGAGGGTATATTTGGATTGAGGGTGGATCCAAGACCTCTTATGTCTAAGGTTAACTTGTATGAAATTTGTTGATGTGTAGAATTAGCTCTTTGGAAGTCCAAAATGTACTAGCTTATTCACAAAAGAATGATACATCCCAAAAGGGCTTAGTTATATATCCATCCAGTCATATGTGACAATTACAGATATCACCTATCTCCATATCTCCCCTGGTTTTAAGTTTTTGTTGTTGTTTCTTAATCTGTAAAACAAGAGTGTTGTGACATGATCTCCAACAGGGTTTTCAGCCCTAAAAGTCTTGATTCTTATTCTACTTGGGGAAGATTAGATGGGAAGTGTCTTCATTGCTATTTAGGGGACACGTTGAGCCCAGAGCTGTTTGTGTCACTGTCTCAGAGTCTCAGAGATAGCATCCTATTTACACACAACAGTGCCACCCTGCCTCTGATAGCTGATCTTATCAGACATGGTTACTTCCAGCTATCTCCAGGAACAGACAGCTGCTGTGTCCAAATTTGCCTGTTTCACTACTGGGAAGTATAGGAAGCAGTCACTCTCCTCTGGGGGCTCTTAGACCACTAGCTGAATGCTTAGGAGAATCTGAATCACAGGAACAGACAGCCACATGTAAGGGGTGATCCAGAACCATGCTGTTTCACATTTTCATTAAGTTTGCAAATTTGCTTGGTCTCCAGGTGGGGCCAGAATGGAGGGATATGGTCAAAGATAATTACAAACATATTTATGAAGAACAAATGAACCTAAAAAAATTGAGTATGGGGCACAAATTTAAAATCTGATAATAATAATAATAATAATAATAATAATAATAATAATAATTGTTTATAACCATGTAAGTCTATGAATATTGGGGATTTTTCTAATAAATATGTAGATACAGTATAGTGATGGTTCCTGATACCATAAGGAGCTGAAAAGCGGAGGACAAAATACCCAAAAATTTGGAGGAATTCCTGTGTCCTCCAGCTACTCTACATGCAGTGTTGGATAGATATTTTACAAGGTTTGGGTACTCTTCTTAGTACTAAAACATGGGCAGAAAATTACAAACTTAAACATGGGTAGAAGAAAGTGATAGTGCTAGTTGGAAATGGTGAAGACTTATTAATCACATTATCAAAATGACTTTCATGTACAAGGAAGCTCTGGTTCGCATTTTGATGTTCATGTTGACAGTTTTGAAGATGGAATCAAGACTTACCAAAGGTGAGTGATACCATGTTGTCCCCTTCACCCCAGATATAGAATCCCTGGGGCCAACAGGAGTCTAGAATCCATTTCTTCTCCAACTGAGACTTAATAATCAGCTTCTATTTTGTGTCTCCCTCCCTCCCTCCCAAGGATTTGTTCGCAAAGGCAATAACAAGACTTGAACCAAAATGATCTTGTTTCCAAAAGGATACCAACAGCTCCGAGAGGAAAAATTTTCCCGATTTAAGTTTATTTTTTTTTTTAAAGATTTTATTTCTTTATTCATGAGAGACACAGAAAGAGAGGCAGAGACATAGGCAGAGGGAGAAGCAGGCTCCACTCCATGCGTGGAGCCTGATATGGGACTTAATCCTGGGACTTTAGGATCGATCATGCCCTGAGCAAAAGCAAACACTCAACCACTGAGGTACCCAGGCATCCCTTCAACTGAAGTTTGATTAAGAGGTCTAGATATTAGCTTCCTGCAGTTGTTCTAAGGCACTGAAGAATTTCTTTACGTGGATTCTAAAAAGAGAATAATTTTAACTACACAGATTATTTTAAATGGCTCTTTGTGTTGGGCAAAGGGTTGTATCTGGCATGGCAGAGACTCTAAGGCCTCCCTCTGGGAAATCTCTGTAAAGATGTCATCCACTACTTACCTTCTTAAGAAGGAAAGATTTACCTTTGTTAAAATGCCCATATCATAAAAATTTACCACAAACATGAAACCCAAGTCTTTGGTAGTCTCTACAAAGAAAGAAATTTGAATATTATTGGATTTTCATAATAAAGTCTAGTAAGAAAAAGGATATTTGTGTATCTCCATTGAAAATAATTTCTTTGTTCATATTCTTGGGTAATATTTAATTTAACAAGGTCATAGAAATTCACCTTTGAAAGAGATCAAATCCTTAATTTTTAAGCACTTATAATAGTACATAAGCTAATGGAGTCTTATTTAGTTATAAATGATTGCGGGATATTTTGTAACACCAACCACGCCATCATTTTTAATATGTCTGCCAAGTACTATGAAGCATCTATCAAATATATTTCCAGCCTGAAGTTGTTGGGAAAATGTAGTTATTTTTAGAGATTCTTGAGAAATTTATTTTTCTCAGATACTAGTTTTCTAACATTTTGGGAAAACCTTAACTAAACCACTTGATACGGGGAATTTAACTAAAATGGAAGAGATGCCACAGTGCTATGCTACTTTTTCTGTTTTTAAAAATCCCTCTATCTCAATGCTGTTCACACTAGGGCAGGATACATCTCTTGAACAAATTTTATCAGCTGAAATGCAAAGGTATTTTTTTCCCTTAAATATTGACATTGACCTTTTCTGTCTAATCCTCAAAAGGATCCCATCATATGGGTAATAATATTTGCCCCATTTTTACAGCTGGGGAAACTGATGTACTGGGTGTTAAGTAACCTACTCAAGGTCATTCAGGTGATTAGTGAAAGGCCAGGAACATTCCAAACCAGACAACTGGCTTCAGAATCTAAATGCATAACCACTATATCATTCAGCCTCCTCTATACAATTGGCAAAAGTTACAAGCATTCAGGTGTTTAAGGCCTAACTTCATAGAAAATAGGTTGCTACTTTGCTAAAGTTGGAAATCCATATTGCTATAGTTGCTAAAGTTGAAAATCCAGGTGCCATATTTTAGGTGACTTAAAAACATTTAAATGATATTTCAACTGGGAAAAGTAAAAACTTGAACTGTATTTGAAATAAAGATGTAAGGTGAGCACAGCTTGAAATATTAAAGGATAATCATTGGCTCCAATTAGGATTTTTTTTAAGTATTCCAGCTTACAGAAAAGCTGAGATATTAATATATGAAATATACTAATAATAAAGGCATAGAACCTTCATCAAGATCTCATGGCTAATATTTTGGTACATTTGACATATATATGATACACACATATATGATTTATGGTATATGATATATTTACCATATATTTACCATATATGATATGGTACACACACATATATGATTTATACATGAGTCACATTTTATTTACACATAATTACATATTATATAGATATAATCTACAAAATACATATTTTTTTCTCAAGTTTCTGTAATATCATGACAGATAACTACAAATATCTAAGTATACATCACTGGAAAATAAGAACAGTTTTCCAATTTCACACAATTTGCAGTAATAGTGATATTATCACATTTAAGAAAATTATAATTAATACCATTTAATAGTTAAGTTGCATTCAAATTTCCCACAGTTACACAAGACAAATATTTTATAGCTGTTTTGTTCAAGCCGAGGTCAAAAAAAGGCCCACTCATTGCATTTGCTAGTTATGAGTGTTAAGTCTCTTTTTCTAATTTACTTGTGAAATTGCTTCATTAGGGTGCCTGAGTGGCTCAGTCAGCTAAGCATCTGCCTTCAGCTCAGATCATAGTTGCAGAGTCCTGGGATAGAGTCCTTGGGCTCCCTGCTCAGCAAGGAGTCTGCTTCTCCCTCTACCCTTACCCCCTGCTCACACGCATGTGTGAGCTTTCTCTTTTTCTCTATCACCTCTCTCAAATAAATATGTAAAATCTTAAAAAAAAAAAAAAGAAATTGCTTCATTGGATTTCTATAAAGTCTTCTTTAAATAGTCCTTAAAAATAAATGAGTGAATTAAAAAAAGAATTCAACAGCAAAGAATGGCATTTGGAATTGATATCTTTTTTACAGAAATTAAAACAAAAGATAGCCATCTGTCTTACCATTATCTTTTAGATATCCTTTCCAAGTTGTCTAGAACAATGACTTTTGCCCATCTTTTACCACGGTCATCTTTTCCAGCCTATGTCTAAGATGGAAACTAATGAAAAAAATTAAAACCTGAGAAATCCAGAGCTCAGAGATAAAAAATGTTGGAAATCAACCCGCATAACCACTTCACTTAACACATTAGAAAACCAGGTTCCAAAGAGGTGAAATAAATTGCCCTCAGCCACAATTACATATTAGCAGAAAATGGAACTAGAGCAGAAGTTCAGACCACTTTCCAGTAATACCACAGTATAAGATCATATTACCTGGCCCCTGTCCTTCGAAAAGATTGCAGAACAAATGACTTTTCAGATCCTATGCTTTGGCACAAAAGTCAATAAAGCTATTCCTGACATTCCAATCTACATCTGTGACAGCACATTTTATCACATGAGTCTGTAGGCTGAGCTCAGAAGACCCAGTTCAGACCTGTGGACATGAGGTCAAAGATTTGTATTGAGTCTTTGTGTACTTGCATGCCTGATAAAGCTACATACAGGACTATGGCTCTCGATAGAACCTTGGAAACTCAGCCACCAACAAATAGGCTAAAGGAGACCCAATACTACATCCCTCCCTTCTTAAACCCAGATTTTCTTCTGTCATTGAGGAAATATTTCTTCTCTTTCCATGTTTTCTGTGGTGGTCCCACACTGACAATCAGGAGTTGCCTCCACCCAAAGGAAAATTATAATGACACTTGGCTAATCATGGAACCTCATTTCTTCATTTACCATGATTTACAGGGTGCATATGTGACTCAAGCCAGGCCAACTCAATATGTAAGAATTGGGAGTGAAACTGTTCTCTGTCTTTTGGGTCATATCTTGCAATGGTTTGGACTTGATAACTTTTCCTGCTACATCGTGAGAACTTTAGGTCAATACTTATAAAACAACAACACCTCAGGCAGATATGAAATATAGAAAAAAAGAACCTTGACAACACCACTTGGGCCTAGTTGGCATTCTCACCTACACTAATAAATTCATTTTTCCTTTGCTGGATGTTGGATTTCTGTCATTTGCATCCCAAAGGGTCCTTATGAGTACAAAGTTCTGCTTTACAGAGAATTGTGAAGCCCTGAGGTTTTAAGACATCTAAAGATAGTGGTTTGTACCTTGCTACACTATTTATAATTTTGAAAGCAGAAGCCACATATGTACAGGGGTGCTCTACCCAGCAGTGACCAATCAGAAATAAGATTCACATTTTTTCCTTTTCTTTAGAGAATGAAGTGCCAAAGCCTTCATGATTTAAGCCAGGATGAAAAAGCACCTTGCAGTCACAGAGATCAGCCTGATTTAGATATGGTACCTTGAAATTACTTGGGAACCTCCATTAAAAGGATATATCGCCTTGGTTAAATCACTGAGGGTTTCTCCCCTGAGAAATGTGGGCATAGGATAAATCTGAAAGGTGTAAAGAAAGAAGTCAAGATCAGTTACTCCTCCTTGTATAGGTCTGAAGAGGAAAAGGGTTTGTGGTGAGGGGAGGGGAAGGATCAGGAGTTAGTTCACATCAGAATTGATCTGCCCCACTCTCTTGGAACTAACTTGCATTTAGAAACTGGAATTTCTGGAGCTCTAAATTGCCCTTGGGCAACCTTAGAACTGAAGAAGCAGAATAGCTGTAGCACCCACAGTTCCAAATCTGTAGGGTGGCCTTCAACAGTGAGAAGTAGCAGCAGCAGCAGCAGCAGCAGCAGCAGCAGCAGCAGAGTAATGATCCCTTCCACTTCTCTCTCTACTTACCAGTAGCTGGAATTGCTGATCTTTGAACTAGTAGGGAGTTGGTGGGTAGAGAAAAGGCAGAGAAACCTTAAGAAAAAAGAGGGCCTCCAGTTAAGAAGGCATATGGGTCCTACAGCAATTAATTGAAAATGAAGAAAGAGTGACCAAGTGACTGCCTTTGTATTTGGATTTGTGGAGCAGTTCATATTGGTTAGAGACATCACTAGCTACACCAATATAAAGAGTTATATCTATGAGAGATAGATGGATAGATAGAGAGATAGATAGATGATAGATAGATAGATAGATAGATAGATAGATAGATAGATAGATAGAACATTTAATCTTATTTGCTAAAGACAGATTTTTGGGTATTCAAATTTTAAACCATATTTTCTGATATTTGATCTACCAACTGTGAGGTGTATGGCCTAAGAGTGTATGGCCTTCAGGAACCTGACTGGTTTATTTGGTTAAGGGTCTGCCTTTGGCTTGGGTTATGATCCCAGGGTCCTGGGATCAAGCCCCTTGTGAGGCTCCCTGCTCAGTAGGGAGTCTGCTTATCCCTCTTTCTCTCCCTCTGCCCCTCCCCCTGCTCTCTTGCTCACTCACTCTCTTTCTCAAAATAAAATAAATAAAATCTTAAAAAAAAAAAAAAAAGAGTGTATAGATTCAATTAAGGCCAACACTGGGCTCTCTTTACTAGGTTCTGGGCAGAAATTCTGTAAAAAATTTGGTGCAAGTTTTTGTATACACACAGTTACAATCCCAAGGGAAGCAATTATAGTTTATAAACCAGAAGAGGGAAATAACAAGTTATTTGTTCTTACCCATAGGCAGTGGATACCCGCAAGTCTCTCTACATAGAGGAGCCACCATAGTACTGCTGCATCCCCCTCTCACTGGGTAAATTTTATTTAGAAACCAAGTTGTGAACTCCTCTTGACTATTGCTTTACATATTCCTCCTCTTTTACCTAAATCACTGTTCCATAGCCTGTGCCCTTTTTAATTTTTTAGGTACCTTTCACAATCTGTACCAAATTTCTGTTATCTAGTTTTATCCCTTTGTTATTCTATCTACTAGAAATGTTTATCAGGCTGCCCCAATGAGCTTAATCTTTCTTCAGCCATTACTGTCAGACTCCCTAACAGAGATTTCTCCTGTCACTCGCTGGGATCTTGCTTCACCCTCTAGTTTGAATGTTCTGGAAACAAGATTAGTTTTGGTTTCAACATATGCAATTAATCATGCACATTTATGACCTGCAATCTCCAAGAAGGATGTATCCAATGAGAGGGTTCATGGACTAGCAGGCAACATGCCAGTTCAGGCTGGAGGATACTTGATACTTCAGTATTTCTAGCTCTAAAACATATTGCCTGAATCTGTGTATAAAGAGACACTGAAATGCTCTGCCTTTGGGAGAAGGTGGGAAGCAAAAGAAAGCTTTTTAGAGCTCTTTCCCCTTTCCCACAGCCTACATCCCCCGACTATCGTCAATCTTTTTCATCTTGTTCCTCAGAATTGTTCCTTTCCTCATTGACTATCTATTACAACCTGAAAGTTGGCTCAGCCTAGAAACAATATTGGGCACAGAAATCTTAATAGGGTGGATGGTCATGAGTAGAAAGGTGGTTGCAAAACATATCATGTGGGTGGGTTGGGGATAGGAGCTGAAATCTGGGAGAGATTTCATTACTCTTGTAACAGAAACACACAAAGAGGGAGAGGCAGAAACCAAAATCATTAGTCATTATAAATTCAGATTCTAACTTGGTCTAACAGTTGTCTCCAAAGTCACCGTATCAGAAGATTTGATCTCATAATTTTATTATTATTTGTTTTTACAAATTATAAAAGCAATGCCTATTCCTTGTAACAATATCACATAATATAGATGTCTAAAAAATGTAAAGCCTCCCAAACTTAATTCTCTGGAAGGAAAAATTCATTACAACTTGGAAATTATTATTATTTTTTTTTTGCCTAGAAAATTTTCTCTTTATATACATGCATTTTTTTCAATATATAATACACACATATAAAGATTTTTTGGGGAAAGAGCTGTTATATTCTTTTGCATAAATAGGATAAAAATAAACATATGCTTCAATATATTCTTTATTTTTATTCTGGTATGGACATCATAATTGTTCATTTTTTAGGTATATAGATTAAAAGTTTAATGGGTAACTCACTACAAATTATTATTTACAATGGAGTCAATGTTTAATTAATTTATCCAACAAATAGGGAATAAAAAGCATGTCTCTTCTATTGGGCTTAAATTCTATTAGGGAAATAAAGCCAAACCAAATAAATATGTAAACAAAAAAAAAATCAGGTAGCAATAACTGCTATTCAAATAATGAAAATACACTGTAATGATAGAGTTACTTATTAGTATCATCCACCAAAAAAAAAATACGAATTTTATTATTTTATTATTTTATTATTATTTTTTAAAGTATGAATTTTATGTCATAGTTTCTATACAATTAATTTCTCAGGGTTCAAAAATATCTTCCAAATGCTAATAATAGGGGATATAAACTCTCGCAGGCTTTGAGCAATGATATCCTCTAGTGCTAGCTCTTTGTAAGTCAATAACTATGGGTCTGATTGACCTTGGCAGTATTACGGGGTCATATTTTTACATTGCTGAACTGTTCTTGAACAATTTCTACAATGTCCTAGGTACAAATAGCTTTTCTTCAACACCAGGCATGCGTGTCCTATCTTCCCACCAATTTTCCCCCAACCCATGCTTTCATTACTTTTCAAAAACAAAACAAAACAAAACAAAACAAAACACACATGTACACAACAAAAACTATTACAGAGTATGTATTGAAGACTCATCTCCATTTACTTTTTCTTTCAGCCTGTCCTCTGTTCATGCCATGTTATAGTTGAAATATTGTACTCATGAACTTCTGGTTTATTCTTAAAATGGATTTTATTTGTAAGTTTATCTTGTTTTTTGTGGCTCCAATATCACATAGAATAACCTCTTTTCATTTTCATCCTAGGAAGAACAAGAACTAGGGGATGTGATTCTATCAGCAATTCACCTAGGAAAAATTCTAATCTTTTTTCTGACCTGTTCTACAGAGAAATTGCAATGTCATCACAAAAGAGAATGAAATTGCAGTCAATTTTTAACCATCAAAATATTTCCAAGAAAATACCATTTTTGAATAAAGAGTAAAACCCATTCCTTTGAAAACGATGCTCTTATCTCCATGCTTCAACCCAGCATTGTGTAGAGGGAAAGTACTGAACTAGAAACCAAGAGTCAGGCAGGGTACAGCAATGTCCCAAATGGCATATTCAGGCAAAGTAATTGAGGAGAGCTTAAAGATGGAGTAATTTACAAAACTGTACACAGGGTACAATGAAACCAACAAAAAACAGTGAAATGCAGAGATAGTATTGCCATCTCTAAGGCTGAAAAGGCAAAAGAAAGTGAGCTATATATGTAGATGTAGAAGAAGGTGTGGGGCTCTGATGGAAGCTGCAGACATCATCATCACCAGCACCACCATTATTCCCATTGGGGTAATAAATACCTCCACCTCACTTTTCCCCAACAGGTGTCTCTTGACGGCAACTCCCTTTGGCAGAACCCAACTAGAAGGCAGAGGACAGGAGATCTTGTGGTCACAGTTCATGCAGGTCAGTGTCCCATGGCAGAGAGCAGTGTGGTTAAGGATGGGGAGGAGCTTCCAGACAAAAAGAATAACCTAGTGCATCAGATCCTGCCACAGGTGAAATCTTAGGGTATTGGGCCTTTTTTGCTCTCTCTGAACTAGATAGCAGTTAGGGATCATTCCAAGAGCCAAAACTCTATGAATATGTCTCATTTTAAAAGGAAGAAGTTGAGATCCCTGGGTGGCGCAGCGGTTTGGCGCTTGCCTTTGGCCCAGGGCGCGATCCTGGAGACCCGGGATGAGTCCCACATCGGGCTCCCGGTGCATGGAGCCTGCTTCTCCCTCTGCCTGTGTCTCTGCCTCTCTCTCTCTCTGTGTGTGACCATCATAAATTAAAAAAATAATAATAATAAGAGGAAGAAGTTAATGGCTGAAAGGAATCATTGAAAATTAGACCAAAAGAAACTTAAAAAAAAAAAAAACTCAACATCCTTCATTCATATCTTATCTTGAGGGTGATTTTTCCCCACCTTAAAAAAAAAAGTTTAGTGGATAATAAATGTTTTGTGTAAAGTATGACGGTGCTACATGGAGTAAACAAAGTGTGCCATTTTGGAAAAAATATTTGACTTTTATGTGGTATTTCTTGAAACATCAATATAACTGAAATATTTATAGTGTCTGTCATTTCCACATTTCTCTAGATTGAGTATATTTATCAAAAATTAAACAGCATTGGTTTTGGTCTCCACTAAATTGTAAGCTACCTGAGAGGGGTCCACATGCATTTTTGTGTCTCCCTAGTACCTGTGTAATGGGTTTAGCAGTGATGTCACGGAGATTGTTTGCATTCTGAGTACTTCCTGTGTGGTAAGCACCCTGATAAATGTCCTTCAAGTAAGAATATCCTCAATCCTCAAAACAAATTTAAGAGTTTACAGATGAGAAAACTTAAACTCAGAGACTTGCCCAAGTCACATAGACACTAAGTGTTACAGCTAAGAGCTAACCTCGGTCTGAGTGACTGATATATTTTTGCTTTTAACTAGTACACTGAACTGCACTTGAAAGTAAGTAAGACAAGAAGGTGTGCAAATGCCTTACTATCCTGTCTGGCAGAGAGGTGCTAAAGACATTGTTGGTGGTATTATTATAAACATTATTATCATTCTACTGATGAATATGAAAAAGTTTACACCCTCATGTACATTAAAATATGGTGGGGAGTATTAGATATTTACTCAAATGCTTGTAATGCAAGACAGAATAGAGCAAGGATCATAAGACAAGTACAAAAATGCATATGAGGGTGGTGGCCCATTGAAGAATAGACAGGGTTTCAACAGTTAAGAGATGAAAGGGTGGGGAGAACATCATGAACAAAGGCTTGGAGACTGGAACACGCAGGGTGTGTACAGGAATCAACAAGGGATTTAATGACTGGAACATTGGGAAGTATAGGGAAGCAATTAAAGAAAAGACTGGAAAGGTAAGTTGAACTTAGGGACGGATCTACTTAATTGTTCTATCATCAGTACATATTTTTAGAACTTGTTGACAAAGGAGCTCATCAAGTGTCATGATGAAATCTAAAAACATGTTGTCTACTGGATTTCCCTGATCTAGCAATTTTGCAAACCTTGCCAAAAAGAAAATGAAGCATGACTAACCACCCCCAGTCCTGCTCTCCTCCAATATATTTTCCACACCAGAGTCAGTGTGAACCTCTTAAAATTCAAATCCAATTATGTTACATTTTCTTTAATACACTTGACTAGCTTCTCATTTCCCAAATTCAACATTCTGACCTCTTCAGCCATCTCTCTTAACAGACCCCATCTTTAAGAGGTTCCAAACACACCAAACTTCCCAAATGTGCTCTTCCATCTGGCAGCACCCACTTCCTTCACACCTCTGGCCTTAGCTGTGGTCTTCCAGGCCCTGACTTAGCTACCCCTTCTGGAATGCCATTTCTGTGGCCTCCTTCACAGACTCCATCCTATAGAGCTTCCTTTTGCCACTTGTTGCATACCTCTCTTTGTGCATTTGCTACAATATTTTGTTGTATTAATTTAGATTCCAGAGGCTTCTTCTTACTTATTTTCATATTCTCAGTTCCTGGAGCAAAGTAGGAATGCATAGGTATTCACTGAGTGAATGAACAAATGAATGAAGTAACAGCATTTTCTGCAACTAGAAAATATAATTATATTATATAAATCTTAGCCAGAAAGTTATGAACCAAGAGCTTTCCTGTTGGTATCTTATTAGATGGTGAGACCTTCAGGACCTGTGTGAATAGCTCAAATCTTCTCTCCTTTCTTTATTCAATATCTAAAGCGGCTGTTAGAATAACCTCTTGTATCTTATTTCTGTCCCAGTGTCCATAATATGCTCTTACAGATTTGTACTCCATCTTTTTTACTTTGAACATTTTCCAAGATTTTTTCCCCTTACCTTGTGAATTTTTGAAGTTTCTCCTTTGAAAGGTATACTTTTGGGGCAGCTGGGTGGCTCAGTGGTTGAATGTCTGTCTTTGGATCAGGTGGTGATCCCAGAGTTCTGGGATCAAGTCCCATGTCAGACTCCCCACAGAGAGCCTGCTTCTCCCTCTGCCTATATCTCTACCTCTCTCTGTGTGTCTCTCATGAATAAATACATAAAATATTTTTTAAAAGATGAATGGTATAATTTCCTTTTCTTTCCATTACTCCTGTGTCCCATCTCATTAATTTTTAGGTTACATCCTCTGTTCTGTTTTCTCCCAAGAACTAGAAATCACTTAAACCACTCTTCTTTGGAATCATAGTTGTAATTTTTCTGTAGGAACAAGTTCCCATTTCTTTTGAGAATTCCTTCTAAGCCAATCTCTGCTGTCCTCAGAATTTGGTGTAAAACCATTTGGGGAAGAGATTCCAAATTCTTCCAAACTGCATGCTACATACTCTATCAGTTTGCATATTGTTTATACACTGATCAAAAAATGATTTGAGACAACTAATTTCATAATTTAGCTTAATGGTTCTCATTTAAGAATGACAAACCAACTAATTAAGAATTGAGCTTTATATAATCCCTTTCAAAGATAATTTCCTAAATAGCTAAGCTTTATCTTCATTAGTCTTTAATATTGTTTCTCCCTGGCATTCAACAAGTCTACTTGTTTTTAAACTCATCTTAATGTAGGTCTGCAATAGAGGAGCAAGTGGTTGGTCGCTGTTCTTCTTATGGACCAGAGAAAGGAGTCAGTTGGAAAGACTCCCAGACTCAAGTGCTTAAATGTTATTTATGTGATTAAGTATTTATGTAAATTCAATAGACTGCTTAAATAATATAAATATATCTTGTCATCCAGATTTTGTTTTAAGTTATTTTACTTATCAAATCTACCAATATCTACTATCTTCTGATGTCTGTGATTAGGGTTCTGGAAGAATTATGAAAACAGGTCAGGACACGGAGATGATAAGGTGATTGTAGAGGCCAGGCCACTTCAGGGGTTGGGGTGAGTGGGCTTGGGAGGAATGTCTTATGACTTGAGTAGTCAGGAGTCTCTCGGCAGCATCCATCATCTTCTAGCATGGGGGTCATCTGAAGGCAAGGCAGGAAAGAGAGAATGTGTGAAAGTCAAATAGTTGAATTTGGAAACATGGGGTCCTGGTAGCTGTAACAGCCTGTGAGTTGTTCAGCAACATTCAGAGTGACTCATCAGGCATACTTCTCTTAGGTCACTTGTTTATTCTTGAGGCCAATTTTATTTGTTCTGAAGAAGGAAAACATTAATATCTTAAGGACCTATCACTAGGACTCATGAGTAGGTAATCAACTCAGACATTCTGAGCCCACGTTTGGCCTTCTGTAGAAGATTAATATCAGCAAAATACCTGCATATTATTCTTTAAACCCATAGTAACCATGAGAGTAATCTTATGTATATATGTACATATGTGCGTATCCATTAAATGCCTAATCCCCTAGGTATCAAGTATAATCTTATTTGGAAGCGGTATGGCTCCATCTTCCAGGGATGGCCATCTCACTTTATCTGATAACTTCCAAAGGATATACTCTTTTTTCACACAGCATTGTGTCTAAATGGTAGGTACTAAATAATTATCAAACTTAATCAAAAGTACATTTTTCTACAGATAAATCTCAGTTAATCAGGAGAACTCCTTCCAACAATACTAACATTGAAGGCTTCATTATACAACTAAAAATAATATATGCATAAGTGTAATTATTATAAGTAAAAATATTTGAGTGCCTCTCTGTGCTATGCATTCCACATATGGTCTTTGAAATTCTTGCAATGTTGATGTTATGATTTTCAATTTATAGATGAAGAACCAAAGTTTCAGTGAGACCAAATAACTTGTTCAAAATCATCTAAGTAATTAGCTAAATTCTGGTTGGTCCTCAAGTGTGTCAAATCATAAAGCTCCTATTTTTTTCTAGACCATTCCTGCTTCCCTACTGCACTGAATCTTGACAGAGCAATAACCTCCTCCCTTCTCCTCATACCAGAAGAGGAGTTGATCCCCAAGAAACTTGGCTAAAATGGAAGATGCCTCTACTTTCTGGGTAGATCCTCCCATCAGGTGGCATACATGTCATATGACTATTGCTCAGCCATTCTTCCCTCCGTTTTATTTTCCAAGTTGACTCAATTAGAGGAGCAGTAAGTTGGCTCTAATTCAGCAGGCCCAGACCCAGCCAAGACTCAACTTGAGTTTGAGTCTTGTTTCTTCCCCCTCATCCATCCACTCATTCATCTATTTATCCATGTTCAATCAACAAAAATTGATTTCAGGCACTATACAATGTGCTGGGGATTTATTCAAAGAAATAGATCTTGCTTTCAGTGAGCTGAGAGTCTAGTAGAGGAGGAGAATATAAATTTGCACAGTAATAGGGACATGTCTAAGTGCTAGTAAAGCTACAAGAAGGACAAGATCAACTCTTCTTTGTGGATCAAGAAAGTTTTTATAGAAAAAAATACTTGAGCTGGCTCAGCTACCATGAGAGCACCATGGAGTCAGGAAATTCCCCCTCGATCCAGGCCAGCTTTCCCCAAAGCATGCGTTTTCCAGACAATTTGTGAATTAAGATATCACTGTGCTTTCTTGTCAGCACTTCATGGGACAGAGTGTTGATGAGGGGCACTTTTCATCTTTGCAATACAGTGGAGAATCTTTGTTATGTGGAGCTGCACATCTTAGGATTTATCATCACTCTGGGACAGTGTTAAGTCTTCAAAGTGATCAATAATCTTCTGTATGACATCCTGCACGTGTGCTGCAAGAACACAGTCCTCAGGTTTCTGAAGATTTTAGAGGACTCTCCCACAAACTTGTGGTGACATGCCTAAGCTCAAATTAAAATCAGTCTGTAGAATGATGGCCTGCCAGGACACAGTGGAGGCAGGCAAGCATCCTGGTGCTTTTTAAAGCCCTAGAGCAGAGAAGAATGTGAATCTAAGTGGAGTGGTTGAAAATAGCTGTATACTTGGCCATTAGCAGCTGTGGCTGCAAATCAAGGGCCAGTCTCATTTAGGCAGGGTAGACAAGCCCCTCTGACAGGCATCATTCTTATCTGAGCTCCATATATAAGTGCCTGATTGGTGATAGATGATTAGCACTGTTTTCAAACACAAAACCAAATTATGCATGTGAATTTGACAATGAATACTATAATATGCCTGGTATAAAGTCATATACCAAGTCTATTCATTTTTTTGAGTGCTTTCTTATTTGCAGAATACATACTACATACTATATAACAACAGTTTACATTTTCAGAATTGGTGTTTCAAGCATTATACTGTCACTTCGATTTAACATGATTCCTATGGTCTATGCTCTACCATGTTTTTCCTAATTGATCTCTGTTGAATGGAGTGTAAAAATAAGCCCAACTTAAAAAAAAGAAATGCACAGTACTCCATTTCCAGTGTATTTGAATTAACAGATCCCATGAAAATGTAAAATTTTATGTACATATTTAATCTTGAAGCAATTCTAAAATTTGGTGTTTCCATACTGTGGAAAACTACTGTGTAAAATGTGTTGCCAATTGTTATTGAAACCATTTGCATTAATAACCTTTCAGAGAAGGAGTAGAATATGAAAGGTTGTTATTAAGTTTTCAAGTGATTTTTTTGAGGATGTGATTTTTATCAGAGCTTCAAAAAAGTGGTTTGAAGTAGTGATTCCCAGTTCTGGTCCTGAGTAAAAGAGACACTGTCAGATTAGAATTAGTGGGGCTGGACTCTGTGACCACTGGCCCCCTGAAGGTAGGGTCAAGTCTTTTGATTCATTACTGTAAACCCAGCTCCCCAGAGGGGATTGACATAAAGAAGAGGCTTGGTATACATGTTGAATGGGTATGTGAGCTAATATACTGTTGAGAAGCCAACCAATGGCCAAAGAAATAGGATCCATTTATGTCTGAGGCAAATATGGTGGAAATGGAAATGGGGTCAGGATGACCTCTCATAGCTTCAGTTCCTTTATCTCTAAAGCATAGTGGCTTCTTCACAGGGATGCTGTAAGATCAAATGCAATTAACACATACAAATGTTTAGAACAATGATTGACACTTAGCAAGAGGTCCATTAAATGCTTGTAGCCTCCATCTCTACCCATCCATCCCTCTATGTGCTTGCCCATCCCCTAACCCTGAGCCTACATTGTATGCATGTGTATGTGTGTGTATGTGTGTAGTCTGTTATCGAAAATAGATTAAATGGGAAATCAGACTTGGATATTGGTCCTGGCCTAATCTCTTAGCCTCTGGGCTTTGGTTTTCTCATCTGTAAAATGAGGCAATTGGACTGATTCACCAGTCCCCTTCTACTTCTATGTTTTAGCTTTTAAGATTCCTAATTATCATTTGATTATCATAAATTAAACAATTTATAATTATCTAAATTAACAAATACTATGCATAGGCTTGACCCATTAACATTTATACTGTTATCTTTCCACTATATTTTAAATATCTTTTCTATAATTCCATGAGTTTTCCTCATATTTTTTAGGCATCAGCTGCATATCAGGTAAATCTCATTAGAATGATTACAATTTGGGTATCCTTTTTTTTCTCAAAAATCTTAGCCAACTAAGAGTTAATCTAAGTGAGGCAGATAATCTATGGGTTAATTAATCTCTTGATGTTTTAGAGAGTAATTCAGAATCTTCAAGGCTTTCATTTTCATTTTAGGACTGTTATTAAATATTGTGCTATAACATTGTGAACATAGTGGGAGGTGGGGTGAAGTAGATAATTTTCGGTTAATAAAGAATTTTTATCAATAGAATTCTGAGTAGCAGAAAGTTCCCTGTAGCAATTATTATTATAATATATATAATATAATAATTATAATTATTATTAATTATAATGGCATGGTAAAACAAAACAAATTCAGATGATTTATTACATTCCTCAGATTTTTTTTGCCTTAAATGCTACATATAAGCAGTGATGACCATCTTGAATTTCTTCAACAGTGATAGTCATTTTGAAAGAATAGTTCTAAGTGTAGGAACTATTAAAAATTTTTTCAATCTCATCATAGTTCTTAGTTACTGGACTTGGTGTTCAGAAAGTGTTGTCAGTCTTCACTCATTAGAAATGCAAGGAGAAAAAAAAGAAAGAAATGCAATGAGAAAAATAATGCTTCTATTATTAATTCATGGATAGTAAAAGAATAATTAAATTCTCTTTATGTATTCCTTCTATCTAGTAGTATTGTTTTATTACTAAGATTAAGTGTGTGGCTTTGTAAAAAGATTGCTATCCATAATGATTTTAGAAAACTAAATGACTAAAAACATTTTAACACAAAAATTAGTGTTGGTGGAAACCATTTCTATCTCCTTTGGAGAACCCTCAAAAACAGATTCTACCCAAGACAAATGCTTCCATATTTTTTAATATAGTATATTTTCTTTCTTACTAGGAATTGAGTTTATGGATCAAAAAGCATAGTTGATATAAGACAGAGTGACAAATTATCTATCTACAGTCCACTGAGCACAATCCCTGTGGTTTGGATTGGAGAACTCCTTTTCAAATATAGAATAAAGGTAAGGTTACTTGATTGAAAGCTTTTTTCCACATTAAGAGGCTGGCTTTAAATCTCATGTATTCTGCTTAATTCCTTCATCAGATACTACTTGATGTCTAATAAATACAGCTATTAAAGATGGCCTTCTTTTTTTTAAAATTTTTATTTATTTATGATAGTCACAGAGAGAGAGAGAGAGAGGCAGAGACAGAAGCAGGCTCCATGCACCCGGGAGCTCGATGTGGGATTCGATCCCGGGTCTCCAGGATCGCGCCCTGGGCCAAAGGCAGGCGCCAAACCGTTGCACCACCCAGGGATCCCTAAAGATGGCCTTCTAATTAGGACTTTTGAAAACAACACATTTTGGCAAATCTCATCTAGACATCAGAGTTAGCAAGAGGCAATGGAATCATTAAGTAAGTTTCATTTCTTGAATTTTCTTTTGCATTTTAAAAACTTCAAAGCTAAAACAGCTTTTAATTGCTTCCTGGAATGAATCTTGGACCTATAATCAAGCACACAGAGACCCATGTTTCATATTGCTGTGGGAGACCCATAATAACAGGTCCTAGTATACTTATTTTTAAATGATTGTGACCTAAAATCATAAGTCCAAATCCATGAATTTGCTAGGGAGTGGGGAGGGAAAAATTTGCATTTATGCAGGATTGTGGTTTTCCCTCTGGGTAGTGTTATTTGGAACGATTATGAAGTTAAGGGACTCAAGTATTTTTGTGGCTTCCTAGGGTGTTTCATATCGGTATTTTTTCCTCTTCAACATATCTTTTAAATAAACTTTCACAAAAGTGCTTTCTAAAGGTGCTGTGTAAATGTTTAATTTTCACCTTTTGCATAGTAATGTGTTGTGCTCCTTTCCAGAATCTGAATTTTTCTAAAACTTTAATATACTGTCACTTAAAAAAAAAATAAATTGAAAGGAATTCAAACACTGAAGGGGGATGACGGTGCCTCTGCTTCAATTTAAATACCAAGGATGTTCTTTATCTTTAGTTATAAGCTTTCCTGAACTTGTCCATGATTTCATTCATTCATTCATTTATTGAACAGTTCCTCAGGTCTTGGAGAATCTAGACGAACATATATGCCCAAATAATTTCTGTTCTCCTCTTTCAGTGAAGTGATAAATACTATTTTAGTTTCACATTCCTATCTCAGCAATCTGTGGTTTGGAAAAAGAGACTTTAGTCCTCATACTAAAAAATGTTCATTTTCTTTATTGAAATGAACTTTGAGGTCATGGGTGCCAAGGTGAGTTCCACAGTAGCATTCAGCCTCAGAGTTAACTCTAAATAAAGAGACTGCAACTTTTAAGATATTATCATTACGAATCCAAATATGGCCTAAATAATCCTGGGTTTTGGTAATCCTTGGAAGATATACTTCTTTTTTACATTTGGAATTTCCTCAACTTCATTCCCTCATGAAGAAGAAGAAGAAAAAGAAGTAGAAGAAAAAAAAAAAAGAAGAAGAAAATGCCAAACAAACCAGAAGCTCAAAAAGATGAAGCTAAAAAAAATGAAGTTGTTTGACCAACGTCAGATAACTAGTAGATGACAGAGCAAGAAAACAACTTTATTCTTCTGAGCACAGTAAACTTTCATCAGTGCATTAGACCAAGATTTAGAGCTTGGAGTCTAGAGGCCAGAAAAGAGATTTTCTTTCATTTATTTTTTGATAGAGAAGGAAGCCAGGAATGACCATCAGAAAAGTTTCCTACCTCAAATTCCCCAGCTGGAATACCTATTCCAGGGCTCCAGCCCATCCCTGCAATTCTTGCTTCACGGATGACTCACTTTTCCTTGACTGATAGAAAATAATGATTTCTTTGTTCTAGCCAAGTTGTTATGCAGATACAAAAAGGAGTACCAGAATAAGATGGGAAGTCTCAAAAAAAAAAAAAAAAAAAGGAGAGAAGAAACATTTGCTAAGCCACTTGTGATAAGTCTATTTTCTAAACCCCATGCCACGATAATCTAGTTTGACATGGTATTTTCTGATAAGAAAGCCTTCTAAAAGTATAAAAATTAAAGTAATTTAGTTAACTAATTGACTTGCCGAAAATAATGACATATCAATAAAATGGAGGCTGTCCTGAAAAGAACAGAATGTACAGTCACTGTAAGCATAAAGCACATTAAAATGGAATACCGAAACCTGCTACTCGAAGTGGAGTCTCTGGACTAAGCAGAGTGACTTGGGAGCTTGTTAAAAATGCAGAATCTCAGGCTACAACCCAAGTTTAACAAAATCAGCGTGTGCCCTTTTGCTGATCCCCAGGCAATTTATAAGCACATTAAAGTTTGAGAAGCACTGATTTAGAACACCAGGAGAAAGGCTGTTTAAGGGAGTCTAAAGGCTAGCCATCATAAGAGAGATGGTCCCAGCCCTTTTATTTTTCTAGTTTCTTTTGCCCGTAATTTTTTAGTCTTCAGGATAGAAGCCCCTTGGGTAGCTGTCCCTGTGACTCATAACATTCATGAACCACTGAAAGTACTATGTTGCTCAGAGTGGGGCCTACTGCTCCATTTCTCGATTTTAAATGGTTATTTTATTGCGAGTCTCTTGACAACCAAGTGAAGCAGAAAACCACACATGCCTTTTTACTTTTCTCAATATTTCTTAACATCAAAAAAGGCCACTGTTTTCAGCCATTGATTAAAAAGTGCTAACAGAGTAAAAAATGGCATTGAGAGGTTCATTTAAAAAAAAAAACAAAACCAAAAACCTTTCAGTTATGATTTTAACCATTAGGGTTACCCTAATCCCTCTCTACTTTATCAGGGATAACTAATAATTAATAAAATTCACAGATTTTTAGTTTTGCCTTCTCTCTCTTCTACTATTTACCTATCTGATCCATTTGTTAGAGGGCAATGGAATTAATAGTGACTAAGAGGATAAGCTAGGAGTACCTAAGGGCCCTGGGCTGGCTAAAGGAGTCATTAAATTATCACCACCACTAATATTTATTGAGTTCACTCTGCAGATGCTGTGCTAAGGCTGAGTATTTATTATGTGGCTTAATGGGCATCTTTCTGGTACCAGTTAGGACCCACCACAGACAGACGTAGTGCTAATAGAGGAGCTGTTGGTTGATGCCAGTTTTTCCTCGTTCTAATCACCTCTTGTCTAAGGACTTATTTCTTTAGCATCAGTGTATCCTTGCACATCTTGAAATATATGTATACATTCAATGCTATTTTTTTCAGCAAAAAAAAAGATGCAGATTAATAGCTAATCAAGTCCTACAATGAAAAATTTGACATAAAAACTTACTGAGCTATAAAAACGCATTCTTTTTTTACGATTTTCTCTCTTTCGTTCTTTCTCTAAGAGAGAGGGGGCAAGG
This sequence comes from Vulpes lagopus, assembly GCF_018345385.1. Taxonomy (NCBI): domain Eukaryota; kingdom Metazoa; phylum Chordata; class Mammalia; order Carnivora; family Canidae; genus Vulpes; species Vulpes lagopus. The sequence continues at coordinate 27,343,996 of NC_054843.1, forward strand.
CGGAGGGGCAGGTGTGGGTAGGGGAAGAGAGAAAAGCTAACTCTGCACTGATCTTGGGCTTCCCTTCCTCCAAAACTGTGAGAAATCAATTTCTGTTATTTATAAGCCAGCCAAACTGTGATATTTTGTCATAGCCACCAGATCTAAGACACTAAATAATACAATATATTTTTATGCAAAGAAAAGTTTGTTTGCCCCTCACTTTTCAAGAATGCATGCATTCCCTGTGGAGAGACTTACAGACATTTATCCTTTAAAAAGAGCTTAGACATGCAAGACCAAGTTCAACATTGCCTTCTCAAGACCCTTGGGGCCCTGAGTCCTCTTATGGGTTAGCATAATAGTAACCACCATTTATTTGGTGTCTCTTATGTTCTGGACACACCACTAGATTTGTTACTCACATTAATACACTTTGTTGTCACCTTAAGTCAGTGAGTAGGTATTATTGCATTTGTCCCATAAATGAGGAAAATGAGATTCAAGAAATTTGAGGTAGTTTGCCCAACTTTACGGGAAGTTGAAGACTCAGAATGTGACAACAGATCTGCATGAAAGGGAAGGGAGGGCAATTTATATAACATGTGCCATTTGACAAAATTATCCTGTTAAATAGGTTTGAAAAGCCGATTAAAACTGCTGATTGATCTGTTGAAAAGCATTATACCTGGGGAGAACAATCAGCCGAATAAACAAGATGTTCTGACGAACAATTGCCCTCACATGTAATGATTACTCTTCTTTTGAAAAGTAGGTGATCCTGACTCTGTAAGAAACCTCATAGTGGTTTCTTTTAAATTAACCTCCTCCTGTTTCCTATTTGGAAAGACGATATCTTTATTTATCATTCTGGAGCTGTTTGCAGACCTCTCCTTCTAATGTTTGTTATCAGGAATTGTTTTGCGATGGCTGATGGCCCCAAATCGAGGATGGCAAAATAACCTCGCCTTCAGTGAAAACCACTTGAGGGATGGCAGCAGTCAGTAGGATGTACCAAAAAGTCAACACCTCGTGTGTAAATAGTGGCATCATATAGAAGTTCAGTTTGTCATATTTAAAAAGGTGATAAAAATATGCTCATTTATAAATGTTCTAATTTCCTTAGTGGGAAGGCACATGACAGTTCTTTTAATCCCAAATCATGGCTAAAACGCTTTTTGAACATGGAATTTCTTTCGTTAACCGAAATTCACTTAAATCTTGGGTCATATTTTTAATAATTTTCTAATTTTATCTGTTAGCTACATTTAAACCACTATGCAAACATAGCACATATTCTTAAATTATCATAAATTGCCGAATGTTTTAACTTGGAAATAATGTAGTTCCACATTTTTACAGATGAGGAATGTGAATACAGAAAACTTACATAGCTATTAAGTGTCAGTGTTTGGACATTGACCAAGGCATTTGACTCCAAGGCAAATGCCCATTCTAGTAAACCATATTGTGTCTCTGAAATGGCAAAATCATCATTTTATGTAGGTAATGCTTATTACCCGTTGGGGTAATATTTCATGGCATGACACATATAATTGTTATTCCAGGAGGTTAGGAAGACCCTTTAAAGTAGGAACTGTGTTATATAGTTTGATTCTACACAGTGCTTAACTCATTTCAGAGGTGCTTCACATGTTGTTGATTTTTGGATTTTACCCAAACCTTTCCTTTGTACATCATCACATCTACAGTCAAAAAGGAATGTTGGCCATTTAACTATTCCTTTTTTTTTTTTTTCCATAGAAAACAGAGTTCTACATAGATTGGAAAATGAATCGATTTTTTTTATTACATCTTGTATCAAACTAGTATTTTGTGACCCTTTAGTGAAGAAAAAATATTTTATCCACTCCCCCCTTACAAATAGGGTTGAAAACATTTGTAAACTGAATTAGTTCTTTTGGTTACTTGAATATCAGCACCTACATACACTGAGATATTTTGCATCAATGACCATAAAAATCACTCTAACACAGTGGTCTTAAATAAAAAACAAACATTTTCTCCCTTATGTGGACTACACAGAGGAACAAACACCTATAGTATCTACTAATACTTGTTCTTAATGACCGTTATGGACTTTCAAGTTAGCACGTTCCCAAAGCAAATGGAATTGGGGAAGGGATGGCTTGACACCTTAGCTGTTACTCTTCTCCTGTCAGCTGTCACCGAAGCCTGAAGTGTCCCAGCAAACTAGAGCCACTCTGAGCCGAAGCCCCGCTGCTGCCAGCATGAGTGAGGAGGGCAGGAAAAGATTGTGTTACTCAGTGACAGCTGAATCTTTCCAAGAGAATTAGCTACCTAATTCCTCTAATGAAAATGTACCTTTTACATAAAATTAGAAGAGGAATAAAAATGGAAATAGAATTGGAGCTTTTACCAAGACTAAACAAACTTCCTATTCTGATGTGAAAGTAATTTAAAAAAAAAAAAGACAAAACTATCTGTATATTCTTTGATCCAGTGGAAGCTTTAAAATTTTTGTGCATGTGATTAGAAGTGCTCAGCCATCCTTACTAATGCTGTGTTAAGCATTCCTAATCCAAAACATATAAAATTTAACAATTGTGTTTCTTGGAAGAAATTTCTTATTTTGTTTCTTCCTCCTCTTTTTTTAACTCAGGATCTCACAATGACCTTCACAGGAACTATTATAAAAGGGAAGCAAAGTCACCTATAAACTCCATGACATGCCATCATGAAATCTCTCACTGTCTTTTCTGCTGAAGGATTTGAGAGTTAAGTGAGATGACATTTAAAGTTTTTCTTGCCCCAATATCCTGTGAGATTCAAAGTTTAACTGTTATAATTACATATTTTCTCTGGCTCTTAAAACCAGATCTGTCCTTTGCTTATGATCTTCCTTTCCGCCTGAGTCTCTGATATCTCATTGTATGGGTATGAGGAAGGATAGTGGTATTTCCAACACCTCATAGTTAATGTGGCCATCTCTATCCATGAGTGCAAACACTCTTCAGCCCTGTAGAAAGATTGACTTATTTTCTCTAGACATTGCTCTTCACCAACAATACAATACAAAATCCTAGCTGATCATCCAGATTTTAAGAAATATATTTGATGTTCAATTTCTTTTATTTCTTGTCTCACTCTTTTAGGTTGCTCTGTATTCTAAGTGGTTGTTGCCATCTTTGGGCATCATTGGGATTTCTGTTTTAAATAATGTATTTCTTCCAGATTCAATTATTGCCTGACTAGGGAGTTATTCTCTAACATTTTGCATCTTCAAACCTTAATATATGGGAATGGAAAGGAGTAGAGGATTGAGCCACTAATGAGGTCTTTTCCTCTTCCTTAAAGATACTCTAGGGTGTTACAAGTGCCAGTAGTGGGACTCTCCTATTAAAATTACCTGGATTTCTCATCCTCTGAAGGCAGCAATTATAGAAGTAAGATTTCTCACTCATCTTCTTGTCTCTTCTACAGATTTGGCAATATATTGTTCCATTTATTGTGTTAACACCAAGCTAGGGAGTTCTATCAGGTTGTGAGCTGGGTGTATTGATCCAGGAGTGGGGAACCAAGATATTACTACCTTCTTAGAATAAGACTAGAAAATAATGACTTCTCTTGTTTTCAATTTTAAAAATTACTTCTCTTTAGTCCTATAATACCTTAAGTCCTCATATGGATCTTGTAGAATCTTACTGCTAACTTCTTCCCCCATCCATCTGCGTTTATACTAAATGAGGTGTTTATGAAAATAGGTGAAACTTTAGTCTCTTGTTCTCTTATTATTTTGTATAAAGTGTTGTGATTTAGCTTCTCTAAATAGTGGAAGAGCGGTCCTTAAGCCTTTTCTTTGGAAGACTGACATTCTCACAGTTTCTTCTCCTGTCTTATTTATTTATCTTTCTGTTGATCACTTTTTCTTAATGGTATGGAAAGGACTATGTTTTCTTCCATAGCAGTGATACTACCTTTGAACATCTTAATATCCTTAAGTCTGGATATAATTCATATTAGGCATTTAATATTGAGTGACAAAGGAAGTGACAAAACTGGAATTTGTCATATCAAATATGTTGAAAAACCTTGTCCCAAACACTGTGATCACTTGTGCAACATTGATTCATTTCTCTAATTCCAACCACTTCAACTTCTTCCTTTTTCACTTACCTATGTTTCTTTACAGTTATACTTCAAGGGAACTCAATCCTGTCCTGGTCTCAGGGGTAGATCCTAACTGGTCTAAGACAAACATGATGGTTACAATGCTTTTTGTCAATGACTAGTTTAAGCTAACAAGCTAGGCATCTTCTGGGATTTTTTTTTCCTCTTGAATTCTGTACATGGAAAGGGGAGCTCCATTTCTCTGCTCTGGCCATTGTTCTATCTGGATGTGTCTCCCAAACCTGCTATAACCTCTTATGCTCTTACTGGAACCAGTAATAAAAGAATCCAAGGCACAGAAGAGTTCAAAGCTAAGCCTTGACTATACCATGCTTTAGTGCTGCCCAATCTCTGGGCCTTCTTGCTACAAGAGGTAATTCATATCCTTCTTGTTAAAGCAAATTGAATCAAGATTTTATATGACTTGAAGCTATAATTATCCTGATAAAAAATTATTCCATATTTATGTTTTTCTGGAATGTCTAAAAATAAGACTTTAAGCAGTATACTCAGCCGTCTCTTGGGATCTTAGGTCTTATAGAAAGCTATGAAGAAAAGTAATGAGGAAGTAAGAATTAGGTTATATTTGCATAAATGCAGCAAAACAGTTATGACCAAAATATTTAATCTGAAAGGTCCTCACAACTCCAAAAGATTGACTTTAGAAAATAGCAATGAAAATTCCATTTTTTTCTCTGATGTTTATACCTTCTGATCAAAGACCATGAGAATGTGGAATGATCATCGGAATATGGAATGATGGAATCTTTCAGTCCCCTCTGACCACTATCAGAACTATATGTGCATTCCAGCATGGAGAATCAGGAAGCCTTGCAATGTGCACTACAGGGGTAAGCAAGAGTTGGATGTTTCATTTTTGCCTTTCCTTATGGTGTCATTCATACAAGGAGACCATTATCAAGTAAACACCCTTCAGTTCCCAAGTGAAGAAAGGAGATCTGTATCATTTTACCTTAAAACACAGCAGAAAGAACTTGATGCAATTTCACATCTAGTTTTGCAAATCTGCTGGCATGAGAAGTCTTAGTAATGGATTTGAATGCATCCTAGAATTTATTGTGCCAATATCAATTGAATTAAGACTTCAAACCTTTTCAGGGAACTTCCCATCTTTCATTTCAAATGAATGCATAGACTGTTTTCAGCTATTGAAGTGCTGGCCCCGAAATGAAAAATGACTACCTCCCAGCTAAGGTGGATCACAGAAACCCACAACATCACATTTTGATCAGGATCCAAAATGATTTTCTTTTCTTTTTCTTTTTTCTTTCTTTCTTTCTTTCTTTCTTTCTTTCTTTCTTTTTTTTTTTTTTTTTTTTTGTAGTGTAAACAATGATTGCTACTCTTTCCAGAATCTTAGAGTGGGCCATAGTGGAAAGAACACTGGACTCTAGAATTTTGTCCTGCTCCTGTCACTTTATTTCTGTGTAATTTACCTCCTTGAATTTCTGATTAAAAAACAGAAATCTCACAGAGGAAGACATAGACATGGCCAACACGCACATGAGAAAACGCATCACTGGCCATCAGGGAAATACAGATCAAAATCACAATGAGATAACACCTCACACCAGTGAGAATGGGGAAAATTAACAAGGCAGGAAACCACAAATGTTGGAGAGGATGCGGAGAAAAGGGGACCCTCTTGCACTGTTGGTGGGAATGTGAACTGGTGCAGCCACTCTGGAAAACTGTGTGGAGGTTCTTCAAAGAGTTAAAAATAGACCTGCCCTACGACCCAGCAATTGCACTGTTGGGGATTTACCTCAAAGATTCAGATGCAATGAAACGCCGGGACACCTGCACCCCGATGTTTCTAGCAGCAATATCCACAATAGCCAAACTGTGGAAGGAGCCTCGGTGTCCATCGAAAGATGATGGATAAAGAAGATGTGGTTTATGTATACAATGGAATATTCCTCAGCCATTAGAAACGACAAATACCCACCATTTGCTTCAACGTGGATGGAACTGGAGGGTATTATGCTGAGTGAAGTAAGTCAATCGGAGAAGGACAATCATCATATGTTCTCATTCATTTGGGGAATATAAATAATAGTGAAAGGGAATATAAGAGAAGGGAGAAGAAATGTTGGGAAATATCAGAAAGGGAGACAGAACATAAAGACTCCTAACTCTGGGAAATGAACTAGGGGTGGTGGAAGGGGAGGAGGGCGGGGGGTGGGGGTGAATGGGTGATGGGCACTGAGGGGGGCACTTGACGGGATGAGCACTGAGTGTTATTCTGTAAGTTGGCAAATTGAACACCAATAAAAATAAATTTATTTAAAAAACCCTGACATTAGGGGTGTCTAGGTGGCTCAGTCAGTTAAGCATCCAACTGCTCTTGATCTCAGCTCAGGTCTTGATCTCAGGGTTGTGAGTTCAAGTTCACCTTGGCTTTTATGCTAGGCATGTAGCCTATAGAAAGAGAAAAGAAAGAAAGAAGAAAGAAAGAAAGAAGAAAGAAAGAAAGAAAGAAAGAAAGAAAGAAAGAAAGAAAGAAAGAAAGAAGAAAGATTAAAATGATAACAACTAGTTTTGCCAAATAGTTTTTTAAAAGATTGTCAGAAAAATCAATACAATAAACACAAAAGGACTATAAAAATATCAGGTACCATTATTATTATTCTAACTTTTATTTGGGAGAAGACTTAAAGATATGCCCCGAAATGATTGCATTCTAAAGGGCTGAGACACCAGACTTTGGTGTAAGGATATCTGGACCTCCTTATGGACCTCCAGGTGTAAACTCCTAAGCATCATTAAATTCATTACCTCTGTGTTTATTCTTTTTAAAGTTAAAATTGTCTTAATTTGTCAAAAGCCTATTGAGTTCTTATTATATCCTGATCTAGTTTGGGGAATGAAGGATACAAAGACATGTAAGAAGCTTTTAATCCAGTCAGGGAAAGGGCCCAACTAGGAAATATAAATATGAGTGAGTAGGAAGACCATGGTATGGGCAGAGAGCTGTGAGAATACCTGATCCAATTCGAGGTTCTTCATCCCAAGTGCTAAGCAACAACATTATTTAATTTCTCCCTAATAACCAGTTCTCATTAATTTTCTCAAGTTTCCCAGAGCAGTATAGCCAATGTGAATCTCAGTATAGACTTCCAAGTTTCTACAGATTCCGTCCACCCCCAGCAGGTTTTAAAACAGATGCAGGAGAAGGCTCACTAGATGATTAATTTTCATCTCAACTTTCATTATGTTGATAGCATTTTTGAGGGCAAGAGATATACCAGAGCCCTCTGAATGCCAAAAGGAGAATGAGGTTGCTGGCTGAGGGTGTGCTGAATAGGTTAGGAGGTTATGCCTGAAATAGTTCTTCTCTTTCCTCCTGAGAATTGTGTAGATGGCATGTTTTATGGGAGTCTTTAGTTGGAAGAGAAGTTGAGGCAGGGAGAAGGTGCATGATTTGCAAAAACTCAATCATGAGAAGAGACGAAAGGGAAGAGGTAATAGAATTAAGAATCCTGATTTATAGCTTGCTGAATTATCACTTATATTTTTAAAACAATCACTCTACATATGTCTTTTCGTTAATTAGTAGACTTATAAACAAAGCAGAAAGGATACAGAGCTTCTTTTTACCATCCATTCCTGTAGTCTCTGCTAACATGTGACTATGAACTTGAAAATAAGTGCACAAAAACATATATCCCGTCTGACTCACTGACTCAACTGCCGTATCACTATGGCAAGTTCCATGCTACTATTTGGAACTTTTCTTACCTTCTGAAATTGAAGTCAGGATGTGAAGGCTTGTTTAGATGAAAAATGGAGCTTGACAAAAAAAAAAATCCACTATTTTGGAGATCTCACCCTGCTTAACCATGCCACGAATAAGTGAATATGCTTTTTTAGACAGATTATTTTACTGGTGGCCCTAAGCAAACTACCTGTGGGACCCAGACTCTTCTACCCCACATTGATGTCTCTTCTGCCATGTTTTAGCCATCACCCTTATGGCGGCAATGGGAAAAGAGAAACGTGGGTGTTGGAAATTCAGTGATCTCTCTGTGATGTTCAGGTCACTACTGCTGCAGAGTCAATTACCCCAACATTTAGCAGTTTAAAAGGACTGCAGCTTTCTGCTCACAATTTTATGAGTCAGAAATTTGTAAGCTCTTCACTAGGCTGTCCTCGCTTGGGGTTTCTCATGAAATTGTAGTCAGTTTTTGGATATTGCTGTAGTCATCTGAAGACTCAATTGAACTAGATGTCCAAGATAGTACACTCATTGAGCTGGCAGTTGAAGCTGACTGGTTTCTGAAGCTCGGCTGGAGTGTTGATCAGAATGTTTGCATGTAGCTCACCAGCATGGCATTCTCAGGACAGTTATATTCTAATATGGTGTCTCAGGGCTGTGAAACTGAGTGTTCCTGCTAACAAGATAAAAGCCACATTGCCTTTTGCGACCTAACAAATCATATGACATTTCTTCTGCCACAATCTATTGGTTGTAGCAACAAGCAACAAGCTCACTTAGATTTAAAGGAGGGGATGAGCCTCCACCCCTTGATGCAGGAGTAGCAAGGCTCTAGAAGAACATCAGGGATGAAGGATATGTTGTGGACATCTGTGGAAAATGCAATGTACCAAAAGTGGCGAGATACTGCTCTGCATGCATTTCAATACTGTTTATTATTTCTTCTGTTGAAAATTCTATGATATTGCTAATGTTGCATTAGCTCACTTTAATGATCTTTCTAGTTCTTTTGTTGTTTATTTTTCTTCCTTTTTTGGTTAAGTCAAAAAGAATCACTTAGTGGAATCCAATTTGCCTATTTTGGATATAGGTTAGGCTATACTACTAAGTTGTAGAAGATACACAGTTTTCTAGAAATGCTTGTTCCCTTCATTTCCACATTCTAATCAGGTGGCCCGCTTGTCTTTACCCATGGTTTGCCTCAGTGTGATCAGACTAGATCTGAGAAGGAATTCTGAAAATGTCTTCATGTTCCAGAGCTTCTGGCTCACCATCATGCTTATTATTACCCTTGGTTCCCCAATGTCTGTTACTCAGAGCCCCTGTCTAAATGCAGAAATACTATAGTTCAAACTGGTCTGTGATTTTTGAACCCTGGGCTATGCACCTGTGGATTATTTGGACAACTCGGGCTCACCTGCTCCTCCCACCTTAATAACATTCTTGAACCTTTGGTATCAGTCCTTATCTTGTGAAACTCTGATTTTTAACCCTGGATAGATCACCTTCAGAATGAGAGTAGGAAGGCTGTTCATAGTTCTTTTAACAGACATTTTAAGATCAAATGTTATCTTAATATAAAACTGTTTTTGTGATATCTGAGCACAGTATTTTGTATTCTCATTAGAATCTAGTTTCTCTAAATAGTATAACATGCTGATTAAGAGCTTAGTATTAAGAATTAGTCTAAGAGTTGAATCCTGGGCATGTAACTCCATGGGTCTCACTTTTCTCATCTTTAAAATGCAAATAATATCAGAACCTACAAGAAAGGGTTATTGTGAAAAATAAATGAGATAGTGAAGCTCTACTGCTTGGTCTAGTAACTGCACTTAGTAAATACTCAACTGTATTAATTGTTATCATCAGCCTCCTCTTTATTTCAAGCAGGAGTGTTACTTTTTAGCTTTGTATATCTAGCACCTATGATAAGAGTTCCCATATAGTAAGCCCTCGGTGTTGAATTAATACCTGCATAGCTGTTGAATCTTGAAGATAAATTGGATGAAAAAGTGTAAATTTTTGTTAAAGCTAAAATTATTCTATAATACATCCAGGTATAAAAAAAAGTTAGCTGTGCCAGGATTGGTGTCACTGGCATGATCTTGAACCCACAGTATGGAACAGAAGATGCAGGGAGGAAGAAGGCAAGTTCAACAGTGGCAGAGGTGAGCCCAGCCAGACTGCTGTAATGCTTGTCTTGAAAGACAAGGATGGGTGGAGGGCATCTGGCTAAGCATATGGCATCACCAAAGTCCAATAATATTACAAGGCATAGCAAGAAGAAGTACTGAATGGAGCCCAGCATCTGGAAAGTCCATCCAAGACCCAATCATAGTCAAGGACAGAATCTTTATGCCTGGAAAAGCCCTGAAAAGCCAGGCAAGGCCTCATTCTAAATAGACTCCATCTTAGGTTAAGTGCTTAGGCATAAGAGAAAAAGACATGAGCCCAGAACTGCAAAGACAACTTGGGGATTTAGACTCAAGAATAAGGCTTACATGCAAATGCTAGATCAGAACCAGACTATTCGAAAGGTAGAAATAATGCTAAGTCCTCATAATATATTGAACTTGAGTCCAACAAATGTCCCCTGATCAAGATCAAGATAGATTTTGGATCCTGGGGCAGGATTGAGTCTGCTGCGGAAGCCACATTACCCCAGATGTGAGGAAGGGAGATGTAAGAAATCATCTTTGAATGAGAGGTTTCTCTCATTTTGCATCTGCAGCAAATGTCTATAACAGCATGATTTCAGATATTCTTAGTTGGAAGGATGGATTAAAGTTAAGAATAATTAACTTTTGCATTGGTTTATGGTGGTACATTTGTGTGTTCCTACAGTAACCTACAGATAATTACCCTCTCTCTCTCTCTCTCTTTTACTTTGTTTATATATAATTCTTACATATAATTCACATACCATGCAATTCTTTCATGCAAAATGAATCAAAATTCACTCAAAATCAATCTACAATTCAATGATTTTTTAGTATTTTCACAGAGTTGTGCAGCCATCACCACAATACATTTTGGAAGATCTCATCAATCCAAGAAGAAAATTCATATCCTTGAGTAGTCACTCCCCAATTCCACCCCTCTCCTCCCAGCCCTGACAACCACTAATCTACATTCTGTCTGTACGGATTTGCACATTCAGGTCATTTCATATAAATGGAATCATATCATACATGGTTTTTGTGACTGGCCCCTTTCACTTAGCATAATGTCTTCAAGGTTCATCCATGTTGCAGCATAAATGAGTACTTCATTCCTTTTTATGGCTCAATAATATTCCATCCTATAGACATAACACATTTTATTTATCTCTTCATCAACTGATGAACATTTGGGTTATTCCTACTTTTCAGCTATTATGAATAATGCTGCTATGAACATTTATATACAAATTTTTGTGCAGACCTGTATTTTCAGTTCTCTTGGATATATTTCTAGCAGTATCATAGATATCACTCTCTAAAATTCATGTTAAACTGAGGTCATTTAAAAAGTATTTCAATAAATTGTTTGATAATTTTCTCTTCCATCTCATGTACTACTTTTAATCCTAAAGCATAAGAATAAGCAAAATAAAGTACCTACCCTCATGGAGCTTATATTCCTCTACAAAGCTGTAAGCCCTTGAGAACAAAAACTATAATTATTCTATTCTCTGACCTATCCACAGTGCCTAGCACAGCTCTGTTCAACAAGTTAATAGAAGAATGAATTTGTGTATCATCAATCTTTAGAAAAAACTTAAATCATAACAATAATGTTTAAATAGAGTTTGGTGCATGTCTCACTACTGAACTATAGAAATAGTTCAGTCCCTTTCAAAAGCCTCTAATTTGCTAAGGAAGCTCCCATTTTATGTGTGCTCCTCAATGCAGCTCTCCTGCTTACCCTGAGGCATCAATTTTTTCCTCCTCCACCTTAGAATGTGGACTCCATGGGACCCAAGCTCCCACATGGCTATCCTGATGGTGAAAAACACTTGCACTTTCTGTCCAGGGCTCTGAGGATCTCTCCTGGTGTTCCTGTGATGTGTTTAGGCCTGTCTTCTTTTTTCTTGAATGCCAGCTTTTTCTACTGATACCTCTTTCAGTGTGAAAAACACCCTCCACTCTACTTAGGTTATACACTATAAATGCTCTACAGCAGACCCCGTCTTATCCCCCTCTTTTTTTTTTAATTTATTTATGATAGTCACAGAGAGAGAGAGAGAGAGAGAGAGAGAGAGAGAGGCAGAGACACAGGCAGAGGGAGAAGCAGGCTCCATGCACCGGGAGCCTGACGTGGGATTCGATCCCGGGTCTCCAGGATCGCGCCCTGGGCCAAAGGCAGGCGCCAAACCGCTGCGCCACCCAGGGATCCCCTTATCCCCCTCTTATCCATGGTTTTGCTTTCTACAGTTTTGGTTACTCACAGTCAACCACATTGGAAGCACATGATCAGAAAGTCAACAGCGGCTTAACCCTAAGTCCAGTGCCCATGTCATTCATCTCATTATAGAGGCATTTTATCATCCCATACCATCACAAAAAGGGTGAGTGCAAGATATTTTGACAGATACCATATTCATGGAACTTTTATTACACTATATTGTTATAATTGTTCTATTTTAGTGTTTGTTATTGTTAATCTCTTACTGTGTCTAATTTGCAAATTAAATTTTATCATATATGTATAGGAAAAAAATATAGTATCTACATGGTTCAGAACAAGCTGCAGTTTCAGGCATCCACTGGGAATCTTGGAAGGTATCCCCCATGGATGAGGGGGGATTGCTATAGTCTATTACTGAGTGTCCATGGCTAGACTTTACTTTAAATAGTTCATAGAGAGGGGCTCCTGGGTGGCTCAGTTGACCACTCTTGATTTCAGCTCAGGTCATGATCTCAGGGTCATGATCCCAAGGTTGTGAGATTGAGCACCCTGCATCATTCTAGGCTAAGCAGGGAATCTGCTGGAGATTCTCTGCCCATCTCTCTCTGCTCTCTCTCTCTCTCTCTCAGAAAAAAAAAAAAAAAAGTTAAATAGTTCATAGAGATGTTTCTGATCCTCGGATTTTATCACTGCTTTCTTCTCTTGCCTCAGACACAGAATTGCTGGGATCGGGCAGTCTGATCTGTAGGGTGGCCTATTTACCATTCACCAGGATACTCAAAAATTTCCTCTCCTCTCTGACAACAACCAATTATGGAACCAGTTTTGTGCATCTCGAATCTCTGTTCTCTCACAATGAATTCTTCCAATTGGTGGTCTCTGGTTGCTCATGCAAACTAATCCTTGAAGGATCCTTTCTGTGAAGTTTCCTGACATCAGCAAAAGGTCCAAATTATGAGGATGAGCAGCTCAAGTCTTAAACTTTGTTCCTGCTACAGCAGCATTTCATGTAAAATGTGATTTGACAACATTCTGTTCAGTGTCTCTTGTGACCACCCACATATGAGTCTGTTTCAATTATGGCTTTGTATTTATGAGTTTGGAAATAGATTTAGGAGTAGGCCAATAGTTCAGGTAATTTCAATATGACCTGGCAGCTCTCTTGATCCAGTGATTTAATTTGTATCTTGTGCAAGTCACTAAAACGCTCTGAAATTCAAGCTCCTCTTTTGTAAGAAGGGGTTTACTTACCCTCTAGAGTGATGATGACAAATAGCTGATGTTTATTGTATATATCTGGGAAGTAGGCACAATTTCACACCCTTCATAATCAGCTCAATGATTTTTCACATCAATCCCATGAAATCGGTGCTATTGTGCTACAGGGTAAAATCATTCTAATATACATGGCTTAAAAAAGAATCATGCTTATTACTTTTAAAATGAGGCACAGACAGCATTCATTCATTTCATGCAACTCTCTGTAAGATCTCGTAAATAATTTAGTGGGTAGTCAACATATCCCTTCACTAGAAGACAAATTATATCTGCTTAGCAAACATAGGCCCCTTCCATAAGTAATCTCATACACGTTAATTTAGGCCCCACAGATTATTTTGACTTCTGTTAAAATCCACACTTCCTAGTTTTATCCCACACTTGAATTCCACCTAGAAGATGAAAGTCAGAGAAAAGAGGCTCTGAGAATAACCTAAAATACCACACCTCTATTAAGGCAGCCTGAGCAATGACAGACCACTCACCAGTCCAGTCCAGGACCACCCACCTCGTCTCACTTTCCCACTTTCCCAGTGCTCCCATGGTGAAGAGTCTCCCTTGAAATTTCAGTGAACTAGGCCACAGCGGTAGTAGAAGTCCAATCCATAGGCTTTCTTTCTTCCTTTAGTCTTTGCTAAAGGCCCTGGCCTTTGGTTTTCTTTTCATACAACCACTTGTATTATTTTCTTCTTGATGGTGAAAAGAGAATCACTTAGTCATCAACTTGGTCTTATCTGCTTGACTGCATGCTTTACAAGTTGCTCTGAGATATTTGGCCAGGAATTCAGTTTTGATTAACAAATTCTGTTGTATGATTGAAGAGAAGATTAACTTGTTAAGAATTATAAGCACAAAGTGGTTAGGTTGGGTGGAGGGAGAGAAGGGGCCAGGAGAATTGTTGATAATCATAAATTTTTGCATTAAAATTCTAGTTTATTAAGTAATCAGCATGGGGGTGTCTGATTGGCTGATTAGATGCAGAGGCAAATTATTTGTTGCTTTTTTAGGGAAATTTCCATCAAAGTAGTTCCACCTAGAGAATTTAAATTAATGTATTATTTTAAATCCATGTATATTTATTTCAAATTGAGTTATCCTGCAGAACAAAGGAGTTGTTTTTTCATCCAGAACACTGATGGCTTCTGGGGTAATGGCAGGGCTGAAAAAACCTTTTTCAGGTATTAGTTCCACACCAAGCACATAGTTTCACTTAAGCCAAGCGCTCTTTCTCTCTCTTTCTCTCTTCCTCCTCTTCTTCCCTCTCTCCCATTCTCTCTCTCGACCAACCAAAGTCCTGCATCCTAGAGTTCTAAGTCTCCTTCCATGGGCCTACTTAGAAAGAAAGCTAGCGTAGAATATTACTGAGGAAGTGTGGATCTGAGCCCAAGTCCAAGCAGGTAGTCTGTGTCAATAATCCTTTAATCCTGTTGTTTTTTTCTGCAGCTAGATCCTTGAATTTAGTTAAAGTGATTCAGTTGGTAGGAGTTCCACCAAAGACCTAAGATTTTTCAAAGACAAGGAAGGCAAACCTTAGTGGTTAAGTTGCTCCTTGAAAAGGCCTTGGTCACAACCTTGAGCAGTTTCTATCCTCTTGTTTAAAAAGTGGGCTGGAGAACAAGCTATACCCCTTCACCTCCCGCTAGGATTTCTTCAAAGAGGCTACTAAGTCAGGCCACAGCTGGCTTTTGAGAGAGTTCAGAACCATCCCATCCCTCCAGGATGCTCACTCTTCCTTATGTGCATATGCCTGAACTGGGATCTCTTCAAAGGCACCACAGGAGCTTCCCACCAAGAGTCAGTTTGGAAAGCTGAAAAAAAAAAATCACAATTTGCTAATCGTGAAGCCTCTGGCAACACCCCCAGGGTCCTGAGCCAACACGGTAGGAAACCACTCTGTACCTCTGCTCTACTTGGAACCTGGAGAGCAGCTAATCCTATCAGACCTCACAGCCCTGTTTATTCTCGTCCCTGCCCAACATTCAAGGCCCTTTGACCATCTCTCCTCTTCTCTACTCTCAATTCCTAACTTCACTTCTGCCTGTGAGCTTCTTTTTGCCTTTTTCCATCATGGCCTCTGTATTCCTCATGCAGTGACCCAAAACCCCCTCACTGGAAACCTCTTCACAGAATGCTTCTGCACCTTCTTCACTTAACTAAAATCTAAGAATCCACAAGGCCAACATTTCCCATGTAGACCTTTTTAATGAAAAGGGGGGCTGATATCTCCTCCTTCCCCCAATGAAACTTTTACACAAAACCATCATTCCTCTACATGTCAAAATCTGTCCTTTGGAGCTGATGTCAACTAGCTATTCACCTTGTTAGTGCCTTTTACTAATATCCAATTTGGGCATCTGAACCACATATTTCCTTTTAACTTGTCAACTTCTTAACTCCTGCTATTACCCTGGGTAAATTCCATAGACATTTAGGTGATATTTCCAGCATATTTTCCTCATAGTTTCATCTTTAACCCCAAATCTTCCATTTCCACTGTACTTGAACTACCTCTCACACATAGCCATATTGTGGCCCTTAAAATCATTCTGAAATACTCCATGTCTGAAATGTTCATTCCATTGTCTTTTAATAAGCCAGTGTCTTCCTGTTAAGCCAGACCTGTTGGCCCCTTGAACTCCTGATGTGAGGCATCTACCCAGTAAAACTCCAACACTAGCTCAAATCAGTAATCCATCTCCAATGCCCATTTGCTGAGTGCTGCTTGAGAAAAGCCAACCACCATGTGAAGTGGTGCCATCTTGGATTTGTGGTCTCTCTCCTCCCTGAACTCTCCTGCTGCTTGATAATCATTCAGTGGGATCTTACTAGCAACCGATTCCATCCATGTTCCACAAAACCTATTTCATGCCTTCTCAACTCTCCCCCAGTCCTGATGTTTATACCTTTCACATTGCAAAATTTCTCTGAAATGAAAATGAAATGGTTGTAGTGTTTCTATCATTTTCAGAAAAGGGTTTTCATATGATGATGAGATTGCTATGAATTGATCTCCTGGGTTTTGGCCAACTAAAACCCTTCCTGCAGTAGAGGACTTTCATAGTTCCTTCCCTGAATAAAATAAAGATATGTAAGAAACACACACACACAGAAAAAATGTATTTTCTATATAGTATCTGAGCAGTTATGGAAGTTGTCAAATCCCTGATAAAACAATCCTGAGTTTATCTATTTTCCAAATATGTATATTTAATATATATAAAATAGATAATAATATATGTGAACACATATATAATAAATACAAGGATTAAAATAAATCCTATTAAACCCTTATTAGATGCCATTCCCACTCCCTAGTAAATTCTGTGTGAGCGAAATTGTGTTTATTTTATTACTGATTGCCCATTGCCCAGGGCTGGTAACTGTGTTTAGGTTCTAAAGTTATTTGAATATTCAGGTCTCTTATTAAAGACTGTAGGAGCAAATCACATAGCTTTTCTTGACATCCTCAGCTATCTCAAGATGGAAAAAAAATCAGGTAATCATAATTGTACGTCACTTTGTTTTTCTCTATGATCTATAAATCAAAAAATAAGATCTATAGAATAGATAGGTCCAATTCTGGCAACAATTTCTGATATTTCTAGTGCCTTGGTACCATACAATAAAATACTTACAACGGTTCCCTGTTAATCAGATCCAGTTCAAATAATGCAATAGACCTCCCCTTAGAAGGCATTTTCTCTCTGCCCAAACACTTTGGATGTTTCCTCTTATCACATCCCTTGGCTCTGAGTGAGTCTAGTTGTAGCAAGGGTTGTCCAGGACCTCATAGTAGTAGTCATTAGCAAAATACTCTTAGGAGTCAGCCTTCACTTTCAACCTTCCTCCATGACAGGGAATTCAAAACTTTTTGAAACTCAAAATGTCCCTTTGTCCATCAGGTGGGGTTTCTGAATCCTTTGAAGTTAGACTTCACCTACCGCTGGGATATAATAAGCTATTTGCTATCAAGACATATAATTATGGTATTGCTCTCACACCATACCCTGGCAAGGACCAAACTGGAGCCCCCGGTTTTGGAAGTTATCCATGAGTATTTATTTCAGAGCATTACCAGTCATTTGCATTAATTAATCGGAGGAGCAGAAATGTAATGGTGCTACTTTTCTGAAGCTGACCTCAGCTTACCTCTGAATCTCTCCTTGATTACTAGCTATAATAATAATAAATTTTTTAAAAATTGAAAGTATGTATCTTTAAGGTAGTATATCCAGTCATAGCCTATTTAAAATATTCTCCTTGTGGTAAAAATTTATTCCTATTCAGGATCTGAACTTATTTGGTTTGTGGTTTAATCTCCTTGACATGGTTGTTCTAACCTCTCAAAAGATTTTTTTTTGTCCTTTTGCCACCCTGCAGGGTACAAGAGGAGCTCATCTAATATCATAGTGTCATCACTGTGTGTGTGTGTGTGTGTGTGTGTGCAGGGGGTGGGGTGTAGGGAGGAGTCCAATCTTCATTTCTTCCTCCAAATTCTCATTAGATGGCCAAGATGTCTCCTGCTGCATAAACAACGGTTATTGGTTGTCAGCCTCTGTTCTTGCTACATTGGTTGCTTTCTTTACTTTTACCCCTACAAACTGATGCTGACCTTAACCTCCACTTACAAAGACTGAACTATGTTTGGTCCCTATTCTATCCCAACATCTTGCAATCCATTGGCCCTCTCAGCCTTTTAGCACCCCCTAAACTTTTGGAGCAGCTTCTGAATTTCTTCCTCCAGGCCTGCCACATAACACAGGGTTCAGGGCAAGAATATAAATGGAGACCCACATATCATACTTCCAAATATTACTGAGCGAACAAACTGTTAAATATATTCTATACTTTTACCTGGACAAATATGCTTTTATAATGGCTTGGGTCATTTGAATTCAAAAGTATTAGGCTACTTTTAGTTTCACATTGAAATGTGTTGACAAAGGGAAAGAAGACCCAGTTTATGGGTCACTTCATTCTCCTTTCACCACTGGCTCCTTTCTTAATGGCCTTTAATGTGCCTGTGTGGAAATACCAGCCCATATATTTAAGCTTTCACCTATACCTCATGCCTACACGCTCTCCCCCCCCCCCCCCCCCCCGCCAAAGCACACACAAATAAGCATGTCTTCGCCACCACTCAGCCCTAGAGGTGTACACACTGGTAGTATGACTTATCATCCAGAGACTAGAGCCAGAAGGAGATATACAAAGCCTGACAATAATCTTCGCAGAATTGCGAGCATCTCATGGATCTAGAATACGGTCTAGGATTGTAGGAGTTGAGTGAACTCTAAGTGGGCAAGTCTCTTTGGTCTACAAAACTTCTAGCCTTGTAGGATGAGATCTGATCACAGAAAAGCCAATGTGTACCCCTTTAGCCAATGTGTACCCCCCCAGACCAGAGGGCTAAGAGCAGTGTTTCTCTCCTCCTGCTACAAGAGATCATGACAGTTGAGAAGGTGGGGAATATACAAAAGATCTTGCTCTCTGCCTCACACATCATTTCTACTCTACTGTGGCTGCCAAGGTTGAAGAGAAGCAGTTGTCAGTGAAAAATGGGACATATCCTCCTTTAGTGCTGAGATTTTCAAGTTATTCAATGGTCTCTACCTCCCCCATGGGTTTCAAACTTACGGAGTGAGCAAAAGGATCAGCACCAGACTGGCATCTCAACTTAGTTGTTCTTTCCTCCCTCTCTTTCCAGACTTCTCCATCTAGGCCAGAAAGGTTGTTATGGTCTTCCACATAGCAGGAAACTATCCTTAGGTTATCTCTTGTGTCCTTTTCTAGTCTTTATGATTAACTATGTTGATGATATTGTTTGTATGCATGTGTGTGCAGTTTCAAAGGGCTCTTCAATGCTAAACACTTATTTCAAGAGCCTTGCATTTTTCCCCCCAGTGCTAATTCCAATTCTTTAGCTTATTTTTTTCTGTATTTGTCGATAAAATTCTGATAGCATTTAGTATTATTGTTTACTTTTTGGTTTTAGACATTAATCTGAAATGATTTACCAATCTCTCCCCCACTTCCCAACCTTCCCAAGTGCATATTTATGTCTATATAATAGACTCCTGCTGGCAAAAATTCTTATCTTTATAGTATCCCCTCCTTCCTCCCACACACATACAACTTCTGTTTCCTTCAAGATTGGCATCCATATTTATAATAAAGGGTAGGATTCTGAAGTGATAGCGCTGTTGTCTGAGTCAAACAATTATCTAAGTTCAAAAGATTCCACTCAAGATGACTGAAAATGTTGTCCTACCATGAACAGTCATATAAAGAGGAATTTCCCAGAGGAGAATGGATGCTGCCATGAAATTAAAAAGGAGTCTTTGAATCTATTCTTATAACAACGTTGGAGTCTCTGAATGGATGTGTTATTAGGACCGGATATATTAGACAGAAAATAAGATCTCAAGTATCCTAAAGTATTTGGAGGTGAGAGCGGGGAAAAGAATCAGCAAAAATAGCAGACAGAAAGGAGACTGCAGTAGCACGGGAGTAAGAAAGTGAAAATCTGGTAGTGATCATATTGTCAAATTCTCAAAGGTCAAGATCTAAAAATCCAGTGAGTTTAATGATTGAATTGTCATATTAGACAGCAAAAGTGTTTCAGCACATTTGTGAGATAAAAAGAAGCCTGCAAGGGACTAGGCGAGTAGAAGACAGAATGAGAGAATATGAGAGAAAAGTTTGAGATAATGGCAGCGCAAAATGTGGCGTAGACAGTGAGTGACATTTACAGCAGACTGGCAGATACCAATAGAAAGTAAGATATTGAAAGTAAGCAAAGAAAGTAGATAACCAGAGGTTCGAGGTCAGAGGCACAGTTCAAAGAGTTAGTTTTGAAAAGGAAGACTGTCTCATTTATTGAAACAAGAGGCAAGAATAAAAGGAAGTTGAGGGGATAATTTGAGAAATAATTCAGTATAGCTGAGGATGTGGGGAGAATAGAGATTTTAATAAAGAAAGGAGAAACATTGAGAGGGCTCATGTCAGATAACTTGGGTCTTCTTGCTAGTATCCACTGTTTTTTAAGCTAGAGATGTGGTTACCTGCTGAAAATACAAGACCAAGGAGGGAGGGACTTGGAGGTTTAGAGAATTTTTTAAAGTTATGGAAAATTCATAGTGAATAATTTCAGTAGGAAATCAATAAGAGGTATAAATTTCTACAAAATGGAAAGTTTTGTAGGATGTAAGGTCCTGTCTTTTATTTATTGAGGTTGTTTCTAGCTAACCCCGTGATATCACTTTCAACTTGTCCCAGGAAGTCAACTTGAAGCCACAGTAGTTTATGTAGACTTGATTCCCTATTCTCTATTCTCTCTAGCTATTTTATTTATTTCTACATTCCTTCATGTTTTCCTATTGGATCATTATATGTAATTTTTGAGGCTCAAGGGAATCTGTTACTATTTACACAGGTAATGCCAAGATATTTTCAATAACTAAGATAGGACTAGTTTTAGATATAAGAGAAGGCACAGAGAAGGTTTGCAATTGGGTAAAGGTAGGCGTATATTACCTATATTACCTGGATTGAGCATGCAAGAAAAGGGGAAAAGGGAAATACGAGATGAAATATGATCCATGCCTTGTGAATCTAGGACAATGGTTCTCAACTAGGAGCAATTATTCCTTGGGGGATACCTAGCAATAGTGGTCACAGGGAAGGGGGGATACTACTCGTATCTAGTGGGTAGAGGCCAGGGAAGCTGCTAAGCGTCCTACAATGCACAAAATAGCCCTCCACAACAAAGAATTATCTGGCCCCATTTATGAATGGTGCCAGGGTTGAGAAACTCTGGTCTAGAGACCCTGGAGGAAAGCAAAACTTTGGCAGGCACAGTGGCCTTTTTATCTGGTGCCAAGCAACTGACAATGATCATTGAAGATTTTGATATTAATTATAATATAACATAAAATATTCTCATTATTTTCCCAAGAGATGTGATTAAGTAATTCTTGAGTACTTACTGACCTAATTTAAAAAATTATATATATTTTGAGGTGTGGCAAAAGCCAATTTTTGTACTCTGTCCCTACGTTGATGTCTTTGGCTGTACACCACATAATTCATGAATGGATGGTAGGCTGGCAGCATATTGTCTCAACTAACAGCAGGTATCAGAATTATGATAGAGTGGCGCATCCCACCAGTGGTTGCACCCTGGCCTAGTGTTATTATCTAGGTGCTATCTTTAAGAGGTCAGGTCCAGAATCTGATGAACTATTGGATTTTCTATTACTCTTACTCTGTTCTATTACTATCTCATATCTGCCATAGCCCCCACAAAAAAATTCCAAATGCATTATAAGTCTAAAGAAAAAGAGTATTATGTTTGTTGTGGTCCAAAGAGTCTGAGGAATTCGGCTCAAGGGAAAAGAGCTATGGGATAAAAAGACAAAACAATGGGAGAGGAAGAGAGAAGAGCTTCCATATGGCATGTGAGAAGAGGAGGGGAGTTAGGGCTTGAGAAGAAAGAAGAAGGGCCTGGCAGCTTAATAACCTTTTCCAGCAACAGATTTATAGAAGTTAGTGGTGCTTCAAGAAAATAAAGTGGTGTGCCTGATGCCTTTTGAAACAGGAGTCTGTTCTCAGCTTTTCATCTTCTATGCCTCCGTTATATGTAAATTGGGTTTCATGGCATATTAGAACTGTGAAGATGATTTAATATGCCAAAATGTGTTATGGATCATTTGTGCATCAGCTCTGCAGTTTAAACAGCAGTCACTGAGTCGAAACTCAAAACTTCCCTTGCCAAATCACAGAGAACTTTAGGATTAACTTGAATGAATGCAGCCCCTCTATCTAAAGAGAGCCATGGCTTCCCTCCACCTGTTCCAGGTGCGTAGCACAACTGCTCGGTGTGTTCATTTGTTTTCATTGCAGGATGGTGAACAAGACTAAGAGTGAGCATTTTCTTCATGCAGTATTGTCGTTAGAGTTCCTAGTTCTCTGACTGTGTCGTCTCTGCCCAGTTGTCAGAAACAGAAGTTGAGATGAAATACGGCACCTAATTATATTAACCATTTCAAGAGCCATCTTCTAGAAAATAA
This sequence comes from Vulpes lagopus, assembly GCF_018345385.1. Taxonomy (NCBI): domain Eukaryota; kingdom Metazoa; phylum Chordata; class Mammalia; order Carnivora; family Canidae; genus Vulpes; species Vulpes lagopus. The sequence goes on from NC_054843.1 coordinate 27,366,604, forward strand.
TTGTTCCTGGAAGGCAGGCCCATCGGACTAAGCAGAGTGATCCTGGTCTCTCCATCTTATCAGCCACAGATATTTATGGAACACTCTCGACAGAAAGAATAAGCAAATCATCTTCATAATTATCGTCATCATCACCGTCATCAACGCTATCATGATCACTTGCACTATCTTAGGATAAATGCTTTAGTCCTTTCTTTTTAGAAATAGCTGGTTTTGGTTAGGAAAAAACTACTCTGCCCATTCTTCTCTACAGATGTTTTTGTAAACAGAAGGCACAGCCCCCTCCTGTGGCACTGACTCAAGTTCTATGCCAAGGGCTGGATCAGTCACAAGACGGGGAGCTCAAGACAGGGGGTGTTAGACTGTTTATTTTTCCTTTTTTATTGTAATTACCTAGACTCACATAAAGATGATTTGAAATATCCCATGCAAATGATCGCAGAAAACAAACAGACAAACAGACTGTGGACAAAACATGGTTTCAATAACTAAGCTTACTTCATGAGATGAATTTCTCCCTTGTCTTGGTTAATCGTGTAATACCTTTTGTACATACTCACTTTCAGGTTATTGTTCCAGTAATTAAGAGCTTCTATTATACATCATGTTCTGCTTCAATACTCTAAATTCTGACTTTAACCTATCATGTTCACATGAATGAGGGAACCACAGTGACAGGGGAGGATGATGGGCAATATATGGGCTGGGATCACAAGGGACTGTTTCTCCTACCCTTTATCTCACATGTGCTCACTGTCTACATAATTAGACAAGTAGCCAGAAGCTGATACCGAACACAGACAGACCTCATAAACACACGGCCACAGCCTGAAGGGAGAGGATGGCTTTAGCTGGATAGCTATAGTGGCAATCAGGGTTTCTCATATGCACAGAAAAACTCAGGTCCCAAAGTTATGCCTGTCCCTATGGGCTCCTTAGCTGCTCAGTCAGTGATGATGGCCACACCTTGTCCTAGGTGGGTTTTTTTGTTTGTTTGTTTGTTTGTTTGTTTGTTTGTTTTCTTCTGGGGCCTTTTTGAATCCTGAAATCACACTATCCAGAATATGAAAATTATACATGCTGGAGTTGGAGTGGAGACAGATGTTGGAAGGTCTGCATCAGCACAGTGCGATAGAACTTCCAGTGTTTATGAACATGTTCTCTATCTACATTTAGTACGGTAGCAACTAGCCACATGTGGCTATTGAGCATTTGAAATGTGCTAGAGTAACTGAAGAACTGAATTTGAAATGTCATTTAATTTTAATTAATTTAAATTTCCATTGTTACATGTGGCTAGTGGCTACTGTACTGGACAGTCTAGTTCTAGATATTCTCCTTCCTCTTTGAATGCTTATTCACTTTCCACGAATGTCATCTTGCCTTTGACCCTTATAATTCACTACACTCCTTCGTGAACAAAATATGGTTAATGCTCTCAAATTTATTTTGGAAATATACCCACTAGAGCATTTCTGCAGTATATTAGCTCCTGGTTAATGAATGAACTATGTAAGTTGGTTGTATAAAGCCATTGATAGCTATTACAGATGGATTCCAACATGTTGAAATAATATATGTAGCCTTATTCTGACTGCATTTGAATTCTGAGTTCTGTGTCCTCAGCTATCCTGTCTGAGCTCTATCCTGAGCTATGGGATTAATTCACGTTGTTCTCATTAGTATCGATGCAAGTTACCTACAGAGATCTTCTAAGCAACAATGAGAGAAGTGGCTTCCCTGCCTTTTCTGGCTTTTGGTTAGTCTATATTGTTAGGAAACCTCTCATACATTGTGCCACACCTGATATGATGAAGGAAATCACAGGTTCAGAAAGAAAGGCTAGTCCAATTCTTTGTGGTAAAGTTGGGTTAGCTTCTTTGCTCCTTGACTTGACATTTGTGCCTGGTAATATTCCTCTCGAGAAGTTTTTTTTTTTTTTCTAAGGTTTTATTTATTTCAGAGAAAGGGTGGGGGGCAAGGTGCAAAGGGAGAGGGAGAGAGAAACTTAAGCAGACTCCATGCTGAGTGCAAAGCTGGACATGGGGCTCGATCTTGTGAACCTCAGATCACAACCTAACAGTTGGATGCTTAACCAACTGTGCCACCCAGGTGCTACTCCTCTTAAAATGTTTTAATGAACCACGTTCCGAGGTTGCAGAGAGTTTCTTCAGCACTCAATTAAATGTTAGGCAACATGCTGGGGCAGCCGCTATGGTCATAAGCACTAACATTAAGCAAATGTCCCTTTTTGTTGTGTCAAATCATGTCCATGACAATCAACATTTAAAAATTAGGAAATGATAGAAATCAAATAATAAACATAAGTGTTATAGACATGTTATCGGCATGGGTGTCTTTTCTGTTCCAGGCCCAGAGCGAAAAGTGTAGAATATTTTTTCTTCCCAAAGCAACTCATCTAGACTTCTGCTTTGACAGACTCTTCATTCCCTTAATTTCAGGATTCCCAAAGACTTTCTAACTTCCAAGTTTTCTTCCGAAGATCTTCTTTTCCCACAGCTTTTCTGGGCTTAAAGCATACTTGCCAAGGTTTCTGCATTCAATTCCTCCCAAACCTTTTCTACTATGTTCTTGGTCTCTTTTCTGGTGGAACTGGAACTGGATCAAGTTGTGGCAATTTCTGTAGTTGTTTTTCAAAACCATTCCTCTGCCTAATTAAATTATTTTTCCCAGATGGTAAATGTTATTCCAACAGTCCTATGGGCTGAAGAAAACACAGACCATTTAGAATATTAATTCTACTGACAAATTCTTCATGTTGTTACATCAGAGCAGAGACTGAGTCATTCTCCTCAGTGGATCATGACCTTTAGGGGAAATCACATTGACAGTGAAGGGCAAAAGGTGAGAAGATAAGATCAACATGGCTCTCACCTCTTGGTCATCAGCATTAAAGCAGAGCAGAATAGGTAAATTTAGTTTCCTCTAGGTTCTCCTTTTCCACCAATAGAAACTTCCCTTGTCTCCACTTAAGCAGCTACGATCTACAAATGTAGACTTGACTCATTCTCTTAGTCCATTCAGACTGCTATAGCAGAATATCATAGACTGAGGGGCTTGGGAAAGCAGAAAAAATTTAAAGATTTTATTTATTTAATCATGAGAAATACAGAGAGAGGCAGAGACATAGGCAGAGGGAGAAGCAGGCTTCCCAAGAGGAGCCTGATGTGGGACTTGATACCAGGATGTCGAGATCACACCCTGAGCCAAAGGCAGATGCTCAACTGCTGAGCCACCCAGGTGTCCCAGCAGAAATTTTTTCTCACCATTCTGGAGGCTGGGAATCTAAGATCAAGGCACCTGCAGATTTGTTGCCTGGTGAGAAATCCTAGTTCTGACTAGGATAGCTCATAGATAGCCATCTTTTCACTGTATCCTCACACAACAGAAGGAATGAGAGAACTCCCTGGGGTCTCTTTTATATGGGCACTAATTCCATTCATGGGGGCTCCACCCTCACCATCTAATCACTGCCCAAGGACCCCAAATTTTAATCACCATAACTTTGGGGTTAGGTTTCAACTTATAAATTTTGGGGTGGAAACAAATATTCAGTCTATAGTACTCACGTTACTGCATGTTATATGGTTTCAGTGAGATTTCTTCCACCTACCACCAACAGGTCACGATTAGTTTTCCTGCATATCTTACTCATCTCTCTCCTCCTTGAGAAGGTGGTATTACCTCACCCTAAGAGATGGTAGTTATTCCTGGACTTATCAGCTAGAAAAAGTACCCTCTTAGAGCAGGTACTCTTCCTCAAATTCCACTGTCAAAGAGGTCCATTCACAAACAAACCTGTGAAGATACTCTAATAAAGAAGAAAGCCAAGGGAATTTTTTTTCCTGGCAAAGTAACACACAAACATTTTACCCCTGCCTTTTTGGGATTCACACATTTCATAGTGACTTTTCCATTACCAGGGCTTTTCTTCTCTCATGCTGAGTATACCAGGCCACAGAAGGGAGAAAGTAGCAATGTGTAGAGTTGCAGAAGAGAGTTTGAGGGTAAGCAGGCCATCCTGTGTAGCAGGTCATGGGTCACTCTTTCACATACCTGTAGAGTTGCCCCCATCCAAATGGAGGCAACAACGTTAAAATTTGAAAGCAACAAAAATTGAATACATCATGTCAACTCAGGTCTCCAGTGTGAGTTATTCAGCTTGCTAAATCAATTCCATCTGACTTAATCTGCCTTTAGAAGGCAGTGGACAGTGAGAGGAGCAGTCTGAGTACTTTTCTCATTTTATCTGCTTATGTTGCTCTTAGGAGCTCTTCCAGAAAGTGCAGGTTTGGTGCTCGTAGACCTCAAAATGAGTCCGCCAGAAACAGCATGATCTCAACACATCATGCTATCTGTACCTTTTCTCATCAGGTTATCCTATCCTTCTTTAAGAACAGACCAGAATATCCCTGGCTTTTCTTGTAGCCCTATCTTATTACTTACAAATGGCAATCTAATTTATTGTCTTCCAAGCACCACGCATTCCTTAGCTACCTTGTGGTTTGTTTTTTTGGTTTTTTTCCTGATTAATTTATCTTCATCTTCCCCTAAGATTTTACTCATTTGCATTTTCCTTAAAGTTATTTAATTATGTTATCTCCTTATTTAAAACCTCTTTGGACTGAGGGAAGCAGGAAGATGGAGAGGATAGCAATGGCTCAGTGACATTATTTGGAGCCTGATTTTTATGCTGTTAATGAATCCCTAGATAACCTCTGGAAAGTCAGTGAGCCTCTGTCAGTGAAAATGTCTTCACCTTGAAAAAAATGAGACAGGAACAATGCACCCCCCTGAAGTGACCATGGGGAATAATATACAAAATGAAATTAATAAAGTGAAAGTGATTTACAAATCAGTATTTGCAAAGATCACAAGGAATCTGTCCCCCTGCAGATGAATTGCAGTATCTCTCATTTTGGAACCTGACCATTTCTACATGGTGGAGTGGGAGGAATCTTTAAATTTATTAATGAGATTGTTTCTTCAGTGCTTTGTGGCCATAATACCCATAGGGAAAGTGATATTAGCATCTTCTACCAAATCAACTGTTTTCATGCCCTTTCCTTCTCTTTGTACCTTAATTACAATAGGACTGATTTTATGATTGGAGCATGCTAATAAAATTTCTTCTCTTGCCACAAGATATCTTCCTGATTCAGATATGAAAAAAAATCTAAACTTCACCTTGGAAATCTCTTCCTTTAGGTCTTAAAGGCTTTTGGTTCTTTAGTAATCCCCAAACTTAATAGAAAAACTATTGTCACATATATATATAATGTGTATATGATATATACTTATATATACTTATATGTATATCATATATATTGCACATATATCACATACATGAATTTTCATACATCTATTACCTTTCTTACATATGTATAAGTAAATACACAAAATATATATGGAATAAAATACTTTATGCAATATTGTTGAGTAACTAATACACACCAAGACTAGAGAAGTTGGAGAATTAAAAAGAAAGTAAGAGGTCAATAAATAACTTGCCTACTTTGCCACTGATTCACTTCTTTAAGAATAATTTTAAAATTTTAGGTAGATTAAGATTTCTGGGAAAATTGTGAATATCATACAGAGAGTTCCTGCATATTCAGTTTCCCCTAACATTGTGCAATAATACAGTATGTTTGTTACAATTAATGATTCAATAATGATACATTATTATTAACTAAGCTCCCAGCTAAAATCCTACTTCATAGTGAAAAGCTAAAAGATGAGAAACAAGATAAGGATACCAACTCTCACCACTTTCATTTATAGAGTGCTGGAAATCCTACCCAGAGCAACTAGGCAAGAAAAAGAAATACAATACAGCCAAATAATAAAGGAAAAGTAAAATTGTCTCTATTTGCAGATAACATAATACTGTACATAGAACACTCTAATGACTCCACCAAAACAGAACTGATAAACTAATTCAGTAAAGTTGCAGGATACAGAAATCAATAGACAAAATGTAATCGTGTGTCTATATATTAACAACAAACTATCAGAAAGAGAAATTAAGAAAACAATTCCATTAACAGCAGCATCAAAAAGAATAAAATGCCAGAGAATAAATTAAACCCACGAAGTGAAAAATCTATGCACTGAAAACTATAAGACACTGATGAAAGAAATTGAAGATACAAATAAATGGAAAAATAGTCGTGCTCATGGATTGAAAGAATTAATACACCATATACTAAAATCAATTAAAAATGGATTAAAGACTTAAATTTAAGATTTGAAATTCATAGAAGAAAACATAGCAGGTAAGCTCCTGACATCAGTCTGGGCCTTAATTTTTTTTTTGATTTTACACCAAAAACCAAATCTACAAAAGCAAAACTAAACAAGCAGGACTACATCAAACTAAAAGATAGCTGCACAACAAAGGAAACCATTAACAAAATGAAAAAGCAGCTTACTGAATGGGAGAAAATGTTTGTAAATTATGTATCTGATAAGGGATCAATATCCTAAATATATAAAGAACTCACACAACTCAATAGCAAAAAGCAATCTGATTAAAAAATGGGCAGAGGAATTGAACACAGATTTTTCCAAAGAAGATATACAAATGGCCAGCAGGTACATGAAAAGGTGTTCAACATTTCTAATCATCAGGGAAATGCAAACCAAAGGGGGGAGGAGCAGAAGGAAAGAGGGAGAGAAGCAAACTCCCTGCTGAGCGCAGAGCCTGACTTGGGGCTCCATTTCAGATGCATTAACAACTGAATTTTTCGTTAGTATCACTCATGGGAACAGAGAGTAGAAAAGTGGTTGCAAATAGGCTGAGAAGAGGGAAGTAGGAAAAAGTTGGCAAAAAGGTATAAACTTTCAGCTATAAGATCAATGAGGTCTGAGGATCTGTTATATAACATGGTGACTATAGTTGATAACATTGATTATATCATTGAAATTTGCTGCAAGTGGAACTTAAGTGTTCTCATAAAAAAAAGATAAATATGTGAGGTGATGAGTGTGTTAATTAACTAGATGTGAGGAATCCTTTCACAATGTACATGTATATCAAACTATGATGTACGCTTTAAATATCTTACAATGTTGTCAATTACACCTCAATCAAGCTGAAAAAAAAAGTCCACACTTCATTTGGATTTTGTTTTTACCTGGTGTCCTTTTTCTGTTCTATGATCCCATCAAGAATACCATATTACACTTATTCCCACTGTCATCTTAGGCTCCTATTGGCTGTGACATTTCTTAGATTTTTCTTGTTTTTTGATTCCTTGACAATTTTGAGGTCAATATTCCATAGTGTGTTTGTCTGATGTTTTTCTTATAATTCACCTGGGGTTATGGGTTTGTAGTGAGGAAAATCACACAGATAAAGTGCCATTCTCATCATATTCTATCATATCAATGGTACGTACTATCACATGACTCATGATTGTGAGGATTACATCAAGCTGGAGAGGTAGATGCTCCAATCACAGGCAGCTTCTATGGAGCTTCATCTGATGGCTACTCTGTGGGAATTCTGCCCAGGTGTTGCTTGATCTACATTTTTCGACAGAAGTCAATAATTGCAATGTTTATGCAAAATGTACTTTTATGTTGAAAACTAATTCAAATTTAAACATGACGGTTCCATCCTTGTTTAGGCCAAGAAAAATGTCTATAGGCCAATGTTCTATGGTCACTGACTTGGAAACTCTTTTGTAAATAGATGGTCATCATTAAGGTTTTTTTAAAAAAGAAAGAAGTCTTACCAGATTTGGCTCTGTTTGTTTCATGCTTTACAAATCATTTCTACTAATGATAGGAATGAAGAGATGGGTTGAACATAACTGGAGAACCATTGGTCCATCACTTCAAGTGATAATAAAAACTTGAGCCAAGCTGCGGGTACAGGGATTGACAGAAGGTGATAGATTTGGAGACATCTCAGAGGTAAAACTGTGAGCACCGGTAGTATGTTGGATTTACCAGGTGGAGATAAGGAAGACGACGTCAATGATAGTGTCAAAGTTTCTGATTTGGAGACTAAAGCAATAAAATGGCATGGTCCAAGGAGGGAAAATAGGGAAAAAGTAGGTTTGCAGATGTAGACGGAGGTGTCTGAGTTCCCCAGTTGGATACACTGAATCAGCAGCTGGAAAGACAAATCAGTATCTGAAGAGAAAGAGCCTGGCCAGAGATCTAGGTTAGGGTGTGTCTTCAAAATACAGGTGATAGCTGCAATCATAGCAGGGTATGAGAACACATACAAAACAAAGAGAGAAGTACATAGCTTTTCATATAGGTGGGTACAGAGAAAAGGGAGCTGGGAAAAGACAGCATTGAAGATACACCTTGTGCAACCCTTTCTCTCCATGGTCATGTGTTTTTTTGTTGTTGTTGTTGTTTTGGTTTGGTTTTTTAAAGATTTTATTTACTTATTCATGAGAGACACAGAGGCAGAGACATAGGCAGAGGGAGAAGGAGGCTGATGTGATCCCAGGACTCCGGGATCATGACCTGAGCCAAAGGCAGATGTTCAACCACTGGGCCACCCGCGTCCCTCCATTGTCACGTGTTAAAGGGATTAGGAGTGCACATTTGGAGCTCCCACATGTACTTCTTACTTTATCAGCCACCTACTGCGCTACCTTTTGGTTTCTGACCCCCAAACCTCTGTGTCTTTAAGCACCTACTATCACCCAGAGACACCCCCACCCCCCCACTTTCCATCTTGCCATTCAGAAGACAGTAGATTCCTTGTCTTCTCTCCTTTCTGATCATTTATTTTCTCTTCTCTGGTTTGATTTTTTTTTTCCAGCTTCTCTTTGGGTGGAGAACTGGGTTCAAACCTGTGTGACTTTGGGCAAGTATCTTAACTTCACTGAGTTTCAATACAGTTATCTGTAAAGTGGAGATAATCTCTACTTCCTGGTGTGGCCACATGGATTACAAGCTTTACCATCAAACACCCGTCCTTGCACCTGGACGCATGCACTCAGTAACTAAAGGCTCACTGCTAACTCTCACTTCTCTCCCTGATCCCTTACCATTTTGGCCGTGTCTCTGTTGTCACTGGTTAGGAACATTCTTACTCTTTCCTTCCTCCTATATGTAGTTCAGGCTCTTTGAGGACTAAGAATGGAATGAATCTGAATTTATATTTGTGCTCCCTTTCCAGAACATAGTGTGCGTGCAGCAAATAACTTAAAATATTAGATGTATGTAAACACCTACAGATAAATATCTCAAATATCTGGAACATTGTAGGCCTCGACAGGTAACTGTCAAAGGAATGAAGCCTGCTTATGAGTTTTTAAACTCCATTCTAATGTAAACAAAACGTGGGAAAAAAGGAAAACTTAGCTTGCTTTTATGAATCACAAGTAACATTTTAAATTCTAAGCCTTTTGGGCCTCTCATATATCACCAAGGGCTGTGCCCCTTCCTGAAGTAAAATATTAATCCATGCTATCACTGGAAGGAGCAGCACCCTAACCGACTGACCAGCTAACTAGTCTAAAATCCTGCCTCCTTGGCACTCGTGGTCCAGAGAGAGAACATTAATCACAAGAGCCTGGCACTAGGCCAACATGGGGTCGGGCTCTGTTTCCCTAAGCCCCTCCTGAAGTGTTCCTTCACATCACAATTCCCAAACTGCCTGCCCTCCCATGTTTTATTTTGACTCTGTTCACTCCCATAAAGATAAAAAATGGAAAGGAACCATGCCATTTAAAGAAAATTGGCATCTGCATATGTGGCAGCTGTGGACTGGTAGAAAAAGTGCCATAAGGAAAAGCCAACAAGATTGATTGTGATCTTGGTGGTGCCCCATATTCTGTGACCCCGGGCAAGTCACTAACATCCTTGAGTCTCAGTTTCTTCATCTATAAAATGGGGATGCTCGTTAAATAATGTGCTGCCGCCTTCCCAAGACTCTTGCTAGATCAGGTCAAGCAATTGGAGCTATCTGAAAAAGTGAGTTTCCTTCTGAGTCTTTTGTAGATAAATAAGAAGAGCAATTAAAAGAGGGGTGCTCCCTACAGAAACGAATAACACTGATGGCCTGTCACATGGGGAAAGAATTTGCTGGCTTCTCAAGGGTAAATCTGCTATTGATTTGATCTTTGGCCATCTCAGAGGGAATTCTTTGACCCGTCCTGCATCTCCCTGGCGAGTGCTTACTTCCAACCGTCTCAGTTTTGCATGTCTGCGTGGACCTGGATATTCCTTAGAAATACATTTTTGACCTCGTCTTTCACGTGTCCTCATATCCGTTGCTTCTGCACACACACAAATTCTCGAGAAATTAGTTGGGCACCGTTGGAGCTCGCATATAAAGCGTAAGTGTAAGAATCTGGGAAAATCATCTGTCAGTTGTAGGTAATAATCGTCTTAAATAAGCAGTTCGGGGCTTATCTAAAGCTCGCCTGAGCTAAACAAAGAAAGCAGTCAGCAGAGCGTCAGACGCTGCACTCTGCTCCCTGGCTGGACCTTGCACTGGGCAGACTGGTAACAGGAAGGCTGCAAGACACACTTTGAACCAGGGGTTCTAAGGCTGCGGTGGGGTTAGAGACGGGGTGACAGCTGCACTTTGCAGCCTGAACTTTGTACCTAGACACGGGGACATTTAATCTCCATAACAGGCACTTTGTTTCATTACTTATTAACAGCTCCTCCCTGAGTAAAGTTCTTTGTTAATGGAGCCTTAAAATACGATCCCTCTCCCCTTTATTCCTGCCACGGGGATGGGCATTTGTGCTTGTTTGCACTATCCACCCTGCACACGGGCTGATCTTTCCACGGGGAAGGCTTTCCCCCTGTAAAATCGGTCCTCGTAGAGGTGCCACTTGGTAATTACTGCTCTAGAGGCCGCACGCGGCCATCCGGTTTATATTCGGAGAACGTAACCGAAGTCCCTGTGCCATCACATGTCGCACCAAGCGATGACTGGTGTCGCTTCACCTCTTCCTCCCCTAGCACCTCTTTTCTTTTTTGCTCTTCCTTTGGGTCCCTCCTTTTTCCTCCCCATTTCCCCCACCCCCTTCTTATTCCTTTCTGCACGTTCAGCCTCTCAGTGGCACTGGAGTTAAATAATGGTGACCCCTGTCACATACATCATTCCCCCAGCCGGCGTAGCCAAGACATGTTTTGTTGCAGCTGGAAGTCAAAGCAATTTAAGTGCACATTCAAGTATCTTCCCTCTCAAATAAACACATTTGTACTTAACTACCCCCCATCAGTGACTGATATTCAGTAAGCTTGAAGGCTTAGCTATTTAAGCCTAAGAGAGGCTCTGGACTCCAGAAAAGGGAAAGTGAGGTTGTTAGGGAGGCAAGCGTTAATTACCCTCCATAAAATAAATACCAGTTCTACCGAAAATGCTCAGACTTCCATGCCCCCAAACAAGAGAATATATAGACTGTCTTGATTGCTACGTTGTGTTCAATAGTGATCAATACATAGGCTTTGGTTTCTGGGACCTAGGAAGCAGTGACCACAGGCTATTCATTTTAGTTACTAACAAAGACCAGGGAGCCCTGGTGGAAGCTTTACTGGAGGGTTTGGGGGGGGGGGCAGAAATTAACCTTTCACCACTCAGCTACTTTGTCTATTTTGGGAGTAGTTGGGCTTGGTTCAGACAATAATTCACTTTCTTCTCATTTTTCTTTTTATGTTTAAAGATGCCTGTGTGTCTAGCTCTCATTCACAGAAGGGTCAGCCCCGGAGTCAGCCCTGTCTGGGCACCATGCATCAAAACCTGCCAATCCTCCCTGACCCCCTTCACTCCCCCAGCAGCACACATACCCTCCAGGGGCTTCCACCCCAACCACCTACCTGTTTCAGCCCCCAGCCACCAAGTCCCTTTATGCGTAAGCTGGTTGGTCAAAGCTGTTTTGAAAGCCAGAGTCTATGTTTACACATCCATGCCTTAGTTTTCTCTTGTTTTCCCTGAGTTTTTACCCCTTGCTCCTCCCATTCTCACTCTCTCTCCTTTTCTCTTTCCTTTCTCTCACTCTTTTCTTTTCCCCCTTCGCTTCCTCAAATACGTAGTTTCTGAACTCATCGCTGGAATGCAAGTGAAAATGTCCGGGAGCAGGTCTGGCTTCTCTGTGCACGTGGCCCTCTCTCATCCCTCCTACATTTTTGCAAGCCTGCCATGCCACAGGGCTGTGACCCAGTCATATATCCTGGCATCTGGATTTGGATTATTCATAAGAAGAGAAGGGGAATTAAAAACAAAGAACTCCCTTGGAAATGTTAAGTCTCCAGCTTTTACTTTCAGTGTCATCTGTGGTTGATCCACAGACCCTATATGCCTCATTTTCTAGACTTGGCTTTCCAGGTACCACCCATTTCACAGTGGAATGGCAGGAGTTTCACTGTTCCCAAATCCACGATGTTTCGGCACTAAAATGCTGTGCTCTGGGCTTCGGTGGCTTGCCCCCTCCTGCAGCATTCTCTAGCTTACTGCTTTCCTCTTGGAGCACTCACTCCACAACTGCAGCTGGCTTTCCACCAGCTCCTCCCATGCCCTGGATTAGGACTGCACCTGTTTGGGATTTACTCAATCTGAAAAATAGTAGGACTCCTCAAGAACACCTAATTACCTTTGCTCTGAAAGCAATGCACTCAGATGCTTTGGCAGCACACTTAGGACAGTCAGGGCAGCAGACGTGGCCTCCAAATTCAGCCCCAATTATCAAAGACAAACCACCAATTACCCCCAACTAGAACAGGGCCATTGAACCCTGATTTATATCCCCGCCTCACTCCTCTCCCTGCCTCTCAGTCCCAGAACCTTGCCACCTGCTCAGGCGGGAAGGTTTCACAAAGTACAAGCAAAGGTTATTGCAGCTTACGTAGCTGACAGCTATGAGCTACAAGACAAACTTAGTTTGAGTTTATATCCACGCTTAATAATAATCCAAGCTTAAAGATGAAAAACGTGAGGCTTATTGGATTTGTTTTTTCCCTTTCTTTCTGAGTAAAGATGAATTAAGTGAAGCAAACATGATTATCCCATTTGGTTCCTAGTTACTGACCAATGATTGAGACTGTTTAAGCCGATGTTGGGTTCCGTATTTCACGAAAGTCAACAACTCCTCCATATCCTTCAGTTCCTCTCCATGCATGGACACACATGGGGACAGCAGAGAAGCCATGGGAAAAGCAGACAGTAATCCTGCTGTGGATGAAACAGAGCACTGGGCAGAAGCAGCAGCAGCAGCAGAAGACCAGTGTCTCTGCACGAGGGTCTATCAACTGCCTGAGTGATGGGATTTCACTTCCCCTTGGAGTGATAACTATTTTTATCTATAAAATGGTGATTTGGAGGATACAGTCTTTGGTTCCCAGACTGAAAGGTAAAGGAAAGATGCACAGAAAAGGAAACTAGAAGGACAAAGACGTTGCCATGCTGAAAGCAGGACGGTCGTAAAGTTTGGGAAAGAACATTGTCTCCAAAGAAGGATGCTATTGGTTTGCTTTCTCTAAGCCGTCACACCAATCTCTCCTGTAATTTCCAGATAAATCCCTTCTCCTCTTACCATGTTCAGATTCCTTTTTTATAGAAGATAATACTGATGGACGCCTGGGTGGCTCAGTCAGTTAAGCATCTGCCTTTGGCTCAGGTCATGATCCAAGGTCCTCGGATTGAGGCCCGCTCCAGCTCCCTGCTTAGCGGGAAGTCTGCTTCTCCCTCTCCCTCTGCCCCTCCCCACTTCTCATGCACATGCTTTCTCTCTTTCACTCTCTCAAATAGATAAAATCTTAAAAAAAAAAAGAAAGAAAGAAAGAAAAGAATACTGATACCAACCATAACAACACCAAAGAGCAATAGAGGACAGTGGTAAATTTTGCCTTGTGTTAAACTTTTTAAAATACAAAGTTAGATTAACTAACTATTGCTTGACATAATCAATCAACTCTGCAGTCCCGTAATTCCCACCCATAATTTCTTCTTTGTGATAACTTTGCATTTATCTTCGACATAGGTCAAGGTTAAGAGCTTTTGCTTATCCAAGAAGAGCTGCTATGGGTGAAAGAAAGACTAACATATCTTTTAAAAGGTCATCTAGTTGCTGGTTCTCAATCCTGGTACATGCATGAATGCCCAGTTACTTGTTATCACCTTTTATGATAGTTATGCTATTCCGAAAATAGCACTTCAAAACTATTTGATCCGAAAGATCCATGTTTCACCTATGGTTTCTCTTCCCTAGCTACCTTCATCCCTTACCTATTTCAAGCTGCTGTTCCTGTCCTCACCTCTAAGTTATCTATTCCTTTTTCAGCCGTTTCTTCCCTTTCTGAGGTCAACATGAAGGTAGGTAATAGCTCCATGTCCTTTCATGCTTCCTTTTTGCACTTCAAGTCTTGGAGACACTTATGTGCTGGCATAAGTCTCAAAATAATTTGTCATCTTTCCAGATGTAGATTCCAGTTCTTTGTTCGTTGCTGAGAGACAGTGCTTTACCTGAGATCCATCCTTCCAAGTTGCAGTAGCAACAGTCCCTCAGTTTAGGCTTCACTTGTTGTATTCCAAAGGGTGCAAAGAAGGTAGCAAAAATACGAACTTTGGGTTGTTCTGGTTTGAGAGGAAAGAGGCAAGAGGAAATCTGGACCATCGACCTACTTCCTTTGCAGAGCCTCTAAAGTGAGAACAGAAAGGAGTCCAAAGTCCCCAGAAAGAAAGGAAACTTGCCCTTGATTAAGCACATACTATATAGCAGGCACTATGCTAGGCTGAAGACTTGATGTGCCTATTTCTACCCGAGGACAGAAAGCTGAGCCAGAGATTTGCACAGCACACACAGCATTTACCAGAATTAGAGGTTTAGCAGAGAACCAAAGGTGTCTAAACTCCCCCCCGCCAACCTCCACACTCAAATCTCTCCACAATTTAGCTCCCTATGACCCCTCCAAATTTACTGCTTATCATTATGCATAATATATCCTCCCCTCAAGCCACCTCACCACATTTTTATTTCTGTGCTTAGGCTCTTTTATGGTAGAAAATATAGTCTTTGGAGCCAGCTGGATCTATGTTTGGGTCCCGATTCTGTCATTAGCTCGCTGTGATATATTTGAGCCTCAGGTGCTTCATCTTTAGAATGGGGCTTATGATTCTTTGCAGATTTCAGGTAGTATCATGTTGAGGCTTAGAAATACACATAAAGGACTTGGCCTTCTAGCTGGCATGCCGGAGCCACCCAGTGATCTGTTGTTGGGTCATCACTAAGATTCGTATTGAATGCTTCCCCACCCCCATCATCTTCTACATTTTACTCATCAATCAACCGTTTACTGGTCAAGTTCTCTTTGAAAAAAATTTTTTTCACTCCTGCTTCAAATTTATAGATTTCTTTTCTTCATATATTTCATTCTTGGTCATATATTCATATATCTAGCTTAAATTCCTTAAATCTTAAGGAACCTCAAATTCCTTGAATACAAAAGCCAAATCTTATGTATCTATGTTGAGCCTGACCTTTCAGTAATCAGCAATAAATATTTGTTGAATTTTAACCTGTTCAGAGTTTGGCCTTACTGAGCTTCTGAGGATCTGAGACCGTATTTTACCAGAGTATGTCACAGTCAGCATCCTGGACACTCTTAATTTTAAATAAGTTGAAATGATATAATGAAGTTACCATGAAAATACAACACTGCAATATCACGTTGCTCTAATAAACTATTTTTTAAAATACCTACTTTTTGGGTTCACATGTTCTAAGAACTTGAAAAATTTGGGATTAAAGTATGCTGGAAAAACGTGTTGGTATCCCCTTTAACAAAACAAAAAGCCCCAAGATTAACATAAAGAACTGCTCCCACAGAACATGAAAGACTCCTAACTCTGGGAAACGAACTAGGGGTGGTGGAAGGGGAGGTGGGCGGGGGTGGGGGGGTGACTGAGAGACGGGCACTGAGGTGGGCACTTGACGGGATGAGCACTGGGTGTTATCCTATATGTTGGCAAATTGAACACCAATAAAAAATAAATTTATATTAAAAAAAAACTGCTCCCTGTATTTGTTTTCCTCTTAACTTCTCACCAAAATGAAATAAATCAATAGAATGTTGTGGGAGCTGGCCCTCTATATAAATAACCTGTGGTTTGCTTTTGGTTCAATATACTGATTTACCCAGCACATGCAAGATTATAAATTACCTTTGGTAAGATATAAGTGAACAGTTTGAAGTGATGACTACACTACACAGTTTAAAGAAGGATCTAGAAATATTTTTATTTCTACTATGAGGATCTTACAAAAAGTTAAGGAGCAGTGACATGTAAAGTTCAGAATGCAGATAAATCTTCACTCACCTGCTCAGAGATTAGCAAACCTTCCTCCCTGAACTTTACAGGTTTGATCCACACCCAAGAAACACACCCTTCTCTGCCTCTGGGATCTGCCCCAACCAGCTTTCTTACCCAGGACAGGCTGTAAGTAATTCTTTTGTTCCTCTTTATGTGAATCACTTTGTCTCACCATTTCCTGCATTTTTCAGAAGTTACTTAAATAGGTTATTTTTAGGAACAAGTTGGAAGTTGCTGGTAGTTTTTACATTATCTACAAAGCTCAGAGACAAAAACTAAAGCACAAAACTTACCTCTGGTGCCAATCAACCTTCTAATCTATATAGCCAAACTTCTATTAGTCATTGGAACTATTTCCTTTCTTTCACAATATTTTGAGTTTCCTCAAGTCCTTCGTTAACTGTTCTATCTACATATCCTTGGCCACAGGTCAAGGAGGACTGGAGGGGGTGGTTTGGAGGGTAGGAAAATCTCAAGCTTCTCTAAAATATAAAGAAAAAAAAATGCAACGCAGAGATGAGTGTTACCCTCTAAGTAAGAAAACCTTCACCCAAGAGTGTTGTGTAATTAGGAGTGTCAAGCACATCCACATATGGTTGGTTTGTCTTGTCCACTTGGCATGATAGCTATTTAGAGTATCTTGCAAATGATAAAAACACTACATACCTGGAAGCATCCTCTAAATCAGGAGGTTTCTGTGTCACCATATCTGTTCTGGGTAAAAAGAAGGGGCAATGGACTGAATCAACCTTTCACTCAACAAATATTATTTACCACCTACTGTTCTATGCATGCAAAGCAATGCACACTTGTCCTGAGGAGCATTCAGACCAGCATAACACCTGTGCCCACAGAAGCAGTTGTGATTAGGAAAAATAACACACACCTGAAATGTAATCGTGCACACTACACAATCAGCTTCTTGTGTCAGGTCCAGCTTCTTAGGAAAGACGTTTACCTTCTTAAGGTCTCAATGTGTTATTTTGTCTATTTTGCAAAAATTAAGAACACAGTGAAGCAATTTTTCAAATTTTCTTGAGATCTGAAGTTCCACAATTTTATGAAGCAGAATACAAGATAGTATATAATAAGTGTATAATAAGTGCTTAAGTGTTATGGTACATTAGAAAATTAGACTAAGAAATTATAATCCTGGTTTATTGTTAATCAAGGAAGCTCAGAAACCCCAAAGCCTGAATGTCCTCATGCTCTTGTGGCAATATAAGATGTTTAGGAAATCCAGTGAAATGGTGAATGTGAATTTCTGCCACTGGGAAGTCAGAACTGGGCCATACCCCATCATTTTCTGTTTTACTGCTACATTCCTGTCACACTGGTTCTTTCTGTCCCTAGAACACAGAAACGCTCATTTCCACAGTGCTAGACAGAATAATGGTTTCTCAAAGATGTTCACATCTTCAGGATCTGTGAATATATTATTTTACTTGGAAAAAAGATATTTTTCTGGTATGACTAAATTGAAGTTTTAGATGGAGAGTTTATCCTGGATTATCTGGGTGGAACAAATGTATAACCACAGTGCTCCTTCTAAGTGAAAAAGGGAGGCAGGATAGTTGGATTCAGAGAGATTTGAGGATGTTACCCTGCTGACTTTGAAGGTGAAGGAGGAGGACATAAGCCAAGGATATCTACATTGGCTCTAGAAGCTGGAAAAGGCAAGGACACAGATTCTGCCCTAGAGCTTCTGAAAGTAAAGCAGACCTGTCTACCCCTTCATCTTAGCCCAATGAAACCCATGTTGGATTTCTGACCTCTAGAATGATAAGATGATAAATTTGTGTTGTCCTGAGGCACTAGGTTTGTGATAATCTGTTACAGCAGTCATAGGACACTACCGCACCCACGGTAGGGCCTCCCTACTAGCTGTTTCCAGTACGTGGAATGCCTTTCCCTGGAATCTTCACATGGCTGGCTCCCCTTTGCCACTCTTGTCTCAACTTGCATGTCACCTTGACCATATAATCTAAGGAGTCATCCAGGCCTTCAGCTAATTCTCTGCATAGAATATGTGCTATTTTTCTGGTTTTTTTTCTTCATTGACTGTTTCCTTCTCTTGAAGTTCAGCTTCATGAGAACAGGGAGCTTTTCTGTTTTGGTCACAACACCATTTGTAATATTTAGAATAGTGTCTACCCTTTATCAGTATTTGTTGAATGTCAGATTGAGGAAACCCAATGAGGGTTTTGGATACACACAAAGGGGCCATAACACATACACTTTCATGGTCTTAGTCATTGCAAAAGCCATCTGTTACCACCAAAAAACCCCAGCCACTTCCCTCCATTTTTATTGTCTCTCCCTATTTCCACCTGTCCCAGAGAAAGAAGTTGAGAAAACAACCCCCAAAAGTAAATTTGGGGCTAAGGCTGCCACATACTACATCTAACAGTCTTTGGGTCCTTAAGGAATAAATGGCAGTATATAAATGTTAAAACCCTAGTGTTTTGTTACGTTGAAAATTTCATTTTTATCCATCTGTTTGATAACTACGCAACATTGCCACCCCAGCAAAATTCTGTTACAGCAAAAAGAAGAGTACTTCCCCTCCCTTGAAATTTGTTAAAATGGCATTTCCCTTGGGTTGCATTTCCTCAGACCTGTGCAAAAACATCTCCTCCCAAGATAGAAAGCAATGCACAGCTGTAGCCCTGGGAAGCATAATGCTGTGCTCGGAATATCAGATTTTTAAATCTACCAAAGCTGGAAAAGAGATTAAGAGTTAAGGCTGAAAGTCTGTCTTTAATGTGCTCTATTATGCATCAGGCATTACAGTTAATATGTCCCTTCAGATTTTGATGACCTACTTTTCTGGGCTTACAGATGTGGCAATACACATTAAGGACAGCGGTTCGACAAAGATTATGAATTTCTTTGCCTCCACTGATTGACCTCATACTCCTAATGTTATGGTGCTGTTTCGTTGTGTGTGAGGAGGAAAGGTGCAGGTGGTGAAAAAATGGTGAGAGAAAGAGAGCAAGAGGAATAATTCTGTATAGGATCACTTTAAATAATACGACATCAAAAGGGGGAAGAGAAGATAGACTTTTAAAAAATTGTCCCCTGTGTCTCATCGTACCTCCATCTCTGGTTGTTTTTCAATATTTTAGAATATTTTCTCTTTAATTGCATTTGAAGTTTCTGATGGAGGTCTCTAGGCCTTTGATTTTATATTTTTCCTTTGACCAAAATTTGCAAACTGGCAGTTATTGTTCAGTAGGTACTCGTGGGCATATTTCATTTGGCTCCACCTTGCTTAATTTTTTTTTTCTTAATTGAAACACTTTTAGGTGGATATATCCACTCCGGTTCCAGTAGATTCCAGCACTCACTACTCCCTTGCCTCTGGCTGCTTCACACAGTTACTTTCCGATGGTCCTGGACCCCAATGCAAGAGACCCTGATCTAGTCTATAACTTGCTCATATATGCATCTTGGAACATCTAATGCTATATGCCTCTATATATAAGTGCCAGACTGTTTACTTTGTTGTTCCTATTAAGTAAGAATATGACTCATCGATAGGGCAATTTTATTTTCACTACCCAATCAGGATTTCTTCTGATTTATGAATTTAGGTAGTGGAAAAATCTTATAAATTTAAAATTCAAATCACAATTAGAGTTAATAACATCTTGTCTTGTTCCCAGAAAAGATTTAGGATGGCTATTAGATATAGTTGTAAAGATCCATGATGAATTGCTTTTATTTAAAAGTATCAAATAACATAAAATCTGGATTATCTTGGAAATGCCTGCCCACATTGTTACTGTGTGCCCAGCAGAAGTCAGGCATGAACGTCTGCTGTTTTATGGAATTTGTTAGAAATGCAGTTTCAAAGTAGGAGACAGATGTTCCGTTTTCAAAGCTTTTGACACTGTTGATAGACAGAAGATTTCACACTGGGCCAAGGAAGACTGGGGATCCATGCAGCAGTGATCAGCATACATCTGTTTCTAAAGTGAGGCTAACTGAGCAGAGGAGCCCACAAGAGATGATTCTTAGTAGAAAGTGCCGAGTCGAAAGCAGAAAAGCAGGTGGAGAAGGTAGAGCAGGTGCTGAGGCCTGTATAGTAACCACCAACCAGGACAGAGTCAGCAGTGACTTGTACATACAGGAAGGAAAAGAGGAGGTACTTTTGTAAGGGCCAGAAAATTCTGAAGAAAAGCACAACTCCCTTTCTCTGGAGTCCAATTATTTTCACTTTTTCTATTCCACATCTAATTAATTCACTCCCCAGTTCAAGGTTTAGGAGATGTTGGAATACACATTTTAAGTCAAGCCAGGTCCAAGCCACCCTCGTCTCTCATCTGATCTCTGCAAGTCTGTCAGCTACTCTCTTTCAACAGCCAGAGATGGTTTCTAAGAAAGAAAATAGAACCACATCACATATTTCTTACAACTCTCCAATGGATTCTTTTTATTCTTATGATAAAGCACAATACTTTTAACCTGCCCTTCAAGATCCTGTATGATGAGCTAGCTACCCCAGAGATTCTCCATATTGGCTCTATTGACATTTTTAGCCGAATAATTCCTCATTGGAAGATTTTCCTCTACATTTAGCATGATTCTTGGCCTCTACCCACTGGATCCCAATAGAGCTCCCTATTCCCAGTTGTGACAACCAAAAATATCACCAAACATTGTCAAATATCCTCCCCTGACTAATCTATCTGGACAGTGCCCTGACTCTATTTGAATTCTGCATCACTCCCCCTGTGCCTCCAAAGGGGAGGGGACCCCTGTCCCCTTCTCTAGCCATAACATCTTTCTTCCATCTCCTCAAATGCATTCTCCACCATGTTTTAATCTCTTCAAGCTACCATGACAAACAACACAGAGTAGGAGGCTTAAAGAAGGCATTTATTTCTCACAGTCTGAAGGCTGGGACATACAAGGTCAAGGTGCCAGACAGTACATTTACTGATGAGAGCTCTTGTCCTGGCTTGCAGATAGCTACTTTCTCTCTGTGTCCTCACAGGGAGAAGGGAGGGGGCTCTGTTTTCTCTTCCTCTTCTTGACAACACCAAACCCATCACTGGAGCCCCATTCTCATGATCTCATCTAATCTTAATTATCTCCCAAAGATCCCACCTCCAAATACCATCCATTGAGGGTGAGGGCTTCAACATATGAATTTTGGGGGGACACATTCAGTCCACAACACACCATTTTTCCATTTACTTGTTTTCTAGTTCTCTACCCCCAACTTTGGGCCATCCAATCCTTATTCATCCTTCAAGGTGGAATCTTTCTTGATCCCAGTAGTTAGCTTCCCTAGCCCCAAACTTCATATGCTTTCATAACACCCATTCTTCATACATGGTTTCTCATTATTGAGATTGCTTTTTAAAATTAGTTCTCCCTGTTATTCTTTCTGCACTGAAAGTTTCATCAGGATAGCAGCCATAATTGCACAGCTCGCCGCAGCTTCTAGCACAGTGCCTGATGCACAGTATTCCAAATAAATAACAAAAGACAGAGAAGTAATAAGTAAAGATGAAATACCAAAAGTATTTGAGGAGGCTCAAAGAGGGATGTAACCGCATGTAAGCCCTGAAGCTGCCCACTTGGAGATGTTTTGTTAGATGGTGTTATAATACATAATAATGGCTATGCCTACACTTATAATAATAGCTAACACTAATTGAGTACTTAATTTATGCCAGGTGCTGCTCTGTATATTTATTATATCAATGGATCCTTAAAATCATCTGACAAAGTAATTGCTATTAGCATCCCCATTTTACAAAAAGGTTAAGCAAATGGGCTAGGGTCATGCAGCTACTAAGGGGCAGAGCCAGAATTCACACATCAAAAGTTAGACACAAAGGCTGTTATTCTAAAGGCCTCTACTGTATTGCCTGTCATGAGTTAGGGAGCAGGTATTCAATTCTTAGCACTTCCTCAAACTGTATGCTAAGAGTTTGTTTTAAGTGTCCCTGAGGTCTACAGGTCTATATTCTTAAGGACAAGGATAAAGAAATCACTCAAAAGCAGAATACTAATCGCCAATAAATTCTTCTCCATATCGTCTGGAAGATGGGAGTGGGGTATGGAGATATCAGGGTATAAACAAGGGAATGAAGTGGTTAAAGACTGTCTCCCCAGCATATCACATCCATTTCAAGTTTCATTTTAATTAACAAACTTCTCTTACAATTTATAAACATATTAGTCACACATACCTCAGTAGGAATGAACTTCAGCCAAAAGAAAAAAAACTATCTTCCGAAACTCTGTGAATGTATATATGTATATGTGTGTGTATGTATGTATGATGCATGTGAATATAACAACTATGGACTCTGGGGTCCTTCAGCACAGGGTAGAGATGAGTGGAATGACTCAGAAGAGACTTTGGGAAACCCTAAGCTTTAATAAGTCTACTAGACTTGGTTCCAGAAAAGTAGGTGGGAGAAGGGCACTGGATCTGAAGTGGGAAGATGCCAAAAGTAATTGCTACCCACTTTGCAATTACTCCCAGGGCCCAGAGGCTGAGAAAAATCATCCTGAGGGCTACCTTTGGCACTGTAAGCCTGCAATAGAGTTTTCATGAATAATTCACTTTGCCAAAGTAGAAGTAACCATGGTTTGTAGTTCACTTTCCTTCCATTAATTTAATCTATGACTTTCATTTTGTCTCTCTGTAAAAACAAAAGGGATACTAATATTTAGCTGTGAGCCAGGAAACTGATTTATTAGGCAACACTTATAAATCATTATTTACGGCACACTAATAGTTAGCAAAAGTCTTTTAAAAATAAGATTTTTACTGAGAACAGATTCAGGAAAAAATAAGAATTCTATACATAGTCAACTGAATTTATTCCTTCTACAGTTAAAATTTCATCTACCCAATCTTGAGGCATGTACTCTAGTGCCAAGGAAGGCTCAAAGTATAAAGTCCATCTGTCTAATGGAGGTTTGGCCTATCAATCAAATTTGTCATTACTTGGATTAAGTTGTTGAGATGAGCAGCTTTTTGGAAAAGAAGGAAGATGGAAATGCCATAACAAATTATGGTAAATTATAGGTATTTGGCGTAAATGACTCTATACCGATAGAAATCCAAGATCTTGTTACTTAGACTCTTTTTAGGACTGATAGAAAGAAAATATTCTTTCAAATGTGGTGCCTTCCTCCCTTTGGCATCCTCCTGAGGCACCCGTCCTTGTCATCATGATACCATCCCAGGGCCCTGGCTATCAGTGCCCTCACGACTAATTAAAAACTTGCATAACAGCAATGTTAAAGGCCTCAGAGTCCTTTCCCTCTGAAAGGAGGACTTCTGGCTCCAAGCTTGGGGCTTGGTGCTATCAAGCTAATTCCACCACCTAGACACAGGCTATTTTTGAGCAAAGCCAACTCCAGTGTCTCACTATAGTGGGAACAGGAGCTGACCTTGGCTGACCCTGGATGGCCTGGACATCATGGCTTCTCTTAGGAAGTTATGTCATGCAGTTCAGAAAAACAAGGTGGAGTGTTGCCTGCAAAGTTCATGGTACTGGATAGCCACAATAAGTCTAGAACCTCTCCAGAAAGATATTTTCATGGTAGCAAAACTCTTTTTCCTCTTCTTTCCTCCCTCTCTTAGAAGAATAGATGGGAATGGTGAGATGTGTGAAATGGCAAAAGTAGTCTTAGGCTTGTGTACAATGTAAACTTACTGATCTCCTTAAAGACAAGTCTAGGTGCTTGTTGAGTTATTTGGGAAAGTCCTATGTGACCTATTAAATCATCCTTTCTAAGATTGGGAGCCTCTTGAAGGGAAAGGAATTGCCTGCCTAAAATTGTGTATGTATAGCTCTCTGGGTCACCATTTAATATGTAAATCTAAATTATTTGACACCCAGGGAGTGAAAGGAAAACTTAATGTAATTTAGGAACATTTTGCATAAACGCATGATTATCAGACATTCATGCAAGGCTATTTTTCCATGAAAGAAAAAACATCAAAGGAAAGGGATGTCAAAAGAGGGTTGTGGGCTAGCACCCAATTATCTTTCCTCCTTTCCTTTGATGAGGTGGAAAAATTATCCTGCAACTCTGTCCCAGACCACTAACACCCCTCATCCCAGGGGTACATAGGCAGTGTCTACATGCTGCCTGGGAAAGAAATCAAGCAGGCTACTACTACCTGTTCTTCCAAGGACGTTCTGGAATTTGTGGGTCCTGTACTCCTGTAGTTGATTCTCTCTCTCTCCTGATCCCTGCTAAGTAAAGCAGGGTGGGTGGCTGCAAAGATGACCAGAAAATCTACAAGATAGGCTGCAAATGCAAATTCCTCACTTTATTTTTTAAATCTTTTTTTAAATTTTTTAAAATTTATTTATGATAGTCACACACAGAGAGAGAGAGAGAGAGAGAGAGAGAGAGAGAGGCAGAGACATAGGCAGAGGGAGAAGCAGGCTCCATGCACCGGGAGCCCGACGTGGGACTCGATCCCGGGTCCCCAGGATCGCGCCCTGGGCCAAAGGCAGGTGCTAAACCGCTGCGCCACCCAGGGATCCCCTCACTTTATTTTTTTTAATCATCTGTTTATTGAGGAAAGTAAAACTGAATTATGTTCCTTATAGTTTTGAATAATGGTGAAAAATAATGGTAAAGAACTTTTCAACTTCAACAAATTTGTTAAGGCCGTGGAGGCGCAAAAAGAATAGCAGGACTGGAGTGATTATTTCCTAATTGCTTGGAGCTTAGTGGATTTTAATTATGAATGAAAACATGTTCAGCGATTTTGTTGCATATATTGTTCTCATGATATAATTAATTGTGTTGTAAAATTATTATATAAGTCTGTCACTCAAACTCATATGGGTGAGCCCTTACTTTGTGTCCTGGACAGTGTGAAGCATGGAATGAACTCTGACGTAAAACAAAACATGGTTCCTACTTTCCATAAGCTTAAACTCTGATTCTAGAGAGAAGACATGACATAATATAAGCCTTTTAAAAGTGTAAGAAATGCAGTTCCAGGAATGCTACAGAAGTTAAGAAAGAAAAAAGAACTATTTTCCAGTAGCATTATCACAGAAAGCTCTTCAGAGAAAATAGCATTTAATACTAAAAATAATATTTTGTTCACAAATTGATTTGCGGATAGGTGTTATTTCCTCAAGCGCCCGGTAATCTTCTTGTGGCTAGACAGTGGATATTATACTTGCTTTTTAAAAAAATTCTCCATCTTTTATTCTTTTAGCAAGAATCAGCTGCCTACGAGGACCTTCATAATGTTTTTGATATTTACTGAATGGTAAGACAAAAGTCAGAACAAGTGCCAAAAATGTCAACTGCACCTTCTAGCTGACTAGATTCCAACACCATCCAGTGGCAGATACTCTAGTTCCTTTCTTTTATAGTGTATACATTGGGAAAACGGGATTCTAATTCTCACTTTTCTACTGGCTTAATCTATGAAGTGGATCAGCATTCAATTATCTCACCTGAAAATGAGCCTGCTAGCATCTTGAAGATTTAATAAGTATCATTTTATGACACAAAAGAACTGTAAGGTTATTGGAAAGACATTATACAAATACAAGATGCCATTATTACTACCACAACTTGTGTGTGATGTTAAGTTCATTCTTGACAACAGCACAGAGATTTCTTTAGAAGTCTGTCATTGCTTTAATTTTTTATTTCACTTTTATGTTTCATTTGGCTCATCTTTTTGAAGTCATTTTCCTTGTTTAAATAGTTTTGTATTGTACCTTTTCTCTCAAACTGGTTTTATTTTGATGGATTTAGCTTCCCCGGAGGAAGCTGAATATTCAAAACCCTAAGAATCATTGAGCTGCTAATAATAATTATCCTCTGCCCTTTTAAAGCCTCTTTTATCTGAGGCTATCAAAGGACTTTTCAAACCAGTATCTATAATTACCTTCATCATACAAAAGACTAACTGCCGGTGAGGCTGAATGACTTACAGGAGGTTGACAAAGGCAAAAAAGCAGAACCCCAAATCCCCTGCCCCCTTCCTTCTTTCCTGTCTCCCAGATCTCAGGACCCCCAGGGAAGATTGAGATCTGGCTTAGGCTGCCAGGAGATCCAGGGGAAGAGGGAGCGAGCCTTCACCATGCATAGCTCTAATGAAGACCTAAAGATGCTACCCTCTGATGGTTAATAACCTCAGAACATAAGAACACGAGTGGCAGGACATCAGTTAAACAGGAAACCAGTGGCAGGAGAGGTTACTTTGGGGCATAGAGGCCAAGGAGCGTTGGGCAAGTGGAATTTCAGTTGACCTACCCCAGCACGTGGCCCATTCTCCGCACTACTTTGCCTTTCCAGTTTTCTTTCTCACCTGGATAGAGAAAAAAAAAATAGAGTTTATACTTGGCAAAGGGCAGGGGTTCGCTTTCTCCTCAGCAGGCCAAGTTGAGAGCTAGCAGGATGAATTTCTGGGTTCTCCTTAAGGGTATAATTTAGCTGCAGTGTTCACTAAGATTTCAAGTGCTTTAGCAATTGACCATCCGTTCTTTATAACTTTCAGATTTTCTTTCTGTGTTCTATTTGCAGATAGAATGACATATCTCAAACTGGCAAAGTTCCCCTAAGAATGGGAAAAATGAATAATGTGAACAGGGGTTGGTGAGCCAGGGCGGTTTGATTAAACGTGGGGTCTCAGAACTGGCGGAAGGTCTGGCTCTGACGAATGGCAGAGAGGGCTCTAGGGCCTCCCCACTAAATGGCGAACTAGGGACCATAAAAGAGATAATGTAGCGAGGCGCTTCAGCCATCAAGTTATTCTAAAAATGGAGCAGGGCATTTTACACGTTGGGAGAAGGGCACTGATTGTTATCTGAATATTGCTAATATGTCCCATAGAACCTAACTGGAATAATTTTTTACTATTAATTTGAACAAGAGTGCTGAGACTCTTTATATGTATAATAAAGCTAATTTCCACATTTAATGGGGACAATTTTATTTTTTTAACGTTAGTAAAATCAGCATCTTATTAAATTTTAGAAGTGAATAAAACTTTTATAACTTCAGGATTTCTTTCTGGGTTCTATTTGGTGATTAAGATGCTGTCATTTCAATCCCTTTAGAGTAGATTGGGTCTGTGCTGCCGTTTTTGTCTTAAACATATCTCGAGTGTTCTGAAAAGATAGCATTTTCACAAAAACGGCTTTATACCATAAATTTATTTTTATATTTGCTGTTATATTTCAACTGAAGGCTAATGGTTGGTATTTTCCTGATCAACAAGAAATTGATGATGCTTGATTTGAGGGAAATAATGGCTATTACTTATGAAGTATTTACTATATGCCTAGTCTTGGGTTAAACTGCATTTAGTGCCTTTTAGTCCTTAAAGCAGTAATATAAGGAAGACACTAGTATTCTTTGCATTTTATAGATGAGGAAATAGAGGCTTAGAAATGTAAGTCATTTGATTAATGTCCCACAGCTATTATGTGACAGCTGTCATTAAACCCGGGTCTTAGGGACTCCAAACCCACTCTCTCACAGACTGCAACTTTAACCTGTTTCGTAATTGATTCTTAAATTTCTCGTTCTATGACCTTCACTGTGTCTGGCTAAGCCATCACAGACCATGTGGCATTACTATCTGCTCAAACATCTTTAGCCAGAGTGTTGGCATATACATATTTGATCAAGTGGGAAACACCAAAGATCAGTATCCCCTGCACCTCACGCCCTATTTGGCTTTAAGGACCCTCTGGATACAATTTTCAATTTTAATGATTGTCATGTTCTCTCCAACAGAGATGACCTTACCGAGTGTCATTTCTTGGTAAATAAAGCTCTGCTGCTGTCGACTTTTGATTCATCATCACACTGATATTTAGTGTCAGTCCAGTGTGCTGGACGAGGCCACAGTCTTGAGCTCTTATAAAGGGGAACAGGTGGCTGGTAACATTGGACATATTCCCTTTGGCAGAGGTAGGGAAACTGCAACTTGTATTTAGCATTTTAATTGACGTTAGTGTTTGCAGAACCACTTTTCTCTTTAAAATTCTTTTCAAATGAGGGGAAACCAAAATAGAAAATGTTTTAACTTCTTCCTGTGTCGTGTGCGCTTAGCTCCTTCAGAAGATGAGACTTCCCTTTTCTCTGACTCCAGGATAGCATTCACATGCTCCCAGGCTAACATTCCCTCGTCAAAACTAATACACGCAGGTGCCTCACGTATCAGGGAGAGTCAATGGTTTTGTCAACTTTTTAAGCAACTTCCCCCACAATCACCAACACTCTTCAAATAGAATCTGCTGACTTCAATGGCAGGGTCAGCGTTACAGAGTGACTCATTGCCGGAGAGAACAAACAAGCTCAACAAAGGCTACTTCGAGATGTGAATGCTGCTTCCTTATTGCTTGTGGAAGCTAGAGTTTTCCCAAACTGGAACGAAAGACGCCTGTGTTTGGGGGTTCCTGCTGTCTCAGATATCCCTGGGCCTCCAGAAATACACACACCCTCTAACAACTGTTCCCCTCCCCTTCCTCTCCCAACTCCTAGAGTGCACCAGATGCATTCAGTTCCTCAGTGAAAATACTCCTGAACCTGATCCAGTCCGGCTCTCACCCACGCCACTTCCCAGAAGCTAGCCTTGCCAAGGTCTCCAGTAACATGCTCACTGCCAAAATGAAATGGCACTTCTCCATCCTGATGCTCCTTGACCTATGTACAGAATTTGACACTGCTGATAACCGATTACACAACTCTCTCTTCTTGGCTTCTGAGCCTCTTTCCTCATCTCATCTGCCTCTCACCTCATCTGCTTTAGAGACCCTTTACCCCTCATCCCCTACTTTCCATGGGGCTACCCCCATTGCTCTGCAAATTAGCTATTCCATGTACAATTGCCTGACTGATGGCAGAGGCCATGCTCTATTCGCGTGGGAACCCCAGTGCCTAGACAGTGCTTGCAAAATAACATGGCATCAAAAAAAAAAAGAATGTTTGTTGAATGAATGCTTGTATCTCACAGATTAATGTCTGTATTCACCCCTGTCCTGCACACTGCATCTGGCTGTAAGATAAGTTGCATGACCAGCCCTTATTAAACAGAAATTTATTGAGTGCTTTTAACTTTTCCCACACCCAACATCCATGTGCCAGTAAAGAATACTGATACAAAGCTCCCAAAGAAAACTCCTCACTGACTGTTGGTTGTTTTTCAATTCTATTTCTAGTTCCTAATTAAATCTGCTTTTTCAGTCATGACATTTTCTGAATCTGATTTGCCTTCTTTTCAACTCTTCCAATGGATTTTCTACAGAATAAATTTTAAAAAGTACTCTGTGTTCAATTGGCATTTTGTAGAGTAACTACTTGCTCTAATGTATTGCAAAAAGTAGCCAATTATTATATGTTGAGTGATGGCCACACGAACAACTGGATTATGTGTACTGTTTCTCAATTTGGTCATTAAGGTGGTCCAGACAAAGTGAATTAGCTGTTCCATTGTCTGTTTATTTTAGTCATTTTAATGACCAAATCATAGTATATCAGAGGTGATATAATCAAAGTAAAGCAATTTATTATTTCAATGAAAAATAGGAATTTGATCCTATGAGCTATTAATTTCATCTTAATGAGTAATCCTTTATTCCTCCTTGGGTAACCAAAGATTCATCTCTCCAGAATCCCATACTACAATATTTTTTCCTGTAAGCCTTTAGTTCCTCTGCCAAAGTTATCTTTTTCACCTGTCATTTTGTATACGCTAGACTTTTCTGAGGCCATATTTTTTTTTCATTTGTTCTATAAATTATGTGTAAGATCCTCTTCTCGTTTGTGAAGACTTTCATTCTATTTTTTTAGTGCCTTACTATATTCTCTCTTCTTGTATACCCTATAATTGAACCACATCACATCTTCTTACTACTCTCTTCATATGACCATTTCACTTATATCTTCTCCCCCTCAATGGATGAATGGGTAAGTAGATAGATAGATCCATCAACAAATTCACATCTTAGAGATATTAAAGAATTGTTCAATACACTCTACTAGCACCAAGACCTTACTTCCTCATAACAGGCATCTTCTTTTTATCCCCTCATTTTAAGCAAATCTGTTTTACATTTCTAGTGGATCAAGGCATTTATGTTTGAACATTGTTGTATTTGTGATTTACAGAGTTGTCCCTCCTTTCATGTATTTCTCTGTTTTATTATCATTGTCTCTGAGTGTAAATTCTGAAGGGAAGAACTGATATTTATTAAACATATCCTAAAGAGTTTTTAACACTAATATGAGGATATAAGCAATTGAAACATTATTTATGTGTATTAGCAAATGATTGTGTCTGTATTAAAACTATTAGATATCTGAAACTACAAAAATCAAGTAATTTTTTCATCTTTCACCAGTATATTCATTCAACCTTGCTAGATGAAATATATAATAAAAATGGACCCCTTATATTATTCAGTGGATCTTGTTAGATCAACAGTATTTCTTATTTAGTAAAATGTGATGTCTCATGATTTTTTATAGCAATCTGTATAACTGAAAGGGCTTCATTTTGATTAACATAGAAGAGTGGTAAGTGATCTGAGGCACCGTTATGAGATACAAGAGAAGTCTATGTTGATCATTCTAATCCATCTGAGTTTCCAAAATAAATAATTTTAGGAAACTGAAGAGAATACTCCTTTAATTTTCTTGATGCTTATCATTCCTCTAGTTGATTCTTTTGTTATAAACTATGTACATCCCAAATTTCTTTCTCTGCTTGTTATAGCCACACTCTTTTGCCCAACATTTTAAATCTTCAATAAAATATAAATGAGCAACAGCTTCCTGCTAACCACAAATTCCCCTTCTTGTTTTGCTTTGTCTAAATGTTCTTCTTGAATGCCCAAAGGACTTTCTCTTCCTGCTTGGCACAGTCCGAAATTAGTTTGAATCACATTATCCTTACAACCAGTGTACCTGCATTATGATTCCAAGGATAATTTGTGTCCTTTAACCATAGTGTGCTTATCATCAATGCTTCAAGGGACTACAATCTGGCCTTGATCTTGCTCAGTTTATCAAGGCTGCTCGGGGGTAGAGCTATTCATGGGTACGATATTGGTTTTATTCCTATGACAACTCAGAAATCTATTTCTCAACTAAGCAAGTGATTTTTAAGTGTTTTTTTTAAATCACAATTATAAGACAGTGTTGATACCAAAGTGTGCATCCGTTTTCCCCCATCAAGTTCAAAACAAAGAATTCTTTTTAACATCTGCCCTTGACCTACAGTTTGAACCTAAAACTTTAGCCTTTGAGCATTAGCTAAAAATCTTGTTCTGCCTTTGTGTGTGTTTTTTGTGTATGTATCCTTTTTAATGTCTCATTAAAAGATTAAGCTGTACTCTTATAAGTTGAAATAAATGGGTAGACTTTGTTTATTGCTTATCCATGACTTTACCTTCTTCCGACCAGATTACCCTAATGCTGGGTTGGTTGGTCTGCCAAAAAGACTGATTAAAAGGTCTGTACCTTTGTTTTGTGCAGAATTCCCACTGTCTACAGGGTATGGTACAGAGACACTCAACCATTCTTGAGCTGTCATAGTATTACTATACTTTTTCATGCATAAAAGATCATTAAGAAATTATTTGTGATCTATAAATTTGTGTTTGCAGCCAACTATTTTCCATGTTTATTTCTGGACACTAACCTGGAAGCTATTTTCTCAGCTCAAAGTCATTATCACAAGTACACTGAGGATAGTTAACATTGTCCTCGTTTCTTTGAGATTCCTGGTTAATGATATCTTTTCTTGAGTGAAATCTATGTAAACCTCAAACAACTAATCACAAGTGGAAAAGTTGTCAAAGCCCTCATTTCAGACCATCTGTGGAAAAATAAGATTTTATGAATTCTACTTTTTATATGCTAAATTCAGTGAAGGCAGTTCTGACATGACAACAGTATCTCAGAAATGGAGATTTTAGGGGCACCTGGGTGGCTCGGTGGTTGAGTGTCTGTCTTTGTCTCAGGGCGTGATCTTTGGGGTCCTGGGATTGAGACCCACATCAGGCTTCCCGGCGGGAGGCTGCTTCTCCTTTTGACTATGTCTCTGCCTCTCTGTGTGTCTCTCATGAATCAGTAAATAAAAATTTAAAAGAGAGAGAGAGAGAGAGAGAGAGATTTCAATCCAGATTGTGTAAGTTACCAACTTTGGAGGCAGGGGTTTTCTCAAGACTCTAATTCTAGTTCTCACTGCCTTATCTAGAAGCTTAGATCTCAAAAGACTTAGAGCTCTAAATCAAGCCTTGACACTCTAACTAGCTGGGTGACACTAGGCAAGGGCAGCTAAACCTTTTGAACCTCAGTTCCCTTTCTGTAAAATTGGAGGATTAGACAAGAGCAGCAACTTTCAGTTCCATCTCTCCTGATGGGTCAGAGGATGGCCTTCTAGTTCTGGCACCAGGTAGGGCAGGGCCAGAACCCCCTCTTCTAGCATGAGCTACTGCAGCTAGATGGATTGTGTAGCAAAAAAGTGTTAGCCCTCGGGTGTGCTATGGGAGATGGAGAGGTTGAGCACCCCTGGAGCAGAAAATCTCTAAGATATCTTCAAGGATATAAATTTTCCCACCTAAAGTAAGTCATTGGAATAAAAAAAATAATCAAGGAGTGCATGTAATGTGATGAGCACTGGGCATTATAGGCAACTGATGAATTATTGAAAACTGCATCTAAAACTAATGAGGTACTATACATTAGCAAAATGGATTTATTTTTTAAAATAAAATAAAATAAAAAATAAAAAAGGGGGAAAATAAATATAACCTCACCTTAAATAAAATGTTCTGCCTATAGAAAAAAAAAGGAATAATAATAACATTTTTTATTATTGAGATTCTGAAAAGTAAACCTGGGTCTACACCCCATAAAGAATACTACAACAATGAGGATACATGATTATAAAACTCGGTGAATAAAATATTTAGGAAATATTGTCACACTGATCACTTTCACACAAAGGCAGTACAACAGTAGGATATTGAAACTGTTCTACTTTTCCAGAGTATAGCCCCTGACTCCTAAAGCAGCACCCATTCTAGTAGAAGGAGGAATGTTTTCAAACAATTAAAATGCATGTGCTGCATGAAGTTGAGGCTAACCTTGCACAGGGGCCAGGGGAAACCCCTGAGAAAGATCTTGAAGCATGAGTCCATTAGGGGAAAAAAAAGGCAGCATAGGATATCCCAGAAAAAGAAATAGATCACACAAAGGATCTGCTGTGTTTGAAGAAAGATGAGAAGTATCCTGAACCTCGAGAATTAGAAAGGGTGGGGGTACCATCAAAATTAAGATTGAAGACATGGGTAGAAAGTGGGTTCTTATGGGATAAACTAAGGAGTCATATTTTATCTGATAGGAAACAGGAATCCTTGACGATGTTTGGTTTTACAGTATTTATCTTTTTTAATTTGCCTATTTTTTTCTTTTTTAAATGACTACAACTACCTTCTAAGGAAAGAGGAACAAATCAAATGGAGAGCCATTTTTGTCTGTGCCTTGATGGGCTTCATTAAACATGTCTGATAAGCTTTAATGAACGCGAGGCTTGGTGAAGGGGCAGCTGAATTACTCTGAAAATTGGAAGGAGAGGAATTTGGAGTTGATAAGAAGGAGGCTAGGAACAGAGAAATGAGGCAAAGAGAGAACCCAACAAGACAGAGAAAAACAAGCAAACAACAGCTTCATAAACATGTTAGTAAATATCCACCACATAAAAGAAAATGAAGGGTATTTTAAGAACATTCATTTCTCTGCTCCATTGGAAAAGATTTGTATTGCTCATATTTAGTTCACTCTTCAGCCTTTCTCCCAGATCTCTAAGTCCATCAAATTTGTATTTATGTATTTTATCATTTGTGAACATCAAGTGGAGGGCTGAGTTAGTGGCACATATATGACATGTGCCACTAACTGAGGCTGAGGTGACTTAACATGTAACTCCCACAGGCATATGTAAAACTCTTGGGGAAAGTTTTGACCAAACAATGCTGAAATTGGAGGAGATGAAGAGTTTTGCCAATTTTACCTAGAAGCCAAGTACAGAGGCAGGGGCAGTAGAGCCCCACCTAATCTCTGCTTATAGTAGATTATTCAGTAAAAGAATGGCATGACCAAATTCACTGTTAATAGATAATTTAGCAGGGAATAGACAGAGACTATGAAATTGGGGGCTGTGAGATAGTACATCAAGCAATAGAAAGTAGCATTTGAGCAAAGGTAGATGTCCACAGGTACACCAAAGCATCTAGCTTGATAGATCTGGGAAATGGTACTTGCAATAGGAAATAGAGACAGGCCATGGGGTAGGGGGAAGTGATGAATTAGATTTAGAACATGCTGATTTTGAAGTGACTGTGATAGAGTTAATTAGAAATGTCCATTAAGAGACTATGTGTATACCTAAAGCGAGTTTGTACTCAATAGTATTTGATTTAGTAAGAATGAAACAGGCAGTGCATTTATTCCCTCCTATTAAGTTAAGGGAAGGAAGAAGCAAGGAAGGAAGGAAGGAACGAGAAGAGGAAGGAAGAAAGCTCCCTCCATTCTTCTTTCCAACTTCCCTCCCAATTCTTTCAGAAAAGTTATTAAAGAAAATAAAAACTTTCTATCATTTGCAACTTTTTCCAAATAACCCCTTGTGAAAATTATTCTGCCATTAATTTACTTAAAACTTGATATATATATATCTATATATTAAATGAGTTGTCATGGTTTTAATATGGTGAGACCTGTGATTTTAATTCTTTAGGTTATTATTATTCTTTTTAAAGAAAATTGCTCATGTCGTAAGTATTTTATAAACATCATACTTCTCAGATTCTTTCTGTCTTATGGGGAAAATTATTCTTAAAGCTATTCCTTAATCCACTTCTGTCTATTAAGGTTAATTTAATTCCCTAAAACTGTCTTCTCATTTTTCTCTTATTCTTTCTATTTGCTCCTCTCGTATGAACGAAGGCTTTCCCAGGTCCTCTGACTTTGAACTACCCAAATGTAAATGACTGATTGGATCATGTCACTATGCATTTATGAAGCTTTAATTACTTTTTGGCTCTGTTATAGTCATCTTAGAGTTGTTATATAAATGTTCCATAAGAATCATTTAAAATTCAATTTATTAAGCCAGCTATTTTTTCATAGAGCAAAAGAGAAAAAAGCACGTTAGAACTATTGTCAAAATGGTTTGAAAAACAGCACAATCACTGCTTTTTCTTTAAGTTACAAAAGAATAGACCTTATCAACGAATTTAAAGTAGAATTGAAAACATTTGAATTTGTAAAATGCAATTAGATACCATTTTAAATTATCCTTTGAGGGATGCGGTAATTTTAAAGATATGATTTTTTTCACATGTGACATATACTTAGTAGTGAGATAATAAAATCATGATATTATAAAAGTGCAATGCTTGTAATTTTGGGTGAAAGGAACTGAAATATTTGCAAAAATTGGTGACAGTAATGAGGGTTTAATTTTATTAAGTAACAATAAGATCCTACCATTCTACTAATGATTAAATATCTATTGCTGTTACTATTATCTCCATAGAGAGTTGGCTTTTAAACATCGTACTTCAGACATCTTTTTAGAGAAAAATTCCTGTAGATCCATTCCTAAAGCTGCATCCCATACGTGTATAATGCTAACAACTTACACTGATTTCTTTCTTAAGTCTGAAATGACCTAGGGCCTATTATAATACTTGTATCCAAGTCTTTAATTAAAATGTTTATTTTTATCATGTAGTTGATACAAAAATTGGGCAAAGGAAGATTGAGATAAATTATCATCATGTAGATTTTGAGGTTCATTTATTCTGAAAAAATACATTTGAAGATGATAGTCACTACATAGAAGTTGCCAATTACACTTAAAAGTAGCTAAATTTAAATATCATTTGTTTGCATTCTGTATTTCTTCTAGAACTTCAGATATTTTATTATACACATAATATAAATCAGTAAATGCATAGTTAGACAAATACAGAATAATCAGAGATAATAATAATAATTAAAGTGGTTATTCCCATTAAAAAGAATCCTCAAGAAATTTTCCCAAAGTCTCACACAAAGTCAGTCATAGAATTAAGAGAAAGAACGTTCAGTGGTCCAGTGTAGTGATCCATGCCTAAGACCACACTATTTTCAAGACTTTCACCACATACCACTAAAGACACCCCAAATTTTCCTTCTTTCCTAAAGTCTTACCATTTGCTTAGGGGTGAATAAATTCTCCAGAATGTAGTCGAAGGTTTATAACTAGTACCTCTTCCATAAACCTTTCATGAAAAGGTCACTGCCATTCAAGCTCACCCTTCTTTTCCCTTATATATTTATATGTGTCACTCAATGCCCTTCCTCCTGCTTGGAAAGCCATCAAGAACTTTTATCTTAGGAGTCAGTTGCCAGTTCTGTTTAATGAACCAGTCAGCAAGATTCTCGACAGCCATGAACATAAGCCTGTCTGTGCCTTTTTTTTTTCCCTCAGACTAAGAATGGCATTACCTCAAAAGCTGGCCATTAGGAAATAGTCTTAGACCTGTTCACTGGAAGTTAGACAGCCTCAGTGCCCCCTCCCCGGACAGCCTACTCCTGGTTGTGCGGATGTTCTGTTTTAATTCTATGGATCTATTGACACTCATATGGGTTTATTAAGGCAAAAGAAATCATCAAAAAGTCCTTTTTTCCTTGCATATTATCTAACCCAGAATGTGGCTACTGGAGGTGTTAACATGTTTTGGTTAGCCTCCGAAGCAGAAGACACAAAGACACAGAGCCTGACAACACCTATTATTTCAGTTCTCCCTGGCCCCACCCCCAGGATATTATCATATTTGGCAAGATGGGGTTCAATTCCACTTAAAATGATGGAATTAAACAGTCAATCGGTCTAATGCTTGGAATCTATACACTCTTAGAAGCACAGTTAAATTTAATCAGATATTAGGCCATAAAATTAATAGTTCTACATTTGGAACTAAAACAGATTTTTGAGTTCCATTTGACATTTTAAGAGTGAGTTAAGATAAATATGTAGTACAACACCAGGCCCATTAAATCAAAATATTTAGCAGTCATATTTTATATTTTAAGGTTATATAGTGTTAAAAATTGCTAAGCCATATTTCAATTTTAGTATATTTGCATATTGTATACAAAATGATAGGAAACAAGGTAAAGAAAGCAGTGTGGGCATTTGGAATATGGGAAGAAGTGATTATGCCACAAATAAAGTTTACTGCAAATGAATTAAAGATAATATATGGAGTGTGTATTTGATGCTGTGGTACATCTTTTTGGAGCTCAAGTATCCCTTAAATTATAATGGAAAATTCCAGATTTTCTTTATCAACTTTTCAACAAATGGAATATGCACATATTCAAATAGGTTATACCTTGATTTTTCCTAGACTAGTTAGCCATATTGTAGATTAGAAACTTTAGACTCTAGGGATTGATTCTTTACCTTACTGCTTTGCAATTTCCTGACTGTCATATATATTTTGGAAGAGCTATCCCTATTTAACAGCCCATTCCACGTCTTCCTATCTTTGGTCCTATCCCCAAATATAAGTTTTTGCTTCTTTTTGCAGTTTCCCATATTTTAGAAAAATAATTGCAGATTTCCGAATCAAAATAATTGTAAAATTAGATCATTAAACTCTGAAAATACCTTCTTGTTAATTTTGATAAATAAACATGAAACAATCTAGTTTGTTCTTAACAATTTTAAGTACAACTCTCAATTCTATGAGTCAGTATGTGGCATTCACTCAAACATCACCAGTCATAGAGAGGAAAGGGAAATTGTAGAGGAAAGGGAAATTGTGTTTTCAATCATCTATCAAAATAGTAGGTAGCCATATCACTGCTTTCCTCCTCAAATATGGTGGGACTGTCAACATAAACTTTTTTCTTTTTCTATGTCTTGACAATTTTCTGGAGCAATACATGCTCTACCTTACGTTTTTCTGCATTCCTTGGAGAAGATTTCTGTTTGTTTTGTATTTCATCGTTGTTGTATATAAAATTACCATGATGGCTGAGGAGAGAGGATAAGAAGACAATACAGGGATGTATCTTCACTTTCAAGATAGAAAATTTTGATTTCCCTAACATCTGAAAGAGGCAGAGTATGGAATGTATAATTATTTATTTTGTAGTTGATATGGAAGGAACACTAAACTTTACTGAGTGCTAATCTTGACCCTTTACCAATGGACATTTACATAGTCTCTTTTTAATTTCATTCTAAAAAAAGCTCTATCGGGTGATTTCCTGAGTTAAAAAAAATATGTATATGTATCAAGTAAAGAATAAAGTTAGCAAATATTAAATAGAGAGTAAAATGTCTTTCACAGTTATCGTTTTAATGAAATTTATCCCAATTTACCATTTTAATGACTTTCCTTCTTTTTTTTATTCTATGAGTGGATATATAATTTTTATGTAGTCTTCATAGTACAGTAATTATATATGTTAACTTTTTTCATTTCCTAAATATTGTAAGTATAACCTACTTCTACATTATTATATAATTGGCATATATAGTTAAAAACATAATGTCCCTTGGTGGGAAGTGGACCTACCAAAATTAACTGTTTCTCAAAGATTTTAAGTTGTTACTAATTTTTCACTATTATAGATATTTCTAGAATACAAATTTTTGTCATAAAGTTTTGTTTGCTGCTGTTTGTATTTAGGATCTTTCCTTAGCATAAATTGTCAATAATAAAATAAATCAGAACAGGAGTAGTACAAAATGCTAATAAATTAAAATGGTAATTAAATCTTATATTTGCATTTTAAATTAACAGAAACAATTCTTTTACAGATGATACCAATAAAACTATTACTCTGTTACTCTCAAATGGTGCTGGTAGTATCTTTAACTGGCATAACTCTTTGGAGAACAATCTGATGTATAATTTTTCATATCCAATGAGCTAGCATTACTTTCCTATGAGTCTCCCCAAATAAAATAGTGCAAAAGAGGGAAATATATCTAGCACAACAATCATCTTTGCAGCTTTGCGGATTTCTCTATTAGTTCTAATCCTGTGAGTGAAAATTGCTCTTTTATTATTATAGGAACAGTGTATATTCATGGTAAACGATTTATGCAGTACATAAGAACAAAACATATCCTCCAGTCCCATTCCCTAGAGGCAACTGCTCCTAACAATCTCTTATCAACCTCCCCATTTTTTTCTATTCAAATCTATGTAAACACAGTTTTCTTTTTACACAGGTCACACCATACAAATTGCTCTTCAATTTGCTATTCTCAATTACCATAATATCTTAGACATCTTTCCATTTCAGTACGTACAGATCCAACACATTCTTCTGAATGGCTAAATAGTTTTCCATTGTATGGCTGTACCATACTTTATATATCTAGCACTCATTTTGAGTTGTATGCATTTTTCTCTATTATAAAGAATGTTGCAAAAGAAATCCTTCTATATAAATCTTTCCACATTTACAAGTATAATTGTAGCATCTTCTTAGCAGTAGAATGACTAACTGGAGGGTCTATGCGTTTAAAATTTGGGTAGATTATTGCCTAATCGCCCTCCAAAATCAATCTACATTTCCAACAACAGAGTATAACAATGGCTTTTCTTCACGCCCTTTATAACACTGGCTATTTTCAGACTTTTAAACCTTTGCCAACACAATAGCACTTCATTTCATCCGCAAGTATTTGTGCTCATTTAGGACCTGGAAGGGATACCAGTGGACGACATACCACCAGTTACAAAGAGATAAGCAATATAGCAGCAGGCAAAATATATAGGATGAAATCACACTGTCAAAAAAGTTTGAGTCTCACAAAGTTATTAGAAGTGATATGCTTCAAATTTCTCATTTATTATTGAAAACTTGCATCTTATTAACTTCAACACACACACTCACACTCCCCTTGGGAAGATGACAAACCATTTCAAATCATTTATGTTCATTTCACAGATGAGGAGACTAACATCCAGAAAGAAAAAGCTTTCCAATGTGACACAACCATGTCTAGACAGAGGATGAGCTAAAATAAGACTCCACTACAGGTACAATATTACTTCTAAGGCAACAATGCAAGTATAATGTATAATGTGGCTTTATAGACAATGTAGACAATGGCACTATAAAGCTCATTGATTTGTCACTTTATCAGTGAAAATCTCTTCTAACTAGCAGAGTAATAACTGACACGCATAATGAATATCTGAGAAGATTAACTTCTGTTCTCTTTAGTTTTTAGATTTCATGTGTTTAGTGTGAAATGTAATTTGTCCCAATTATTTAGAATTAATCATAGATGCATGTTAGATTTGGAAAGCAGAATATGAATTTCCAAAGCAATCCCTAACTTTCTCAGATGCAAAATATTTACTGCAAAATGCTGAATGAAGGAAGAAGAGAGGAGAAAGAGAAAGGTCTGATTAGGTCTGAACTGGACAGGGTACATAATGCTACATGTTCTCTGTATCCCCACTTTTTACCACAATACAAGCACTTTCTCAAGTCATTAAATATTCTTTGAATACTTAGTTTTAATCCCTGTAAAGATATTTTTAACTTATTAAATTCCCTTTTAGGTTACTTCCATTTTTCTATATCACAAGTAACATGGCAAAGAATAATCTTATATGTAACTTTTTGTCTGTATCTCTAATGATTATCTTAGCAAACATTCATAGAAGTGAGTTTCTTGGCTCCATTGATGTAAAAACTTTTAAGTGCCCAAATGGTTTTCCTGAAGGGTTTGTCCCACTTAAAATACCTATCAAGAGTGTACTAGCATGTTTGTTTCACTTCATCCTTCCAAACATTGAGCATCATCATTGAAGATTTTTGAAAGGGACTGTGTGGATAATGACATTATAAATCTCTCCATCCACCCTCCTCACCATTTTCTGAACTTTGTATGTTGTTATTTTAGTCTCATATTTAAATTGGTTTATTTGGTTGGGCATATGCAACTAAGACGTGCAACGATTTGATAGCCACTAAGTATAAACCTGAGCGATCCTCGAACTATAGCAGGAAATCAGTGAAGAAAGATGAGTGAAACACCCTCTAGGAACGAGTGTTTTTGATAAACTGGATTAAATCAGAAAGGCCTGGTTTGATTCTCACATCTCCTTGGTAGTTTTCTCCTTCATCTCACATTAAGGGGAACTCATACCTTTGAGTGGCACCCACCTCCTCCATCAAAATTATTGAATTAAATATTATCAAGAAAGTGAATGCGAATGAAACAGGTAACAGTTCTAATTTTCAAGACCATATTTCCTCTGGCAGGAGACCACCCGCTCTCTGCAGACCTCTGGTTTGATCAGAATTCTCACAGCCCATTATGCGATGCCTGCTGATTTAAAGGAAACCCAGTAACCTCGAGCTTTCTCAATTTGTTTTTCTGCATTCTTAATCAACACACCATTAGGTGGAATCCTCCTTAGGTTACAGAATCTGAGCTGACAGTTTTCAATTTGGTGCCTC
The DNA here is from genome assembly GCF_018345385.1 of Vulpes lagopus. Taxonomy (NCBI): domain Eukaryota; kingdom Metazoa; phylum Chordata; class Mammalia; order Carnivora; family Canidae; genus Vulpes; species Vulpes lagopus. The sequence goes on from NC_054843.1 coordinate 27,408,449, forward strand.
CAATAAAATTCTTTTGCTAAATATAAGTTTTTTTTTTCTCAGTGAACAGAGGGAAGAGAAGTTTTTATAAGCCTGTTTTTAGAGATTATGTCTTAATTAGCTATCTCAAGTATAGAGTAGCCCCCATCCATCTGTAAACTAGTATTCAAATCTGACCACCTCATTATGTTCCAACAATTAGATTTAAAAATGAAAAATAAAAGGCAACCATCTGGATATCTGATCTGCCACCAAAAGTCAGAGTCCCAAAAACACTCTGGGTTTACATTCAGTTTCCTCTAACGTATTTATTCATGGTCACTTACATTCAGTTTCTTCTAATTTATTTATTCATGGTCACCTCTGGACCATGTCCAGAAAGGATTTGTGGCTTTGCATAACTGGGTTCTCAACAAGTCCCGTTTTGTGCCAGGGTCACACGGCCCTTTTCTCATTCTTCAAAATGCAGTAGGATACACAAATGTTCATAAAGGCTTTATTCATAATAGCCCTAAACTGAAAGTGGCCTAAGTGTCCTTACATGAAGTAATGGCTAAACAAACTCTGATAAATCCATACAATGGAGTATTACTCAGCAGTAAAAAGGAACAAACTATTGACACCTGCAACAACTTGGATGGGTCTCACAGGCATCATGATTAGTGAAAAAAGCCAATCTTAAAAATCTACTATAGATTTCCACTTATAGAATATTCTCAAAATGAGAAAACTATAGAGAAAAAGGACAGATTAGTGGTTACCAGGGAACAGAGGCAGGAGTGAGGCACTAGTGAGACTTTAAAGGGAAAGCACAAGGGAGAATCTTTGTGATGATGGAATGCTTCGGTACCCTGGTTATGGTGGTGGTTACATAGATATTTACATGGCGTCAGATCTCATAGAACTACATACACACACATACATTAGTACATGTAGAAATTGGTAAAAACAGAGTAAAGACGGTAGTGTAGTTACTGGCATAATACCAATGTCAATTTTCTGGTTTTGATATTATACTACAGTCATACAAAATATCACCATTGTGGGAGACTGGTGGAAGGGTCATAGTACTTTATGTACTCTTTTGCAACTTCTTGTAGTCTATAATTATTTCAAAGTTAAATTTTTTTTTATAGGCATCAAGGTCTTCATCCAACTTTCCGTCCACTGAGACCATTAGTGCCCTGCCTCACCCTTAACCCCTAACCCTCTGACCCCTGCCAGGAAAGTCTTCCTTGGTTCCCCAGATTAGGCTTGTTTCCTAATGTTATGTGTTCTCATGACACTTCATATTTCTTCTTTGGGCCTACCATTGAATGGCTCTTTATAATAATTACATCAGTGTAACTAATGCAGGGCTAAATACATGCCTTCCACAGACTATACATTTTTTAAAGTCACTCGGTTCATGACTATATCTTTAGTACTGAATATATTCTTTAAAACTCTGTAGATGCTTAGTCAATACTTGTGGGAAACAAGGAGCAAGAATGACACAGCACATGAGCAAGTATTTCTGTAAGTCACAGCTGGGGAATTTCAGTCTGAGCATGAAGATGAGATCATGGGGAAAGTCAGTACATAGCTAATAAGTAGTTCATCACATTTTATACAGATGTCTGGTACCATGGATTATAAATATTAATGCACACCGTGCAAAACGGTCAGTTCATTTAGAACCAATCAAATGTGATTATTTGATTATTTCCATCTCGTTAAGAAGAACATTTTGGTTGTTTTTTTTTTAAGATTTTTATTTATTTATTCATGAGAGCACAGAGAGAGAGGCAGAGACATAGACAGAGGGAGAAGCAGGCTCCCCACAAGGAGCCTGATGTAGGACTTGATTCCGGATTCCGGGATCAGGACCTGAGCCAAAGGCAGACGCTAAACGCTGAGCCACCCAGGCATCCCAAGAAGAACATTTTGACTATCTTATTTGCCATTGATAAAATACAGTTTCCATCCCAATTCTATGTCCTCTGGGGTATATTCCCAACCAAATATGTTAGGACAGTTCTGATGAGGAGGACATTCCTGTTTTCAGTGGCTTTCAAAGCTATTCCTGCCCTTAGGGCCTAAAGAAAACATCAAGGACATAACTGGTCATTGACACTCTGATACCTCATTTCTCAGCTCATCCCCTATCTTCCGACACTTTCTTTCTCTCAACTCAATCTCATTCCTTCATACCATCTTCTAGCTATTAAATGCCTCCAGTGTGACATACATGTGCACGCAGGCACTCTTGTTCCTCTTTTCTTTCCCATCAAAATCCCAATTCTTCAGTGTTCATGTCAACCCACAAGAGGAAAGAATCTGACTACACTGATGAGAGTACCGAGCAAGCAGAAATCTCTAGAACATTAAAGATGTTTTTGAACAGAGGCCTTAGTTATCTACCCCAGCTTTGCTGTCGTCCGTTCCCCCGCAGATGCCAGAAGAACAGGCATTGTGATGCTAGCACAACAGTTCATTTCTGAAAGTTTCCCAACCCTTAGGCTATAAATCAAAGGAAACATGTAAGAGACATCTGGACATACAAAATTTTGCAATGCTAATATGTGTGTTCTGGAAACAAGTACATAAAAAGACATCTATGAGATCTTAGTGTCTTTCACAAAATTAGTTCAGAGCTACATAGTGAAGATAGGCCAGCGGCAGAAACCAAATAACAAACAGCACCAGAAAAATTCTGTAGAAAATCAAGGGAATATTTCTAAGATAGGTTCTTATGTAAGAAAACTTAATTTTACTTTATTGATGGTTTAGTTCAGAGTAGCCAGATGACAGTGGCCCTCGTACTGCAACTTTGTCAGACGTCATTTTTTTAACATCATAAATTGAGCAATTTGTGATGTTTATTTGGTTTGTTTATGGAAGCTACACAATATTTTTTGGTGTCAGTTACCTGAGTTATCATTTCAGACCGTGATAGGACCAGGTAAAGGCTAAGTTTGGAGTAGTGACATTGTGGATTACCATAGGAAAGAAAAAAATCCAAACAAATTTGCTAATTAGAATTTCCCAGAATTTTTTTCCCCCAGAATAACAAATTGACTTTTGTGTTTCATTTCTCACTTGACATTTTTCTTTTGAATGAGACAAAGATTACATTTGAAAATATTGCCATGCACTGACCCATGCTGGTAGCAAATTATGGAGCAAGGAATAGGCCATGTTCCACTCTTTTGCTCTCTGGTTTCGTTTAGGTGCAAATCTCTTCACTCCAATTTGAAACCATGCAAATTAATCTCTTTTCAAGTATAAACCACCCATCTGTCTCCTTTGTTCTCCGTGAAGTCATTTTGGAATTCGCTATTGAAAATAAAGTTAATATCTTTAACCTATGTAATAAGAACACAGGGAAAAACATGAGTGTAGGGCACATAAAGAAAATGAAAACATCAACATTTATTCTCCTGCATTCATGACCTGCATTATCAGAGCCAGAAAATTATCACAATAATAAAAATACAGATCCAACAGGCAAACGGATTGTGCTCCAAAATTTTATTTGCAAGTAGGTTGTTTAGAGCATTAACACTTATAATAGAAATAAAACCCTACATCATAGTTAGAACCCTTAGGCATTTTACGTATGCCTATACAGTCCATCTTTTGAGTACAGAGACATAGGAATCACAGTCACAAAAGGGTCCCAGGATGAATAGGAAAAGAGAAGAAAGAGAGAATGGAAAAGGAAAAGTTTATTCCCTCATTTGTGGTACAGGTCTGAGCACATTTTTGAACTAAGGAAGTTCATTTCTGGCCTCCTCCTACCTCCCTTGTGGCATTCTTTCCCACTTTTTCTTACCTTTAGTTTTCAGTATCCAGCACCTGCACCTTTACATTTCCCTAAGATCCACATTATAGACATCTAGACATATTTGAGCCCATGAACCACATTCTCCATGGTAAATATTTACCTATAAGCTGACAAAAGGGTCCACTCGTTCAGGTAGCTTGTTCATTATGGTTTTCCCTACATCTAGTCTAATGCTTGGCATACATTAGGTGATTAATAATATTTGCTGAATGAATAAATGGGGGATAGCTGGTATCAATACCATGTGAAGGAGCAATTTCTAAGTTAGAGAAAACTTCTATCTGCATTGGTTTGGGGTTCTTAGCTTTGTTGGAATTGATCCATAATAGATTTTGTCCTTATTGTATTCTAGGGAACTGATATAAAAAGTTATTCTATTATCCATAGTCTAATATGGATAGAATATTATAGTCTGTTATTCATAGAGGCTTTCTCAAATTCTTTTAAAATAATAATGGTAACAACAATAATAAGCAATACATATGGCACTTACAGTGTGCCAGGCGCTTTGCTAAGTGCTTTTGATATCTAAGTATATTTCATCCTCTTTTTATTTTTTTATTTTTTTTTTTTAATTTTTTTTTATTTATTTATGATAGTCACAGAGAGAGAGAGAGAGAGGCAGAGACACAGGCGGAGGGAGAAGCAGGCTCCATGCACCGGGAGCCTGATGTAGGATTCGATCCCGGGTCTCCAGGATCGCGCCCTGGGCCAAAGGCAGGCGCCAAACCGCTGCGCCACCCAGGGATCCCCTCATCCTCTTTTTAATCGTAAAGGTACATACTATTATTATTCCCACTTTATAGATGAGCAAACTACACAGCTTACAAATCCAAGCTAACTACCTACCCCAACATTAGTTCAAGAAGGGAAATATCAAATACAGGTAAAATCCACAGCTATCTGTCTAGCAGTCAAGCCCAAATCTGAGCTCTGACCTCCTGTGCCATCTTTGGGGTCGTCTGCTCTCCTTTCTTATTTGCCATTATTCATCCCTGATATAAAAGTTCCTTAATAAGAAGGGATCATCCCAGATAAATGGGTTTTGTTCCATTTGTCAAAGACAGTGGTTGCATCCTCACCATACAATGACAATACTAGTGACAACAGGAAAAGAAAAAGGAAGTCATAGTGTGTAAAAGGGGCTGTGTCACACTCTGTAGATTTCACAACATGTGTTTAACACAAGATGGAATTAACAATTTTTATTAGCCTCCAGGATTGATCATTGATATAGGATAATTTTCTTTTTAGGTGGTAGTTTTAATATTGCTGATTTTTGTGTCATCAAAACAGTCAGTTGACATGATGACTCTAGTTAGGTTTCTTCCTCACCCGTTACATCCTCCTTCTTGAATTAACGTCAAGGTAGCTAGTGAGTTTGGATTCGTAGACTGTCAAAACAAAACTCGACCTTACATCTTGCATTACCACATACTTTTAACACATTTTTTTCTTTTATTTCACTTTTTGGTCACTTACACACAACACGAAATATAGAATAGTACTTTAGTGAGATCTGTCTTGAAAATACAATGATTTGGCTTTAAAAGCTAGAAACTAAGAGAGCTGTATTCTTTTTTTTACAGCAAATTCCTTTAGGTTATTAAAATCACCATGTATTATCTAAGTCAAATTTGCAGTAAATTTTTCAGGAGCATCCCTCTTGCTGCCAGTAATATCTTTTTAAAATTTAGTGTTCTGTTTTCATTAAAATAATCAATCAAACAAACAAGACAGGTATCTACTTAAGACCAAACAGTTTCTATTCAACATAATCCTTTTGCTATTTAAAAAACACTCATCTTGGAATCCTGAGTGGCTCAGGAATTGACCGTCTGCCTTCAGCTCCGGAATATGATCCTGGGGTCCAGGATGGAGTCCCACATCGGACTCCCTGCAGGGGGCCTGCTTCTCCCTCTGCCTGTGTCTCTGTGCCTCTCTCTCTCTCTGTGTATGTGTCTCTCATGAATAAACAAATAAAATCTTAAAAAACAAAACAACTCATTTAGTAATTTTGGATCCTGGTCTATCTGTTGGTTCATTAATTAGCTTCAGTCTATGCTACCTGACACTTTTTCAAGTCATAACTCAAGTTCATATCACACTTTTTTCCTCTGAGAATTTCATGCTGATTTACTGATTTTCTTTCTAGAGTAAATTTTTTTTATCATGACATAAACTAACTTGTGGGTTTTTAAAACAATGCCAAAAGACAACAATAAACAAAAAATATATATACTCAAAGAAACAATGATAGCCTTGCATAATGCTATGTGAACTCAAATTCACAGAACTAAGGAACATGAGACATTGCTTAATTCCTCCCTGGATTTGGAACCTTGAGCCTGCCAGCATTTTGAGTTATCCACATACTAGAGGGAACTTCCACTTGGGTTGTAGTCATGTCCCTCTTTTCTCTCTTTGCCTATGTAGTATGAAAACCAAAAACTGTCAAACAAAATAGAATGTAGTCATTCTCTTTAGCTTCAGAAAATATAATGTATGAAGTTTACTAAAACAGCTTCTAAGGCAAAAACAGGAGACAAAAAGCAATGCAATGCTAAGACAAGAAGGAAAAGTATATACTGCTCACTTTCCACTACCTTCTACCTCTTAAAGGCTAAGGAAGGATGCAGAAGCATCTTAAACCCAGAGACTAAACCTAAAGCCACTCAGAGTATAATATGCATATTTGGCATTTAGTTGATGAATTAAATCAGTATAGATACATAATCTAGATGAGTCCACTGACTTTTGGTCTGGAGGTTTACCATCTGGAAATTTGTACCATCTCCAATTCACCTAGTTTAAAGAAAAACAAAGAATTAGACCCTTTAACCAAGTGGATGCTAATATAATGGGTTATTCTACTTTATTTACTCTCTGGACTCTTGGTCCTTGAGCCTTTCTTTGATGGTGCTTAGCTGGCAGTACTTCTGCATCAGTATTCTGAGCATCAATATTTATTGAACACCCACTGCAGCAAATGAAGAAGGTGCAGAAGATTAATCTAACTATGGACTGATCAGAGGAAATGACTTATATGTCTTCTCTGGAGGGGCTTAAAAAGCAAATCCATGATTTCAGTTTGTGTTGTTTGTCAAGTGTAGGATGCAAACTTCTCCCAACTAAGGTTTTTAATAAATCATATTTATGCTTCTCCACCTCAGAATGATATGGTGTCTTCTGTTTCAATGAGTGAATCTATGGTATTGTTTCAGTGTTGGATCTGTTTCATGATTAAGCAGTGAAATAATTTTGGCTGATGGTGTCATCTATGGTGAGCACTATTGTGGGTCTTTCTTTGTTTTTTTTTTTTTTTAATCAAAAGAGAAATACTGAAACACTTGCTTCTAAAGAGTAATTAGAAGAAATATAGAATTTAAAAATAAAATTGGAAATTTTTCATGTCACTAAATAAAAGTTTAATTTGGAAAAAGACTTACCTTGAACAAATACATCACACCTTTAAATAGGTTTAAGTAATGGATGTTATAACAAGCCACTGAGTTTTTATTGCTGCCCCGTGGGCAACAGTACCAATCTGTCAACCTGGACTTTGACCCAGGCCCTTGGGGACTCATATTCCAAATGTTTGACTATAATAGTGGAGTTTGAGATTTGAAGAAAAACACTGTAGATGAAAGTCACAAACTGTGGGTGTTGGAAAAAAGAGATGTATTTTCTGAGGCATTGACTTTTTTAAGTTTTTGTTTTGGCTTGGTTTTGGTTTCTGTCGTTACTGCTTATGCCATAAAAGTGAAAACAAATATTATTTCCTTTCAAGACAATGAGTAATTTAGCCTCTTACTTTGTAAATCCTGACACTAATGTGCTGCATTAAAACAAATGTTTTAGTACTCAAAAGACTCCAAAGAGTGCTAAATGAAATATGAACGGTTTATGAGAATCCATAAATTCTACATTAAATGCAAAGAAACAGCCCAACTTTTGAATGACAGTGTTTATAATTGTTGACTTGGATACACAGTAAATCTTTTATTCCTGTCTTTTGGGTTTTAATTCTTAGGCTAGGTTATAAAAAGTAAATCGGGCAATTTAGAAATACCCAAAAGATAATTTTTCTGACTTTTCTTCCCTCTCAGTGTTTCTATACTTAAATTATAAAATGGAAAAGATTAATGCGAAAAGTTAAACCAAAGATGTGGTGCAAAAGTCTCTCAAAATTGATACCCATAAAATTCATTTCTTTAGCTACTGTGTAATTTGTAAAACATTTCCATTGGTATCTTGGGCCAGTCTCCTCAGTATTTGATCTAATGGAAGGCGTTGGAAAGATATTTGATCCTGCGCAGGCCAGCTTCTTAGGCCCACAGCAAGAGAGTACATAATGTGTATAGCAGTTTTGCAAATGAGCACTGTTATTTGCAAGGTAGAGCTTGGAGAATGTGCATGGTTCAGAGTGAGCCTCAGTCTATGGTTGTCTGGGCTGTGCATGCAGGGGGCAGCCTGCCAAGGGTGTGGGTGGTTGTGAAAGCCAATCTAGATTTCATTCCCCAAGTGTCAGCCCAGAAGACAGTCCTTTTTTTCTAATTTATCCACCCAGAGGGGCCCCTTTTCTCTGAATGGTCTGCGCAGGGGTCTGAAGTAGTGCCTTTTATAAAACACACACAAAAGATAGTCTGGCAATTGTGACATTGGCTCAGTCCAAACGAACATTTCTACTGAAAACACAATTCAAAATGCTTGTCATGAAAATGACAATAGCTCCTTTTTTTTTTGTATTTAAATACAGTAAATTTTACTCATTATGGAAAATTAAAATATTTTGTTTAGATTTACAACATTCTTGAGTCTATTATATATCATCCATATGAAATAACATAGCTAGAACTAACAATATCAAACATGGACTAAGTGGAATTTTAAAACTTTGAGATGTAGATAAACTAGGGAAGTAGTTAAGAAAAAAATCACAAGCAAGAGTCAGGCCTGGGTTCATACCCTGACATCACCTTTTGCTGGCCTGTCACTTCGGGCAAAGAACTTAGCTGCCTAAGCCTGTTTTCTTATGTGAAAATGGAGCTGATGATAGCACCCAAGTCATAGAGATATTGTAAATATAATCCATATGCAGCACTCAGCAAAGCACCTGTTGGACACACAACAAGCACTGAATAAAATATTGGCTTGGAGGAGGAGGATGAGAAGGAAGAGGACGAGGACAAGGCAAGGTGGCAGGCAAAATTTCTAAAATAGTTTCCAAAGATGTCCCCTACCTTATCCTTAATCTCCAGAATCTATGGATTTGATGAGTTATCACTTCTGTGATTATATTATATGGCACAGCTGACTTTAAGGAAGGGAGATTGTCCAGATGGTTCTGACCGAGTCCTGTGCACCCTAAAGGCAGAGAGCTTTCTCCAAATGGTGGCAGAAGAATGACACCACAGAAATTCATCACGTGAGAAAGACTCAGAGCCCCATTGCTGGCTCTGAGATGCAGGGGGCCAGCCAGAAGGAATGCAGGGCCACCTCTAGGAGTAAGAACAGCTCCTTGCTGACAACCAGCAAAGACATGACAACCTCAGTCCTACAGCCACAGGAACGAATCCATCAACTTAAATGAGCTTGGAGGTGGATTCCGTCCTAGAGCCTCCGCAACTCCGCAATACAGCCCAAGCAGGCCAACACCCTGATTTCAGCCTTGGGAGACTCCGAGCAGAGAGCCCAGCTGTGTTCACATGACCTTCACAACTGTGAGATAATAAGTATGTGTTGTTTTAAGCTGTTAAGATTGTGGCAATTTGTTACACAACAACAGAAAACTAACATAGGCAGTCCGAGGTGTGGCTTGAAGTCAGGATAAGGTACCTGTTCTCATTGTTAAGGTGAATTCTCAAAAAGAAAAGTCATTTTTATTTTGGCTTAAAGAGATATCTTCTGGGAGAATTAAATTAAATTAATTAATTTATTTATTTTTGAGAAATTTTTTTTGACGTTTTTATTTAGTTATCCATAAGAGACACACAGAGAAGGAGATTCAGAGACATAGGCAGAGGGAAGAGCAGGTTCCCCGTAGGGAGCCTGATGCGGGACTCAATCCCAGGTCCCCGGGATCACGACCTGAGCCAAAGGCAGACACTCAACCCCTGAACCACCCAGGTGTCCTATTTTTGAGAATTTTAATCAACAACTGAAAGGACTAAAGGGTAACATTTTGATTTGTTTTTCCTAATAGCATACAAAAGTCATTTACTATAAAGAAGCAAATGTCAATCTTTCTGAGAGTATACAGCAGTGCTACCACTGGCCAATAAAGAAAACAAATAAGAGACACCTCCAGAAAGAATTTTTCAAAATGAATGTATGGAATAAAATCCTCACTCTGGATCCCCATGGGAAAAAAAAAAAACAATTATTTTGCATTCATATATTGCTTGTACTGGCCAAATATGTTAAAAGATAGCATAGAACAAAAAAACAAAAAAACAAAAAAAAGGCACCTTCCGATAGTGCCTAGGCTATCACTGCTCAAAAGCATCTCAGTACAGTAAACAGCCAATACTTTGGTCTGCCTAGCATTTTTTTTCTTTGGGGAAGCTGCCCATCTTCCTGATGGGGTAGTTCTCATGGCGCTATCTTCCCTCACAAGGCTGACACTTGCTTCATGTCAGCCAGTCAGAAGACCCCAAAGTGCACTTAGTAATTTCTGTGCATGGTGCAGAGTTGTTCACAGTACCAAGCACTGACAGTCCAGGGACCAATCAGGGACAGAAAGGAAACACAAACAAACAACAAATACCCCGAGCCTCTGTGGGTAAAGAAAGGCTGATTGTGTCCTGTATCAAACTCTTGATGATCCAGCCAGTGCTTTATTAAAGTTCTCTTCTCTTTATTTCTTCCTGCAGCTTACTCTTAGGATTTTGCTATGCAATTATCATTTTACCTACTTTCAAGGTTATGAAAGGACAGGGAAAAGAGGAAATTTTCTGGATTACTATTTTTTGAGAGGTGGATAGTTGGGGAGAGCTAACTTAGATAATATGTGTGGGTATTGGGCACAAAGATTATTTCTACATCTCATTTCCAGAGAACTCAAACTGGCTAGGCTACCCCTTTACTCAATAAGTGAAGTCTCTTCAAACTGCATATATTCTAGGAAGCGAAAGCCTGGGGTTCAGCATCTCTGTGATTTGGTCACAAGTGAGGTGACTAGCTAATTTGGTGAATTGCTGTTTGAGCTTATTTTCAGTTGAACTTCTGCTGAGAGAAGAAAGAACAAGCAGGCGAGCAGAGAACATACTATATGCATCACTGAAACTTATTGCTTATCTTTATTGCATTTGAGTAAATGCTCTTTTTTTTGCTGCTGCCAAGTAAGTCATCATATTTTAGTTCTGCACTGAATCCCTCGGCAGGAGACGAGATTTGAATAGATCCAGAGTGCAGGAAATAAAAAGAATGCACATTATGGCTCAAATGCTCCTCTCTCCAGCCTCTCTCCCACTGCCTTCATTGGTCACTTGCACAATGAGTACTACTCTGTGTGAAATGTATAGAAACAATAGTGAGTTTGTGTGTAAAAGTGTTATTCTAATTGAAATAGATCTTTGTTTATTCTTCTGATTAAAAAAAACCACACGCTTGTTGTAAAAAGAAATACAGAAATGTATAGAAAAGAGATATACCTGAAGTCTCTCCGCTCAGAGGCCCATTAACATTCAGTGACCATCACATAACATCTTTGTTTACATATATCTTCCTATATGCTATTATTTACATATACTCATAGTATGATTATCTAAATCCCATGAGCAACTTTATTTTTTTATGGAAATATAATTGACTTACACCATTCTATTAGTTTCACATGTATGATGTTGTGATTTGACATTGTAGACACTGCAAACCTATCATCTCAATAAGTCTAGGGACCATCTAGTTACCATTTGTCACCATACAAAGTTAATGCAACATTATTGACTATATTCCCCACGCTGTACATTGCATCCCCTTGACTTCTTAACTTTATGATATTTGTATCTCTTGCTTTCCTTCACCCATTTCTGGCAACCATCATTCTGTTCTCTGTATCTCTGAGTCTGGGATTTGTTTCATTTTATTTGTTTTATTTGCATAGATTCCACTTCTAAGTAAAATTCTGAGTTACCTGTCTTTCTCTATCTGACTTATTTCACTTAGACAACCTTATATTTTATACATTATTTACCTCTCCTCTATTTATCTTTTTCCTTCCATTCACACTTTTCTGCTAATCAATCATATGCCAATATATTATATATTTTACTCCAAAATGGGCTTGTGTGCCACATACTTTTCTGCATGGGGCTTTTCCTGCCTAGCCACACATTGCTGAAATCCCTCAAGGGCAACTAGGATAAAATTAACACATTTCTTTTTAATGGTTGTGCAATCAACCTCAGTATGAATATCCTAAAATTTATTCAATTATTCACCCATTTATGAGTATTCAGATTGTTTCCAGTTTTGTTGCTATCACAAATAATGGTACAATAGGCATCTTTATATGTTGGTGCTTTTGTTTTTATAGAATAGTGTCTCAAAGTAGGATTGTTGAGCCAGAGGAATGCATGGGTGTGTATACACAGACATACATTTGATGTTAGCACATATTGCCAAAGTGCTTCCCAGGATAGCCTCAAGAGTTCACATGTCTCCAAGAATGTCTAAGGATGTCTTTTTCCCCACAAGCCATTGAGCACCTGGACATAAACCATTTGTATTTACAACTTGATGAGTGAGTAGTGAGATCCCATTGTTACTTAATTTCCCATTTCCCTAGTAACTGGTTAGGTTGACAAAATATATTTTACCCCATTTTTATTGGCCACTTAGGTGTTCTAATCTGTAAAATGTCTACCCATTTCCTTTGCCCACCTCGGGGCTGTCTTTATTTTACATAACCATTTAAAATCACAATGATTGTTATTTGAAGAACCCAAAGGATACTGTGATCCTCATGTTTGTCTTTCCTGACATTACCCTCTGTCCTCATCTCTCCTTACATATGGCACAATTGGCCAACTGCTGTCTCTTTAACCATGTTTACTCTTTCTCTGAGAGTCCTGAAAACCTCCTACTGGGACAGTTCCTTTGGGTTGTTCTCCTTGGCTTTGGAGGATATTGCTATATACCAATTGTCATGAATAGATTATAAGCCTTTGGGGGAAGAAAAAGATTAATTTGCTTTTTAAAAGAAACATCTTATTTCTTATTTATCCAGGTATCTATTTATGGTACAACACACAAAAAAATAATGTCCTTCCCTAAAGTCCTAGAATAAGCTGTATTTCCTTAATAACATTCCTGGCCTGGGCTGGGGGTCTTTGCTGCAGTTATTTGAAAAAGAAAAAAAAATGCTATGTGAGGACACTGAGTGACCCAGTTCTTTTCATTTATTCCAGGTCACTGGTAACCAGATGAATTCTAGTTGTGCAGAAGGTTTAGTATTTGTGTAGACACGGGTTATGCTTCCAGTCTGTAGCTTTGTTTGAAAGCATTAAGTTTCTAGGCAAAGTGGGTGAAAAAGCTTGAGGGTTAGTGGGCAACCAAAATATGTGTATATTTAGCTCTGTTTGTTCTGGCAAACTTCAGAGCTCAGACTCGGCTGTCCTGGTCCTAGCACTGTGTGGCCAGATTTTACCTATGCCTATGATCCTATTTAACTTTTAATTTATCTATCAGATGCCTCATTCTCATCACTGTATCCAAGACAGACCTCATACCCAGGTCCCTCCTGGCAGAAATGACAAAGTGGCTGATAAATCTTCCGTCTAAATGGCAGATTCCAAACAGTATAGCCAACACATGGACGTCAGAGCTGGAAATATAATATGCTCTCTCATTCTCGGTGCTCTCTTATAAAAGATGGTTCACGCATATGCTGACAGTGGGGTGACTTTTAAGAAACTTGGAGCTCCGCACAAGAAAGCAAAGGAGACGCTGGGCCTCCTCTGAGGCACTCAGGTAGGCCACGCGTCCGGAGGCAGCCTGCGTGCCCTGCGACAGGCAGCGTGTAGCGCCTGAACTGTGGAGCTCTCTCTCCATTCACTCATGAATCTTGCTTGTCTGGAAGCAATTCTTTCCCTTAAAGGGATCTTTTAATTACCAGCCTCTGGACTAACCAACCAAGCTGCAAAACCCTGAGAGCAGCTGAGAGAGTCTTCCTTCCACTGCGGTCAAGTGCAGCCTCAGCACGTTTCCCTGCCTATGGAAGCAGTTTCTGTCAGCCACTTCCTGCCAAAGCCCTGAACCAAACAGAGTATGTTGTTTCAGATGCCACTTCATTGTCCATAGGAACAGAAGACTTTAAAGGGAACATTTTCAGAATCTGAAAATTGTCACAAGGCTCTTATGTAAAACAAAAGCAGCAGATACCATGGGCCCTTTGGGTTAATAATATTCTTTCCTGGTGAGAGGAAATTTTTTTCTCTTCTCTAGTGTGGTGTGATGTTACTATGGGGAAAGCCCTGTGTGAAGAAGCAACCACAAATTTTCCCAGTTTATGAATCTCTCTGGCTGGGCCCCTCCTAAGTCAGGGCATAGGACAAGTGTAAATGGCAATGTAATAAAGTGGCCCTGTCCAGTAGTAAACTCAAGTTCACTGACACCTTACTCCAAACCATCTGAACAACAATGTTGCCGCTAAGTACAGATAAATACAGAAAGCCTGTGTAAATGGATTGGGATTGTGGGGTTTTTCCATGTTTTTGTCAGTGCACAAGGTTGATACATAGCCACTCTGTCTCCCAGCGAGAGGTAGACAGACAGATGCAGTCCAAGTTTCATCTCCATTAAAAAAGTTGCACCAATCGCTTCTAGGTTTAAGCTTGGTGAAAGGTTGTGATTACAGTTTGTAATAAGATGAGTCATTGTACCCAACTTAGTCATGAAATAGTAGAGCTAGAAGAGGCTTGTAGATGAGATCCAATTTTTTTGTCTGTCTCCACGTTAAGTTAATGAAACCAGCTAAGGCTACATTTTCCAAAGCGTTATTTTATGAAACAAAAGCCAAGCTATACACTCTGCCAAAAAAGAAATGTTTAAAGGAAGGCAAAGAAAGATTCTGGAAAACATGGAGACTCACAATAAATATTATAATAGTAAAAGCTTTCCTATGACCTTCAATATAGAAAATGATTTAACTTGGTTTAACCTAGTGTTTCTCAAATAGATTTGACCACAGAACACTTTTTTTTTTCACATGACCCGTTAACATGCTGTAGAACCACTGTTACATGGAAATATATTTTGAATAATGTTGATCAAGTGGTCGCAATTGCCAGAAGTTCTCCAGAGAAAATTTTAAACTTTCCTTCAGAAACTTATGTCATCTCTCAGAAATTCTTGATTTCAAAAGAAATCTTCCTTTTGGCATTGGCCTATGTATTAAGAAAATGAGGATCACTGGCTCCAATTGTTGAGGGGGAAGGGCGTTTCTGTTACTCAGCTCCCTACTATCGCTATAGAGTAAAGAACACTTAAGCTTCCCTTCCTGAGAAGAAGCACTAACGGAGGACACTTTCCTATCTATTTGTGTCGCTTTTCTTCTTGACAAAATTTAGGCAAAATCATTGTTCTTGTCTGGCCTGATCTATTGGTTTTCTTTTTTCCTTGAGCTACACATGAGGTTGGTTGTAAACAACCGTGTGTCTATGGTTAAGCATCTTGTTTTGTAGCCCCAGTGATTGGGCTTGATTGGGCCTTGAGTTAAGATTTGTGGACTTCAGTAGTGGACGTAGCATGGTGAATGGAGGAAGGTAAGCAGCAAAGTAATAGAACTATACTTGGGTCTCAGCCCCAAGCCACACTCTCCAATTCAAGAAACCATGACTGTTAAGAGCAGGAGAGCTGATTCTATTCTTGAATTTTTACCTAATTGCTTGTGTCTGTTCTCAATCCGGTTCCAGAAATCTGAAAACCGGAAGTGAGGAGGAAAATAATTAATTGGCACCCTCCATCCCCGACACCTATTATCCTTATAATACCCTTTCATCAGTTGAAAATGATTATGAGGTCACCCTGCAGCAATTTCTTCTCCAGCTCACATAATTCCGAGTTCTTTTCCCTTTTGTTCCCCATAGGTCCATTTGCCAACACTAATTATTTTTGTTGCTCTTCTCTGGTTCATGTCCAACTTTCTCAATCACTTAAAAAATATAGAGCCCCAAATGGGACAAAGACTTCTGTGGGTCTGGCTCAGTCTGAGCTTCTAGATGGCTTGCTGGCCACCACAGCATTTTATGCTTAGTGGTGTATGCAAGTATATCCCCATGTTATATTAGCTTTCATAACAACAGACAGGCGGCAATGGCCCCACTCTGTGGCTCTACTATACTTTGCACTTCTGTATTGTGAGAGTGCTTAACAACCACAATATTATGACAGTGGCACCACTTAGCATTTCTGACGAGGTTATCGATATTGCTCTTTTTTTTAATAAGTGCTCCACATTATATGCTATTCCTAGTAGATCCTAGTAGGTGTCTTTCTAACTGTATCTCAAAAGGATTAAGTTGGTTTTGACTTTTCCTTGTGGTATAGGCGAAGAAAATTTCTTGTGCATTTTAAAACCTTCAGAATATTTAGTCAAATGTACAACCAGTCATTAGACTCTTGAGTTTGTTCCTCAGTCTCCACATACTGCACTGTTTTGGGAAAGAACCCTTAATGTAAAGACCTTTCCATACGTAACCCAAGAAATACTTTACAGCTTTGCAGTGTGCAGATTGCTTTCACAATACATATTCTCCTTTATTCACTAAACAAATATTTATTGCCTGTATATCAGGAATTGAGCTGGGCACTACTGGGATAAAGGTGACTCCACTGTTATAAGTGACTCAGGAGGCTCACCGTCCTTGTGGCCAATGGGAATAACAGGCAGTGCCACATGGTAAGTGCGGGTGGGAGGAGGCAGTGCTTTTTCCCACGGGATGGGAGGAGGGTTTGAAGAGTAGGGGCCCATGAATGAGGCTCACAGTAGCAGGGTCAATAGGCTCCAGTGGGGGACTGGAAGAGAGAAAGCTAAAAACAGAAGTAAGCACAGATTCTGAAGGTCTTCACATGCTGAGTACTAACTCACTAGCTAGGGTATGTATCACCATCCAGTTCTGCAGATGACAACCCTGTGAGCCAGAGAGAGACACAAATCAAATGTTAGAAGGAAGATAATTTCTGGTCTTTTGACTCCTGGACCAATTCTCTTTTACATGACATGTCTGTTATAAAAGTGATGAGAAGGCTGCAAAATGTTTATGATTTCGTGTCCAATTTTTTCCTACAGCTTATTTTTTATTAAAGAAATTAAAACATGTTTATGATAGGATATTTTCAAAATAAAAATGAAGAATAAATAAAAATCCTAGGTAATAACATTTTGAAATATTTCCTGTCATTTATATATATGCAAATATGCATATGTATTTTATAAAATTAGAGCTAATGTGTATATAGTACAGTGGTATCCTGCTTTTTCCTTGAACTAAAGTATATTGTGAATATTTTCCTCTTGCAAAGAAATATGCTTCCATACCATGATTTTTGATGATCACAATGTATTCTATTATTTGTAATCATTGTAGAATATTCCATTTATGGATCTAAAGTCACCAGTCTGTCCATTTCACTATCGTGGGACATTTAAGCAGTTTATTTCTTTTTTTTTTTTTAATACTTTATCTATTAATGAGAGACACACAGAGAGAGAGAGGGAGAGAGAGAGAGGCAGAGACACAGGCAGAGGGAGAAGCAGGCTCCATGCAGGGAGCCTCACATGGGACTTGATCCCGGGTCTCCAGGATCACGTCCTGGGCCGAAGGCAGGCGCCAAACTGCTGAGCCACCCAGGGATCCCCATTTAAGCAGTTTCAAATAATTTGTATTAATAACACTTTCGTGAACAGCTTGTCCACATTTTAGATTTTCTTTTTAGGATAAGAAACCATTAGGTCAGAAAGTATAGTGCTTTTAAGGCACTTGACACTTAAATGGCATATTGTCCCAATTTGCAATCCCACTAGAGATGAACAAAATGCCGGTTTTATTGCCAACACTGTGCAGAAGATAAACAACTTCTTTTTGCAACAAATGGCGTTTGTATTTGATTCTTTACTAACTTTAGAGGACACGTGTCTCCACTGTACCAGGTTTAAGAATGGTATGCTAGGGCCCTATGGGAGTGACAGAGGAAGGGAGTGGGAACGAGAGGGATATATGTACTTTCCAACCACATTTGCATTTGATGACAAGAGCCTTCTATTTCTGGCCATCCTGGACCATTGTGGGAGATGTCTACCTGGCAAGTCATATAGAGACCAAAGTCTGTGTCATTCACATCTTGTGTGTGACAGATGAAGCGTCAGAGTGTAAGTCCTCTCTAGGCATGAGAAGAGGGACACTTGTCATATGGCCTGGGGCAAGCAGCAGGAAGTTCGCCTGTAGGGAAGGCTGCACTGCCAGAGGCTGGACACTCAAAAAATGCCCTCCTAGCATCCTGTGGATATCCGCCCACTCATCCTCCTGGGCAGATGCCCACTCCCTTGAAGGGCAATTTCCTGAGCCATCATTCAGGCACACCTGCCACCCCCGCAGCCACTGAGTCTTCACAGTTCCCACTTCCCTACCTGCCCTCCAACCCAAAACAAACACTTTAGTCTCCTCTCCATGATATTTTACGGAGAAGTATTGAGATTAATAGAGCAAATGCTCTTCTAACCACCACCCAAATGTAACAAATACCATTATTTTGCCAAATGTGCTTCCAGGGTTGCTTTCTTTCCAAGAAATAGAATGTTATACCACTCCTCATTCTAGTCCCTTTCCTCCCTCTTCCTCAGAGATAACCACAGGGTTGAGATGGTAGATCGTTCTATAAACTAGGTAATAGACAAAGGAAATTGCCAATTCTTTTTCCCTTTCTGGGTCAACCAGATTTCTTCTCATTTACATATTCAAAGACACTGAGTTGGCCCTAAAAAGAAAAGAACTTCATTTGGAAGAGAAGAGTTGTTTTCCTATATATAAATGGTGTCATCAGAATGAAATGACAGGAGGAATCTCCTCCACTCTGGCCTCCATCAGATGACTATGAGCAAGAAAACAATCAAGAGGCAGTAAATATAAAAATAAGAAAATCAGGGGGTAGATAGTTGGTTGAGGTAGAAGCCTTATCAGAGAAAGGCAAACCTGAAACAGTCTTCAAAATGAAATAAATTCTGAATGGAGCCTTTAATGTTCAATAATAGAGAAATATGTAAACCAAATATGGGCAATATTTTGATGACATATTATGCAGGCTATAAAATCTTGTGTTTAAAGACTAATAAATATAGGGACATGTGCATGACAATGTTGAAACTTTTAATAAGGAATAAAAAAGGAAAAATTATAAACCACATACATAGTCCATAATACTATGTATATGTACATATATATTCATATTTGCAAATCAAGTCATGGATAGAGAGATAAGACAAGTAGCAATCATTTTGCTTGTAGTTGCATGTATGTATGTTTATGTTTACATCTTAGGAAAAACGACTAGGATAAAAGTAAACTAAGATGTTAATGATTGAGTGATAGAATTACAAATAAATTTTGTATTTCTTTTAATTTTCTCAAATTTTCTTTAGGGTTGCACAGGTATTTCTTTACATAATGTGTGTGTGTATAATAAAGTAGTGAATTTAGAGATAGGTTGAACTTAATTCAATAGTGAAGGCAATTTTGCAATCCTTTGGCAATCTTCAAAAAAACCAGCCTACCTGAGAGCTACTCCATTGTCTGCAGTCATGAAAGCTAGAGAAATTTTAATAAATTTAAATAAATGGATACAAAATGGATCTTTATTTTGAGTTTATAAGGAGGAAAACCTATTTGTAAAAAAGCTGATTTTGTGATTTCAATGTTTTTTTTTTTTTCATTGAATCAGGTTGAATAAGTTACCAATGTGATCAACTAAGCATAACAGAATTATCAAGTTGGAAAAAGAAGAGAGAGAAAGATTCAACTTAAGTAATTGATCCAATAGCCACATGTAGACACAGAATCAATGTCAGGGTCAAGATCATGAGAAAACAAGGCAAACACTTGTTTTGTAAAACTTATTCATATATGCTTAGGAACAATAATGGATAATCATGATTTTCGATTCAGCAATTACTCTTTTTAAACTATTTGCTTATTATGCTTGACAACAGGCAATATGTTTTTATAGTTCTCATTTTGACAGCTTTTCTAATGACATTTCCTTGCTTTTGGATGCAGCCCTCCTTTTTTCCTCCTTCACTACACAAACCACCAGAAATCTCAGCTGAATCAGGAATGTCTTGCTCTCAAAGAATTTTCTGTGAATAGGGGAGAAGCTATTATCTTACATTCCTTTACTTTTATTGTTGTTGGAATAATTTTTGCTTAGAAAATTTTAATTTCTGATGACTTTATGTGAAAGACTAGACAAGCCAAAACTAGTAGAGTTACTCATAAAATGAAACTTAGGTTGGAAGTCATAATAAAACGGATCTCACCTTCGATGAAAATGAAAAGGTCTCAAGAGATGAACACGCATAAACACATCGTCATCCACTAACGTATTAACAAACATTAGCGTGCATTAATAAAAGCCAAATGTCTTAGAGGTGAAAAGGGAATAAGATATCATCTAATTCAATTCCTTCCTCATTTTTTAGATAAGAAAACCAAAGTTTTTTTTTTTTTTAAATGACTTGTTCAGATTGTAGCCAATGGTTCTCAAATCTCAATCTATTCTTTAAAAAATTTTTGAAATTTTTTCCAAATAGTTGCATGTGGTCATCTTTTTGTTCCAGTTGCACATTGTCTTAATCGTGGGCAGTCAGCACCAAGCAGATGCTTCATCACATAAACCAGCAGGGCTTAGTGGAACAGACGCCTCACTGAAAGCTCCTCTGACCTGGGGACCTTCTGCCCATGCAGACCATACTGCAACTGACCAAGACAGTTTAGTTTAGTTTGGACAGCAGGTGAATCTAATGATGTCAAAAAGAGAGAGAGAGAGAGAGAGAGAGAGAGAGAGAGACCACTTATAAGCCAATTGCTTTCAGAAGGGCTTCCTTAATACTAGAGTCCACTATAAAATTGGTGATTATTATATGTCATTATAGGAGGCCAATTTTTATGTGAAAGATCTATTTTGTTGATTAAATGAAATTCTTTTTAGTGCCATTGGGTCACACATAACATATGTCCAGTCAATTATTTTAGGAGTAGTTGAAGATTTCTCTTTTCACAGTAATAGTTTTTTTGGCAATCAATAGAGCTTTGAAGAACCATTTTTCTTGATAATGACCTAGATCTTTTTTATAGGAGGTTTTTTTTCCCTCAAGATGGATAGACCTGGGTCATGGGAAAGGTTGATCATACATGCTTTATTGTTATGTTTTTAGTAGGATCGATGGTTTTGCATTCTAAAAGAATAGCACAAAAATAATAGTTTTTAGTAACTTGGAATAACTAAAAACAAATGTGGGTTTGAGTTGACAGATGTCAAATAAAAATATTGATAGTAAAGAGAGAGCTATACTTTTTCCAGGAAATCTCATCTCTTTTTATCCTACTTAGATCAATAAGACAAATTTAAGCTATATGATGGTCAATAATCTAGCCAGGTAGAAGAATCAATATTAGATATTTGGGAATTGACTTTCAGATCTAATTCTGACACAGTAATTTTTTGTCGAATAGTCATTTAACTTTTAATTGCTTCACAAATAAACTGTTAGTTTTTAGCCACCATTTGTGTTTGTGGGAAAAAACGCTGCATCTTTACTAAAGGAAATACTTGTATTTTCTTTTCAGATTTTATTTATTTATTTATTTATTTATTTATTTATTTATTTATGAGAGAGAGAGTGGGAGGGAGGAAAGAGAGAATCCCAAGCAGGGTCCATGCCCAGGACGAAGCCTGACATAGGGCTTGATCTCATGACCCTGAGATCATGACCTGAGCCAAAATCAAGAGCTGGATTGGGCCACCCAGGTGCCCCATAAATACTGGTATTTATATATGATTCTTCGTTTCCAGTTTGTGCTCAGATTAAAATAAATAGTTCAGGTAGTCTGTTGACTTGTTCTTTAGTCCATATGTGTGATTTTATACTGTATAGTCTTTTCTCCCAAATAGGTTGAAGGTCTTCTGAAAGGCTTAACTAGTGACCCCTGTTGATATAAACAATGCTTATATTGACAATTTGGTTAAAAATCTCTGCCAAACTTGTCTGAGCTTTACTTACTCTGTTCATGATGGGGGAACCTTGTGAACCTATCCTTTCTCCCTCATTTTCATTCTCTAAGCAAGATACTTGAAGCTGTAGCTAATCTTCATGCCTGGTATCTATAGACTGTGGCACTTAGGAACAAAATTTAAAGGTTAGAGAGTGCCTTCAGGCTGCATTCACTGTCCTAGCTACAAATGGTAAAGCCGTGATAATGGACTGCTCTGTATGCAGATGCCCAATGCAAGCGTCACCAGCCCACTGAAAAAGGAAGCAGGCCAGGATTCCTTTCTTTTTGTCATCACACTTTAGGTGAAGAAGACGGATTTACTGCATCCCATGGAATTAGAATTAGAAGGGACCTATATCCAATTCTAATCGTGATAGATTCAGAGGGATCAGATAACTGCTTTATCCATGTGCTGATCCAGTGGACCCACCAGTTTTCCTAAAAAGAAAGAAAAAAAAAATATATATATATATATATATTCCTATGAGATTAGGCCGTGCCAGGAGAGCTTAAAGTTGGGAAATCTGGTAACACAAACTAGGCATGGAAAATTAATTTGTGCAGCTGCTTCTGCGCACCAACATGTGTTTGTTCAGCAAGGACTTGCACTTTGTTCATTTCCAAATATACATAGATAATTATCACCCCTTTTGGAAAATAACAGAAAAGTTGTTTTTTTCCCCACCTACATCTACCATAGTCTTAATGAAATTCCCTTTTGAGATCCTTACTTATACTTGAATCAGCTCCATAGGAGTTGAGCTTACCTGACTCCATCCAACTCCTGCATCTGCAAACTGAACACTTGATCTGAGCAGATGACAAATGGAAGACAGTTTTCAAACTTTCAAATGCATAGTGATTCCATTAAGTATTCCAAGAGGTGAGTCTAAGGATTCTAGGCCAAAGCTAGTTACAAATATCATTATTTTCATATATATCATGGAGCTCCATTCCACCAGTTCCTAACTAGCTGGGACTATTCTAAACATAGTGTGAATATACCATCTTGGCACCAAGACCAATATCATATTGAGAAGTTTCAAAGTGAAGTTTTTACAACTACATAAATATCACTAATCATGGAAGAAAAGGATAATCAAAGATGTCTGGTAATTCCTATGATTTTCTAGATAAACAGTGGTTCATGCCCTCCCTTTTCACTCTGACCATTCCGATAAAGACCTCCTCTGGACCTGAAATGAATAATCTGACTCATGGAAAAGGCTTTAGCATTCCAACAGTTGGAAATTGACCCTTGTCCTGACACTGCTTCATCTCCCACCATCAGCACAGCTAATGCTACAAGAGCATCCTTGCAAGTGAAATCTCAGTGCCCACAGCTCTAGAAACCTGGTCCTTCCTGAAATCCATACTGCGTATGAAACAGTAAATTCTGGCAATCAATGCCAAGTCTGAGTCAAGTATCCAGACAAATGACGACAAGGCATTTAAACACTGCAGCCTAGAAGAGCCAAGGCAAGCAGAGTAGGTAGGTGACATGGGCCATGTTCTTTAAACACTTCTACCAGTACACTGTCTAAATCTTGGGCACACCGTTCAGCAGGGTATGGTAGTACAGTCAACTCTCTGAGAGCTCCGCTGATCTGGGGACCTTCAGCCCATGCTGTAACTAACCAAGACAATTCAGTTTGGACCACATACAAATGCCTGATCGTGTCAATGTCTAATAAAGGCACTACCCAGAGTCTTTCCCAGACTTTACAGGATCCCCATTATCTTAAAAAAGTGGCAGCATATCCCAGCAGAACCATTAACAATAGCTCCTTATTCTACGCATGTCCTGGATCTCTGCCTAAATCCTGATCTATTGCTCTGCTCTTTGTCTATCTGGCTCCATTTTCTAGCCTCAGTATCTGTGACCCTTATCATTTGGCAACTGTCCTTTGGCATTTAGGGCCTTAGTTTTCTTCCTATTGTAAAAAAATGAGGGAAAGAAACAAAAAGCCAAAATAAGAATTCCACATTTCCTTTCAATCACCATAAGTATTTTAATGATATGTCCTTACACACACACATTCACACATTTATGTGTGTGTGCACACACCATAATCCTGCATCTATATGCACATATGAGATCCTATATGAGAGGTGTGTTTCACAGTGCCTAATATAACTAAAACACGCAGTAAACATGAGCTATTGTTATATTTCTGATTTTTAACCTGCTTACATTACTCAGCAACATATAATGAGTACGTCCCATGTTAATACTTATTTTTCTATACATAATTTTTTAATATTTTATTTATTTATTCATGAGAGACACAGAGAGAGGCAGGGACACAGGCAGAGGGAGAAGCAGGCTCCTCAGGGAGCCTGATAGGGGACTTGATTCCCAGACCTGGGATCACATCCTGAGCCGAAAGCAGTCGCTCAACTGCTAAGCCACCCAGGCATCTATTTATACATGATTTTTAATAGATACAGAGGATGCACCATTATTCAATCCTCTATTGTGAGACACAAGTTATTTACATTATTTTGCTAGTATAAACACAGCTACAACAAACATTATTCTAGTTAAATTTTTATATTCCAGGATAAATTCCTAACAATGAAATTGCTGGGTTCAAAGAATATGCATAGTTAAGACCTTTCATATAAAGTGATAAACTTGCCTGCAGAAGACAAGCTTATACTGGTTTACACTCTCCCAACACTCGCATATCTGGAACGTCGATTCATTTATTCATCCTTTTATTCCACAAATGGATTTCGTGAACTCCAATAAATGCTATAGATATGTTTGAGACCAAAAATACAAGGACCGTGCTCTCCTGGGTATGCAGTTTTAAAGGGAGGGGGGAATAAATATTAAATAAATGTCACAATGATCAATTATAAAGTCCAAAAGCACCGTGCCTATAAAAAAACCAGTTTCTGTTAGATGTGTATTGGTTAAATATTGATGTGTAACAAATTACCCCAAACCATAGTGGTTTGAAACAACAAACATTTATTATCTTACAGTTTCTGTGGGTCAGGAATCTACTTGCAATTCAGCTATATCCTCTGAAGAGATTTAGTATGTATATTTGAAAGGATGACAAGGCAGGTCCTAGCGAAAGATTAAATGTAAATGAAGAAGAGAAATAAATCAGAAAATATCCCCAAGTTTCTCGCAAATGACTATAAGCAATTTTGGTTTCATTATTACTATTTTATCGTTGTTATTATCATTTGAGTATTCAATAGATAAAAGTTATTTTCTCTTTTGCTTTTTCTTTTGCATTTCTTTTTTATGCGTTCACTCGTGAGGGAGGCGTTTTGGCTTAATTATTTTATGCTTACTATCATAGCACTCTTCCAAATGGTAGAATTCGTGTCAGAAACTTGGTCTTTTTTTTTCTTTAAGATTTATTTATTTATTCATGAGAGACACACAGAGAGAGAGAGGCAGAGACATAGGCAGAGGGAGAAGCAGGCTCCCTATGGGGAGCCTGATGCAGACTTGATCCCCTCACACTCGGGATCACACCCTGAGCAGAAGGCAGATGCTTAACTGCTAAACCACCCAAGTGTCCCTAAAACTTGGTCTTTAACATCTTTTCAGTAATTTAGCCATTTTAAACTTTCTACCTAATAAGCAAAAAAGTAAGATGTGCAACAGTATGCTTATAAATGAGTATATAATATGAATTTATATTTGTAAAAGTACCTGTGTTTGTAAAGGTTTAGATTGTCTGTAGTACAAAAAAACAGAAATAGTGAGTTTTTCTGGAGATGAGAACTAGGTAGCTGGGGGACAGAGAGAGGTTTATTTTCCCTGTATAATTTGTCTTCCCTTAGAATTTAGTTCCTTATGCTGATATTATCAGTTTTAAGACATACTACTAACAAGTCAATAGGTATATAGGATGATTGTGCTGAAGTAAATAGGTGACAGACTTTAGTGCCTATTCTTTTGTCACCTTGTGGCTATTTTATCAAATGAACAAGATACATCCACAGGCCTCCAGGAGAATTCATTCTAGAATACGCTAGCTCAAAGACATGGGTTGTATCATTGTAAGAATTGAATATAAAGTCATTCTTGGTGTATGGTAGTTGGTAACCTAAGACCTTTAGTAACAATAGTATTTTGCTCTGTATATCATTGTCTCCTGTGCGTTATCTACACCAGGTATCAATTATTTAGCACTCACTTTTGAGCTTGTGCATTATCTAGACTCTTTGATTCACATCCTTAGCTCCTCTGCCACCTGCCTCTTAATCATTTTCCTGCTCATTAATGGCTCCAGTGCACATGGTCATAAAGGAGAGGCAAAACTGGAATAAAGTTATTTGTTATTGTTAATTGCTCATATAAAAAGACTTTATGGGGGAAAAAAGTTGAGTTTGGTGATTAAAATGAGGTGTTTTGATAATTTTAATTTATTATTTTTTTCATTCTTGATTCTTTCACATCTATACACTCTACTTACTACCAATTACTGGTTTTTCTCTTCTGCTATCAAAAAATATTATGTGCATAAAAGACCACTTAGATGTGTTTTTGGCCACTCATTCCACATTCCAACATTTATCCCCAAATTGGACAATATAAAATGAAGACACAAAATACAGTAACAGTTGTTAAAATGAGATGTTTTGGGATAATAATCAAAGTAAACAACAACAAAATGTAATAATGCATGAAAAGGACAAAGTAAAAATGGTACGGGCCAACACAGGATGCATATAGAAAGGCCAGATGTAAGATGACTTCTCAGAAACAGTCCCAAAGAAAACACAGACCAACTGTTTAACATGCTTATTAAAAAAACAGGGAGAAGAAACGGAAATGGAACAAAATCTAAAGATAGGAAGGAGTAGAACTTCAGATAACTGAAATGGCACTCCAGGGGCCAAAAATTGTTTATTAGGTGCCCAATATCCATTCATTCTATTCTGATAACTGTTTCCAATTTATCTATTTGAGGATCTGTTCTTGGCCTCTAATCTCAGTTCTCATGATCTCTGATGTGAAAATGCAACCTTGATTCCAGAGACAGCATACAGTCCGGAGCTGGCCAAAGTATCACATTTTTCCAGCAATTGGTTCCCAAAGATCCATGGCCCACCCCAAGCCAATCGGAGCCAGTAACGCTGATATGAGGGACTGTATATTGCCCACTGGAGGAATCAGATTTGTCCCTTTGTGTTGAGCTAGGGATTGGGAAATTTAAAATCAGGAAATGTTTCCACCATCTTTTTTCTGTCACTGAAGCTGAGAACAAAGCTGTAAATGAAGCAAACACACCAAAAGTTCAGCACCCCGTCCTGCCAAGAGGAATGAGACAAATCCAGACTGGCAGGACACTGTGTGAACTATTGCCTGAACCAGCCCACATGAATCCATCCCTATCTCAGACTTCCCAGTTGCATAAACTAATCAATTCAAATTTCCCGCTGCCCTTACAGGATTGAGTTTTCCTTGCACAGAAAAGAGTCTTAAATAATAGGTTTTATTCACAGAGGTCACTATGGGAAAGATAGATGGTTTCATTTTTGTCTGATCAACCAGTAGTTTATAGGTAGGGATCCTGTCATATGGAGACAATTTGCCATTCATTCACTAGAAAGACCCAACCCAGGTCTAGTGGGGCCATAAAGAGTAGGCTCTTCCACTGGGCAATAAATACTAGTGGTTTCCCTTTCAAAAATTTAGAAAGTGGTAGACCCCAATGCGGAATCACTGAGAAAATATCTGACTGTGGCTTACCTAAAATTTTTAATAGGAAATATTGACCTGTGAAAGAATAAGGCTTTGAGACTGAATAAAATGGTGAATAAAATTGGGGGGGCAAAGAAATGGGACAGTGAAATTCAGAGTAGAAGTGTGGGAAATGCAAAATTATTTCCATCCCTAATATAATGGAAATCTCTCTGGAGCTGGCAGCGTAACTGATGCCTGGAAAACATGGTCAATTTCACTGTGACATTGAAACTTGCTGAATTGAAACACTTTGCTGCCATCACACTTTGAAATCATCATCCTAGACTTGAACTTTTGGGAAAAGTTGAACAAGATCAAAAACTCTGAGTCACTTTTGTGATAGCTTGATGCCAGGAAGTGATGACCTCTTTGGAATAATGGGACAGTGACATCAGTTTACAGTGGGTCACTAGGTATTATGCAGGGTGGCAAGTTTTTGTGCACTATCCAGTAATATGCTTCTTGCATGAAATATGAGACCAGAGCTCTAATTCTAACAATGTTATAAACAAACCTATGCAATTAAAGCCTGGTGCATGACTGGAAGCAGAGATAAGCTAATAAGATTATAAACCAACTAAATAGATCCTGAAACCATATGATGACATCATGAAATTTTAGAAGATACAGCTGGCTTCCCGTGATATTTTTGCAGTTGAAAATATGTAGCATCTGGTCTTTCGCTTATCATTCTTTGCTGAAGTAGTTGTCATCTTAGGTTTCCTTTTATCATGTAGATGTGCTAAGTTTAAAAATAAAGTCGGAGGTTTTGATAGAACATTCCATCTAATTTCAAGGAAGAATTAAGCAAAAATTAATTACTGCTTCATAAACTAACTATAAATATGGGCAGTGCCCTGAGCCTTTGCACATGCATTAAGCAATTTTGTACTGTTGGAGCACCATCAACCTATAGAATGATTGTCTCTCATGCAACTGTAGAATGTTCAATCATTCCTTCTTGCATGCTTTCAGTATACGGAGGTAGTACACTATAGGTTTCTTTGGTTCAAGTCCCAATTTCTCCATTTACTAGCTGTGTAACTTTGAAAGAGTTATTTAATCTTTCAAGTTCCAGTTTACTCTTCTATAAAACAGGAATAACAGTAACTGCTATTAATTGAGCCAATATTTGTTAAGTATTTTGCAGCATGTCCAACATACATAAGTCTCAAATAAATATTATTTATTATTAGTCATTCACTTAACAAATATTTATTGAGGTCTAAATATGGGCCAGGCCCTGTGCTAATCCCTGGTAATACTTGGCCAAAAAAAGAGAAATAGTCTCTTAACAATTAACTTGTGTGTAGGGATCATCTCTGACATTTTAATTGTCTGATACCAAACTGCTCCATTCTCTGACTCTCAACTAAGAAGAACTTTGGGAAACTATTTTCTGACATCCAGTGTTCAAGATGAGAAAGGATTCATCCAGAGAAACAATGTTAAGTGACACCTCTATAATAAAAGGGAATGTGTCCTCAAATTACATGCTATTATCAAAAATTTAATTCTAGGTGGTAGCAATGATGTGGGTGGACACATGGGAATGGATTCCGGAATCTGATTCTGCTGCTGATGGATGGACTTGAGGTCAGTCATACTGACTTCTCCTCTGGTTTCATTTCTGTTACCTCTCCTCTGCGCCTGTAACTCCTGCCACTCTTATGCCTGCTGGCAACTTTTCCTTTGCTGCAGGCCCAGCCACCCTTGCCATGTGTCCTGTCATCTCCATTAAATGATCTCAAAAGCTGTCTCCACTGGCACTGCCTCTGGTCGCTCCCAGAGATCTGACACGGCCCCTGCCTTCCAGAAGCTCACAGTCTAACAGGGTATAGGGTATTTGAACATTCAGCCATAGTCAGGCCTAGATGAATTAAGTACTAACAAAGAACCTTAAGAAACATTATTTTAAAAAAAGGAAAGTTTTATGAAGAGACTGGTATTTGAGCTGACTCTATCTTTTGATGGACAAAAAATAAAAGGAAGACCATCTCTGGCTACGGTAATGGCATAAGCTTCTAAAAAGGTCATCACTTTGCTGTTCTTTTAATAGTACAAAAACCCAAAACCAATGAAGGCTTTCAACACGATGATCTAATCACTTATATCTTCTGGAAGGGCATATTTAGGTCAGTTTTTCCAAGTATACATGTGTGAATGATGCTTCTGGTTTTACAGGGTGCCAGAAGAAACAGAAAGGTAGCTTTTTTTGTTTTGCTTTTGTCCACTAGTTTCTTGCCTAACAGTGTACAGCAAATGGTAGATGTTAATGCAAAGTCCATTATGATGTGAGTGTGTGGGGGGCAATGAGTACTGCCTGTGTATATGTGTGTAGGTGTGCACACACATGCACATACATACGTACGTACATACATAAAATATAAAACAATAATTTAGAAACAAGAACCATTTTGAATTTGAAAACAATTTCTATAAAATAATAGTAAATAATGATAATATGAGGCATTATTATTTTCTGCTAGTATTAACTACTAATTTTATTTTGTTTCACATCCCAGAAGTATTGTAACTACCATAGGCTAATTCAAGAAGCATATGCAGAGTATCTGAACATTAATTACCAAATCTTTTTGTGATAACTTGATTAATATTGCTAATCCTCATTACTCACCTGAGCCTTCTAGTCATGATGCCTTTGATCCATAAGATATATAGAAACAGGACATGACTAAATGAGACAGTTTAGGCTCATGGTATTTAGCTATGTCAATGAAAAACCTTTAATGCCATCACAATACCGTTTCTTATCTCTCTTCACCAGAGTAGGACACAATAGAGCATGAGAAATGCATATGCCCAGGTTTTAACAAAGAGCTCATTACCATGTTAGACTTAGCTGTGCTCAGTTAACTCTGAGGGATCAAAATAGAGGCAAATGATCCAAAGAGTGCACTTTATTGCCAAATGTTGTCCAAATTAAATAGATTATTTTAGCAAATGTTTCATTAGCGTTTGACTTAACAGACAAACCACTATTTTCCCTCTGAGCATGTTTTAATCAAAATGGAGAAGCCAGCAGATGCTGTTTGATAGTTTTCAAACCTATACCAAAATTTCTCCCATCATCAAATACATTTCAAGTTCCTTTAAAGGTGATATTAAGAATGTTTATGCCCAAATTAGATAGCTCAGTTCACTTCAGAGTTTTCTTGCTATTTTATGTCAATTCCCTTCCACACATCATTCAAACAGGATTAAATTATATATGCTTTAAACATACAATGTGTTGAAGTAGTGAAAGTCAGCCTAGCTTCCTGAAAAGATTAATTAAGTGCATCGGCTCTTTCCTGAATAGAAAGAACCTATAAATTTGGTTCTCTGATGCAAGATCGAGCTACTCCCCCACAAACGGGACTGGAAAAAAGTGTTGATCACAGGTAGGGCTATCCTAAAATTAGAATGTCTCATTCACATTATGTAATTGAGGAAATTTGAAAAAGTCTGACTAGCAAAAAAACTGACTCCTTCTTCGGTGTATGGAGTATTTCAGATTCCCATTCTTCAATTCACTCCTTGTGAATTTTCTAAGACCTCTTCTAAGGAGTCCAATACAATAACTAGCCAATTTATTAGGAGGGATTAGTATATCGGAGCCACGGATATATCCTTGTCCCTGGAGGAAGGCAGGCTTTTAGAAGAATGAATAAAATAAAAGATTTTAGTATTTGATTAAGAAATTAAGCACTTGTGGCAAAATTTTTCTCATAACACCCTGAAATATTGCTTACAATGAAAATGACTCTATGTTTTGTATAAATTCAATACCACGCGAAACAAGGTTCTAGTATGGTCAAATGGTAGCAGAGACTGGATTTAAAGACAAAATGCAAAAAGATTTTGACAACTATCTGACGCTGATGCCCCCCACCCCCGAACATTGAGAAAAGATAACCATTATTCGATTTTGAAAAACAGGAAATCTTGAAACATCAGTATTTTTCAAAAGCATGATTTGTGAACTGTTGGATTAAATTTTTCAGTGGTGGAGGTATGATAAGTAGGAGGTTGAGAAACATAGTGTAGGGCCATGAATACCCAAGAGGCATAATGAAAAGTAGCATAAATTGGTGGAAAGAGACTTAGGTTATGAATAAAATATCCCCGTTCTACCATACATAGTACCAACTCCACTTTTATAAGCTTTGGGGGACATCCAGTACTTTGCTTGTAAAATAAGAATCAATGCCTACCAGACTTACATTATTATGACAATATTCAAGAGATTCAATGTATGCAATAACACTTTAGGAGCTATCAAGTAATATCGTATGTCTTTGATTCTATGTCATATACCACTGATTCATCATTTGATGTATTAACATCTCTGAAATGGTGATGTGCCTTACCCTCACTGTCCGTGGGCATCATCTGCCAGTGCATCTGCATCAAAACTTCTAAAGGAAGGTCAGCAGCTTTGGAAAAAGATCCCAGAGAGAGTCATAGAGCACTCTTTTAAGAAATGCTACTTAGCAAAATGCTTCTTGATGGCACAGAAGATTAAGTTGTATTATAACAAAACAAAACAAAATAAAACAAAACATAGGCATCAATGTTTGAGTCAAAAAGTGATCCTGGGGAGACAGACTCAATGTGAAAACATTTTAGGAATATCTTGAATATATTTCACTTATATCGTTCTTTGACTTATACCTAATAGTGATAAAAGATTTTAAAAATCTATGTATAAGTAAGTTTAAGAGGGTTCTTCCAATAAGTATAAAATTAAAATTCTATGTAATGAAAAAGCATTCTGTTATTATTTTATTTTCTTACTTAATAGTACATGAAACAATTGATGTGTTAGAAAGAAAATAGGTACATAAATACACAATGTTACTATGAAGTTGTACTGAGTTGGAAAAAGGGCAGGTACTGGCACCAAAAGTAAGGCTGGCACATTGCATAACTTTGTTTGAGGAAGAGATCAGGAAATAACAACAACCAATACTGTAGACCTGTAAAGTTCTGATTTGCATGCAAGCCATCTGGGCATTAGAAAAGCAAATTTTACCCTCAGAAAGGAATCTGAATCTGCTTGTAATTGATAAAATACCATTCTAGTCCTATATGTTAACACGTTGACAATCAACAAAACTTGCTGGGAGGGTAATAACATCTGCAAAATCCGTTTTGATGACAGGGTGTTATAGTAAGCAGCTTTTATAAACACTAATCAGTGATGACCATAAGAAAAAAATCATGTTGGTAAATTCATCATTTATGATATGGTTCAATAATCTCTTTAAAGGAAGAAATCCTTACTTGAAATCCCAAAAAGCAAGCAAATGCTTCTTTCCCCAACAACACCCATCTTAATTACATCGTTATTAGAGAACATACCAAACTAATCAGCTGTCTCCTCAAATGGGTACCACAAAGCAAGTA
Organism: Vulpes lagopus; assembly: GCF_018345385.1. Classification (NCBI taxonomy): domain Eukaryota; kingdom Metazoa; phylum Chordata; class Mammalia; order Carnivora; family Canidae; genus Vulpes; species Vulpes lagopus. The sequence continues at coordinate 27,441,660 of NC_054843.1, forward strand.
ACCAGAGCGTGTTCATTTGATATCAAGAGAACCTTGATATAGTGTACTGCAGAATACTTAGTAGGAAATCAATACATAATTGGTGAAAGAATGAATATGTTTAATGTATTTTGTATATAAGATTCACAGGCATTCATTTGTTGGCAGACAGTTTGTAAATAAGATTAATGATGCTGTTACAATATTACAAGTCTTAATTTATGTGGTATAAAAGATAATGACTGTACTACAAATATTAGTTTATTGATCTACACACCCATCTTACCCTTCTAGTCTTACTAGCCCTCTTCACAGGCTTGGGAGTGTCAATCCTATGTAGTAAGTTAACTTTCCTTCACCTGCAATCAGGGCTACAGCTGATTAGAATGGGGTGGATACTTGTCCATAAAAGTAGTCCACTGTCTGGTCAAGGGTTAATCAAATTTTCTTTTTGGAGAGTTGGACCAATAGACAGTTTGAACAAGTAGACAATGAAGACACGTTACTGGTGGAGCACCAGGATGAAGTTCTATGGTCTTCTGAGAGCTAATGGGACAGCATCTTCTTAGATTCCTTGTGCTTTATTCCTTAGAATTTCCTTTCTTTTCAAGTTAATTGGTATGTTTCTTTTCCTTAAAACCAAGATGCCCTATCCAAGAGCGAGGACATTTTTTTTTTTTTTTGTATCCCATCAAGATCAAGATATATAGTATACTAGTTAACACTGATTGATGAAATTTCCAAGAGCTAGAATACAGTGAAATAGAATTAATGCAAAACATACCCCAATTTAATGATCGTTGGATGAACTATTGTTTATTTTACAATGTGAAATATTTCATGTGCCTCAGAAAGTTTTGGTCTTGCTCTCTAGCAGAATGAACACTTTGGCCACTATGTTAAATACCACGGAATGACACACTAAATACCATTCTAATTTCTTTCTAGTATGCTTTCCTGCTTGCTAGAGATTGAAAAACTGAGTGTTACATACATTTCTCAGACTCAAGTGAAGCTAGTATCTCACATGTGACCTGGTCTGTGCCAACCAGAGATGGCCTTATATCAGAGATGGGAGGTAGATAGATACAAACATGGCAGGCAGAAAGCATAGGGCCGTTTCAGCAAGTAAGGTGGCTGAGTGTTTAGTTCTTCTATAGAGCTGTGATGGAGGTTCTAATACTTAATCTGTACCTTCATTAGTTCTAGAGGCAGGTGGTAGATAGAGTTTCTACTTGGCTGTTCCCATAATGCAGCTGGACACTTCTCCCATGGATCTTTGAAGCCTGGTTCCTGGATTCAAGCCTGGTTCCTGGGTCCCAGCAAAAAGTTTGTAGATTGTCTATTATATCGCATTATAATAAACCCTTCTGCTGCTTGAGCTGGCAAGAGTTAATTTTGTTTTCTGAAACCAAGAACCGTGGCCTATGTAGTAATTGGTACCAGAAGTGAGATGCTACCAAGTACAAATAGTGAGTGGTGGGGGTCTAATTTTAATGTGGTAGCCAAATATTTGCTTAACCTGTCATTTGCTTACCTTAAAAAAATCAGGCTATTTGCTGAGTCTATAATGTTAAGAGAAGCAAAACAAATGTATGGCGTTGGTATGTGGTAGTTCATTTTTTGCTATTTTTAGCAAAATCTAATGCATTAAATCAACTCAGACTAGAACCAAACCTTCTTGAAACAGAGGTGGAAGGAAGCAAAGATTTACTAAGGGAGGTATTCTCTGCCTTTGCATGTTAAGGACACTGATGGAGAGTCCAATGATTTGGGCCTTGCAGTGTTGAAAAAGTCATCTGCCTCTGTACTTGAACTTGAAGAAGTTTTAAACTGTGGCCATGAAACTATAGTCTTAGCAAGAGGTAAGACTCTTGCTTTGTCATAAAGCAGCAGTGATATTGCTGGCAGTCGGTGATGAATTGTATTGCTTCTCCAACTAAGACTATTATTTCAGATGCTCTCAAGGTAACCACCATTAATTTAAGGGCCAAAGAGATGGGCAGAGTACAGAGCCTAGTAAATAAAAGAGGAGAATCTACAGGCTGAAAAACCATGTCTAGGCAAGAATTTTGGCTATGGTAGTTTATACATAGAACAGAATGAAAATAAATCAAGTCTGTTAAATGTTTGAAGGAATTATCTTCCCAAAGAAACGCTAGCTTGGTCTACAGTCTGTGGTTGTTAAAACTTGAAAGCAATCTCTATGTCCTGGTGTTTTAAAATCCATGTAGTCTCCAAGAAGGGCATCCTCCCCTGTGCCTACCTCATTTATATTTGTTGAGGAAAATTGACAAGAAGAAGCCTCTCAGGAGCAGATCCAGGAGCAGCAGAGGTCAAAACATGAAGGAAAATATTCACGAGAAAGAACCAGGTAGCTGTCAGGTTGGCCAGCCAAGGAACTCCCTGCGGTGTTAGGGCAGGGAGTCCTGGCTATTCCTGCTTAGTAGGTCTTTATAATTATGATGGAATAATGACTGTCTCTCCTTCTCCCTTTTCCGAATGGAGAGGTTTATTTCAATAACCCATTCCTTCTACAAAATTTAAATGTGCTGATAGTTGAACACATGTCTTTAAAACTGAAGGTTTTAAAGGTTGCCGTCCTACAGGGAGTCGTGTCTGGGCTTCTTGGAGAGGGCTGCATATCACCCAAAAGTTTTGGGCAGTAGATTTGATGAAGTCACAGAAAAAGACTTGTGTCTGTACCCCTGGAAAAGACAGTGAGACTGTTGTACGTATAAAAACAAAAGTGTACGTGCTGGTTTGGGAAACCAAAGAGGCAGATTATGACAGAAAATACTAATAGACTACTGTATGGTTTTAAACGATGCCCACACATTATTTGATACCCTTCCCTTCAAGATGACTTTCCTTTTAAGAGTGGAATTAATTTAATGACTTACCTCTAATTAATAGAATAAGGTGGAAATACTCCATGTGAATTAGGCGACCAGGTCACAGAGGACGTTGTGACTTCATCATTGCTTTCTCTTGGATAGCTTCATCTGGGGGAGTTAGCAGCCACATCGTCAGGATACTCAAGCTCATGTAGCAAGAACCCAAGGTCTCCTGCCAAGAGCCATGTGAGGACCTGAGGCTTCCTGCCAAAAGCCTTGTGAGGGATCCTTCTTGAAATTGGATACTCCAGCTCCAGGCAAGCCTTCAGATGATTGCAGACCCTGCCAATATCCTGATTGCAGCCACATGAGAGACCTTGTATCAAAATAATCCAGCTAAGCGGTTCCTGAATTTTATACCTCCCAGAAACTATGAGATAATAGTGTTTCTTGGTTTAAGCTACTAATTTTTGTGGTGGTTTTTTATGCAGCATGAGGTAACAAATACACCCACTAAATATCGAGTCTCACCTTCTTAGAAACAAAACCTTGACTTTTATCTGAGTATTATTCCTAGCCAAAATACTATGCACCCCACGCTCCCTCTGGATACATCCAATGGTATGTTAGGGGGAGTTATTTGATGGTGCTCTCAGGAAAACTAGTTAAAAAGGTGGTAGGCCACCCACATTCTTTCTGCCAGAAATGCAAATGTGATGACTGGAGCTGTAGCGGTCAACTAACATCAAGAGGCAAACTTTAGGGTGAAAGCCAAGAGCTACAGGTGACAGAATAGAAGCAATCTGGGTGCCTAAAGATGATGGCTTCATCAAGCCAGCTCCAGGAATATATTTGTGGACTTTTTTTACTTTCGAGAAAAATAAACTCCTTTCTTGGTTAGTTCTTATCTCTGTTACTATCAACCAAATGTTGTTACTAGATGATGGAATTTGGAACTAGATTTCTTGGATATGACAGAGAGATATAATACAGTGAACTACCTAACAGGAGTAATCATTTAGTTTGTAGAAATAGTTATTACTATAAATTACTGAGTTACGTATACATGTAAGCCAGCTTTGTGGAACATGAGCAGTATGTGCAATTTATACAGGATTCTCTTCCTAAGCCACCCCCAGAATTCCATATTGGCATTGCTGAAAGACCACACACACACACACACACACACACACACACGCGCACACACAGTTAGTATAGTGCACACTAAATTATTGGAACTTGGGCTGTCCTGATAAAACCATTCTTCTGTACTATGCCATTTAAGTATCATTAAACAGCTGAAGTTAATTTCCAATGTGTAGTTTTTGTGGTTTTAAAGATTTATCTGTATCTATCTCTTTATATGGATACTATTTTGCTGATTTTGGCAAATCATATCAAGCAAAAACAATTTTGAGTTGTAACTATAAAAATGTTTAAAAAATAATTTTTAAAACATTTACAGACATTATTTTCTAATACATGTCAAGTTTTATTTTCAAAATTAGAAAACAGAAAGCTTCTTTAGTGTTTTTAGATATATAATAGTTTTATTTAGATATAATTGACATACCATATTACTCATTTAAAGTGTATAATTCAGTGGTTTTTGAAATATCCAGAGTTTTGCAAACATCACCACCATCAATTTTAGAACACTTTTGTCACTACAAAGAAATCCTATACCCATTAGCAGTCTATCCCCATTTCTTCCTATATCCATTAGCGATCAATCCCCAAACTTCAACCCCCCTTTCTACCCTGCCTTTGCCCTAGGTAATCACCATTCTACTTCTATTTCTACGGATGTGCATATTATGAACATTTTATATAAATGTAATTATACAATATGTGGTCTTTTGTGACTAAATTTTTTTACTCAGCATAATCTCTTCAAGTTCATTCATTATGTAGCATGTATCAGTTTATTCCCTTTTTTAAAAAAAGATTTTATTTATTTATTTGAGAGAAGGTGAGTGCATGAGCAAGAGGGAGGGGTAAAGGGAGAGGAAGAAGCAGACTCCCCGAAGGGGGCAGGGGTCCTGGTGAGGGGCTCAATCCCAGGACTCAGGGATCATGACCTGAGCCAAAGATAGACACTTAACTGATTAGGCCACCCAAGTGGCCCAGTTTATTCCCTTTTTATTGCTGAGTAGTATTTCATTGTAAGGATATACCACATTTGCTTATCTATCCATCATTTGATGGATATTTGGGTTTGTTTCTCTCTCTCTCTCTCTCTCTCTCTCTCTCTCTCTCTCTTTTTTTTGATCTTGTGAAGAGTACTGATATGAACACTCATGTACAGATTCTTCTGTGGAGAAAAAGTTTTCATTTTTCGAGAGTATATACTTAGAAGTGGAATTGAAGGGTCATACAGTAACCATATTTAACCTTTTGAGGAACTGCCAGACTCTCTTTCAAAGTAGCCGCAACACTTTAGTTTTTCACCAGCAATGTATGTGGGTTCCAGTTACTCTATATCCTCCTCAACATGTGTTTTTATCTCTTTTGTTTTGTTTCATTTGTTTGTAGACATTCCTGGCAAGTGTGAAGTGGTAAAACATTGTAGTTTGGATTTGCATTTCCCTGGTGACTAATGACAAGGAGCATCTATCTTTCCACGTACTTAATTTACATCTTTGGAGAAATGTCTATTCAGAGCTTTTGCTCATTCTAAGTCTTTATTATTGAGTTGTAAGAGTTATAAAAGTAGATAATTTGCAATTTTTTTCTTCTATTCTGTGAGTTGTCATTTCATGTTTTTGATAGTGTCCATTTAAGTACAAAAGATTTTAATTTTATTTAAGTCTAATATATCTACTTTCTCTTTTGTCACTTGTTCTTTTGATACCACATCTAAGATGGCTTTGCTTAACTAAGATCATGAAGATTTATTGTTATATTTCCTCCTAACAGCTTTATAGTTTGGTTTTTACAGTTAGGTCTAAGATCCATTTTGAGCTAATTTTTGTATATGGTATAAGGAAGGGGTCAAGTTTCATTCATTTCCATAAATATCTAATTTTCCCAGCATCATTTATTGAAGACTACTCTTTCTGCATTGAATTTTGTGAAATCTTAGGGGTGTGTATATATGTGTGTGTGAGTGTTTGAAGGTGAGAAGTAATTTTAGTTATGTGAAGAGATAAACTATATAAGAAATTTATGTTCCTTAAACTAAACAAATCTAAAACAGATACATCAGAGTTTGTATTTATTTCTTTTAAGGGTCAAACAAATGGTAAACATACATTTGTAACTTTATAGCTTTGTTCTCCGTAGAACCCTGCATAATTCGGAAAACAGAAATGCACTTTGCTTTAGTTGAAGGGTATCTGAAAAAGATGTCTGAAAATTAATAGAATCATATTTCCTCAATTGATTTATTATACGGATGTATGTTTGTGAAATCCCAAAATTTTGTATTCATTTGACTGCTTAATGAGATCTAAATAACCTACTTCTCTCTCTTTTTTTTTTTAAGTAGGCTCCATGCCCAGCATGGAGCCCAACTCAGGGCTTGAACTCATGACCTTGAGATCAAGACCTGAGCTGAGATCAAGAGTCAGATGCTTAACCAACCGAGCCATCAGTGCCCCTAAATAACTCATTTCTAGATAAAAGGATAGGATTCCACGTCATACTTACTTTCAACTATTTAGACATACTAGACTGATATATCATCAAGATGGACATGTTTTCTTTAGCTTCATTAGGACTTTTTGCTTTTTGGATCCCTTAACTATACTAGACATTTTCTTGTTTTGGGAATGAGAAGCCTTCATCCACATTTGCACTTCCCTGAAGTATCTGTCTTTTTCTTGCACATTTTCAGCTACTGGTACACAATCATTTTCAGACTTTTTTTTTAAGATTCAGTTTTCAGGATTCATTTCAGTGTAGATTTTGAGTGCCCTGGCTTTCTAGTCCTTGGCATTCGAGTCCTATCAAAAGTAAAAACGCTCCAATCTCATTTTGGAAAACTTCACAGTAACCTGCAGGCTGGGCATCTATGCATCTTCATCTCAGCTCTTTAGACCTTTCTCAGTACCCAGGGTGCCGCGGGACATCCTTAACCACCGCGACTTCAGGCAGGTGACTGCCTCAAACAGGCTGGGCTGTATGGTATAGCCCAGGAGTAACTGGGCATGGAAGAACTGAAAAGCAAAACCTGGGCTTCTATAGAAGGTGCTTGGCAGTGACTAGCACAGAGGTAGTTCTATCTTCTAGGGAAGACTTCTTTAAAGCTTATTCAACCCCAAATTTATAGTGTTTTATTTCTGCCATAAAGCCAGTTTACGTTTACAGTCCACCACCAGAGTTAATAGAGATAGCCGTAGTTGTAACTACTGTATGGTTAATGAAGACACAGTACATAAAATGTAAACTTTGCTGATTTTCTAATTGGCATAAAAGCCTAGATGCAAGAAAGTGGTTTTTATAACACAGTAGAGCTAAACACCAGTAATCAACACAAATAAAATCTTAGATTTAACAAGATTTAGATTTTCAATTTAGGGGATTACTTTTCACTGTATTGTTAAGTATTTCGTCTGTCCTCTAGAGCTGTTGCTGTCCAACGCAGCAGCTGTTAGCCACATGTGGCTATTGGACACTTGAACGTGACTAGTTCAAGTTGAGATGTCCACTGGATTGTGAAAATGCAGTGTGAATAAAATAATTAAAAATATCTAATGGTGGGCAGCGCAGGTGGCTCAGCAATTTAGCGCCGCCTTCAGCCCAGTGTGTGATCCTGGAGCCCGGGGTCGAGTCCCACGTCCATACAGGGAGCCCGTTTCTCCCTCTGCCTGTGTCTCTGCCTCTCTCTCTCATTGTCTCCCATGAATAAATAAAATATTTTTTAAAAATCTAATAAATAATTTTTATGTTGTGCACACATTAACATAATATTTTAATCTATGGGGTTAAGTAAAGTATATTGTTAAAATTAGCTTTACCCGTTTCTTTGTATTTTTTTTTTTTAAGATTTTATTTACTTATTCAAGAGAGATAGAGGCAGAGACAGAGGCAGAGACAGAGGCAGAGGGAGAAGCAGGCTCCATGCACCGGGAGCCCAACGTGGGACAACACCCCCACCCCCACCCCACCCCCCCCACCCCCCGGGTCTCCAGGATCACGCCCTGGGCTGAAGGCGGTGCTAAACCGCTGAGCCACCCAGGCTGCCCTCTTTGTATTTTTTTAAATGTGGCTACTAGAAAACTTAAAAGTACATATGTCGCTCACATTTATGGCTCACTTTATATTTTTATTGGGCAGTGCTTAATCTAGAGGCTAAGGGGACTGTAGCAGGGTAGCTACACTGGAGTTTCATCTGTAAATATTTTTGTCAGTTGTCCTAGTTTGCTAGTCACTAGTTCATTGTGTATAATGGAGTTTCAATCCTTCTCAATGTATATTTTTGTTTTCTTTATACCTCTGTACTGTCGAACAGCCTTTTTCCTTTTCTGAGAATCCCTTTCTTACTTTGCCTACCTGGTCAATTCTTACTTTTAATAGTTTGCTGAAGCATTATTTTCTTTGTGAAATTTTCCCTAAATCCCCTCATCCCTCACCTATAACCCAGGTAGAGCTAAACATTGTCCCCTGGACTATGACAGGATCTTGCCCAGTATCTCCTGAGTGCTGTTTGTTGAGCACAGGGATACGTGGTGGAGATATCTACATGTGAACCAGGGGGATATGGACCTTGTCTCTGCCAGCAGTGCTTGCATTTAGAGGGGGATACAGTCACAAAATGGTGTGAGAAATGCTGTAACAGCAGAGATTCAGGCAGCACATCATAAACGTACTTTTCCCAGATTCCTTCTTCGTGATGGATAATCATATTGAGAGTGAACCATAAATGTCTGATGCCATAGGAACCCAGGGCATCAATATAAAAATACTTTTGTGTTTAAGTGTATAAACCGACGGGCATCTTTTTCACATCACAATTGGTTAAAATGAGAGTCGTCTTCAAAATACACATTACTGAATAGGCGTCCTTATATTACACATATGCCCAGTATCACTGCAATGACTCTCTTAGCCAGGAAACTTAGGTATTGATTTTTCAAAAACAAAGAACAACAACAAAAGAGCCCCACCACAATTAGCATGATCAAGTAAAAACGAATCCCACAAAAGGTGCGCAATTTACTTTCACTGATGCCCTATCAAAAAGAGTTCAGGATTTCAGGGACTGGATTTTTGTGGGGTTGAAGAGATAGATTAATAAGAGGTGAAAGGCTTTGTTAAGTCCGCTAACGAATGGCGGTAGATTTTCTAACACTAGCATTGGAAGGCAGGACCAATACTCTGCTTGTTGGGTCAAGCGTGTAACCTCACTCATTAGAAGACTGTTTATCTACCAGCCTCGATGATCCAAAACCCAGTTAAGGAGGAAAACTAGTGCTTTTCAAAGCAACATTTGGGTAGTCTGAATAGCTGTCCCAAAGTCTATGCGTTGAGGTTCATGTGTCTTACTCCTTGGTGAGCACATCAGTTTCGTATAGGACCTATTTAGTTTTACTTTACTGAATTGGGACAAGGGAGGTTATCTAGATTCCCAGTCTGCCCCAGACCAGAAGCTGCCAGTCAGAAGAGGAGGAAAATATTAGAGACAGGCCCGCTGTGGCAACAGAGAAAAAGGCCGAAAGATTGTCAGCGAAGGGGAATAGAGGAACTACAAAAGGCAGAAAGAAAAAAAAAAATCACTAAGTCCTAACATCCTAGAGTCCTTCAGTGCATTAAGAGTGTATATACCTCCTGGGAGCATCTTTTAACACCTAGGAAGAAGCCTGATATAGAATAGAAACTTGATGTATTCGTTGAATCCACTACAATCTACCACAGTAAACACTTTTAATAATATTAACCCTCAATTTTCAAGAAAAAGCCAAATGAAGTCCAATATACTGCTTAAGAAAAAAAAATAACCCATTTTAGAAAATCTTTGTATAGCACTGAAGTCCAATAAACTGCTTAAGAAAAAAGATAACCCATTTTAGAAAATCTTTGTATGGCACTTAACAGTGTTGTTGTTGTTGTTGTTGTTTTTAAAGAAGTTTGACTCCTTAAAGGGCCGGATTCCAGTTCTGCTGATCATCACTTAATTGGAACAGTTCGCCTTGCATCAACCCTAGATAATGATGCATGATGGAACAGCCGGCTTGACTAAGTTGCCTTGAGCAGATTTCAGACTATGGTACATACACACAATAAGTCATCCCATGAAGTGTAAACTATATAAGATGGCAACAGATTGCACAGTTGAATCACTAGGGTGATGTAAAATAATCGTTCTAAAATGCACCATCACCATCCAGCAAACTATTCGTACCGTGTGCCCAGCACTGGGCTCGGTGGTGGATTTATCTTCAGCATCGCTTTCACTTTTAAGATTTGAAGGTTTTGCAGAACTTTCATTCATATTTTGAAAGGTTAAAGGAAATCTTAAATGCACAGTACAGCCATTACATAACAGGCATAGAAAACTGCTTCATGCCTAGGATAGTGGGTTTTTTGGTGGTTAAGCACGCTATTTCCAAATGTCACAGAATTCCTAAGGATGTGAAGACCTGCACAGAAGAAGGGAGAGCCTCGTTCCCTCGGGTTCTGTAGGGTGCGCGCGGTTGAGGTGCAGCTGCACTTCAGCGTTCCTGTTTTGCTTTAATCAAGCAAAAAACAATTTCGGCAATGACATTCCGTTCCCCTCCCCTGGTAATCTTTTTTTTTTTTTTTTTTTCCCACGGCGAGTTAGGAGCTGCTGGATGCTAGAGTCAGAAAGAAGCCTGACGTCTGGGGGTGCGGAAGGGGTGTCGATAGTCCAGTTACGGTGTGGGGGGCACCGGGGAGGGGTCTTCAAGCGGGAGGCGCGGGGCGGCATCGCGGGTTCCCAGGACGCTCCGTCGCCTGCACTTTCCCTCCCGCCAGCCCGGACCCGGGTTAGAGGCGGGTTCGGCGAGATTCCGCCGCAGGAGCCCGAGAGGCTCCCACGCCGCGGCCGCGGCCTCGTGATGTAATTGTCGTTTCCTATCGGAGACTGGGCCGCGCGGGGGGCGGCCGGGGAGGCGGAGGGTCGGCTTCGGGCCGGGACGCCGGGGCTGGCGCACGGGCCCGCCGGGGGCCTCGCGGTGACGAAGCAGCCGGAGAAGCCGCGCGCCCGGGTCCTGCGGCCGCCCGAGGGCGGGACGGGGCGCCCGCAGGTCTCCGGCCCAGCTTTCCTCGCGGCGCCCCACGTTGGTCCCGGCGCCTGCCGCGGGCCGAGGCGCGGGGTCCGGGTGACCCGCGTCAGCGCCCTCGCCCCCCCCCCCCCCCCCGTGAAGCAGGACACACCGACCGCCGGGCGGGGAGGCTGGGGCGGGGGCCGGGCGAGGTGCCAGCCGCCTGCCCCCGGCCCCCAGCGCGAGCCCCGGCCTGGGTCCCGGCCCGGGCGCAGCTGTCCAGGCGCCTGCGGCGGCCGCGGGGCTCTCCCCGCCCGCCCGCCCCGGGGCTCCCGCCGCCGCCGGCCCCGCAGCCCCCGCCCGCCGGCCGCGGGGCGCACAGGGCGGGGCGGGGCGCACAGGGCGGGGCGGGGGGCTCGGCTCGCGCGAGCGGCCGGGCCCGAGAGGCGGCCCCTGCCCCGGCGGCCGCGGCGGGAGGGGGAGAAAAGGGTTAAGAAACTTGGCTGAAGAGCTGAATGGCGTGGAGCGGCGAGGGGAGGGACCGGGCCGCGGCGGCCTCGGCGGCGGAGGGAGGAGCGCGGCTGCGGGCGGGCGGGCGGCGGGCGAGGCGCTCAAAGTCAGCCTCGCAGACATTGCAGCAGAGCCCCGAACGCGGGAGGCGGCGGCGGCGGCGGAGGAGGCGGCGGAGGAGGCGGCGGCGGAGGCGGCGGCCCAGGCGGACGGACCAGCGGCCCCGCGCACGCCCGCCCGTGGCCCCGCGGCCGCCCCTGCGCTCGGCGGCGCTGCCCGTGCGAGAGCGGAGCTCCCGGGGCGCCGGGAGGACGGGGCGGCGGGCGCGGAGCCGCGGCGGCCTCCGGTGAGTGGCGGCCGCGGCCGGGGGCGCCGGGAGCTCCGCGAGCTGCCGCGGGCGCCGCCGGAAACGGCCCGGGAGCGCGGCCCGCGGGGCGGAGGCGGCGGCGGCGGCGGCGGCGGGGCGGGCAGGGCCGCGGGGCGGCGGGGCGGGCGGGGGCGTCCCCGCTCCTGCCGGCGCCGGCGCCGGCTCTTCCCGGGACCTCGGGGGGCCCAGGCCGGGCAAGTTGCGGAGTTGGCCCCGGGCTCACGGCGGGTTCCCTGGAGGCGGCGGTCGCGCCCCGCTCGGCTCCCCTCGGCCCGGAGCTCCGGGCGCGTGTGGCCGCGCGGCTCCGGGTCCTGCAGCCCGGGGCGACCTGGGCGGCGCCGGGCGCTGCCCCCCGCCCCCCGCCTCCCGCCTCCCGCCTCCCGCCCGGTGTCCCCGGCGCGGCGCTCTCGCTGGATTCCGGGTCCAGAAAAGTGATCAGGAACAGGGACCGCTCTCCTGGCCCTGCCCGGGCCCCCGAGCCCCGGGCCCCGAGCCCCGGGCCTGGCCGCTCGGCCCCAGCCCCCCCCCCCCCCAGGGCGAGGCTCTTTGCACCGAGGCCTCCACCATCACCACCCCTGAGCCCCAAGCGGGGCTCGCGTTTGGGGGGAGCCCTGCGGAGGTCCCGGGAGGCTTCCTCGCCCTCCTGTCTGGTCCTCCTTAACTACGAGTGAATATTGTTTCATGAACGGCTTCCCTGGAAATACTCCACACACCCTCGCATCCCTTCCAAAGTAGTTTCCAAATTTTCCCCAGGAGTTGGTGTGCGGCCGCAGGAACAAAGGAATCGCTGTGCCTCGGGGGCGCACTCGCCGGGAGTCGGACACGTGTTGATCCCGGAGGCCCGGGGCGGCCCTGCCTCGCGTCCCGGGGGGCCTGCGCGGTGCTGCAGGTAGTGGACGAGCAGGGCCGGGAGTGCTTTCGCGTTGCGTTTCGGACGAAGATGAGGACGTCCCTAGCTGCAGGGACTTTTCACTCAGTCGGTGGGGCTGAGTCGGAGTTTGTCTCCGGTAATGTGAATGCCTAAGTCGTGAGATTGTGCGGGGGTGAGAAACCGTCTTTAGGGGCAGAAAGACTGTCTGCGGACGTCCAAAGTGACAACGGTTGTTGGGGCGTGTACGGTGAATGCGCTTGCATTTCTGGGGTGGGGGGCTTGTGGGCAGGAGGCTTTGGTAATTCACTCTTTAAAGTTATGGATCAGTGACTCACAGGTTTAGTTTTGCAAGTGGGTGTATTTTCCCGATGGATTATTCAGTGTTTAGTAACCAGTTTGCTACCTTCGTGGAAGAGACACTGGAATAAGTGGACTTTCTAAACAAATAATGTTTCAGTTGCTTGGCACCCAAGTGTGGGTCGCTGCCTAGAGTGTGTTGAAATGTTTTCCAACTTAGAAATAAGTTGTTTTGGTTTTGTCCGGCGGTTTGGTAATGTCAGTTGGGTTTAGTTGGTTCAGAAAGTAATGGCTTCATCACCAGTAGTAACTTTTCTCTGCCTGGAATTAGTTCCTAGAGACAAAGAAGAAGAATCAGTCAATGGAACAGCTACTCCTCTGCAGACTGTGGGATAGTTAACTCTAGTGCGCTTCATTCAGTCTGGTGGGGGAAATACCTCTGAAAGTGCCCTAAGAGTGTGAGTTCAGTGAGTTCAATACATATTTCAAAAAAAAAAGAAAGAGAGAGAGAGAGAGAGGAGAACTGCTCATTGTTTGTTTTACTCAAGTGAGATCTCTACAGTGCTTTTGAAGCAATTGAAAACCATGTTTAATGTCTGTGGGAAAACTTGACTTAGATCCATTCCTTGCATTTATCTCCGAAACTCTGTCGAACTTGGATTTTACTAATTTAAGCGCCCTGAAAGATTGTAAGTTTGCAATCAAGTGTCTGTAAAAGAGGCTAAATACTCTCCTGACTCTTTCAGTTTTAAGAGCAAAACATCATGATAAAAAATAACCTATACCACCACCTAGAGTCTGTTTGTTAGTTTATTGCTCCTAAAGCTTGCTTAAATTGACACGTCTCTTGTGGCTCCAGTAGAACCAAAAAATGATTGAGAAGTGCTAGTGTTCGAAGGCCATCCAAGAGAACAATTATTCGTGTAATAAATAGCAAGTGCCAATTTAAATTATCCATGCTACCTTTAGAAATGAAAATGATGACATATCAAGTTGAGTGGCTTTTCTCCAAAAGATACTAATTCAAAAGAATTTAAAACGGAATTTTCGGTTTGTGCTCCAAGGTAGTTCTCCAACTGCTTCAAGATCGCTTCCAGCTCTGCATCGTTATCAGGGTTATTTAAGAAATCTTGCAGATTAAACGTCATTAGGACTTTTCCAGGTCCACCTCAAACAAAAGCAGTAAGAAAAGTGTAAGGGAGTGTTTAAAACTCCAAAAATTCTGGAAATTCAAAAGGTAAGAGGGAATGTAGGCAGAGCAGACTTAACGGTTCAGAGATGTGAAAAGTAAATCAGTGTGAAATAAAGTGGTGATCTGTCTTGCTGGTAGTTGATACATGGTAAAGCAATCTGTTAAATGGGAGACTTGGGGATGGCAGCTTTAGTGCCATGTGGCTTATCACATTGTCTGGAGGAAGTAACGTTCCTTCTTTAAATGGTGTAACCTGAGAGAAAGATGGCCTCCAAGATCTTTAATTAAGTACCAGTTGAGCAGAGAGAACTAGAGCACTGTATTAATTCTATCAAACATCACTATTTTAGAACATTGAGGACAACTAAAAATGAATTAACTCATATCTGAAAGCAGAGTTTTATGGAAGGTGACAGATGAGGCAAAATATGTCAATCTAATGGAACAAGTAGGGAGATAAGAAGATATGTCATCCTTGGCTCTCTAGAAAGATGAGAGGGAAGAAGGTTATTATTAATTGTACAGATTCCATTGCAAACCAATCCTAGGAGGCAATGATAGAGAAGGTAATTTTAAATCGGAGTGGCTTAGGATATATGATGCTAAAAGGATTATTAAGCTTTTGATTTTAAGCCTTGCAGATTGTTAAGAAACTCGAAAGCTCGTATTTTAAGTGTTGTGGAAGAGCAGTACTAGTTTTGTGTATCAGGTTAAAAGATGATTCAGCCAAAAATAAGTTCCAACACATCTAATTTTCATCAAGAAAATATTGTTCGGTTTAAATTGTGATAGGTTCAGTTTTGTCTTTCAAACTTTAGATTGCCGGATTCAGTTAGTTTTTAGAGTGTAGGTGAATAGAGAAGAATTGTACTTTATCCGTCAGTACTTCACCTTTCTCTGTATTGCTCTCTCATCTCTCACCCCCTTTTCTAAAAGAAACAGCTTCTGCATTTTGGGGTGTGTTCTTTTATGAGAATCACCTTCAATTGTAGCTTCCTTTCTTGGCTGCGGTGGGTACAGTTTCTTTACTGTGTGTTTTTTCCATATGCCCCTTCACGTGGCTAATCCATGATCAGTGCATTTTGTTTTGTTTTAATACCAATTTACCATTTTTGTGGACGAAGACTGGGGAAAGGAGCATTTGCTCTTTTAATAAAGCCCCAGTACCCATGTCTTCTAACCGAGGACATATTTTTATGAAAAGCATATTGATTACCAAAAAAGCACATTGATTACCATCAAAAAGTCAGACATGTGCAACAGAATATGGCAGGGGGAGGGACTTCAGGATATGTTCGAATCTGTGAATTGAATTGTTGAAGATTCATTTCCTTAGGTTGCTATGGTGGTGGAGGGTTAATGGGCAAACTCCTTCTATAGTATTTAGATACCAGAACAATCACAGAACTACAACATCAGGAGGGTCATTAAGACTTGAGAAGGTAAAACTCAGGAGTGTCAGATGATGAAGCAGGCCAATGGAAGGGAACTGAGGAGTATGTCCAGAGGTTGGAATGAACAAAAAGTAAATGGAGGAGAGAGATCTTGTTTCCGTATCCTGTTTGCATCTGATGCTGAAGCAGGGACATGAATTGCTGATGGTAATGGATTCCCTTTTATGAGGGCAGCAATATTATATAAACAGTGGTTGTTTGAAGGGGGGAAAAACAGCAAATTCCCCATTTGTGCCTTTGCACACTTTGCTTTTGAACGTCTCTTAAGTGTATCTAAGGTGGAAGATCAAAACTGGGTACCAGAAGAGAACCAGGAGTTACAGTTTGGAAGAAAATGAATTCGTCTTAGATCATCCTTTCTTTATTCTTTTAAGATTTTGTGATTTCTAAGGGTCTTACTCAACATGGGAAACAGTGCTGAGGTTTGGGTGGTGAACTAGAGACCCTTTTCATATGATTTCTGATAAAGATAACGATGTAAATAACTACAGAAAGAGTGTTTCCTTTAAGCATATTATCAAGGGCAGGGGAAAACTGTAACTAAGAGACATCTGAAGTCTTACCAGGATTTCTTCACAAACTATGGCATAAATGCCCATCTGTTATTTTCCTATTCCTTGAAAATTAACATTCAATTTGATGGATAGTGAATGTTTAGGATTCTCAAAATTAGAGGTCATTTAGAACAGACCTTTCCTTTCACCTTACTACAGTTATGAAGGGTAGTTTTAATTTTTCATAATAAATACAGCTGTTGAAATAATAGGATGTTATACTAACTGTTGTCACTGTAATAGTACACACTGTGCATTATGAACCTTGAAGTTCTATCTTGCAAATATTACAAATAAAGCATTCCAAAACTTGTGGTATTTTAGGGTATCAGTACACCTGAAACAAGGTGATTTTCTTTTCATTCATCAAACATGGAGAAGAACAAGAAAGAGGGGAAAATGTGGCACATTTTACCACTGTATTAGCATTTTGTTAAAATTAATACCTTAAACCGTGCTAGGGATAACATTTGGCCTAGAACTCTAGGAATACTATAATGAGAAGCAGACTTAAAGAATTTATTAGGAGACTGGCAACTCAAGAATGTAGTTATGAAAAAAAAAAGGACTGCACTATATTAGTAGTATTAAGATTTTTTAAACGTCTTTACCAGATTTTAAGATAGATTGTTCTTGAAGATAATGTTATGGGTAATTAAGCTGATTTGGGTAATTCATGTAGGTTGTTTTTTGGTTGAATTGATTTCCAGAATAACTCCAGAATGTGTTGAACCTTTGGCTAGGAGGGTGCTTGTGACATCCATTCATCCCTTTATCCATCCTTCCACCCTCCCTCCGTTTTTCCCTCCCTCCCTCCCTCCCATTCCTCCTCCACCTTTTCCTTTGACCTCTCCTCTTTCCCTCCCTTCCTTCCCATCTCTCCTTCCTCTTTTAATAAATAGGACTAGGGGAAGAGGCGTTTTGTTAAGAAATTTGGAAATAGAATTGCTCCTCTGACAGGGTTGATAGTTGTGTTTGAAATTCAGAGCTAGCATGGTTCATTCTCCCCAGGAAATTTTTTGACTTATAACTTAGGGAATAAAAGCTCTAAATTAAAGCTCATCTTGCCTCTTTAACTTTGCGTCATTTAGCAAAAATGTCTTTAAGGATGAAAGGAAGAGACCCTCATTTGCCTTAAATTCCAGGTCACTCTGACTAAGCCTGGTGTTTCAAGAAATATTAAACTAGATGCCTGCTGGGAACTTGAGTCATCAGCTTAAGATACCACGAGGACCAGGACAACTCTTACTGACCTGATGTTGGTGTCTATTCAGAACTTTGATGGAAAGGAGTCTCTTGCGCTTGGACTTCTAATTAAGAAAGTTCTCTTTTTAGTCATGTGTTAAATGATAGGGCTACTCCTTATTTTCAACTCTGTAATTTGCTCATGAATTAAGGACAAATTAGGAAGTGAGGAGTTAGGAGCTCCTGTTGTTACTGGGGTGTCTTATTTTACTTTTACCTTCTTTACTAGCTATGTGAGGCTACGGGGTAAAAGTCAGGTGATGAGCTTTAGGTAGATAAAAAGGAAAGCTTAAGTCCCACAGTGGCTACGCTAGCTTCTCCTTGTAGTTGTGTGCTTTTAACTGTTGAATTTACCCATACTGTCTGCAACCTGTGAACATCTTGAATTATGTTACTGCGATTAAAAAAAAAAAAAGTTAGATGATAATTTAGCATTGTAACAGTTAGGAATGCATTCTTAAAAATAAGAGTAGCATTTATGATTATTGTGTTGATTTAATGACATAATGTAGATCAGAGAGCTGACACCTGACAGAACATAATCCAAATTTGAGAATTAGAAGTTCAAAACAAAAAAGGGTCTTCTCGCTTGAGGGATCTCTCCAGAATTTGAGAGAAATGAAATCTTTAAGGGATTGTAACTGGCTTTTTCTTTTTAAAAAATATTTTATTTATTTATTCATGAGAGACAGAGAGAGGCAGAGACATAGGTAGAGGGAGAAGCAGGGTCCGATGTGGCACTCCATCCTGGGACCCCAGGATCAGGCCCTGAGCTGAAGGCAGATGCTCAACTGCTGAGCCACCCAGGCGTCCGTGTAACTGGCTTTTGAAAAGCATACTTTCTTAGATTTTTTTTTTTGATTCTTGAATTTATGAATTTATAGTAATCTACAACAGCAGAATGGTAGATGTATACACTGGAAAAGAAATACAATAAGTAAAGGAGGGAGGAAAGAAGAAGGTGGAGAGCACCAGGAAAAGGTGTTAGAAAACATGTGAACCCCTCCGAAATAGGTTATAATAAGACGCATCCTCAAAATGAATTAATCACAGTTGCAGTTTTTTCCTGTAAAAGGAGTATTTGCACAATGGGTCATTAGGCTCAAGTTTGATTTTTGAAAAACAAATTTTTACGTATTTGTTTTGTTATCCCACATGTACTTTTCCAGCTTAGGATCTGCTGCTATGACAATGTATGATATAGATAATGGGGAAGTCCTTTTATCTCTCTGAGCAACATCCGTAGAGTATAGAACAAGATTAGTTGGACCTCTAAGTTCTGGAATTCTCATTCTATGTATCGATGTATGCTGTTGTCAGTAAACAGTAAAGATTTCGAGCCTGTGGGTTTTTTTTTTTTATTCTTTTTATTGTATTGTATTGTATTGTATTGTATTGTATTGTATTGTATTATTCATGAGAGACACGCAGAGAGAGTCAGGGACATAGGCAGAGGGAGAAGCAGGCTCTCTCCCGGGAGCCCGATGTGGGACTCTGTTCCAGGACCCCGGGATCACGACCTGAGCCAAAGGCAGATGCTCAACCACTGAGCCACCCAGGTACCCAAGCCTGTGGTTTGAAGAAGAGTAGACATGATAGGGTAAAAACTTAGAATATAGAAAAGCTGCCCTTTTTTGTGTTTTTCTTTTTTATTGAGAAAATAACAGGAAAAAAGGAATTGGGGGCAACTGCTTTGTCCAGGCATTGAGCTGGCTGCTTTACAGTTTCCATGTGGCATTTAGGTATCATTTTCTCTATTTACAAATAAAACTAGTCTGAGAAATTCTTTTTTTTTTTAAATAATTTTTATTTATTTATTCATGAGAGATACAGAGAGAGAAGCAGAGACACCGACAGAGAGAGAAGCAGGCTCCTCATAGGGAGCCTGATGTGGGATTTGATCCTCAGATTGGGATCATACCCTGAGCCAAAGGCAGATGCTCAACTGCTGAGCCACCCAGGAATCCCAGAAATTCTTGAGATTACACAGTTAATTTCATTGATAATAATTTGCTTTTTCATTGGAATATGCCATCTTTTTAAGAGAGAACCACTCTCTATTTGATTTTTAAAAAGTCACCAAAATTCCTGCTCCCAAACTTGATAGGCACAGAACTCATGCAGCACCTCCAAATCTGCCCAGCCTGGATTCTCAGACCAGTCTCAGGAGAAAGGCACTCTGTTTCCAGTTGATAATTCTGCAGGATTTGCTGTTAATTCTCAAGAGAAATGTAGACAACAAGGGTAACCATGCAAACTCATTTCCCTCCTCAGATGCTAACCCTCGTGAAGTATATCACAGAATTACTGTGGAGTTCTGTGAGGCAGAGAAAGCAACTATGTGTCTTGATATAATTCATTAAAATACCTTGTCATGGTCTTAATCCAGGTATTCCCAAGGCTAATTATGTTTGTCTACTTCAAAGAGCAGTTGCCACAAATTCAGACCCCTAGCTCTTCCTGATTGAAAAGTTAAAATTCTTGACTGTAACAGTTCTGACATGAATTTGTTTTATTGCCCTATCTTCACCCACAATAATTTTATTTTAAAGACTACGTTATGCTAATAAACTAGGCTCCTTGATAGGAAGAGGAATTTAGTAATGGGATTGTGAATTTATCAGAAGGAAGTGGAAATAGAAAGATGAGCATTTGACTTCATTTTGGGAGTAGACTATGGTCAGGAAAGAGATTTTTAAGTTAGGTAGGTTTGTGGCATATAGCATAGTTTTAAGTATACATCAGAAATGCTCTTCTATTGTTTATTGTTTATAAATCTCTCCACCTCTTTTTACTTAACTCATTTAAAATTTATGGAATTTGGAACTCAAAAGAAGCCGAGTGGTTCCCTTTACGCTAAAATATAGTCAAATTAAAACTATATTGGAGACACAAGGATGAGCAATAAGGCTCATGTACATATTTTCTAGTGTGCTTTGAATTTTGAATTGCCAAGTAAATGTTGGATAAACAAAAGGGCTTCTATAAAAGCTGCAAAGAAATGTTTTACTATGATGTTTTATTAAGAGAATATATTGTATCTGGCCAAATAAGAGAGAACTGTAAGTGAGCCATCTGGGAAAAAAACAAAAAAACACTCCCCCACCCCCCACTTTCTAGAGTTCAGATATGTGGTTATATTATTTCCCTAACCCATTCATACATTTTTAAAAATTTAATTGATAGACTGAATCTCCTTGAAGCCAAGGATTGAAGATGGAAATTCTGTATTCACCATTTAGTTCTTTCCCAATATCCATATATTTGGTGGTGTTGACACAAAACAAACCAATGCATTGTTTGCTTTGTTAGTAAAGCATTGCTCTTACCTATCTATCCTAGTAATCCTTGAATCAGCATCATATTTTCTTTTTCTTTCTTTCTTTCTTTCTTTCTTTTCTTTCTTTCTTTCTTTCTTTCTTTCTTTCTTTCTTTCTTTCTTTCTCTTTCTTTTTCTTTCTTCCTTCTCTCTTTCTCTCTTTCTCTCTTTTTTTGCTTTAGCTTTCACAAGTTGAAGTAATTACAAAGAATTTTTAGATTTTCAGATTGGAAGGAAATTTGATAAAAGTTATGGCTGCTCCAGGTTTAAGTATATTGGTCATAGAGGTATCTTGTGTTCCCTATTTTCAAGCAAGTTGGATTATAGAGGCATCTTGCTTAATGGAAGATCACACAGGATAGGTATTTGATATGAACTATAACTCAAATGGTGATAAGTGCTACTTTTTGGCACTTATACACTTTTTTCTTTTGATCCTCCTTTCTCTTATTTTTGTTTCCTCTTTTCCCTGTTTTCTCAATTTCTCACTTGTCCTTTTTTTTTTTTTTAATTTTTTTATTGCCAGGGTATACTTGTGATACAACGGGGTAAACTACTTTCTTATCTTCCAACATTATTGTCATTGTTAATGCTGTGATGAGCACTGTGTGTTGTATGGAAATGTTGAATCACTATATTGTACCTGAAACTAATATTACACTGCATGTTAACTAACTGGAATTTAAATAAAAACTTGAAAAAATAAAAATAAAATTTCCAAAACATGTATTGTTTGCATTTTACAGTGGAGGAAATTGAGTCCCTGAGAATTTAGGTAGAGGAGGAAATTGAGTCCCTGAGAATTTAGGTAAATTCTAAAACTTGACAGCTAGTTGTTGGGTAAACCCAAGATAAGAAATCAAGTCTTAATTTATTTCACACTTTGCATTTGTTTAAGGCAGTCTTAGCAAGAGGGCTTGTGTACCACATGTTAAGAAATAGTTAATAACCTTTGGTGATGGATCCAGCAGTAAAGTCCAAACTGACCTTATGATTCCAGAAAGAGTCTTGAGAAGTGGGGTGAGACAAGGCCAACCACATCCCCCTAGTTTTGGTAGTCTATTTTCTTCCTTGCTACTGAAATATGGTCTTCAGAACAGTCTTGTGATTCATGTATTCTAGTACTTAGAATGTACTTTCTAGGCTGAGAATTTAAAAACAAGTTTTACAGTACAGGTGCGCATCTATTCGTGCAGCAGCTTTGTTTCTACATGTTATATACATTTTGAGTTCTATTTAAAAATCAGTAGGGAAACTTCTATTTGTAGATTAACAGAGTCAGGTACCTTTAGTTGACCAGTGGGATCAAACTACAGGTCAGCTCTAGTTATCACTAAAGAGTAATGTTATAAAATCGTTAGTGCAGGTAGTTGGGTCTATCAGCTCAATTGGGAATATAATACAAATGTCATGGACCGTGTTTCAGTGTTCTCCTGTAAAAGGGTAACAAGATGAGATCGCACTGTGTGGACTAGTGTAATGTGCCCTGAACCAGGTGCATCTAGATCCACCCCTCTAAAATGAGAGCAAGAGAAAAGAAACCTAAGGTAGTCACTTACATGGTCCACAAACTGCATTTTAGCCAGAAAATTGGAAAGGAATATTCTCACTCCTGGGCCAGTGGGCAGGAGAGAATAGATGCTCACTGTAGTCCCCAAGCCTCCAACAAGATCAGATTTGTCTGTCCCAGTTCTCTGTACTCCTGATTGCAATAGCCAGACTTCTTTAGCATTTGTGTTTCTTAGTAGATCGTAAGCTCCATGAATAGGAGCTAATTCATCAGTGTCCTGTTGGTACTGTAGGTGCCTGGCACATAGAAGGCTGTTACAAACATTAGTTGAATTGAACCATACCAATCCCTATTTACTGGTAAAATCTGGCTTTTGGGGGGGGGGTGGTCAGGAAAGGAGCCTTTATGTATTTATATGTAACAACTACTAATTATTATGTATAGCTAATTCATAGTAATTGCTATTCTACATTTTTTTCTTCAGACTATTTAAATAAAGACTTCTAAAAGGAATAACAATTCTTCCTTAAAATTTATCATCGTCTTTCCAGGCATATTAATTATGAAGGAAAAGGTGAAATTAATGGTGACATTATAATTATGTGGCACTTAAAGTTGTTTTGTAATGCTAAGTTTCTTCAAAAATACACAAAGTACAATCTATTTGAAAACATGTTTAGCAAAACTGTTGGGGGCAACATTTAAGTATTTTTTAAGGAAACAACATTTTTAATAGAGCCTTATAGGTAGTCTCCTTAGCTTCATTTCCAAAGCTAAGAAAACTAGCTAATAGTAGTGGTAAAGATATACTAGCTTGACACATTTACTCACATTGGATTTGACTGGTTGGAAAGATGAAAGTATTTCAGAATTTCATGTCTAGAGTTAATTTTGGTGTTCAGTAATCTAAAAGTTAGCCTCCATTAAGAATGACTTGATTCAAACCTTACTAAGTTATAGGACTTAAGTAATATATGAAGCCTCTCTGTTATTATTATTTTTTTAACTAGCAATTGCTCTTCTCTGGAGGTGAATTTTCTGTTAGAACATGATTATGTTCAACTAGATTAATAATGCTAAGGTAGTAAAGAAGTTTATTTTAAAATGGAGCTAAGAAATTTCTAAACTAGTGATTTTCAAATGCTAAAGGAAATGTATAGGTAATCTGGCATATATATTTGCAACACTGAGATTTCATAAATCTTCTTAAAATAACTTTAACCCAGTTTCTTGCTTTGTGAAGACAAAGTGTTTTACTAAACTTCATGCATGTTTAGAAGTCGGTATCTTTTGTAAACAGAAAAAACATCTCCTCTCATGGCTCATATATTTTTTTATATGTCACATGCTTATAAATCATAGCAAAAGAAGATATGTAGGCTAGTAGACTATTGTCCAAGGTAAAAGGGTAGAAAAATAAGCACATTTACTAATTATGTGATATATTCTACTTTGTGCTTTCATCATGATTTATCCTGATAAACTGAATTGTCTTTGCCTTTCATTGTTAAAGAATGCATGAGTTCTATACAGTAGTATAAATTTTCCAAAGTAGGATTCCTCAACAGAGAATCAGACTTAATTTCTATGTTCATGAACTGACTCTTATAACTAAGACATGGTGTCTCATATAAATTAAGAGCGTTTTCCTTTGCAGTAAAAAAGGTGAATACAATGCTGAATCATTATTTTACTGGTAATTGTCCCTGCTACAAGTGTTTGTTTTAATTCTGGCTACTCATCCATCCACGTATTTGACATTTTATACATCCTCGTATATATTCCTTCTGATAATGTCAAGTGACACTTTCCTTTGAAGGTGTCATTCTAATAGCATGAACACATTTACTTTGGGTCTTAAACTCGATACCATGTTTTCTTACCTCTTAAGACATAATAAATTCCCTCACTGGATTTATTCATCATTTTAGTACAACTCTGAATGATCTTTCTTTTAAAAATTATTGTACATTCTCCTCTCTGTGTGTCTCTCATGAATAAATAAACAAAATCTTTAGAAAAAAATTACTGTACATTCCAATAAATGGTATGTTACCTTAACCTGTAAGGTTCCAGTAAAATGACAGTGTTGCTTAATAATGAAAATAGGTAAATGGGCTTTGGGCAGTCAACAATAAGGATAAAATTAAAATCTGACTTTTAATCTTTTGAAAATCTGAAATTAATATATGTTTTCTCACAAGAATCACAGGTGGAAATCTAAAATTTGTTAGATGTTATTGATCTTTAAATTATTTTCATGTGTTACAGTGAGAATAGTAAAAGAAAATATTTCTAGCTGTGTGAAGAAAATAGAGGAATAATAACACACATTGCTATATGCTAAAACTAAAATACCTCAGTGATGACAGCGTGTTAGTTTGGACTACATTTGATTTTATTTTACAGTG
The DNA here is from genome assembly GCF_018345385.1 of Vulpes lagopus. Lineage (NCBI taxonomy): Eukaryota > Metazoa > Chordata > Mammalia > Carnivora > Canidae > Vulpes > Vulpes lagopus. The sequence goes on from NC_054843.1 coordinate 27,466,374, forward strand.
AATTTCAAAGTTTTTTGTTTTTATATTTTGGAATTCTGGTAGATGTGAACAGCAATCCTTATACATATAGGTATAAAATAGAGCTATTTTTAAAGATATCCAGCTGTGAATTTGCACTGGGGAGAAGTTGTGAGTTGTAATTGCTTTCTGTAGCTTAAGTCATTTTCTCTGTTAAATACTTAGATGAAGCATTAGAAAAGAAAAAAAAAATTGTATTCATACATACTGCCTTAGATTTGAGTGTTGCAGAATTTAGCAGTTTTTGATGACCATTGTTACTTTTAAAAATAAAAAAATAGCGAGGGGATAGAAAGTTTTGTGTGTATTGGGAAATTAGTTCTGAGGTCTCTTCACATGCTCATTTATTTTGCTTTAGGCCAGTTTGTGTATTGCATCCTAGAGGGTGGTGAAAGATACAAATTTGTGGTGAAAATATTAGTATCCTTAACAACCATTGGTTGGTTTAACTATTAATCAGAAATACCATGGAGAATAAAGGATTAGAGCTAGTGATGAGATAGATTTCATTGTGGCTCAGCTAAAGCTCTGAAATGGGCGAGTTGTTAAATGTTTTCTGGCCTCAGTTTCTAAAATAAGGGTGGACTAGGATCATAATTCGGTTCTTCTCAACTCTAAGAATCAGTATCACTTCAAAAATGAGGTTTTACTGTTGCATACATGGAGTAACAGGGTGCATAGAACTAAGGGCTGGGAGGATGTCCCTTATGATTTTTTGAGGTTGGCATTTAATATTTTACAGCAAAGTTTTTAGTTTAACATAATTGAACTTGTACTAGATAGGGTTAATAGGCTAGAACAAAAGGTCAAAGCATAAGGCATTAGGCTTAATTAAGGGAGAGCAGGAGTGGCAGGAGTGTGTGACAGTTAAATGGGTTTCCCACAGACTAATGTCGGTTACAGTGCAACCATGCCTCAACTTAAGTGGGTTATTTTGTGCAAAGGGCAGCAGTGATTAGCAGTTTGACATGCCAGACACTTCTGGCCAATCCCATCTGTTTTAGAGGTTAAAAAAGCACACCTTTATGAGCTGATGGATTGATTTGTGTGCCCGTCTGGTAAAGATTAGAAGTCCAAGGCCAATGCAGTAAATGTCAGTTATAGAATATTGTACTTTCTTGGTTGGCTCATTGTTTTAACCGTCAACTGTTTTATAATGGTGGATTACTGCTGTTTATGGAGTTGAATGCAAGATGGGTGGGGGAACAGGTGAGAGAAGAAGAAAACTGTTTCCTAGATGGAATTGTGAAGTCACATATTCTTAGCAGGTGTTTCAAATAGAGATATGGCATATTCTAGATACACTTGGTTTTATGGAGTGTTTTTGGCATGTTCCTTACGGATTGAGTCACGTTGTGCTTTTCTGAGTGTTATCTGAGCAACCCTGTCAGTCCAGGATTTAATACTTAAAAAGTGTCATATTTTGTTCATTAACCTCCTGGGGATGAGGAAACAGAAAAGAAAAGAGAAAATGGAAGAGGCTCATATACACGTGCACATGCATGCATGCGTGCTTGCTTTGTAGGCAGGATTTACTAGGCTCACCTGAGATTGATGCATGTTGTTAAAATGAAGTGTATCTGAACCTAGGCTCAGACTTATTTCTTTCTTTGAGAGATGTAAGAGTGATGCCATTAATATAGTTCATTTTCAGTTCAAGATTGTAGCCCATTTAAAGATACACTAAGGCTAGATTGTGTCTATAAAAATTGGCTCTAACATGTTCTGATATTCAAGAAGAGGAAGATCCTAAATATGTGGATGAGATAGAATTTTAGATTATTGTGATTGTAATCAATGAGCTGTAGGAACACATGACATTGGGTGGTCATTTGGGTGGATAAAGGGGAAGTGTTCTAGAGATAACAAAAAGTTATCATCTTTATCAGAAAATTATTGTCCATCTGAGATTTAAGTAAGAATGCGACCAAGAATATTGGAAACAATATTAGAAGATTCTGATAGGCCCCCGTGCTTTTATCTTTGTCATAGGATATGAACCATCGATTGCCTGTTATATAGTTATACAAATTATACATATCATGTGGATCGTAATAGTAACTAATACTTTTAACGACATATGTATGCATTTATTTTACTGCTAAGCTAATCCAAAGTGAATTGGCTTACCTTCTAGAGAAAAATTGAGATATTTTATTTCTCATTTAAAAAGGACAAAGTCTAAAAAAAAAAAAAAGGACAAAGTCACATTTTGGTATTGGGGTTTATTTAGGAATATGGTACTTGAATAAATATATATTTATCCTTGTGTTCTTTGTGGAGGAGCATCACTTGAAACTCTTTGGATCTAATAGAGATTTGCATGAAAAAAAGTCTTGCCCTTCTGTGAGGGTAGAGAAGGTAAAGAAGCATACATTTTATAATAGTGTTGCTTCTCTTTTACTGACTCTTTTAAATTACAAAGATTGGCTTGAGTCGTATAAAAGTACTTGGTTAGTAAATTAATCGTGGGAGATTTATCTAATTTATTGGACAGAAACTTTTTTTTTTTTTTTTTTTTGAGAGCTAGAGAGAGGAGGTAGGGAAAAGCAGAGGGAGAAAGAAGAGTCCCAAGCGGGCTCCTCATCTAGTGCAAGCCTGACCTGGTGCTCAACCTTAGCACCCTGATATCCTGGCCTGAGCCCAAACCAAGAGTCAGGTGACTTAGGTGTCCAGGCACCTCTGGACAGAAACTTCTTAAATGAATATTCTGGTGATGATATATAAAACCTGAAATACATATTTGCTGCTCTCCGTTTGTACTAATAATATAAACCTTTTTAAAGCACCCCTAGATCCTATTTTAGTTTCCTTTTCTCCAGTAAACTCAAGTACCAATATTATCCAGTTTGTGTTAGAATTTGATAAGACTACAGGGAAATATTCTGGTGGGTTAACTTGATTTTGTGTGTTTTGATATATTCTGAGGTTTTCAAAGAATATACATAGCCTTTTATAATCTGTGATAGTCCATTTCTGTCTGTTGTATTTCCTTCCTTTTACTAATGTTGTATTACTGACTTTGAGACACGTAAAGTCTGCTTCTCTAAGCAAAATAGTTGAACATATGCTTGTTTAGGTTATAAAACGTGAAAGCAGTAACTCTTAATATACCTTAGATCCTGTGTTTGTAGTTATTGTCCTAAAAATTGTTATAACTTTGTAATCTGAGTTTTAGTTGTTAGAAATTTTATGAGATAATGGAAAAAATAATAGCTCGGTTTCATGTTTTGATTTTAATTGCTAGTGGATTGTCCTTTACCTCTATTTAAGCAGACTGATTATATGATGAACTTATTCTAAAATATATTCTTAGTATATCTATATATTTATAGTTATAAAATCAGTGTGTATATATGTAATATGTTTCAAAAAGAGAACTCTGCACCTGTTGATTGCATTAAGCATTTGGTATCTTCTAATGAGGAGGGAGAAGGTGCTATCATTCTAAGTGGATCATTCCTCCTCAGCAAATTGCGTACATTTTACTTTTTTGTATGCTGTGACCTTGCAGTCAGTGACTTCAGCCCAGAATAGTTTCAAAGTCATGTAAATGAATGCAATTAAGGTATTGCTTATCATCTTACATAGTTCAGATGGAACCTTATTGGATAGAGAGATTTGTTTGCTTTATAAGGAAGGTCAAAATAAGGTTAAATTTTATTACATAAAATGATTTGGTAATGTTTTTATTTAGCTGCTGAAAAAGTAATGTCCTAATAGGAAATGATAATGCTTTTTTTTTTTTTTCTTTAAACCACTGGGAGGTCTTTTCAGGGTTTTTGTTTGTTTGTTATTTCTAATAGTTACAGTTCTATTTTAAGATGATATCTTCTGTCTACTTGTAAAATTTTGGGAACATTCTACCCTTAGTTATGATTCTAGGTATCTTTGACTCATACATGTAGAAGACATTTCCTGCTGCTGATGGAGGGTTGCTTAGGAGCAGCTGATGTATGTGCTTAGAGGATTTGTGTTAATGTCCAGTTATCATGCCAGTTGGTGCAGGACCTCAGACGGCATGATTAGAGTCCTGGTTCAGAAAGGAGATCTGCTCTCCTACCAGGCTGATTGTAAGGGTTGGGAGAGCATTGACATAGATACTAGAAGAATTTTGCTGATGAAGAACTGTGTGTGTGTGTGTGTGTGTGTGTGTGTGTGTGTGTGAAGTAATTAGAAGAAGGGCAGCTACTCTTCATTGTAGTTGGCCTGTATAATTACCCTCTTTCCTTTTATGGATTATTCTTACTTCAGCATGGCATATTAATTGATAAAGTCTTTAAGATTCACTTTGTTGAGTAGGTACTTACTGCACATCAGCTCTTGGCCTTGCACCATGTTAAGTGTTGGAGGATTCAAAGATGAATAAAGGGTTCACAATTACAATGAGAATAATAGTAAGCATGAGGCAGAGAAAATTATCTGGAAGCACAATGGTCAAAGAGCCTGCTTTGGTAGGGTGTTGAGAAAGCATTACTAAAAGAAATTTGGTTCCCCTGTATGGTTTTAGGGAAACTGACAGGTACTGGTAAAATGAAATAACAATAAAAAGTAGCTCCTTTATTTGGGGAAGTCGAAGTTGCTATAATGGAATCAGGATATCTGCATCACGCCTTCCTTATCACCAACCAGCTTCACTGTCCATTACCTATTGATCAATATAAAGCCTCCTCTGCCACCACAGTATTAAAGTAGAGGCTGTGTCTCTTGCTGGTCAAAACTTTTCACCTACTTTTTTATTCCTGAAGTTATAAACTTTCTTATATGGTTGATGTCATTCTGTATCTGAAGGCTTCTAATTCTCAGTTTAACATTTTTTGTTCCTGGTGATCTAGAGAGAGGGAAAAAAAAAGAGGTGGTTCAAACTCTGTATTGACTACCAAATAATCCTAATACCTTTACTCTCAGAATCCTTGACCAGAATTTCTCTTCATCACCATTAACTTCTCACTTTGAGAATAGGTGATAGTGTTTATGTATATAAAGACAGTATATTTTGGTAAATAATTTTATAATTGGTCATCAGTTGTGGTCAACAGCTATGCCCAAGGAAAGCATGTATAATGAAAACTATTTTTTATTTTACATCTTTTGTGTTATTTTTAAAGATAATTTATTTTAGTAGTTAAGATTTCATTGTAAAACATGCCACTGAAATTCTTTGAGATAAGATGCACTTGAAGTAATATTTATTTTTCTTAATTTTCAGGGAGTTTTTGGACTGTGAGCTATTTCAGAACTCTCTTCTCAGGACCCATTATTTTAACAGTCAGGAGAAACACATCCAGAAGGTATTGTATTTTGTCTGTTGCTCCATTTTTTAAAATGTAGTTACGCCTTTTCATTTATAGAAAGAAAATTATGTTGCATTTTGTTATTTATTTTTTCTTTAAGTTTCAGATATTGATTAACTAGTTGATGTTCATAATGGAGGAGAGGGATATATTTCAATATGGGTAATTCGGAATTTTTTGTAAGTCAGTAAAAGAAATCTGGTTTGGGGGGGTGGCTGGGTAGCTCAGTTGGTTAAGCATCTAGCTCTTGATTTTCACTCAGGTCATGATCTCAGGGTCATGAGATCAAGTCTTGCATCCCAGTAATGGGATTACTGGATCCTAAGGTAGGTAGTTCTATTTTTAACTTTTTGAAGAACCTCTGCACTGTTTTCCACAGAACCTAAGAGGTTCATTTTTCTCCATATCCTCTCCAACACTTGTTGCTTGTTGTGTTTTTGATTTTAGCCATTCTGACGAGTGTAAGGCAATATCCCATTGTAACTTGGGTTTGCATTTTCCTGATGATGAGTGATGACAAGCATCTTTTCATGTGTCTTTTGGCCATCAGGATGTCTTCTTTGGGGAAATGTCTGCTCATGTGTTCTGCCCATCTTTTATTGGATTATTGTTTTTTGGGTGTTGAGTTATATCGTTCTTTATATATTTTGGATACTAACCCTTTATCTCGTATGTCATCTGCAAATATCTTTTCACATGATTCACTAGATTGCCTTCTAGTTTTGTTGATTGTTTCCTTCACTTTGCTAAAGCTTTTTGTTTTGATGTAGTCCCAATAGTTTATTTTTGCTTTTATTTCTCTTGCCTCAGGAGAGGTGTCTAGTAAAATATTGGTGTGGCCAATGTCAGAGACCTCATTGCCTGTGCTGTCTTCTAGGATTTTTATAGTTTCAAGTATCACATTTAGGTTTAATCTATTTTGAGTGCATTTTGTATGTGGTGGAAGAAAGTGGTCTAGTCCATTGTTTTGTATGTAGCTGTCCAGTTTTCTCAACACTATTTGTTAAAGAGACTGTCTTTTTCCCACTGCATAATCTTGCCCCTTTGTCAAGGATTAATTGACCCTATAATTGTGGGTTTATTTCTGGGCTCTCTGTTATGTTCCATTGATCTATGTGTCTATTTTTGTGCTAGTACCATACTCTTTTGATTACTTTGGCTTTGTAATATAACTTGAAATCTGGAATTATACCTCCAGCTGTACTTTTCTTTTGCAAAATTGCTTTGGCTCTTTGGGATCTTTTGTATAAATTTTAGAATTTTTTTGTTCTAGTTCTGTGAAAAATGCCATTGGTATTTGGATAGGGATTGCATTAAATGTATATATTGTTTGAGGTAATATAGACATTTTAACAATATTCTTCTAATCCATGAGCATGGAAAGATATCTTTTTAAATCGAAGAATTTACTATGACAAGGAAATATTGACGATACATTCAAATAGTTTATTAGTTATACAAAGGATTCTTAAACTTTTAAGGTCATTATGAATTCTCCATTTATGAAAGTTTATCATGTAATCTCAAAATTAAGGGTATGTTTGAATAAAGTTGAACTCGTTACTATTTTTGATTAAAAACTGTAAATAAATTTAGTTGTAGGATTAAGTAGACAGACTCTTACGTAAATTCAAAATAGGAATTGGTTTTCAGTAATTCTTTTGAAACTGACTCAAAATACTTAAGGCCCTTTAAAAAAAAGTTTCCTAAAGAAAACAAACTTTTTACCAAGCCATAATTTCATGTAGTCAAACAGGTACTCTTACTTGCTAGTTCAGTCATTTTTCTTTTTCTTTCTTTCTTCTTCTTCTTCTTCTTTTTTTTTTTTTTTTTTTTTCCACACAGCATACCCAGCATAACTAACACTATCCCAGGAGACTGTCTGTCTTAGGCAGTACTACTTCTGTTCAACAGAAACCAGTCTATGGCATTTTTTACTATGTGTTAGTTTTGCCTGTTTTTGAACTTTATACAATTAGAATCATATAATATGAACTCTTGTGTCTGAGTTTTTTGATCAACATTACATCTCTGAGAGTCACCCATATATTGTTTTTTTTTCTATTTGTACCCCACCCCAATTGTCTGTATTCCTTTGTATGATTATACCACCATTTATCCTTTCTACTATAAATGGATATTGAGTATCTTAACAATTTGGGGCTACAAATAAGACTGCCATGAATTTTTTTTTATATCTTTCATATCATAAGCATTCATTTCTGATAAGTATATGCACAGGAACGGAACTGCTGAATCATGGAGTATGTATATGTCTAACTTTAGTATGATACATACTTGGAGTGCTTTTAAGGATATTTGTGAAATGTCAATTAGTGTATCTCTTCTTAATGATAGCTTATACTGTGATAGACTTAATTTTTCTCTAACTGCATGTAAACTCTAAAATTGCTTTTTTACGAGGTATGAAATTTTACCATCTATTTAAAATAAATTGCCTGTTTTTTGATGTCATCATGGTATGTATTTGATCTGTGAAACTTAGATCTGTCCTAACCCTACGGAAGGAAAGGAGGACATAAAACCATCCTTATATATATACCTACTACTGTGGAAATATTGAAAAAAATGATTTTAAAATAAATTGGACATTTTGTACATGAAGCTTTTATTTTATTCTTGAATATTGGGATACCTCTGGAATATCCAAAATTATATACTCTTGAGTTACAAAAAACTTACTTTAGCATTTCTGATGAATCTTTCTTTCTACCTTTATCTGTGTTGTGTTAATCTTTTTGGTGAAGTGAAATTATGCATTTTAGAGCATAAGTACTTGAGAAATTTTATGTCAGATCTTCTTCTTAGTCTTTACTATAGAACAGTGCTGTTTATTCAATAAAAGTACAATGTAAAAAAAAATAAATAAAAGTACAGTGTAATTTTAAATTGTCCAGTAAGCACATAAAAAAGGAAAAAGAAACTGATTAATAAAATATTTTCTTTAACTCATTATCAGCAAAATATTATAAAAGTACAGTGTAATTTTAAATTGTCCAGTAAACACGTAAAAAAAGGAAAAAGAAACTAATAAAATATTTTCTTTAACTCATTATCAGCAAAATATTATTTCATTGCATAATTAATATAAAATTGTGAGATATTTTACATTTTTCTCATAATAAGTTTTTAAAATTCAATGTATATTTTCACTTAGTGCACATCTCAATTCAAACTGGTCACCTTTCCTATGCATTGTTAGAGCTTGGAATTGAGGCCACAGCCTGGCCAGTGAACTCAAGTGTAGGGTAGTGTTGTGTTACATGAGGGGTAAGTCTGGCTAACACCACAAGGGTCTCTGGCCCAGTGAATGAGTTTGATAGTAATTCTTGCTGCAGGTGTGTGTGTAAATAAATATAAACACAAATACATAAACATTTAAAAAATAAAAATTTTAAAAAGACAGACTATTCCCTTTTCAAATGCTCCATAACCACATGTGTCTATAGGTTACCATATCTGACAGCACATTACAGAATTACATCTTGGTTTTAAAAGACAAGGCTTTAGTCAAATCCATATCTAGCTAAAATTATCCTTTCCGGGCACCTGCCTGGGTGGTGCAGTGGGTTAAGCCTCCGACTCTGGGTTTCAACTCAGGTTGTTATCTCAGGCTTCTGAGATCGAGGCTCCCAGCCCCCCTCATCAGGCTCAATGCTCAGCACACAGTCTGCTTTAGATTCTCTCTGCCTCTCCCCTTTCTGCTCGTGCTCTCTCAAAAATAAATAAATCTTGAAAAAATTATCCTTTAAAATCCAATAGAAAGCTGCTGTGTCAAAAGCTAATATACCATCTTTCAGTATGTCTCAAGCTGCCTGTTTTTCCTTCAGTATTGGAATAAATGACATTTTCTTTGGTTGAACATCAGATAAAGCAGTTATCCAATGTTTAGGGGACATGTTGTATGGAAAATACATGTCTTTAACTGTAAAATCAAAATCTGTAACGGCAGGTTCACATCTTCCATCTTACTCTAGGTTATATGCTGGATAGGTTTTTAATCTTTGTTGTTTTTTTTCCTTTTTTTTAAAAAAAAATATTTTTAAAGCATGGCTGGTTTAATTTGAATGTGGTAAACTGAACGATGTAACTCCACTATCTCCTGCATAAAATAGGACAGTTAAAAAAAGGTTATATGTATACATATAGATGTACCTATAATGACTTTTCATTAATTAGGATATTTAAAAGTTACCTACATTTTAAGGGTTAATGTTTCTTCATGTATATATTTGCCAGGTAGGATAAATCAAGAACCATATGCTATCTCATATGAACTTAGGTCAGATTTTACTACTAAATTGGCTTGCTTTAAGCTTTTTTAGTGTTCAGAATATGGATAAAGTACTATTGACCTTCGAATGTAGTCACATACGGAGTTGTCATGAGGGACAGGGCACCTTTAGCAATACTTGACATAATTATACATGTTAGCTGTTATTTTGGGTTCTGGATTGGAGGTAGTTGTTTCATAGTCCTGTCCGCTAACTTCTTTAATAGTACTTACCTCTTCTTTTTTAAAGGAAATCAACTTTACTTTTTTGACACCCCGTTCTAATAGTGCATATTATGGCTACTTTTTAAAAATGAAAATCATCCTTCTGCTGAAAAGCCCTCATCTTGGTTGTAGTAAAATTAAAGTTCTTGTATTTGCTGACAGGGCCATCTGCATCTTATTAATGAGGCCTAGTCTGGTGACCACTCAAAGTGGAAGCCTCTTCTTTCTTTTTCTACAGCATTTATCACCTTTAAGACTGCCATGAAATTAATCTTATAAAATGATTGCTCATTGATTATTTTCCTCTTCTAAAATGAAAGCTCCCTGAGGGCAGGAGTGCTCAACACTAGTACATCTGAAAGAACCAAGAATAATCCTGGGCATCCATTGGTACAACTACTGTGGAACAGTGTAGAGTGTTCCTCAAAAAATTAAGAACTGTCATCTGATCGAGTAATCCTACTTCTGGATATATATCCAAAGAAATTAAAATCAGGATCTTGAGGAGATACCTGCACTCCTGTATTCATTGCAGCACTATTTGCAGTAGCCAAGACATGAAAGCAACCCACATGTCCATCCACCTATGAATGAATAAAGAGAATGCAGTATTTATTTCCATCCTTAAAAAATAAGGAAACCCTGTCATTTGTGACAACATGGATGAACCTAGAGGACTTCATCATAAGTAAAGTAAACTAGGCAGGAGCACAAATGTTACATGATTGCACTTATATCCAGAAAGACTTCATAGAAGCAGAGAATAGAATGGTGGTTACCAGGAATTCTGTAAGGAGGAAACTGAGGTTTTGGTCAAAAAGTAAAAACTTTAAATGATGTAAGAGGAGTAAATCCTGGAGATTTACTGTACAGCATAGTACCTATGGTTAGCAAGACTGTATTTTATATTTAAAAATTTGCTAAGAGGTAGGTCTTTTTTTTTTTTAAGATTTTATTTATTTTGAGGGTGGGGGGGGGAGAGAGAGAGAGAGAGAGAGAGAGAGAATGAGAATGGTTGGGGGAAGGGCAGAAGGAGAGGAGCAGGGAGCCTGATGCGGGGCTTGATCCCAGGATCATGACCTGAGCCGCAACCAGACACTTAACCACTGAGCCACTCCAAGAGGTAGGTCTTATGTTAAGTGTTCTAATCACACAAAAAATAAAGAGAGTGGGGAAAAAACTTTTGAAGGTGTTGGATATGTTTATGGCATTGACTATGGCAGTAGTTTCATGAGTGTATACTTATTTCCAAACTCATCAAGTTGTAACAGCATTTTGTAAATCAATTATACCTTTAAAAATTGTTGTTGTTCAGTGATAGGCATCTAGAAGGAACTCCTAAGTATTGATTAAATATTTCTTGAGTGTATAGAGAAGCTACGCCTTTTTCCCCCTCCCAGAAATTTGCCTTTGAGAATTATCTGGGGGCAGAGAACATTTAAACTAAGAGAAAACAAAGATCTTCAGTTGTATATATAATAATACATTTTGATATTTTGAATTAGTTGAAAGTAGTTTATTTATCAAATTGATGTGTATATGCCTATGAAAGGTAACATGTAAATATGAGGTTTCAAAAAAATAGGGTTTATTATTATGGTCAGGTAATTTATCTTTTGGATATTTGTATGTACATTTTTCCATTTGGGTCATAAAAATAATGTTGGTTCAGAGAAGTATATTTATAAGATACTTCTTTCATTCTTAGGAACTAGAGAGACACACATGGTATTTTGGTATCTTAAAATTAGTATGAATCAAACAGACCTTGATAGTTTTTAAGAATAATTTGTATGTAATAAAGTATAAATTGTTCATATAAACAATGTTGTAATAACGTATAGATTTCGTTTTATATAGACATTTTCTAATTGTAGTTTTTGAAGTTTTATTTTTAGGCCACCTACAATAAATGTTTTTAAAATAGTACAAAAATATAATCAAAGACTTATATTAAGAAATGGTATATGCTACCTGTATTCACATTGAAAGGAGTTTTTTCCAAAGTGTTTTTTCCAAAGCAGGATAGGTAACTTTTACGTGATGATTTAAGCAAAGTTTTCCCTGCAAGTCTGTTTACAAGTCTTTGGTTTTATTTTGTGCCTTTATATATCAACACATAATATATATAACTATTTCAATAATCATTTTCATGAGAACAGGAAGAGCTATGTGTTTTGATTTATTCCTTCTCTTTCTACTGCTGTCTTCCAAATTCACATGTTAGTATTTCATGCTTGTTAGTCGCTTTCTAACTGCTCTTTTTGTCTTTTCATTTTTATTATTCAACCCATTCTACACACCGTAGGACAATAAGCCTTTCTGAAGAAAGTATTATAACTCTGAACAAAGACCTTTGCCTAACAAGATAAAGGCCAAGTCCTATTTTTATCTGTCTCCTACTTATCCCAGCATCATATTCCATTTGCCTCACCCTCAAAGATGTTAACTGCACATTTCTTATGCTGCCACCCGGGTTTTGTCATCTTTCTCACAGGTGTCCTGTGATCCCTGCTTATTTTCTTTTACCAAAACACTCCCTGGTCTGTGATTTGAATAATCACCCTGAAGTGCCCTCTTCCACTGTCCCTTAGTAGTTGATGAGTACCATTCACACTGCATTTATTTAATTCGTCTCTCCTGCAAGATTGTAAACTTCTAAAGGGAAGGGATCATATCTTGTATAAATCTGTGATTTGTAAAACACCCAGCTCTAAGCCTTACACATAGAAGGTGATAAATCAAAACACTGAGGAGACAGTAACTCCAGGGTATATCCTGGAGCTTTAGAAACAATTAAGAGGGGCAGCCCGGGTGGCTCAGTGATTTAGCGCTGCCTTTGGCCCAGGGTGTGATCCTGGAGTACCCAGATGAGTCCCCAGATCAAGCCCCCTGTCGGGCTCCCTGCATGGAGCCTGCTTCTCCCTCTGCCTGTGTCTCTCCCTCTTTCTCTCTGTGTGTCTCTCATGAGTAAATAAATAAAATCCAAAAAAAGAAAAAAGGAAACAATTAAGAAAAGGATACAAATTCACCTGTATTACACAAGTTCCTTAAGCTTAGGCTGCAACAATTTCTACGTGTGGTTTGTGTGAAGATGAAATGACAGTATGTGTGTTAGCAATTTGTAGGTTCCAAAATGTAATCTAAGCATTTGTAATAGTTCTCAAACTACATTTTGTGGACTATATAAGTTTCTTTTCTTCATGTAAAATGTATAGAATGTTGTTTTAATGTTCCTCACCCTACTAATGGCAAGATTGATTTAATATGTTAGCTGTATGTTTACTGTAATAAGTCTCTTTACAATTCATCTGAAACAAGAAGGAAAATAGAGATGCCTTTGGTGAAAGTAATAAATTACCTGCGTGGAATCCAACAATTTCAGAGATGAATGAATTTGAAAGTTTTGTTAACAACTTTCCAAAATTGATCCTTAATTCATCATATTGAATTACATGGAGTAAAATACATTTTTTGAAGGGCATCATCTCACAGATTTCCATAAATTTCTCAGAGGTGACCCCATCCCTGTCAATTCTATTTCCTAGGAGTATTTAAAATTAAATAGCTTACCTGGCTAGTGGACATTCTATATGAGACTGAAATTGGGATGATGAATTTTTTTTTTTTTTTAATTGGGGTAGGGTATAGTTCTGGTGCTAAGAACAGCATCTAGAAATGGAATAAGTTTCTGATTTTCAGAGATTTTTTTTTTCTCTCCAAAACAAAATCTAGGTATCATGTATATCTGGGATATAGCTGTGAATTAGTTGAAAGAGAGATAGGGTTGAGGTTCAGGGAGGAAATAGTATTGTAGGACCAGCATCTTGAACCATGAATACAATCATTATCTGTAGATTCTGAAAATATGGTATCATATGGTCTTGTGTATTTAAATGCTCAGATGTTGATAACACAAATTGGTACCAGAGACTGAGTTTATTAAGCATGAGGCAGTGATTATGGTTTCTGAGTGTTCCTTACTCATGACAAAATATGATGTGCAATTTGGATACTATTCCTTTGGCAACTAACTAGATTTGAGAAGTTACCCTTACAGGCCACCCAGATATATTTTAGATCGTGAGTGTATGGAGCCGTTATTTCATTACCTAGGCCATAGTAGAAAATATTTAGCCTTTTTTTAATGGTGACTAAAAATTTGATCCTTTGATTTTATGTTAATGTTACAGACAAAAATTCTGAAAGTCAGCCCGTGAGTTTCTGTTAAGGGTGAGCAGCATTTGTTGGAAAGTTACATACAATTTCAACCTAGTCTGGTGACTACAGAATGCTGTTTCCTTAGCTTTTAAGTCTTTTGCAGTAGTGTAGCCTGAGAGAAGGCAGAAATAGTTGTTTCTTTGTTATATATATATATATATATATATATATATATATATATATATATATATATATATATAAACGATATGCAGTTGACCCTTGAACAACACGGGAGTTACAGGTACTGGTCCCTGACAGAATCAAAATTCTCTAATTTTGACTCCTCCAAAACTTAACTACTCATAGGCTACTGTTTACTGGAAGCCTTACTGATAACATAAACAGTCTATTAACACATATTTTATATGTTATATGTATTATATACTGTAGTCTTATAATATCTTTTTCTTATTTTTTTTCATATTTCTAGGTTACATGGTTCATCTGTTTTTTTCAAATTATTGCATTCTCCAAAAAATTTTCCAATATATTTTTTGAAAGATACACAGTTCAAAGTGTTTTTCAAGGGTTAACTGTATTTCTTTTACCCCTTGTGTAGATACAAAGAGTAGTCCTACCGTGGCCACAGTTTAATACAGTGATAGGAAAAATGCTGGTCTTAGAGACATAAGATTTATATTTGAACTACAGCTCATCAAACAGACTGTTTAACCTGAGCCTCAGTTTCCTAATCTGTAAAATGAGGACATAATCTACATCAAAGGAATATTGTGCAGAATGAATGAGGAAATAACGTTTGTTGTCACCGGTGTAATCTTTTAGAAAGACAATGTTTTATTGACAATATTGTTAATTCTGTGTGTTCCAAAAGAAATAAAATAGGTTTTTGGATGACTACTGTTTTACTCAATAGCATACCCTTCTAAATTAGGACCACTCTTCCACACATTTTGCATTTTTCTTTTTTTGGTTCTCTTCCACTTGAGTTTTCACAAACTCTGCTCCACGCTTTTGAACTCTTTTCAAGTTTGAACCAGTTACCATCTGCCACCTACTGACCCAGTTCTCTCTACTTCCTTCAACTGAGCTCTCCCCATACACACATGCTTATTTTCGTTGAGTGATTAAATTGGCCTTCATTTGATTTTTCCAAAGATCTAGATTAATACAGGGTTAGAAACAGCAGCTTCTGCATGTGTCTGAACTATAAATAAAACAAGGTACAGAAGAACCAGTAATAATACTCTTTTTTTTCCCCTAAGGAAGACAGTTGTCAGAGAAAACAATTGGTAACACCCCAAATGGACTTGCTTTTTTTTTTTTTTTTTCCATTGCATAGTACTTACAGGTTTAAAGTGATTTCTGCCTACATATCCAGGTTAAAAAAGTTTTCAGTATAAAGTATGAGTTGTCAAGTGACTCACCACATATGCAAGTACTTCAAAATGCATGCCCTTAACTACTATTTGAATTTTTATAGGTTTGTAGTTTTGCTGACTGCAAGAAAATAAAAGGCCTAGTGCCAGTTCTTACTGGGTCAAGATTTATTTTAAAGTATCAACATTTCCTCAGCATTTTGATACTTACAAAAGTCCTAGAAATTTTCCTGCAAGAAGACTTAATAGGCTTTATTCCAGTAAGGAAAATTCAGGGTGCTTATGCCATGGTAGTAACAAAAGCGATATATTTGGTGAATTTGTTTATAGAAATTGCCAGAAACCAGACTACCCTAGAGATCTATTTTTATTTAAAGAGGCAAAGACTAGTAATTATATTTGTTCAGCTCCAGGTACAGAAAATTTGGCCAATAATTTAAAAACAGACTGCTAGTCTTTTCTGAAATGATCAGGAGCTGGATTGACTAGGGCAATTGGTTGGACACTGTGGAGACTTTATTCAGTAGTGGTTTGTGAAGTACATTATAGAAGCACAGCGACTTGAATTTGAATCCTTAGTCTACCCCTTACCTGTTTTATAACTTTGGGCAAGTCACTCCATTGCTCTGAGCCTTAGTTTCTTCATCTGTAAGGATGAATAGTATCTGTTTTATAAATAGTGATTAAGTGAGATAATATATGACTTAGGACGATTGTAAAAAAGTAGCATTTATTTGCCATCTAGTTAATTATAATGGCTGGGAATTAACCCTCCAAAGAGTAGGTTTTAAAACTTGCATTCCTAAAATAGGGCACTTCAGTGGCTCAGTTAAGTGTCCAACTCTTGGCTCAGGCCATGAGCTTGGTATCTTGAGATCAAGCCCCTCATTGGGCTCCAGCTTAGTGTGGAGTCTCTGCCTGAGATTCTCTGCCTCTCCCTCCCCCTTCCCCCAGTGCATGTGTGTTCTCTCTCTTTCCGTCTCAAATAAAGTCTTTAAACACACACACACACACACACACACACACACACACACACACACACACACTTGAATTGTTGAATTACTGTATCGTATACCTGAAACCAGTATAACACTATGTTAACTGTACTGGAATTCTAAAACTTAGTTTAAAAAACTTGCATTCAGGGGATCCCTGGGTGGCTCAGCGGTTTAGCGCCTGCCTTTGGCCCAGGGCGCGATCCTGGAGTCCCAGGATTGAGTCCCGCATCGGGCTCCCGGCGCGGAGCCTGCTTCTCCTTCTGCTTGTGTCTCTGCCTTTCTCTCTCTCTCTCTGTCTATCATGAATGGATAAAGTCTTAAAAAACAAAGAAATCATGAAAAAATGTTAAAAAAAACTTGCATTCCATGTTGAGAGTCATTTAAGTATAGAAGTATATTTGAGATTTCTTTAAAATCTTTAGGAAACCACATTAGAGTCAAAGCAGTGTTTATAGTTAATAGACTGAATTTGACAAGAATTGAGACACTGTGGTGTGGTGTTTTGAACAAGTGTGAATCCTAACTCTGCCACCTACTTTATTGACGTTGGATCAATCATCTTACCTCCTAAGGCTCAGTGTTCTCATCTGTAAAATGGGGTAACTTTATAGGGTTGTTTTGAGAATTGAAAGAATGTCATTCTTGACACAGTAAGGTTTAGTTATTCTTATTAGTCCATAGATACCCTTTTGAACATGGCCATGAGTACTTATAAGAAATATAGCCTGAATTTTTTTTTATGTAATATTTAATGTTGGAATTTTGGAATCAATACCTTTTTCCCCGTTTGTATAATGTTTAGTTGACTTAAGATAAGATAAAATATTCTGAATCTCCTATAGTCCAAATAGCACTTAATTTATATTTGAAAAACACATTTTTACATATCATCTGCTATGGTCTGAATGTTTATTTTCCCCTCAAAATTCATATGTTGAAATTTTAACCCCCAAGGAGGTGGTATCGGGAGGTAGAAACTTTGGGAGGTGATCAGATTATGAAGGAGGAGGCTTCACAGTGGGATGAGTTCCCATATAAAAAAGGCCTGAGAGAGATCCCTTTCTCTTTCTGCCATCTTTGATATCGTGGAAAGATAGCCATATATATGAACAAGAAAGCTAGATTCTCCCTGAATGCCATGCTTGCATGTACCAGGGTCCTCGACTTACCAGCTGCCAAAACTCTGAGAAATAAATTTTTGTTGTTTATAGGCCACTCAGTCCATAGTATTGTTATAACAGCCTGAATGAACTAAGACAGCATCCAATTTTATGGCTCTGTACTTTTAATCCAGTCTTTATTTCATGTTTCTGCTTTCCTTTCTGCTTCATTGCCTGAGAGTGACCCAAAGGAGAAGCAGGGAAAGCAGGAGTAGGCAGGATTGTCAATAGATGGTCAACCTTACCATGATCAGATATACTCTCAGGACTAAAGTCCTCAGTTAAATTGACTCATGAATGCTTTCTCAAGTATTACCACAGAATAATTTTTAATGCTTTTTTTTTTTTACTATTGTTACATATACTGAGAAGATTTTAAAGGAAATCTCTACTTTTCCCACCATCCTGCAATAATTTTTTTCAGAGCCATAACATAATTCATCCAGTAATTTTTCAAAGTGACAGCTAATAAGGGATTGGTAAGTAAATAGTTACCACATATTATAGGTATCATATTAAGTATAGAGTTGAGTTTCTCCTTTATAAAGTTAATTTTCTGTATCTTCTGTTTGGTGATCAGTATGTCTAAAAGAAGCTATTTAATGGTATAGGAATTTTAATTTGTAGAAATTTTCCAACCTTATAAGACTTTTATGAGAAAGCACTGTAGTTTGATAGGTTCGTACAGTGAGAACTTGAAGAGTTAAGTTAGAGTCTTGGATAGATAAAGCTTTGGCTTTGTTACTGACTAATGGTTTGGCTTTGAGTAAAAAACCAAAATCTGATGACTTTTAGTCTTGGACTCAACCCATTACTGAGTCATGAAACCCGGCTTCCCTTCAAACCTAGGATTACTTCAAAGATGAAGGGGAACATTTGAGATGGTGTCCCCCACCTGCCTTCCAATGTGTGTACACACACAAAGGAAGTGTAATTATTTATGTTTAATTCATCACGTCCTAATTTTGTTTGGCCACGGGACCTCCCACGTCCCTCCTTACCACCTAACTTCCTCTCTCTTCCCTTCCCTTTCTTCCTTCCTTTGAGTAAATACTGATAGTTCTGTAGAATCCAGTTAGGCAGATCGTGATTTTGAGTACATTTTGCCATTTATTTCAAAGCTCTATATTTGGATTGCCTTTGCCTTGGTCATATGTTTATTTTCAACTCTTAATTAGGAACACACTGTTTATAAATTAATTCCTGTGAGAAAGTATGACTCATATTAAGAGGTCTTGTCTTATTGTCATATGACATGTTCTGTAGGCCTGCAGCATAGAAAAGGGGAAAAACACCTGACATCTATCTTCATTTTAGTTGGATTAACACATTGCAGGAAACTGTGTAACTATTTTTAACTTTTTTCTATGTGAATTAAAATATAAGTAATTGAAGAGCTTACTAAACTAACTTAAACGAGGGATAAATACCCTATGCAACATGAAGTTTAGAATAGAGGTAATTAATTGTCCTAATGGTGTTAACAAGAACGCACAGGGTATTTTCCAGTTTTCTACTCTGCTGCTTTTTTGTAATCTTTGGTTGCAAGGTGGCCATTTTTCCATGCTATTTTTTTTTTTTTTTTTGGTAAGAAAAACATTTCCTAGTAAACTTTATTGGTTGCAATTGCATCATATGCCCGTGCCTAAACCCCTGATTGGCAAAGTAAATAATACTTGTCTTAGTGGCTTGACCTAATCAGGATTTACCTCCTAAGAGAAAGAGTGTTTTACCAGCAAGTAAGAAGGGGGGGTGGGTATGTCTTTTAGAGGGCTGCTGCAGTGGATGACACAGCTAGGGAAGGTCGC
This sequence comes from Vulpes lagopus, assembly GCF_018345385.1. Lineage (NCBI taxonomy): Eukaryota > Metazoa > Chordata > Mammalia > Carnivora > Canidae > Vulpes > Vulpes lagopus. Next base: position 27,485,729 of record NC_054843.1, read on the forward strand.
AGTTTTTTTAATTTTTGCAAGCTTCCTTCCTTATGGAATCACAGAATATAGACAGTCATGCCTTGATTCATTTGACATATGTTTATTGAGTATCTACTGTATTCCATTTATTCTCTGTCTTAAGGATAGAGCAGTGACTAGAAAAGGGAATAATTATGGCCCCCTTGATGCTTACATTTTATTCATGAGATAGACAAACAGTATGCAACAATTCAACTTCATGATATCTTACAAACAGTGCTAAGTAGAGACTGAAGCAGAGAAAGGAGTGTGGAAGGTCTGGGGCAGGGGTGTATGAAATTTTAGATTATGTTCAGGGAACATCTTATCTTGCCTAGGAGATAACTTAAGGAAAGGCTGATTTGATGTGATACTTACAGCTCTCTAGAAGAAGAATATTCTAGTCAAAGCCCCTGTGGGTGAATGAGGGAGAGTCACATTAAGTGAGGTCAGAGTGGGGAGCAAAGGAATGACACAATAAAACGTGTTCACAGAATCACTTTTGGCAGTTGTGTTAAGTAAACCAAAAGACATTAAAAACAGAAACAAGGAAACCAGTCAGAAAGCTGTTGTAATAATCCAGGAGATATGATGGTGATTTAAATGGGGGCAGTAAGTAGTAGTTGGATGTAGATATTTCCAAGGCAAACCCTACAGACTTTGCTGACAAATTGGATGTAGCCTGTGGGAAGAGGAGAGGCATCTAGGATGGCAGCCAGGTTTTTGGCCTGAACAGTTAGAAGATGGAATTGATATAATCTGAGATTAGGAAGAAGAGGGACTCAGTTATTGACATGTTAAATCTCAGATGTCAAATAAACAATTGATGGATGTCAGATGGAGATGTAAAATAAACAATTGAATATACGTATTTCTTGAAGATGGATCAATATATATATTTTAAAAGGATGACATTGGTCATTAATAACAGGGCATGCCTTTTAAAAGAATATAAATTAAAAAAATAGGGAAAGAATAGGAAATGGAGAAATAAAGTGTATACGGAGAGGGATTTTTTTATGTTCCATTGAACAAATACAAGGGAAGTATTGGAGGTAATTTTAAAATAGACTAATGAAAGAAGCATTTATATACTGAGCATTTATTTAGTGGCCACTGTAGTCGTTTCAGAAATTGTGTGAGAAGTATATTTATTCTTTCAATCAATACCTCATTCCTGAAGCCCCAACTTGTGTCAAAAATATACATAAAAAGTGAAATACACCACAAGGACCAATGGTGTGGATTTAGTTTTTGTTCATTCCCTCTATAGCATGATGCAACAATTCCTCTAAAGGATGTTGTATTGTTAACCAAGTATGGTCTCCATCCCAATTTCCTCAGTATTATGCAACCTAATTAAGACTCAGGCATAATATTCAGTAGTGACCCAAGCCAGGAAAAGAATTGCTATTTTATATCAGGATAAATGGCTTTTCTTTTGAAGAGGAATTAGTCCAAGATGGTTTTTAAACCAGATTATATATTTGTTTGCATTTAGTGAGGATGCAGCACATAGCTAAGATTTTCTTTTTTTTTAAAGATTTTATTTAATTATTCATGAGAGACATACACACACACACAGAGAGAGAGAGAGAGAGAGAGAGGCAGAGACACAGGCAGAGGGAGAAGCAGGCTCCATGCAGGGAGCCTGACATGGGACTCGATCCAGGGTCTCCACGATCAGGCCCTGAGCTGAAGGCGGTACTAAACTGCTGAGCCACCCGGGCTGCCCATAGCTAAGATTTTCAATCTGTATGTATCACGTAAAA